>NW_028227256.1:108727631-110007631 GCF_978045245.1 Mus caroli | reverse complement strand
GAGTAGTTTGTGGTTATAAGAGATTAGGGTGGTAGTTATTATCCAATTGGACTTGACTTAATTTAGGACTGAAGAAGTTGGAAAATGGTTTAAATTACTGGATCCTCTATTTTCATATGCTTCCAAAAAATCTTTGCTTTTCTAAAAAAATTTATTATTTATATTTATTTATATTATTATTTCTCTGTGTGTTTTCTTGTGTGTGTGTGTGTGTGTGACTGAGAGAGAGAGAGAGAGAGAGAGAGAGAGAGAGAGAGAGAGAGAGAGAGAGAGACAGACAGACAGACAGACAGAGAGACAGACAGACAGACAGACAGAGAGAATATTATAATTTGTAGTATGGTTACTCAGAGAGGCCAGAAAAACACAGCAAATCTCTTCTAACATGAACTCTGGGGACCAAACTTAGGGCCTGTTCAAGATCAGGAAGTCCTTGTAATTTTTGAACCATTTATTCCACCCCATACACTGGACTTCCCTTCCGCACCTCAGCCTTTTTGTTTATTAAAGTAATTGCAATTCATATTATTATGCACTTGTTGTATTACTACTGCAGGCAAGATTTACAATATGTATCAAGCAAACAATCACACTAAGTTGCTACTGGGAATTTGTTTACTTCCAATTTCCAAAATTTCCAGCTATTTGTTAAATGACCATTATTGCAATTCTGGCTTTCAAGTTGAGGAATAAATGCCTTAACTCACATTACTTATTCTGATCAGATTGCTTTCTAAGTAGTGTATTTCCAAAATATGCAGCCTTTCAGAAACCTAAACATGATTCTTAATAGAAATTTCTGCTAAAACTTTTTAAACATTTAACTACTTAGACTAATACTGCAGATTTTACCTCCTCGAGCCTTTTCATGAGACTTATGTTCAAGCATCTGCAATATTTTCTTGTCCAAGGAAAGGACAGCATCTTTATAGTTATATTATTAAAGTATAATTTTCCATCAGAGTTTTAAGTGGTAACTTAATCTCATTTAACAAGACTTGTGGTCTTCATCTCTATTTATGTACAGATTCTCGAAGCCTCAAATGCTCATCAATTCTGCCATCCTTTTGTTATGTCCCACACATACTGTACTTGGTTATTTTGTTCTTGTTTTTGTTGTTCTTGTTTTTTTTTTTTTTGTTTTGTTTTTTTTTGCTATTGTTGCTTGTTTATTGTTTTTTGACAGGGTCTCTGGTAGCTCAGAATGGACTCCAACTTGCTACATAGGAAATAATAACCGTGAACATGTGACTGATCATTTTTTAATCCCCAGACTCTAGGAGAAAGACCACCAATTGAAATTACAGCTAAATTATAGCAAGCATTTAGTATGTGCACATCAGAATTGATTGCTACCTCATTCTAAGGTGGGGTTCACAAGACAAGCCTCAAGCCATTTTTCCATACCTCTTTCACAAAGCAAAACCCTAAGTGGTAATTTTATGTATAATCATGTTTACAGAAGCAAGACTAGGTATTTAAGGAAAGTGATTCATAGGCAAAGGGGGACAGAACATTTCCAAGTTCTGGAGGATTTGGAGGGTTGGTTTACTGTTCATTTTATAGTTACTATGATAGGGCATAGCCAAGGTACAAGAAGTAAACAATCTAACTGACCAGACTGTGAAAATGGCTCCTGAAAACAAAATGGAGATGGGCTGTTTTCTCACCTCCCATTTCTGTCTCTCAGTGTTGGTGTTTTCAGTGTGCAAAATATGCTAGTTTATGTGATGATGGTGAATATATCATGGACATTATACATGCTAAGCACACTCTCTATCAATATCCCAGCCCAAACCTCTGATTCTCTTTGCCTTCATTAGTCACATTTCTTGTTGCTTTAACAAAATAATTGGTGTTAAGGACTTATTGAGAAAGATGCCAGCAAGCTTTATCCTTTTCGTCCTTAAAATTATTATTTTTATTCTTTTAAATATGTGCCCATCTGTCTGTCTTTCAGACAGTATGTGCAAGGGAATGCTTTAGTCTACATAGGTCAGATGAGTTCCATTCCCTCAAATTAGAGTTGGATTGCTTGGAGCCACCCAGGTGATGAGTACTGAACTGGGGTCTGTTGGAAGAGTTGCAGATGGTCTCAGCTGCTGAGCTATCTTCAGACCCAAGTGTTCCCCATTTTAACCAGCCTAGGTCTCTAGCCTATATACTAATGCACCACATTCAGGCTTTTATTTTTTTTTTTGACACCTCAATTCTTTGTTTTTGGAACCACCCTCAGATGTATGCCTCACTGTCCTTTTCCCATGACACCTTTATATGTCTTTACCTATCATACTACTTCTAGATGTGGCATTAGAAATGCTGTTTGGAGGGAACCTCTGGTTTAATTTTTTTTTTACCTCTATGACTTCCCATAAATATTCAATAATTGCAAGATCCCCTTAGGCAGCAGGCTAATAAGTCACTTCTCTCAGGACTAAGGTATCATTACATGAAAAGCCCTTAATCAGTTTCTGACACACACTAATTCTTCAATAAATGTTTCCGCTTATTCTTGTCTCACTCTGACACTTAGTTTTACAGCTGTCTACACTGGAAAGTACTACTTGGTTACAAAGCATCCATGTGTGCCTGTAGTCCCTCATGTTTTTTTTTTTTTTTTTTTTTTTTTTCACTTTTGGGTTTTCTATGAAGAATCCCCCAGAAAGTCTCTAGTTGTGATTTTTCAGGTAGAGTTTTATGAATTGGCTTTTTGTGGACATCAGCTGGTCATTTTGCATTAGATTAATTAGAGAAACAAAAATAGCAATCCTTTAGAAGGGAGCTGTTGCTTTTGAACATGTGGTGACAATATCTCTGCTATGTATACTTTGTTTGACAACATGCAATTTATTTATTTATAGAGATGATGACAAAAAGACAGCAAAAAGATTAGGAATTGATGTATGCAGGTGCATGAATAAGTATGTTCATGTGCACATATGTGATTAAAATAACTCCATTTACATGACATGAACCAGATAGTTTTCTAAATGAATTTATCTTTAGCTAAATACCTATCAGTCATTATTCCTACCTCTGTTATTTATTATTACAGATTAGATTCATAATGTAGTTGTACAAATCAAAATGTATAACTAGAATGGTTTATATGTACAATTTTGTTTAAGTCTTTATTACAATTAGTTTTAATTAATTAGTTAATTTACATATTTACATGTACATATATGTACAAATATACATACACACATATATGTATGTATTTATATATGTGTGTGTGAGTGCATAAACAAATATACACATAAATGTTTATATATTCATGTCATGTCATACATATAAAGGTGAGAGGAAAACTTGTGGGGTTAATTCTCTTCCTCCACTATGTGTGACCCATGGATCAAATTCAAGTTGTTATACTTGATGTAAAATATCTTTAACCATTATGCCATTTTTCTTATACGATAGATGTAGTTTTATATAATTATAACCACAACACTGTGATATTAATCCAATGATCCTCAGAACATAAGTGGCTAAGTATCTGGTTAATCAAGATAAAGACAACCCTACAGCCAATTGCACAAGAAGGTAGAAATACAGGATGGAAGAGAAAGGGGTTTGATTTAATGAAGATCATGAAAATGTACTAAAAATGTTTCCAGACAAATAATTCAAAAGACCCAACAAAAATGGGAAATTGTAGACCAATATCCCTCCTGTAAATACATGCAAAATTATCAATACAATGCTTTCAAACCAATTTCAATTATACATGTTTAGATTATCCACCATGATCCAGTCAGCTTCATCCCACAGAAGCAGGGATTATTCAATGTAAATCAATAAAATGATGTGGAGCTTCAAATTCATATCACAGGAGTGGACACGGGAGAATGTTTTGCTTCAAATATGTCATTCTTAAAAAGAAGGGTGAGGGAAAGATTTACTTCAAAAGTAGTAGGTTAATCAATTGTCTTGCTCCTATGACTGAATAACTGAGAACCTCAACTTAAAGAAGAAAAGGTTTTACTTGGCTTACAATTTCAGGGTACAGTCCATAATGGCAGAGAAGACATGGGCCCATCTTGTCACATTACATTTTCTGAGATAAAGCACACAGAAGTGAATAAAAGTATTTATTTCACTTTCTTTTTTATTTTTCCCAAATGAAAAAGTCTCACAATTCAGTTGGGTCTTCTTCACTAAGTCCCATTTAGACAATCCCTTGGAGACATGCCTCTAACTAACCTAATACCTTGAATGTTATCAGAGACGTGTCTCATAGTTGACTATGCATCCTATTAAATTAATAGTATTTTCACAGACAGATTTTTTATGTTGAGGAAGTGCTTCCATCGTACAATAAGCCACTGGGCTTCAATCTACACCTAAGTATGGTGTTCATGATGACCCCATGTCTTATAGATTAAGTTACTCATTCAGCATTGGTTGGATTCCATTAACTTTGCGTTGAGCTCCTAGGCATTATGCTGCATGTCAAATAGTTTTATAATGGTTCCATTTTGGCTGATATCCTTGGTAAAGTCAGTTTATGCCTGCTTATTTTCTCTTTGCTCTCACATTTTGGTTTGTGTCATGCTTTCTAAATGATGATACTAATAAGAAGAAAGGGAGTCAGTGTAGCATAACTTTCATTTTTTTTTTCAAAGCCTACATTTTGTGAGAATCTCTAAATGCTTTGACCTCCTTTCTAGCCCACCATCTACCAGAGGTAGTAGGAAAGAAAAGATATAGGGTAGAGGGAAGTGGATCTGTTTAGAAATGGTTCTTTGGCACAAATCACATCTGTGTTGTCAGGAAGTCAGAGTTCAGTTCAAAAGTCAGCAGTGGAAACTCGGTCTACAAATAAACACTCAATGATATGCTAGAAGTCCAATTCAGTAGTGTTGGGATAGCAGCAGGTGGCTTGAAGTAGCAGAAAAATCTAAGTAGGCACGATTTGAACCAACAGGGACAGGAACATCAGGAGCAGTTCTTGGCTGTCCCTCTCTCTAAAATAAGCAAAGATCAGAAAAGAGGTAAGACCAAGAAGGACTTAGTTATGCATGTATTTGAAAACTTAGTGATAGTTTCCAGTTATGGGTTACAATTCAGAGAGGTCATGGAACTCTGAGGATGTTGTTTCTTGCTAGAGGAAGTGCACAACAGAATTTGGCCTCTACCAAATTTTAGTTTCCCTTGTTATTTAGTTTGCCATTGGAGATGCTATCTCTCAGTTTTGGGCTCTGTCCTCTACTTCCAACCTTCCTCACCAACCATTCCACTCTCTTTTCTAGAGCTGCAAACCAAAATAAAATGTTTCTTCCATATGTTCACATCTGCCCATGCAGTTTTATCACAGCAACAAGAAGCATCTGATGAGTCAGAGCTCTGAAAACCTCATTCTTGCCTGAAAAACCAGTACCTAGTGTATGCTTCTGCAGAGTTCTCTTGTTAGGTGGGGACATGGCTTTCCAGACATGAATCACAGCTTGTTTGCATCTGTGTGTTGACCTTGGGTAAATTATTGCTAAGCAGTTACTTTCTAGAAGCAGGGAGCCCTTTAAGTTGAGGATATATTTCTTCAAATCAATATGAACCCTCTCACTATATTGTTTTGAGAGTGGGCGTTTTCTAATGTCCCAGTGTGCCACAGATTCTCTTCAGTGATGCTTATTTCTTTAACAATTAAATTTACTGTATCAACCAAATCTCAATAAAATATACAGTTGATTTCTCGGCCTAGTATCACAGACTGAATGGTCTCTTGCCTTGAAATGCTAAAGGCATTAGTTCAGTATCTTTAAATTTAACTTCATTAAGTTATGCCATGATATGGGCAGAAGGAAATCAAGCACTTGACCAAAATCTCACATAAATGGTACCTATAGCTGTTCTCCATTTTTGTTTTACTCCAAATCCTCATGAACTGAGTTCCCATTGTGTGCTGCCCCCCCTTTTCACTCTTGTCTTCAAATCACTCATCAGAATAACCCAGTATGTTCTACTTAAACTACACTAGGGGCTTCCTTAGCTCCAAATTCTTAAATCTTTTAATATTATAGTACAAAACAGTTCCAAAGGCCTAAAATATAAATGATAATGTTGATCACAGAAAAAGCTTAATCTTTCTATAACATTTTCTGACTTAGTTTCTTTATCTATTGCTGTAATGTGATATAACAAAATCAACCTCAGGATGAAAGGATATATTTTACCTTATATTCGTGTTTAGTTCACTATGATTGAGTCTTAGTCAAAGGATCCTGAGTTAGGTGATCCCATCATTCTTGCAATCAAGGAGATAATGTTGACTGATGTTTATGTGGGGTGTGTGTGTGTGTGTGTGTGTGTGTGTGTGTGTGTCCTATATCACTTTATACTTGGACCAGGCTGAGCAATTGGTTGATATTATCTTACATAAACTATTGTTCATTTTAAAATTAAGAATAGTTTTTTTTTATATGTATAGGTATTTTACCTGCATGTGTGTATGTATGTATGTATGTATGTGCACCATGTGCTTGCATGGTGCTCACTTAGAATGTTGGATTCCCTGGAAAAGAAATTATGTATGGTTGTGAGATGTTATGTGGGTGCTAGGAATCAAATCTAGGATTTCTGTGGAAGCAGCAAGATCTGTCGTCAACACTGAGCCATCTCTATAGCCCTATTCTGTTACAGTGTTATACTGTAGATCTGTTGCATTCTGGTGTCTACTTACTCCTGTCTTTCTCTTGTTAAATAATTGTCATTATGATACTATACCCAAAGGCCAAGATGATCTCATCATAGTGTAGATATCACTGTATAGTCAAAATTATTCCACCAGTAGGGGTTGACTTGGATTTCTATTCTTCTCTAACTTCGTAAGGCTTTCATGTTAAAAGATATTTACAACAGGAACAGATCAGGTGACTTAATATACAAGTCAATAATGTTCATAACGTGTATACTAAAAGATATGTATCAGTCTAGGCATCTCAGAAAACCAAGTTCCAACTTTTGCATCATTGTCCCATAAGAATTTAAGCTTAATCAAATCCACATGAGCTCCACAATTGTGGCCAGTGCTTCATCAAAGTTGAACAGCTTCTCTCATTATTTTTTTCTCACCTGCAATCTTCTTGCAATTCAGGAGTTCCCCAAACTTGTCATTTGTGTGGTGTGTTCCCCAAACTTGTCATTGGAGGTTTTTCTTTCTGCTAAAATCACTTCTGTGTCCTCATGCCAACCTTCTATCACTGTGACTTGAAAACTTCCTGCTCAATCGCCTTTCTTTTCTCAATGTGTTCTCCTGCACCTGCATCACTTTGAATCTCTGCCATGATCAATTACTGATGACCAAATCCACTGAAACAGAAATTTATGACTAAACAGATTGTTTATTCTTGGTTACCTGTTTTTACTTGTTTCCAATGTTATTAACAATAAATAATAAAGGAACAATATCAGTTCTTAAGAATAATGAGCATATGAGTGTGAAGCAGGAGGGGGTTTTAGAGAGGGTAAGGAAGAAAAAAGTTAGGCTGGCATAGTACAAAGTTTAACAAAAGAATATTTTTGATTGGAATTTCTTAACACCAGGTAACTTTTCTTTTGATAAATGCCTCATATTTGACAGACAGCTAATACATACTTGTTGAATGAATGTTGAGTGAGCAGACTAAGAATTAGTCTTCCTCTATCTAACTGGTCATAACAAATCCTCAGAGCACCGGTCATCTGATGATTTTACTTTGTTGATTCATGTCTCTTGTGGTAGAGCTCTGATAAGTAAGTTGTGTTTACTATTTATTCTTTTCATTCCTCTTCAGTGCTTGATTTCAGGTAGGGTTTGATTGTTGCAGGAGCTTTTGTCTTTAAACATTTACTCATCATATAAATACACCACTCATGTATGGCCTCCTCAAGCACTTAAAATTTTAAAACTGTTGCTATTAGTAGGTTGGAGACTTGGTTTAGTGGCTAAGAAGGCATAATACTCTTCCAAAGAACCCAGGTTTGACTCATAATTGCTTCTGACTCCAAACCAGAGCTCTTGACTTCCTCTTCTGGCATCCACAGGCACTGAACTCACATACCCAAACCCATATACATATACTCATACATATTCATAATTCAAATAAAATATTAATATTAATATAAAATTTACTACATGAAACTAAGAAATCAAGTACTGAGCAAAGTGTTTTCTGGGCACCTGTAAGGAAATAAGTTTGAATCTTCAGTCTCCGTATAAAGGATGGGGATGGTAGTATTACTCTGTAATCCTAGGATGCATAATGGAGACAAGCAAGATAGAGACAGGACAACACCAGAAGCTCACGGGCCATTTAGCCTATTTATACACAACAGCAAACAAGAAGCAAGATAGAAAACAACAACATCTACCCTCTTTATTCTCTGATCTCCATGCACATACCGTGCTATGCCTGTGTCCACTATCATGCGCATGAATATACATCTACATATACAAGTGCAAAAACAAACAAAAAAACCTTAATTCTATTTAGATTTCTTGTACTCAAGAGAGTGACCCTGTACATTTGCAGTGGGAAATGAATAATAGTATGTTGTCTCTAAAAAATTATGCCAGTATTATTTCCAAAGTATAAAACTCGTATGCTGAGATTTTATAAGATACACAATTTGTTTTTGTAGTAAATGACTAAAGAACCTAATATTTATTTTAGTAACTTAAAATAAGTTAAATGTAGGTGGAAGTTATCACTTTACATTAGAATCTATTTGTGGTACATTCTATCACATTAGATCCTATCCTGGATATTCCTCTAAGTAATTAATACTGGACATGTGTGATGTGGAAAATTTCACATAGTTGTCCTTTAATGAATTTCTTCCTCTTGTCTTCTGGATTTCACCAAAATCAGTGTTTTTGTGACAGTGGTCGCACTAGCTTTAAATTACTAGCCTGTATTACAGCACTCTAGAATGTCATCCCAACACTGCTAACTCACGTATTTTTTCTAAGTGAAGTTCTTTAAATTTAGTGGTCATATGTGTGGGACTCTATAGTCAGGACATCAATATCAGATGCATTTCTCAGTTGTTCTCCACCTTATTTTTTGAGACAAACTTCTTTTTTTAATTTTTAATATTTTTTATTACGTATTTTCCTCAATTACATTTCCAATGCTATCCCAAAAGTCCCCCATACCCTCCCCCCCACTTCCCTACACACCCCTTCCCATTTTTTTGGCCCTGGCGTTCCCTGTACTGGGGCATATAAAGTTTGCAAGTCCAATGGGCCTCTCTTTCCAGTGATGGCCGACTAGGCCATCTTTTGATACATATGCAGCTAGAGTCAAGAGCTCCGGGGTATTGGTTATTTCATAATGTTGTTCCAGCTATAGGGTTGCAGATCCCTTTAGCTCCTTGTGTACTTTCTCTAGCTCCTCCATTGGGAGCCCTGTGATCCATCCAATAGCTGACTGTGAGCATCCACTTCTGTGTTTGCTAGTCCCCGGCATAGTTTCACAAGAGACAGCAATATCTGGGTCCTTTCAGCAAAATCTTGCTAGTGTATGCAATGGTGTCAGCGTTTGGAAGCTGATTATGGGATGGATCCCTGGATATGGCAGTCTATAGATGGTCCATCATTTCGTCACAGCTCAATATCACAGTCATCTAATAACTAATCTATTTTCACATCTCTTTTCTCATTAGGTGATAGTTAATCCTCAAATAGTAGAGTTGAGCCTGTCAAACACTGGAAGTTTTGTAAATGCCCATTGTTTGAAGTGCATAAGCTGTATCTGTTTGGTATCATTGCAGCATTCCAGTGAGGAATCTGAATTGACAAATCATCAATGAGTCTGATGGAGGAGCACTAAGTGGAATTACAATGTAAGTGTAGCTTCATTGAAGCAGCTGTCTTCCTTTCTTAGAGAAAATGAATTACTGAGTAATGTTTTATTCTATCTACAGGGGCGTGTACTAATGTTTACCTATGATTCTTAACTACTTAGTGATCTCTTTAGCTAGGAATCTCTTATTAGTGGGAAAAGGCAGATTGATATCCAAGGCAATAGATCCTCAAAGAAGATAGCCATAGGTTTGGAAGTTCCACCTTTCACTGAACCTACACTAGCTGTCTGGAGATCACTAGAGATAATTAAATATAATCTTATGATAGTGCTTTAAGTGAAGAACATTTAGATAAAGAACTGGGGAATGTTCATTTAAAATGTGGATGAGGAATAGGAAATTGTCTCTGAGTATAAAATATTTGAAATGCAAACATGAGGCTCTGAGTTTGATTCCCCAAATCCCCTGGAAAAAGCTGGGCACAGTGACATATGTCTGGAATTGCAATGCACAGGAGACAGAGACAGGTGATCCCTGACATTCATAATACAGATTGTCTAGATGAAACAATGAGCTCTAGATTCTATGAAACATAGATCAAAAAAATAGGGTAGGGAATTGTAGAATATTTTTCATCTAACATTGTTCCTGCATTCCTTGGTCTGCTTTTTAAATACAAGTGTTTTCATGTTAAATGAAGATTATGGAGAAAAAAAAAACTCACTAAAATATATAACACTTACATTTGCTCTGCCTTTTAAAATTATACAGAATGTAACATTTAACTTTTTAAAATAGATTTAACTTATTCGTGCAAGGTTTGTTTCATATTCTTAAAAAAGGCAGAATATTTAAAAAAGAATATTTAAAACACGAAATGCTGTGGACCCAGAGATAAGGCAAATAAAACTGAAACACAACAAAATTCTATGGCTAGAGTCTTGGCTTAATCGATAAAGTGCTTGCTACACAAGCATGGTGTCTGAGTTTGTGTGTACCATATGCATGTATAGTGCTGGCATGGTGACATATGCTTGTATTCATAGTTCTGGGTGGACAGAGACACGAAAAAATTTTTTTTTGTTGTTCCCAAGACATGTAGTATAATTTTGGTGAGAGGCTCATATCTTAGCTTACTGTCTGTCTTCTTTGAGAATTTATTATCTTGGTTGCCAATCTTTTATTTTCCTCTAGAAAGAAATGATGCTCATATCTGTATCATATTGCAATATTTTCATAAAAATATAAGAATTAATCTGAAAAGACCTAAGGGAGGGTATGGTAGAGAAGCCATTACACTTTTAATACTTTTGCATGCAGTGGTTGCATTTAGTTGCTTCTTTAAATACTGAAACCATGTGTCTGACAAGGGCAATGCAAGAAGGACTGATGAATTTTGGCTCATATTTCAAGGGTCCCTTCAAGGTGGGGAATAAATGATGTCAGGAGTGAGGAAGCTCATCACATTACATTACAGTCTACTCACAAAACATAGAGAGATGGATGTCTGTGGTCAGCCAACATTTTTCTTTTCATGCAGCTGGACCAAACACATAGTGTTGCCCACTTTCAGAGTATGTCTTCCCGTCTCAATTCATTTAATACCATATAGCTGTGCTTCCATGGAGATTCTAAATCCTGCCAAGCTGATAGTATAGGTACTTAATCATTGCAAGGTCCTCACTTCCCAAGCATTGCAAAAGCTTTGTGAAGTAAATAATTCTCTTTCTCCTTTGGAAATATCATACTTCACATAAACAGCAGTTTTCATAGTGGGAGTTTAATAGAGGTCCATAGTTGGACTGAATAATTGCTCAGTGCTGAGAAACACAAGAGAATTGAAGATTATTTTCTGTTGGCCAGGGAGTTAGGTTAGATGAAGAATAAGCCTATAAAATGCAAATGTCATTACTGAAGACTGGTGAGCAAGGTGAAGTGCACTGATAGTTGTTCTCTCAATATTGACTGAAAAACTATTACCCTTTAAAATGCTTTTCCTCTGGCTCCTTTTGCAAGGAGGCAGCAGAGCTGTAAAACTCTGCAGAATTATTTCTCTGTAACCCACAATGGAGATGCTATGGAATTGTACGAAAGCATTTTAAGCATTCATCATAACTTATTCCATTACAATAAACACCTAGAAAGCCATAATGGCCTGTCTTCTATTACATAGTACCATTGACATTTTAGAAGCTACATAGTCTTCAAAGGATTGCTAATGGAATATAGGCTATATAGTCTTTACACAATCGTGTTTATCTATATCTGAAAGTGTAGGGTCTTCTAGGTGTGCATAACTGATTGCTTCTCTGTTTGCATATTTTGGATTCAGGCGCTTATGTATGTGTGTATTGTATGTTTGTGGAGGTATATGCACATGTGTTAACATACATGTGGGGACTAATGGTCAATATCTATTGTCTTCCTCAATATTTATTTTCTTATTATTTTGAGGCAGAGTCTCTAACTACCCTGGATATTTTGACCAGGCTAGGCTGACTGTTTAAAGAACTCCTAGGTGTTCATATGTCTACTACCTCAATATTGAGGTTACAGGTAGGTGTTTATGCACTGGATTTTCCATGGCTGTTGGGATATCAAGTTAGGATCTCATGGCTTCCCCATGAGCTGGGTCCTCAACCCCACTGATCTGGTTCTTCTACCTTCTCTAAGGGAAGTATCCAATGTTCATCAAAGGCCTCTGGCGTCTTCTTTTTCAGTATAGATGGTAATCAGTAAATAATAATTGCTTTAATTTAATTTATAAGGCATGTTTTAGCTTAAGTATGATAGTATGTGTATGTGCCTACCCCTGATGACTGCACTGACAACTTCAAATTAACAGGCCAAACAAAACATAAGTTAGCACATGGCTAGGCAAAAATCACTAGTAACTCCCCTGTCTTGAACCAAATTTATTTATTAGCTAACTCTTAGAAAATAATAATCAAAACATTGAGAAAGGATAAATAAGAGACCTTAAATGATTTTATAATGAGTCCGAAGTCAATGTCTTGTCTTATTTATGTGAATGTCATGATGTGCCTTTTTTCACTTTTCCCATCTCCTTAATTTCTCTTTATTATTTAGTTTTATTACTCTTTTTCTCTTCTCCCATTCTCCCATTAAATTATCCTTTTCTCTCGTTTTTTTTATGTTTGAATAACTTTCTCCTTGATAAAGGAATAAATGGAAAACAACTTCCAAGCACACACACACAAACACAAACACACACACTCACACAGAGACAGAGAAAGAGAGACAGAGAGAGAGAGAGAGAGAGAGAGAAAGAGAGAGAGAGAGAGAGAGAGAGAGAGAGAGAGAGAGGGAGGGAGAGAGAAAGAGAGACAGAGAGGGCTGAAGAAATGACAGTCAATAAAATGCTTGCTGCACCAAAACAAGAGCCTGAGTTTGAGCCTAAGAAATAATGTGAAAAAAGGTATGACATGTTGCCAATAGTGGTGTGACTGGTACAGTAGTGGCATGGTTATTTTAAAGTTAACCAACAACTTTCTGCTGCCTTTGTTGGGTATACCACATAGGAGTTAGTTTTGTTGTTGTTGTTTAAGTTTTTGTGTATTATTTATTTTTGTATTGTAAGCTTGGTCAAAAGCCTGTGATTAACCTACCAATAAATAAATAAGATAGATTTGTCAAAATAAATTGCAGTAATTTTAACTGAGAGTGTTCACCTTTTAAGTGTAAAGTACTAAATCCAAGACAAATTTAAAGATGCATGGGATAGTTATCCACACCATTTGTGTGTGATTGATTCAATATTTAAGTAATACTTGTTTATAAGTATAGATATTTCCAAAAACATACAAAATAATACGGTGGAACCAGATTCTGGTCACATGTATATGAGCTTAGAGTTTCAAGCATACTTAGTCCTGGGTAGAACAGGGAGGACTGAGCCCTCAAGTCAACAATAATCACTCCCTTTTTCTGGTTGCTTGTATAAACTTGAGTCATCTCTTTGACTCTATCCAGGCTTCATCACAGAAACAGGTTAATCACAAAACATATTTCATTAGATTATAAATGGAATTCAAACCAATGCATTTAAGCATATGGAGGAGGAACTGAATGGTTGTAAGTAGTCTTGGTGTCAATTGGTGTAACCTGCAAAATAATAGAAAATTAGAAGTTTACCTTGATAGCAGGATAATTGTGTTTTAGAAGTCTTTTTAGGAGATAACTGGTCAATGTGTGAAGGAGACAGAGAAATCTTAACTTTAACTTCTTGTGATCTACATACTCTGAAAAATGTCACAGTGGCTTGAAAATCCCCTTTCATATTCTGATGTCTTGAACTTTACGAAAGGGAAAATTAAATGCTCTGTCAGATTATAAGTATAAAGACTAATTTGCTGATATATTAATTGATTTTCAGATATATTAATTGATTGGATGAATACACCATATTTAGATAAAATGTTTAATTGAATTAGTATCCAATGGGAATTCTTCAGTGATCCAGGGCTGGAGTTTAAAGCAGGCTTTCAGTGCAGGGAACAAGTGATCAAATGAAGATGAAGATCAGTAGATTCCTTGGTAATATTGCCAGATTCATTAGGGGTGCATATATGTGTGTTTTTTTCTCTTATGAGTGCATGTGGGATGCATTCTCATTAAAGCTAAAACTAATAGGAAGAACACCCAGTTGAGGAATGATTTTATGGGTTTCTTCAATTAAATCTCAATGATATAACAAATTATTTAATTTCCCTTCTTAGAGCCTGGCAAAGAAAAATACCACACAGTGCCACAAGCATTCTATGACATGAGAAGCTTGTGAAATAAACTGAAAAACTGGAAAAAATATTTAAGAACAGCATCCGTTTCACTCATATTTCATTGTTTTTTTTCCAGGATGGTTCTGTTCCCATTGAAAGTTCACAGTTAATCCCAGTGAAAGTTTAAGAATGCTCAGAGAGAAATATATATATATATATATATATTTCATAGTTGTCACCATGAACATTTGCTCATGTTTGTTGCTGTGAATCTGTGACTCCAATACTTCTGTCCCCTAGGAATGTTTCAGGGACCACTGTTCTTGCTGCTATTCTGATCCCTACCCCATGGACATTTTATTTGTTTGAATCTTCCACAGAGTATTTCACTAAACATTCACTAGAGAAACATCCTATCCCCCATATAGATACATGTTATTGAAATACATATGAATTTGTCTCCATTTTATGCCTGTCTTTTGTCCAGGCTTCTTTCTTAATGGAACTTCCTGTCACTGGGGTTTTTCCTAACTACTTTCAAATTGGAGATCACATCCTACTTCATAGTTTATGAAACATAGCTGCCAACAGACAATTTATTTTCCTTTGTTGTTATCTCTCATTATCTTTTTACTTTGTTTTCACAGACCCTAAATTAAATGCCAGATATTAATTGAAATTGATTGTCTTAGAGATTTTGAATATTATTCTTCTGTAATAAATAAACATAGTAAGATATAGCAGAACATTCTTGCTATTCCAGCACCTCAGGAACCCGAGTAAGGAGGATTTCAAGTTTTGAGATAGCTTGGGTACCTAGTAAATCAAAATCAAAGAAATTAAATAAATATGCAAGAAAAGAAGCTTATTAGAGAAAAAGCTCTTAGCAACTTCTTTTTGGTTTGATTTGGATTAAATGATTGATTAAATTGTATATACATAAAGATATTATATTCCTAGATTATTGTTGTGTTTCTTTTCTTATAGGAATAAAGGAGATACAAGAGAATAGGTTTTGAAAATTAAATGATGAATTGATCGATTTCTATGTGTAATTAAACTGATAGCATGTTTTAAATAAATGATATTGTCTCATTTGAAAAATTAAGATTTTTTTGTAGTTAAAAATGAGTCCTGCATAATTCCCGTGGCAATTTAGTCCCTCTCCTTTCTCAGTGTCTAATCCTCATAAGGAATGACCACTGAGCATGGGTCCCTGCTTAGGCATGCAATGTTAAACATCTAAGCCTGTGAGATGGGTTCAAAAGTTTACAGTGTGGTCTGCGTATGCCTGGCAATCTGCGCATGCTTGAGTACCATTTTTAGACCTACTAAAAAATGAGAGAATTAGCTTGTGCAGAAAGTCATTCTTTCATTTAACATGAGCCCATAGAGCCCCATAGAAATTGAACAGCCAACCAGAGAGCTTGCATAGAACAGACCTAGGTCCTCTTTATGTAGGTTACAGTTGTATACCTTGATCTTCTTGTGGTACTCATAAAAGTGGAAGCAAAGACTGTCTCTGACTTTGTGACCTGTCTTTGGTATCATTTTAAGTTACTGGTCTACCATGTCTTCCGTTAATAGGAGAGGAGGTGGTTAGTTTTACTGCAACTTGATATGCCAAGGCTGGTTGATATCCATGGGAAGACTACCCTTTCTGAAGAGAAAACAAATAGTGGATAGTAGATGCAGGAATGGAGATGATAGGGAGGAACTGGGAGGAGAGGAGTGAGGTAAAATTGCAATAAGGATGGAAAAAATGTAAAAAATCATATAGGAATTTTTAAAAAGGTAAGAAATGAAATGAAAAAGAAAAATATTTTCTCTGATTTCTAGAATATACACTATGGCATGTGTGTATATACAAACATATACATAATAAATAAAATGTTTTAAAATTTTCACATGTACATATTTTATAGTCTGTCTGATGACTGAAATGAAAATATGAAAAAATAATTAACACTACTTAGATCTATATTTTCTGAAACTTATGAACAAATATAGTGATACCCTATTACTTCTTAAATGTAATTTGTCAGTTCTTAAAATTTAATTTTGTGATTTCATGGTATCATTATACAGTTGTCCCTCTGTCAAAATTGTGGTGTCAGTGCTTTCAGTCTTTCCTTACTTCATATAAATTTGGCTATAGTTTTGTTTTTGTTGATATATATTCCTTGTATCCTTAGTTTCTTGCATCTTTTATAAGGAGATTTTGTTTAATGTTATCAAGGTATTTCTTAATCTGTTGAGATGGTTATGTGATTTCTGTTCTTGATTCTTTCTATATTACATATTTAGTCACATATGCCTATAGGAAAAACTTTATATTGAGAAGGCTAGGCTGACTATATGACAGGGTTAAAATTGAAAATTCAGGATTGAGCAAGTCCAGGCAAGTCCAGACCTCAGAAGCTGACCTGCCACCCGGCTTGAGGTAAAGACCATGGGTCAGCAGCAGTTTCCAGACTTCCTCTACTGCTTTTTCAACAACAGTTTCCAGCACACACACTCTGGTATTGAAATGTCCCTAGAGATGGAGTAAGATTAATGTTACTTTCCTCAGAATCCCCAAATGTCCTTTAAAGCAGGCGTGCAAGCTCTAGCACTTGGATGCCGGTCTACCTTGGAAATGGGAGATCCCAGCAAGCTGAACTTCTGTAGAATAAACACTCTCTGCATTTACATATAATATGAGTTTTTGGTATCATTCTTCAGCAAACCATGGAGTCTTACAGAACTTTTGGAATGAAGATAACTTGACCACAAAGGAATCTTTTTTGATGTGTCACACAGAAGTATAATTCTGATTTTATAATTATAAATCTTTTTTTTTTGCTGTGGCATTTTATTTTATTTTATTTTATTTTGATTTTTAATATTTTTATTACATATTTTCCTCAATTACATTTCCAATGCTATCCCAAAAGTCCCCCATAGCGCCCCCCACTTCCCTACCCACCCATTCCCATTCTTTTGGCCCTGGCATTCCCCCATATTGGGGCATATAAAGTTTGCAAGTCCAATGGGCCTCTCTTTCCATTGATGGCCGACTAGGCCATCTTTCGATACATATGCAGCTAGAGACAAGAGCTCCGGGGTTCTGGTTAGTACATCATGTTGTTCCAACAATAGGGTTGCAGATCCCTTTAGCTCCTTGGGTACTTTCTCTAGCTTCTCCATTGGGAGCCCTGTGATACATCCAATAGCTGACTGTGAACATCCACTCCTGTGTTTGCTAGGCCCCAGCATCGTCTCACAAGAGACAGCTATATTTGGGTCCTTTCAGCAAAATTGCTAGAATTGAGTATTTTTACAGCTGTGGTCACCTGGAGACAAATTGACCTATAATTTATTTTTTGTCCTATGTTAACTTGATTATTTTTATTTGTATGTGCCTTTCATTTTACTTTATGGACTTATTTGAGAAGTATTGATGTCACCTTTTCTTTTTTAAGGCCCAGTAGAATCCAACAATTGAAACTATTGGCTTATTTGGACTGAGAGATTTTAAAAAAGCAAGTATCACTTCATTCTTGTTTGCTATATATTAAGTTATGTGGTATTTTAAATATGCTTGGCCTAGGACCCAGGGAGTGGCACTATTTACAGTTGAGGCCTTGTTGGAGGAAATGTGTCACTGTGGGCATGGGATTTAACACCCTCCTCCTGACCATGTGGGATTCAGTTGTCTCCTACCTGCCTGTAGATTTAGATTAAGAACTAGCAGCTCCTGTACCATGCATGCCTAGAAGCTGCCTTACTCCTTCCCACCTTGTTGATAATGGACTGAAGCTGTGAACCTGTAAGGCAGCCGCAACTAAATAATATCCTTATAAGACTTGGCTTGGTCATGGTGTCTGTTCATAGCAGTAAAACCCTAACTAAGACAAGTTGCTTATCTCATCTTGGTTTTGTGTTGGTAGGTTATACCAACAACATTGTTCTTAACTGCTTTATAAGAAATCTCTTAAACCATCTCCTTACTCATACATACATAGATATACTTTTACAACAAATGATGCATGTAATGCATTATTTTGAATGTTGCAGGTTATACTTGTATGAATAGTTGCCCAAAAAGAATTTTGGCATCAAAGGAGATAGAAATTAGCACACATTAAAAATAGTAAGGGATTGGTTCAAATGCTGTCTCAATTCAATTTGACTCCCAAAGGCCTGGTTCCCTGACACTGAGTGTCTCCACACCTAGCTGGAATGGATTGGCAATAAAGAATTGTAGTACAAACAATGGCTGGGCAGGTAGACAGAGGCAGGAATTAAGGATTTGCACAGGCTAGGAACTGGGAAGAAAGAGGCAGGGAGTGCCATTACCATGAAGAAGAAAGACAAGAGTTAAAGGCCTGCTGACATGTGACAATCACGGAAAGTGATTCTCAACTCACATTTCTCCAATTGTGGTTTGGGTAGCATAGGCGAAATATATACTTCAAAAATACTAACTCAGAAGTATGGGAGGGGAGTGTTTCTACTGAGCCATCTTTCCACCCACCCATTAACTGATGTTAATGGTATAAAAATGTATTTCATTATGACATTTTCATAAGTTCATATAATGTATTTTAATTAAACTGTCTTCCAAATCACACAGTCTTGTCCCTTCTCTTTTTACACTGTGTTCCTCCCAGATAGTCATCATGGACATTTCAAATTATGATTATTACCATGTTATAATCTATCTCATTTTGGGCCTTTAAACGAGGATATTAAAATGTCTTCCATAATAAATTAGCAAATAATTTAAGCTTCAAGTTCTGATACTTGGAAACTGAATTTTATTAGAAACACATCTTTAATAATGCTTGTATTTCAATTTTTATGATTTTTAAGATTGAGTGAGCTGCTTGCTTTCATTTGTGACACATAGTTTTATATCTTTTAGAATAAGTAGGCTTTTGAGTTCTTTAAATTATTTTCTTGAATTGGTTTTCTATATGAGTACTTTTGTGTTTGTCAGAATTGACTGTTTACAGTTCCTTAGTATCCATTCAATACATACATATCTTTATAAGGGATAAACAACACTTTTGAAAAATCATAAATCTTTTACTATCTCTCTGTATTTGTGACCATTTAATTTTAATTCCTAATGCTATTTCTTTTACTTTAAATTATATATGTACATAGGTTCCTCATCTCTAAAATATTAAAAGTTTTGATATTCATTCCATGGTTTCTTATGCTATAATAGTTTATTTATTTATTTTTTGTTGGTACTTGGTCCACATTCTTTTATTTATTTATTTATTAAGTATTTTGGTCATTTACATTCCAATGCTCTCCCAAAATTCCCCATATCCTCCCACTCCCCTACCCATCCACTCCCACTTCTTGGCCCTGGTATTCCCCTGTACTGAGGCATATAAAGGCTGCAAGACCAAGGGGCCTCTCTTTCCAATGATGGACAACTAGGCCATCTTCTGAGTATATACAGCTACAGACACGAGCTCTAGGGGGGTGAGGGGTTACTGGTTAGTTCATATTGTTGTTCCACCTATAGGGTTGCAGGTCCCTTTAGCTCCTTTGGTACTTTCTCTAGCTCCTCCATTGGGGGCCCTGTGATCCATCCAATAGCTGACTGTGAGCATCCACTTCTGTGTTTGCTAGGCCCCAGCATGGCCTCTCAAGAGACAGCTATGTCAGGGTCTTTTCAGGAAAATCTTGCTAGTATATGCAATGCTGTCAGCATTTGGAGGCTGATTAAGGAATGGATCCCCCGTTATGGCAATCTCTAGATGGTCATTTACACAATGGAGTACTACTCAGCTATTAAAAAGAATGAATTTATGAAGTTCCTAGCCAAATGGATGGACCTGGAGGGCATCATCTTGAGTGAGGTAACACAATCACAAAGGAACTCACACAATATGTATTCACTGATAAGTGGATATTAGCCCCAAACTTAGGATACCAAAGATATAAGATACAATTTGCTAAACGCATGAAACTCAAGAAGAATGAAGACCAAAGTGTGGACACTGTGCCCCTTCTTAGAATTGGAAACAAAACACCCATGGAAGGAGTTATAGAGACAAAGTTTGGAGCTGTGATGATAGGATGGACCATCTATAGACTGCCATATCCAGGGATCCATCCCATAATCAGCTTCCAAACGCTGACACCATTGCATACACTAGCAAGATTTTGCTGAAAGGACCCAGATATAGCTCTCTCTTGTGAAACTATGCCGGGGCCAAACAAACAAAGAAGTGGATGTTCACTGTCAGCTATTGGATGTATCACAGGGCTCCCAATGGAGAAGCTAGAGAAAGTACACAAGGAGCTAAAGGGATCTGCAACCCTATAGCTGGAACAACATAATGAACTAACCAGTACCCCGGAGCTCTTGTCTCTAGCTGCATATGTATCGAAAGATGGCCTAGTCGGCCATCACTGGAAATAGAGGCCCATTGGACTTGCAAACTCTATATGCCCCAATACAGGGGAATGCCAGGGCCAAAAGAATGGGAATGGGTGGGTAGGGAAGTGGGGGGGCATGGGGGACTTTTGGGATAGCATTGGAAATGTAATTGAGGAAAATACTTAATAAAAAAATAATAATAATAAAAAAAAGAAAATTCTTTGTTTAGCTCTGAGCCACATTTTTTAATGGGGTTATTTGATTTTCTGGAGTCTACCTTCTTGAGTTCTTTATATATATTGGATATTACTCCCCTATCTGATTTAGGATTGGTAAATATATTTTCCCAATCTGTTGGTGGCCTTTTTTGTTTTATTGACAGTGTCTTTTGCCTTACAGAAGCTTTGCAATTTTATGAGGTCCCATTTGTCGATTCTTGATCTTATAGCACAAGCCATTGCTGTTCTATTAAGGAATTTTTCCCCTGTACCCATATCTTCGAGCCTTTTCCCTACGTTCTCCTCGATAAGTTTCACTGTCTCTGGTTTGTTTATTCATTCGATGGTTTCTTATGCTATACTAGTTTATTTTTGTAATTTTTAATTTAATTTCTGTATTCTATTTGGTCCTCTGAAACAGGATATGAGAATGTCCTTGCTACTTTTTCTTCATCTGTATAATTTGAATATTCTATATTATTATTATAATTTAATATTTTACTAGCATTTATAAATATACATAATAATAGATGTTCTAGTTGGTGTTATTGGACATTTTAACATAGGCTAGGGATATCTGAGAAGGTATTCTCAACTTGGAACTACTCTATCCACCTGGATGTGTACATGCCTGTGTGGTCTTACCTTTTTTAATGCTTGATGCTGGAGGGCAACATTCCTGAGTCTGATGGCCTTGGCTAGTGTTTGAAAGGTATCTGAATATTAGTCTGTGGTGAATATGGTTCTTGCTAGAGTTTCTGCCTTGACTGCCATGTAATTGGTTCATTTAAGCCAAATAAATTCTTTCCTCTCCTAAGTTTTTGGTCATGCCATTTGTTACAGAAGCAAAAGGAAACCAAAACAACAGGTTTCATAATGAGAGCTTTCTGTATGTGTAAAATGTGTTTAAAATTGTTGCACTATTGTCCTCTTCTTAAACTGTTAATATAATTACTTCTTCCTTCAGAGTTAAAATTCAGACAATGTTATAAGTATTAAAACCTTTTAGATATTGTACTTCTTGGCTTTACATTTTCATTTAGAACCATTGGTTATCTAAAAAAAGAGTTACAGAATATATCAGTGGCTTAACGTTTTGTTATTTACTAGTATTATTAAGTTCTAATATTTGTGTGATGGCACCAGTGATTAAAGGTTTATAGGTACATGGGTGTGGAAGGATTATTCCGGTCCAATTATATTGAAATATTAATGCAGCTGGAGGTCTGTGATTGGACTGGAAAAATGGGGGTGAAGCTAAGAGTTGCAAGAAAAGAGAGGATGAGAGAATAGAAATCAAGGTAGAGATGGGCAGACAAAAGGATTCAGATAATGCATGATGTTAAATAACATATCATATGATATTATAAAGGATATATGGGATAATATGCCTAAGCTAGGTGGGCAACTTTTATCATTAACAATTTGCTCTGAAATTATTGTTTGGGTATCTTGTGAATTGAGAAGTTATTGATACATATATCTGACTGGTTAATTATAAACTTTAAGAACAACAATATGAACTAACCAGTAACCCCAGAGCTTGTAACTCTAACTGCATATGTAGCAGAAGATGGCCTAGTTGGCCATCACTGGGAAGAGAGGCCCCTTGGTATTGCAAACTTTATATGCCACAGTACAGGGAAATGCCAGGGCCTAAAAGTGGGAATGGGTGGGTAGGGGAGCAGGGCAGGGGAGGGGAAGCATACCTATATTCAAGAGTTTTGCCGCTGTCTCTTGTGATGATATGCCAGTGCCTGGCAAATATAAAAGTGGATGCTCACAGTCATCTAGTGGATGGAACACAAGGACCCTAATGAAGGAGCTATAGAAAGTACCTAAGGAGCTGAAGGAGTCTGCAACCCTACAGAAGGAACAACAACATGAACTAACCAGTACCTCCAAGAGCTATGTCTCTAATTGTATATGTAGCAGAGGATGGTCTAGTCAGTCATCAATTGGAGGAGAGGCCCTTGGTCTTGCGAAGATCATATGCCCCAGTACAGGGGAATGCCAGGGTGTGGGGGAAGTATCGTGGGCTTTGGGGATAGCATTTGAAATGTAAATGAAAAAATATCTAATAAAAATAGGAAAATACATTCTAAAGCTATAAATATTTAAAAAAAAAACATTTAGGGATAGTATATAGAAGAGCTTGATGCATGGAATGATCTAATGAAGGCCTGTGCAGGGCAGCAGCTGACACTCAGTGGAGGATTAGGCAAATGGTCATTTGAAGCAGAGAATTGATTAAGCTTCCTTAGAAATTAGTAGAAAAAGAAACACTATCAATGTAAACTTCTTACCTGGTGCTAATTTTTGCTATTCAAGAATGAAATAAAAAGATTTGGAGAAAGAGAGATTTAAAACCACAAATAATCAAAAGCAATACCTGTTTAAAATGAAACCCTCCATCACCCTCTCAGGACTAGAACTGACATTCTGATATTCTCCTTAAATAATATTGCCCAACTTAGAAAAATAGATTTCAATGCCCAAACTTCAATGGCTAGCAGATGGGCATTTGCGTCTGATGGTAAGAGTTATTTAAAGTCTTTGAGACAATAAACCCTTCCCTATTATAACAAGAGTGAGATATTGAGATGTTAATCCTTCCTAGATTTAATAGATTTATTATTCTAATGAGGTACACCCAACAGCTTTGAATTGTATATAAAAGCATATTAATCTTTTGACAGATGTTGAAGAGGTTTTTATCAGTTAGTCTGAGAGTGTGATTTGAGAGTTATAGCCTAAGTTGCTCATTAGAGTTTTTCTCATTACATAGCAGAATATTGAGAATAGCTTTCTCTGTCATTCTGAATTTACTAAATTCAACTATGATAATAAATCTTTGAACAGCAGTCATCTGATGATAAATGATAAAGGATAACAGAAATGGAAGAAGTTCTTATCTACTGATCATCCATGATTCAGTCTTAGTGTTGGAGTCCAGGAGTTGATACACAAACAGTACAAACACTGATCTCAGTCAGAAAGGGATGTTTTATTTATCATACACCTAGAGATTGATTGAGCAGGACAACAGCTGAAAGCTGCACACTGGACATTTCTCAGGGACAGCTTATAAAGTGTAAAACTCCAAAAACCACAATGATCACATAGGCAGATGTGGGAAGTGTTGCAAGTTGGTTGACGCTGACTCAGCCATTTTTGACATAATTGATCATATTGACCTTTACTTTGATGGGCCTTATATGAAGAATATAGTTGTGGAATTTCTTAATAGCAAACCTTGTAATATACAGAACAAAACAGAATATGTGGGCAGCATGATCCTGCTTAAGTCAAGTTATTTGTGTGTGTGTGTGTGTGTGTGTGTGTGTGTGTGTGTGTGTGTGTGTGTGTGTATGACTGGCAGGCATATTACAGCAACAATATAAAATATCTGGCAGGCATGGAACAAAGAGGCTACAAATATCCTTGGGGGCAGACTTTAACACGTATTAACTGAACAACATTAATAATTTAATAAACATGTTCTGTGAAACAGTTTTGTGCCAGACATAACATTAATGCCAGAAATAAAGAGTAATTGGGATAGTATTTTACCTTGGAAGATCTCTGCATGAATGGAATATCTGAGACAATTGGCCAGAGACAAGGGGAAAAACAAGGAACAGGATTACGGGAAATGGCATGGAGAATGTTGTGAATGGGATATAAGTGAGTTAGGAAATCAATAATTTGTGGCTGCTAAGGTAGGAAGAGTCAGTTTAGAACTGCAGTTCATAAGAGACTATCATGTACTGGTTTGAGGCCCTACACCCATCCTTACAATAACATCAATAAGTGAACTCAGAGAGGATTTTAGAGGTGTACAAGAAGTTACAAAAGAACATAGACATCAATGTTTAGGGGAAGAACAAGAAGTGAAATAATGAGGGTGAATTTTATTAAAAAATATTATGCACATGTGATATATACTCTAATATTGTAGCACTTGGGAAAGAAAGGCATGAGGATAAGAATTCAAAGCTGGCTTGGGCTATATGGAAATGTGTATCAAAACAATAACTAATTATAATAAGGTTAATGCTGGATATGATAGTACACCAGCGTATTATCAACAATCAGGCAACTATGGATGGTGTATTATACATTTGAGGGGAATCTGGGCTTCAAAGGGAGATATGTAGCCTAGATAACTTTATCTGTTCTCCAGAGTTGCACAGCTTCTTCCCATGAGTTGAAGGAATTGAGGCTCACAACATTGAGGAAGTTGAAACTTAGGGACTTCTCTAGAACTTCCCCTTTAAGTCCCCATATATACCATTTCTTCTATCCTGCTTGAAGTTACAGAAGTAGGAAACACTTGTTGGGGACAGACACTGATCAGCAGACCTGCTGAAGGGAGAGTGTCAGAACTGGGTAGCTGCCTCCTGGTTCTGCAGACAGCTCTAGAGTAGTCATTTTCATGAGTTGTCACTCTTAGGGTATGCTTGCAGAAATGTTGCACCTTTGAGTGGTTGTTATTCCTGTGAATGATGTTCAAAAGAAAACTGAGAAAAGTTAAGCAGAAAACATACTCTAATATGCCTTGACAGCTCAGAAATAATATGTGCAGTACATATACACACAAAATTGTACACATGGGGCACTAAGTAAAAAGAGGGTCTAGTGGGTCATATCTTTGAAATTCCTTTGCCATGTGGACATTTCAACCTGAGTTCATTCTATTTTGCTTCTATGGTTAAAGAGCCATGTACATGTTGTAAAGCTCAGTTGCCTATGTACTATCTGTTGTTGATATGAATACCTGTAATAAAACATAGAAGAATCTTGACTTTCAGTGGGATATATTGTGATAAGACCATTGTGAACTAAACACATTTACCACTAAATTACATTTACTATACTAATATGAACACAAGTTAACTGCAAAGTACATTTATACCACTAAGGTGTTAAACAGCACAACATCATCAGCATTATGTATGTGTTGTCAGGATACTTGTGTTAGCAGCTGAGCAGAACATCTCATATCTGAGGATACAGCTATGTCACTCATGGGCATATATCCAGAAGATGCTCCAACAAATAACTTGCTCCACCATGTCCATAGCAGCCTTATTTATAACAGCCAGAAGCTGAGAAGAACCCAGATGTCCCTCAAAAAAGGAATGGATACAGAAAACATGGCTCATTTAAACAATAGAGTACTAATCAGCTATTAAAAACAATGATTTAATGGAATTCTTAGGCAAACAGATGGAACTAGAAAATATCGTACTGAGTGAGGTAATCCAATCACAAAAGAACACACATGGTACACATATTGATAAGTGGATATTAGCCCAGAAACACCCACCTAATTATCTAAACAAGTAGATTCAAGTAGTAACAATGCATAAGAGGGATCCTCTTTATTACTGAGATTAGAAGCACACGCTTCCATTCGTGGTGTATTTGACATGGGTTCTAGATGACTGAACTTAAGATTTCATAATTGTGAGGCAAGAGCTTTACCTACTGAGCCATTCCCCAAGGTCAAACTTTGTTCAACCTTTGAGTACCTAAAATAGGTTTCCTTAGAGTTTCAACTATATTTATATGACCATAAGCAATGTCCAAGAATCCATTTTTTATCAAGTGTTTATCAACATGTTTTATTTTCTGCTTATAGTCACCTCAATTAGTTACCTTTCTGCTACTATGATCAAGTACCATAACCAAGATCAACACGTAGGAGATAAATATTAATTTTGTCTTGTGGGTCTACAGGGACAAAGTCCATCATGTTATAGAAGGCATAAAAACAGGTAGTGAAAGAGTGGCCTAAGGATTAGGAAGCCAGTTTATCACATTTTAATCTACACATAGGAAATATAACTAGGTCATAAAACCTCAACACCTACTTCCAGAGACGTACTTCCTTCAACAAGTGTACATCTCCTAAAGGTTACATAACCTCCCCAAATGGCATTGACTGAGTACAAAGTGTTCAAATACATGAACCAATAGTGACATCTTTCTCACTCTATCCATCAAAATGTATCATCCTTAAAGATGCCAAGTGGTCTCATTGTGGTTATATGGTTTAATTTTGGTTTCTTCACTATTAGTATTTTCTTTGTAGAAAAAGCTAAACTAGCCATTCATTCACATAAAATTTGACATATTTCTCTTTTGCTTGTGGATAGGAGATCATTATGTATTTTTATACATAATTAACACTTATCAACTATTAGATATAAAATATTTTGGGGATGCATAGATTGTGGTTCACTTTTTAAATAACTCTCTTTATTCCCCAATATTTTAAGTTTGATGCCCTCTGATTGTATCCATTTTTACTTTTGTTATTCCTCCCAAAATATTGGATGTCATGTCTTTGAAAGCAGGAAGTCTCAAAGTCAAGGATATTTAAACATTTTCTGTGTGTGTGTATATTTTTGTAGGTCTGAGGATACTGTCAGGATTTGTTCCTGGCTTCTTCCTCATTTAAGGCAATATCCTGGCTTTGGCTCTGTTTGTTCTAGGCTAGGTATTCTGTGAGCTTCCTGGTATTTTTCTATTTTTGTGTCCATCTTTCAATACAAGCACTAGACTTAAAAGTGTATGAATCCATGTTCAGCTTTATGTGACTTCTGGAGATTGGAGCTCGGATCCTGGATCCTGATACTTGTGTAGCAGGTATCCACAACTCTGAGTTAATTCTTATGCATGTGATAGATTGGCACAATCTTATATAATTTCTTGTGGGTATTTAGATGTTCCAATATAAGTTATAGGAAATACCACCCCCACCCCAGTTTCTGTATTAGAGTCATTTACCTAAAAACAAGTGACTGTGGATAAATGCCCCTCTTACTTGCCTCTCAATTTTGTCCCCTCTGCTATGTTTATCTCTTCTAATGCCTAAATTTTTACTAATTTCAATTTTGGGAAGGGTGAGTTCTGCCAAGTTTGTTCTTTTAAAAAACTAGTTAAAAATTAGGTATATTTATTCAGTACCAGGGATTAATTTTAGCATTATAAAATACTACAAATTGTTTTACGTTCCTGTTTTCTCATTCCTGGCATGTTACTCCTTGAAACTTGGAGACAATAAATCTGTATTACCTAGATTTACTTAAATTGTAAAAGTATGATTATTTTAAACATACTTTTAACACTATTTGGACAGACAAAATTTATGTTTTTAAGGAAAAAATTCACTAAATTTAGTAGTATGTTAAAAGAAATACAATTTTCAAAGCAAATTTATTTTTTGCAAGGTTATCTATGCTCTTTGGGATTCATTGTTTCTTGTCAATTTGAATATTGGTTTTTGTTTGTGTGTGAAGATAATTGCTCTGGGTTGAAATGTTCCTCTTAAGTTCCAGGAAGTTCTAAATTAAAACATCTTATCCTAGAGAAAATTTATGCCCTGCAGTGGTGGCACTCGCTTTTAATCCCAGCACTTGGGAGGCAGAGGCAGATGGATTTCTGAGTTGGAGGCCAGCCTGGTCTATAGAGTAAGTTCCAGGAGAGCCAGGAATATACAGAGAAACACTGTCTTGAAAAAAAAATGCCATAAGCAACACACAAGTCTCGAATCTTTGAATCTTAGAAGAGTTAGGAGGGCCTTCTGTGCTCAGGTAAGGACTGCTAAGAAAATGAGACTCTGATTTGACAAGTTGCCTGCATATGTGTAAGATGCTCCACAACTACAGCATTCATTTTTTATAATCTAGGCTTGGGGATGCTTTTTAGTGATGCAGTTGACTTTGGGTCATTTCTGTAAGTATCTTATGTAATCTTAGGTTACTTATGTTCCCATAAGTAACCTAAATAAACATTGGTTCATAGATTGTAATAAGTTTCAAAAGTAGCTGAATATGGACAAAATCCTGTTACAATTCTAGGTTACATTCTTTTTTTTAATTTTTAATATTTTTTATTACATATTTTCCTCAATTACATTTCCAATGCTATCCCAAAAGTCCCCCATAGCGCCCCCCACTTCCCTACCCACCCATTCCCATTCTTTTGGCCCTGGCATTCCCCTATATTGGGGCATATAAAGTTCGCAAGTCCAATGGGCCTCTCTTTCCATTGATGGCCGACTAGGCCATCTTTCGATACATATGCAGCTAGAGACAAGAGCTCCGGGGTACTGGTTAGTTCATCATGTTGTTCCAACTATAGGGTTGCAGATCCCTTTAGCTCCTTGGGTACTTTCTCTAGCTTCTCCATTGGGAGCCCTGTGATACATCTGATAGCTGACTGTGAGCATTCACTCCTGTGTTTGCTAGGCCCCTGCATAGTCTCACAAGAGACAGCTATATTTGGGTCTTTTCAGCAAAATCTTGCTAGTGTATGCAATGGTGTCTGCGTTTAGAAGCTGATTATGGGATGGATCCCTGGATACGGCAGTCTCTAGATGGTCCATCCTTTCATCACAGCTCCAAACTTTGTCTCTGTAACTCCTTCCATGGGTGTTTTGTTCCCAATTCTAAGAAGGGGCACAGTGTCCACATTTTGGTCTTCATTCTTCTTGAGTTTCATGCGTTTAGCAAATTGTATCTTATATCTTGGGTATCCAGCAGCCCTATTTATAATAGCCAGA
Organism: Mus caroli; assembly: GCF_978045245.1. Taxonomy (NCBI): domain Eukaryota; kingdom Metazoa; phylum Chordata; class Mammalia; order Rodentia; family Muridae; genus Mus; species Mus caroli. The sequence continues at coordinate 109,977,922 of NW_028227256.1, read as the reverse complement.
AGCTGGAAAGAACCCAGATGTCCCTCAACAGAAGAATGGATACAGAAATTATGGTACATTTACACAATGGAGTACTACTAAGCTATTAAAAAGAATGAATTTATGAAATTCCTAGCCAAATGGATGGATCTGGAGGGCATCATCTTGAGTGAGGTAACACAATCACAAAGGAACTCACACAATATGTATTCACTGATAAGTGGATATTAGCTAGGTTACATTCTAACATTCTGTGAAGTCAAGGACGCAGCAACTTGAAACAAATAATCATGTCATTTCCATTGAGTAGAGCAGGGAGCAATATATCATTCCATTAATGTTAGTGCTCAGCTTGCTTTCTTCACTCTTACATAGTCTTGAATTCCATTTCTGATGAATGGTTCTACTGAAAGTGGGTATATCTTCAAATATCAATTAAAGAAATTAATATTATCCTCCACAAACATGTCCAGAGGACAGTCTAAACTAAGCAACTGAGACAGGTGATTGTACTCTATGTCAAGTTGACAGTGAAAACTAACTTTCAAGATAAGGGTTGTGTTGCATCTGCAGACTATTTTATCTAGTACTAATTTTTTAACCTACAACTGTGCTTGTATATGATGATACACATGTGCATGAGTGTGCAAGGATTTAAGTGTGTGTGTGTGTGTGTCTGTGTGTGTACCATAGGAAGTCATTGTATCTTCTGCCCCATCACTCTTCACATTATTCTGAGGAAATAGTTTCCAGCTAACCCTGGAGCTAGATTGCCAAGCTTCAAAGCCCAGCAATTTTTCAGCATCCATTCCCACTCTTCTGACCCCTAAAGGTTTGGGGTTACAAGCATAAGCACATCTACATGAGAATTTTTGTATACATTCTTGGTATTGAACACATATGCTCATACTTTCCTTTTGAGCCAAGTCTTAAGCTCTGTCATTTCATTTATTTAGCATTATTTACTGTAGCAGATGTATGTAATTAACATAAATGGTCATCAGTGTTTAAAGAATGTATGGAGTCAGGTGTGGTGGCACATGTCTTTAATCCTACCACTCGGGAGGCAGAGGCAGACAGATTTCTGAGTTTGAGGCCAGCCTGGTCTACAAAGTGAGTTTCAGGACAGCCAGGGCTATACAGAGAAACCCTGTCTCAAAACACACACACATACACACACACACACACACACACACAAACAAACAAAAACAAAAGAAAACAAAACAAACAAACAAACGGAACAAAGAATGGATGTTGTTTATACACCATAAAATCTGCTAAGCCATGAAAAGGGAGAATTATCTTAACATTTGTAATAATATGAATAGATCTAGGGGATATTGTATTAAGTAAAATATACCAGGTACATAAACAGAAGAAGAATATGACTGCAGAAACTTCTGGAAAGAGGGGGAGCAGGATCAGGTATGTGGGAGTCAGAAGAAAACCACAGAGGGCCAGAAAAATGAATGGAAATAAGCATCAGTGTGGGGTGGGTGTAGGGGAACCTCTAGAAAATTCTTAGAGATCTGGGAATGTGAGATACTTCCAGGACTCAATGAGGATGACCTTAGCCAAAACGCTGAACAGTGCAGAGATTGAACCTGAAGAGAACACCTCCGACAGATAGACACATGGGGCCACACACTCATCTTCAACATTTTGACTCAGAATTGTTCCAGTCTAAAGAAAATGCAGGAAAAAAATGGAGCAGAGACTGAAGGAATTGTTATCCAGTGACTGGACCAACTTGTGATCCATCCCATAATCAGGCACCAAACCCTGACATTATTATTGATACCATGTTGTGCTTGCAGACAGGAGCCTAGAATGGCTGTCCTCCGAGAGGCGCGACAATCAGCTAATTGAGACACCTGCAGATATTCACAAACATCTAACTGATGTCAGGAACCCCACGGAGGAGTTTAGGGATGTATTGAAGAAGTCAAAGGGAATTACATCGCCATAGGAAGACCAACAGTATCAATTAACATGGACACATCAGATTTCCCAGAGACTAAGCCATCAACCAACCAGCATATATGAGATGATCCTTGGTCCCTGACATGCATGTAGCAGAGGATTTCCTTATCTGGCTTCAGTGTTCAAGGCTGGGCTTAATCCTGAAGAAACTTAATGCCCCAGGAAAGGTGGATGCTGGTGCTGCTAAGGAGTGGTGAATGGGTGTGAGGGGAGCACCCTCTCAGAAGCAAAAGGGAGGGATGGAAGAACTTGGGATTGGGGGATGGGAAAGGGATGAAATATTTGGAATGTAAACAAATAAAATGATTTAATAATAATAAAAATAAGTAAGAAAGATTTTTTTTTTAAAGTTCATCTCACAGAAGTAGAGAATAGAATATTTGTCATCAAAAGCTCAGGAAGCAAGGGGAAGTAGAAGATGGGACAGGTTGGTCAGTTGTCATCAAAAGCTCAGGAAGCAAGGGGAAGTAGAAGATGGGACAGGTTGGTCAGTTGTTAATGTGAGGTAAAAGTAAGATATTTTGATTCATTATTGTACTAGGGTGACCACAGAAAATGATAGCATTGCCAAAGTGTAACCAGGTACAGAGCCTGGCCTCTCTGGCAACCTTAATAAGTGAGGTTAGGCTACTTTTTAAAATGAAAATTAAAGAAAGAATACTGAAAAATAGAAAAAGGAGATTTATTCAATATGGTCACATCAGCAAGAGGAACAAAGAGGTCCAGTGATTCCCCCTTCAAGTTCATCTTTGGAGATCTTTCATGAGACTTTGGTTTAAATTGAAAAAAGAGAAATATTATGGCATGGATATCTGCTTAGTTCTGGTCAAGGTATGGTCCTGCCCATTACCTATTTCCTATACCAGGGTCTGACAAGTTCTCAGTACTATGTGGACACTTCCTGAAGACAATCATTTTCTCTGCCTGGGACCAGGCTTCAGCCTTTTGCTTCTCCAAAAATGAGACTCTTGGGAAACTTCTTGTGGACAACTGTTTAAATAATCTGATAGTCAAAAGGACAGGCACAATGGTCTCTATAGCATATCGCTTTCTTCCTGCCAGGGCAGTTACAGTGCCTTACATTTTAGGTAGCATAGGGACCATTTAGGCTTTAAGTTCTTTCTAAAATATTTTGGAGCTTCACTTTCATGTCTTTATTCTAAGCATTTTATTCTCTGAGTTGCTTCTGTAAAGAGACTGCTCTCTCATTCCTTTAGGATTTTCTGTGGTACCTGCACAGATGTGCATCTGTTTTCAGTCTTTCTATTGTTTTAGTCTCTACTTTGGTGACTGAAAAAGTAAGTGTGTAATTATTTTGTCTTTTTTATCTTTGCAGTTATAATTTAATTTATTTTGTTATTAATTTTTTATTCATTCGTGCCTTTTGTTGAATCTGCTGAAATTTTATTGTTTAGGGGTTCATGTTTTGGACAGGGTTTTATGTAGTTTAGGATGGCCTTGACACCCCATATGAAACTAAGAACTCTTATCTTCTGATTCTTTTGCCCTAACCTTCAGAGGGACCTGGGACTACAGGCAGTTGCTATCATGCCTGGGTTTTACAGTGCTGGGTACAGGGTTCAAAATGCTAGTAAGCATTAGATTATTTTTAATTGGTTAAAAGTCTAGATTAGAAAATCACTAAATATATATATCTACCTAGATTAAATAATGCCTAAGGTCACTATGGGCAAGACTGTTCCCCAGGTTTGAGTCCTAGATGGTGTGGGAGTAGAGGAGGTGAGCTGAAAGGCAAGCATGTATTCATTGATTTATTTTTATCTTTGCTCTTGAATTTAGATATAATGATATATAATGATATATATATAATGATATATAATGTCTAGCAGTCCCAAGCTCCTATTTCTGGGACCTTTCCATTTGATGGACAGGAGCCTGAAATTGTGAACTAAAATATACCCTTTCCCCTGTAAGCTGTTTGATTTCATCAGGATATTTTATTATAGAGACAAGAAAATAAATTAGAATACATATTTTTATATGAATGATAGAACTCTGTAATTTTTGTGGTTGCAGTTTCCCAAAATTCATTATTAGGTCACTGAACACCTCTCTAGCTTTCTTCCAAGAAAGAAAGAAAGAAAGAAAGAAAGAAAGAAAGAAAGAAAGAAAGAAAGAAAGAAAGAAAGAAAGAAAGAAAGAAGGGAGGGAGGGAGGGAGGGAGAGAGGGAGGGAGGGAGGGAGGGGGAGAGGGAGGGGGGAGGGAGGGAGGGAAGAAGAAAGGCTTTAAAAAATCTTAAAAGGAAAAAAAAGATTGTTAAGCAATGTGATTAATAACAAGGTAAATTTGACATACCTTTTTTTTTTTCATATCTGTGAGTTTGACAGGTACTCACCTAAGGCTAACCAAACTTAGAAATGCTCTGCTAACCAACACTGTCTAGCAATATATTTATGACTAAAAATTTGTCTACACCTGAAAATTCCTGGCTTTTTCCCAACTTTGGATACAAAGGATTGGCTTGGGGGTTCTTTTCTGATCCAAATTTACAAGTTTTATAAAAGTTCATTTAAATACAGAAATATCTTTTATTTATATTTTTAACTTTTTATTAATTATTTTGGAATTTCATACCATGCATCCCAATCCCACTCATCTTTCCATTCGTTCATATCTGCCATTGCAACCTCTCTCACAAACCAATAACAGAAAGAAAAAAATCATAAACCATACCACTCGCACCACCACTACTACCAACACCACCACTAAAAATAACAGCAACTACGGTCTCTGGAGACTCAGAGATCCATCTGTTTCTATGACCTAAATGCTGGGCTTAATTATATGTGCCATTAGGCAAAATTTTCTTTATATAAAAATATTAATCTAATCATCCCATTAGTATAAAACTTTACGTAAAATCTTAATAAATTGTAGAAATACATGTATATCAGATAATCATTTTATATGTATTATTTACTATCAGTATCTAGAGAAAGTACCCAAGGAGCTATAATAGAAAAACAATATGAACTAACCAATGCTCACAGAGCTCATGTCTCTAGCTGCATCTGTAGCAGAAGGTGGCCTAGTTGGCCATCATTGGGAGAAGAGGCCCTTGTTCTTGGAAGAGTATATGCCCCAGTACAGGGAAATGCCAGGGCCAGGAAGCAGGAGTGGGTGGGTTGAGGAGCAAGGTAGGGGGAGGGTATAGGGCATTTTCGGGATAGCATTTGAAATGTAAATGAATAAAATAGCTAAAAAAAGTATTTGATTTATATATAACTGTGCAGATAAGTATTTCTTGAGTATAATAGGAAAAAATATAAGGAGCGCTGGCCTAGGGAAGCTGGAGCCTCTGTCGCAATCACTGCCCAGGGAAGTTTTCAGAGTACTCAATCTGACATGGGATCATAATATTGATGTCATTTCTCTGCTCAGAGTAATTCCTCATGTCTACACCAAGAGGATGTAAATGCTTCTGTGTCCCAGGGCACACAGTGGACGGAAATGATACTGTTCTTTATAGTTGGTTGTTTTATTAAAAATGAAATATTCCAAAACCAAAGTGTTAATACAATATATATTCTTTTGAAGTACTTAATGGCTCTGAGAAAATGCATTGCTACCTTTTGAAGGGACAACTCTCCCTGACATTTTGAGTCAAGGATATTTGACTCATGGAATATTTTTTTTTCTTGAGCATCTGTACAATTTTTCACACTTGAAGATGTTCTTGAAGCAATCTGATGTCTGTACTCTGAAGATATTTATTCATCAGTGACAGTGGAGTTGCTTACTGGCAAATGAATTCAGATTTGCAGGGCCCTTACAGAAAGGAGAACTTCTATCCTGTTGTGGTGCTCAATAAACTCTACATTCCAGAGCTGGACATTTGATTAGGAAGTATTTTTCAATAGGAAAATGCCTTTTAAATCTCCCAGTCTTTCTTTTATGTTTTACCTAAATAAACACCTTGGTAAAGAGGTTAAGGTAAGACCTGAGTGTACAGAAAGCATGTGATTTGTCTTGGGAATACTGAAAGATGTCAGAGAAGGGGCATAGAAACAGAAACCTTGTCAATAAACAAACATGCATTGCCATAAAAAAATAAAAAACAAAACAAAGAAAAACAAAACAAAACAAAAAAAAATTATATAGAGTAGGATCTGCAGGAAAAAATGGCCTTTTTTCCAGACAAATGAATGACTTGAAACTGACTTGTACATTTAAGAAGAATTACGCTTTAATGTGTTTATGGATAAAGCACAGATTTATAAAGTTCTGTGTGTGTGTGTGTGTGTGTGTGTATGTGTGTGTATGACTAATAGAAAGAATACACTGTGCACAATGACACAGTGTTTCATAGACATGGAAATTCAACTGCCACATAAGACAAAATCTTTAGAAATATTTTTCTTTGTCTTACGCAATGTTATCATCTTTCTGTATCTCTTAGATTATATTCTATTTTTCTTACTAAAATGTTTATCATGACAAATCACTTTTCCTGCCTGTTGCATGATATTTGATCACATTGTGAACTCCAAGATTGTGAACTGGTAAAACCTGTTTCTTGTTGTAATCTGGCTCAGGCCTAGCACACAACAGAGAACTTCATGTAAGCAAGGGCTAAATAAAACAGATAGGTCAAGAGGTGGAGAAAGTACCCATATGATCTTCCTACTCCACTGATTTCCCAGAAGAAAAGGAGCTCTTTCCTTCTCCATGCTGTCTTATTTACTCTTTAACAGAAAGTTCTTCCTTTTTTCTGGGTTTTCTTCTGTTCGGTCCCTGTCAACTTGTTGCTTGTTCCATCCACTTCTTGATCTAGCCTTGACTTTACTGAGCTCTTATTTATAGAAAACTCTTGAGGTTAAGGTGTGTTTTAGGGCTTATCCATATGACACCTACTTGTTTACAGTAAACCTAAAGTACTTTGGTTAAAGGAGTGTGGATTGAACCATACCACAAAAAACAGGGTTTTCCAGTTCAAATCTTGGGATTCACTTTGTGACCAGATATCCTATAATAGTTCTCTTTATTTTTATGAAATACTAGACTCTTTCTTTAACACCAATAAACTATATACTATATGATAAGAATTACATTCTCAATGTCTGTCTCATTTATATTTGAGGGTATTAGAGAAACTATTATACTATCTATCCTATTTGAAGAGTCCAAATTTCTGTACCTAAATCATTTTCTATCATGACTTGCATTTATAAACCTAAAAGCATCTTTCTAGACACTTAAAAATTTAAAAGTCATAAAAACATCAGCTTAACTGTGAAACTATAACTATCTAGTCGTCAACCCCATTAGAGACCTGAGAAGAATAAATATTAGCTGAATAAATAGGAAATGCAGAGCCAGCACCTTCCAAAACAATAGAAGTAACAGAGACTGATGGCTGTTTGAGCCCTTGAGTGAGGGTGGTCATCCACGGATATTATTGAGTGTTTTTGTGAGATGGACAAAAAAGACCCATTCTGACAGGTAAGTGAAGTGACAGTTGGAGAGTGAGTGGCCACCACCAGACTGTGACAGCTGCAGATCTGAGGCAAGCAACTTGAAAGCAACAACTGGCAGGGTATCCAGACTCAAAGAAATGGATAAAAATCCTGGGGTGCCATTCAGTTGTCTCAGGCTCCTGTTGCATGCTTTTTCTGCCAAGGTGTACTGTAGCTTTAAAATGTCAGAAAGAACAAACTTTTCTTCGGTTATTTTTCCAATAAAATAAAGTAAAGTAAATAAAATAGATTAAAAAAAAAAAAACCTGAGGAGTGAAGGTGTTGCTGTGATAAAACTTGACTGTGCTTTGTAGCCCTTGGGAGCTGGTTTTCTGAAAGAATGTAAGGATTTGGCACTACATGCTGTGAAAACTCTAGAATGCTAGAAAGAAGCTTAACAAGGTAGAATGTTGAGAGCTGGAGAAAAGAGAAAGCATAGAAAATTCAGACCATTAAGGCTCATCTCATGATATTTCATAGATTACAAACTACTCTACTTAATTAATGGTCTAGACACCACTCAGGCTCTATTCTGGCAATGACCCTGGTATAATTTTGATCACTTTCTGAGAATATGGATGAAGAATTATGAAGTGATAAACTAATTTTGTTGCCTTTGCAATTACCGACTATTTACCCTTAAAAACTGAAAATCAACAACAATAAGAACAACAAAAACAAAATAAAAATTACTTTTCTTTGCGCTTCTTGTGTCATGTTACTTATCACAGCAATGAGTAACTGATAGATACTCAAGGTCTCAGTAAGGCCATGTATGCTGGAGAGAAGCAATCTCTTTAGATAGTCACTGCCACATTTAAGGTTGAATATTTGTTAATTCATCTGTTCCATTACTTGCTCAAAGAATATTTGTCAATCAACTGACAAAAAAATTTGCCAGCAATTTTCATGTAGGAAAAACTGAGTTTCACCTACCTTTCTTCTCTAAGATGTTTGCTTCAAGGTGTTGTAGGGATTGTCAAATAGATAAAGTGTTAGGGAGCTATGATATAGTTACTTCATTGCATGTGGTGGATTTACCAAATTTAGAAACAGATGCAATATACAAGAAGACCTGGAACCTATGACAGAGCAGGACTCCATTCACCTTCTTAGTTTTCTGCATTTTCCCATCCTTTGACTTAGATCCACTTTGTCATCCTCGTTCTCTCACTAATGTATGTGTATCACCAACGCGCCATTGCTTTGCTTCTGTGTAGTATTTATTAAACTGTTAAACTGGCATGTGTATCTTCACATTACAAGATTACTATCATTAGGGGAAGTCCATTGCCAAACAACAAATAGCAGTGGATGCTGCATTTCCCCAACACCCATGGTTTATCTCTTTTCAGACCATTGCTAGAAGTGGTTTTCTTTCCTGTTTGGAACTATAAAATATACCACTGTCTTTCTCCTTTTCCTTTCTATGTTTGTAAAAGATTTCACTGACTTTTCTCCAACACCTTCTGCTATATTTTAGTTCTTCAAAGTAACCGACATATGCTATAAATAAATTAATTTTTAGAGATTTGTGACAAAAGTAGGCAATTTACTGTTGTGTCAATTCTTATTCACCATTGCTATGTCTAATCATAATTCCTGCTTGTTTGTTTGATTCTTCCTTTTCTTTCTTCCTTTCTTCCTTTCTTCCTTTCTTCCTTCCTTCCTTCCTTCCTTCCTTCCTTCCTTCCTTCCTTCCTTCCTTCCTTCCTTCCTTCTTTCTTTCTTTCTTTCTTTCTTTCTTTCTTTCTTTCTTTCTTTCTTTCTTTCTTTCTTTCTTTCCTCCTTTTTGAGAAGGCTTCAGGAGTCTTAACCTGCCTATCATGCCCATCATACCATCTTTCATTCATATTTATACAAACAATTACTTTTAATGTTTTTTGTTGATTATGTATCTATTTTACTTTATACCTTTTAAGAGCAAAAGTAAATGTTACTTCTGGGTTTTGCTGTTTTGGTTATGATTGATTATCTTCCTGTAGATGTGGCTTTGTTTCTCTTTTCTTCTCCTAATGTTATTTTTTTTTCCTTATGTGTTTGTGATAGCAGGCTCAGGTTATGTTTCGTAGCTTCTTGTCTGGGTCTTCTTGAGGAATTTAGAGACAGGGATGAACAGGAAGATGATACTCAGATAGGTATTCAGTGTCATGCAATCTCGGTTGAGGTACTTAGGGTTTACTCTTGGTGTAATCAGAAACCATTAGAATAGTTTTACTACAGAATCACATGAACCATCTTATGGCTCTGTGTGTGTGTGTGTGTGTGTGTGTGTGTGTGTGTGTGTGAATACACACTTAAGCAAAAGTTGATATCTGTCATCTTTCTCTGTAGGGTTCTAACTTATTTTTTTAAGGCAGAATCTCTTGCTCAAACTGAATCCTTCCTAGTTGATACAATGATTGATTATCAAGCCACATCGACCCTTCTGTTTTCATCTTTACAGCGTTAGGTTTGTAAGCACATGCTAACATACCTGACTTTTATTGGCCAAGCATTCAAAGACATGAATCTATATGGCCCATTCTTATTCAAACCACCAAACTGACTGGGCTATCTCCTTTACACACTATTACACTAAAAGCAAGCAAACAAACAAACAAAAAGCACTTTGATAATTGTGAAGACTCCATTGATAAATGATTGCAGTACTCTTTGTGACCCACAACAGCAATTTTACTCAGTGTGATTTAGTTGTTCCATTCCAGAAGTCCAGAGATATGATATTTTTCTCAAGAAACCATCAAGAAAGCACTGAGAGTTAAAGGCTTAGAAAGAAGATCAGAAACAAACGTAATTCTCAGGTTTGCCTAGAGCAACAGAATGGATGATAGAAATATTTATAGAAATTATAAAGGCTGTAAATGAGACTATATGTTATTGAGCAGAAAAATATACAGAAATATAATTTTTAATTAAAATTTAAATGTATATATGCACATTTTTATGTATACTCAAGAAGAGATTTGTAAAGGTACATGTTAACATGTGTTCATTATGAGGTCAGAGAAAATCTTGGGTGGCATTCTCAATAATTCCTCTACTTTATTTGAGATAGTGTCTTTCCTTGACTTGACTCTTACCAATTTGATGAGAGGCTGAAGTTAGGCATCTTCCTGCTGCAATTTGCTTTCTAGTAGTGTGATAAATACCAAGATCAAGGGCAGGTTGAGGAAAAAAGGTTTCTTTGGCTTATATTTTGTGATTATAGTCCATCATTCAGGGAATTCAGAGCAGAAACTTAAGTTGGAACTGAGGCAGGAACCATGAAGAAAATTCCTTACTGGATTTTTTCCCTTTAGCTTGTTCAGGTAGCTTTCATATACAATCCAGACTCACTTGCTTAAGAATGACACTTCCTTAAGTGGGTATCCTACGTTAACTAGGTAATAATTAAAAAAATGTTACCAGCTGGGCGTGGTGGCGCACGCCTTTAGTCCCAGCACTCGGGAGGCAGAGGCAGGCGGATTTCTGAGTTCGAGGCCAGCCTGGTCTACAAAGTGAGTGCCAGGACAGCCAGGGCTACACAGAGAAACCCTGTCTCAAAAAAAAAAAACCAAAAAAACCAAAACAAAACAAAAAAATCTTACAAACTATTCTCATTGTTCTTACTTACCTTATAGCCCTTGATGGTAAGACCCTACTGCTGAAGATACCACATACTTGAGTCTTATAAAATGAAGACACTGAGCTTGTATAGACCTCCATCCCTACTGGCTACCTTTCATAATGCTGAACAGTGTTATGAATGCTGTTAGTAGAGAAAAATAATGATTAGCCATACACACCAGCCTTGAAAAATGTGAGTATTAATAATGATTGATGTAGGAAGAGATGCCCACTAATAAAATAGTGGCACAGACATCATGGGAGTAACCAATTAATTTTTGTTTGGATTCCAGTCCCATGTCAAATGATAAATCATATACCTGGTGCCATTATTATGCTAAGAAACTGTAGCTAGACAACCCTTGGGGAGGCTATACTACTATCAGGCTGCTATTAAACTGACTCCAAGTGACTTATTCCTATACCCATTGAGCAATATATTTTTCATTCTCTTTTAAGCTTCTATTTACAGTAAAGATTGATATACATGGTGATACCAAGTGTGATAAAGTAGAGTCTCCAACATGTAAATTACACAGAAAGTTTTTGATATAGAGATCTCATAAATTGTCACCCATATTGGAGTGAACTCCAGGTGATGAAGCTGGCTTTCATTCATCTCTGATTCAGTAAACAATCATTTACATATACTCCTTTTAGTAACCCAAATACATATTTTGGTTCACCAAGGTGGACTTTGGTAGAATCTTACTTTGGTATGTCATGCATTCCCTATCTAAAGCCAATAAATGTTCTTGTGTTGTCTGCCCATGATAATTCTCGCATAATTCATGCTGTGTAAAGCACAGTCTGTGAAATGTATCGTAACACTGTAAGTCATGTTATCAAATGCAATTGTTCCTTTTCTACAAGTTAACATAACATCAGCAACTGGAAACATTGCTAAGTTTTGTCTTGTTAGAGCATCTATCTGTCCCAGTGTTAGTATGCCCCAATTTTGAAGGTAGAATGCTTCTTTCAAAATTTTGAGCCACTAATATTGGTTTTTACTTTCTTTTTGTTAGCTAGATCCCTTAGTTTCAAGGTACCCTAGGATGAACATTTCTGTTTTCATTCTTCTTTATTCACATATATGTAGACATTGGTCTCTTTATTGGACTCCCTCAAAGTCTGTTCAATCGTTTCTCCCACATCACTTCTTGTATGTCAGTAATGCCCTCAAATTATCTCTGGCAAAAAGACATTTTGGGGGTCGGGAAGATAGGTCAATTTGTAAAGTGCTAACTTCACAAACAGAAAAGCATGAGCTCAATCTCCAGGAACTATATTCAAAATGTTGAGTACATATACCCATACATAAATGCCCAACAATTAATATAAAAAGGGGGTGGCATATGTTAGAAAAAGAAAGGGAGAAATTAGAATAGGAAAATGATGTGCTTATATTTTATTCTCTATAAAATAGATTAAAATGCTTTTTTAAACTGAGTGAATGAGTGTGGTGGTGTGAACTGAAATTCAGGAGGTTTTTGGAAGATCCATGGGGTTGCTGGAGAGTTAGTCTTGAAAATACAGTAGCTTCAGGATCAGTGTGAGACCCTGTCTAGAAGTAAATTAAAAAGCAGTATAGGAAGCATCATAGTTTACTTCAGCTGTCAGGTTGACACAGGTTGGAGAGTCTCCTCTCTCCTTAGATAGCAGGTTTTCAGAAGGCTGACAGGTTGGTCATAGTGTCAATCCCTAGCAGTTGTTTACTATTTTTGTATTCCTAGGGAAGTAATTTTGAGAATCTTACAAGTTTCAGCTTTCCTTAGACTACTAAGATTGTTTACCTCTTGCAGCTCATGAGCTTCCTTTTCCTTCTTGGAGAATGTTTCAATTTAGAGAATTTTTCTCAAAAATATCATTAAAGGAAGAGCCTAAGATATGATTCTGCAGACCAAAGGCTGTAGCAGATGCTAGATCCCAGCACAGGAGGTAATAGGACCATACTGTACAGGGCACATAGCATCATCAGAATAGTCTAGGGTGTTTTTCCCAGGCTCTAAGCTTAGTCTGATATGTGAGCGATGATGCTGAGATAGTTAATCAAAAGTATGCAGGTTTCAGGAAACAAGAAACAGAATGGGGAATACTAAGAGATTGGTGTGCTAAAGGAAGTTCAGAAGAAAGGTGACCAAGGTGTCATGGATCAGTGGTGTGAGACATTATAATACAGCTGAGAAGTATGCAGAAGCTTGAATTTACAAGAGTCACAATTTCCTACTTTAAAAACTTATTTAAATCATATTTATACCTTATCCTTTCTGTTCCAATCTCTTTTGACTTCCCCATCTTCCTCTTCTCAGTTTTATTTTCTGTTCATATGTACATGGTTATAGGGCTATTTGCTGAAGTATGGTCCACATTCTTAAAGAAAACTGACGTTCCCTTCTCTAAAAGCTATTTACTCTCCTCAGGTAAGAGTGGGTCTCCTGAGAACTGCCCCTCTCCATGAATGGTTTTGTCCTGTACAGGTCTTGTGTAAGTGACCACAAGTGCTTTGAGTTCCTGAATGGCCATGTCAAGAAGACACTGGTTTACAGCAGTCCTTCCTGATTTCTGGTTTTTACTGTCTTACCATCTTCCTTTCTCTGATCTCCCCTAAGCCATGAATGTGTCTGCAATAAAGAAGTCAAGTCTTGTGTAAGTGACCACAAGTGCTTTGAGTTCCTGAATGGCCATGTCAAGAAGACACTGGTTTACTGCAGTCCTTCCTGATTTCTAGTTTTTACTGTCTTACCATCTTCCTTTCTCTGATCTCCCCTAAGCCATGGGTGTACATGAATGTGTCTGCAATAAAGAAGTCAAGTTTATAGCTGAACATTAAGAGGTTTTTCTTAAAAAAAAAAGAGTTTTGTGACTTTGAAATATGATATTGATAATATAAAAAGATCTCACAGAACATAGATGAGTGTAGCTGAAAAACAAATTAGAAATTTTGCTCTGTCTACCTGAGAAATGAAAGAGTGTATTCTCTGACATTTGGGTCAGTGAAGAATGATATTAGGAAAGCCTAGTTGGTCTTTGGTGAAATTGAACTCACTGACCATTAGGTTTGGCATTATAATTAATCAGGTCTCTTAAAAAGTTTCACAGCTACGAAACCTTCAGATAGTTCAAGATATCAATCACATGTATCAACACTAGTTTGACAATACAGAACAGGGTTGGAGGCAGTAAAAAGTGTTTCCCTGTTGCTGGGGTGATGGCTCAGTGGGTAAGGGTGCTTGCTGTATAAGCATGAGGGTCTGAGTTTGACTTTCCTGCACTTATAAAAAAAGCTGAAGGTGGTTCTGTGCCTACTTGTAGTCAGAGATTTGGAGAGCTGAGATTGGAAGATCCCTGGGATTTTCTGGCTGCCAGACTAGATCAAGGAACAGCCTGTATGGAACAGGAATAAGATAGAGATTGAGCAGCAAACCTAATGTCCTCATATGGCCTCTGTTTGCACAGAGGTAGCTGCACATATATTCATGTATTTTGCCTCTCAATATACATGCTGGTTCTCTGTTACTCATGATAAACTGATTGCTTGGAACTTCAACTTATTAGCAAGTCATTATTTATCAGTTGCAGCTCTGGACAACAATGCTAAAGAATTTGGAAACTCTAATAAATCATTTTTCAATTCCATTTATTTTTCTCATCCCATTTCTGATTTTGACATTGCTTTCATAAAAGACTTTCTATTCTCTCCAAGGAGATACATTTCTAGAACACATTTCCTGTTAAATTTACATTTTCCTTTAATAGAACTCAGCTTGAAGTATCCTTCTCTGGCTTTTCCTTTAAATTGGTGACTGGTCCTGAATATTCTCTACACAGACCCCAACTTCATGCCTTGCCACTAAGCTACATTCTTTCAATGCTTCTCTTATATGTAGTTTATAACAATCTTTACTTAAATATCTGATTCTCAATTCAGGAGGTTCAAACGCCTAAAGGTAACTTCTGCAAAACCTTACAGACAATTTTGTGTGTGTATATGTATATATGTTTATGCATGTACAATTGTGTATGTACATGTATATGTGTGAGTGTATAGAGCTAGAGAACAACCTTGGGTGTTGATCCCCAGGTACTGACCTCCTTATTTAAAGATGGGTTCTCTCATTGGCTTGTAATTTATCAAATAAGTTAGGACATCAAACTCCCAAATTCTGTGTCTCTGCTCACCCAGAATTGAGACTAGAAGTGTGTGTCACAATCCCTAGACTTTTCTACATGAGTTCTGATGAATCAAACTCAGATCCACAAGCATTTTATTATCTTATCTATTATCTCAGCTCTGGAGGCAACTTTCAAGGAGACTTTTTCATTTTTCACACTGGGTTCTAACTCTTGACTCTTTAATATGTAAAGCTTCAAGCTGAATGAATGAGTGCCACAAGGTCTCAGGATTCAATGAATAAATGCTCCATGATCTCAGGCCAGGGGAGATGGTACTTCCCTATCTATGAGCAAGATTGTTCTTATCCTCTCTTTCTCTCATCTCTTTTTCACTCTCCTCTCTCTGGTTATTACTTTGCCTTCCTTTATTCTCACTCTCACTCTCTTTCTCTTCAGTTTCTCCTATAGGTGGAACAACAATATGAACTAAGCAGGATCCCCAGAGCTTGTATCTCTAGCTGCATATGTAGCAGAAGATGGCCTAGTCGGCCATCACTGGGAAGAGAGGCCCCTTGGTATTGCACACTTATTTACATATACTAAAATAAAAATAAATACTATTTTTCAAAAAGAGTGTCTTATTTATTTACATATTTTTATTAGGTATTTTCTTTATATACATTTTAAATGCTATCCCGAATATTCCCTATACCCTCCCTCCGCCCTGCTCCCCTACCCACTCACTCCTGCTTCTTGGCCCTGGCATTCCCCTGTACTGAGGCATATAAAGTTTGCATTACCAAGGGGCTTTTCTTCCCAGTGATGGCCGACTAGGCCATCTTCTGCTACATATGCAGCTAGAGACATGAGCTCTGGGTGTACTGATTAGTTCATATTGTTGTTCCACCTATAGGGTTGCAGACCCCTTCAGCTCCTTGGGTGCTTCCTTTAGCTTCTCCATTAGGGGCCCTGTGTTCCATCCAATAGCTGACTGTGAGCATCCACTTCTGTATTTGCCAGGCACTGGCATAGCCTCATATGAGACAGCTATAACAGGGTTCCTTCAGCAAAATCTTTCTGGCATACGCAACAGTGTCTGGGTTTGGTGGCTGATCATGGGATGGATCCCTGGGTGGGGTAGTCTCTGGATAGTCCATCCTTTTGTCTTAGCTCCAAACTTTGTCTCTGTAACTCCTTTCATGGGTATCTTGTTCCCTATTCTAAGGAGGAATGAAGTATCCACCCATTGGTCTTCCCTCTTGTTGATTTTCTCTTATTTTGCAAATTGTATCTTGGGTCTTCTATATTTCTGGGATAATATCCACTTATCAGTGAGTGCATATCTAATGACTTCTTTTGTGATTGGATTACCTCACTAAGGATGATATCCTCCAGATACATCCATTTGTCCTAGAATTTCATGAACCCATTGTTTTTAATAGCTGAGTAGTACTCCATTGTGCAAATGTACCAAATTTTCTGTATCCATTCTTCTGTTGAGGGACATCTGGGTTCTTTCCAGCTTCTGGCTATTATAAGTAGGCTTCTATAGTGGAGCATGTGTTCTTATTACCAGTTGGAACTTCTTCTGGGTATAAGAGTGTCTTTTGTGTACAGGTGTGAATATATGTTGGAAGAAAAATGGACAACCATGGGGGATCATTCTTCAGATAGTGCCTTTCCGATATTATAGATTCAGGTATATCTCATTGAATCTGGAATCCACCAATTTGAATAAGAGGGGGCTGGCCAGTGGCCATATTTATGACTCCAAAACACTTGTGCCACTATACTTAGATTTTTACATGGTTTCTTGGGACTTAATCTTCATGCTTATGTGGTAAACATTTTACCAGCTGAAACTTTCTTCTGTTTCTCTTTATTGGTATTTCTTTGCTGCTAGGATCAGATGTTGCTGATCACCTGAGCCATGTATAAAGTTTCTGTGAACACTTGAGGTTTCTAAGGCTATGATAACCAGTATCCAGTCAATTGTTTCTTTATGTGTTAAACTGCGTATTTCTGTATTTCCATCATTCCTGACAAAGTCACTATGGTAATTCTACCTATTATATGAGTTTGTTTCAACATTTTCAGGCACTCCTGAACCCTGTTTAATTCACTAGAAACTGAGCTGGCTACGAAGTAACTTACAGGCATAATGCCATTAGCAATAAACATATTTTATCATATTTTAACTGTGTAATTTCAAACTTCTGAATTGATTATTTCTGGAACATCCACTTAATATATTTATTATGTTTGACCATAGATTACTGACACTAGAAAAACAAAACATTGCTAGTAAGGGACTATTGTAGTTACCATTTTTTTCTATGATAAGAAATTCTCTATCACACTTATTGGGTGCCTTGAAAATAATGCACTAGCCAGACTTACTCATTCTGACTGTTTGCCTATCAGGATTTATGATCATGGGTTGGTACATTAATAAACATTACTCAAGACTATGTTTATCCTGAGATACCCTGAGATTTATGTGACTGCATCTGGCTCAAAATCATTATGAATATGGCCTGGCACAGAATTGTAAACTTACTCCAAATACTGTGAGACTATCTGTGCAACTCTATTTAGTAACTTATTTTGAAATGATTGTGTATAAACATTTCAGATGACAAAATAGTGTTGCAGTGTCAAAAGACTGAACACAACTGAGTGTAATTTGTGTATTCATGTGATTTTGTATGTGAACATATATTATGTGCATATGTATAGGCACAAATATGTGTATATATGTTTGTACATGTGAGCATATGCATAAGGGGTCAGAAGTTGACATCTGGTGACTTCCTCCATAGTTTTCCACATTTACTTAGTTAAGGACTCTCAGTTGAACCCAGAGGTCACCGATTCAGTCTGTCCAGATAACATATTTACTCTGGAGAATTCCTGTCTATTCTTCTTACAGAGTATCAGATTGTACATGAGCTACCATACCCACCTACTCTTACATAAGTTTTGGATTGTACTTGCTTCCTGATCCTTATGTATAGCTGAAGTCTGTACTTTTACATTTCCACTTAGTTGGAGAGTTTAAATGCCACAGGAATGAAAAAGGGGTCTAAGTGTTCTATCTCTTCTCGATAGCTATGTGGTTAAAAAGAACATTGGTGCCTAACCACCTTCTTCATACTCCTGAAAGAGAAAAAACAGGGATCACTGGGGGCTCCCTAGTGCCACTTCACAGTGGTTTTCTTTTGAGATCTGATTAAGGACAGTAGTCATTGCACATTACCAACACTCAGATGGTTTTCAGTTAAAAAAAAAATGAATAGACTGTTGTCCAAGCTCTGTCTTGGTTACTGTTCTATTGCTGAAGAGTGAAGAGATACCACTTCCAAGGCAGCCTATAGGGCTAAGAAGCAGGAGTGGGTGGATTGGGGAGCAGGGTGGGGGAAGGTTATAGAGGGCTTTGGGGATAGCATTTTAAATGTAAATGAAGGATATATCTAATAAAAAATAGGAAAAAAGAAACAAACAGTTGCAGAGATAAAAATAAAAGAAAATTGTCAAGGAACAAATAAAAAGAAAATCTACTGGCTTTACAAAACAAACAAACAAAAATAAAAACAAAAAACAAAAAACAAAAACCTAACTGGAGGCTTGCTAAGATTTTAATAGGTTTGTCCATGATCGTTATGTGAGGAGTTATGGGAGCAAGGAAGCAAATATGGCACTCACACTCTAGCAGAGAGCTTACATCTTATCCAAAACATGGAGGCAGAAAGACACATTCTGGTATGGGGTTTTGAATCCAATCCTAGTGACATGCTTTCTCCAACAAGTCCATACATACTCTACAAAATCATATATTCTCCTAATACCTTCTAAAACTGTTCACCAACTTGAAACCAAACATTCAAATATCTGAGATCATGAGGTTAATGCTCATTAAAATAATCAGAACACTATCATTCGTTCTTTACATCCCTCCAATGCTCATAGGTTTAAGGGCAAGAGAAATCTGAGCCTGCTTGCCCTGGCATTATCATCCAGCTTAACATTTTTCATTTTTCTTCGTTGCTCAGAATTCCAAGATGTCCTTTTAAAGATCCAGAATAATCTCCCTGATGGAAGGAGGATGTAGTTATGAGTGAGGCATGAGGAAACAAAGTTAGTGACTAATGAAGGCAACAGAGTCTGCAGGAAATATTCAATCATAGCTTAATCAGAAGACTGTGTGGTGGATGGTAATTACCATTTACCCACAGCTTTCTGTTTTTCTCCATGGAAAGTAATCTATGTAGTTTCATATGCATACCTGCATACCTTTAACTGTGATAAATATACAAACTGGAGGTTAGTAGAAAGAAAGCTCCCCGGCTTTTAAACTAAAGCATGTCCATACAGCTTTCCAGAGGAATTATGTCCCAGAAGATGAATACAGTTAGAGTATGCATGTTTGCCACTGTCCATTTTAGCCCTCCCTCCCAGCCCTCTCTCTCTCTCTCTTTCACTTTTCTGTATCTCTCTGTCTGTGTTTATTTCTGTTTCTTTATATCTCTGTCTATCTGTATCTTCGTTTATTTCTGTCTCTATGTGTGTCTATTCTGTCTCTTTCTCTGTGTGTCTCTGTGTGTCTATCTTTTTTCAGTCTTTCTGTCTTTCCCTATGCCTCTCTCCCTCATGTCTCTCTCTCTCTTTGTGACTATGTCTTTCTCTCTCTCTCTCTCTCTCTCTCTCTTTCTCTCTCTCTCTCTGTCTTTGTGCATCAATGTTTTTGTTTGTATATATGAGTGTTTGTATCTGTACTTGGTGTGTGTATTTATGTTTGTGTCTGTGTGCATCTGTGTGTTTGTATCTATGTGTTTGTATCTGTGTGTCTATGTGTCTATGTGTCTGTCTTTCTGTCTGTCTGTCTCTTTCTCTGTCTGTCTGTCTCTCTCTCTCTCTCTCTCTTTCTCTCTCTTTCTGTGTGTGTGTGTGGGGGTATGCATTTGTGTATTTGTATGTTTGGTTCTGGCTGGCTGGCTAACTAGCTGTCCCTGTGTATTCATACTTCATCTAAACTTGCTGATTCATGAATAAAGTTATCTACTCTCCAACATGTCCATCTCCTACTTCTGGGGAAGGGGACCAACTTTTCACATAGCTGTATGAATCTATCACACATCCTCATGCTTATATTCAGATATTCTACTGAGTCAGTCATTTTCTCAGGCCCTCAAATTGATACTTTGGAGAACAAAAAAACATTTCATGTGTGACATAAAGGTGTAGTCATTGTTGCTAGACTGCTATTTTCAGAGAAAAATAAGAAAATTCTGGCACAGGGGTTCAAAGTTCAGGAGGCATAAGCCAGAAGACCTGGTATTCATGAAATCCATACTTTAGTTTTGATGGTGATTTTGTAGCCCATTTCTTTCTTAACCACACATTATATTAAAACTTGAAAATGTATCAATCTCAACTACATTGCACTGTTCATTAATAAATTAGTCAACTTGTTAATTCTATAAATATTAAATGAATATCCATTAAGTGCCAGAATTCTTATGGAGCATACATGAATGCCAGATACTGAAAAGTCTGTGAGAGAAAAATTAGGTAAATTGGACAAATTAGGTGTAGGGAGGATTGGAGTTGTGTGTGTGTGTGTTTGTGTATGTTTGTGTGTGTTTGTGTGTATGTGTGTGTAGACCAGTAGAACACATGGAGTATCCTGCCCTATCATGTTTCACTTTCTTTCCCCTAGACTCTCATTGAAACTGGAGCTAGACTGACAGCCAACAAACCTTATTTTTTCCCTATCTTTTACATATTTGTGGGGTTACAGCCAAATATATGATTAGACCTGGATTTAGTTATGGGGGAACTGGGGTTATATCTCAGGTACTCATACTGTGTAACAAGTATTCTATCTCACTATCTCTGTAGATCTAGTATTGTTTTAAGTGAAGGTTCACACATAAGGTGACCTGTGACTAGAGATAAAGTGAACCATAAAGCTCTCTGCAGAAACATGGTGTACATATGAAGAACAGGGCATGTCTGAAGTCACACTAGAGAGGAATGAGCAATAGATTTGGACTTCAATTAGAAAATGAATATAGAATTTTCCCTTTCAAAATTTGTAGGCTGAGTGGTCCAAAATCAAGATATAGACAAACTTAATGTCTGGCAACATTTACCCTTTTTTCTATAGATGGTGCTTCTGGCTAGATTACCAGGTGGTAGGAGGAGCATACCTCTCTGTTGTAATTCTTCTTGAGTATACCATTGTCATTTATGGAAGCACTACACTCTAAACTTCACCATCTCTTGAAGCCCTTTCTTTGATGTCTCTGTTGCTTATTAAATTTAAAAACAAGAATTTTAAGAGATAAAAATATGTAAGCCACAGATTGTATATAATTGATAGACCATTAAAAAAAAGATGATTTTGCATTGATATGTAGGCATGGCTGTCTCACTAGTTATGTTCATCATTCATTTTATGTTGAAGTTTATATTGTACCATAACAACACTTTCTGAATGTCATTTATTTGGGCGTTTAGATAATATAATTTTGAAAGCCCCAAAGGCAAACTCATTAATGTGAAGAACATATAACCAAGGGTTGCTAGAGCCATGGTGGAAGAATATATATAATCTTGTCACAAGAATAACAATACACAATTGAACGCTTTATGTGGCTAATTTACTTTTAACTTAGTTTCTTCTGAACAGTAATCTTCCAGCAGGTAAAAATCTGTGTCAAAAATACACATTGCTTGCAGAAGCCTAGACTAAGTGTCTGGGCATGGAACTAATATGAAAACAAAAAAAAACAAAACAGAACAAAACAAAACAAAAACCAATGAAGGCAGAAATGTTCAGTTTGACTCACTTTGTTCACTTCTACAATTTCACCACACATTGTAATTTATTTTTAATTTTTTACTCATCTGGTCACTGAGACTCCACTGAAAAATTTTAACCCATAGGCAAATTTTATTTGGTACACATCCTGCTTGTTGGCATTTAATAACTGGGAGGATTCATATGCTGTTACTTTGTGTTTCTTATGCAAACCTGGTGTATAAGAACAACAATACTACTACTACTACTACTACTACTACTAATAATAATAATAATAATAATAACATTTGTCTGTGGTTTTAAATTACCGAAGTGACTGCTGTATTGATTCAACTCCTTGAATAAAATTTATAGACAATTTTGATTCTAATCGATTGACTCACAAGAATTATTTATCACATTAACATTTCAGCATGAGTCCTATTCTCATATAATACCATGAATGTTATTCCCACATCTTTGACAATAAGACAATTAATTTTTGTGTATGCTACATTGTTCCGGATGGTATACAAAACAAATATTACCAAGATAATTTTTATATCAAATAGTGTACATTGTATTTTTGACGGTCAAACAACTGAAATTGAAAAAAAAATTACTTCCTTTCAATATTTGCTTCAAGCACTGGACTTAACTTTCAAAATCTACCATGCTTCCCTCTTAGAAGTAGCTTTCATTAGTTGTTTTGAAGCAGTCCAGAATGGGAACCTCCAAATTTATCACAATGAATATTTTGTGTTGAAAGTAGCAAAATAAAAGCATACACTGAAAGCACTCCCTCATCAGCACCTTGCCTAAATCCAGAGCACACGTGTTTTGCACGAAGCATGTTCCCTTCTGCTAATACCTGGGAGATGAGAATGAAGCTTCCATTCAGAAAGAGATGACACTAAGATGATAATGTTAATAAACATTAATAGAGGGCTGGTGAGATGGCTCAGTGGGTAAGAGCACCCGACTGCTCTTCCGAAGGTCTGGAGTTCAAATCCCAGCAACCACATTGTGGCTCACAACCACCGGAAATGAGATCTGGTGCCCTCTTCTGGTGTGTCTGAAGACAGCTACAGTGTACTTACATATAATAAATAAATCTTTAAAAAAATAAACATTAATAGATAATCTTTACCTACTTTAGTTTTTTTCCTATATAAATTGTTCTAGTTGGCCTTAAATGTCAGCTAGACACAACCTAGAAACTCCAGAGAGAGGAATCTCAATTGAGGGATTGCTCAGACCATATCTGCTTATGGGCATGTCTGTGGAGAGTTGTGTTCATTACTAGTTGGTAAAGAATGATTAACCCACTTGGGTCAGTCCCATCTTTGGCAGGTCTGAACTAGACCTGTAGCTGAGTAATTTAGTGAGCATAGCCAGATAGCTAAGCATGAGCTAGTTTAAATTTAGCATGTAGAGGAGTGACCAGGGGTATTCACCCAGTATTTTGAACACTTAGATTAAAGAAAGTTCATCAGTTCTATACTGATCAAATGCCAGCAGAATTGTAGGACAAAAGACTACGTTGTACCAAATTGATGCAATGACCAGGTGGAGCTTAAGAGTAGTTGGCAATGTAGACATATTTATAGATAAGATGGAGAGCTATGGCTCTACTTGCTGCAGAGGAGACCTGGAATTCTATTTGGGGTTGTAAGTATATATTAGAAATAACATAGAATAACCTGATAGTTTCTGTGTAACTACCTCTCAGGTTTACTCTAGCACTCCATACCATTCTCTCAGAAACAAATTTTTGAGCATACTTAGTGGTTTTCTCAATACAATGGGTTGGTTACTGCAGAACCCATGAGTGTTAAGAGTTCTCATTTACTGTGAGATATCTTTCTAGACACTGATACATGTTTTTAAATGTCTTGCTTCCTGGCCAGGTGATACAATTTCTTAGTTGATTGCAAGACCAGCTGAAGCTGCTTCTCTTGTGTCACTAAAGTCACTAACATCACATTTGTCCCCTTTTCTCTTCCCCTCCTTTTTCTGGCTCATGAATAGCATCAAATATACTTACATAAATCATGCAGTATTCATGCTTATGTATTACATATTTATATATCCTAACATTTAAAATTTATGGAGAGCACTGTTTGCTGAATCCAGATGGATCATAACAAAAATGCACTTGGATATTCTTCTATATAGGACAATAGAACATTTCCCATCCTTCTCTGTTGCTTGTTTCACAATGTGTGAAATGACAGTAATAAGACACTAGAAGAGGGAAAATTTACTACGTTCATGTAATGTCTAGCACACAATTATTAAAAATTTAGACAAATAAGAAAGGAGTATTTTTGTCCAAATAGACAAATTTAATATATTTTATTCAACACATTATATCATAGCATAAGTTTGTCTAATATATAAGAACAATGAATCATTGTGTAGCCCAGACTTTCTAAAGAAAAACAATGCCTGATTTTAGCATTTTGTCACAGCAGGAAATGAACGTATGCCATTTTCTCTCTTTTGTTCCTCCTGCCCTATAGGTTTCTTTTAAGTGTTACCATTAAATGCTCTATCTAGATGTGCATGGCCAAGCCTACTGTAGATTACAAATAATGGAAATTCTTTTCTGAAAGTACTATGGTCTTTAGGTTGGCATATGTTCAACTTGAGTAGGCAGACAAATGCTTGAGCTTCTACCACAGAACACTCATTGCTAAGAGCTGTCTCAGTCATTAAAATGCTCACTAGGAAGCATCAAATCCTACATTTGGATCTCTCCCAGGCCTTTAAGAAGCTGTGCATGGCAGCATGCACCTGTGATTCCAGCTGATTCTACAAGGATTGGAGATATCTGTCTGTCATGTTGACTGATGTGTTTGTCTCCCCCTCAGAATCAAGCTTGACATTCATCAGCCCCCCAGCAAATTTCAATAAATGAGAATTCATTGAATTTAATGAAAGTGACAGATTCCACACCAGTAGTTCCTGTTTTTCTTTATACCATTAGAAATGCATTGTTTAGGGCAAGTTACTTAAAAGTGAGACTGAGACCCTCAATAAAAAAATAAGCCTAATCAGATAGAAATCAAATCCATGTTTAAAATTGCTTTCAAAGAACTTTGGATGTGGCACAGTTATTTGTGCTTGGCTGGGTTGCCCAGGTTCCAGAGATGTCTGTGTATGGTGGCACAGATTTGTAGTTCTAGAATTTGAGAGATGCAAGACTGGCCTGTGTAACTTAAGACCTGTTCTTAAACAAGTGGAAAAGGACAAGGTTTTTCTTAAAAGATCAATTTGCCTCAAAGCTTGACAAATACATGGATATCAAAAGAAATTCATTTCCTTCTGTGTTAGTTCCTGAGAAGTGATATTGTGAACCTAGTTCTACACATGTAGTCCGAATCCAGGAGCTGTGAATTGTGAAGTAGAAAACGATTGATTTTCTGGTTGGATATGATATCTAATCATCTTCCTAGTTGCTAACCAACTATTGTCTCCACGTTTTTCCCTAATCTGGAAGATTGAATAGAGGCCCATGCTCTCAATCTTAGTTCTACTGGAACAACCCTTGAAAGTCCCACAGCAGGCTTCCTTGAGGTAGTGTTGAAGATAATATAGAATAATATTGAGGCATTTTGGGCATTAAGTCATAATGGATTACAAAAGCAAATTCCATTTCAAGACTAGACATCCAATGGAATTAATTTTAGATGTGACTCATCATGAGAGGAGAGAAAAGGCCACAGAAGAATGTGGCAACTTTCAGCTGGTAACTTTTATTTTACAGTATACTGTTTAGTTTGTTTTTGTTTTGTTTTTACTCCATTTAGTTTTAAGAGTTGTAATATTAATCAGTATTACCGTGTGCTTTTTAGGAATGACTAAATTTCTCTATTCACACTAGATGATTATTTTTGTTTCACAGTGAAAATTTTTGGGAAGAAGTAGTATGGGTTGTTATAACTTACAAAAGAAAGCTGCAGGTTTGTGGAAAAAAAAAAACAGAACAAAACAAAACAAAAAACAGGTAAAAGGAGAGTGCTTTCAGAGATTGTCCTGCAGAAAGAAAAAGACTGTTAAGTCCACAGACAAGCTTCATTAGGAGGGAGAGAGGAAATGGACTGAGTGATAGGATTTCTGAAAAGACCATGTTCTTTATTTTTCCAAACTATTAGGGTAGATATAGTATCATGGCCACTGGCAGCCATAGTGGGACCTAATAAAGATGGGGAGAGAGTCTGAGGGGAGCATCTAGAGGGTCTTTGAGCTGCCAAGGATAGATTTAAAAGTAGTGAGCTACTGGTAGTTCAGTAGGTTTGAGAAGGGAATGTACAAATTCAGAGAATGTTAGATGAATCTTCTATCTTTTGATTTCATAGTGTTATAGTCTGAGCCCTGGTAAGCCTAATAAGTCAGGCTCAGCTGCCCATCCTTAATAAGCCAATAAGTGACACAATAACATTGAACAGGATTCATTGTCTTCACGGAATCACTAAGTCTTTTATGGGACATTAAGGCAATGTTTAGGCTTAGAGTATACACAACTATGCAGTTCTTGTCAAAAGATGATCAGGTTTATCATTACCTCATCTCCAGTATCGCTTACAAAGTTAACTGGCATGTTGTTTTGTTTTTTGTTTTGTTTTTTAGTTTTTTATTATATATTTTCTTAATTTACATTTCAAATGCTATTCCAAAAGTCCCCTATATCCTCCCCCAACCCTGCTCCCCAACCCACCCACTCCTGCTTCCTGGCCCTGGTATTTCCCTGTACTGGGGCACATAATATTCACAAGACCTGACAAGTTTTATGTAGAGATAGGCCTCACTTTTGACTGGTCATGAACCTTCAGGGTTTTCCTTTTTCAAGCATAGGATTCTCCTAGAGAAAATCCATTATCTCAGGATCCACTGAAACTACATGGCAGCCAAAGAGAGGGACACAAGTATCTCTTCAGGACACTACATTCCTGGGAAGTCAGTTATACTTGGAATAAGAGTGAGCTAAATGTCTGCCATATAGCAACCAGAGAGAAGAGTCTGACAACCACAGCATCAAGATGAATGTGAAAGAAGTCAATTGACAGAGAAAGATTACAAACGCTTCTCCACCTTGGTTACATGTAATGAACAGCATGTGTCATAAAACTCTGTGTTACACAGACACAGAGAAAGTGGGTTTTATGTGCACATCTAGTAAGGGCCATGAGTTTAGTGCCCTAGTGCTTCAGAGGCTTTCCACCAGTTTGTTTAGTTCACTTGTATTTTCAGGAGTGTTTTCTATTTCTTAATACACTGTCTGTTTCTATTTCTAACCAAATGTCTGTGGTATAATTCTCTATCATAGGTCAGCAGTGACTCTGTTCTGTTCTATAAAAATATAAACCACAACATCATCACCAGATTTTTCCTTGTCCTCCAGGTAGTAATGCTAGTGGTACCAATGCTTGGTGGTAGTGGACAGAGAAAGAAAAATGAAGGAATTTAAGATGGAGGTAATCCTAGAGCTGAGAGAGACAAGCAGCCTGCCTGCTGCCTTGCCAAGTTTCCCTGCTTCCTGATTCTATTCAGGTCCCTCTGCCTTCCACTGGGGTGTAGAGTTTCATCCATTAGGATTTTTGCCCAGGAGGGCAATGCATCACTGTGCCCAGGGGGGCTATACATCACAGTACAATCCCAGAGATGATGCTCTACAGTTAAGCTGTCCTGTGGGGTCCATAGATTTGTCGATTCACCCTCTTGAAAATGGTGACTGTATTAATATTTATGCCCCTAGAGGAAAATCAAATACAGGAACAGCTCTCTTCTGTCTCAGCTCATTTGAATCCAGGCACCACTTTCACTTTTTTGAAAGTATTTGTCAATGTCTCCAAAGGAAGCTAGGTTACTTTCCTGGAAATGGGTTCTCAGTTATTCAAAGCAGAATCAGTAGGCTTCCGTGTTTCAGAGCCCAGATTATTTGATGTTCATCTCAGCACAGTGGGCTCATCTTCCTCTCTCACTCTTTCCTGCGGAAGAGCAACACTGTGAGATGAAACCCCATCAGTTAATCCTGTCCTCCATCTATGTCCTCTTCCTCCTCCTCCTCCTTTTCTTTGGAGCAGAGGACAGAACTCAGAGCCTTGAGCATGTTAGGCAAGCACTAAGCGCCTAGACTACATCATCCTCTTTGTTCATCATTCTCTGAAGAATATCCTCTATTCCCTCACCTCAACCCTGCTCTATTATTGTGAACCTCAACAAATTGCCTCACAACCACACTGAAATATTATCCCCATTCCTAAAATACATAGTGGAACTAAAATTTGAACTTAACGTTCTTTAAGATCTCAGAGTTGGAATTCAACAGGAATTTTGAAGTGGACTGCCCTTTACAGTAACATGTATATTAGAAAAAATATTAATACATTAGAGATACAAAAATCCTTGTGGGAGAGTTGTGAGTAGTGTCTAGTCACACAAAATAAACTGGCATTCCCTCTTACTGGTTTCAGAGGGAGAAGGTAATTCCCAGGCAAAATATGTATGAGAAACACATATTTTGCAATCCCTAGCATTTCCTGTGATGTTCAGTTTCCTGAAGCCTTTTTGCCTGTGATCAGGCATTCTCCTAGAGAATATTTCAATGTGGTTTTCAAGTAAAAGAGGTTTTTTGTTTGTTTGTTTGTTTGTTTGTTTGTTTCTCATTACTACTCAGGTGTTTTACCATAAGACCTGTGAGTGTAACACTAATCTCCACTTTATATTACCTATTTGTGCTTTGCTTTAGGAGATAGCTGTATGTAAGGTTTATGATGTCATTTCACTGCCATGTACTGTTTGAGCACTCTGCAAATTTGGCTCTGGAAATGGGGTTCTCCCTTGCTGGGACACTGCTGAAGATCCTACAAGACTCAGTGTAGTTCCCAGAATAGTCATCTAGACCATCTATGTGCCATTGGAGCTGAGGCTAGAGTGCTTGCAGTTTAACATAAGGGGATTGTCAAAGAGATTTTTGCTTTTAATCTTCTTCAGTTTATACCAATGCCTATATTCTTCTTTCTTCAGTGTGTACTTACTTTATGGACTTCCCTTCATTCCTGATCACTCTTCAATGATTCCTTCAATAGGGATTATTGGGATTTATGGGTGGGAATCCTAAAACAATGAACCACACACTCAACTGACAATATTTTTGTGACTTTATTTTAAATATCTGTCCACAGATGCCAGAAAGTTAACTGAGAGCAAAATCTAAGTTGAAATTTGAAGTCCTGCGTTGACAAAATTTGAAGAACTATTGAGTTGTTCTTTTTCTGATTTTTGGATTTTTCTTTATTTCCTTATTTTATTCTGTATGATCCTGTGTATGAATATGGGGGCTAGTAGTCAATTTTAAGTGTTGTTTCTTGGAAACTACCCATTTTACTTTTAATGTAAGATTACTCAGTGGAATTCCTTAAGCAACCTATGCTAGCTGGCCAAAGAGCCCCAGGATCCTCTTGCATCTGCCACCCCAGTACTGAGATGATAAACATATTGCACTATGCTCAGCCTTTTCACATGTATTCTGGGTATGCTATCAAACTTAGTTACTCACATATTTCTGGCAAGGATTTTGTTGATTGACCTATCTGTGCAGTTCCTACTAGGTTTAGTTCTTAGCTTTTTTTTTTTTTCTAATTAGATATTTTCTAAAATTACATTTCAAATGTTATTCCTTTCCTAGTCTCCTCTCTGAAGAAAATGCCCTATTCCCTCAGCTCACCCCTGCTCCCCAACCCACCCACTCCTAGCCCTGGCATTACCCTATACTGGGGAATTGAACCTTCACAAGACCAATGGCCTCTCCTCCCACTGATGGTCAATTAGGTCATCCTCTGCTACATATGAAGCTAGAGCCATGAGCTCCACCATATGTTTTCTTTGATTGATAGTTTAGTCCCAGGGAGCTCTGGGGAGTACTAGTTAGTTCATATTGTTGTTTCTCCTATAGGGCTGCAAACACCTTCAGCTCCTTGGGTACTTTCTCTAACTCTTTCATTGGGGACCCTGTGCTTAGTTTGCCATAACATGGACTTGCTGGAAACTGAGTGAATACTATGAAAAAGGCAAAGGCTTTGCCTGACGGAATGCTTTGTCTTGATACACATAAAATAAATGGTCTTGAGCACTCTGGAGTTACCCCATCTTCTCAGCTCCTCGAGAATGACTTGGAATCACAGACATTCTTTTCATTGGTTTGCTAGGAAGAGTCATTGCACATGGTGCTAGGTTACTGGAACATTTTTGTACAAGGACATAAATCTGCATGTTATCATCCTATAAGCCATCACCCACTTCTTAAAACCACTTTCTTCCTACTAATCTCCTTTGTTTATGGACAGCTTTGATTCTACTTTCATGTTTTCTACTCATAAAATTTTTATTTATATATAAAATGTGGTGTCATTAAAAAATAGAAAACATGATCTTTTTCTGATACTCACTGAATTTGTTTACTGTGACTACATTTAGCTGCATGCATTTGTGTTTTTTTTTCAATGACATAACTGTTTTCCCTACTGACTGAAAATAATTCTTTTACATATACATGCAACATTTACTTCATTCATTATTCTGCTGTTGGAAACCTAGTTTGCTTTAGCTATTGTGAATATTGCTACAAAAATGTGGTTGTACAAGTTATTTGCTGACATGTTGACTTGATCATTCAGACAAATATCTAGGAAAAGTTGCTACATGAACTATTGAAATGAGCAGTCAGTTCTCTGAAAATGAAGGCCAGGGGCTAGAACAATACCTTGGTTGTTGAGAGAACTTGCTCACCATCTAGAGGATACAGATTTCATTCCCAGCAACTATGTAAGAGATTCAGTCACAGTAACATCAATATCATGGATACAATATTCTCTTCTGGCCTTTGTGAACATCTGCATAGAACCGTACAGACTGACAAATGCACATTCAAGTGAAAAATAATAAAATACATCTATAAAATAAAAGACATAGATGACCAACAAAGAGGAAAATGTTTAACATGTCTACCTATCAGAGAACACCAGTTTTAAAACTAAGTTGAGATTCCATTTCACATGAGTCTGAATGTTTGCAATGAGCAACAATAGCAGTTGAGAATGTGGTCAAAAGAGAAGTCTGACACAATGCTGGTATGAATGTGAACCAGTAGAGCTTCTGTGTATATCAGTTTGGTGGCTCTTTAGAATACACTTTGCATTCATGTGAAACATGGTTCAGCCTTAATTGTATTCTGATATTTGATTGAACAATGCTTTACTTTTTTCTTTCTGGAATAAAGTCTCAGGATCTCTTGAACTTGCTGTTTAGTTGAGATTGACCTTTAAGTTCGAACATTCCCTCTCTTGCTCTCTAGAACTGAGATTCTGGGTGTCCTCTCCTGTCCTTTTTTCCATTATCTCAAACTCTTTTACAGCCTTTTCTACTTAGAAGATGCCACCCTCTTCTCAGAAATGACTGATGCATTTGGAGTAAGAAGTATTATCAATAAGAAACTTTTTATAAAAGTATTCCAGGAATTTATTTTCAAGATTATAGAGTCTCATTGGATATGAATGCAAAATGTATGTAACCTCATGGTACTTGCATTATATTGAAAAAATTGCATTTGATAATGCCTAAGAAATGAACATCCAGTCAGCTCAATTTTTCAAATCCATGTGTAGAGTCTTATGTCAACAATAAATACCTAAATATCAGAACAATAAATTCATTTTGACAAGTGAGCCACAGTGGCCCCACACCAAGAAAACTGTTTATTCAGCTCCTCTCTGGAAGAAAGAAATAATACGAGAGGAGGCTTTTTATGAGTTTTTTCCACATAAAACACAAATCCAATGACAATAGAAATGTAAAGAGAATGCATACACAGACACACACACAGAGGGGAAGAGAGAGAGAGAGAGAGAGAGAGAGAGAGAGAGAGAGAGAGAGAGAGAGAGAGAGAGAGAGAGAACTAGAAGTATGATTCCAAATCATTTGCTGGATATTTTGTATGATTATCATTTTATCATTTGTGGAGCAGCAGAAAGTTAACATTGGCCAATATCTGTTAACTCAGGTAACCTTGAGTTGTAATTTTTTCATCTGAAAATGAAAAAATACAGTTCATATGGACTGAAACAAAAGAGTGTGCAGAGACATCTTTTCCCAGGCAACTGGCATATTACAATTGTGTACAATATAGCCTCTGGTGAGTGTAATAGGTAATTAATGTGAGAATTGTAAATTGAGACTTTTGATAGTTTAAGAGTTTGGGGGTTTTAGGAATTTTTTGGAATTAAATGACATAGAGTAAAGTCAGATGTATGCAAGTGTTTAGACAAAAGTAGTTCCGATGAACATTGACACTGTATTTTGTGGAATGAGGCTACTGTAAGGAAACATGAAGCATGTAGCTGGTACTTGATGATATCTCCATATGTGTAGATGGAACTTGGTGGGTCTGACCAAAATGTAGATGAAAATAAATTAATTTGGCAGAAAAACAATTTGCATGGAAGATGACCATTATCCCTCTCTTAACTTTTATTTCTTTGATTAAATAATTTTATTATTTTTTTAAATTTTTAATTAAATGTAATTATATCATTTCTCTTCTTTATTTTCCTCCAACCTCCCCCATGTCTGATTCCTGTAGTCACTTCCATGTCCTGCCTCACTCCCTCTCAAACTGATGTCTTCTTTTTCTTTATTTATTACACAATGCTATAATCAACAAACTCAAAGAAGTCAGAGAACAGGAAAACCCCAAGGGAGGATGGTTTCTCAGAAATGGAAACAAAACAGGTATTGAGGTGGATGGAAGGGAGGAACTGAGTTAGGGATGAGAAGAGGGGAATGGAACAGGTTGGGGAACCAGATGTAGGGAGAGTAGGGGAGAGAAAGGGGAATCATTGCTGGCTGTTTGGGGGCAATCCCTAGGATAAGCCAGAGACCTGAGATGGGGGAGGACCCAGGGGCTTTGGTAAAGAAACTCTAGGAGAGTTTCCCAGAAATGGGGAATATGGATCTGTATGTGGCCCCTTCCTATATGCAGTCAGGTCTCCCAGTAAAGGGATAAGGCAGCAACTTACTTGCAAACCTTCAAACCAAATTTTGACCAGCCTACAAAATGAGCAGGAACAAAGATATAGACTGAGGGTATGGACAAACAATGACTGCCTCAAATTGAGACTGGCACCATGTTTCATAACTAATTCCTGACTCTATTAATGATATTATAATATGCTTGTAGACAGAAACTCAACATAACAGTCCTCTGAGAGGCTCCAGCCAGCAGCTAATGGAAAGAGATACAAAGATTCACAGCCAAACATTAGATGGAGCTTGGGAGCTTGCAGAGTCTTAGGGAATAATTAGGAGAAGGATTGAAGGACTCAAAGATGACAGGTCTCCATAAGAAGAACATGAAAGTCAACTAACCTGGATCCTTGGTTGTCCTCAGAGACTGCATCACCAACCAAAGAGCAACCATGGGATGGACTTAGGCTCCCAGAACATATGTAGCAGAAGAGCAGCTTGGTGCTGAACAATGTGAGTAGAGTTTCTACCTGAATCTACTTTGAGCCTGCTTGTGGTTACTCTTCCACTAAATGAACTACCTTGTCCAGCCTCATCGAGAGAGGATGTCCCCAGTCCTGCATAGATATATGCAGGGTTATTAGAGAAACTAGGGGAGGTGACACCTATATAGAGGGGTGTTCTCCATAATCTAAGGATAAGGGAGGGAGGAACAGCTGGAGGTTTTACATGTTGAGGTACTGGGAGGAGACAGGGATCTAATATTAGTATAGAAAGTGAATCAAAATAAATTCCAAATCTTCATTTTCGCCCTAACCTCCTCTTCTATTTTTTGGGTTTTTTTTTTTTTTTGAGTTTTTTTAATTAGGTATTTTCTTCATTTACATTTCCAATACTATCCCAAAAGTTCCCCAATACCCTCCCCCCATACACTTCCCTCCTCCTCCCACTCCCAATTCTTGGCCCTTGCATTCCCCTGTACTGAGGCATATAAAGTTTGCAAGACTGATGGGCCTCTCTTTCCAATGATGGCCGACTAGGCCATCTTCTGACACATATGCAGCTAGAAACACGAATTCTAGGGGGTTACTGGTTAGTTCATATTGTAGTTCCATCAATAGAGTTGCAGACCCCTTTAGCTCCTTGGGTACTTTCTCTCACTCCTCCATTGGGGGGCTTTGATCCATCCAATAGCTGACTGTGAGCATCCACTTCTGTGTTTGCTAGGCCCCAGCAAGGCATCAGAAGAGACAGCTATATCTGGGTCCTTTCCACAAAATCTTGCTAGTGTATGCAATGGTGTCAGCATTTGGAGGCTGATTATGGGATGGATTCCCGGGTATGGCAGTTTCTAAATTGTTCATCCTTTCACCTAAGCTCAAAACTTTGTCTCTGTAACTCCTTCCATGGGTGTTTTGTTCCCAATTCTAAGAAGGGGAAACATGTCCACATTTTGGTCTTTGTTCTTCTTGAGTTTCATGTGTTTTGCACATTTTAGCTTGTATCTTGGGTATTCTAAGTTTCTGGGCTAATATCCACTTATCAGTGAGTGTGTATCATCTGAGTTCTTTTGTGATTGGGTTACCTCACTCAGGATGATGCCCTCCAGGTCCATCCATTTGACTAGGAATTTCATAAATTCATTCTTTTTAATAGCTGAGTAGTACTCCATTATGTAAATGTACCACATTTTCTGTATCCATTCCTCTGTTGAGGGACATCTGGGTTCTTTCCAGCTTCTGGCTATTATAAATAAGGCTCCTATGAACATAGTGGAGCATGTGTCCTACTTGCCAGTTGGAACATCTTCTGGATATGTGCCCAGGAGAGGTATTGCTGGATCCTCCAGTAGTACTATGTCCAATTTTTTGAGGAACCACCAGACTGATTTCCCGTGTGGTTGTACAAGCTTGCAATCCCTCCAACAATAGAGGAGTGTTCCTCTTTCTCCACATCCTAGCCAGCATCTGCTGTCACCTGAATTTTTGATCTTAGCCATTCTGACTGGTGTGAGGTGGAATCTCAAGGTTGCTTTGATTTGAATTTCCCTGATGATTAAGGATGCTGAACATTTTTTTCAGGTGCTTCTCAGCCATTTGGTATTCCTCAGGTGAGAATTCTTTGTTTAGCTGTGAGCCCCATTTTTTAATGGGGTTATTTGTTTTTCTGGTGTCCAGCTTCTTGAGCTCTTTGTATATATTTTTTATTAGTCCCCTATCTGATTTAGGATAGGTAAAGATCCTTTCCCAATCTGTTGGTGCCCTTTTTGTCTTATTGATTGTGTCTTTTGTCTGATAAAAGCTTTGCAATTTTTTGAGGTTCCATTTGTAGATTCTCGATCTTACAGCACAAGCACTTGCTCTTCTATTCAGGAATTTTTCCCCTGTGCCCATGTCTTCGAGGTTTTTCCCCAGTTTCTCCTCTATAAGTTTCACTGTCTCTGGTTTTATATGGAGTTCCTTGATACACTTAGATTTGACCTTAGTACAAGGAGATAGGAATGGATCAATTCGCATTCTTCTACATAACTGCCAGTTGTGCCAGCACCATTTGTTGGAAATGCTGTCTTTTTTCCACTGGATGGTTTTAGCTCCCTTGTCAAAGATCAAGTGACCATAGGTGTGTGGGTTCATTTCTGGGTCTTCAATTCTATTCCATTGTTCTACTTGTTTGTCACTATACCAGTACTGTGCAGTTTTTATCACAATTGGTCAGAAGATGGAAAGATATCCCATGCTCATGGATTGACAGGATAAATATAGTAAAAATAGCTATCTTGCCAAAAACAATCTACAGATTCAATGCAATACCCATCAAAATTCCAACTCAATTCTCTAACAAATTAGAAAGGGCAATCTGCAAATTCATCTGGAATAACAATAAAACCTAGGATAGCAAAAACTTTTCTCAATGATAAAAGAACCTCTGGGGGAATCAGCATGCCTAACCTCCTCTTCTTAATTTCAGTAGAATGATGAAGAAGGAACTCTTTTAAGGGCCTTTAACTTTCCCTGTCTCTTCTGCATTAGAACAGGAAGTCAAACACTTTTAGTCTTTTGTCACTTGTAAGTTGTGTGGTTTAGAGCAATTTTCTTAATCTTTCTAAGTCAATTTTCATTCATCTATAAAGTAGTTATTACTAAGCAGGGTTTCTCTCTCTCTCTCTCTCTCTCTCTCTCTCTCTCTCTCTCTCTCTCTCTCTCTCTCTGTGTGTGTGTGTGTGTGTGCGTGTGTGTGTGTTTGTGTGTGTGAGTGTATTTAAGAGGTAATACTTGAAGATACTTTGTCACTGTTAGTGTATTTCTTTCTGTGTCTCTGTCTTTCTGTCTCTGTGTTACTGGTCAGTCTCCCTGTACCTATGTGTATGGAGGCTAGAAATGGGCATCATGTGTCCTGTTCTATAATATGTTTTTCCTCAAGACAATCTCTCTCACTGAACCTGTAGCTGGAATTTCTGTCATTAATTCTACTGAACCTCCCATCTCTATTCCTGCTCTGCCGCAGTGAGACTAAAGTTACATGTTAGCATATGATACCTGGCTTTTAACATGAGCTTTAGGGATTTGAATTAAGGTCCTTATGCTTGTGCATAATTTATGTCATTTTAAACAAAAATTGGTTTTTGTTGTTCCTCTTTTCTCCTCCTCTGTATTTCTCCGGAGACTTGTGCCTTACCTCTCTAGTAGACTTCTTTCAACTTTTGTTACATAGTAGTTATTTCAATTCCCTTTGGTCAGCACAAATTTTTTCCCTCTATTTTATTTTGTTTCATAGATTTTATTCACTCTTACATAGCTTACTTACAAATATGCAAACATTAGAAGTTGGGATCTATGAATGAGAGAGAACATTTGGTTTCTATCTTTCTGGGTTTGGCTTATGTCACTTGACAAACTTCTTTCAAGACTCATAGGTTTTCCTTCAAATGTCATTTTTTGAAAACTATTACCCCAAGAATTCTTTGTCTGTGCACTGGTTCTTTGGTTGTTTTATCACAGAAGGTTGGTCAAGCAGGATTGTTAGCTGTTGAAAGCTGCTGGAGGATGTCTTAGGTTCACAAGCTCTGACAGCTGAGTGAAGATGACTTTGGAACATGGAAAAAGTGAAAGTTTGAGGGTAATGTGGATGAGAAGCATCTGTACTTGAGTATCCTGTCTTGGAACTCTTGATTGCATCAATTTATATTAGTCAATATTCATAATAATTTAGAAAGTATGGTCATATTAAATATAGTTTTATCTCTTTTATAACAGTGACGATGAAAGCCATCTTCCCAGAAATTCTTACTAGAATCACACTTTGTTTCAACGTATCCTAAGGACGCGAAAAAAAAAAAAATATATATATATATAAAATCTCTTTTTACATTAAAAATACAATGGAAATAAGCCACATAATTTATAGCCAAATGAAACCTTCAGGAAATATTGATGCTTTCATCTTGAAATATCATTTGCTGTTTTCTGGGAATGAATGTCAGCCATAAAAAATAGATCAGGGCTGCTTATTTAGTGTTTTCAATTGTTCTAGAAAATCTATCAGTCAGGTGAATTTGACAACAAGATGAGCATGCACAGCTAGACTCATGTGGGAGGAATGAAGAGACTCTGCAGAAATTGGACTGTAGCTCAGTGTGTGAGAAAAGTATAGATTGATAATGAATTCCAAATAAACTTAACATCCATAAAGCCAATGGCCATCAAATAGTGATACACATTTCAGAAGGTCTTTTCCTTTTAATATGCACAGGTAGAAAACCTACATTATAAATAGACAACCTCTTGAGATAGGAGATTGGGGGGGACCCTCCAGAATGCACCAAAAACTTGGGAGGTGAGAGACACTCAGGACACAAAGGGAGGTACGTCAGATGAAATGCCCAACAGTAAGGAGAAGGAACTTATAGGGACCATCTCCAGCAGGAAGACAGGGCATCAAATCAGAGAGAGGGTGGTTATCCCACAGTCACAACTCTGACCCATAATTGTTCCTGTCTGAAAAAATTACAGGGATGGAAATAGAGAGAAGCCTGAATAAAAGCAGGTCCATGAAAAGGCCCAAAGTGGGATTCAGCTCAAGGAGAGGTTTCAAGGCCTGATACTATTACTGAGGCTATGGTGTATTCACAAAAAGGATCTAGCATGACCTCACTCTGTAAGACCCAACAAGGAGCTGAAAAAGTCAGATGCAGATGTTTGCACCCAACCAGTAGTCAGAAGAAGTTAACTCCTGTTGTTTAATTAAAGAAGGCTGAAAGAAGCTGAGGAGAAGTGTGATCCTGTAGGAGGAACAGCATTCTAAATTAACCTGAACCCCCAAGATTTCTCAAACACTGGACCACCAAACAGGCAGCATGCACAAGCTGATATGAAGCCCCAGACACACATACAGTAGAGGACTTCCAGGTCTCTGTTCATTCAGAGACCTAGGTTCATTCATGATGCACCTAGAGACTGGAGGCCCCAGGGAGTTTAGAGGTCAGGTGGGGTGGGCGGTGGGAGGGTGGAGACATCCACCTGGAGACAGGGGCTTGGGGAGGAGGTATGAGATGTGGAACAGTTGGAGGGTGAATGGGAAGGAATAAAATATGAAGTGTAAAAAATTACTTACTTAATTAATTAATTTAAAATACATTTTAAAAAAGAAAAACTCTTTGAAGGCATGATTTCTCTCTAAGTTCCATGCAGGCAGTACCTAGTATAGGAGATATTTATTAATTTATCAAAAAGGCGTTTTTTTGTTCATGCATGTGTGTATGAATGTATGTGTTAATACATGTAGTATAGGTATGTATGCATATGTGTATACATGCATGTGGAAGGCAATGTTCACTACAAGGTGACTTTCTTCTATTGTGCACTACTTTATGTTCTGAGACTTATCTTTTGAATTAGAACTCACAGATTTCACTAGACTAACTGGCCAAAGAGGTCTCAAGATGATTTTCTCAGCCCACCAAGATCAGGGAATTAAGGTATCTGGTTGTACATGCCTTTTTCACATGGCCTCTGGGAGATAGAATGCAGGTCCTCTACCTGATGAGCTGTCTTCACAGCCTATTAGGGCTTTAAAAATAATAACCACTTCTTTGTTCTACATTAATGCTAATGGGGTGAAAGGAATAAGGTGTATATAGTATGTGTTTTCAGGAAAATAGTAACTTCTTATGAATAAGAAAATGGAGATATGTGTTGGAAGCATCCTTGAAGTAATAGTTTATGCTATTGGGCTATCCTAGTTACCTTAGTGTTGGTTGTTTTTAGATAAGAACTTGTTAGATAGACCTGGCTGGCCCAAAACGCATGGAGATCTTTCAGGTTCTGTTTAACAAGTGCTGTGATTAGAGGTGTGTTCATATATACACTGTAATAATGAACTTGAACTGAAAACATGAGACAGCCTCCAGATTTCTGAGAAAAATGTCTTAACTGAGGGATTGCTTAGAACATGCTGGCCAATGGGCATGTCTGTGGAAGATTGACTTGATTGTTAACATTACAAAGCAACCTAGCCTATTGTGGGTGGCACTCTTCCCTGATCAAGTGGTCTTGGAAAGTGTAAGAAAGGTAGCTAACATGAGCTTCAGTGAACCAGCAAGCAATGTTTCTTCATGGTTTCTTCTTCAAGTTCCTGCTTCAACTTCTATCACTGGTTGACTGAATCTCATATACTAAAATTAACTATTTCCTCCCTGCTAAGTAGCTTCTGGTCAGAGTTTTATGACAACAGCAGAATGGAAACTAGAACACAGGTCAAAGAGAACAAGAAATTTACATTGCACTTGTGGGTAAAGATTGTATCTTCAACAGAAAGAGCTAGAGAGACAGAGATATAGAGAGACAGAGAGTGGGAGGCTGTGAAGACATGTGGTATTAATCTGTGCTCCACAGAACAACCTGCTGCAAGTATGACAGGGAAAAGAGCAACATCTGAACAAAGGCATGGAACTGCACACACTGTAAGAGAATGATCTCTGTGGGACTTCATGAAAGTTCTCTGGTTCTATATATATGTACATTGGCAGGGTCAGAGGTTAACTTCAGGTGTAGTTCCTCAGGCACTCTTTACCTTAGATCTTGAGACAGGATTTTTAACTGGACTGGTGCCACAAGTAAGCTAAACCAGATGGCCAGCAAGCTCCAGGAGTCTTCTATCTCTGCTCTGCATTGGTAGGCTTACATGCACGTGCAACCAGAACCAAATATTTTTCTTCTAAACTTTACCTTGTATTCATTTTACATCCTGATTGCTGCCTCATCTCTCAGTCTGCCCCTCACAAAGTCTCTCCACCATATTCCCTTCCCTTCTCCTATGAAAGGCTATCCCCCGACCCCATGACACATCAAGTATCTACATAGTTAAATGCATCATATCCCACAAGGAAGCCCAGTTGTGGAATGGATTCCATAGACAGGCAACAGCTTTAAGGACTGCTGCAGTTGTTAGGGGACCCTCATGAAAACTGAGCTGCACATCTGTTACAGGGACTTTTTAGTATGGTTTCTGCATATTTAACCTGGTTCCTGATCTTGCATGGCTACTAGTTTATGAATGAACTATCTCTCAGCCCAAGAATTTTCTGGGTGTGTTCACCTGCTGTGAAAGATGAGGAAATGTTGTGAACTTAAGGTACTCTGAATTATAAAATGTTATGAAAATAAACAATACAGGGCTTGCTTTGCCTTGCAAGATTAATATGATATGCATCAATTTCCCAAATGCTTTTGATAGGAAAATGACACATCATATTTATGATGAAGGAGCATGGGGATCAAATTTACACTTAAGTAATTGAAAAATAGCTTCACATGTGAAAGCAGAGAACCAGGGTCCTCTGCTCTCCATTTGCATACACTAACATGTATACCCCCGACCCCAGACCCAACTCCAGAGAGAGAGAAAGAGAGAGAAACAGAGACATAAACACAGAAAGAATAATTCCTTTAAATTGCTAGGTGCAACCACAGTTCAGATGTGTTAATTTACAAATGCACTTTTTGGCCTTTGCAATAGTGACTAGGTTTGGTGTCTGTATATGGGATGGTTCCTTAAGTAGGGCAGTCTCTGGATACCTTTCCTTTAGTCTCCACTCCATAATTTGTCCCTAAATTTCCTTTATACAGGAGAAATTCTGGGTTAAATTTTTGAGGTGTTGGTGGTCCCATTCCTCAACTGGTGGCCATGCTTAAATCTCTAGATATGGTCTCTACAGATTCTCTCTTCCCCTTATTGGATATTTCAGCTAATGTCATCACTTTTGGGTCCTGGGAGCCTCCTGCTTTCCTGGCACCTGGGACTTTCTGTTGGCTGCCCCCTGTTCCCCATCCCCCACTGCTACATATCTCTGTTCAAATTCCTTTTTTTTTTTTTTTTGGTTTTTCGAGACAGGGTTTCTCTGTATAGCTCTGGCTGTCCTGGAACTCACTTTGTAGACCAGGCTGGCCTCGAACTCAGAAATCCACCTGCCTCTGCCTCCCAAGTGCTGGGATTAAAGGCGTGCGCCACCATGCCCGGCCTATAAAGGCACTTCTTTACCATAGTACTTTATTTCCATGTATGTCAAGTTTACAACCATGGTTTGCCATAACAGGTGTTCTGCAGTACTACAAGTAGTAGGGCTTTTAAAAATTTTGTTTCTCTCTCCCTCTCCCTCTCCACCCTCCCCCTCTCCTCCCCCTCTCCCTCTCCCCCCCCCCTTTCTCTCTCTCTGTCTGAGTGCCTGAGTCAACAATGTCAGTGTTATTCCTCATTCACTGTCCTGGATTTTGAGGCAGTGTCTCTCACTGTCCTGGAATACACCAAGTGGGTTAAGTAAGCTTGACTGCAACATCCCTTGTCTATCATCATTATTTCTACCTTTCCTGCTCTGGTATTAAAAGTGTGTGCCATAATGTTCAGAGTTTGTTTTGTTTTGTTTGCATCAATTTTGGAGACTAAATTCAAGTCCATATGCTTACAATGCAAATATTTCTTCAAGTTAACTGTTTCCTATATACAAGTATCTCTTTCTTTTATGATATGCTTTTTAAATTATTTTAACTATCTTTCAATAAAATAGCTCTAGAGAAATAAAATTCAATAATAACAAGAATGCAGGTTTAGGATCTGGGAAAGAGAAGTTTAATTTAATAGAAAATTGAATACAAATGAAGTTAAAGGAATGGCATCAATTGCAGCATGTCATCTGACTCCAGAAGTTAAACACCTCAGCCTTCTTGAAAGGTAATGATAAAAGGAAGGACCATCCAGAGACTTCTCCACCGGGATCCACCCCATATACAACCATCAAACCCAGACAGTCTTGCATATGCCAGAAAGATTTTGCAGACAGGACCCTCATATAGCTGTGTCTAGTGAGGCTATGCCTGTGCCTGGCAAATACAGAAGTGGATGCTCACAGTCATTGATTGGATGGAACACAAGGCCCCAATGCAGGAGCTAGAGAAAGAACCCAAGGAGCTAAAGGGGTCTGCAACCCTATATAGGAGGAACAACAATATGAACTAACCAGTACCCCCCCAGAGCTGTGTCTCAAGTTGCATATGTTGCAGAGGATGGCCTAGTCAGCCATCAATGGGAGGAGAAGCTCTTGGTTTTGCTAAGATCATATACCCCAGTACAGGGGAATACCAGGGCCAGGAAGTGGGAGTACGTGGGTTGGGGAGCAAAGATGGGGGAAGGGAATAGGGGGCTTTGGGGATAGCATTTGACATGTAAATAAAGAAAATACCTTGATGCTGGCTACTGGTTAGCTGTAGATTGTTTTTATCATGTTTAGGTATGGGCCTTGAATTCCTGGTCTTTCCAAGACTTTTATGAGTGTGTGTTGGATTTTGTCAAATGCTTTCTTTGAGTCTAACAAGATGATCATGTGGTTTTTGTCATTAAGTTTGTTTACAGAATGGATTACGTTGATGGATTTCCATATATTAAACCATCCCTGAATCCCTGGAATAAAATCTACTTGGTCAGAATGGATGATTGTTTTAATGTGTTCTTGAATTCCGTTAACAAGAATTTTATTGAATATTTTTGCATTGATATTCATTAGGGAAATTGGTCTGAAGTTCTCTATCTTTGTTGGATCTTTCTGTGGTTTAGGTATCAGAGTAATTGTGGCTTCATAAAATGAGTTGGGTAGAGTCCCTTCTGCTTCTATTTTGTGGAATAGTTTGTGCAGAACTGGAATTAGATCTTCTTTGAAGGTCTGATAGACCTCTGCACTAAACCCATCTGCTCCTGGGTTTTTTTTTTTGGTTGGGAGACTATTAATGACTGCTTCTATTTCTTTAGGGGATATGGGAATGTTTAGATCATCAACTTGATCCTGGTTAATTTTGGTACCTGGTATCTGTCTAGAAATTTGTCCATTTCATCCAGGTTTTCCAGTTTTGTTGAGTATAGCCTTTTGTAGAAGGATCTGATGGTGTTTTGGATTTCTTCAGGATCTGTTGTTATGTCTCCCTTTTCATTTCTGATTTTGTTAATTAGGATGGTATCCCTGTGGAACAACAATATGAACTAACCAGTAACCCTGGAGCTTTGACTCTAGCTGCATATGTATCAGAAGATGGCCTAGTTGGTCATCAGTGGAAAGAGAGGCCCATTGGTCATGCAAACTTTATATGCCTCAGTACAGGGGAATGCCAGGGCCAAGAAGTGGGAGTGGGTGGGTAGGGGAGTCGGGGGGGGGAGTGTATAGGGGACTTTTGGGATAGCATTGGAAATGTAAATGAGGAAAATACCTAATTAAAAAATCATTTTTATGAAAAAATAAAAAAAATACCTAATTAAAAAAAATAAAGGTAATGCACAAAGATTGCCTAGAAGCCTGCCTTTTGTAACAAGAGAACAAACCACAAGAGAATCAAAGTTATCTACTCTGCAAATTATATATATCTGTTTTTGGGCCCAGGGAAATTAATCAGTGGATCATAACACTTGTTATTGAGCTCAAGGATAACTGTTTGGATCTCTATCATCCCTGTAAAAGAAGCTGGGCATGACTCTGCATATCTATACTGAAGGTATGTGGAGCAGAGACAGGCAGCAGCTTGCAGACCAGAGAGCCAAGCCAGTCAAGCCAGCTAAAAGTGCACGTTCTTTATTTGGTGAAGCCCTTGGTCCTGTGAAGGCTTTATGCCTTAGTATAAGGGTATGCCAGGAGCAGGAATGCAAGTGGGTAGGTTTGGGAGGAGGAGGAGGGGGGAGAAGATAGAGGATTTTCAGAGGGGAAACTAGGAATGTGGATAACATTTGAAATATAAATAAAGAAAATATCTAATAAAAAATAAAAAAAAGAAAAGAAAAAAAATAATTTAAAAAAGAAAGAAAGAAAGAGGAAGATACAAATGATCACTGGGCTCTGGATGAAGGTCTGTGCGTCTATCCATTCACATTTACACACACACAGACACACACACACACACATTTCACTAATAAAAACTGTGAAACTCCTTTCATGTGTGTTTTGTTCCCTATTCTAAGGAGGAATGAAGTATCCACCCATTGGTCTTCCCTCCTCTCAATTTTCTTGTGTTTTGCAAATTGTATGTTTCTGGGCTAATATCCACTTATCAGCGAGTGCATATCTAATGACTTCTTTTGTGATTTGGTTACCTCACTATGGATGATATCCTCCAGATACATCAATTTGTCCAAGAATTTCATAAATCAATTGTTTTTAATAGCTGAGTAGTACTCCATTGTGTAAATGTACCAATTTTTCTGTATCCATTCTTCTGTTGAGGGGCATCTGGGCTCTTTCCAGCTTCTGGCTATTATAAATATGGCTGCTATGAACATAGTGGTGCATGTGTTCTTATTAACAGTTGGAACTTCTCCATGGATATATAACATAATCAGCCACCAAACCCAGACACTATTGCATATGCCAGAAAGATTTTGCTGAAGGGACCCCGTTATAGCTGTCTCATATGAGGCTATGCCAGTGCCTGGCAAATACAGAAGTGGATGCTCACAGTCAT
Organism: Mus caroli; assembly: GCF_978045245.1. Classification (NCBI taxonomy): domain Eukaryota; kingdom Metazoa; phylum Chordata; class Mammalia; order Rodentia; family Muridae; genus Mus; species Mus caroli. Next base: position 109,932,943 of record NW_028227256.1, on the reverse strand, counting down.
CTGGAAGATGGAACACAGGGCCCTCAATGGAGAAGCTAGAGAAAGCACCCACGGAGCTGAAGGGGTCTTCAACCCTATAGGTGGAACAACAATATGAAATAATCAGTACACCCAGAGCTTGTGTCTCTATCTACACATGTAGCAGAAGATAGCCTAGTCAGCCATCACTGGGAAGGGAGGCCCCTTGGTATTGCAAACTTTATATGCCCCAGTACAGGGGAATGCCAGGGCCAAGAAGCAGGAGTGGGTGGGTAGGGGAGCAGGGCGGAGGGAGGGTATAGGGAACTTTCGAGATAGGATTTGAAATGTATATAAAGAAATTATCTAATAAAATATAAAATAAAATAAAAACCTGTGATCTTGAATCTGAAGTTATTTTACTTTCTATTAAATATTCACTTACAACACTTGTGAGGGATTTTATAATTCAATGTATGTTCAGGCTGAGTTCTCATTTAAAATCAAGTAGAAATGATTCACTAAAATATTGGTGAAATTATGTACAATCAACTCTACCTGAATCTAATGAAAAATGTTAAGGTAGTTAGTTATTCCTACCCAAAACTTGAAGGGAAGAAAGAAGGCTCTATTTTGATTCTTTCCCAGCACTTAGGACATTGTAATTGGTCTGTAAATGCATTTGAATTATAACCATGGATATCACCAGCTTAAATCTCAATAAAACTAGAACTGCTTATTTTTTATTGATTAGCCTTTATTAACATTCTCTCAATTGGTCTTACATAATATACCATATTGATTTTAATAAAATGTGCACTTATTAAGGCAAAATGTCAATTTTCTGCATTGAATACAATCTGCCACAATCATGAAACAGCATTATAATTTTATTAAAGCAAGTCATTCACTTTAATTAAAAACCAGGTTTTATTTGACCTTCCTGTGATTATGGAGTGTATGGAGTCATGATTAAACCCTGAATCATTTTATTCTAAATTGTTCTTAGAAATGCTAAAAGTAGAAAATCCTTCCAAATGTGACATATATATGGCCCTGTTGGTTTTATACCAAAACATAAACAAACTGTTTCACTAATATCATACTAAATTTTAATTTGGGATTGAAAAGACAATGTGTTTCAAGATTCTTTCACTTGTTCTAAATTCTTGTCTGCATATCATATTCTGAAATAAAATTACAAATCTGATGAGATTCTCTTTGGAACCCTCCTGTTCAAGAAGTTTTCTTTCTCTTTCTATGTTTTCTTTTATTTCAAACTACCATATTCTCTTATCCTTCTTATACCCTTGAGTGTGTGTTTGTGTGTGTGTGTTTGTGTACATTTGCCACACATGCATGTGGAGACCAAAAAATAACCAATGGTGTTGGTCCTCACCTTGGAATGTGATTGAAACTCAGTCTTTTCTTGTTAGTGACTGTGCATGCCAGGCAATGTTGCCCAGGAGATTACAGGCATTCTCCTGCTGTGAGCTCCTATTTCACTACAAAGACTTTACATCTGGCTCTACCTGTGTTCTCAGGAATTCAAACTAAGGTCTTCACATTTGTGTGGCAAATGCTTTTTTCCCTTAGTTATCTTCTCCAGTCAGCTCTCAGGTTGTAGTTTAAATAAAATCATATATATATATATATATATATATATATATATATATATATATTATTTTATTATTTTATATATATGATTTTTATTATTTATGATTTATTATATATATATATGATTTATATATATATATATATATATATATATATATCAAGAGGTCAACAAGATTCTGATTGCAGATAAAGTTCATGTACCCTATTCATCCAAAAGTGTCTATATTTTAATAGAAGAAAATGTTTGGCTGTTTAGTATTAACCTCATTTCTACTGCTTAATGTGTGCAGTCTCCAATCAGAGCTCACCTGAGACTGATTAAACAATAGTTTAATAAGCTTGTCAGTCATCAGGACTCAGTCCTGTCTTCTGTCACCAGTTTGCTTCTGATAGTATCAAGTGTCACATCTGCATGCTTGGCTCAAAGAGCATATACTAAAATCATATTCTAATCAACTACATAATCCTGATGAGTTGTTTATATTTAATTTCATGAATAAAGCTTTTCTAAATAGATGACACTATGAAGTTCTTCAGGTAATGGACATACAGGTATTAACATTTCTCAACTTACTGTAAACTTATATTCAAGTCCTATCCAGTTTTCTTATATAACATATGAAGTGATCATTATCTTAAGAAAATGGTCAGATGCCTATTGTAATCACATGTTTCAGGACTTTGGGGCACTACTAGAGGCAAAGAAACCAAAATTAAATGATTATATTGAACAACAATGTATAAAATATCTAGTAAAAACAGCTCAGAGTTTTGAGCTTCTTGTGTGGCTCTTTCCTGAAATATTTTGTCCTGCCATGGGAAAGGAGGCTCTGAAGGCTTGAGATGCCAACAAAGCTCAAAAAAATTGGTAAGATCAAAAAGTTACCTGACATATTGGTTCCTTCCTTGAAGTTTTATGAAGAACAAACAATTCCTAAGATGAGATTTTTTAGTGGGACTGCCTTCAATTTGTGCAGAGGGCTCTAAGGATGTGGCCTTTTTGATTTGGCATTCAAGATGGCTGGGAAAATTTGGTGATAAAGGTGATGGCCTAAATGTTTTATGTTTATGGAAATTGCTTAATTTTGCTGTTATCCTAAAACTACTCTAAAAATAAAGGTGGTTAGAAGAACTGGACATAATATTTTACCATATGTTCAGAAATCATAGATTTGCATGAATGTGATTTTTTCTGTATGTGTTCTTTACCTTAGAAGTTCTGCTGTCTTTCACTTCTGCCCAGATTCTATGTCTTTCAAACAATGAACATGAAAAGATACATAAAATAATGTGAGTACAGTTATTACATAAAATTTCTCACAGAAATGACAAAATCATAGGGATTGATAAAATCAAAACATGCTGTATTTCTGAGTGAAATTCTAAAGAAATTTATAATAAAAATAATCAATGGATAGGATGAAATATTAAGACATAAAACAATTTGGTTCAGCCAATGTTTGGTAAAGGTGCCAAGAACACATGACAAGTTAGTAAAGAAAAATAGTACATTGTGTTAGAAGAACTGCATGTCAACAGTATGAGAGTAATATTTGACCTGTATCTTATACCATATACACATCAACTTAAAATTGATGAAAATTGAAGTATAAGACATGACTGTGAAACTATTAAGAAGGAGTCAGGAAAAATTTTGCAAAATTGTTGTGGATGATAGTGTTTATATATAACTGCATGATAAAAAAGCAAAATGATCAAGCTGATTAAAGCTACTTCACAGTCAAGGCAGCACCTGCAGTGGGAGAAATACTCTGGAGGCATACATAAGATAAGGCCTCCATAGCCAAGATATGTAAGAACTCAATTCAACTGCAAGAAGGTCATGCATCAACTGAAAAGTTCCAGAGAAATATGAAAAAGATAAATTAAAATAAATTTAACTGTTATCTTTAACCTCTGGGGAAATACAAACAATAGCAATAGTCAGGAGCTAGAAAGATGGCTCATAGGTTGAGAGCATTTGATGTTCTTCCACATGACTGGAGTTCAGTTCCCAAGCAGAGCTCTTCACAATGGCCTGTATTCCCATGTTCAGGAGACATAATGCCTTCTTCCAGCCTTTTTGTTTATTGAAACTCATATACACATGACATATATTCTCACAGACACAGATACATCTACATAGACAAATAAACAAAAATAAATTCGTAAAAAGAATGTCATGATGACATATCACCTTGAATGAATTGGAAAGACAGTTATTAACAAGATGAAAAACAACCAGAATTGTGGGTACAGGTAAAAGGGAAGAGTCACTCATTATTGGCATAAAGATAAATTAGTAATAGTACTTTGGAAAAAGAATAGAAGTTCATGATAAAACTAGAAATCAGGATAGGGATGCAGAACAAAATTAGAAAGCTTGCCCTGAATGTACAACACTGTAAGTTCTATCACCCAAACTATTAAAAAGAAGTAATAGGGTGGGAAGGGGTCACAAATAGCAACTGCAAGATCATATAACTCAGCATTCCAATTTTGGAACATATATCCAGAAGAAATGAAATTAGTATGTGAAAGGGGGAGCTGTCTTTCCATGCTCATTGTAGAATTCATCCCAATGATCAAGATTTGAAGGCAAACTAAATATCAAAAACAAAAACAAACAAACAAAATAAAAACCAAAAAAAAAAAAAACAGAGTGGCTTTTATGCATGACAGAATATTGTTCATCCTTGGAAAGGCAGAAATTGAATCATTCATGGTCATGTTGGAGGTTATGCTAATGAAAAATGTTCCAAAATATCAAAACCACATCACCTTCTACACACATGAAACCCAGCACTTTAGAGCTCACACAAATAGAGAGTAGAACAATGGTTTCTGTTAGCCAAGGGCACACCAGATTGTAATACTTCTACACTTTGTTTCTATTATAGTTATTAAGACCAGAGTAACATGTCTTTTAGAACTAAAACAACTTGTTTCTCTAGGTCACTGGTGCTCAGCCTTACTAATCCTGCCACACTTTAATAAAGTTCCTCATGTTATGATGACCCCCAACCCATAAAATGATTTTTATTGCTACTTCATAACTGTATATTCTTCTGCTGTTAGAAATTACAATATAATTATTTGTTTTCTGATGGTCTTTGGTGATTCCTGTGAAAGGGTCATTTGACCCCCCAAAGGGGTTGTGATCCTTAGGCAGAGAACAGCTGCTCTAGATTCTTGCCTTTTGTACTCCCATTTTTCCAGAGCTATGGCTTTGGCACCTCCAACAGTTCTTGCCTCTTCAACTGACCTGCAGTCATAGCCTGCTATGACAGATACACTTTGGCCACACAACACTTTAAGTTGCCACTCTCTTGTTACCCCAACAACAGTCAACCATAGACTAAGCATGGAACCCTCCTCAACTTCTGCCACCTAAGTTCCCCACTTGCAGTAAGCAGCCACTTAGATTCTCACACAAGACATCCCCTTCACAGCTTTTCTCCTGAATAAAATCGTGTCACACAATCTTTCCTTCAAGTCTAGTTTGCAATTATGATAAGCTGGACAGGAAAAAGAAGAAGGATCGAAAGTTATTAGCCAAAGATACAAAATCATAGATGTAAGAACTAGGTACTGGGTAAGCTATAATAATGCAACAGTATGCTACAAGAAAAGTAAATGTCCACCTTTTACTCAATGAGAGATAGAATCAGATCTCCCGGATTGAGAATGTCTCAGTGGTTAAAATGCTTACCACATAAAGCTGATGAGCTGAGTTCATTCTCAAGGGTCCACATTAAATGCCAGATGTGGGGGTGAGCATCTATAATCCCAGTATTCCTACTGTGAGATTGGAGGTAGAGAGAGAATACCTGGAAGTTCATGGGCTAGCTAGCATGAAGAATAGTACACAGAATCAGGAACAAGATTCAATTTCAACAAGAGAGATGGTGAGAACTGTCTCCTGAAAATTTTCCTCAGATTTCTGTTGTATTCAACTCCTCTATTGGACCACAACATATATTTCTCCATGATAATATGTCACCACATACAGAATATCAAGCAGGGCACCTTATTATAACACTCAAGTTGCTGTCTGTTCTGATTTGCAAATGCTTCCAGAAGCACCATTTCCTGGGCAACACCAATGGGAGTCTAGAGATCATGATGAAGTGACACAAACCCTGCCCAAACTCCTGGCCTTGTTCATGAAACTAGGGGTGAATGCAGACCTTAGCCAGTTGATCCAAGGAGATATCAGCCCAGAGCCTTATCCCTGGCAACTGGAACCTGTAGTGTTATCACTGACACCAAGGGAGACACTACTGTTGTCTACACAGCCACTGTATCTGTGTCTCCTATTAACTGCTTTACATTTTCCTAAAATCCTACACATGGCCATCAGTTATTCAATTCTTGTCTGTGCTTCTGGATTCAAGCCAGGTTTTAGCTTTCTTTGACAAGTCTTTCTTGACTTCTACCAATAACTTACCAAACAAGTATATTTTGTTTATGATCTGACAGCTCACATTATTTTTTTAAAACTACTGCAGGTGTACTCTTCATCTTATTTCCATTGCTTGTTTACCTATGAGCCACTTAGTCTTGTTTTCCACTCACTAGTGATACAATGGAAGTCCATACTTTTGAAAGATATATCTCTGTGGAGGCTTGAGGTCAAGAAATTTGACTCTGTTGCTTTAGGTTCCCTGAGTGCCTACTTTATTTTCTGAGATACCTTTATCTTACAAAAATTGTAAATGCAAAGTGGTAACAGTGTCCACCTGGATCTCCTAAAACCCATTGCAGCTGCAGAAAAGCTCAACACATGCCAGAGATGGTTTGAGTAATCCAGTTTGCATTCTGTCACTTTAGAGTTAACATTTTGATTTTATGTGCCTCCAATGTATGCCTCTTACATACTTGCTTGGAGGATTCCAAGTCAACACATCATGGGGATACTGGCTCTTTGATGGAACTGTTGGACTATGCACAGGAACTAAGTTATGATGCCATACAAGGTGTCCTACAGAAGTAGAATGGATGTATATGAAAGTACAGTATATATTCAGAAGTAAATTGTTTCAGGCATAAAGAAGAACAAAGTTATACATTCATAAGAAAATGGATGCAAGTAGAAAGAATTATATTACATGAATTAAGACCATCTCAGAAAAACAAATACACACACACACACATACACACACACACCAGACCACACATATATAATTAAAATAGATTTTAAATTAGCTAATTTAAGAAAAGAGACAAATAAGCAGTGAAAAAGAGAAAAAGTGAAGGTGGTATACAGGGGCTATGATTAATATATGTACCAGTATGAAAGAAAATAAAAATAAAATATCCCTAAAGTTGTATTTAATATTGTACAGTGGTATTTATTCTACTATGTCATAAAATCTTTTGTATTTATAATTGATGGTTAGTTCTTATACATTCACATTTAGTCTTTATGAACTTTAATCACAGTGTGTCTTGTTCTGTTTCTCTTGTTATTCAATGTTCTCTGGTCAAGCATCCTGAGTATTTTGTAAATTGCTCATTATTTTATGCTCAGTCATTTTGATTATACTGTAATGACATCAAGTCAATCTCTAGGTGTCACCATATACCATATAAATTTTGCTTTTGTATATGTATGTATATGAACAGGGGGTTGTGTGCAAAACCAAAGCTCAACCTTTGGTAATTTTTCTAGATGGGGCTATTTTCATTTTTTGATACGAAAACTCTCCCTAACACAGAAAATAATACATTGCCTAGCCAGTGAGCCTTAATGATCTACGTGTCTTTACTTCTACATTGCTGGAATTATAATCATATAACTCTATTTCAAGCTTTTAATGTATATTTTAGAGACACAACTCAAATTTTAGTGCTTGCAGGCCAAGATCTTTACACACTGATCATTTACTATGGCCATCTAATGTAATTTTGACGGTAGAAAACCGATTAAGTTTAGTTAGTATGTATCTTTCTTTTATTAGCTCTTAAACAATTCATTCAGTCCCTATCAGATAGATTTGTTCATTTATAAAATAAGTATCTATTTTAAACAGCTGACAAGGGTCCAACTTCAGCTTAGAAAATGCAAGTTCAACAATAGGGAAAATCTATTTGCTCATGAAGCCAGCAATAATTTTGATATGGGAAGGAGAGAGAAAAATTCTAATTAAACTAATAAGTGAGCAGAATATTTCAAGTGGTAATTAAGAACCTTGGATCTTATAAAATGTGATGTGTTGTGAAGTTCACATGAAACTGTGATAGTATCTAGTACATGCATGAGGAGGTTGAATTTTAGATAATTGGGAAAATATTTAAGGTGTAACATTAAAGTGAAGACTAAATGATAAATATCAGCTAAGAAATAATGGCAAAGTTTTGGTTAATATTGCTAACTTGAAGGGATCTAGATTTATCTACAAGCCAAATCTCTCTGGTCATGTCTGTAAGGGAGTTTATAGATTGGGTTAACTGAGGTTAGAAGATTCTTCCTGTGAGGAGGTCTTCTCCATTCTCTTGTCTAGGATCCTGAACCAAACCAAAGGAGAAAGCAAGGAGACTAGCAGCCTCCATTCAGCTCAGCTTCCTGACTATGAATTCCATGTGACCATCTGCCTCACATTCCTGTAGACTTAAAATACACAAAGTAACTATTATATGGAATGAGCAATTGCAAAGTACTTAAATGAGAAGGAAACAGGAGTATTTTAGGAAAAGGAGAAATTTGAAAATAGTAGAATATTAACTTAGTTTTAACCTCATAGAGAGGCTTGAATTTTCTTCTAAATGGAAAACAATAAGGCACACTTGGGGAGTCACAAATGGAAGGGTCATGACCTGACGTATGACCAAATGACTTTAATGTGGATATTGCACTGGGGAGATGAGCCTCAGATTATTGACACCAGCTAACAAGTAACTGCAGCAGTAGAATTAAGGATTACAGTGGTAACAAGGGAGTAAGCAAAGAAAGCTCAAATTTCACAGTTACATTTGTGGAGTAATTGATTCTAGTATAAGATTGATGGTCAATAATATCATAGGGTACACTTTTGAAATAAAAAAAGACAGTAGGAAGGTAGTAAGTTAGGAGTTTTGTTTTGAGAGTATTTTGGATAAGATATCTACAAGGAACAAAAGAGGTTTTATACAATAATCTAGAATCTTTGAAGATATAAGAACCAGACATGTAAAATTTGAAGTCAATAGTTGCCCTAGTTAATATGACTGCCAATTTGACAAAGTGCATAACCACTTGAGAGTCTCCCTTGAGAATTGCTCATGTCAGGTTAGCATGTGGATATATTTCAGGGGTATTTGCTTAGTTAATAATTGATATAGTATGTCTCAGCCTATTATGGTATATATTATTTACAGACAGCTAAGCATGAACCTTTGAGCAAGCCAGAGACATCACATTTCCATGTTTTCTTCTTCTTCTTCAAGATCCTGTGTTTACTTCCCTCAGTAATAGACTGTGACTTACAGAGTAAAAGATGTATAGAGTCTTTCTCCCCATCTCCTAAGCTGTGTTTTAGAAGAGTGTTTGATCACAGAATAAAAGCCTAATAGAACATTATATATACAGAGCTATTTAATTGGACATATTCACCTAATGAAAGTGCTCCTATGAAAAAGGAGAGTCAAAAAGAGATCCCAATGACCTTTTCTCATTTAAAGTAAGTTCAGTCAGACAAATCAAAATTAACTTCCAAAAATATGTTATTTTCATATAGGTGTTATAGCAGAATCTCAAAATCTCACATAATTAAGGAAAGAAATAGATAATTCTATAAATGTAGTTTTACTACTTAAACAAACTGCTTTAAATAAAGAGGAATTTGAATGTAAAATACTCAAAATAGTAACATTATATACCCAATTAGCCATAATGCACATCTAACAATAGCAGAATATAGGTTTATGAACATACACAAAATTGTATTAGTTTGATTTTTCTTGCTGTGATAAAACACTATGACCAAAATTACCGTGGAGAGGTTATTTGTTGAAGTGACAGGCCATCATCAGTGGACGTCAAGGTAGAAACTAGTCAAAAACCAAGATGCAGGAACTGAAGCAGCGAATGTGGAGGTATGAAGCTTACTTATTTGCTTCCCATTGCTTGTTCAGACTGCTACCTGATCATGGAAGGCACCTTGTATAATGTGTTGGGTTTTCACACAGTTTTGAATATAGGAAATCAAATGGAGGAATTTTAGAAATTGAGAATATTCTTGCTTGATAACTCTACTTGTGCTAAACATAAATGCAGACAAGGACAATAAAGTACTTCCTACAGGGTAGATGATAGGTTAATCCACAATAAAACAATTCTTAATTTGGTTTTTTAGGGCCATATTATAAAGAATTGTATTTAAATACCAGAAAATAACATTAGAATTCAATAACATGTACCTAGAAAGTACATCTTTTTCCTCTAAAGAATAAAAACTAATTTAAATAAAAAACCTTAGATTCTTTTGAAGAAACCCAAAACTATGAGACAATTGATCTAATCTATCAAATCACTAAAACTGGATTATTAAAATTAGTATTGAATTCTATCCTTCCTGGAGATAGCTTGTCCCCCAGGAGTACTGATACACCTAAGCAGAGCTAAGCCCAATACTCTTCAAACTATTCCAAAAAATAGAAACTGAATGAGTACTACCTAATTAATTTCAAGAAGCCACAGTTATGCTGATACCTAAACCATGGGAAGACCCAATAAAAAGGGAACTTCAGACTAATTTTCCTTATGAATATTGATGCAAAAACATTCATTATCATTCTCACAAATGAATCCAAGAACACATTCAAGTATTCACTACATCCAAATGTTCACTATGATCAAGTAGACTTCATTCCAGGGTTGCAGGGATGGTTCAATATATGGAAATCAATCAACTTAATCCATTATGTAAACAGGATGAATTAAAAAAAAACACATGATCTCATTAGATTCTGAAAAAGCATTCAACAAAATTCAACATCCTTTCATGTTAAAATTCTTGGAAACATCAGGAATTCAAGGCCCATATGTAAGCATAATTAACACAATATACAGAAAACCAAGAGCCAACATCAAACTAAATGTAGAGAAACTTGCAGCAATACCACTAAAATAGGTACTAGACAAGGCTGCCCACTCTCTCGCTAACTATTTAATATAGGACTCAACTGTCAAGACAGAGCAATTAGAAAACAAAAGGAGGTCAAAGGGATGCAAATGGAAAGGAAGAAGTATAGATATTATTTGCAGATGATATAATACTATTCTTAAGTGACCCCAAAAGTTCCACTAGAGAACTCCTAATCCTGATAAATGACTTCAGCAAAGTAGATGGGTATAAATTTAATTCAAACAAATCAGTAGCTTTCCTCTACACAAAGAATAATTGGGCTGAGAAAGAACTTAAGGAAATGACACCATTCACAATAGTCACAAATAATGAAAATATCTTGGTGTGATTCTAACCAAGCAAATGAAAAATCTGTACAAGAAGAATTTCAAGTCGCTGAAGAAAGAAATGGAAGAAGACCTCAAAAGATGTAAATATTTCCAATACTCATGGATTGGCAGGTTTAACATAGTAAAAATGGCCATCTTTCCAAAGCAATCTACAGATTCAATGCAATCCCCTTTAAAATTCCAACTCACTTCTTCACAGACATAGAAAGTGCAATTCTCAAATTCATTTGGAACAATAAAAAAATCAGGATCAGGAAAACAATTCTCAATAATAAAAGAAAATCTCAGATAATCATCATCCCTGACCTCAAGCTCTATTATGGAGCATTCCTGGAAAAACAAAACAAAACAAACAAACAAACAAACAAAAAAACAAAAAAACACAAAACCAGACAAAACAAAACAAAACAAAACAAAACACAAAACAGCCAGCATGTTATTGTTATAGAAACAGACTAGATAAATGGAACGGTATTGAAGACTCAGAATTAAACCCACAATCTTTTGGTCGGTCACTTCATCTTTGACAAAGAAGCCATAATCATCCAGTGGGAAAAAGACAGAATATCCAACAAATCGTGCTAGCACAAGTGGCTGTCAAATTGATCCATTCTTATCTCCATTTACAAAGCTCTAGTCCAAGTAGATCAAGGACCTCTATGTAAAAGCAGGTACACTGGATCTAATAGAAGAGAAAGTGGGAAAGGGCATCAAATACATCAACACAGGAGCACGTTATTTCCTGAACATGAAACCAGTGGCCAAGGCTCTAAGATCAACAAATGGGATCTCATGAAATTGGAGGGCTTATGTAAGAAAAAGAGACCTCAGGTGGCTCTTCAGGAGAGACGATCTCGTCCAAAATGTTATAGCTCTTGGAACAAAAGACTCAGACGAAGTAGTTCTTGCGCACCTTTAATTCCCTGGATAGGATTTATATATAGTTTTGAGGGTGATTCAGGGTTCGACAGCAGGTACCAGTCATTGGCTTGGACTGAGAGTTTGGGGTAAACCTTATTTTCATGTGGGAAGGCTTGGTGCTTCTCTTACGTGACAATAGCCACACACCTCTCCTGTGAAAACTGTGGGGGTGGTAACTACAACAGGAGCCAGGGGTCCGGGAGACATGGTCGAAAGCCTTATGTCCCCTGTAGGTGGAAATCACCACCCATTGGTTCCCTCTGGGTTTCAAGACCTATGCTCGAGTGGACACCAGGCTGTCTGTGAGCAGCCCACTGCCCCACAGTATATCCAATTCAGGGTTAATATCCAATATGTTCAAAGAACTCATGAAATTAGATTCCAGGGAATCAAATAACCCTATGGATGGACCTGGAGCGCATCATCCTGAGTGAGGTAACCCAATCACAAAGGAACTCACACAATATGTACGCACTGATAAGTGGATATTAGCCCAGAAACTTAGAATACCCAAGATATAAGATACAATTTGCTAAACGCATGAAACTCAAGAAGAACGAAGACCAAAATATGGACACTTTGCCTCTTCTTATAATTGGGAACAAAACACCCATGGAAGGAGTTACAGAGACAAAGTTTGGAGCTGAGACGAAAGGATGGACCATCTAGAGACTGCCATATCCGGGGATCCATCCCATAATCAGCTTTGAAATGCTGACACCATTGCATACACTACCAACATTTTGCTGAAAGGACCCAGATATAGCTGTCTCTTGTGAGACTATGCCGGGGTCTAGCAAACACAGAAGTGGATACTCACAGTCAGCTATTGGATGGATCACAGGGCCCCCAATGGACGAACTAGAGAAAGTACCCAAGGAGCTAAAGGGATCTGCAATCCTATAGGTGGAACAACAATATGAACTAACCGGTACACCCCGGAGCTCATGTCTCTAGCTGCATATGAATAAGAAGATGGCCTAGTCGGCTATCAGTGGAAAGAGAGGCCCATTGGTCATGCAAACTTTATATGCCTCAGTACAGTGGAATGCCAGGGCCAAGAAGTGGGAATGGGTGGGTGGGGGAGTGGGTGGGGGGCGTGAGAGGGAGCGTGTGGGGGACTTTTGGGACAGCATTGGAAATGTAAATGAAATAAATACCCAATTTAAAAAAATAGGGTTCAGAACTAATCAAAGAATTATTAATTGGAGACTTTCGGGTGGCCAAGAAGCTCCTAAAGAAAGGTCTCAATCATCAGGGAAATGTAAATCAAAATGGCCCTGAGATTCTACCTTATGCTAATTAGCATGGCTAAGATCAAAAACTCTGGTGACAGCAGATGCTGGCAAGGGTATGGAGAAACAGGAACACTCCTCTATTACTGGTGGGAATGCAAGCTGGTACAACCACTCTAGAAACCAGTCTGGTGGTTACCTCAGAATTTTGGACATAGTACTACCTGAAGATTCAGCTGTACTTTTGCTAGGCATATAACCAAAAGATGCTCCAACATATAACAAAGGCACATGCTCCACTTAGTTCATAGCAGCCTTAATTATAATAGTCAAAAGCTGGAAACAACCCAGATGCCCCTCAACAGAGGAATGGATACAGGAAATGTGATACATTTATACAAAGGAGTATACTCAGCTATTAAAAAAAATAATGGCTTCATGAAATTCTCAGGCAAATGAATGGAACTAGAAAGTATCATTTTGGGTGAGGTAACACAGTCACAAAAGAACACACATGGTATGTATTCACTAATAAATGGATAATACGCAAAAAGTACACAAATACCTCACAACAAAAGACAACACAGATTAATATCCATTCAGATTGACATATAAAACTCCTCAACAGAATAACAATATCTCTGTATAGTAGCACATAGATCAGGTGAGGAGAGCACAGGTAATAGAATTTATGATCAAGTGCAGAGTATTTAGGACTTCACATTTGGTTTAGTATACAACATCAATCAGTGTTCAAACGATTAGGCCAGAAACCCAATGATACTCTCAACTGATGTAGAAAAAGGTTTTGGTAAAAATTAAAAGAATTTTATGATCAAAACAACAATGAGAACAACAACAAAGCAAACAACAACAAATCTAAAAAATAAAAAAATGAAATGAAATAAAATGAAATTTTCTTACCATGATCAAGTACATCTATGAACAAACCCGCAGCTAATACCATTTAGTTTTGAAAGAGTAAAAGCTTTCCACATAAGATCGGGAACCAGCAAAAGTGCCCAGCATTGCTTCCAGATCAGTAATTTCAGAAGAAAAACAAACACAAATTCTCTCAAGTGTAAAGGAAGAAGTAAAATTATCTTTGTGTGAACCCGGTTTGGCCTTGTACACTGAAAATCTTAAAGAAAGAAATCTACAATAATAGAATCTTTCTGTTGCAAATATTAAGTGAGGATCATATGATCACATTATCTATGCTCAATATTCATCACTTATTTGTATAACATTATTCTTACAGTGAACATAACCTTTAAAATGTCATTAAAATAGAGCAGACTTATCAAAAAAAAAAGAGTCATCTTACATACTGCTAAAAGAAACTATCTCCACAGAAATTAGATGCCTAAATGATTTGCTATGCACCCTGCTTTATTAAGTTAACTAGTGAAAACCGAATGCCCTCTACAATGTATTAAAGATTCCTGAGATTTCTGTTATTTTTCTCAAACTAGTCCAGAAACATATGTAAACAGAAAGATTATATAATAATAAGGGGGGTTTTACTAAAGAACAAGGCTTGTGAGGTGGCTCCTGGTTAAAAGTACCTCTGTCTGCTCTTGCAATGTTTAAGCACTTTGTTGTGTAGCTTGATACTGCCTGTAACTGCACCAAATGTTCTGACACCCTCTTCTGGGTCTTGTGCACCTCTCATGTATATAGATATATATAGATAGATAAACTCTCATGTATATAGATATACAGAGATACACTCATATATTTTAAAGAATAACAAAAGGATCATATATGTGATTTCAAAATTTATTACAAAGTAAATCGATCTGGATTGCCTTATAGTGGCAAAGTATAGACATGTGAGAAAAGAGAGTAGTAGGAATGTCTAGAAATACAGCTTTTTACTTTTACAAATTTAACTTTTTAACTATGCATCTATGTTTGTCTGTATGTAGCCAGAGGTACTTGGAGTGCAGGCATCCATGGAGTCCAGAAGGCATCAGATCACCCAGAAGATGGAGCTATAGGAGGTTATATCATTACTTGTATGGATAATTAGAGCTAAATTTAGGTATTCTTCAAGAGCAGTGCATATTCTCACCTCCCAAGCCATATCTCTAACACCACCATATCATTTTATACAGTCAATTAACTTAGTAGAATATTAAGTCAATTTGATAGGCAAAATAGTCTTTTGAATAAATGATAAAATACACTCAGTCCAAATCAGGCTATTGCATCATTGAATAAAGAAAATAATAACCCAAAACATTGAATTTTAAATATGAAAATCATATTAAACCCTTGTCATTACTAATATCATGGTATTCAAAGAAAAATGTAAATTTAGCCTTATCAAACGTTAAACCTTTTGTGCATTAAATATGCTATAAAAGTGAAAAGACAACTCACAGGAAGTAAAACTGTACTTTTCAAGTCAGACTCTAATATCCAAAATACACAAAGAACTCTTGTAACTTTTAATAAATAGAATAGTCCCATGTTATTAGTCAGACTTCTGTTGTTATGACAGACAAAAGCAACTGACGTGCCTCTTTTCCTAGTGCTTCAGTGCCTTCCTATGTACTTTTCATTCAGCCTGGATGTTATCCATATCATCTCCTCATCTACCTTTAAAATAAATTATACAAAACTGGGAAGATTGTTCTGCCAGTAAAGTGCCATGTAAGCATTCAGACTTGAATTTCATCCCTGGCACTTGTTCCAGATGGAGAATAATCGATGAATCCAGTTTTAAATGTGAGACTTTACTGAGTATATAGAAAGCAAACTCAAAGGATAAATATCAAGTAGCAGGTAGACAGAAGAAACCTCAAAACAGGTCAGCTTCAAATCAAGTGCTCAAATATACAGCAAAGGAACTGGAGTAACTTGAACAAGGGAGCAAGCAAAATCAACATCATCAATTTGGGTGCTTACAACATCTATCAGAAATTGATTGGGGGAGTTCTGCTGAAATAGTTACCCTGGAGATAATGTGGTAAATATTTACTCTTATTTGAAACATTTCATCCAAGAGGGCTGGGGGCAGCTCATGAGTCAGGAGGCAAACAAATGTCACATCGGTAAAAGTAAAATTTGCAGGATTATTTAAGGTCCCCCACCAGTTTTATAGAAGCAGTAAAATCTTTAGGACATAGGGAGATTGGTAGCCCCAGTTGAGAAACGACCACTGGCCGGGCGTGGTGGCTCACGCCTTTAATCCCAGCACTAGGGAGGCAGAGGCAGGTGGATTTCTGAGTTCGAGGCCAGCCTGGTCTACCAAGTAAGTTCCAGGACAGCCAGGGCTACAGAGAAACCCTATCTCGAAAAACCAAAAAAAAAAAAAAAGAAAGAGAGAAACGACCACTGTAGTATGTGAGTGTGAGATGTTTTAATATTATGGGCCAGTTCACAGAGGTGAATAAAAGGATAAAGTTTTGGCATGTGCAGGCAAATGTGGGAAAAATATAAGAAAACTTAGTAGGTAAAGTACTTGCTACACAAGCATGAGGAAATGAGTTCAATCCCCAGCAACTACAATTGGTAGTGGAGCTACATGTTTGCAAAAACAACTGTAGGGAGTTGGAGACTGACATATGACAGGTTCTCTTTGTCAGTGAACAGAGCCTAAATGGGAGCTGCAGGACAGTAACAGACTCGATCTCTAAAAGCAATGTGGCCAACAAACTGAGGCATTTTGTCCTCATTCAGACACCATGACCACAAATACTTTTATATTCTCTCTGTCTCTCTGTCTCTGTCTCTGTCTCTGTCTCTCTGTCTCTGTCTCTCTGTATCTCTCTCTCTCTCTCTCACACACACACACACAAATAACACATATGCACACATACACACACACACACACACACACACATCTAACACATATGCACACATACACACACACACACACATCTAACACATATGCACACACACAGGCACACATATACACACACATCTAACACATATACATACATACAAGCACAGGCACAAGCACACACATACACATACACATATAAATAAAAGATAAAAGAGAAAAATGATGATGAGCCATAGCATATACTGATGACTGTTTACACCTTGCTGTCATTCACTTCAGGAAATATATCTAACCATTGCTTCCCTCTCTAAGGTGTCATCAGCTTGCTTGTGTCTCCTTACTTCACAGCTGTAAGATGATGTGATACTCAAATATCCTAACTAAAAATGTGGTATAAAGATAAACAGAGAATTCTTAGCATAACAATCTCCAATGACCAAGAAACACTTAAATGTTCAATATTAGAAAAATGCAAATCAAAAATGACTCTGAGATTCCTCCTTACACCCATCAGATTGGCTAAGATCAAAAATTAAGGGACAACACATGCTGGTGAGAATGTGAAGCATGTGAACACTCCTATATTGTTGGTGGGAGTGAAAACATAAAATCACTCTGGAAATCAATTTTGTACTTTCTCAGGAAAAATGGAAATTGTTCTGAAATTGTTCTACCTCAAGACCCAGCTATATAATTCCTAAACATATACTCCAAAGATGTTCCATCATACCACACTTAGTTGCTCAGCTAAGATCATAGCCAGAAACCATATATAACTAAGATGCCCCTCAGTTGAAGAATGAGTAAAAGAATGTAATGCATTTACACAATGGAATACTACTCAGCTATTACAAACAAAGACATCATGAATTTTGCAGGCAAATGGATGGAAACAAAAACTATCACGCTGAAGTAGATAACCCAGCTGCAATGGAAATGTACAGTGTGTGCTCACTTACAAGTAGATAGTAGCCATAGAGTAGAGGATAGTCATTCTGCAGTCCTCAGAACCAAAGAATCCAAATAAGAAAGAGGGTCCAGGGAGGGTGGCTTATTCCTTCAGAGGGGGAAATAAAATAGACATTGAAGGGTGACAGAGGGAGAGAACTGTGTAAGACAGGAGTGGGAGAGAAGAGTAAGGCAGGGAAATCAGATGCTTGGAGAACAGGGAGTAGAGAAGAGAAATTGGCAGCGGGGGACATCTCTAGGATGTGCCAGAGATCTGGAAGATGGAGAGACACAAGATTACTTTGGGGTGACTCTAGCTGAATCTTTTAGCAGTTGGGCATATGGATTTTTTTTTTATATTTTTATTACATATTTTCCTCAATTACATTTTCAATACTATCCCAAAAGTCCCCCATAGCGCCCCCCACTTCCCTACCCACCCATTCCCATTCTTTTGGCCCTGGCATTCCCCTATATTGGGGCATATAAAGTTTGCAAGTCCAATGGGCCTCTCTTTCCATTGATGGCCGACTAGGCCATCTTTCGATACATATGCAGCTAGAGACAAGAGCTCCAGGGTTCTGGTTAGTACATCATGTTGTTCCAACAATAGGGTTGCAGATCCCTTTAGCTCCTTGGGTACTTTCTCTAGCGTCTCCATTGGGAGCCCTGTGATACATCCAATAGCTGACTGTGAACATCCACTCCTGTGTTTGCTAGGCCCCGGCATCGTCTCACAAGAGACAGCTATATTTGGGTCCTTTCAGCAAAATCTTGCTAGTGTATGCAATGGTGTCAGCGTTTAGAGGCTGATTATGGGACGGATCCCTGGATACAGCAGTCTCTAAATGGTCCATCCTTTCATCACAGCTACGAACTTTGTCTCTGTAACTCCTTCCCTGGGTGTTTTGTTCCCAATTCTAAGATGGTGCACAGTGTCCACACTTTGGTCTTCATTCTTCTTGAGTTTCATGCGTTTATCAAATTGTATCTTATATCTTGGGTATCCTAAGTTTTGGGCTAATATCCACTTATCAATGAATACATATTGTGTGAGTTCTTTTGTAATTGTGTTACTTCACTCAAGATGATGCCCTCCAGGTCCATCCATTTGGCTAGGAATTTCATAAATTCATTCTTTTTAATAGCTGAGTAGTACTCCATTGTGTAAATGTACCATAATTTCTGTATCCATTCCTCTGTTGAGGGACATCTGGGTTCTTTCCAGCTTCTGGCTATTATAAATAGGGCTGCTATGAACATAGTGGAGCATGTGTCCTTTTTACCGGTTGGGACATCTTCTGGATATATGCCCAGGAGAGGTATTGCTGGATCCTCCGGTAGTACTATGTCCAATTTTCTGAGGAACCGCCAGACTGATTTCCAGAGTGGTTGTACAAGCTTGCAATCCCACCAAAAATGGAGGAGTGTTCCTCTTTCTCCACATCCTCGCCAGCATCTGCTGTCACCTGAATTTTTGATCTTAGCCATTCTGACTGGTGTGAGGTGGAATCTCAGGGTTGTTTTGATTTGCATTTCCCTGATGATTAAGGATGTTGAACATTTTTTCAGGTGCTTCTCTGCCATTCGGTATTCCTCAGGTGAGAATTCTTTGTTCAGTTCTGAGCCCCATTTTTTAATGGGGTTATTTGACTTTCTGGAGTCCACCTTCTTGAGTTCTTTATATATATTGGATATTAGTCCCTTATCTGATTTAGGATAGGTGAAGATCCTTTCCCAATCTGTTGGTGGTTTTTTTGTCTTATTGATGGTGTCTTTAGCCTTGCAGAAGCTTTGTAATTTCATGAGGTCCCACTTGTCAATTCTCGATCTTACAGCACAAGCCATTACTGTTCTATTCAGGAATTTTTCCCCTGTGCCCATATCTTCAAGGCTTTTCCCCACTTTCTCCTCTATAAGTTTCAGTGTCTCTGGTTTTATGTGAAGTTCCTTGATCCACTTAGACTTGACCTTAGTACAAGGAGATAGGAATGGATCGATTCGCATTCTTCTACATGTTAAGAACCAGTTGTGCCAGCACCATTTGTTGAAAATGCTGTCTTTCTTCCACTGGATGTTTTTAGCTCCCTTGTCGAAGATCAAGTGACCATAGGTGTGTGGGTTCATTTCTGGGTCTTCAATTCTATTCCATTGGTCTATTTGTCTGTCACTATACCAGTACCATGCAGTTTTTATCACAATTGCTCTGTAGTAGAGCTTTAGGTCCGGCATGGTGATTCCACCAGAGGTTCTTTTATCCTTGAGAAGAGTTTTTGGTATCCTAGGTTTTTTGTGATTCCAGATGAATTTGCAGATTGCACTTTCTAATTCGTTGAAGAATTGATTTGGAATTTTGATGGGGATTGCATTGAATCTGTAGATTGCTTTTGGCAAGATAGCCATTTTTACAATGTTGATCCTGCCAATCCATGAGCATGGGAGATCTTTCCATCTTCTGAGATCTTCTATAATTTCTTTCTTCAGAGACTTGAAGTTTTTATTATACAGATCTTTCACTTCCTTAGTTAGAGTCACGCCAAGATATTTTATATTATTTGTGACTATTGAGAAGGGTGTTGTTTCCCTAATTTCTTTCTCAGCCTGTTTATTCTTTGTGTAGAGAAAGGCCATTGATTTGTTTGAGTTAATTTTATATCCAGCTACTTCACCGAAGCTGTTTATCAGGCTTAGGAGTTCTCTGGTGGAATTTTTAGGGTCACTTATATATACTATCATATCATCTGCAAAAAGTGATATTTTGACTTCATCTTTTCCAATTTGTATCCCTTTGATCTCCTTTTGTTGTCGAATTGCTCTGGCTAGGACTTCAAGTACAATGTTGAATAGGTATGGAGAAAGTGGACAGCCTTGTCTAGTCCCTGATTTTAGAGGGATTGCTTCAAGCTTCTCACCATTTACTTTGATGTTGGCTACTGGTTTGCTGTAGATTGCTTTTATCATGTTTAGGTATGGGCCTTGAATTCCTGATCTTTCCAAGACTTTTATCATGAATGGGTGTTGGATCTTGTCAAATGCTTTTTCCGCATCTAACGAGATGACCATGTGGTTTTTGTCTTTGAGTTTGTTTATATACTGGATTACGTTGATGGATTTCCGTATATTGAACCATCCCTGCATCCCTGGGATGAAACCTACTTGGTCAGGATGGATGATTGTTTTGATGTGTTCTTGGATTCGGTTAGCAAGAACTTTATTGAGGATTTTTGCATCAATATTCATAAGGGATATTGGTCTGAAGTTTTCTATCTTTGTTGGGTCTTTTTGTGGTTTAGGTATCAGAGTAATTGTGGCTTCATAGAATGAGTTGGGTAGAGTACCTTCTGTTTCTATTTTGTGGAATAGTTTGTGAAGAACTGGGATTAGATCTTCTTTGAAGGTCTGATAGAACTCTGCACTAAACCCATCTGGTCCTGGGCTTTTTTTAGTTGGGAGACTATTAATGACTGCTTCTATTTCTTTGGGGGATATAGGGCTGTTTAGATCATTAACCTGATCTTGATTCAACTTTGGTACCTGGTATCTGTCTAGGAAATTCTCCATTTCATCCAGGTTCTCCAGTTTTGTTGAGTATAGCCTTTGGTAGAAGGATCTGATGGTGTTTTGGATGTCTTCAGGATCTGTTGTTATGTCTCCTTTTTCATTTCTGATTTTGTTAATTAGGATACTTTCCCTGTGCCCTCTAGTGAGTCTGGCTAAGGGTTTATCTATCTTGTTGATTTTCTCAAAGAACCAGCTCCTTGATTGGTTGATTCTTTGAATAGTTTTTCTTGTTTCCACTTGGTTGATTTCACCCCTGAGTTTGATTATTTCCTGGGCATATGGATCTTAAGGTGGCCACTTCCTGTAGCCAGGCAGGACTCACAGAGGAGCCATAAGGACAGCAACCCACCCACAAAACTTTCCACTCAAAATGTGTCCTGACTACAAGATGCGTAGGGACAAATATAGAGGAATGAAGAAGGTAATGAACAACCAATAACTGAATAAATTTGATATCCACCCATGGGCAAGAACTGATCCCCAAAATTATTAATGATAATCTGATAGTCTCAAAGTCAGGGGTATAGTGTAACTGTCATCTGAGTGGCTCCTCCTAGCAGTCAATGGAAATAAAAACAGAGGCCCATAGACAAAAATTAAATGGAAGTTGAGGGAAGGACTGAGGGACACAAAGAGGATAGGGACACCACAAAAAGACTAACAGAATCAACTAAGCAGGACTCTTTGTAACTCCCATAGACTGAACCTTCAACAAAAGAGAGGGCATGGACAAGTCCTAGACCCCTTGCATGTATGTTGGAGAAGTGCAGCAGGTTTCCCAACAATTAGAGTGGGTGCTTACCCTGATTTGTTGCCTGCCTCTGGATCCCATTCCCATAGTGGGGCTACCTTCTGTGGCCTCACTTGGAGAAGATGAACCTTGTCTTGTAATGAAGTGATGTGTTGGAAGAAGTATCCAACGGATAGGGTTCCCTCATCTGAAAGAAGAAGGAAAGGATGAGAAGAAAGAAGAAGAAAGAGAATTGAGAGAGGATCTTTGTAATTGGGTACTGGGAAGAGGGGCACAATATTGGGGTATAAAATTAATATTAAATTAATAAAAATATGTCATGATACTGAAGTTATTCTATGTGTCACAGTACACAGTGCTTTCTCTATTTGAAGACTGAAAGCAACTAGTGACTTCATGAAATTCAGTAAACTGAAAATTGTCTTCAGCAATTTGATAAATGAGAAGTTATAAAATACATTTTCTATATGTTACCTACATGTGTCTGACTTCATCTGCCTCAACATCTGTTAAAAATAAGGTGGCAAAATTTTTACCTCATATCTAGGGGTCATACTCAGCTATATTTGAGAGCTCATCTCATGGAAAACAGTTAAAAAACATTAAGGCTGCAAGATGGTTCAGAAGGTAAAGGTGCCTGCTTTAATCTTGATGACCTCAGTTAAATCATAGGGACACATATGATAAAAGAACTGACTCCACAAGTTGTCCTCTAACTTCCCAGTATCATGGCAGGAGCTTGGACACACACACACTCATTAACACACTGTAATAAACACACATAAACAGAATTGATTTTTTTAATCTTGGAAACTTAGATGTCATAATTGAATACATCAGCATGATCTAAAGGAACTCTTGACATGGTATAGAATGGCATGATGAATGTGGTTATTGAAAGTAGTCTCTGGATGGCCTAGTCAGTCACCAACTGGAGTACAGGCCCTTGGTCCTGTGAAGGCTCTATGCTCAGTGTAGGGGAATGCCAGGCCAGGAAGCAGAGTGGATGGATTGGTAAGCAGGGGATGGGGGAGTTAGTAGGGAGGATTTTGCAGAGGAAATCAAGAAAGGGGATAACATTTGAAATGCAAATAAAGAAAATATCTAATAATAAATTTAAGAAAAAGAAAGAAAAAATCAAAAAAGAATGTAGTCTCTGAATAGCTATTCCTAGAAGCCAAGGCACACATGTGGAAGTCAGAGAACACATTGGGGGAATGAGCTCTGTCTTTCCACCAGGTGAACTTATGGAACTGAACTCAGGAAGGCAGTAAGTGCTATTAGGTGTTGAACTATATCTTTAAATCATATTTTGTGTCTATCAGTGTACTTTTTATAATCCCATAACAAGCTTGCTCATTATAGAAGCCTTGTTTCAAGACATAGGCTGTTTTGCTTAAATGCAAACAGGCAACAGAGGCTATCATTCCTCTGTCCATGATACTACAATATTGACACAGGTTCTCATTACTGTGTCTCATTATTGAGTCTTGTGTCCGTTATCAGTGTCTCCCTAAGACACAGTCAATATCCAAGTGCTGAACAATGTGTTGTCAAAAGCAGCCTTACCTGCACATCACTGTCAATTTACATGCAGAGCACACCTGTCATTGAGGGACAAAAAGTCTGACATGTTTGTGTTTGCATTTCCTGAGTACATGTGCTGTAAGTCAGGAGTACATTACCTGTGTTGCCTTCTGAAACAAAGCCCCTCATGTGCTGCAAAAGAGCATAGTCTGAGGGGGTGATTGTTTTGAGGACTTTGGTTAATAAGGATAGATCAACCCAGACTGTGGTTGTCAGGGTTGGTTATAAATGCCTTTAACTGCTGATTCAGCTGGCCAGATATTGTGTGTTTGTTTCTGTGTGTGTGTGTGTGTGTGTGTGTGTGCACATGTTAGCAAAAAGAGGTCTTTGAGTGACTTGCAGCTGAAGTGGAAGGTTACCAGCACTTTTGAGCCTTCTGACAGGATGCTGGAATGGGAATTCCAGTCCTCCTTACAGAGCAGCAAGTATTATCACATGAGTTATATATTTATATAAAACAAAAGATGGCTGATGTAAAATGTGAAAAGGTGAAAAAAAAAAGACTTTTTAAAAACTAGTCTAACCTACAGATAGCCAACAGACTGACAAGCAGAATACGTTTATGTAGCTGAGTTCCAGGCAGGAAGGCAAAGAAAATAGAAAAAGAAGATGTGTTGGAAATTTCAAAGTTTTTGGAAGATGATAGTAACTAGTGTTTAGGGAACCCCAAGAAAGATAAATATAAATAAAAATATCAGGAACTTCATACATGGATCACTGAACTTTGAACATAATCACCACCTTGAAAGAGAATACTGTCATGCTACATGGGCAAGGATAGTGCAAGAGTCGTTCAATATTTTATAAGTAACATAAGAGGAAAATGCACAAGAATATATCTCTAGGATGATAAAGGATAGACACTGTTGCACTAAATGCAATAGTGAGAAAACTAAAGCTTTTAAGATGCTCTCTCTATCTCTATGATGGAGAATGATCAAGGAAGACACTCAGTATCAAACTTGAGATTCCACATACAGGCACATAAGATACCCACATATGTATTGCAAAAAGAAGGACATATTTAGATAAAAACAAGCTAAAAAATGTGATGACCCTGGTTGTAGTCTATCAGAAATGTTAAAGGAAACTTAAGTTGAGGGGTGTCCAGTGGTAACATGCATTCATAATTATCCAGGTCCACGGAGGAATGTGTACCTAAGCAAGTGCAAAAGATTAGGAAATTTTCCTTACCAAAACTTTAAGAAATAAAAGCTAACATATAACCATTGACAGCTTCAATTATAACAGCAGAGTCTGTAGTCCTATAGCATGAGACATACAAGGCTTCTAGGTAGCAGATACTGTCTATTTAAACCACAAAGAATGGTGTTAAAGTATTAAAAAGTTTTCTACAATTTTTGCAGGAAGTGGAGTATCGGCATTAGCTCTTTGAAAGTCTGGTAGATTTCTGCACTAAAACCTTCTGGCTCTGGGCTTATTTTGGTTTGGAGATTTTAATGGCTACTTGTATTTCTTTAGGGGTATGAATTTTTTAAATATAGTTTACTGATTTTGTTTTAATTTGATAAATGGTATCTGTTTAAAAACAATTTCATTTCTTTGAGATTTTCCAATTTTGTGAATTATGTGCTTTTTCAAGTAAGACCTAATGATTGTTTGCATTTCCTCAATTTCAGCCCAAAAGTTTGGAATATCCAAGATTCAATTCACAGACCATATGAAACCTAATAAGCAGGAAGACCAAAATGTGGATGTTTCAGTGCTTTTTAGAAGGGTGAACAAAATACTCACAGGAGAAAATATGGAGACAAAGAATGGAACAGAGACTGAAGGATAGGACATCTAGAGACTGACCCACTTGGGGATCCATGCCATATGCTCCCACCAAACCCAGACACTATTGTGGATTCAGGCAAGTGCTTGCTGATAGAGGCCTGATATGGCTGTCTCCTGAAAGACTTTGCCAGAACCTCACAAAAACAGAGGAGGAAGCTCACAGCCAACCATTGGACTAAGCTCAGGGGTTCCTGATGGAGAAGATGGAGAAGGGACTGAAGGAGATGATGGGGGTTTGCAGCCCCATGGAGGGAGAAACAGTGTCACCAGGCCAGAACACCCAGAGCTCCCAGGGACTGGACCACAAACAAAAGAATACATATGCAGTGACCAATGGCAATGGCGTTGGCCACATATGTGGCAAAAGATGGCCTTGTTAGACATCAGTGGGAGGAGAGTCCCTTGGCCCTGCTGGTGTTTAATGCCCCAGTGTAGGGGAATGCCAGGGCGAGAGTATGGGAGTGGGTGGATGGGGGAGAAGCCTCATAGAGGAAGGGGAAGAAGAGATGAGAGAGAAGGTTGCCAAAGAGGAGACCTGGAAAGGGGAAACCATTTGAAATGTAAATAAAGAAAACACACACACACACACACACACACAGCCAAAAAAATAAAAAGAAAGAAATCAGATTTGCCTTGAAAAATCTTGTTTTCTCCATCTATGATGATTGAGAGTTTTGTAGGGTATAGTAGTCTAGTTTGGAACTTGTTTCTTTTTAGAGATTGCAAAATATCTGACCAGACCCTTCTAGTTTTTAGCGTCTCTGTTAAGAAATCTGATTTATTTCTGATAGATCTGGAGTTGTGTTATCTGGACTTTTTTGCATGCTCATTTTAAGATTCTTTATATATATCTTATATTTTGATCATTATGTGGCATGAGAATTTTTCTTTCTTGTCCAGTCTAATTGGTGTTCTATAAGCTTCCTGTATGTTTGTAGGCACCTCTTTCTTTAGGTTGGGAAAGTTTTCGTCTATGGTTTTGTTGAGGGTATTTTCTGGGTCTTGGAGGTGGTACTCTTCACCTCTTTCTATTCCTATTATTCTTAGATTAGGTCTTTTCATAGTATCCCAAATTATCTTCATGTTTTTGTTGTTATTAAAATGTTAAATACAGTTGTGTTAGCCACTGGACTTTGTAAAGGTTTATAAAGAATGAAAGAAATGTTTCTGAGTGGAACTCCTCCCTCCATCACTAGCATTCTAATGGAGGACAAGGTTTGCAGTCTTTCTATCAGTTCAATTTCAACACTTTAAACTGGTGGGAGGCAACCATATCTATACCTTTCACTGGATTATTTATAAAACTGATATTGCTCATAATTTCAAGCTTCACTTGTTCCTAATTCAGAAATGAAAACATAGGAAAGATTATTGGTTTGTTATTGAGGTTAGATGTAAGAAGGCTTGTAAACTCAAGGCATGGGGCTCTAAATTCCTATAGATGATCAAGAGGTATTCATGCAAGCTTCAAAATTTTCAAGGATAAGATACACTTTAGGAACTGACTCAAATAAGTATCGCTAATATCTTCAAATTCTAAGCAACAATTTATTTGCTTCTGGCAGAGCTGTTTCCTTTCATCCTTGACCCTGGTGAATGTCCATCCTTTATTTAAAATTCCTCAATTTTTATTCTTTGAATTCTGTTTCCCACTTTCTATAAACACGCACATGTGATAATCTTTGCTTTCTGAACCTTAAATATCATCAAATTGGAGTGTGGGGCAAGTTTATAAATCTTGGAGGCCAGGGTTTACAGCCCAAGTAAACGATTCACTGTGTGATAATTCAAAACAAAATATAATTTCCCTCTGTGAAGACTTTCTCACCTACACAAGAAAGGACATCATTAAAGGGAACTAAAAGGTAGTATTAGGAGGTGTTGAAATGCCCTCTGAGATAACAAATGGATGGATGCAAATAGTAGTTATCTGTAAGTCATAGCTCCTGTCCTCAAATAGTAATATTGTGGAAGCACAGGATCCCCCTTTTTGTGTGTGTGTGCACACAAGACATGAGTATTCATGTGTAGTACTGTGTGTGATAAATGGATGTGGAAGCCAAAGGACAAATTTTAATATCATTTCTCAGGCATTTTCCACAATTTATTTTTACTCAGAATCTCTCAGTAACTTGGCTCTTGGCCATTAGACTAAAGTGATTTGCCAGTGAGATCTAGGGAAACCTCCTATTTATGCCTCCACAGATCTAAAATTACAAGCATTCACTATCAATCCAGACTCTTTAAAAACCTAACCAGTACCCCGGAGCTCTTGACTCTAGCTGCATCTGTATCAAAAGATGGCCTAGTTGGGCATCACTGGAAAGAGAGGCCCATTGGACACTCAAACTTTATATGCCCCAGTACAGGGAAACGCCAGGGCCAAAAAATGGGAATGGGTGGCTAGGGAAGTGTGGGGGAGGGTATGGGGACTTTTGGGATAGCATTGGAAATGTAATTGAGGAAAATACGTAATAAAAAATTATAAAACAAAACAAAACAAAACAAACAAACAAAAAACTTGATTTCTAAGAGTTATATTCAGACCCTCTCGTCTCAGACTCTCAGATATGTCAAACAACAACAACTTATCTCCCCAATGAGACCAACATGACAACATTTTGCTGAGTGTCTAGAAATACATAAAATATTCAGAAACATAGCCACAGGCTATGTTTTATGTAACATAAGACACTTCAGTGGTTCAAATATCACTGTGATTGCATCATTCCATTGCTGATCTATAAAACATGCAGAATTTTTAGATATTGACACATTCAGTGCCAAGGAGTAAGAGGTATTACTGCAGCCCAGGATTCCATCTGTCACTGTGGGAATAGAGACAGAGATGTAGAAAATTGGAATAGGACAAACCTCCTGTGAAGTGAGAAGTACAGTTGGTAGTCCAGCTAAAGGTGAAGAATAAGAAATGGACGAAGTATTATTTTAAAAGCTGACCCCATCATTGAGCAGAAAATGAGCAGTCAGATGAACAAGTTTAAGCTTCCTTGGCTCTCTGCACCTTGAGGTATATTTTAAAACTTCAGTTTAGTAAAAGAGTGGGAAAGGGCAGAAGTAAGTTCATTTGAGAGAGTCACTTCTCTGTGAGATCCTGTATTTTCTGTGAAGCATGGAAAAGGGAACACAAGATCATATGGGGAAAGCTGTGCTAAGGGAAGATAGAAAGTGGGAAAAAATCTAGAGCATCCCCTAAAGCTTATAATTTTACCTAAAGTATAAATATATATTTCTGTTTAATATCACTTGTATTAATAAGTCTTATAGACTCTTCATTCTATGTTAATTTGATGACCTGACCTTTCTTTAGATTGCTCAGTCTTGACAAAGATTGTAGAATACCTTCACACATGCCTTCACATATGTGAATCCACATAGGAATTCCTTGTATACTAGCTGTCAGACAGGAGATTCTCTATAAAAGTTTTTCTGGGTTGGCAGTGTGTGTATGTGCTTTAAATGTGTGAAAGAACAGCCTCAGGATTTGGTCTTAAGTTACTATGTAGTTTTTCTTGTTTTTTTTCTTTCTTCCTTCTTACCTTCCTCTGCCTTTCTCTTTCTTTTCTTCTTTCTTTCCTTCTTTCCTTCTTTCCTTCTTTCCTTCTTTCCTTCTTTCCTTCTTTCCTTCTTTCCTTCCTTCCTTCCTTCCTTCCTTCCTTCCTTCCTTCCTTCCTTCCTTCCTTCCTTTCTTTCTTTCTTTCTTTCTTTCTTTCTTTCTTTCTTTCTTTCTTTCTTTCTTTCTTTCTTTCTTTCCTCTGTTTTTTTTTTTAATTTTATTATTAGTTTTTTCTCAGATCTGGTCACTTAGTGGCTTCGAACCTATCAAGCAGGCTAGGATGGCTGCTCTGTGAACCATTATGCATCTGCTAGTCTCAAATTTTTCAGCAGTGGGATCACAAGGGCACACAATTTATGTGGCTTTGGGGATAATATTCAGGTCTTCTTGCTTGTGCCATAAGTAATTTACCAACTCTCTTCAACCACTCTGCATGGCTAAAGAGCCATGTAGAATGATTTTTCAGGCACATGTATTGAATAGCCTACACAGTGGACTCAGGAAGAGTCTCTGTTTAAAGAGTTACTCCTCATTTCAGTCGGAGCAGATTCCTAATTCACTGAAAGAAAAAGGAAAACCCTGAAAGCTTCATTTCTGAGAAACAGGAGAATTCCTAAGGAAAAGAGGAAAAGAAGCCAATTTTCTATATTTATAAAACAAGATGAAATCGTTTCTATAATTATTGTGAAATTATGGGATGTTTTCCTGTTAGGAGTTTTCCTCCTTTTAGAAATTTCTTAGAGATTATGGTCTGAAATAAAGCCCTAGAATTCATCTAAGAGATTCTCTGGAAAGATTTTAACACTGTGCTGTAGAGACAGTTGTGACTACTATTAAGTAACTCACTTATTCTCCTATATTTTAGGCACTTCTCATATAAAGAGAGCCACAAGGATCCCTTGGGGAAGTGCACTAATTGGAGGTTCTCCATATGCCTATCTTACTGAGTCCAAAAAAAGTTCACAGAGAAATCTGCCGTTCAGTCTTATTTCATTTCTGATCCTGTGACTCCTACTCCAAACAATGAGAAGAAGAAAGGCTTTATTCAGCTCACAGTTCCAGGTTACAGTCAGATATTGCAGAAAAATCAAGGCAGAAACTTCAAGTATCACATCAACCTTCATGACAAGGCAGATAAAAGATCCTTCCCTGTTTTGTTTTCTCAGGTTTAGTGTAGTATGGTTATACTGTATCTACCATGGACAGATTCCCAAAGATGTACACACAGGTAAACCTGATCCAAACAAAATTCCTTAACCAGGTCCTGTTCCCAGTTTATTCTAGGCCGTGGCAAATACATAATTTGAAATGAATATCACACCATTCTTTCTCTTTGTTTGTTAAGTAACTGAAACTACATATTACAGACACTGCCCCAAAAGCACGAGGAACTTCCCTTAGCCTAGGGCTTTGAAAATACCAGTGTTCCCTGCATTCTCCTGGGACAAGCAGCACTAGAGAGCTGTGCTTGTGTGTCCAATTGCAACAGTACACTCTCAAATGTCTCTTTTGTGGATGAATTCAACTATATTTACCTTTATGTGTGTGTTTGTATATGTATGGTGCAGATGTTCATGTATATGTGTGTGTATGTGCTTGGGTGTGTGTGCCTGTGCGTGTATATGGATGACTGTGTGTGTGTGTGTGTGTGTGTGCATGCAGGTGGGTGCTGCATATCTATAGGTCAGAGAACAACTTGTAGAAATCAGTACTCTATTTCCACTATGAAAGTACTGAATATTAAACTCAAGATGACAAGTTTGGAAGCAAGTGCCTTTACCCTGTGATCTTACCCTGTGATCTAGGTGAAATGTTTTAGAGCCTCAAAAGTCATGGGTTTTTTTGTTTCTTTGTTTGGTTGGTTTTTTTGTTGTTTATTTTGTTTTGTTTTGTTTTGTTTTGTTTTGTTTTGTTTTGTTTTGTTTTGTTTTGTTTTGTTTTGTTTTGTTTTGTTTTGTTTTGTTTTGTTTTGTTTGAGACAGGGTTTCTCTGTATAACCCTGGCTGTCCTGAACTCACTTTGTAGACCAGGCTGGCCTCGAACTCAGAAATCTGCCTGCCTCTGCCTTCCGAGTGCTGGGATTAAAGGTGTGTTCCTCCACACCCGGCTTGAACATCATGTTTTAAAAGACCAGAATACACACATTTTGGAGACATTTGTCCATATGGGGTAGTAATAAGATTTGATTTTGCTGTTGTCTTCTGAAGCAGATGACTTAATTCAAAGTCATTTCTTTTGCTAACATTGCTAGCTCGGCTAAGCCTCAAATACTTTATGTCCCTGTAGATTTGGTACTGAACAAAATGACCATATACATGTATTTACCTTCTTCTTGCTGGATAGTCTCATTTGAGTGTGGATGAAGATAAAAAAAAAAAAAAAAAAAAAAACAAGTTCTGATTTCTAAAAGTAAACAACAAATACTTTTCTAGTTTTGAGGATGAAAGCTACTGAAGCATTGAATGCAATAAGATAAGGAAACAGAGAATTCCCAAGTGGAAGCTTCCCTGGCAATCAGGGCCCATTCAAACTGGCACAGCACATCTCAGCTCTGTGCTGTTGTCTCCTCTCACATGGCAATACACTAATATCTTTTCTTTTTATCCTCCGTCTTCCAAACTCTAAATGGAGAGTGCAGACGAGTTTATAGAAGTTTCTACAGGAACTTTGTGGCTTAATGATCAGGGCAGGAACAATACAGGGAAGTGGCATTGTAAACATAAAATGCTTTGAAGAGCAAAGTGAAGTATCTGGATGATGTGTGGATTGCTTGGATTCAGATGTGCTAAGAATAGTACAGGGGCCTTGGGCATGGTGACTCATTCTTTTATTAGGACATGTCTCATGATTGAAGAGATCATTCTGATGGTAAAATACTTTTTTTTTTTTTTAGTATAGATAGGGTTTATTCAGGGCATGGGGAGGGGAGTTAAGAGGGTAGCAGAGGCAGAGAAAGTCAGAGAGAAGGAGAGAGTAGAGAAATGGGGGCCGGCCATGGCCATGTGGAGGCAAGGGAATTGGGAGTAAGGGGGCAAGAGACAAGAGAAAGGGAAGAGTGTAATAGGGTAAGAGTGATAGTAAAATACTTACTATACAAGCATGAGAGTATGACTTTTATCCCTTAGGATTCATCTAAGATATTAATATACAGTGAGTTACTGAGAGGTGGACACAAGAAGATCCCAAAGAGAATGGGGTAGCTAGCCAAAGTAAATATTTCAGTGAACTCCAGGACAGAGAGATGCCCTGTCTCAAACAATGGAGTGGATAGCAACTGGGGAAGGTATCCTCTGGCCTCCATATGCTTGCAAACACATGTGGATACACATAAACAAACATATGATAATATCCTATCTATCATCATTAAGCAGATTTATTGTTATTTCTTAGTTTTATACAATAGCTTCAGCAGCTTTTTAGATTCTAAATGACAAAACGTGTACCTTTTTATTTTGTATCATGATACATGGGTTTTAATAATTTCAAAACCCATATAAAACCATGAAACTCATTTCCTAAGTCATTTTGCCCTTATCAGTCTTTCTGGTAGATTGGGGCTAGGTGCTACTGAGGATACCTTTCAGCACCCCACATTCTGCTAGGTGCTCCAAAAATAATGGAAATGTATCACTTTTATGGCACTTGGTAATTTTCCTATGCTATGAAGATGTCTTTCCAGTCAATGGACACATGTTAACTAAAGGGATAAACTTTCACAAACCCTTTCACAGTCTGTGAAATAGTGCCAGATTCACGATAAACACATGCAATGAGCTGCACATCAGCTATGTCATACAGAACTTTCTCTCTGGCTTAAAAATTTGTAAGAGGAGATGTTTGTTTAACCTTAGTGCCCTGAACTCCATTCAGATCACCCAAGAAGCTTTATTCTCTGCCATTAGTTATTCTTTTTTAATATAAATTATTTTATTTCAAATTAAAAAAAAACAAAAACCAAAAATGCAACATCCTAAAAAATTCTTTTTACTGGTAATACAAATTCCTATGAAGTTTTTTCTTTTCCTAACAAAAGGAATTAAAGAAATAGAAACATTCAACATCAAAAGCTTTAAATCTAACTGTATGTTGTAGCCCCTGAAAAAGCTACAAAGTTTTTAAAAACTATTTTCTCTACAAAGAATCTCATCAGCTACACAAAAATCTGTACAGTTTTAAAAAATAAATCTCTTACCAAAAAAGAGATTACCACTGTCTCTCTTAAACACCAAAATCTGAGACCTTATAGTCTTCCCTTCCCTTCCTATGATTAATAGCATCACACAGCTAAATGGGCTGAGGTGTAGTAGAATGTTTCCATGCTGATAGCTCACAATTTGGATGCAGACACCATTAATTAGATGTTTGTCCTCTGACATCTTCTTTCATCCTTCTGCTGAGGGCTGGGTGTTAACACATCAAGATGTTATGATATAAAGAACATATTCAGAACTCTCACATGCAAGTTGGTGCAAAACATTCTGTAACACACAGGGATGAGAATACTAGACATATTAAGATATTTTAGCCAAGCAACAGTAGTTTACCTTATTTTTTATGACAGCTCTATTTTATCATCATGTATTTGGGTCCAGGAAAATACTTTATTTTGGGCATATGTGATTTTTCTTGACTAAAAGTGGAGTTAACATTTGCTTCTGGGGCAACATAAACTAGTTGCTCATGTTTTGGAATATATATTTTGATATAATATCTCTCAAAATAGGTTTTAGAATATTGATATCAAAACAAAAAGTACACAAAGAGCCAGCAAATATTTAATGTCTATGATGAGCTCTATCAATCAAACTCTTAAGAGTTTTGGAAGACACTTCTCAAGGGGACAGATCTGGGCTGCAAGTGTCCAGATCTAGAAAAGGAAGCAGAGCATGACGGAGGGAGGGGGAGGTGCCCTCTTTCTCACTGCTTTGTGTTCTAGAATACCAGCTTCCTCAGGTTATCTTACCTGGCTTTCCTTTTACATAAATTCTAATGTCAGAAGATACTTAGGTATGGGTGAGTCATTGATTCTCCTACTGGAGTGAGATAGAAAGAGTTATGTCCCTCTCTAATAATCCCCTGCCCTAGGCTCTATTCTGAAAGTCATAGCTTTTTTATGGTGATGCCTATTACCTTCATGGAGGTCTAGTTAGGTTCAGATTAAGGTCAAAGTGATTATTGTTCTTTGCCTTGAGGATATTCTCTGTCCCCTGTTGATGTTCTTTTTCTTCCCATTATTTCAGTGTTTGAGATATTATTCTGCTAAAATGAGGTCTGTCTTTGCTAATGCATAATTGTTGGGGTTAAATTAAGATATCCTGAAGACACAGAATTTGACTGCTGCTTCAAGCAGGAGGAATCTCAGCCAGCTGGTGAAACATTTTGTAAAGTAGGCAACACCCACAGATGAGCAAGGAAAAGGTAATTGGTAAGGAGAGGAAGGCCAGTATCCAGGATGACTACAATGATCACCTTTCATAGTGCATCCTATTAGTGCCAAAAAGTGCTTTGCGGGACTATAGAACCCACTTTTTATTTTGAGTGCAGATTGGATGAGACAAAGTACTGAGGGACTGGAGAAGTAGCTCTTGTGAAATTGTGGACAAGATTCTACAAAACGACTTCAGGTGGCAGTAACATCTTTAAAAAACATTTAGTGTATGTGTGTATATGAGTGTATGAGAGTGTGAGTGGCTGTGTGTGAGTCAATATGGGTATATGTGTTTATGTATGTGTGTGGGTGAGTTTGTGAGTGTGTGCATGCCTGTGACTGTGAATGTATGTGTATGTGTGTTTGTATGTCTGTGTATGTCTGTGTCACTATGACTCAGTGTGTGAATGTGTGTGTGTTGTGTGTGTATTTGTGTGTTGGTATGTATATTTTTGTGTGAGTGTATGTATCAATGTGTGTCTATGTGTGAGTGTTTGTTTTTGCATATATAAGTGTGTATGAGTGTGTACATGTGCATCTGTGTGAGTACATGCCTGTGTGTGTATATGTGCATCTTCCTATGTGTGTAGGTTAATAAGAGTAGGAGAGTGATCTTGTACATATGTTTGAATATGTGTGAAGACCAAGGGATAATTTGGGTTGTCACTACTTAGGTATTGTTCACTTAAAAAATATTTTTAAGGCATAAAGATTCCCATTGTCCTGGAATTTGCACTTACAAAGTAGGTGAGAAGAGCACAGCTCTAGTGGGAACTAATGCCCCATCACACACACACACACACACACACACACACACACACACACACACAGTAAGTATAGATGTGTGTGTATGTGTGTAATTATGCAAGTTGATTAAATGGGTGGGCCCCCCAGAAAATGTGTGTGTGTGTGTGCGTATGAGTGTGGGTTTTTCTGTCCATCTTGCCTGTGGAAAAGTGTTTGTGTTTTTTGTTTGTTTGTTTGTTGTTTGTTTTTCTGCAAACATGACTT
Organism: Mus caroli; assembly: GCF_978045245.1. Lineage (NCBI taxonomy): Eukaryota > Metazoa > Chordata > Mammalia > Rodentia > Muridae > Mus > Mus caroli. The sequence continues at coordinate 109,897,299 of NW_028227256.1, read as the reverse complement.
TGTTTTCTTCATTCACAAAGAGATAGCAAGTGCCAAATCTCCCACTCTCCTGCCCAGCCAGATGCAATGTTCCTGGTCAAAAAAGAAAGGAATTCTAACAATTCGTCCTTACTTAATCCCTGCTGTTGCTATCAGTAATTAATACCAAATGTATATCTGTTTTTCTATATGTATGTACAAATAAGTTAGAAGTGTTCAAAGATTCATGCTGGAGATATTTTCCATTAATGATAATTAAATTTTGTTTTGTCAATTGTTTTGAGCATGTAAATAACTGATACATGTCACCAGGCTTGTTTGCTATTAACTTGGCCACAATCGCCAATGCTTCTTCCCAACCGATGCCTTCAAAGGAAAGATAAAGAGAAATGGTGCTCTGCAGGTTCCTGACAATTATGATCATAGGTTACAGTCAATACACTTGTCAAAGTCCTTTGTAACCTAGTATTGTAAGTGTTCCTTCCACCTTCACAACCTATGATTTTATCTTGTCAGTCTGTTCAGTCCAGTGATCTCATTTTCAAAAAAAAAAAAAAAAAAAAAAGTCAACACAAATACCTTAAAATCCTCCTGAAGCCAATCAGATCAAACACATTGCAATTGTTAAGATACTTGAATCAAAATGAAGAATCCTGTGTTAAGGGTTGGATAGATGGCTCAGTAAGAAAAAAACACTTTGCTTCCTGAAGACCTGAATCTTGTTCCCAATATCCATGTTGCTCACCTTACAATGACTTGTTACTTCAACTCCAAAAGATCTGAAACATTCTTCTGGCTCTGTGCACCTTCTCATATGTGAGGACATATAACCACACATATACACATACATACACATAAGTAAAATAAGGAAGAATCCTGGCTTAATTTGAGTGGAGGTCCCTAAGCTCTTATAGATGGAAGCTTGGAGCTGTCTCTTGGTCTTCACTGTCATTGGACAACGGAGCCAATAGATCAAGGAAGAAATTAATTTTTGGATTTTGAGTAACTTAATCCTATATAAGAAAGTATATGCTTTGCAACTTTTAAAGCATTATTTGATACTTTTAGTACATGAAGGTAAGACATGGTCCTTTTTATGATCAACTTAATGATGACTGGGTTATGATATATGTGTGTAAAGAATCAATACAATTAAGTGCTCAGGGTACTGTCTCAGAGACATACAGGAAGAGAAAACTGTATAAGGAATTTTTTACTTGAAAGGAAAGTAGGGTGGCTTAACTCAACATAAAATATGCCACTTTTGCCTCAAAAGGAAAAGGAGATACTTTATCTTAGAGCCAATTATGAGTGACCATGACCATCAAACACAGATTCAACTTAACCCAACTAACAACATAGTACCAGTTTGGTGAAGGTTTTCTGGTAACATAGCAAATTTATAACATAAGATTATTTTTCAAATACCTTGGTTGGTATATCAAGCAGGCAGGTTAGAGTTAAGTGAAGAAACTCTAGCACAGATCTCAGATGCTATACTATATCATCCTTAACCTTTGGGTTGATGGAAGTTGAAGGTATTGTTACTATATTTCAAAAGGATTTGCTCAACATTCACAAAGATAATAACCAGACACAGAAGTCAGCAATAAATGACTATTTAGGAGTCCAAAAATCAAAGATAACACAAGATAGTTTGGCTCGAGACTGAACTTATTTGGATTTCTCCATAGTAATTAAAATTTTAATAGCCAATAACCCTTATGCAATGTTCAACCCCATGCAGTTTCTGTCTTGGAAGTCCTGCTAACAGCTTGTGAGGGCATTCAAGGTTAAGATAGCTGCTGGTCTAGGACACACAGAGTTCTTGGACAGCTGAATATATTCAGAACTTTGAGTAGAAACTAAGATCCAATTGTAAAAAATATTTACAATTGGAAAGAAAGTGCAGGTAACAGTTCATTTCAACCAACATATGGAGACTTTAGGAATAGGTGTTATTTTAGACCCTGGTGGTAAGTATTAGGCTTTAGTTGGAGTTAGAGAGTTAAAGAAAGCAACAACTTAATGAGTTGCTTTTAGAACTCTCATGGATTATGCATGGAACCAATAGAAATTTCAGTGAGACATACTGAGTTTATTTTAGGCTGAGGGAGGGAAGGACTTCGGCATGATTCTTATAGAAATTTACTTTTGAGAGAAGTAACATGTACATTTTATTTCTCTTCATGGAGCATGAGATCAATAGACCAGGAAGCAAATTTGTTGCTATTAGGTGTCAAGAAAAAGGGACACATCTTAATCATAAGGACTCTCAAGGAGTAACAGAGGAAGCAAGAACAAAATCTAGAGCTTTTGTACTTGACATGAGAAAGAGCAGAAAGACTAAAATAGGATCCAGAGGATCAGAATTAGTTAAATAATTTTAGCAGACTTTGAGATATTGTCACTCTATCTTTTTCTAATATTGGGATGTGGGAAAGTCATGGAAGTAGCCTGGTGTATGAGAACCTGAAATGGAGCCTTTCCCCATAGACTCTGGGTAGTTGGTTTGGATATGAATGATGTACATCCTCAGTTGTTCCTCCTCTATAGGAACTCATTCAGCCCTGGAAGGAAAGTTTACTAATTCAGCAAATCCTCAGACTTCAACAAAGCTAAAGCATCAGAAAACACCAATAAAATAGACACAATTAATGCAAAAGGGCATAGCATATATTTATTGTCCAGACTCGGTGGAATTAGGGGATGAAGAGTGGTGGGGAAAGAAATTGTAAAAAAATGGAGAAACTAAGATGACTTTCAGAGAGTTAGGGATTCTGAAAATAAAAAACAATGACTATATAGAGAAAGATTTACTGAAGTTGATAGGGACAGAAACTGGTTCTCATCATACATAATAAGAAAAAAGTAATGGTAAAAATAGGTTTTTGATTTGGCCACATTAAAAAGAATGACAATGTTGATCAGTGACTCTCCCATGTACATATTTTGGGTATTGCATAATACACAGATAAGTACTCGTGGCCAAGGAGTGCTCCTGATAATCATTGCCCATCATGAAATAAGTTTCTGTCTGCTACATACCCCAGGAAATTGTTTGGAATCTGTGAATTTTCTTCTGGAGACAAGTTCTCTTTTGGCTGGCAAGTCTTTGATGTCTTCTGCCTCCTCAGCATGAGATTCTGAGCAAAGTTCAATTTCTCAGGGCCTCCATCCCCCATGACACTGGGATTACCGTTCTGTGAAGGTATTCTGTTCTTATAATATGGGGACTGGGGACCCAAACTCAGGTTCTTGTGCTTAAGTAGCAAGCACTCTTACACACCAAGACATCTCTCCAGTCCCAAAATCAGTATTTCCATATTCATCCAATTCCTATTATAGTCAATATTATTATTAACATTTTATATAAGCTGATATTCTTTAAGTATGTTTTTCAATAGATCTTTTCCATTTCTACTTTTCTATGAATATACTATATTTTTTTATAGTTTGGCAGGACTTTTAATCACTTGAAGGATTGAGAAATTCAAATATTATGAGACAGACTGAAAATAGGAGAAAACATAAGCTGGAAGAAATAGAAATAGATATTAAGAATTAACAACTTGCCAGCTCAAGAACCTGTCAATCATACTAACTTAGACTGAAATATTTATTCAGTCTAAAATTCAGAAAATCCTGTGACTGCCAGAACCTTACTTATAAGACACCTGCACTGTCAGTCAGCCAAACTTCCAGAAATCAATCCAATTTTGATTAATTTCTTTGCCCTCTGTCTCACACTTTATAATCATTTGATTATTAAGGTAGTTGGATGTCTCCCTAAATAAAGACATGGTCACTGATAAGTGAAGTCACATGAAACAAGACCCTAATTAATTATGAAGTCTTATTTAGATATCTAGTAATGAAAGTGCAATAAAAGCAAGGAAAATGGATTCTATGACCTGTAACCAGAACTCTTTCCAACTAATAGTCTGCGATGGCAATCAGGATCCAAAGAAGCCCTGGTGACTGATAAATTTGAATGAAGGTTAAATAATTATTTTTAAGCAGTTAATTATTATAATCTAGTGATGAGCTTCACTGCTTTATTAAATAGATCAGCATACTGCAGACACACAAATTAGCATGTACTCTGAAACCCTGCCAAGGGAGGCTCTAAGTCCTGTGGAAGTAAATGAAGTTCTTCATTCCTTTTCTACCAATTAACTTCTATATGGACGTTTCACTGGCACAAGATTTTTCTTCCCTGTATGTTATATGTTAGCTTCTGTAAAGGTGCATATGTGTGTGCATGGATGTACATATGAAAGCTAGAATACAGTTTCTTTAGGAGTTTTCCATCTTATATTTAAACAGATTATTTCACCATCTCACAGCTCTCCAAGTAGGTTAAACCTGCTAGAAAGGGAGTAAGAGGGATCTACTCTTACTCTACTCTTTTCTCTACTTCTCCTGTAGGACTAAAAGCATGCCTGAAATTGTTTTCATGCTCATTGTGGGTGAACTCCAGTCTTCATGATTGCAAACCAAATACTTGGATAATTGAGTCTTCTTGCTAGCAAAATGTAAGTATGTGGGTTTTTTGTTTATTTGTTTGTTGCTATAGAAGGCATTATTTATGTATAATGAGTACACAAGTTAGGTATTATGTATGTGTATTTTGTGTATATGGTAGGCATTATGACATTATGAATATGAAAGGGGTGAGCATGTGTGAATAAGATAGTGTATGCTTGTTACATTTTAAGGTGTTTGTGTGGAGGATGGTTCTATGTGCTTATTTTTGTTATGTGTGTCATAAGCATTATGTATGTGTTTGATTTGTATGTGCGGGTAAGGTAGTGTGTGTGTACATGTTTTATAATTGGTGTGTATGTGTGTGTGTGTGATACATATGCATATAAAATATAGATTGTAGGTCAGTGTTTTTTTAGAAATGAGTAAATTTGTACATGACAGCATCATAACAGAAAAGCAGAAATGTAAAGTGAACTGGTTCACATTGTTAATTATTGGTTTACAGAGTATCCATAGCTCTTTAAGAAACTTAACTCACCTCATCCTTATGTTATTTATACAGTTAATAGTTACTAGGAGAGGGAAGGAGACTTTCTTAAGTGGTGTAGATACTATTAAATTATCCACGTTTCTGTAATAACCCGTTGTTCCTAATCTGTAAGCAACACAAACACTAGTGAAATTTACACAAACACTATCTCTCTCTCTCCCTCCCCCCTCTCTCCCTCTCCCTCCCTCTCTCTCTCTCTCTCTCTCTCTCTCTCTCTCATAAACACACACACAAACACACAAAGAAAGAGAGCTAGTTGTTAAGCGAAAGTAGTCAGCAGAAGTGGAAAGAACATGAGACAACAAGAGAAGTAATAGGAAATGAACATGATCTAAGTGTATTATGTACACTTCTGAAAATATAATGAAACACATCATTCTGCAGAACTAATATGTGCAAACAGACACTTCTGAAAACTACTTGCTTTTCTAGACCTTTTTGAGATATTTCATCTTCCTCAATGTGTTGGTTTTAGTTTGAGAGGATGCAGGCTATCCTGGTAAGGCATGTATAGCATCAAGAGAGGGGAATAGCTAGTCACATTGAGTCTGCAGCAGGAAATTAAAGTGAACAAGAAAATATGTGGAGCTCATTTAAGACCCTCCTCTAGTGACCATCTGTGTCCAGTGATGTACTGATTGCTGAAGGTTCAGCAATCTTCTCAAACAGCCAGCATCTAGGGATCAAGCATTCAAGTATGTGAGCCTATGGGAGACAATTCACCAACCACAACAGCTTTTAGTGTAAGTTTGAAATCTGAAGCATATGTTATAACAGACCCTTCAGTAGACCTATCAGCTGCCCATCCACCTGTTTCTGTCTTAGTAATAGAGTCCAACTTTCTTTTAATAATCATTGAATTCATTTACATTTCAAATGATGCCCCCTTTCCCCCTTCCCCCTCCTCAAACTCCCTGACCTATCCCTCCTTTCCCCTGCATCCCCTTTGACTCTATGAGAGTGCTCCTCCACCCTCACACCCACTTCTACCTCACCCCTCTAGCATCCCCCTACACTGTGGCATCAAGCCTCTCTGACATCCCATTGATGTCAGATAAGGCCATCTTCTGCTATACATATATCTGGATTCATGGCTCCCTCCATGTATACTCTTTGGTTTGTGGTTTAATCCCTGGGAGCTCTGGGTGATGCAGTTAGTTTGTATTGTTTATTTTATTGTATTGTAGTCTTCAGCTCCTTCAGTACTTTCCCTATCTCATCCATTGGAGTTCCCAGGATCAGTCTGGTGGTTGGCTGTGAGAATCTCTATCTGTATTGATCAGGTGCTGATAGAACCTCTCAGGGATCAGCCATATCAGGCTCCTGTCATCAAGCTCTTCTTGGCATCCGAAATAGTGTGGGGGTTTGGTGTCTGCAGATGGGATGGATCCTTAGGTGGGAAAATCTCTGGATTGTCTTTTCTTCAGTCTTTGTTCAATTTTTTTTGTTAATGTTTTTCCTTTGGACAGAACTATTTCTGGGTTAATAATTTTGAGCTGTGTGGTTAGCCCCATCCCTCAATAGGGTGCCATGCATATCTACTAGAGATGGTCTCTATGAGTTGTATCTTGCATGTGTTGTGTATTTCAGCTAACTAGACATGCTGCTTAAATACAATTATGCATTGTACCAGTGTAACTTGGTTCCATTAGAGCTAAAAGCATCTTTGTCTTTTTAAAGGATACAGGCTAGTGGCCTACACTTGGTCAGTAACCAGGAATGATGAGATGTACTGCACCATCACAGGTTTCTAAGAAGCAGATAGATTATACTTAATTGGATATTCAACATCTCTATTCAGGATTCTACCACATGAAGAAAGGAAAGGAAACAATAAGGACCCATCCTAATTTGTTATCATCACCTTGTATTTTTTAATAAATAAAAACCTAACCCAAAAACTTTTGGTGTCCTTAATGTGTTGTACAAATTAATGGGCCTACATCAGACATTCTGGGATTTCTCTTGCAAATTCAAGATATGTCAGCATCTTTGTTTGGGTGGCATAGACATAGAATACAGCCATTATTTATTATATGCCAATTAACTCATAATGTTCAATATTATAAACTAATTTTTCAAAGTTTTACTGTCTTGTATACACACACACATTTTTGGAGACTGGAAACGTTTCAATGATTTGTTAACAAATATGAGGTAGCTAGGCTCGAGAACTAAGTCAGTAGTTAAGAGCAATTACTGTTCTTGCAGAGAACCTGAGTTTGGGTCTCAGCAACAATGTCCAGCAGTCCACAACTGAATGGAACTCTAGCTCCAGAGGATTTAAAAGTCTGACTTTCCCCCCGGGGGGGGCGTTGAGAGCGAGCGAGAGACACAACAGAGAGAGAGAGAGAGAGAGAGAGAGAGAGAGAGAGAGAGAGAGAGAGAGAGAGAGAGAGAGAGAGAGAGAGAGAGAAAGAGAGAGAGAGAGAGAGAGAACTAAAAATAAAACAAAATATTTAAGAAGAATTAAAATAAATATGAAGTATATTGTGGATCAGTGGTAAAATCACTTGCTACTAACCCTGGAGACCTGAGTGTGATCCATTAAACTCATGTGGTGGAAGGAAAACTGATTCTATCTCTTTGTCATCTGACCACATTTATGTCAAATGTGGTCATGCATGCCCTAGATTCATACAATATAAGTTAATTTTTTTGAAGTAAAGATATGTGTCATATTTACAATTTAATGTCTAGAGAACTGTGATGAAACAATTTGAAGATGTATTTAAAGCTCCCAATAAGATAGAGAGGCCTTTAGCTTAGACAAAAATTGTCATTGAATACCATACCCCATTTTTTCTCCAGTTAGTCAATGGCAAATTAATAAATGTTAACTAAATAAAAGTTAAATAAAAAAGTATCTGGTGGCTTTTGAAATTCAGTGTTCTGAGGTTCACACAGTAATTAAATTAGATTTCATGATTTGAGATAGCTAAGTAGCTGTGATTTTTGCCTTACAAATTTAATGGCAGGAGTGGATTTGTAATGTCAGCAAAGACAGAGGATCCCTTAAGCTCACTGCAGTAAGGTCAACACATTTGGTATGTTCCAGTGCAGACCTGTTCAAAACCTAGACTTGTATACAAAAGAATAGAAACAACAACAACAAAACCAAACAAACAAACCAAATACAGGAATAGCAAGTCTTTAAGATCATTTGCCCATTATTGCAGAGGACATGAGTTCAGGTTTTAAGATCCAAGAAAAGTGTCCCATAACTGTATTTCTGTAACTCCTAAGCTGCATGATACAGCACCCTCATATAGAATCCACAGGTATATTGGCATCCAGCAAATTCTACTCAAGTTCATGGATTCAATTATATACATAAACATGTATATATAATATAACATTGTTACATGGGTTCCGGGATTCAAACTCAGGTCCTGTTCTTGCTCGATCTGTTAATCCACTTTTTCAGTCCATGATACAGTATTTCTCTGGAAAATAATACATATTGATTTATATCTAAATTTTTCATTTTTCTCATATGACATAGAAATATGCCCTTTGTCATTGATTGCATAGATTAAGCATTAGCATTGGAAAGATTTTGAGGTAGATTATTAGCTGTGGAATCAGACATGAATCATCATGTTGCAATGAAGCAAGAGTTGAACATGCCAGCCATAACTAAGCTTCGGCATGAGTAAAGAGAAATAGCAGAGGGAGAAGAGATACTTGCAATAATTAGCTCCTTTCCCTTATTTCAGGAGGTGAACTTTGTTCTTTGAGCTTTCTCTCTGCAGGGGAGGAAAAATGCTATTAGTGGAGCAGAAAGATCTCTTCTCCCACTGAGAGACACTTGTAAAAGTTAGAGATGAGAAGCTGTGCTAATGAAGGTGGGCATTTCTGCTGTGAGAATATTTGTATGTGGCTAAATATATCCCACATCTGCACAAAGCCCAAGAGAATCCCTCAGCCCACCGCAGCCACAGTCTTTAAAGGATTTTCTCATGAGAATGTTAAAGGAGACCCTTGGCATGAAGCTGAAAATCTGGACTGAAGAAAGGAGGAAGCACTTTTATCTATATTATCTTTTTCCTTCCTTCCTTCCTTCCTTCCTTCCTTCCTTCCTTCCTTCCTTCCTTCCTTCCTTCCTTCCTTCTTTCGTTCTTTCTTTCTTGATTGGTTGGTTTTGGTTTGTTTTTTTTTTTTTTTTGGTTTTTCGAGACAAGGTTTCTCTGTAGAGCTCCGGCTGTCCTGGAACTCACTTTGTAGACCAGGCTGGCCTAGAACTCAGAAATTCGCCTGCCTCTGCCTCCCAAGTGCTGGGATTAAAGGCGAGAGCTGGTTGTTTGTTTTTACTTGTGTTTAAACTAAATAAATCAACTTTGGGAATTTTGAAATTTAAGTAAGGAAATATTTACATAGTTTCATGGACTCTACAGAATGATTCTGTATTTTAGATATACAGTATTCACCAAGGAGTCTAGGCTAAACAAATAGTGTGGGATAAGTATGCTCAGTGTTTAAACTCCTTTCATTATAAACTCCAGATCCACATCAGATGCCAAGGACTCTTGTAAATCCAGTTACAGGTGTGTGCCTCTGTAATTCTAAAAATATTCCAGAATGATGAGAAATTAAGATTAAGGATCAAACAAGAGACACTGTCTTGGACAAGGTGTACAGTGAGGACTGATACTCACTGGTACCTCTGACTTCCATATCTGTGTTGTGGAACACCTGGGCAGGTTACTACATAATAATATATACACACGTGTATCCACACTCATACATGTCCATGCACACATGCGCACATAAACACACACACACATACACACACACACTGATGTTTAAAAAAAATGAGAAAGAAAAAAACATGAAGAGACAATCGAAATAACTGAGCTGTCATCATCTTGCAAGCTTGGTTGCAATTTGAAATTCCTCAGGGAGGACTATAAATCCTAGCACTGGTTATGGTAAGCTCAAGTTCTCTAGCCCTGCCCAGACACCTATGACTTTCTATGACTTTTTTTGAGAAAAAGTTTAAGTGAAGTTGGGGATGGTAAAAACTTGTATTGGAAGACTGTTGAGTTAGAAGTATGATGATGAACATGTAGCAAAAGAATACTTTTGGAAGGGAAATATAAAAAATGTAGTGGACAGGGTAACAGATCATCATCATCAGAGATATGATGCTGAGTTTAAAAATGCAGTCAGACTGGCTATAGAATACATGAGACATTGAAGTACAAAGAAAAATGAAGATTTTGGTGGGTGAACAGGTATTGTTGTAAATCCAGAATTACTTACACTAACTCTCTGTGGATAATTGTCCAATTTCTTAAAAGTCTCAACAAAGAGACTTCAGTGTTGTGAACAGTTTGCCTCTGCGTTTTCCCTCACAGAAGTGCCCATTCTCCCTCCAGCTCTAGGCAAGCAAGATATGCAGACAGCTGGTTTTAGTGCTGCATCCTCCTGCAGCAAGCTGGTGATCTTCCTGAAATGACTTCATTTTAGATAATGTCTATGATGAAGCTCTTACAGGAAAGTCCTATGAGTATATAAAGTTGGGAAAGATTTCTGCTACTATTATTATTTTCCTGTTATTATTATACATATATAACAATCACTAAGTATTAGCCCATCCATTTTGAGCACATCTCTGCAGGTTTATGAAAATATATTGTCTTGTATTAATGCTATATAGACAAATAGATGACTTCTCAATTCTTTAAAATGATCTTATAAGAATTCCTAAGATTATATAATTATTTATTAAGTTATTTTATATTTGGGCTACTATTATGTCCTCTTCTGATTGTGAAAACATCAATGAGACCTCTGTCATCTCCCATATGCCAGCAGTTAATTGCTTATAGACAGTAGCTTTCTACTAATCAGAGTATATTCCAAAAGATTTTAAAACAACTACCAAAGGTCATAAAAAGGGAACTAATCATTTACTATATGTGCTAGGACAAAAGACAAAATATTGGGGTTTATCTATACAAAACGTCACTAATAACTTCATTATGATTTTTATCTTTCAATGAACCTGTGGGTCTGGGAAAGGTGATGAATGCTTCGCTAGATAATTACTCCTAGTGGATATTTGTGTAAACACTCTCTGTTGGAAACTTCTATTTCAATTTATGATTTGAATTTCACGTGTGATCTAGTCATGAATTTTTTTCAGTTGGTATATGCTTTATTCTAATGTCGCTTGAGTGTGAGCAAAATAAAACTAAACCCAGAGGCATCAGTCATGGAGTTCGCACACGTTTGTACCGGAACCCACTCTATTTTGCTTAGATAGCTCTTGGATGGTTGCTATCTCTCCAGCAGTAAACTTGGGAGAGTCACATTGTCATAATCAAATTCTTCATCAAGAAAGAAGGGCTGAACTTCATCTCCAAGTATTACTTAATTTTTACCACATGATGTATTCTGAGAAGATATATAAGTGTGGAGGACAAAGAGAGCAGTGATGGAACTGAGCTGAAGAGAAGTTTTTAGAACACTTTTTAGACAGAATTGAAGTCAAGAAGAACTTACAATTTTAGGCATAGCATTGGGAGAAAAGGAACTGAGAGTAAGGTCATTATTGTGACATCAAAGCAGTAGGAGAGAGCAAGATTAGAAGGAGAAAGCAGAATGGAATAATTTAGAAACTACAGGTAACATAAAAAACAAACAAACAAACAAACTAAGAGAGCAAAGTGCAGAATGCAGAGGGAAAAGAGTTGAAAAAGATTCTGCAGAGAGGAGAAGGAACAGGCAGGCTTCTCCTTACCATGGGACAGAACAGGCCTTCTCTTAATAACAATGCAAATTTAGTTTTATTAAAGGAACAAAAGTTACCTCCTACAAACTTGGGTTTAATTCATTTAGTTTAAAATGGTAGAAGCTTTTTCTTTCACTGTTCAATAAAGATCAGAGCTCATTTTTCATCCAGAATGAGTGAGTTGTTTCTGACCTGGTGCTTGGTATTTTGCTCCATATGCATATATACGTATGGATGTGTGTGTGAGTATGTAACTGTAAGAATGTATGGAAGCTGGTTTGAACGGAACTATATAAATGTGTATGTATGTGTAATTTGTGTGTGAATTTATGTTTATACAAATTTGCTTAGGTAAATGTTTTTTTTTTTCTTTTCTTCTGTGAGGGATATTCTCTTCTCCTAGTCCAATAGAAGTTTATTGCTCCAAACATCCCCTTAACCTGAGAAGTAAGAGGCACCTGGGCAAAAGGGAATAGCCTCTAGCAATTAATCCTTTTCTTAATCTCCCATTGTTTTAGGATGAGGTGTTAAAGTGCTAGAGACTACAGTTTCTGGCCTCAAAGGAACACAGAAAGCAGGTCAACTATAATAGCAAACTTAGACAAGTAAATTTTTAGTTATTATACAGCAAGCCTAAATATCTCATACATCAAATTCTTAGCCTCCACTAATGTTCTTCCCCCACAGCTTCCTCAAGGAGAGTTGATGAAAGAAGCCCCCACCAGGGTGGTCCCCAGCAGATGAGCTGTCATCCTACACATCATCACAGCAGTTCCTTGAAAGAATGAGAAGTCACTAGTGGATCCTTGAATGCCAGACCACTGAAGCACCTTACCCACCTAGTTTCTCTTTAAGACAGCATCAGGTAATGAGTTTTCTACACCTGCTGTGTACTGACTAGGAAACTTCGGAACTACTGTCCCAAACAAGAAACAATGTATCACTAGATGAGAATTTGGAGGAGCAACAGGAAGAGGTGGACATTTCTAATCTGAGATGAAACTGTGACAGCCTAATCCAATATTAATTAGAAATTAATGATTTTCTAAGACCATCCAAAAGTCTCAGCTGCCTACAATCTTTATATAACCATTCTACAGCTCCATTTGTCTCTAGAAATTGCCTTTTAGTTTCTTTCTCAGACTCTTTTCAGTATCTTACACATACCCTTCATCCCAACCACATGTTGGCATCAGGTCAAAATGTGATTCAAAATACTTAAAATAGGCACTTAATAATTTGCTTAAATGTTTTAAAATTTTATATATATGGTAAGGGTGGATGGGATTTTACCAGTGGGAAGAGTCCAGATCCTGGCTCAGCAGTTTCAACTTTTATCTCATAGTCAGCAATGGGCTATTGACAGACTCAAAAGACATAGAAAGTATTGCATTAATGGTTGTTCCTCATTGAAACGGATAATATAATGGTGTGGTTCTCTCATCAACAAGTCAACTAAGAAAGTTATTTCAAGGTTAATAAAATGAGTTTGGTAGATTTGGCACCAACATTTGAGGAAATTCTGAAAGCCTCTTCCATTAAATGACTTCTGGTCACAATCAGAACTTCTGTAGCCATTGTAGCCATTTCTTTTCTATTCCTTTTTCCTTTTCCTTTTTTGCTTGTAAGTGAAAGTGTTTTCTTTAGACAAAAGTAACTCTAAATGGGCTATAAAACAACTAACCTCTCTCAGTATAAAGTAAATTTGTCTTCTAAACTAAGAGAAAACTGTAGTTTAGTGGTATCTTGAGTTTCAACAATGAAAGGATAAGTACAGAATCACTTGGAAGCCGAGTCATTAAAAGAGGACTTTTTCGAGTTTGATGAAGAGGAATGTAAGTCTACTCCTACTAAGATAGAAGAACATTCTAGAAGACTGGAAAGGGCCAAGATTTGGGCCAAGTTTAACACCCCTAGCATTTCTTCTTGGACCCACTAAACTGTATTGGTCTAGTATGAATGAATTCAATACTACTAAAGATTTCTGGATCAGGAGATATCTTACTGACAGCTGAAATAAGAACTATGGACTGGCAAGCTGCTGATTTCTAAATTAAATACCCCTTTATTTATCTATGAACATCCAGGTGGTCTAGTTCTGTGAGAAAACATTACTGTTTTCTCAAATCAGTTACCCATAGTGGAATATCCTTACATGAGAGAAAGCCTGGGTTGAGCAGTAGACACATCAGTAATAGGAATTCAAAAATTATATGGGGATTTCCTCTGAAATTAAACATTCTTTCCTGGGAATAAGGGAAGAGAAATTCAGATTCAGAATGTAAATAAAATTTGCAAAGCTCGGGAAACTTTTAAAAATATAGTGCCCCTTTCTACTATTCAACATAGTTGCTGGAATAGCACCTTACCCTATCATGTGCACATGCACACACATGCTCATACTCTAAGTATCCATAACAATATCTCCATACAAGAACACTTACAAACAGATACAATATAAGATAAGTGAACACTAAGATATGAGTGGGAGTAAGTGTGGATCTAAAGAACAAGGCTGGGGAGCTAGAAGCACATGCATGATGGTGCTCTAATATGGAAGCTTGTGCTCTTTTTCTACCAAGTCCTAAGGCTCAGTAAATGAGTCAGAGGATTTTGGTTTTGCATCACTGACAATAGGATTTTGAAGAAGGTTGGGTTCCAGCCTCTGTAGCATCAGCACTATTCAGAGATGGCTTGTTCTAATTTCTTAATATAGGTTCTCATGTAGTCTTGTTCTCATGTTCAGGCTAGGCGACACCAGAAATATAAATGAAATGCAATCAGGAGTTTGGGATTGCATACACTTACCTTTAGAGTTCCTAGTTCTCTATAACCAGCCGACCTCTTCCACTCATATTCTTTCTGCTTCTGTTTCCTCATCAGTTAAATTAGGAAGTAAAGTTGTTGTCATTGGTTTGGTGAATCTGAGTGCACGTTTCTAAGGAAACTAGAGTATTCACATACCATGGAGCTAGAATTAAAAATGGTTGTGAGTTCATAGAAAACATGGAGACAACAATCAAAGAAAATGCAAAATACAAAAAGATCCTACCTCAAAACATCCAGGAAATCCAGGACACAATGAGAAGACCAAACCTAAGGATAATAGGATTAGATGAGAATGAAGATTTTCAACTTAAATGGCCAGTAAATATCTTCAATAAAATTATACAAGAAAGCTTCCCTAACCTAAAGAAAGAGATGCCCATGAGCATACGAGAAGCCTATAGAACTCCAAATAGACTGGAACAGAAAAAAAATTCCTCCTGACACATAATAATCAGAACAACAAATGTACTAAATAAAGATAGAATATTAAAAGCAATAAGGAAAAATGGCCAAGTAACATAAGAAGGCAGGCCTAGTAGAATTACTCCAGATTTCTCACCAGAGACTATGAAAGCCAGAAGATCCTGGAAAAATATTATACAGATCCTAAGAGAACACAAATGCCAGCACAGGCTACTATATCCAGCAAAACTTTCAATTGCCATAGATAGAAAAACCAAAGTATTCCATGAGAAAACCAACTTCACACAGTATCTTTTCAGGAATCCAGGCCTTCAAAGGATAATAACAGAAAAAAAAAAAAAAACACAAGGACGAAACTTATGCCCTAGAAAAAGCAAGAAAGTAATCCTTAAACAAAACTAAAAGAAGATAGCTGCAAGAACAGAATGCCAACTCTAACAACAAAAATAACAGGAAGCAATTATTAATTTTCCTTAATATATCTTAATATCAATGGAGTCAAATCTGCAATAAAAAGACATAGACTAAAAGACTTGCTAAACAAACAGGACCCAACATTTTTCTGCACACAGGAAAGCCACCTCACAGACAAAAACAGACACTACCTCAGAGTAAAATCCTGGAAAACAATTATCCAAGCAAACGGTTCAAAGAAACATGCTGAATCAGCAATTCTAATATCAAATAAAATCGACTTCCAACCCAAAGTAATCAAAAAAATCAAGGAGGTGCACTTCATGCTCATCGAAGGTAAAATCTTCCAAGATGAATTCTCAATTTTATATATCTAGGCTCCAAATGCAAGGGCATCGACATCCATGAAGGGAACTTTAGTAAAGCTTCAAGCACACATTGCACCTCACACAATAATAGTGGGAGACTTCAACACCCCACTTTCATCAATGGACAGGTCATGAAAACAAAAACTAGACAGGGACACATTAAAACTAACAGAAGTTATGAAAAAAATGGATTTAACAGATATCTACAGAACATTTTATCCTAAAACAATAGGATATACCTTCTTCTTAGCACCTCATGGTACCTTCTCTAAAATTGACCATATAATTGGTCACAAAACAGGCCTCAAAAGATACAAAAATAGTGAAATTATCCCATGCATCCCATCAGATCACTAAGTACTAAGGCTGATCTTCAATAACAACATAAATAATAGAAAGTCGACATTCACATGGAAGCTGAACAACTCTCTACTCAATGATAACTTGGTCAAGGAAGAAATAAAGAAACAGATTAAAGACTTTTTAGAGTTTAATGAAAATGAAGCCACAACATACCCAAACTTATGGGACAGAATGAAAACATTCCTAAGAGGAAAACTCATAGCTCTGTGTGTCACCAAAAAGAAACTAGAGAGAACATACAATAGCTGCTTGACAGCACACCTAAAAGCACTAGAAAAAAAGGAATTAAATTCACCCAAAAGGAGCAGACAGCAGGAAATAATCAAACTTAGGGCTGAAATCAACCAAGTGGAAACAAAAAGAACTATGCAAAGAATCAACCAAACTAGGAGCTGTTTTTTGAGAAAATCAACAAGACAGATAAACCCTTTGCCAGAGTAACTAAGGGCACAGGGACAGTATTCTAATTAACAAAATCTGAAATGAGGCCTGGCTGTGGTGGTGCATACCTTTAATCCCAGCACTTGGGAGGCAGAGACAGGCAGATTTCTGAGTTCAAGGGCTTCACAGAGAAAACTTGTATCAAAAAAAAAAAAAATCCCCAAAACCAAAAATGAAAAACACACCAAAAACCAATATGCAAAAAAAAAAAAATTCAAAAAACAAAAACCAAAAACCAAAAATCAAAAACCAAAACCCAACCCCCCACCAAAAAGAACAAAATCAGAAATGAAAAAGGAGACATAACAACAGAACCTGAGGAAATCCAAAACATTATCAGATCCTACTAAAAAAGGCTTTACTCAACAAAACTGGAAAACCTGGATGAAATGGACAATTGCCTAGAAAATACCAGGTACCAAAGTTAAATCAGGATCAGGTTAGCAATCTAAACAGTCCCATTTCCCCTAAAGAAATAGAAGCAGTCGTTAATAGTCTCATGACCAAAAAAAGTCCAGAAGCAGATGAGTATAGTGCAGTTATATCATACCTTCAAAGAAGACCTAATTTCAATTATTCTCAAATTATTCTACAAAATACAAGCAGAAGGTACTCTACCCAATTCATTCTATGAAGCCACACTTCGTCTAATACCTAAACTTCATAAAGACTCAACAAAAAAGAGATCTTCAGACCAATTTCCCTTATGAATATTGATGCAAAAAATTCAATAAAATCCCCACAAACCAAATTATGAAACACATCAAAACAATTATGCAACATGATCAAGTGAGCTTCATCATATGGTACATTTACACAATGGAGTACTATTTAAAAACAATGAATTTATGAAATTCTTAGGGAAGTGGATAGATCTTGAATGATATCATCCTCAGTGTTGTAACCCAATCACAAAGAAATCACATGATATGTACTCACTGATAAGTGGATATTACCCCAGAAACTTTGAATACCAAAAATACAATTTGCAAAACACATGAAACTCAAGAAAGAAGACCAAAGTGTGGATACTTCGTTCCTCCTTAGAATGGGGAACACAATAACCATGGAAGGAGTTACAGAAACAATGTTCAGAGCTGAGAGTGAAGGAAGGACCATCCACAGAGTGCCCCACCAGGGGAATTCATCCCATAAACAGCCAACAAACCCAGACATTATTGCATATAGCAATAAGATTTTGCTGAAAGGGCCCTGATATAACTGTCTTTTATGAGGCTATGCCAGTGCCTGGCAAATACAGAAGTGGATGCTCACAATCATCTATTGGATGGAAAACAGGGCCCCCAATGGAGGATCTAGAGAAAGTACCCAAGGAGCTGAAGGGGTCTTCAACCCTATAGGAGGAACAACAATATGAATTTACCAGTACCCCCAGAGGTTGTGTCTCTAGCTGCATATGTAGCAGAGAATGGCCTAGTAATCCATTAATGGGAGGAGAGGCCCTTAGTCTTGCGAAGATTATATGTCCCAGTGCAGGGGAATGCCAGGTTCAGGAAGCAGGAGTGGGTGGGATGGGGAGCAGGGTGGTGGGAGGGTTTAGGGATCTTTCAGGATAGTATTTGAAATGTAAATGTAGAAAATATTTAATAAAAAATATTTTAAAGAGTTTAGAAAACCCTTCAACATCTAGGGTTTTATAAGAACCAGAAAGTAAAAAATAAAAACATAATAATAACAATGGTTGTAAGACACAGATATGTGTCCTGAGAACTGAATCCCAGTCCTCTGAAAGAGTAACAAGTTCTCTTATCCACTGAACCTTCTCTTCAGCCCCTACCTTGTTACCTGGGACAAGATATTTCAGTTTTACCCAGAGGTCTTCAATTATTATGGCTACAACTCTAGCTCTGGGATAATGAGTTTGAACCACAAATCTTGGCTTCTTATTTTTATCTATGTATCTATGTATCTATGTATCTATGTATCTATGTATCTATGTATCTATGTATCATCTATGTATCATCTATGTATCATCTATGTATCTATGTATCTATGTATCTATGTATCTATGTATCTATGTATCTATGTATCTATGTATCTATCTATCTATCTATCTATCTATCTATCTATCTATCTATCTATCTATCTATCCAAAATGCTGCCTCTCCACTTCTGGTTCCCCCCTCACAGAGTTTATCCACCCTCTCCTTCCCCTCTTCCTCTGAGTGCCCCCCACCCCAACCCTTGCATATCAAATTTGCAGGATTAGGTGCATCCTCTCCCACTTAGGTCAGACAAGACAGCTATGTTGGAGAATAGATACCATAGCCAGACTAGAGATATAGGGGAGAACCTCCACTCCAGTTGTTGGGGGATCCATATGGAGACTGATCTGCATGTCTGGTACATATGTGCCAGGGATTAGTTTATCCCATGTATGCTCTTTGGATGGTATTTTAATCTATGAGATTCTCCCAGAGGTGCAGGCTAGTTAACTCTGTTGATATTCCTGTGGGGTTCCTATCCTGTTCCGGTGTTTCAATACTTCTGCAACACTTCCATGAAGGGCCCAATGTTTGGCTTTTAGTATCTATATCTGTTTTAGTCAGCTGCTGGTTGGAGACTCTCAGAGGACAGCTATCCTAGGTTCTTGTGTGCGGTTATAACAAAGTATCATTAATAGGGTCAGGAATTGCTATTTGCCCATAATATGTGTCTAGTAATTGGTTAGCCATTTGTTCAGTCTCTGTTCTATCTTTATCCCTGCATATCTTTCACATAGGATAAATTAGAGGTTGAAAGTTTTGTGGGCAGGTTAGTGTCCTTTACCTTCCACTGGGGGGTGCTAGGTGGCTACAGGAGATAGCTTCTACAGCGTCTAAATCCCCACTCTTAGGCATATCTACTAAAGTCACTGAAATTGACACCTGGAAACCTTCCCATTCCAGGCCTCTGGGAATTCTTAGAGATTTCCCCTGGCTCCCCACACCTGAGAGCTGCAGAGTTCCATTAACTCTCTTGACCCTCTGAGCCTCTCTTAACTTTCTCCACACGCCTGATCCTATCCCACTATTTTCCATCTCCCAATCCCCCAACCCCTCCCTCACTCTGCCTCTCATGACAATTTTGTTCCCCCTTCCAAGTGAGATGCAAATATCCTTGCTTGGGACTTTCATCTTGTTTAACTTCTTTGGGTCTGTGGGGTATATGATGGTTATTCTGTACTTTATGGCTAATATCTACTTAAGAGTGAGTGGGTCTTGGTTACCTCCATTTGCCTGAAAAATTCATAATGTCCTTGTTTTAAATAGATGAATAGTATTCCACTGTGCAAATGAACCACACTTTCAGTATCCATTCTTCAGTTGGAGGACTTCTGGGTTGTTTTCAGTTCTTTCAAATAAAGCTGCTATGAATATAGTGAAGTATATGTCCTTGTGTGATGGTAGAGCATCCTCTGCATATATGCCTATGAATGATATATCCATGTCTTCTCTCATGTTTTAAGTACTCCTCTTCTAAGTACTGTTGGCAGGAGCAGAGAGACAAATTTTAATAGAAATACACATAATGAAAGAGCGTTGAAGATAGATGTACTTGCATTTAATCCTTGCTTCATTTTTTTTTTTTTTGTAATTGGGTATACTTGGAATATTACACAGTATTTGCAAATGTCTCCAGCATACAGAATAAAGATAATAATGGCCCCTCCACCCAGTATCTCATGGAATGCAAGAAGTCTCTGGAAAAAAAAAAGGCAAAACAGCACATGAAGGTGCTGATTGGTTTGAATTCCCTGAGATATCACAAGTTCAAATAGCTTCTATCCCAGGGATGTTTTGCTGTTGTTGTCAAAACAGTTGTCTTCCTCTTTTTTTTTTAATTTAGTTTGTGTGGATATGTGTGCTCATATGTGCTTGTGTATGTTGGTGGTGTATATATGGGCATGTATATGTGTGCTTGTTTGGTGACCAGAAGTCAACCTCAGGAACCTACCATCAATTTTTTCTTTTCTTTTCTTTTCTTTTCTTTTCTTTTCTTTTCTTTTCTTTTCTTTTCTTTTCTTTTCTTTTCTTTCCTTTCCTTTCCTTTCCTTTCCTTTCCTTTCCTTTCCTTTCCTTTCCTTTCCTTTCCTTTCCTTTCCATTCCTTCTTTTCTTTCCTTTCCTTTCCTTTCCTTTCCTTTCCTTTCCTTTCCTTTCCTTTCCTTTCCTTTCCTTTCCTTTCCTTCTTTTCTTTCTTTTCTTTTCTTTTCTTTTCTTTTCTTTTCTTTTCTTTTCTTTTCTTTTCTTTTCTTTTCTTTTTTGACAGTCTGTCTATGAAACCTGGGATTCACCTAGCTGACTAATAAGCTCAAAGTTTCTGTTTGCCATTTTATCTGCAACAATGTGTTCACAAGCACACTCCAATATCTTAAGCTTTTTGTTTGTTTGAACTGTGATCCTTGTACTTTCATGAGTCAGTTTATTTTACATTTTACTGATGGAACTATCTTCCTAGTCTACTCTTAGAAAATGCCTCCTAAACACCTCCCTTTAGAGTTGTCCTCAGCACAATGGGAAATATCCTGCTTCCCCACTGGGAATCCCTCTATTTCTTTCCCCCATTGCTACTGTGCCTTCTTGTGCATTGAGGATCTCGGGGCTTGTTCCAGTAGCTTGGTATTCTGAGCTATATAGGTCAGGACCTCTGCAATGGCCAATGTAATAGTTTCCTTTTGTTCTTGGCAACCTCAGCTCTGGAGGCTTTACCTCCTTGTCTTCCATTTAATATTCCAGTGACATAAATGTGAGAAAAATCTCAACTATGACATAGTTGGAATAGAGCTTACAGTGACTCAATATTCTCCTTCAGATCTTGCCTCTTTTCTGTTTTCTTCGTCAGTGACTCCTCCTCAGGGACTCCTCAAGTCACTTCTTCCTTTTCTGCCACTTCCCTCTTATGTCCTCTTTATTATTTTTTAAATTTCATTTGGTTTCTATGCGTTATTATTCTTTAGCTTGAACAAAGAGTATCTGAAACTTCCTTCATTCGAAATTAATTTTAAAATAATTTTTAATTATTATTAATGTGTGTGTGTGTGTGTGTGTGTGTGTGTGTGTGTGTGTGTGTGTGTATGTGTGTGTAATGTTCATGAGCATGGTGCCAGGTGGTCAGAGGACACCAGGCATGAGTCAGTTCCCTCCATCCACATGTAACTGGAGTTTGGGGTGGCAGTCAATACTCCAGTCTTTGTATCTTTGTACAGCAGAAGCTCTATGTTCTGCACTTTCATCACCCTGGTTCACTGTAGCTGTTATGTTTCTTCTTTTCCATCACTACCCCTCAGGACAATTTGTCTCTGCTAACTTTTTTCTCAGATATTTACTTATCTTATGACTTTATAACCCTCTGAGCTTTCTCTATGCTGTGCTCTACTTTCTCCACTTTTTACCTGTTAGAATAAACATCTTCCTTATTCTCTGGTGCCAAGCTCTTTCCCCCATTGCCAAGACTTTGAATATCAGGTCACTGGGAATGGCATAGTAAACTATAGAAGTCATTCTTGGTTTCTGTATTTTTCTGACTACACTGAAAAAAAATACCATTCCCCAATACAGAAAGTTCTAGATGCCTGTCTGTTTTGTAAATGTCTGCATACTATCATTTTTGGTGTGCACACCACAAGAAACTCCTGCCGAACTTGCTTTCTTCAAACTATTTTTGCATATAACACCTTTATGAATAAAAATAAAACAAGACCAAAACATATCTCAGTATTTCATTACACCAAACAATTTTGTTTATAGATTTTTATGGCGGCTCAAATGGCACCTTTTTTCATTCATAAACATGGTTTCTCTGTCTTATTTCTCCTTTTGTCATATATCATTCAACTGTTACCTAAAATTTTAATTTCACTGAAAATTTTAAGAAAATTCATTTTATTTTTATTTGGGTAAGTCTGTGTCTGTGTGTACATGCATATATGTGTGTAGATGGAGGAGAAAAGAAAGCATTGTGCCCTTTGCAGTTGGAGTTACAGATGTTTCAGAGCTACCTGAGATGGATGAAGAAAAATGAAAATGGGCTCTGTACAAGAAATGTGTATATTCCTAACCATTGCACCAAGTCTCTAGCTCAAACCCATCAATGTTTATCTACACATTTGTAATTCTGTATCTTTATTAATTGCTCTCTAAAGCAATCTTTCCATTTTGAAGTGTACCTTGGATTATTATTATTATTTATCATTATCATTATTATTATTTAGTCACAGAAGAGGAATCAAATTCATTTTGTTAGAAGCCTTTTGTTATTCTACAGCTTATGCCAGGGTGGCTTGAATAATGCAGAAAACCAAGTGAAAGGGAACTACAAATGAGAGAGTAGAAATGAAATGTTGAAAGTGTAATTTGAAGGTAATTCAAAAAAGATCCTTTTGGTAAGGGAGAGATTTTACAGATAAATTCTCAAAAGATGAAACTGTTCTATTCTGAGAGATTCAGAAACCTATTATGAGAGGCTTTCTATCATTGTTAGAAAATGGAAGACCAAAATAAATGTTCTCCAAAATTCATTTTCATTCTTCACTATATAAACAAATAAGTCACTTAAAATAATTTCCTTAATTTTGAAAAAACATTTTATTATTTTTTATTCTTTTATATTCTTTGTTCTAAATATTCTATTTTTTTCCTCTAGAAATATACCATGGAAAACTTTTCAAGTTATTATGTACAGATACCATTCTTGTGTTTTACATATACAAAACATTTAATAAGGTCAGTGGTCCATAATTTTCCCACTCATTTGTCATCCAGGTAATTTCTAGTACTTGATTTTCCTTTTAAAAACTGTGTTATACTAGATTTATTCAGAACATACCTCATGTACTTAATATAACTGGTATTATATTTGTTGTTTGGAAAGTTCATAAATGTGGGCAATGTATTGTGGTTATTCTTATCCCCCTTCCTCTAATTCTCTCCCACCCCTGTCAAATTCTTCCTATTCCTTCAAGCCAGTTTTCTGGATTCATGTCTTTTCTTTTGTGTTGTGACCCACTGAGTTTAACCAGCTCTGATTATACACTGGAGTTTGGAGGGATAAGTCATAAGTGGATACACAACTGAAGACTATTACTTGATATCATTAGTAAGTAGTTCGGCAGAGAGATATGGAGCTCCATGAGCCTCTTAAGATCTCTACTTGAGAAGGTTCCCAATTCTGAAAGGACCCAAATATAGCTGTCTCTTGTGAGACGATGCTGGGGCCTAGCAAACACAGGAGTGGATGTTCACAGTCAGCTATTGGATGTATCACAGGGCTCCCAATGGAGAAGCTAGAGTAAGTACCCAAGGAGCTAAAGGGATCTGCAACCCTATTGTTGGAACAACATGATGTACTAACTAGAACCCCGGAGCTCTTGTCTCTAGCTGCATATGTATCGAAAGATGGCCTAGTCAGCCATCAATGGAAAGAGAGGCCCATTGGACTTGCAAACTTTATATGCCCCAATATAGGGGAATGCCAGGGCCAAAAGAATGGGAATGGGTGGATAGGGAAGTGGGGGGGCGCTATGGGGGACTTTTGGGATAGCATTGGAAACGTAATTGAGGAAAATATGTAATAAAAATAAAAAAAAAAAAAAAAAGATCTCTACTTGACTATTGATTGGCCCAGTCTTGTGCAGACTCATTGCAGCCAGCTGCAGCTGAGATCATGAGAGAAATAGCTGTGTCATTTTAAGGAGACATTTCACAGGTCTTCTTTATCCTCAGGCTTTTACAGTCTTCTCTTCTTCCTTAATGTTCCCTGAGCCTCAGAAGGGGAGGTGGAAATATCCTATTATATGTGAGAACTCAAACACTATTTATTTTTAGCAACACGGTCAATCCCAAGTTTCTACATTCATATCTGTTCATTGCAAAGAGAAACTTTGCTGATTAATTCTGAGAGCAGCACTTATCTATGACCATGAAAATGCATATGAAGAAAGCAAGTTGGTGCCATGGAAATTAGACAAAACTTAATTGGAATACTTTCTTCAAGGTAGACTAATGAGTTACTGGTTTTCAACCTATTTATCTTTAACATTGTATTTTGCGAAAGCTGGATCATTAAAATATGGATAATCTGCTCTTACCTCTCATTGTGTGATCATTCAAAATTCTTTTTTTTTAATTTTTATATTTTTATTGGTTATTTTCCTCAATTACATTTCCAATGCTCTCCCAAAAGTCCCCCATACCCCCCCCACTTCCCTACCCACCCATTCCCATTTTTGGCCCTGGCATTCCCCTGTACTGGGGCATATAAAGTTTGTGTGTCCAATGGGCCTCTCTTTCCAGTGATGGCCGACTAGGCCATCTTTTGATACATATGCAGCTATAGTCAAGAGATCTGGGGTACTGGTAAGTTCAGAATGTTGTTCCACCTATAGCGTTGCAGATCCCTTTGCTCCTTGGATACTTTCTCTAGCTCCTCCATTGGGAGCCCTGTGATCCATCCAATAGCTGACTGTGAGCATCCACTTCTGTGTTTGCTAGGCCCCGGCAGAGTCTCACAAGAGACAGCTATATCTGGGACCTTTCAGCAAATCTTGCTAGTGTATGCAATGGTGTCAGAGTTTGGAAGCTGATTATGGGGTGGATCCCTGAATATGGCAGTCTCTAGATGGTCCATTCTTTTGTCACAGCTCCAAACTTTGTCTCTGTAACTCCTTCCATGGGTGTTTTGTTCCCAATTCTAAGAAGGGGCACAGTGTCCCCACTTTGGTCTTCATTCTTCATGAGTTTCATGCATTTAGCAAATTGTATCTTATATATTGGGTATCCTAAGTTTTGGCCTAATATCCACTTATCAGTGAGTACATATTGTGTGAGTTCCTTTGTGATTGTGAGAAAGAGGAACACTCCTCCATTGTTGGTGGGATTGCAAGCTTGTACAACCACTCTGGAAATCAGTCTGGTGGTTCCTTAGAAAATTGGACATAGTGCTACCGGAGGATTCAGCAATACTGCTCCTGGGCATATATCTAGAAGATGTCCCAACCGGTAAGAAGGACACATGCTCCACTATGTTCATTGCAGCCTTATTTATAATAGCCAGAAGCTGGAAAGAACCCAGATGCCCCTCAACAGAGGAATGGATACAGAAAATGTGGTACATTTACACAATGGAGTACTACTCAGCTATTAAAAAGAATGAATTTATGAAATTTCTAGGCAAATGGATGGACCTGGAGGGCATCATCCTGAGTGAGGTAACACAATCACAAAGGAACTCATTCAAAATGCTAATAGCAAATTAAATTTTATAATGTGTTAAGAAAACTGTGAGAGTTCATTGTTCCTCATACATTTAGAAAAAGTACATGTGTAGGTTTGTGTGTATTTATGAATCTGTTTTTATGTGTCTGTATATATGTGTATTTGTGAATATGTGTGCATATATATGTATGTATGTGACTGTGAACTTATACACAGTCACATGTGTATAAGTGTTTATGTGTATCTGCTTGTAAATGTATGTTTCTGTGTGTATGTATGTTGTCTCAGTTATGGTTTCTATTGGTATGGGAGGATATCGTGGCAACAGCAACTCTCATACAGAGAAAAATAATTGATTGGTGCTGGTTTACATTTTCAGATATTTAGTCCTTTAATTTCATAGCAGTTTGACTTGGTGGTGGAGAAGGAACAGAGAGCTCTACAGTCAGATAAACAGACAGCCTGAAGTAAATGTCACATTGGGCATGGCTTGAACATCTGAAATCTGAAAGCTTACCACCAGTGACCACTTTCTCCAATAAAGACTCATGTACTCCAACAAGGCTAGACTTTCTAAAATTGCAAGTTCCTATGGGCTCATTAGAGATTTTATTCAAACCAGGACATATACATAATTCGTGGGAGTTATGAAACATAAAATGGGTCCACGAGAAGGGAGGAAAAATCTCAAGGAGAAAGGAAGAGGAGGAGAAACAGATGAATAGAATGTCTGTGCTCTGAAAGCAACATGGTCTTTTGGAAGGAAACAAAGTCAGAAAGAGGGTCTAAAAACTGTTTCAATATTACATTTGTCACCTTGGTAAAAACAGAGGAAATCTCAATCCAGAATTGCTTGTATCTGATTAGTTTGTGAGGATACTTTAGTCATTTTACTGGTTGCTAATTTATGCAGAAAGGCCCAGTCATTGTGGGAACTGCCATTTCCAAGCAGGTGGGCCTGACATATGAAAAAAAGATAGCTGAGAAAGCCAAGGGAGCCTGTCACTTAACATCATTTCCCTAGTGCTCCACTGTGGTCTCTGGTTCAGTTCCAGCCTTGTGATGAGCTGTACCCTTGTTTTACCTGAATGGCAGACTGCAAATTGTCATCGAAACAAACCATTTACTCCCATGTTGTTTTAAGACAGTATTTTATTACAGCAACAGAGAAGTAAACTAGAATAAAGAAGGACAGGAAATATGATTCTGGAGGAGGATGAAGAAGAACAAAGCATAATAACACATATATGAAAATACCATAATGAAACCCACTGCTTTGAATGGTAACTTACAATTCATATAAAAAATTGAGTTCCTGATTTTGATTTCTCATTCTTCCAATATTAAATCTTTTCTCGGTCAACAAGATATAACAGGAAACTAAAATGAGCTTATTATCAGGGGGCAGATCATGTTCTTCCACTGGTGACTACTTTTTGCAGTGAGGTCCTACATTCTAAAAATTCCCCTGTCCCTTAAACAACAGCATCACTTGGGGAACAATTGTTAAAAGCACTGGCCTGAGTGTGTGTGTTGGGGGGATGAAAATCATGGAAGTTATATTTTTATTTAGCATTTTAGATTTTTTTAAAATAATAGAAATTTATTATTCTGGTGTATACATTTATTTCTTTGTGCAATAAACTACATGATTTTCTCATGATTGCCTTATAAATTTAGCAACAAAAATAATTTTGTATGGTTTTCCACTGTTGTTCTGCTGGTAATTTCTGGTAAGAAGCATGAGGCTGAATGCCTGGGGAGGCAAGACTATTTATTATTTTGGAGTGCTACAGAGGTGGTCATATTGGCAACTTGCATAGTATTTTGTGAGACCTATTGGATTCAGGTTCTTGTATTTTAATGATAGAACTATATTTCATAACAGATTTTGTGTGGACAGTATCTACTTCATGAGGTAGCCTAGGAGCCAGAGTCATCAGATTCTAGGCATTTCACATATCTTAATTCCAGGACATGAAACAGTTTTTAAGGTTCGCACTTATGCCACTATTTTCAAACAGAGTTACATGTATTAAATCCTAATTCCCTAGAGTAGCAGGCAGATAGAAGGTAAAATTGAGTTAGGTGAGTGGGGCAGATGAGTGGGAAAAGAATGCTGGCCTTTTTTAATTATGTTGCTTTTGGCTATTGAGTTAAAGGGTTTTCTACAGCTATTTAAATTCTGACTGAATAATAGCACCCTTCCCTCTCATCTTTATAACTTTCAGAAATCCCCCATTTCTTCTCCTTAGTCCTCCTCTCTCCTTTTACATCCTTCACTTTCCATACCCTCTCCTATCCTCCCCTTCCCTTCTTTTCTAAAATCCTGTCTGTTAGTCAATTGATCCACAATTACTTTTTTTCTGTTTATTTAAGCCACCTAGGGTACCAATTAAAAGCAGTTTGACCTTGAATTTGATAGTAAAGCCTTCTTGGCTTCAAAAACCTCATCAGTGTCTTGTTATGAAGAGTGGGTGGTAATATTTACCAGGTGGTTTGCAGGGTTCTTAATAGTGTGGATATTGCCAGTGCTCTTATTGAGAGGCCATGGTCTTGGCAGCTTACCTCTGTTGGAGTGTACTTGATAATTTAATAAACTAGGAATAACTTAGTAATGACCTTGGAGATGCTGTTCAGTATTCAAAACTCAACATGCTGATATAGAGTCAGGTGTCACTACTCTGTGAATATTTCTGACTACCATCTTCAATTTCTTGAACCTAAGAAGACCAAAAAGATATGCTGTCTGTAGAGGTCATTGGAAAACAGAGAACCACACAATATCATAAATGGGTGTTATTTCATTTCTGTTTTGGCCAGTGTTGGTGTTACAATGTTGTTTCATCAATTTCAGTAGACTCAAGAGTGCAAATAGGTATAATTAAAGCTTCGTGCAACAGCCCTAACATGTCCTTGTTTGAATAACACTTGGCACATGTTTCAAAGCTGAGAGCAATATTAAGTAGACCATCTGTTGGTTTTCATTAGCTTTCCTCTTATCAGCAGTACTATTAACTGAACCTACTTTAAAAAATCCCTGACAACTGTGTTTTCAATTAGAACATAGATCTATATTAATAACAATGAAGCTTCACCTGAATTGTTAATTGATGTAAAGTTAAATATATAAATATGAATATTTGCCCTACAGCACTTTTATCATTACTTTTATAAAAAAGGCCAGAGAAAGTATCCTCTCTCAGAATCTGACATGATCCAAAAACCTGGCCATGGATACTCCAAACAAAATGTTCGAGGCCAGCCTGGTCTACAAAGTGAGTTCCAGGACCGCCAGGGCTATACAGAGAAACCCTGTCTCGAAAAAACCAAAAACCAAAACAAAACAAACAAAATGTGGTCAAATGACTGCAGTTTCTGGGTATGCAGTTCTCTCCATCAAGCCTTACCCCCCAAGATCCCACTGTCCTAGCTTAGACAGAACTTCCACATGGAAGATGTCTTCATCTTCTTGGATTTAATATGTTCTCCCCCTCTCCTATCTTTTTATGTTGTGTTGTATAGATTTATGTTGACTTAACATAAGCTAAAGTCATCTGAGAGGAGGGAACCTCATTTAAAAAGTTGCCTTCATAGGTCTCAGCTATAGGCAAGCCTATATAGCATTTTCCTAATCACTGATTGATAAGGGAATGTCTAGCCCATTGTGGGTAGTGTCATCCCTGGGTTAATGATCCTAAGTTATCTAAGAAAGCACACTGAGCAAATCATGATGAGCAAGCCAGTAAGCAGCACCCCTCTCTGAACTCTACATCATTTCTAGGTTCCAGGTAGTGACTACAATGTAAAATTGTATGTCAAATAAACCTTGTTCATGGTGTTTCATCATAGGAACAGCAATCCTCACTAAGATATATGTCCTTATCAAATTTACCTAAAATCTTTTTTTACATATTTTAGCAATCACACACACCATGTGTGTAGTATATATGTGTTTGTGTATGTGTGTGCTTGAATGTACATACTCTGACCACAGTGTACATGAGAGATCATGAAACCCCTTCCAGGATCTGGTTCTCTCCTTCTGCCATGTGGATTCTGGGTACTGAACAGAGATTCTTACATGAGACAGAAAATACCTGCACTGGAAGGGTCATTTGGTGAACTTCAAAGTTACTTTTCATTAATAGCCTCCAATGAAAAGCAGTGTATGAACTGGGCATGGTGGCACATGCCTTTAATCCCAGCACTTGGGAGGCATAGGCAGGCAGATTTCTGAGTTCAAGACCAGCCTGGTCTACAGAGTGAGTTCCAGGACAGCCAGGGCTACACAGAGAAACCCTGCTTCGAAATAAAAAAAAAAAAAAAAAAGAAAGAAAGAAAGAAAGAAAGAAAGAAAGAAAGAAAGAAAGAAAGAAAGAAAAACAGAGCATGTATTAGATGGCCAGTATGTGTGTGCGTGTATACATATATAAAAAACTATATCGTTACATTAAACAATTTCATTTTAAGTGCTCAGATGGCATTAACAAAATTAAAAAAAAATAATAAGATGAACTGATGAATAAAATGGAATTCTATTATGGGGAAGAGATAATATATGGCTGAACTTAATCCTTCTTGACTCTCCAGCAATAGAAACACCATAGAAAAGGGAGTGGGAAGATAAAAAGAACCAGAGGTCAGGAAAAATCAGAGGGAAACAGCATCTTCTGGACATGAAAGACCAGATTCATTCTGAAAGGGCTCTCTAACAGGCCCAAAATTATGAATGTGGAGCTAGCAGTTCTTACCTATACTTCTTCACCCTCCCTCACTAAGCCATTAGATTATGTTCCTAGAGTTATCCACCACGGGCTATGCCCTTATTTGGCTAAATCCATATGCTTGTCTAAAACTCCAAGGTTCAGCTATTAAAATACAAAAGGTCAGCAATCAAAAGAAATAAATAAAAAGCCAAATAAATTTATGTATAAATTCTTAAAGAATATATATATAAATATACAATGAAAAAACTTCCTTTCCTAGCACAGTAACAATGAACTTGACCAATATTAAATAATTTATACATGGGTCTTGATGTCAACTTTCTCTGAAGTTTCTAGTTTTATTCTTATTTCTGTTCTTTCTTGTTTGCTGTACACTCAAGGTGTATATGCAGACATGGCTATTACTAGTTTTCAAAAATATTTTGTTTAGTGGAGAGGAACCTGAGAGACAAATATCTGTGTTTTCTATCTGTTTTTTTTTTCAGAAATTCACACTAATTGAAAAGCTCAACTGTATCAAAGAAAGTACTTTTCATTTGAGCCATGGCAAAGATATAAAGGAACATATTCCTACTAGGTAAATCACACACACAAGTGCTTAGAGGAGTGTTTGGAACTTCTGTATGATGAAATTACAGCTGATGTAAAAATACTATTTTGCTATTCATTTCTTGTGGTGGGGGTGTACAGGTATATGTAGGTGTTTATATGTTCATGCTTGTACTTGTACTCACACTTGTGAACATGCATACTTGTAGACCAAAGGGTGATGTTTGACTGTCTCCCCCTATTATTCATTATCTTGTATTTATTTGTTTATTTGTTTGTTTGTTTGTTTACAGAGTCTCTCACTAAAACTTGAGCTCATTGACTCTCTAGATGGGTTGACATAAAATTTCAGAGAACTACTTGTATCTGCCCCTTCTGCACTAGATTTACAGGTGCATGCTGCTACCCCTGGCTTTTACATTGGTTTTTGGAAATAAGCTAGGGTCCCCATACCCAACCACATACAACAAAATAATTTTAAGAACAATAAAACTAGAACTTTAGTTCATTTTTAAATAAACAGCTTATGTTCAATATAGTCTAAAAAACAACCTTAAATTACAACCAATACTCAATATGTCACAACAAATTTTTCTAATCTTATATCCTACTATTATAATTATAAAAAGTCTTAATATCTGTATATCAATATGTGATACTATTAAAATGTAGCATGTATTATATATCACTTATATGACTCAAATTGGTTACAATATTTTAAATTTTATTATAATATTATGTATTATTTGCCATATATATACATATACGTATATATATAAATATAAATTTTGTCTGTTACAAATATTAGTTTCTATTACAGGTTAGTTGAAAAGCAATTAATATTGTTTTATTGATTTTTGAAAACTGCAATTAAAATATCACATTAATTTTGATACCTGTTGATATTTTTATATTTATGTCAACAGGTAATATATTCAAATAATGAAAATCCTTTTTAAATTTTTCAATTAATTTACCTTTTCATTCATGCCATGTCACAGTAAGTAGTCTTTCTAGAACTATTCGATATAATAGCATTTTGAATCAGAATGACCTTAAAACATCAGATCTATAATTCATAATTATACAATGTTATATATATATAATTAAGACTTTCCATCCTAATTTTCTTTTTAAACTATCAGCTAACATTGATCAAAACGATTTTTTAAAAGAACATAAATACACAATGAAGTACATAAGTATAGTACATCTCTGAAAATTCTTTTGTTAATATCAATTAAGGTATTTTGGACTTTAAATGTAAATATTTGTTTTCAGTAATCTAGGGCTTTTACAGAAAAAAATATACATTTGTTTAAAAAGATAAGTTCCCCTGTCTTCAATTTTAATGGTATTTTGTTCTGATTTATATACAATCATTTGGTATATTTAATCCCTACTGTACCTAATGTAGATATTTTATATATTAATACAAGAAGCTATGTACCAAAATAAAAAAGCAAATATTTATCTCTTTATAAGAGAGGTCTTTCTTTCAATAAAGTACAGGAGAATTAATGGAAAGAGATGTCTATTTTGTTAGATGATAAAGATGAGTATAGATTGGATAGTAAATGTCACAATAGACACATGTATTAGCGACTTGATTTTCATCACTGCAGTGTTTAGATTTATATTCAGTTATAGATGACTGGGTCATGATGCTTTATCTTCATGAGAGGATGTCATAGAATCTTGGATTTGTGGTATAGTTGTTTCTCTGAATGGGACTTTACTACTGAATTCTTGAATCAAAGCAACATGACACTACTACAAGAACTGATAGCATTCATTTGTGTAAAGAATGGAGAGTCTAATGGGACTCATGATTCTTCCTGAGATACTCACAAGGCCCCTCTTATCAGGGCTCATGATTCTTCCTAAGATACTCACTAGATCCCTATTATCACTGAAATTATATAAAAACTAACCAGTTGTCTGGACTGTGGTTCTTCAGTTTTGTAGCTGTCCCAAAGTTGCCCTGTGAGAACCTTCTGATGACCTACTCAGTTTCTATGAGAAGTACTGATAATGTAACTGCCTTTGTAATACATGCTCCAGCAAACATAGAGGTTTACCAATGTAGACTTGGAAGGAAACATTTCTTTATCTTTGAGTCCTATTGTATATTTACAGACATGTCTTTATATCTTTCCTGGAAAAGTAATAGTACAATTTGCATTTGAACAGAACTTCAATAGTACAAATAGGAGCCTTGGAGCAGTTGAATGGACCCTGCTATGAGGGATGAACCATGCAACTACATGCCACTTGAATGTGGAGTGGAGCATCATTGTTGTAAATCACCATGCAGGTATATTTCCCCCATGTGCTGTGATATCATGAGTCTTCATGGTAATTCAGTGGTCCCTACTAAGGATGATGAGATATGTAGTTGACACTATGATGTTTGCCAAGAGAGAATTTGTCTTCATAAGAGAAAACTTTCATCAGAAATTATATATGTGAGTGGCATGTTGCATGTTTGCCTCTAATTTGATAGACAAAGTAGATAAGATGATGAAAGTATAAATAGGCACAGCAATAACTTACCCAAGACAGTTATTCTCCATGAAGAGCCTGTAATTTCTAGGCAGTAAGCAAATGTAATTTAATTCATGGCACCTCCAAAATCACCATCTGCACAGGGAAGAAAGGGGTAGGTATAAATATAGAATGGCACAAGTGGAAAAGAATTATCTTGTCCCAATGGTAGACAATAAATTCTTAAAGACTATACATCCTACAGTTCCCAAATTGAACAAAAATAGCTGGATGGGGCATACTTTACATACCACCATTGGAGACTTGCTCAGTAGTATAGACTATAATAACCTCTGTGGTCTAGAGCGCTCCAGCAGAACTGGAGGGTTGATACAACAGGCAGCGTGAAGATGAATTGCACTGGACAGCAGTTTAAATATTTTTCTAATTGTCTAAGCATATTTTGTCTATGTCTGCATTAAGGAGGCAGATAACAGAAGAGGAAGCACTCCTTTATCAGGACCACAGGGCTTATTTATATTTCTTACATCAGAGATTACATCATTTCATATTCCCATTTGAAAGAATTTTTAACATAATTATTCAAGAAGAATAAAATAAATTATTTTTAAATTATTAAAATCTGAAGTGATTATAATCATGTCTCTGTTGCCAGCTTAGAAAAAAGTTTAACTAAGTGGGGGAGGAGAGACTTTAATCTTCTCTCTTAAAAAGACTTGAGGTTACTAGTAATAGACAATTTGAAGTTTGAGGAAAGGTTAATCTTTAACATATAATTATAAACAAAACAACTTAGCAAGGTAAATTGTAACTTATTTAAAGCCATATTTCCGTTGTTTCCTTTTTTTATGTTTTTCCAGTATGAACCTCTTACTCATTCCACCATTGTGAGGAGAGGTTCAAATTCCAGTCTGTACAAAGTTAATATCCTTGATTTATATAAATAAAATTCAATAAACCTTCTAATGGTTAATCTAGAGTCTGTTATTATTGGCTTCCTAAACTCTTTTTCATGTTGTTTCTTGTTATAAACTTACTCAGACTG
The DNA here is from genome assembly GCF_978045245.1 of Mus caroli. NCBI lineage: Eukaryota > Metazoa > Chordata > Mammalia > Rodentia > Muridae > Mus > Mus caroli. The sequence continues at coordinate 109,862,656 of NW_028227256.1, read as the reverse complement.
ATATTACTATCACTGCATCATAAGCAGGAACCGTTCACAGTTTTTTTCTGTAGGTTTTCCACATATCCACAGTCTTGGTCTCTGTGCAGACTCCAGGGGCAAGTTAAAGTCATCCTGCTTGTTGATTTCCTTATTTAATTTTATTTTTGATCCAGAAAATTTTTCTTGATCTATTTCTCTCGCCTAAACTATCTCAAAACACAAATGCTTTTATCAGTAAAAAAGGCAAATGGATTATACGAGAAACAGTTTTATAGGTGATTTAATCCAAAAACAGCATGGGCCAGACATCTCTCTAGTGAGAGCTGGAACTTTGTCACAGAGTTTCATTTAAGTTGGAACCTTCACACAATCTCGTTAGCATGGCAGTCATTTTCTCCACCACAAGATAATGACTCTGAGAGCTTATTCACCCAACGAAAGCACTTTTGGTAGACAGATGTTTATGTTAGAGGCCACAATGATCATGGAATGATTGTGAGTTATTAAGAGTTAGATAAGGAAGTATTCTGCCACCATTGCTCTTTGACAGAATTATTGTTACATGTTATGAGCCCATTTTATGTTATACTTGTTTTCTCGTTGTTTCCTTTAGCTACTGAATAGTCAACACCACTTTATACTGGAATGAAATTTTAAAAAAAGTTTCAAGAGACTTGCCCATTTTAAATAAAAATTTTTCATTACATATTGTTAAAATCTGTTTCTCTCTCAGATTTGTAATAATATCTGGAAAAAAAACAGCCAATAAAAAGACAATTTGAAATATCTAACATAAAGGTTGTGGAAGTATGCTCTCCCAAAAATTTCTCTTTTCTCTTCTTCACTCCCTTTCTCCACATTTTGTCCTCTTTTATTTTCTTTTCAACTGTCTGGTTATAGAGAATTTTGGTGTAGAAACAAAAGAATGAAACAGATTAGATGGGTTAAACTTGAAACTATCTTGCCCTCAGCTTTGGGTGTGAATTACTGTTGATTTCTACACTGAGAAAACCTGTGATGTGTTGAAAATTAGAAGGATAATATACTTCTCTGAAGCACAGAGGGGGCTCTATTAATTACATTTCTTGGGCAAATATTTCATGGAGGAGAAATATTGATTCAAGACTTCCTGGCATGCAATGTTGATGCTTAAGGTCTGCTTTGCTACTTTGAAGAGAGAATCAGTGTTAATGAGGCTGGGACACAGAGCTGAATTTGCTAGGCTTTGCCAATGGACAGGTCAGGTTTCTTGACAGAGAAGAAAGGATTTTATTCTTTTCCACTGGTCCTCACCTTACAGTTTGGACAGGTTGGGACTGATTGGCGTTATAGCCATCAGAGTAGCAGAACTGGGACTGGGAGATTCAAATGTATAAAAATGTTCTCAAAATTGAAATGTTCCCTCCAAGATGGAACCACATGTTTGGAAACGATGAACATTGTAAGACTCAAATATACACATCTACATTGTTATAGAAGCAGGAAATGAATGCTAGAAGAAGTGATTGCTCAGCAGAAGTTCAGAACGGAGGTTTCTGAAAGTTTGGACTGCCTAGAATAGTGGTATGGGTTCCAGGGTTGCAGCTTCTTAGAGTTTATTTATTTATTCATTTATTTATTCATTTATTTCAGTATTCATATTTTATATTTTTACTGGATATTTTATGTATTTAAATTTCAAATGTTATCGCCTTTCCCAGTTTCCCATCCAGAACCAGCTCCCCATGCCCCCTCCTCTGCTTCTATAAGGATGCTTCCCCTCCCCCACATACATATCCACCTACCTCCCTGTCTTTCCACTACACTGGAGAATCAACCAGTCACAGAGCCAAGGGCTGCTCCTTCTACTGATGCCAGACAATACCATCCCCTGCTACATATGCTGGAGAGGCACAGGTCCCTCCACATGTACTATGGGTTACAAACTCCTTCAGTTCCTTCAGTCCTTTCTCTAACTCCTGCATTGTGATCCCTATTTTAAGTCTAATGGTGGGCTTCAAACATCCACATCTGCATTTGTCAGGCTCTAACAGAACCTCTCAGGAGACACCAATAACAGGCTTCTGTCAGCAAGTACTTCTTGGCTTCTGCAATAGTGTCTGGGTTTGATGTTTGTATATGGGATGTATCCCAAGGTTGGACAGTCTCTGGATGGCCTTTCTTTTGGTCTCTATTCTATACTTTGTCACCATACTTTCTTTAAACAGAAGCCAATCTGGGTTAAGATATTGGAGATAAGTGGGTGGCCAGAACCCCCAACTGGGGGAATTGCCTCACCTCCGGATAAGGTTTCTACAGTTTCTCCCTCCATTTATTGGACATTACTACTAATCTCATCCCAGTGGGCACCTGAGAGCCTTTTGCTGTCCTCAAATCTAGGAGTTGCTTGTGGCCACCCCCAGTTACCCATCCCCCATTGCTCAACACCTCTGTTGAAATTCCTGACCCTCTGTATATAATCTCCTATCTACTCTAATACCTGCCCCTGTCCCTCTTTTTCCATCTCCACCTCCACTCTTCCTCCAATGACCATCCTACCATCTAACTGCCCTGAATATTTTGTTCCCCCTTCTATGAAGGACTGAAGCATTCACATTTTGTTCTTCCTTCTTTTTGAATTCCATATTGTCTATGAATTGTATCTTGGGTATTCTGAGGTTTGGGGCTAATATCTACTTATCAGTGTGTGCATTAGATGTCCATTCTTCTGTGACTGTTTTATTCCTCTCAGAATGATATATTATAGTTCCATTCACTTGCCTAAGAAAGTCATGAAATCATTATTTTTAATAGCTGCATAGTACTCCCTTGTGTAAATGTACCATATTTTCTGTATCCACTCCTCTGTTGAAGTACATCTTGATTCTTTCCAGCTTTAAGCTATTATAAATAAGGCTGCTATTAACATAGGGAGCATGGGTCCTTGTTATATGTTGTATCATCTTGTGGATTTTTGGTCAGGGGTGGAATAGCTGGGTCCTCAGATAGTACAATGTACAATTTTTCTGAGGAATTGTCTGTCTGACTTCCAGAGTAGTTGTACTTGTTTACAATCCCACCAACAATGAAGGAGTATGTTTCTCTTTCCCCACATCCTCACCAGCATCTACTGTCACCTGAAGTTTTGATTTTAGCCATTCTGACTGGTGTGAGTTGGAATCTCAGAGTTGTATTGACTTGCATTTTCCAGATGAGTAAGGATATTGAATATTCCTTTACAAGCTTCTTGACCATTCATTACTCCTCAGTTGACAATTCTTTGTTTGGCTCTGTCCACCATTTTTAAAAAGAGACCTTTGGTTCTCTGGAGTCTAACATCTTAGGGTCTTTGTATATATTGGATAATAGCCTTCTATCGGATTGGTATATATCTTTTACAAATCTGTTCCTATTTTGTCATATTAACAGTGTCCTTTGCCTTACAGAGGCATTGCAATTTTATGAGGACCAATTTGTAGACTGGTGTTCTTAGAGCACAAGCCATTGGTGTTATATTCAGGAAATTTTCCCCTGTCCCCATGCATTCAAGGCTCTGACACACTTTCACTTCTATTAGTTTCAGGATATCCAGTTTGAAGTGAAGGTCATTGATCCGCTTGTTCTTGAACTTTGTACAAGGAGATAAGAATGGATCAATGTACATTCTTTTACATACTGACTGCCAGTTTAACCAGCACCATTTGTTGGAAATGCTGTCTTTTTTCCACTGGATAGTTTTAGATCCGTTGACAAAGATCAAGTGAACAAAGTTGTGTGGGTTCATTTCTGGGACTTCAATTCTAATTCCATTGACCTAACTGCCTGTCACTGTACTGATAACTTGCAGTTTTTATCACTATTGCTCTGTAATATAACTTGAGGTCAGAGTTGGTGATACCACCAGAAATTCTTTTATTTTTTAGAATAGTTTTCACTATCCTGGGTTTTTTAGTTATTCCAAATGAATTTGCAAGTTGCTCTAACTAACTCTATGAAGAATTGAATGAGAAATTTTTATGGGGATTTCATTGAATATTTACTTTGCTTTCAGCAAGATGGACACTTTTAATATATTCATCCTGCCAATCCATGAGAATGGAAGATCTTTCCATCTTCTGAGATCTCTTTGATTTCTTTTATCAGGGACTTAAGGCTCTTGTCACATAGATATTTCCCATGATTAGTTAGAATCATATCAAGGTGTTTTATATTATTTATGACAATTGTGAAAGGTATCATTTCCCTAATTTCTTTCTCAGCCTTTGAGTAGAGGAAAGGTACTGATTTGTTTGAGTTAATTTTATAACCAGACACTTTGCAAAGTTGTTTATCAGATTTAGGAGTTCTTTGGTGGAATTTTTAGGGTCACTTAAGTATATTATCTTATCATCGTCAAATAGTTATATTTTGACTTCTTTTCAATTTTTATCACTTTTACCTCGTTTTGATGTCTAATTGCTCTATCTAGGACTTTGAGTACTATATTGAATAGGTAGGGAGAGATTGGGCAGCCTTGTCTAGTCTCTGATTTTAGTGGGATTGCCTTAATTTTATCTCCATTTAATTTGATGTTGCCTACTGGTTTTCTGTAAATGGCTTTTACTATGTTTAGGTATGGGACTTAATTTCCTGAACTTCCAATACTTTTATCATGAATAGTTGTTGAATTTGTCAAATGCTTTATCAGCATCTCATGAGATGATTATGTCATTCTTTACTTTGAATTTCTTTATATAATGGAATATATTGATGGATTCCCATATATTTAACCATCCCTGCATCCCTGGCATGAAGCCTACTTGATCTTGATGGTTGATCCTTTTGATGTGTTCTTGAATTTGGTTTGTGAGAATTGTGTTGAGTATTTTTGCAACAATATTCATAAAAGAAATTGGTCTGAACTTCTCTTTCTTTATGTAGTCTTAGTATAATGTTGTATTAAGTCTTCTTTGAAGGTCTCATAGAATTTTGCATTAAACAGATCTGATCCTAGGCTGTCTTTGGTTGGAACTTTTTAAAAATTTTTTCTTTTTTTATTGGGTATTTATTTTATTTACATTTCCAATGCTATCCCAAAAGTCCCCACACGCTCCCCCACCAACTCCCCCTCCAACCCACTCCCACTTCTTGGCCCTAGCGTTCCCCTGTACTGAGGAATATAAAGTTTGCAGGACTAATGGGCCTCTCTTTCCACTGATGGCTGACTAGGACATTTTCTGATTCATATGCAGCTAGAGACATGAGCTCCAGGGGGGTACTGGTTAGTTCATATTGTTGTTCCACCTATAGAATTGCAGATCCCTTTAGCTCCTTGTGTACTTTCTCTAGCTCATCCATTCGGGGCCCTATGATCCATCCAGTAGCTGACTGTGAGCATCCACTTCTGTGCTTGCTAGGACCCGGCATAATCTCACAAGAGACAGCTCTATCTGGGTCCTTTCAGCAAAATCTTGATAGTGTATGCAATGGTGTCAGCGTTTGGAAGCTGATTATGGGATGGATCCCTGGCTATGGCAGTCTCTAGATGGTCCATCCTTTTGTTACAGCTCCAAACTTTGTCTCTGTAACTCCTTCCATGGGTGTTTTGTTACCAATTCTAAGAAGAGGTTGGGAGACTTTTAATGACAGCTTCTATTTTTGGGGGGGTTATGGGACTGTTTAGATGGTTTATCTGATCATGATTTAACTTTGGTAGAAAGTAGTCCATTTCATCCACATTTATAAGCTTTGCTGACTGGGTATGTTATGCCTCCATTATCATTACATTTTAAGAAGTCTTTTATTTCTTGTTTTTATTTCTTCCTTCTCCAAGATATCATTGAGTAGAACATTGTTCAGGTTACAGTAGTATGTTACCTTTCTGTTGTTTTTGTTGTCACTGAAGGCCAGCATTAATCGATGGTAATCTGAGAGGATATATAGAAATATTTCAATCTTCTTGGATATGTTGAGGCTTGTTCTATGACAGAATAAATATATGGTCAATTTTTGAGAAAGTATCATGAGGTGTTGCAAAGAAGGTATATTCTTTTGTTTTAAAATTAAACATTCTATAGATATCTGTTTAATCTATTTGTTTCATAACTTCTGTTAGTTTCATTATGTCTCTGCTTATGTTCTATTTCCATGATCTGTCCACTGATAAGTGTGGGAAGCGGTTTCTGCTGTGCCTGCGTGGCCTAATTGGTAAACAAGCAATGTGCGCATATGCAAGAGTGTTTTCCTGCCAAGTCACGGGCCATCCCAGGGTGTGGTGATGAGGCTCTGGGAGAGCAGCCAATCAGGTGTGGACATGTCACACTAAGGTGTATATAAGCAGCACCTTATTGGTGCTTGGGGTCTTCCTCTTCATGTTGAAACTGATGTAATAAAGTTGCTTCAGAAGGATCTAGTTTCTCACGCGTGTGTTCTTGCTGGTGAGACAATAGTGCATGTGAGAGATAAGAGTGGGGTGTTACAACACCTGCCACAGGATCTGAAGACTTCTGGTGAGTGGAACACAGCTTCTGCTCCAATTCAATTGCGCGTGGGACCTGAGACTGCATTAGTTAGGGAAGCAGAAACCAGCCTGAGTAGGGCCACAGGCCTCATCCGGCCGGACCAGGACCAGCATAGCTAGAGCACAGGGTCGGCTGACACCCGCCAGCTACCCACGACCCCCGCCACAGGATTTTGAGACTGCTGGTGAGTGGAACACAGCTTCTGCTCCAGTCCAATCACACGGGACCTGAGACTGCTTTGGTTGGGGAGGCAGAAATCCGGCCTACATAGGGCCACAAGCCTCTTCCGGTCAGAAAAGCACCTGGGTAGCTAGGGCGCAGGGTCGGCTGACACTCACCAGCTACCCACAACACCAGCAACAGGATCTTAAGACTTCTGGTGAGTGGAACACAGCTTCTGTTCCAATCCAATTGCGCGCGGGACCTGAGACTGCATTAGTTACTGAAGCAGAAAACCTGTCTGAGTAGGACCACAGGCCTCTTCCAGCATACCACCAGCTACCCATGACCCCCGCCACAGGATTTTGAGACTGCTGGTGAGTGGAACACAGCTTCTGCTCCAATCTTTAAACAGTGACAATGACAACAACTAACCCCAGAGATTACCAGATGGTGAAAGGTAAACGTAATAATCTTACTAACAGAAACCAAGACCACTCACCATCATCAGAACCCAGCACTCCCACTTCGCCCAGTCCAGGGCACCCCAACACACCGGAAAAGCTAGACACGGATCTAAAAGCATATCTCCTGATGATGGTAGAGGACTTCAAGAAGGACTTTAATAACACACTTAAAGAAATACAAAGGAACACTGGTAAACAGGTAGAAGACAGTAAAGAGGAAGCACAAAAATCCCTTAAAGAATTGCAGGAGAACACTGCTAAAGAGTTACAAATCCTTAAAGAAAAACAGGATAACATAATCAAACAGGTAGAAGTCCTTAATGAAAAACAGGAAAACACATCTAAACAGATGATGGAAATGAACAAAACCATACTAGACCTAAAAAGGGAAGTAGACACAATAAAGAAAACCCAAAATGAGGCAACACTGGAGATAGAAACCCTAGGAAAGAAATCTGGAACCATAGATTCCAGCATCAGCAACAGAATACAAAAGATGGAAGAGAGAATCTTAGGTGCAGAAGATTCCATAGAGAACATCGGCACAACAATCAAGGAAAATGTAAAATGCAAAAAGATCCTAACTCAAAACATCCAAGAAATACAGGACACAATGAGAAGACCAAACCTACGAATAATAGGAGTGGATGAGAATGAAGATTTTCAACTCAAAGGACCAGCAAACATCTTCAACAAAATTATAGAAGAAAACTTCCCAAATCTAAAGAAAGAGATGCCCATGAACATACAAGAAGCCTACAGAACTCCAAATAGACTGGACCAGAAAAGAAATACCTCCTGACACATAATAATCAGAACAACAAATGCTCTAAATAAAGACAGAATACTAAAAGCAGTAAGAGAAAAAAGCCAAGTAACATATAAAGGCAAGCCTATCAGAATTACACCAGATTTTTCACCAGAGACTATGAAAGCCAGAAGATCCTGGACGGATGTTATACAGACACTAAAAGAACACAAATTCCAGCCCAGGCTACTATACCCAGCCAAACTCTCAATTAACATAGATGGAGAAACCAAAGTATTCCACGACAAAACCAAATTCACACATTATCTCTCCACGAATCCAGCCCTTCAAAGGATAATAACAGAAAAAAACCAATACCCTAGAACCACGCCCTAGAAACAACAAGAAGGTAATCCCTCAACAAACCTAAAAGAAGACAACCACATGAACAGAATGCCAACTTTAACAACAAAAATAACAGGAAACAACAATTACTTTTCCTTAATATCTCTTAATATCAATGGACTCAACTCCCCGATAAAAAGACATAGACTAACAAACTGGCTACACAAACAAGACCCAACATTTTGCTACTTACAGGAAACTCATCTCAGAGAAAAAGATAGACACTACCTCAGAATGAAAGGCTGGAAAACAATTTTCCAAGCAAATGGTATGAAGAAACAAGCTGGAGTAGCCATTCTAATATCTGATAAGATTGACTTCCAACCCAAAGTCATTAAAAAAGACAGGGAGGGACACTTCATACTCATCAAAGGTAAAATCCTCCAAGAGGAACTATCAATCCTGAATATCTATGCTCCAAATACAAAGGCAGCCACATTCATTAAAGAAACTTTAGTGAATCTCAAAGCACACATTGCACCTCATACAATAATAGTGGGAGACTTCAACACACCACTTTCACCAATGGACAGATCATGGAAACACAAACTAAACAGGGACACAGAGAAACTAAGAGAAATTATGAATCAAATGGATCTGGCAGTTATCTACAGAACATTCTATCCTAAAACAAAAGGATATACCTTCTTCTCAGCAACTCATGGTACCTTCTTCAAAATTGACCACATAATTGGTCACAAAACAGGCCTCAACAGATACAAAAATATTGAAATTGTCCCATGCATCCTATCAGATCACCATGGACTAAGGCTGATCTTCAATAACAAAATAAATAATAGAAAGCCAACATTCACGTGGAAACTGAACAACACTCTTCTCAATGATACCTTGGTCAAGGAAGGAATAAAGAAAGAAATTAAGGACTTTTTAGAGTTCAATGAAAATGAAGCCACAACATACCCAAACTTATGGGACACAATGAAAGCATTTCTAAGAGGAAAACTCATAGCTCTGAGTGCCTCCAAAAGGAAACTAGAGAGAGCACACATTAGCTGCTTGACAACACACCTAAAAGCACTAGAACAAAAGGAAGCAAATTCACCCAGAGGAGTAGAAGGCAGGAAATAATCAAACTCAGGAGCGAAATCAACCAAGTGGAAACAAGAAGAACTATTCAAAGAATCAACCAATAAGGAGCTGGTTCTTTGAGAAAATCAACAAGATAGATAAACCCTTAGCCAGACTCACTAGAGGGCACAGGGAAAGCATCCTAATTAACAAAATCAGAAATGAAAAAGGAGACATAACAACAGATCCTGAAGACATCCAAAACACCATCAGATCCTTCTACCAAAGGCTATACTCAACAAAACTGGTGAACCTGGATGAAATGGAGAAGTTCCTAGACAGATACCAGGTACCAAAGTTGAATCAAGATCAGGTTAATGATCTAAACAGCCCTATATCCCCCAAAGAAATAGAAGCAGTCATTAATAGTCTCCCAACTAAAAAAAGCCCAGGACCAGATGGGTTTAGTGCAGAGTTCTATCAGACCTTCAAAGAAGATCTAATCCCAGTTCTTCACAAACTATTCCACAAAATAGAAACAGAAGGTACTCTACCCAACTCATTCTATGAAGCCACAATTACTCTGATACCTAAACCACAAAAAGACCCAACAAAGATAGAAAAGTTCAGACCAATATCCCTTATGAATATTGATGCAAAAATCCTCAATAAAGTTCTTGCTAACCGAATCCAAGAACACATCAAAACAATCATCCATCCTGACCAAGTAGGTTTCATCCCAGGGATGCAGGGATGGTTCAATATATGGAAATCCATCAACGTAATCCAGTATATAAACAAACTCAAAGACAAAAACCACATGGTCATCTCGTTAGATGCGGAAAAAGCATTTGACAAGATCCAACACCCATTCATGATAAAAGTCTTGGAAAGATCAGGAATTCAAGGCCCATACCTAAACATGATAAAAGCAATCTACAGCAAACCAGTAGCCAACATCAAAGTAAATGGTGAGAAGCTTGAAGCAATCCCTCTAAAATCAGGGACTAGACAAGGCTGTCCACATTCTCCATACCTATTCAACATTGTACTTGAAGTCCTAGCCAGAGCAATTCGACAACAAAAGGAGATCAAAGGGATACAAATTGGAAAAGATGAAGTCAAAATATCACTTTTTGCAGATGATATGATAGTATATATAAGTGACCCTAAAAATTCCACCAGAGAACTCCTAAGCCCGATGAACAGCTTCGGTGAAGTAGCTGGATATAAAATTAACTCAAACAAATCAATGACCTTTCTCTACACAAAGAATAAACAGGCTGAGAAAGAAATTAGGGAAACAACACCCTTCTCAATAGTCACAAATAATATAAAATATCTTGGCGTGACTCTAACTAAGGAAGTGAAAGATCTGTATAATAAAAACTTCAAGTCTCTGAAGAAAGAAATTATAGAAGATCTCAGAAGATGGAAAGATCTCCAATGCTCATGGATTGGCAGGATCAACATTGTAAAAATGGCTAACTTGCCAAAAGCAATCTACAGATTCAATGCAATCCCCATCAAAATTCCAAATCAATTCTTCAACGAATTAGAAAGTGCAATCTGCAAATTCATCTGGAATAACAAAAAACCTAGGATAGCAAAAACTCTTCTCAAAGATAAAAGAACCTCTGGTGGAATCACCATGCCAGACCTAAAGTTCTACTACAGAGCAATTGTGATAAAAACTGCATGGTACTGGTATAGTGACAGACAAATAGACCAATGGAATAGAATTGTAGACCCAGAAATGAACCCACACACCTATGGTCACTTGATCTTCGACAAGGGAGCTAAAAACATCCAGTGGAAGAAAGACAGCATTTTCAACAAATGGTGCTGGCACAACTGGTTGTTAACATGTAGAAGAATGCGAATCGATCCATTCCTATCTCCTTGTACTAAGGTCAAGTCTAAGTGGATCAAGGAACTTCACATAAAACCAGAGACACTGAAACTTATAGAGGAGAAAGTGGGGAAAAGCCTTGAAAATATGGGCACAGGGGAAAAATTCCTGAATAGAACAGTAAAGGCTTGTGCTGTAAGATAGAGAATTGACAAGTGGGACCTCATGAAACTGCAAAGCTTCTGCAAGGCTAAAGACACCATCAATAAGACAAAAAAACCACCAACAGATTGGGAAAGGATCTTCACATATCCTAAATCAGATAAGGGACTAATATCCAATATATACAAAGAACTCAAGAAGGTGGACTCCAGAAAGTCAAATAACCCCATTAAAAAATGGGGCTCAGAACTGAACAAAGAATTCTCACCTGAGGAATACCGAATGGCAGAGAAACACCTGAAAAAATGTTCAACATCCTTAATCATCAGGGAAATGCAAATCAAAACAACCCTGAGATTCCACCTCACACCAGTCAGAATGGGTAAGATCAAAAATTCAGGTGACAGCAGATGCTGGCGAGGATGTGGAGAAAGAGGAACACTCCTCCATTGTTGGTGGGATTGCAAGCTTGTACAACCACTCTGGAAATCAGTCTGGCGGTTCCTCAGAAAATTGGACATAGTACTACCGGAGGATCCAGCAATACCTCTCCTGGGCATATATCCAGAAGATGTCCCAACAGGTAAAAAGGACACATGCTCCACTATGTTCATAGCAGCCCTATTTATAATAGCCAGAAGCTGGAAAGAACCCAGATGTCCCTCAACAGAAGAATGGATACAGAAATTATGGTACATTTACACAATGGAGTACTACTCAGCTATTAAAAAGAATGAATTTATGAAATTCCTAGCCAAATGGATGTACCTGGAGGGCATCATCTTGAGTGAAGTAACACAATCACAAAAGAACTCACACAATATGTATTCACTGATAAGTGGATATTAGCCCAAAACTTAGGATACCCAAGATATAAGATACAATTTGCTAAACGCATGAAACTCAAGAAGAATGAAGACCAAAGTGTGGACACTGTGCCCCTTCTTAGAATTGGGAACAAAACACCCAGGGAAGGAGTTACAGAGACAAAGTTCGTAGCTGTGATGAAAGGAGGAACCATTTAGAGACTGCCGTATCCAGGGATCCATCCCATAATCAGCTTCTAAACGCTGACACCATTGCATACACTAGCAAGATTTTGCTGAAAGGACCCAAATATAGCTGTCTCTTGTGAGAGGATGCCGGGGCCTAGCAAACCCAGGAGTGGATATTCACAGTCAGCTATTGGATGTATCACAGGGCTCCCAATGGAGAAGCTAGAGAAAGTACCCAAGGAGCTAAAGGAATCTGCAACCCTATTGTTGGAACAACATGATGTACTAACCAGAACCCCGGAGCTCTTGTCTCTAGCTGCATATGTATCGAAAGATGGCCTAGTCGGCCAACAATGGAAAGAGAGGCCCATTGGACTTTCAAACTTTATATGCCCCAATATAGGGGAATGCCAGGGCCAAAAGAATGGGAATGGGTGGGTAGGGAAGTGGGGGGCTCTATGGGGGACTTTTGGGATAGCATTGGAAATGTAATTGAGGAAAATATGTAATAAAAATATTAAAAATTAAAAAAAAGAATGGGGTGTTGAAGTCTTCCATTGCTATTATATGATGTGCAATGTGTGTTTTGAACTTTAGTCAAGTTTCTTTTATGAGTGTGGTTACCCTTGCACATGGAGCATATCTGTTAAGAATTGAGAGTACCTCTTGGTAGATTTTTCTCCTTTGTTGAGTATGAAGTGTTCTTCCTTATCTTTTTAATAACCTTTTGTTGAAAGACTATTTTATGCTATATTAGAATTGTTACTCCACCTTATTTCTTGAGACCATTTTCTCAGAGAATTGCTTTCCAGCCATTTACTCTGAGATAATGTCTGTCTTTGTCACTGAGGTATGTTTCCTGTAAACAGCAAAATACTGGGTCCTATTTACATATCCAGGATGTTTTTCTATGTCTTTTTACTTTGAAATAGAGTCGATTAATGTTAAGAGATATTAAGGAATAGTGATTGTTGCTTCCTTTTATTTTTGATGTTATTTTTATGATTGTGGGTATATTTTCTTTGGGATTTGTTGAAAGAAGATTATTTCTTGCTTTTACTAGGATGTAGCTTCCCTCCTTGTGTTGGCATTTTCCATATATTATCCTTTGTAGGGTTGGATTTATGGAAATAGATTGTGTAATTTTGGTTTTGTCATGGAATATCTTGGTTTCTCCATCTATGGTAAATGAGAGTTTTGTTGGGTATAGTTGCCTGGGCTGGCATCTGTGCTCTCTTAGGGTCTATATGACATCTGCTCAGGATCTTGGAGGTTTCATTGTTTCTGTTGAATAGTCTGGTATAATTCTGATAGATCTGCCTATATATGTTACTTGACCTTTTTATATTACTGCTTTTAATATTCCCTTTTTGTTTTGTGAATTTGGTGTTTTGACTGTTACATAACTGGAGGAATTTCTTTTCTGATCCAATCTATTTGGAATTCAATAGGCTTCTTGAACATTTATGAGCATCTCTTTCTTTAGGTTAGGAAAGTTTTCTTCTCTAATTTGGTTGAAGATATTTACTGGTCCTTGAAGTTGGGAATCTCCAATCTCTTCTATACTGATTATCCTTAGGTTTGGTTTTATTGTGTCCTGGATGTCCTGGATGATTTATGTTAGGATTTTTTTTTTTTTTTTGGATTTTGCATTTTCTTTGACTGTTGTGTCAATGTTTTCTATGGTATCTTCTGCCACTGAGATTACCTCTTTATTTCTTGTATTCTGTTGGTGATGCTTACCTCTGTAACTCCTGATCTCTTTTCTAGGTTTTCTATCTCCTGGATTGTCTCACATTGTGGTTTCTTCATACTTTCTATTTCCATTTTTAGATCCTGGATGGTTTTGTTCAATTCCTTCACCTATTTGGTTGTGTTTTCGTGTAATCATTTAAGGGGTTTTTGTGTTTCCTCTTTAAGGGCTTCTACCTGTTTACTTGTGTTATCCTGCATTTCTTTAAGGGATTTATAGATGTCCTTCTTAAATTTCTCTATCAGAAACATGAGAAGTGATTTTTTAAATCAGAATCTTGCTTTTTGGTGTGTTTGTTTATCCATGACTTGCTGTAGTGGGAGAACTTGGTTCTGATGATGCCAAGTAGGCTTGGTTTTTGTTGCATGAGGTGAACAAACTTTTTGTTTCATAAAGTTGTTCTGCTTGTCTCTTGCCATCTAGATATCTCTGGTGCTATTTGTTCCTGCTTTCTCTGATTGGAGTTTGTTCCTCCTGTGGGCCTGTGAATCTTTGATCATATGTTTGCCAGCACTTTTTTGGAGACCACCTCTCTCAGAGCAGTATTTGTGTATGGAGGGCTGTAGGCCAGCTTTAACTCCAGAGCTCAGATAGAGACAGGAAGTTTCTGTCCCCTGCTGCTGTGTGGCTTCTGTGTCCTGTGTGTGCCTTACATGTTCCTCTTTGGAAAATTATTTGAGTAAAAGTGGTGATCTCACCTTTGGGCTTTGGAACTAGAACACTCCCCCAAAATCAGCTCTCTTTGGGCAGGATTTGGTTATGGAGGGCTGTGGGACAGCTTTAGTTATGGGGTACAGGTGGTGACTGTAGCTTTTTAGAGTCTTAACCTGTGCTGAGGTTAGTCTTTCTGTGAAGCATCTACTGTTGAGTCATCTCTACTTCCCTACTGGTAAGCAATGCCTCACCCAAATTTCTGTAACTAACCCTAATAAACTCATTGGGTCACCAAGCTAGACTATGTTTTGTTTGTTACTTGTAGGTTCCCTTTCAAGGGTGAGTGGAGGCATGACTTCTTTACAAACAAAGTCTCTCACATACCAGGGCATCCGTACTCAAAAAATTCCTATTGAGACAATTCTTGAAAGAGGCAATTCTGATTCCTATTTTGATATAAGATGCTTTCTTTCTGACACTCTCTGTCATTCACTACAGGGGCATTACCACAGACTGTATTTTGGTATTTGTACTTTCAGTTTCTATAAGCATGGGGTAAAAACAACTTTTGTTTCATAAAGTTAGGTTATCTCATCTATTTTACAGCAGCCATGAAAACCACACATTCTACATGTCTCATAATTTGTTTTCTGTTCTTATGATTTTTTTTTAGTAATAACCTTCTCCTATAGCATTTTATATCTCATTTAGTACCTACAACGATTTACTAATATACATTTTTATTTCTGGCTGATTTGCTTGTTCAGGAATAGTGCTGACTTTTGCCTACAGTCTTGGCTTAATTATTAAAGTTATTCACATTTATTCTTAGCCATGATTTCATTTCTGTGGTAGTGTGATGGATTCTGTATTAATTACTTTTATTATTGCTATGACCAAGAACATAACTACTTCAGGAACTAGATTACTTAGCTCATATTTTTAAGGTATATTATTGTGATAGGAATTATTTGGGGATAGTGGAACAAGAATATGATGCTACTTAATAATTTGTGAGTAAGAAAGAAATATAAATGCACAGGAAGTGGTACTAGGTTCCACAGTTCCACAGTCAATTTTCCTTTCCACAGTCTTAAGGCACACATGACCATTTCCTAATGACCAGGTATTCAAACACTAGCTTGTGCAGGGTTTAATAAAAGGATTTATTATAGAGGTGAACTCACACAGCCATCCATTTTACTGAGCACAGAGTCTCCAATGAAGTAGCTAGAGAAAGGACCTAAGGAGATGAAAAGGTTTGCAGCTTCATAGGAGGAACAACAATATGTACCAACAAGTACCTCTAGATCTCCCAAGGACTATACCACCAATGAAAGAGTGCACATGGAGGGACCCATGCTTCCAGCTGCATATATAACAGAGGATGTCCTTGTGGGACATCAATGAGAGGAGAGGGCCTTGGTCTTGTGAAGACCTCCAGTATAGAGGAATGCCAGGAAAGGGAAGTGTTAGTGGGTTGGTTAGTGAGCAGGGGGAGCGGGGATGAGATGGGGGTTTTCAGAGGGAAAATAAAAGGGGATATAATTTGAAATGTAAATACATAAAACATATAATTAAAAAGATTTATATAATTAAAAAGATCTATGTGTTCATAATCTGTATACAGTCTATCAAGATTTGAAAACAAATTGTGAGAACTGCTATGATAATGCTCTTTTCTTCCAGTTTTTGCAAATTATAAAGAAAAATATGAAGTGATTTGAGATCGATGAATTCATGTTTTATCATTTAGTTACTCAGAAAATAGGAACTGAGCATCTTAGATAATCACAATGGATAGTGCCTCACTGTGAACACTATTTGATATGAGGTCTATATACAAATACACATGCAAACACATACACACATTCATACCACATGTACATATTTGGGAATATATATATATATATATATATATATATATATATATACAAGAATTTTGGTATATGTTTAGATGTATTTCATGTAGCTTCACACATTAAAAATTAGATCTCATTGGGTTGAAAGAAGAGACTTTAAATGTATGTTCTATAAACACTACAAGGAATTATTTTTTTTTATTTTAGTAAGAAATATAAGAAGAACCTGCTTTTGCAGACTCCTGTTATTCAACCATAATTCCAGTACCTGACTCTTCTCATTGTCTTATCCCAGTCCCCAACAGGAGTGAAGACTCTACTCTACCTGTTACACCACAAGCTGCAAGAAATCCATCTAGGTTGCCCAGTAGACTCCCACAAAATGAAGTAATCACAGCAAGAAGTATAGATAGTAGGAAACAGTCAAACTAAAAGGTGAAATCAATAAAACTCCTAGAATCCAGAAATGTGAGAGGCTCCCAGTATCCAATGGAGATGACATTACACAAAATATTGAACAGCAGTTTGATAGAACCTGAAGAGACAACCTCTAGTAGATAGACATCATCCTCAGTGGAAGCAACCTCATGCTTTCCTATCTAAAAGTTTTCAATGCAGAGTTGTCCCTGTTTAAAGGAAATGCAGGGACACAAATTGAGCAGAGGATGAAGGAAAGGTCATCAAGGTACTGCCCACCATGTGATCCATTCCATACTCATGCAAGAAACCCTGACACTATTGCTGATGCTAAAAGATGCTGATGACAGACCTAAGCAGTAGGATAAAAAGTCTGATGTCTAATATGACAAAATATGTGCTCACTTATTTTTGAGCAGTTGGAAATTGTCAAGCACCAAGTAGCAATTTGTCCTGTTGTCATAAAGATGTTTGTCATTTATGAGTGTATTTAACTATTAAAAGTATTACCCATTAAAAAAAAAAAAGTGTGCTTACAGACAGGAGCCTGTTATGGCTATCCTCTTAGAGGTTCTTTCAGCACCTGACTAAGACAGATGCAGATCCTCACAGTTAAACATTGGGCTAAGTTGAGTGATATCAATGCAAAAGTTAGGCAAAGGACTGAAGGAGCTGAAAGAAATTGCAACCCCATAGGAAAAATAACAGTATCAATTAATCTGATCTTTCAGAGATCCCAGGCACTAAACCACCAACCAAAGAGTAGAAGTGGACAGGTCTATGGCTCCTGATACATATGTAGCAGAAGACTGCTTCATCATGCATCAGTGGCAGGTGAGGCACTTAGTCATGTGGAGGCATGATGCCTCAGAAAAGGGGAATTCTAGAGGAATGAGAAGGAAGTGGGTTGATGGGTGGGGGAGTACCCTCCTAGAAACAAAGGGGAGTGGATGGGGTAGAGGGTTCATGGAGAGGAGACCAGGAAGGGGGATAACATTTAAAATGTAAAATGAAAACTATATATATATATATATATATATATATATATATATATATATATGTGTGTGTGTGTGTGTGTGTATGATAAAACATTAAAAATAGATAGAAACAAAGAGAACAATACAAATAATCAATGGAATAAAGAGTTGGTTGTTTTTAGAAAAAATCACAAAATAGACAAACTTTACCCAACAATGTAAAAGAAATTGATAATTTTCTTGATATATATCATTTAGCAAAGATAAATCAAGACGACATAAACTATTTAAAAAGACCTATTATTTCAAAAGAAATAAAAGCAGTCATTAAGTTCTACAACACCAACAACAAAAGTCTAGGAACAGACATTTTTATCTCTGAATTCTACCAGACTTTCAGTGAAGAAATAATACTCCTCAAATTATTTCACAAAATGGAAACAGAAGAAAAAAGAATAACAATCAAATTTCCCTTAGAGGCATAAAGTCAAAAATATTAAAGAAAATACTTGCAAACTGAATCCAAGAATACACCAAAAAGAGAATTCATCATGACTGAATAACCTTCATCCCAGAAGTACAGGGATAATTTAGCATACAAATTCAGTCAATGTAATTCAAAATGTAAGCAAACTGAAAAGCATACATGGTCTTCTCATTGGTTGCTGGAAACATCTTGAAAAAATTCCAACACCCTTTCTTTATAAAAGTCTTGGAGATAGTAGAAATGGAAGGAACATTCCTAAACATAATAAAGGCAATGTACAGCAAATCTATAACCAACCTGCAAATGTGAAGAGACTAAAAGCAATTCCATTAAAATAAGCAAAAGGATAAGGATGTCAATTTTATATCTATCTACTCAATAGATCTTGAAGGAGCTCAAGGGGAATACAATTTGTTAAAGATGAAGTTAAAGTATTGGTTTTTTTGCAGATGATATGATAGTAACCACGAAAGGATGAGTTCAAACAAGGTTGGACAACTTAATAAGATCCTGTCTACAAAACTAAACAAAACAAAAGCAACATTTAAAATGAAAGATCAGCCATCATTGGGAAGAGAGGTCCCTTGGTCTTGCAAACATTATATGGCCCAGGATAGGGGAATGTCCTGGTAAAGAAATGTGAGTGGGTGGGTAGGGGAGCAGGGCATGGGGAGGGTATAGGGGACCTTCAGGATAGCATTTAAAATCTAAATGAAGAAAATATCTTAAAAAAATAAGACAGGATGTAGCTGATGTTTGAGAACTTAGTAAGCATAATTCTAGTCATCAGCACCACACACAAAAAGTAGATTTTTGTCTGATAATAATCAGAGATCATGATTAAGTAGTATTTGTTAGGAGTATTGAGTAGCACCAAAAATCTCAATTAAATAGTCAGCAATGTGACCCTCATGTTGAGTGTTGGACTCAACTCCTCTTGGAGGAAGAAGGCAGCATTAAGGTTAACACTAGCTTATCAATCAACAAACACATCTGACATTCCAGCCAAGTAAGAACATGCCTTTGTTACATTCATATTATTAATATTTATGATGTCTGAACTAGATAAACTAGGGATTATATTCTTTTTACTAGTTTTCTTGATAGATTTTCATGATTTCCTTAATTTCACTGAGGCTGCAAATAGCTATAATATACATAGGAGGATAGGAGGAGCTAGTCAACCTCTGTAACTCAGTAGTTAAAGGTAAAGCTCAATTGTGCATTAGTCACTTGTCTGATTGCCCTGTCAAAATCGACTAAAGCAAAAAAAAACAAAAAACAAAAACAAAAAAACAAAAAACAAAAATCAAAAACCAAACCAAAACAAAAAAAAAAACCCAAAAAACAAAACAAACAAACAAACAAACAAAAAGACAGATTTCGTTGGCTCAAGGGTTGAAGGAGATGTCCTTCAAGTCTGGGAAAGATTGGTGGCAATAGTGATTCTGGTGTGGGAGTAGAGTGTGAGGAAGCTAGGCATATTGCATATGAATTCAGAAAGGAGAAATATGAATGCTGGTTGTTTGGTTCATGTTGTTGTTTTTATTTAGGACTCCAACCAGTAGAATGGTACTTCCCATGCTCAGAGTGGGTCCAGCCATCTCAGTTAAACTTCTTTGGAAGCATCATTACTGACAATCAGAGAGATCTGTATCACAGGAAATTTTGAGCCCTTTAATTTTGATTATCAAATTAACCATCCCAGCTGATAGCTAAGGTTTTCTTGGCTTTTTGGAGACATGTGTCTGAGATGAATCTTGCTGATTTTACAATGAATGTCCATATCAAGAGTGAAATATAGTCAATCGTCATAGTAATATAGTCATAGTACCCTATGAGTGGTACTATTGATATCTACAGTATGAAAGTAAGTTTGGTACCAGAGTTTTAGGAATAATGAAGAATGTGGCTGCCTTGTACTAGTGGTTTAGGGACTATATAAATGAAAGTGTATCTGCTCTTTGGGTAAGGGTAGAATATCTGTTAACATCTAGCTCATTTTGGCTGTACTGTTATACATACTAAGTGCCTCTATCCATTACTCATGTTCTATTCCTGTTCTGTACCTAGAGTGCCAAGGGCATTTAAGAGCTGCATGTTTTGTGTTCCTATGTGCCAAATTGTCTAATAGGTTATAATATAATTGTTAATGATGCTTTGTTGTTACTAATCTAATTTACTACATTGCAATATTATTGTAGATTCTGTTTGTTTTCCCTGAGGGAAATTTAGATTAGGTAAGAATTCTTTACCTTCTCTAATTCTCAGATTGTAGTGCATTATAATGCTAATGGTTTGCTCTAGAATTTTTCTCATCCATACTATGAGAAGCTTTTATATGTGGAACTGAATAGCTAAATTCTCTTTCCATGGAAGAAAGTGCCCCTACTTCACAAATCTGGATTGTTTAAAATATCATTGTTTGAAAGGCTTACTTTATATATCACAGCAATTCATTCATTTTCAAACATTTATGCATGAGATTTTGGGAGCTTCTGTAGAAGAATTATAACTTACAATACTGTTTGTAATATAAAATACATTTAACCCAAATTCTAATAGCCTTGTAATTGAAATACATGCCCTTCAAAAATGTAGTATATAAATAAGCCATAATATTGCTATATGAGTCCAATACAAATTCAGAAATGATGGTTATTATGCTTATTTTTAGTTTCTGGAACTCCATAGTGTTTATGTTTTCTGTAACTGTGATAAACCACCTTGACCAAAAGAAACATAGATGAGGAAATACTTGCAAATCCAGATTACAGTGCAAGACTGAATGCAGCCAGGACAGAAGTTTGGTAGAAAGAAGAAACACTTCTTGCTGACTTGTTTGTACAAGTTCATTTATTTTTCCTATGTAGTCAAGGACCACCTACTCAGCAATGGTTCTACTTAGAGTAGGCTGTGTCTTTCTGAATCAGTTAACAATCAAGGCAATTCTCACATACAGGCTCACAGTCCAATCTGATCTGAGTGATATCTTGATCTGATCTGGGTCTTCTCAAATGACTCCAGTCTGTGTCATGATAAAAGGGAAACCTAATTAGGATAGGTGTCATAGTTGACATTTTGCATTCTTCTGTATTCTCCCTGAAGTGGTTAGTTCAATATTTTCAGAAAATTATTATATTTTTTTCACTTAAACCTTTATGTTTCCTTCTTTGAAAAGATGAAATATTGCTCAAGGAAGAAAAAGAAGATAAGGGATGAATTTCCAGTAACAGGTAACAGAAAGACCTAGGACCATATATCACCTTCTACTGAATAGAAAAGCACACATTCAGACATATCCTTCATGTAGGTGGATGAAACCAAGAAACACAAAGTTCCTGATTACCAATAGGCAGTAACATCTCTTCCCAAGTGATGTTTCTTTGAACCAGTCTCAGTTACTCTACAGTTGCTCTATGGCCCTTATTCACTACTAGACAAATAAGGGGTAATAGAGGTCAAATTTATTATTGGGTATTATCCCTATAATATATTTATTGTAGAACATGGATGAGGACATTTTTATGAAGACTATTCTCTCCATAATCTTGTTTAACACAGCTTTACATTTTCTGTTTCCACAACATCCAGATGTTAGAACTTTTACACTGATGGTATTAAAAGATGGATTCTTGAGAGGTGATTGGGATAATAAAAACAGGTGACTTTTATACAGGCTTCAAACTTGTACATACATGTCTACCCCACAAATCATGTCATATTCAAAGTAAGAGGCAGGCATTCTATGAAGTAGCTCATATCAGACACCTTGTCTACCAGTGTTTTTGTAATGATATCCTTAATTTTCAGGATTATGAAAGTGAATTTTGTTCCTCATAACTTAACACTCTATTTTGTTATGCAAAGAGGAGTGATATAAGATGCTAAAATGTTTCTGCATGTTCCCTTCATTAGGATGGATTAAGCAACCCACTTGTTCTAATCATATCAGTGATATTTTTCCCAATAACTCTTTATGCATTGATATTTCAATCTATTAGAAACATTAAACTGTTTCTTTCTTTCTTCTAAGGCAATGTTGATCACCCTGGATGTTATAACAACTTTGCTGGACTTATATTAGCTATCCTAAATATCAGATATTGATATTTTGATTCACAATATTAACAAAATTATCAATGAAATGATTTTATCATGGAGGATTACTAGAACATGGGAAACTGTATTAGAGTTGTAGCATTACAAAGGCTGTTAACCACAGATCCATAGGTTATGGAATGGATACCTTACCTGAATTTCATAAACAGGGTTGATATGCCTGCCCGTGTTTTTTATATTCCCACAGCTGGCACCTCTACAACAAAGATGACATGCCAAAATATATTATATATCAGATATTTGAGTAAGAATGTTACTTCTTTGACTCCATATGTTTCTGAGTAAGCACATGCGCTTGAACAGAGGAGAATGAAAGAAGGATTGTACTCAGTGTGTAAGACCTTCAACAATTCTTATCTTTTCAGACCCATGAGGACATCTGGCAGTGTTATAGGAACAGATTAAATTAAGATATATATTAAATGGCTTATATACTGCATTAAATTTGTTTCTTAAAAGGATTGAAATTCGGACTATTTTCCCTATTGCTGTGACCAATTCATAACAAGAAGAAACCTTAAAGGAAAAAATGTGGTGTGTGTGTGTGTGTGTGTGTGTGTGTGTGTGTGTGTGTGTTCTTTCTTTCTTTCTTTGGTTTTGGCTCACAGTTTAAAGTACAAAGTTCATCAGAATAGGAAATAAATTGTTGTAGGAGCATTAGATGACTGTTATTCTATGTCTGCTGAGAGTAAACAGAGAATGAATAGGAAGTAGAGTGAAAAATTGGACATCAAGACCAACCCACCGTGACCCACTTCCTCTACTAAAGCTCCAGCACCTACAGAATTTACCATCCACCTTTCAGCACTATCTGCTTCGAACGGAACATTCAAACACCTGAACTTATGGTAGAATGTCATTTTCAAATCACCACATATAGACTTGGAAGAAAAATGTAAAGAATTTGAGACTATATGCATTTCATTCTTTGTTATAGATTCTGGAACGTGTTTCTCTTAAGCAGGAGAAATGTATCATAAATTAACTGATATTCAGAAGTCCTAAATATGTATCAGGACAAGTTTGAGCTTGAGAAGTAGATAGTATTAGTTCACAATCTTGTCAGTGTGACAAGGTTAATGTGTGACTCAGAACTACAATATAGCTATCTGTAGATAAAATTTCTTCATCACTGAAAACAGGACACTGAGCACTAAGCAAAAAATCAAAGTATAGTACATCAAATCTTACTATATGAGACATAACATTTAAAATATTCTTAGTTGTAGTTACCAAACATGAAACCACTACACAATTTTAAATTTTTATTTTCACAGTGTGTATATATGTACAAATATCATAAGATGCCTTCTCTATAGCTCTCCACATTACTTTATGAAGCAGGGTTCTCACTGTAATTGAAGGTTACTGAATTTGCTAGACTGTCTGGATAGGGATCTTCAGGGGTGCAACTAGCTCCTCCTTTTCAGCACTGGAATTATAGCTGCACGTCATAGAGCCTAAATTTTTACATGGGCATAAAGATAATAAATTCAGGTATTACACACCAAATACTTATCCATTGAGCTGTTCCTTATAACCCAGATGGGATATAAAGGTTATTGAATAACTATAATGCTTAATCTCTGACCTTCGACTTCCATGTCTCCTCTCTCTTTCTCTCACTCTCTCTCTCTCTCACTCTCTCTCCCTCTCACACACATTCAGCAAAATCTATTAACTATGTACAAATTCAACATCACTTATAATCTTTACAGTTTAAGTGTCAATACATAACAATTATGCTATATATTTGTATATATAGCATAATTATATATGCCACTTAAGAAACTAATTGGCATTCATGGCAATATTAATACAAACTTAAATAAATTGGTAATAAATTGTCGTTGTGAGATTAAAAAGGTACAGAAATACAGACACATTCAAACCCTGGCAGTAGCAAAGCTACACTAATTGAAAACATGGAGCAATGTATCCTTTTGTCACTTGATATTTTGAGGTTCACTAACCTTTACCTCACTTTCAATAAAATTAAAGTTTTAATATATGTGCTCTCTTGCTCCATTCCCAGTTTATTTTTTTCATCTTGACATATCATGTTTGCCTCTGGGCATACCACTGCTCCTTGAACTTCTTCCTTTTAAGTGTAACAGAAATATTTGTTTAGGAATGTAGAACATTGTGAAACCTGTCCTCCTGTAGGTTTCTCTCAATAAGACCAATGAGACGATGTTTAAGTGAAAGAAATGAAATGACACAGGAGTCCATGGGGAGAAAAAATTAAGGAAGGACCACAAGGGGTTGAAATGAGAGGATTGCTTTAAGATGCTGGCAAGAAGAGAAGAGTAAAATTGCAGACATATCAAACACTATAAAGCAGAGTTCCTGTCTTTAGGAGGTGTTAACACTATTCCTGGACACATATACTCTATGCTATGTTGAATCTATAGCTGTGGACAAATCTTCACGTGTTCAACTGATGTTCTAGTGGTCTCTCTCTCTCTCTCTCTCTCTCTCTCTCTCTCTCTCTCTCTCTCTCCCTCTCTCTCTCTCTCTCTCTCTCTCTCTCTCTCTCTCTCTCTCTCTCTCTCTCTCTCTCTCTCTCTCTCTCTCTTTCCTCCTGTCGGTAGAAGTGCATATATTTATGGAGATGTGTGTAAGTCCCTATATAACTGCATATAGAGGACAAGTATACCTTTAATGTTGTTCTTCAAGAAATAATACCCTTCCCCATTTGAGTCTGAGTTTCTCATGGACTGGAAAATTGACAAGTAGGCTAAGTTTGACTAACTAGAGGAATTCAGGGAAGGAATTCAGGGACAAGGCTGTTTCTATCTCCCTGGCATTGCAATTATAAATGCATATCATGATATATAATAATGTAGACTTATAATTAGGCTTTCTTTTTTGTTCCTAAAACTGAATATTGAATCCCTGGACTGGTATATGAAAGGCAAACATTCTACAAGTAAGCTATCATCCTCATATGTGGGTTTTGCAGGTGGAGCTCTGCTTCTTATGTTATCAAGGCACAGACTTTGAAATATCCTCAGCACCAGTATAGTTTATTATAAAATTAACTTACTTTTATTCATACCTAAAGGATATCAATATTCAAGCAATCTCTCTTCTGCATTCTTCCTTCTGAGTTTGCTACTGACCTCTGGGCTATTTTAATATTTGCAGGATCCTTATTTGTGCTCCACATAGTCAGGGATTCTTTCTTGTCATTCATTCCAATCTCTTTCCCATCATGTTATGTGGTAGACACATTTTAACCTTATCTATAGCCAAGATACTGCTTTTACCAATATTACTCTCTTTCTAGAATGATCTATACTATCTCATTGGCCTGGACAATGAATACTCTTTCACTATAAAGTCTCCAATGATTCCAATTTACAATCTCTTTCTTCTCTAAGGTTATCTCACATAGTCCCCTGTGAGAACTGTTCATATTTTTTTTTTACTTCCCTTGGCTAGATGCAGTCCTTCTGTTCTATATCATCATAACATGTTCAAACTTTAATTCTGATGAACTGAAAGGTCCGTTCCAAACTTTCCATTCCTCAATGTATAAGAAAGGAGTTCAATTTCTGATATATAAAAAAGTGGTTGACATTTCATAGAAGAACTTCCTGAAGGAGCCTGGAAGATGATTCCGTTAGTAGAGTGCCTGCCATACAGACATAAGATCCAGAGTGGAGATTCCCAGAGGTAAATTCAAATCCCATATATAAGAAGCCAATCATGATAGTTCATTTCTCTAAACCTAATTCTGGCTAGTGTGGTGAGGGAAGGGCAGGAATGCGATAGGCAACTAATTCAAATCCAATTTAGATCTGTACCTTTCATTTCTATGCACAACTTACTGCAAGTATATATGTGCACATGTGATTGGGTGTGCAAGCATACACACATGAACATAAGAATGGGGGAGGATTTGTCTTCTATCTACTGTCTTTTGCTGCTCACATTATATATTGAACAGAATGTCCACCATTTTTTCCAAAATGGCCTATGTTTAGGTTCTGCCTTCTACATTGGCCTTTCTTGTTCAGCCCCTGCTTTCTACAGTGGCCTCTTTATTCTCTTATGTATGCTAAAGATAAGTGGTATTCTCCTACATTTGGACATTCACATATTTTATAGACAGATTTTTCCTTTGTACTTAGTGTTTAACATAAACTTGGAGACAAACTTTGATTTCAGGTCTAACCCCTGGTTTCCAAATAAACATTAACAGAGAACTCTATTTATCAGTTCTTATGGGGTCAACCCACTAATACAACTCTATTATTTGTCTGTTTACCTGTTTAAATTTGTTAGACATTTCAGGAAAGTACAGGTGTTTGGTTAGCATTTGTGATGAACAGGATCTATAACATCTTATGTGACATCATCAAGTTAGTTGCAACATTTTGATAGCTTTCATCTTGATCCTATATTCATACACTCTGGAAGTGTTTGACAGTTTACCATGCACAGTAGATATTCAGTCAGCATATTACAATGATTCACTGTTTGCAAACATTTCCTTGCTATGAGTTATGGTAAAATATGGGATACAAATTTCATTTCTAGTTGGTTTCTATAGAATAAGATATGCAGATTAAGAGCATAAGAATTAAATTCTTTGGTCTTGAATCTACCTCTGCCACTCACACACCATGCAGAACTGGACAACAAACTTAGCTAATTAATGTCAAGAGTTGTAACACTGGCACTATTCTTTCAATAAGTGTCATTCAATTGTGTGAGTTTCCTTTCTCATTATTGTGACATAATACTCAACAAAATCAATTTGAGCATGGAAGGGTATATTTGGGGTTGCAGTCTTAGAGTATAGTCCACCATAGTGTGGAAGACAGGAGGAGCTTGAAACAACTGATTGTATTGTAGGCACGATCAGGAAGTAAAGAGAAATATGAAAGCTAGAGACGTGACCATTAACTTCTGCTCAAGTTCTTCTCTTTATTCTCCTCTATAATACGTGCAATAGTATAACTAAGGTCTTTACAAATGGCAGATATATTTACCTCAATGAAAATAACAATCTACTTCATACTCATTCCAAGAATTGTCTTTTATATGTTATCAGGTGCTTTCAAGTTGGCCATCAATAATAATCATAAAAACCAAGATTAAATGTTACCTTGTATTATTGTGAATTTCGATGTTATTGCATATTAATTCCTAGCATTTTCTATATTATTATTATTTTGCTTATCTTAATTTACCTTTGATTTTTTTATAAATGTATATAATAAAAAAAGGAGTCTTAGGTTCAATTTTTTTTTAATTTTCTGTAAGTGCCAAGTAAAGTGATTACAGATGGTCTGTTTTTATGTACCCCAAGCCATGGAAATGAGTGGCATTAATGTCTGAGACTGTTATTGCTCTTTAAGATGTCACTAAGAGGGTAATCTATCAGCTAATGGTCACATAACTAATCAACTGTGTAAGATACATGTATTGGAGGAAAGATGTGTTACAGTAAATAAATAAAAATAAAAAAATAAAGAGTTGATCATCAACCTTTCAGTCATAATTTCCTTTAAGATTTGGGAAGTTTTTTATTATTCTAGAAAGAGAACTGAGAAGCCCCAGAAAGGACCCAACGGTCTTTTTAAATTTTTTACTTTAGATTTTTATTATTTTTTCTTATAGCTCAGGGACTGTATCTTTCTTTACTATTACTACAGGCCTTCAATAATAAAATAGCCTTTAAAACAAAAGATAGGAGCATATGTGTTGGGAAGACTTATGAACAGTACTGCAGAAATGAAGATAAAATCGAAGGGTTAATGCTCTGTACCTCAACTAAGTTATAGAGGGAGATGCTCTTGTGATTGATGAGGGTTGGATTATGAAATTTGTGGCACCAAATATTGATCTAAGTTTCAATGATGATGATAGCAGCGAACATTCCAGGTCATATCTCTGAAGAAAACACAAGAATAGCTTTTTCACTTTTTGTTTATCAGGGAAGACTTCTGGCAGAATTTGATAGTAATGACAAGTTTACATGGTCATCAAGCATGTGCAGAAAAGCCAAACAATTCTCATTCTAAGAACTTCAATGATGCTTCTTTTAATAACATAAAATCTTTTATTGGGCTCACTGTATACATAGAGTGTTTTTGTATGGATTCAAGCTTTTTGGACTGCTGGTCAAGTAAGAGAACTTACTTCCTTGCTTCTGGTTGATGAGTAGGATGTGCACATTGATAAAATAGATGCATACACTGAATACTGGTTTTCTTCCATATCTCTGCTTAAGTGTATCCCTTCAGATTCCTGCTATGGGTTAATGTCTTGGATTCTCTCAATAATAGATCCTAATGTACAAGATGTAATAAATTTTCCTGCCCAAATATTTTGGTCCTCTCCTTGGTTGCCCAAACACAAAGAAAATAGAATACAAAGCAAGCAACTTGCTAACTGAGCTATCTCTAACACATTACTGATCTCTTAGCCTTCATTAAAAACCATTGTCACTTCTCTGTCTTTGCATAGTGTATGCAGCTTTTAAAAGTCTGATTATGCAATTATTTATTAAGATCTGACATACTTATGCTTGAAATCTTTACATTAGATTTTCTTTAATGATACTCTAGGGATCACTGTCCAGGAAAATGCTCTTCCCATAGAAAGATATGATGGAGAGATTCTATACTTTTCAATTCACATAAAAATAGTAAACGTTTCTTGGACGTAATCAAAGGAAATATTTCTTTTTGCTCAGAACTATTTGTAAGTACCTTTTGTAAGGATTATTTTTGCTGTGATAAAACCATGACCAAAGCACCTTGGAAGAATAGGGTTTATGTCTCTTACACATATCTGGTCTTCATCAAAGGAAGTTAGGTCAGGAGCTCAAACAAAACATGTGAAAAGAGGCAGGAGCTGATACAGTGTAGGGATGCTTACTGGTTTGCTTAGAAGGCTTTCTCGTCGTGCTTTTTTTTTTTTTTTAGAGCACAGGACTACTATCCCAGGGGTACTCCATTCCACAATAGCCATCCCACTTCCCCATCAATCACTAATTAAGAAAATGACCTAGAGATTCCCTCCATAATCAGAGACCTGCACTTCTTCTGGTGCTCATTTGTGCTGGGAGCAGAGCCAATCCCATACAACACACAACCCAGGTTCAGCTTGCCCCCACCCCCAGGTATTCTGAAACATCCAGGATCACAGGATCTCAGGCTAACAGGCTTACAGAAAGGAGACAATCCAGTCAGAGACAGTGAGGATAGATAACACCAGAGATAAACAGTGGAAAGAGGCAAACATATGAACACAAGCGACAGAAATCAATTTTACTTGGAAACATCAGAACATAGTTCTTGGACCACAACAATTCCAGGATACACCAACAAACTTTTAAAGCAAGAGTCAGATCTAAGCTCTCATTTCATGAAGGTGATATAGGACTTTAAGAAGGACATAAATAACTGCCTGAAAGAAATACAGGAGAACACAAGTAAACAAGTAGAAC
The DNA here is from genome assembly GCF_978045245.1 of Mus caroli. Taxonomy (NCBI): domain Eukaryota; kingdom Metazoa; phylum Chordata; class Mammalia; order Rodentia; family Muridae; genus Mus; species Mus caroli. The sequence continues at coordinate 109,832,638 of NW_028227256.1, read as the reverse complement.
CCTTAAAGAGGAAACACATAAATCCTTTAAAGAAATACAGGCACATACAGTCAAATAGGCAAAAGATTAAAAAAAAAAATCATCCAGGATCTAAATATGGAAATAGAAACGTTAAAGGAAACTAAAAAGGAGACTGCCTCAGATGTGGAAAACCTAGGAAAAAGAGCAGGAGTCACAGATGCAAGAATCACCAACAGAATACAAGAGATAAAAGAGAGAATGTCAGAGGCAAAAGATAAAATAGAAGACATGAACACAATGGACAAGGAAAATACAAAAATCAAAAAGCTCCTATTTCAAAACATTCAAGAAATCTAGGACACAATGGTAAGAATGAGCCTGAGAATAATAGGTATAGAAAAGAGTAAAGAATCACAACTCAAAGGGCCAGCAAGCATCTTCAACCAAATTATAGAACAAAGCTTTCTTATTCTAAAGAAAGAAATGCCCCTGAACATACAAGAACCATACAGAATACCAAACAGGTGGGAATAGAATACCTCAACTCGTATAATTAAAACACCCAATGCACAGAACAAAGAATATTTAAAACTATTAGGGAAAAATGCCAAGTAATATATAAAGGCAGATCTTTTAGAATTAAACGAGAATTCTCAACAGAGACTATAAAAACCAGAAGATCCTGGGCAGATGTCAAACAGACACTAAAAGAACACCAATGCCAGCATAGTCTACTATACCCAGCAAAACTTGCAATTACCATAGATGGAAAAACCGAAGTATTCTAAGAGAAAGCTATATTTACACAATATCTTTCCACCAATGCAGCCCTACAGAGGATAATAGAAGGAAAAGTCCAACACAAGGAAGCAAATACACCCAAGAGGAGTAGATGGCAGGAAATAATCAGTCCCAGGGATGAAATCAACGAAGTAGAAATAAAAAGAACTATACAAAGTATCAACAAAACTAGGAGCTATTTCTTTGAAAAAATTAGGAATATATATAAACCCTTTGCCAGACTAACAAGATGACACAAAGACAGGATACAAATTAACAAATGCAGAAAAGAAAAGGAAGACATAACAACATACACTAAGGAAATTTTTAAAAATAGTCAGATACTACTACTAAAGTCTATACTCATCAAAACTGCAAAACCTGGCATGCATGATTTTCTAGATAGATACCAGGTACCAGAGTTAAATTAGGATCAGATAAATTATCTAAACAGTCCCATAGCTCCCCAAGAAAATAGAAGCAGTCATTAGAAGCCTCACACCCCCCCCAAAAAAAAAGGAAAAAAAAGAAAAACAAAAGGCCCAGGATCAGACAGTTTTAGTGCAGAATTTTATTCCATAAAATAGAAAAATAGAAAAAGAAAGAACACTGCTATGAAGCCACAACTACACTGATACCTAAACCACAAATAAGATCAAACAAAGAAAGAGAACTACAGAACAATTTCCCTTATAAATACCAATAGAAAAATACTCAATAAAATTCTTAAAAACTTAATCTAAGAACACATTAAAATGATCATCCATCACTATCGAGTAGGCTTCTTCCGAGGAACACAGGAATGTTTCAATATACAGAAATGCATCAATGAAATCAACTATAAAAACAAACTCAAAGGGGGAAAAAAAAAACATGATAATCTTATGAGATGCAGAACAAGCCTTTGACAAAGTATAAAATCCATTCATGTTAAAATTATTGGAGAGAACAGAAATTCAAGGTGATACCTAAATATAATAGAAGCAAAATATGGAAAACCACTAGCCAACATCAAATTAAATGGAGAGAAACTCAAACCAATCCCATTAAAATCAAGGATAAGACAAGGCTGCCAACTCTCTCTCTACCTGTTCTTTATAGTATGGAAGTTCTAGCCATAACAACTAGACAACAAAAAGAGATCAAAGGGATACAAATTGGGATACAAAGGATGTCAAGATATCACTATTTGCAGATGAAATGATTGTATTCACAAGCAACCTCAAAAATTCTACCTGATAGCTCCTAAATCTGCTAAACAACTTCAGCAACATGACTGGATATGAAATTAAACCTATCAAATTAGAAGGCTTTCTCTACTTGAAGGATAAACTTGCTGAGAAAGAAATTAAGGAAATGGCACTCTTTGCAATAGTCACAAGTAATATAAAATACTTTGGTATGACTCTAAACAAGCAAGTGAAAGATGTGTATGACAAGAACTTCAAATACCTGAAGAACGAAATTGAAGATGATCTCAGAAGTTGGAAAGATCTCCCATACTCATGGATTAGCAGGATTAATATAGTTAAAAAAAAGTTCATCTTTTCAAAGGCAATCTACATATTCAATGAAATCTCTATCAAAATACCAATTCAATTCTTCATAGAGTTAGAGAAATCAATTCTCAAATTCATTTGGTATAACCAAAAACCTACTACAGCAGAAAACTATTCTCAACAATAAAAGAACTTCTAGGGAATTACCATCACTGACCTCAAGCTGTACTATAGAGCCATGGTGATATAAGCTTCATGATATTGGTAAAGAAACAGGTCAATGGAGTGGAACTGAAGACCCAGAAATGAACTCACACACCTCTGGTCACTTGCTCTTTAGCAAAGTGGCTAAAATGATCCAGTGGAAAAAAACACAGCATGTTCATCAAATGGTGCTGGTTTAACTGGCAGTCAACATGTAGAAGAATGAAAATTTATTCATTCTCATTTCCCTGTATAAAACTCAAGTCCAAGTGGATCAAGGACATCAACTTAAAACCGGATACACTCAATCTATTAGAAGAGAAAGTGGAAAGTGGAGAAAAGCCTCAAACACGAAGGTACAGGGGAAAATATCCTTAATAGAACATTAATGGCTTATGCTCTAAGATCAACAATTTACAAATGGGGCCTCAAAAATTTAAAAGCTGTTGTAAAGCAAATGACACTATCAATAGGACAAAATGGCAAACCACAAATTGGGAAAAGATATTTATCAACCCTACAGCCAATAGAGGGCTAATATCCAAAATATATAAAGAACTCAAGAAGGTAGACGCCAGAAAACCAAATAAGTCTATTAAAAAGTTTAGAACAGAACTAAATAGTGAATTCTCAACTGAAGAATCTTGAATGGCTGAAAAGCACTTTAAAAAAAAGTGTTCAACATCCTTAGTCATCAGGAAAATGCAAAAGAAATGACCCTGAGATTCCACCTTACACCAGTCAGAATGTCTAAGATCAAATATGCAGGTGAAAGCAGTTGTTGGTGAAGATGTGGAGAACAAGGCACACTCCTCCATTGCTGGTGGGATTGCAAGCTAGTAAGACCACTTTGGAAATCAGTCTGGTTGTTCCTGCAGAAATTGGAAATATTTCTACCTTAGGGCCCAGGGCATATACCCAAAAATGTTTCATTATATAACATAGATACATGCTCCACTATGTTCATAGCCACCTTATTTATAATAACAAAAAGCTGGAAACAATTCAGATGCCCATCAAAATTGTATATATGTGGCACATATACAATGGAGTATTATGCTGCAATTACAATGACTTCATGAAATTATTAGGCAGATAGATGGAACTAGAAAATTTCATTCTGAGTGAGGTATCCCAAACAAAAATGAACACACAGGATGTGTACTCACTAATATGTTGATATTAGCCCAAATACTCATAATGTCCATAATTCATCTCACAGAGCAAATGGAATGTAGAAGGAAGTAAGGAAGTATGTGGGGGAGCAATCTCATACAGGCAAAAGGGCAGGGGCTGTATAGGCATGGAGGGTTGGTGGAGGGGGTATCCATAAGTGGGATATCATTTGAGATGTAAACAAATGAAATGATTAAGAAAGAAACAAAGAAAGAGAGAAAAAGATAGAAAGTGGGAGGGAGGGAGGCAGAAAGAGAGAGAAAGGAGAGAAAGAGAGAGAGAGAGAGAGGGAGGGAGGGAGAGAGAGAGGGAGGGAGAGGGAGAGGGAGAGGGAGAGGGAGAGGGAGAGGGAGAGGGAGAGGGAGAGGGAGAGGGAGAGGGAGAGGGAGAGGGAGAGGGAGAGAGAGAGAGAGAGAGAGAGAGAGAGAGAGAATATGACCTGGATGCTTGCCTTCATCCTGATCTTATGGACACATTTTTTATTTTGGAGGTTTTCTTATCTCAGATGACTCCGTATTGTGAAAAGTTGAAATAAAGGAATTTGGTGTGTGTGTGTATGTGTGTGTGTCCATGTGTTTGTATGTTCATGTGCATGAATGCCAAGGAAGGCACATGGAAGTAAGAGAATAGCATCAGATGTTGGTTCTTACCTTTTATCTGGTCTGGGGTAGGAGCCTCTGCAGTAAATATAACATGTGTGTGTGTGTGAGTGTGTGTGTGGGGTGACCACATGTTTCATCATTGTCGAAAATAATATGAAGAACAGTCAGTTATCAGTCAGGAAACTTTAGGACAGACTTGATAAAACTGTTACTGAGAGTGAAAGAGGAAAATTACTGGACACCTGAACTTTTCCTGAACTCTCTTACCCCTCCCATCCAGAGACTGTTCCCGGAGCACTTCTGAACTTTTTACCCCAAGGTACCCCCTCCCAATTGGAAACTGCTCCAGGAACATTTTTTAGATAAGGGTCTCCTGGAACGAACAAACCTAGTCCTACCCCTCCTAACTGAAGACTGTTCCAAGAACATTTTTGAGATAGGGGCCTCCTGGTACTACCCCAGAATGTTCCAATAGATCGAGTACATTGCCAAAATATAGGACACGACCCCTTGATGACGTAAAACTTGTACTTTTCCCCTTACCCTTCTCCTATAAAAGCCTGTGACAAGTCTGGGCCAATGGCCGAATCTCCTCTGCACCTTGCTAGCTGCATGAGTTTCGACCCCAGATATCTGGTATATGTGCTTTTTATGTGCTTTCTTGTCGTTGCTGTATTAAATCTTACTCTCTATACATCTTAAGTCCGGTCTCAGTGTCTTCTTGGGTGTGCGGCTGCCCCGAGGCTTGAGTGAGTGTCTCCCTTTGGGAGTCTTAGAGTCTTTCAAGAGCATTTGTCGATTAGGAGACTACTCTCTTCTTGAAATATTTTTCAAACAATGAGTTTCTAGTAAGAGGGATTTTTGTATTATCAGAAGAAAAAGAATATCCTTAAACAGAATCCCTTATAGAAACTGAGAAGAGATTTAAGAACTAGAAGAAAGCTTGTAATTCTGATTAGTACCAATTTGTTTACATATGTTTGAATTTGAGTGTGGGTGTAAGTGAATATATATGTGTATGCATGTGTGCCTATTGCATGTACACACATGTGCACATGTTACTATGCATTCACTTGAGTGAGTATACACTTGTCATGTACATGCCTCTCTCTCTCTCTCTCTCTCTCTCTCTGTGTGTGTGTGTGTGTGAGTGTGAGTGTGTGTGTGTTTGAGTCTGTATATGTATTCCTGAATGTGTGCATGTGATATTTTTATGGAGAAGAACATCCTTATGTATGTTCCTGTGGTATGCATGTGTGTGCTGTATGTCTCTCTCTCTCTCTCTCTCTCTCTCTCTCTCTCTCTCTCGCTCTCTCTCTCTCTGTGTGTGTGTGTGTGTGTGTGTGTGTTTCAGTCACTCTATTTATTTTTGAAACAATGTCTCTCACTCTTTCCCTAGTTTTGTTGATTTGGCTATACTAGAGGGACAATCATCCCCAAAGATCCTTCTGTTTACACCTGCTGAGCACTTGGGTTGTAGCCATGTGCTAACACACCTGGTCTTTGTCTGTGAGTACTGTGCATCTAAACTCAGGTCCTCATGATAAGAAGCAAGAAGACTGTCAATTACGGCATTCCAGCAGCTCCACACACTGGTTGTATTTCAGAGCACAGCCACCTAAGTGCAGGTGCAAAATGTTAGCAGAAATTTTAGAGTAGTACATTGCACTATACCTAGCTTTCTAAGTGAGTTCTGGGCCCCAGACTCATGCTTTTGCTATAGTCTTTTAACAGCTAAGGAATATTCATATCTCCAAATCATTCAATTAAGATTTGTATTATTTTCAAGAAGAATAGCAAATTCTTAGGAATAGGTTTTCTTTCCTTTTTGTTTGTGTTGATTTGAAATACCTTTAGTACATAACTTTAAAAAATACAATGTACATTTAATTATATAAATATGATTTCATATGTATGCAATTAATAATTTAAAACATTGTACAGGAATCATTTTTCTAATGTACATAATTAGGACAATTTTTAAAGAGATATTTCCATTTAAAATTAAAAATAAAATAGCTAATTGAAAAAAATGTGTGATATGTGATGGTGTATAACATAAAATATTTTAACAAGATTTATTTATGTGACTAAATGTGTCCATAGTTAAGAGTACATATGTGCCACAACATACATATGGAATTCAGAAGATAACATGTGGAAATTATTCCTTCCTTCCACCTCATAGGTTTCAGAGATTGAACAAATTTAAGGAGATAAACATCTTCTCCAGGAGAGAAATTTCACCAGACCAATATTTTCCCCTTTAGGTGACTTAAACATTAGTTGACCTGACATTCAAATCATATCTTGGTGCTAGGCCTACTCTGGCACCTGTAGGTTAAGAGATATCCATCAACATCATGTTATAGTATCTTAGTCCATTGTGTAATCTTGTGGAAGATTAAATGACCTCAGTATAGTCTGTCATGTCTTTGGCCTCAGATTTTTTCTCTGTTCTTTAGAAAATAACTTCCACTTTTCTAGGCCTGTCAGAATACTCACAAAAGCTTTCCAACATGGGTGCTTTTCATTACACTCGTCTACTACAGCTCACTGTCCTCATGACTCCCAGGTTAGTCATTCCAAGACAGTGATTGGCTTACAATTGTGAGTAGTTAAAAAGGCAAGCATATGTAACATGAGCACTTACAGAAACTGTCATACTTTCCTTTCTGTTGCTATAATAAAATACCCCAGCAACAAAAAACTTAGGCGACTTAGAAGGTTTGGAGGTGGCATTACATGAATGTGATTGTTTCCTTTTGGCTTTGTTCTGGGATGATTAATATGTTTTTTTCTTTTGGTGTAGGTATTCTCCTTGTTTCAAAGTTTTCCTTCTGTTATCCTTAGTATGACTGAGTTGGGAGCTAGATATTGTTTGAATTTGTTTGTTTTCATGGAATATTTTAGTTTCTCCATCTATGTTGATGGATAGTTTACTGGGTATAATAGCCTGAGCTGGCATTTGTGTTCTCTTAGAATCTGTGTGACCACTGTCCTGGCTATTCTGGCGTTTTAGGGTCTCTGTTGAGAAGTCTGATATGATTGTAATAAGTCTGCTATTATATAATATTTGGACCGGTTCCATTTTAACTTTTAATATTCTTTCTTAATTCTGTGCATTTAGTGGTTTGATTATTATGAGATCTGAGGATTTACTTTTCTGATCCAATTTATTTGGTATTCTATATGATTTTTCTTACATTTATGGTCATCTCTTTCTTCACGTAGGGGAAGTATTGTTTTATTATTTCGTTGAAGATGATTTCAGGTCCTTTGAGCTGGGAATTTTCACTCTCTTCTGTTCTTATTATTCTTAGATTTGGTCTTTTCATTGTGTCCTGGATTTCCTTGATGTTTTCAGTTAAGAGGTTTTTTTTGTTTTTTTTTGTTTTTTTTTTTTGAATTTTCTTTGATAGTTGTGTCACTATATTCTAAGGTATTTTCTACAACTGAGATTATCTCTCCTATCTCTTGTATCTTGTTGGTGATGCTTACGTTTGTAATTCCTGATCTTTCTCCTAGGTTTTCCATTTCCACGGTTCCCTCAATTTGTGTTTTCTTTATTGTTTCTACTTCCCGTTTTAGGTCTTGGACTGCTTTGTTCAATTTCTTCCCTTGTTTGATTATGTTTTCCTGAATTTCTTTAAGGAAACAAGTCTTTTACTTGTTTTTTTTTTTTGTTTGTTTTTGTTTTGTTTTTATGGGCTTCTAAATATTAACCTCTCTTTTGCTTTGTTTCTTTCAGTGAGTTATTTATATCCTCTTTAAAGAACTCTATTATCTTCATGAGATATCAGCTTCCTAATTTTCAGGTATGTTTGTGTATCTAGGGCTTGCTGTGTTGGGAGAACTGGGTTCTGCTGACACCAAAGTATATTGCCTTTTGTAGCTTGTGCAATTGTGCTTGCTGCTTGACATTTGGTTATCCCTGGTGTTAACTGTTCTGGGTGTCACTGCCTGGAGCCTGCCCCTTATGTCCTTTGGTTGCTTCAGTTCCCCTGGTAGACCTGTAACCCTGGCTGTAACAGACCTTCTGTGAGGCCTTCAGAATATTGGTCCTTCTAGGGAGCCATCAAGCTGTTGTCCTGGGTATTGCTGTTCTCTGAGGAGGCCTACAGACTGTGGGGTCTGTTGCCCAGTTGCCCTGTATGCAGCACAATTCCTGAGATGCTTTCACAATTAGCAGAGTTCAAAGTAAAGGTATATAGGAAAACTGATAATCAAAATCTACAAAGTATTTAATTCAGCCAAGGAAATTTCACCTTTGAAAATTTAAAAATTATTATATAAAATTAACTACACCAAGAATAATGTTTTTCAAGGACTATTCCGCAGAAGAAAACAGTTTTTAATTTCTTGTGAACTAGCACAAATATCATAAATGATTTATGTTCCTTTGGCAACCTTTATCTTTTGTACAGATGTAAAATCAATAGAATAAAAAAGTAAAAAATATATGCAGTTACATTCTGTGCAAAAGAAAATCCCATTGAAGACGATCAAGAGCAAAATAAATTGCATAACATTTATAAACTAATACTATATAATTCATAAAATGGGTAAATTAAAGAAAAATATATGATTATTTCAACAGTTATAGGACAGACTAATTAACACTACACAACCATCAACTCTATATAGGCAAACCCCCAAAACAGAGTTAAGCAGAAGCCCTGGGGATTTCCTCAATTTGCTAGATGTTCAAAATGTCAAGAGAACATCTTCTAGAAAATATCTTACTTAAATCTGAGACTGAGGATCAGATGGTAGTTAATTGTCAGGATTATTTAACTTTGTGTAAGAATTTTTTAATAGAGTTATAAGGAATGAAAAAATAAATAAAATTGATGTTCAGAATATAATCCTGAAATTAGATGCTTATTGTTCTTATATGTCATCTTTTTATATAGAAAAAAACAGAAAATTATCTAAATTGAATGATTAAGCTAAATATGCATGTTTTAAAATCGTATTGTATTTGAGAACCATGTACACAAATATTTCCATGCTTTATGAGAATGAACAAACAATGAATTTTTAATTTTATTCATTCATTTGTGTTTGTGAATGTGCATGTGTGTGTATATTCTTTGTGTGTATATGTGATAGAGATAGACTGTGATGGTTTGTATATCCTTGGATCAGGGAGTGGCACCATCTGAAGGTGTGGCCTTGTTGGAATAGGTGTGACCTGGTTGGAATGGGTGTGTCACTGTGGGTGTGGGTATAAGATCCTCACCCTAGTTGCCTGGAAGTCAGTCTTCCACTAGCAGCCTTTGGATGAAGACATAGAACTCTCAGCTCCTCCTGTGTCATGCCTGCCTGGATACTTCCATGCTCCCACCTTGATGATAATGGACTGAACCTCTGAACCTGTAAGCCAGCCCCAATTAAATGTTGTTTTTTATAAGACTTGCCTTGGTCATGGTGTCTGTTCACAGCAGTAAAACCCTAACTAAGACAGAAGTTGGTAGGAGGAGTGGGTTATTGCTGTGTTAGGCCTGACCATGCTTTTATTTGACAGAATGGATTTTGGGACTTTGTATTTGGAAAGCAATGGAATGCTTTAAATGGGGCTTAATGGGTCATCCTAGTAGGAATATGGAAGACTTAGTTGCTGGGAGTAATTTGAACTGTGTTGACCTGGCCCAAGAGATTTCAAAGGAGAAGAATTTCAGAATGTGGCATAAAGACTGGTTTTGTGGTATTTTGGTGAAGAATGTGGCTACTTTTTGCCCTTGTCTGAAAAGTTTGCCTGAGGCTAAGGTGAAGAGACTTGGATTAATTGCACTGACAAAAGAAGTTTCAAAAAAGCCCAGCAGAGACTTTGTTCTCTGGTTAAGTCTTATGAAGAGAAGTTTGAATAAGCATAGCAAGCTTAGAAAGGAAAATTATAAAATATATGGTTTGAGTATTAAAGGGGTACCAGGAAGTGAAATGGAAAAAATTCCTGTGTTCTAGGAGATAACAGATTAAGGGAGTGGGACCTTGGTGCAAGATCCTACCCAGCTCAATTAAATCCAGGCATGGTGGTACACACCTTTAATCTCAGGAGACAGGCATGCTGATCTCTGCATTCAAGGTCAATCTACAGAGCAAGAACCAGGATAGCCAAGTTTAGGCAGTGAAGGATTTAGAAAACATAAAACTAGTGATAATGTAATAGTACAAGGGGATCACTTTCTAGTTCCTGTAAGCAGCAGAACTCAGCAGCTTCAGCCATGTGGCTCTGGCTCTAGAGTTAAGAATGGAAGGAACTACTGGGAAAATTGATGCTGGTTAGCTGGAGCTAAGGAATTAGCAGTGATTAAGAAGAGACCAGCATCACTGAGGTGAAATCTTCTGGAAATTGTTTGCTGGGAGCACAAAGAAGCTGTGTTCCAGAGATAACCAAGGTTGCACCTCATTCTGCGGCTGGACTTGGTAATGTGTAAGAGTCACTCAGGTGGTACTGCTTGTGAAGGAATGAAGGGATAATGGAGAGAAGCTGAGGCTTAGCACTGTGAGAGTCCAGGGAAGGCCATTGGAGAAGGTGAAGCCTCAGCTGTAGTTGATGGCCCTGGACTGAAGGGGTCATGCAAGGGATTTGAGGCTTGGCACCCAGAAGAGAGCCTATGAGAGGCTATTGGTGAAGCCTAGTTGGTGTGGAATACCCCAGTGTATTGGAGATGTCAGTACCATGGGATGGTCACCAAGAACAGCAGCTGTAGTGGAGTAGATCAACCTGAGCTTAGAGTGCTACAGAGAGCAGAGCTGGAAAAGTGATGCCAGCCCTTAGAAGGAGTCCAAAAGACCAAGTGGAATTCCAGACACTGAAACAAGAAGCTGTAACATTGAAATTGCCTTGGAGACTCAAAGATGTTAAAGATGCCAGAGCCATGGATACATGCTGAGGAAAGCTGCTAACAGGGAGTGGAAACAGCCCAGGAGAAAGCAGTTTGTTGCAGTCAAAAAAATATGAACAAGGAGTGGAGATCTGAAGACCGCTTTGACATCAGCCATGGAGATGCAGTTTGGAGTTTGCCCAGCTGGTTTCCTGCCTTGCTTTGGGGATTACAGTTAATTAAGTTGAATGAATCTCAGAGGAGACCTTGAACTTTGGACTTCAAACATTGTTGCGACCGCTATAGATTATGAGAACTTTGAAAATTGGACTAAATGCATTTTGCATTATGCTATGTTTAAGTATGGCCCCCATAGACTCATGTTTTTGAACAAGTCTATGGGGACCAGGGAGTGGAATGTGATGGTTTGTATATCCTTGGATCAAGGAGTGGCACCATCTGAATGTGTGGCCTTGTTGGAATAGGTGTGACTTGGTTGAAATGGGTGTGTCACTGTGGGTGTGGGTATAAGATCCTCACCCTAGTTGCCTGGAAGTCAGTCTTCCACTAGCAGCCTTTGGATGAAGACATAGAACTCTCAGCTCCTCCTGTGTCATGCCTGCCCGGATACTGCCATGCTCCCACCTTGATGATAATGGACTGAACCTCTGAACCTGTAAGCCAGCCCCAATTAAATATTGTTTTTTATAAGACTTGCCTTGGTCATGGTGTCTGTTCACAGCAGTAAAACCCTAAGTAAGACATAGACAAAGAGAGAAAGAGAGAGAGAGAGAGAGAGAATCTCACATCACAACAAATTCAAAATGATAGATTCATCACATCTCTACATTTAAAGGGTGAAGTAATTAAATTTCCTATACATTATATTTTTAATAATAAAATTGGGAGAGGGGATACTTGAGAGATGGTTCGTCTATTAAGTGCACTTGCTTTTTTTGCAGAGGTCCACAGGATTGTTTTGCACCCATATCTGTCACTTAGAACTGCCTGTAATTCTAGCTTAGTTGTTAGTATTCTGACTTCCACAGATACTAGAACACATAGCACACATATTCACAGATGCTAGCACATACACCTACATAAAATAATAATAAACTTTTAAATATAATAACAAGTTGGCAAAGCTTTCTTAAGTAAACTCCTGATAATTCTAACGAAGGAAAACTTACTCTAGTAAAGGCAAGAACAAGTAATGTCTCAGAAAGTGCACTTATAACTGGATCTGCAATCTGAGCTGTTCTTCAGGAACAAAGTTCACAGCTTGCTTGGACTAAAGAGCATGTCCAGGATAAAGCTGAACATAGAGAACCTGTGTCAGGAGCCATATAGCATAAGCTAGGTCTAGCAGGTAGAGTTTCTAGAAATGGCCAACCATTTGTGTGTGTCTGGTGTGTGTGTGTGTGTATTTGTGTGTGTGTGTGTATGTGTGTAGGGTCTGTGATGGGTGTGCTTTATGAGTCAAGGTAGCAAAGAGAATTAATCTCCACATTGCTTCTTGCAACTGAAAAGCCTTTCCTGTCATTATTAAATTATTTAATAATGCCTGTATATTATCCTTCCCTATTGTTCAGATTTGCTGTGAATCACCATAAAGGTGAACATTCATTTTCTAATGATATTTAGATGAATTAATAATTCTATTGAATTCCTTACTTGTTTAAAGTAATATTAGGAAGAAAGTTTTAAGAGATGGTATTAGCTGTTTTGCCAGAAAGATGTGATAAATTTAGAATCAAATATAGAATGTACTCATTCCTCATAGTAGTAAAGGATGAATAGTGTCAAATAAAATGAGCTTTCATAATCACACTTGAAAAAATGCACTTGAAACAAAATTGTGTTCAATGAAAAAGTTAGACCCAAGGATAAAGCTGTAAATGTGCACTATGATGAGGCAAGGCCATATAAAAACTGTTGTTTTGAACTTATATTGAGTTTGCAGTATGAAACACTGCTTTGAACATATTAATATCTTTTTGTTACTCTCATTTTATGTAATATTTTAACTATGGGGTAATTTTCTAAAGAACATTTTGTCTGAGAAAGTATAAAAGGCATGAAAAAAAGAAGCAAAATTGTTGGATGGCTTATCTTGTGGAGCTCTGCCGCATCCATCCATCCATCCATCCATCCATCCATCCATCCATCCATCCAAATGTAAATATCTACTGTTTACATGTACATATGTAAATGCATGTGTGTATTTAAGCATACATGAGTACTTGTAGAGTGTATGAGACAGGTGGTTGGGCCCAGCAATAATGTGGGTGTGTTAATCTATAAATGAGAATGTTAATGAAAATGTAAATGTATGTATAAATGTATCTGTGTATCTGAATATTTGCCTGTATAAAGGATCTTACTTTGTTTCCTTTCCTTCTTCTCTGCTTCACAAAGAGTTATCCAGCCTAGCCAGAGAAATTTCTGGCTGCCTAGCAAGGGAAGAGAGCACTACCAATAAATTTTTCTTTAATTCCCTGCTGATCTTTCAAAGGTGTTAATCATCTTAGATAGTGTTTCTTAAGACAAGAATAAGCAACAAGATTTTATAATTTTTTAGAAGTTTTCAGCAAGCATTTAGAGAGCTAGAAGGTCAGAGATCATCAGTCTTTAAATTACCTCTAAAAACAATGTTAGGCTCAACTTTAGCCCATTCCAGGCTGGGCTGGCTTCCAACAAACCTGTTTCAAAATAAAAATTGAGCTGAGGATAAAGATGAAATTTGTGGTTTAACTTAGGCAATGTTCTCTGTTTGGTTACCAGTATTCTGCAGGGGGAGAAAAAAAAAGATGTCATTAAATGTACACAAAAAATATCTCAGTAGGAAAAGTATTTTCAAAAGACTTCCTTCAGGGAATACATTGGTCTTGAAAGGTCACAAAATATACCCAAAAAGCCACCACCAGTGAACAGATGTCAAATTTCATCAGTTATCAGAGAAGTGAAATTTTGAAGAACATTAAAATCTCCCCTTAGTCTGCGACAAACAAAACAATAGCAGCAACAAAAACCTGAGGATGTGTTACGTGAGAGCCTTTTCTTGGGAGACACAACTTGTAAGGCTACTCACTCCAGGTTGTAAGTTCACCATAAAGAAATAATGAGTGCACCAACATTGGAGGAACAATTCATTTATCCAGGTTGCTGACAACTGTATACAAGGTGATGGAGGTGATGGGTTCTTTCCAGGAACAGTGATGATTGAAAAGCAGCTGCCTCATGGAAAAAGTCTAGCACACACAGATGATGACTCAGGGATGGTGCATTCTTGGAGCTCTGGGAGCCACTCCAGACAGGTGCTTTGGTTAAGAAACCCTCCACTGCACTCTGCCTTCTTATCCACAGGTAGTTCTGGCTACTATATACTGGGAGGGTTCTGAAACATCATGGAAGTTCCAGCTGATGAAGTTCCTTTGCCTTCTGAGACCCACAAATGCCCTTCTAGGACTTGAGGTTTCAACAGAAAAAAGAAAAAAAAAAACAAACAAAAATAAAACAAAAAATACAGCCTGTCGTGGTAGCACCCACCTTTAATCCCAGCACTCGGGAGGCAGAGGCAGGTGGATTTCTGAGTTCAAGGCCAGCCTCGTCTACAAAGTGAGTTCCAGGACACCTAGGGCTATACAGAATATCCCTGTCTTGAAAAACAAAACAAACAAAAGACAAAACAAACAACAAAGAAAACAAACAAAAAAAACAAAACAAACAAAAAAGCAAAGGCTTATTTAAAATTTCAAACGTTGTTTTTCAGTTAGGTACATGTGTATGCATGGAGGTAGGTAGATATGTGAAGAGGAGTACTAGGTCCTGAGGAGGTGAGAAAAGGGCTTTTAATTGCCTGTAGCTGAAATTATATGGGGTTTTCAACATGGTCACAGGAATCCAAACTTCATCTGCAAGAGAAGCCCCTGTTTCTAGCTGTTGAGCCTCCTTCAGTTCCTTTCTCTCTTTTTCCATTTCTCACTATCTATCTTCCTCCTTCCCTACCATTCCCCCTCCATCCCCTCTTGATTGCTTGCTTTCTTCCTTCTTTCCTTTCTTTATCTTTCTTTTTGTTGTGGCCATTTATTAACAAACATACATACTGGGATGCTATTTTTTTCTGTTATGATAAATCATTGATCAGATCACCTTTGGGGAGAAATAAGTTTATGTGGGACACAAGTTGTAGTATTTTAAGGGAATCCAGGGTATCTGCTCAAGATATGAACCTGGTGTCAGGTTCTGAAGCAGAGTCCATGGAGGAAATCAAGTGCTTTCTTATACAGCTCAGACCCAACTAAGAGAAAGAGGGCTTGTCCAACATGGGCTGAACCCTGCTACATAAATTAGTAATCAGATGTCCCACAGACAAGCCCACAGATGAAGGAAATCCCTTGAAATTTCCTGTTACAGATAACTCATGAGTGTACCAAGAGATCAATCAAACTAATCAGTACACAGCGGGTTGAAAGATGGTTCAGCAGGTAAATGTGCTTGTCATGGAAGCATGATTTAAAAAAATCACTCTCTAGAACCTACATTAAAACAAAGTAAATCAAAGCAAAACAAAACAAACAAACCATAAAATCCACTGGATCTGTCGGTGAGCATCTGTGTTACCAGGAGTCCTGTGGTGAGATGGGAATCATAAACAGGAAAATTGACCCTTAGCTACTTTGACAGCTATCTTGCACTATACACCAATACAAAAACAAGTGAGTCCCTGCCATAGAAGGTAGAACTAGAGATCTGACTCCCAGAAATTATCCTTTAGAGTGGGAAGCACAAAGGTCCTGTTCTCTCAGATAGACAGGGAAAACAGGAATGTTAATCATGCAAGGTTTATTTTTCAAGTAAAAACACGTAGTATCTATTTCCCCCCAGAAGTCCATTAGTGGGTATTGTTAATTATCTAGTGACATGTGCTGCAGGGCCAGACTTGACCAAAACCTCTCAGAAAGTTTAATCCAGAATTCCTCCCTAAGTCTTCATCTATGTTTCTCAGTCAATAGGACTGAGATGTTACAGTAATTTATAGGCTAAAAGAACTCTATACTATCTGTATAAGTGACACCATTTCAGATTTTTCCTTAGGCCCATACTCTTAATACATTTATCCTATCTACATAGATAAATCCTATAATCTTGGAAGAAATGCTTTGTACTTGTAATTGTGTTTCTATGTAATTATGTCTTTATGTGCATCAGGGATTGCATTATACCAGGAATCCTTCTTTTCTGGTTTTACTTTGTCTACATATGCTTACATTAAACCACCTGATGTCACACTCAAAAAGTTTTTACAAGGCATGTTAGGGTGAAGCAAGTTTTCATTCTTGTCTCACATAGATGTTAACCCTGCCAGCTGTGACACTTGCAGAGACACACACGATTACATACTCTGATAAGAAATGCTCATAATGCAATTTTCTTGATCTGAATGCTACTTTTCATGAATTGTTTTTACAATATACTAATGATTACTGTCCTCTTTATGTAAATAATATTAAATAAAATACTTATTTAAAAGGAGGGCTGGGGAGATGTTGCATTTATTTTTTTTTAATTGGCTTTAATTATGAGCATGTATGTGTATGGAAGTTTTTATGTGCACATGATTGCAGGTACCAGAGGAAGAAATCATAGATGTAGATTCCCTATAGCTAGTATCATACAAATACATTTATTGAAAACTGACCTTGGGTAAGGCTGATTACTGAGTGAACTTAAAAGAATTTCTGTTTAAATTCCTGGTCTTATGTAAATCACTGGTCATGACTGGATAAATGCATAAAAATATATTTGCTTATGGTAGTATAAAAGCTATTGTGATACTTCACAGCTTCAGAAGGCCTATTTAAACTGTAAAGAAGAAGTTCATCAAAATGTACAGACTTTCTGTCTGTTATTTTTTCAGAGTGCTATTTTTTTAAATTTGGTTGTTCTTTAAAACAAGGCTTTAAGTAAAATGTCTAAAAAGTCAGACATCCACACATACTAAGAAGAAAATCAAAGTAGGTGTTTTACAGGTTCGTGGCTATGACTTGTAAAGGGTATTCAAAGAAGGGTCATGCAGAGAGCAAAGTTTGACCATGATATGAAGTACATGAGAAACCAGATATTTGGAAGTCAGGGAGACAAGTTCCTTAGTAGATAAAAAGAAAAGTAAGAAAGACTGGGAAATGTTTGTGTCTGAAACATCGCAAGACTCCAAAGATTTACAAATTTGTATTTGTGTCTGTTGTTTGGATTCTGTGTCTTCCTCAGATTCCTCCTTGTCTACTGTAAAATTTGAACTCATTAAGGACAGAGTTCTTGTACATTTTTTAAGTAATACATATCGAGAGAGAGAGAGAGAGAGAGAGAGAGAAAGAGAGAGAGAGAGAGAGAGAGAGAGAGAGAGAGAGAGAGAGAGAGAGAGAGAGAGAGAGAGAGAGAGAGAGAGAGAGAGATGGTTCCTAAAACAATTTCTGGGATTAAGCACTCAATAAATATTTGAGTTTAATGAAAATAGTGTTTTTATTAATTTCTGTCTTGGAAATCCTTTGGCCTTTAAAAATGTACTTTAAAGGGTAAAAAAAAATGTCTGGTTTCATCTTAGTTGACAGTCCACATCTTTGATGAGAGATTTAAGAAAGATCTCTGTCTCTGTCTCTGTGTCTCTGTCTCTCAACCTCTCTGTCTCTCTGTCTCTGTCTATCTCTCTCTCTGTGGGGTATGTGTGTGTGTGTGTGTGTGTGTGTGTGTGTGTGTGTGAATCTTTTGGAATGATGGTCATTTTAATAATATTTTTGCCAACACAGAAGCAATATCATAAGTCAAAGGCCTATTCCAACATATGATATGAATACAGCTCTCCAAAGTAGCTGTGACTTGAAGACTGGGAGTATGTTTGGGTGTGTATATTTGGTGCTGTGCAGAGGAGAAGAAGAGTGGTAGTTGTCATCCTTTCTTACTCTCTTTTTTTTTTTTTTTTTGGCTTTTAACTCAGTGCCTCTCCAAGAACCTAGAACTTGTCATTTTCAGCTAATATGACATCCAATAAATCCAAGAATTCCTCTTGTTTCTTATTAACCTTATTGTCTGGAACATTATTTTCAAGTTTGGATGCTTTCATAGCAAGTGTTCTTACCTCTTGAGCTATCTCCACAGCACTTTATTTTCTCAAAATCTAACATCACTCTCTTTTTCCTCCTGTTCTTCTTCATCTTTCTTTACCTCTTTTTGTTCAAAATTACCACACTTAGGACCATGATACTCACCAATTATATTAAGGGTAATGGACACTAGTACCCTTCATACGACAAATATTTCCTGGGTGTCCTGGCTAGTTTTATGTCAACATTACACAAACTAAAGTCATCTGAAACAAGGGAACCTAAAAGGAAAGAAAATGTCCTCATAAGGAAAAGCTGAAGGTCATTGCCTGAATTAGTGATTGACGAGATAAGCCCCAACACATTGTCAGTGGTGGTATTCCTGGGCCAGTAGTGCTAGGTTCTAAAAAGAAAGTACACTTAGTAAGCCAATAATCAGCACACACTCCACCCCATGGCCTTTTAATTAGCTCCTGCTTTCAGGATCTACCCTCTTTGAGTTCCAGTCCTGACTCTCTTGGATGATGAACAGTGCTGTGGAAGTATAAGCCAAACCAACACTTTCCTTCATAAGTTTCTTCATAACGGTGTTCAGCTGCAACAATAGAAACCTTAACAAAGACTCCAAGTATTAAAATTCTAGAAATATGCCAGTGAGTGATTGAAGATAACAGAAGAAGGAAATGGAGGCAGGCCAGATCACAGTGAGTTTCAAAAATCAAATAGACCACATCACAGCAAAAGAAAATATACTTTATTATTTGAGTGTGAGAAGAGACAAGACAGGTAGTGTAATGGAATTGGGAAAAATCATTTTTTTTCTATTCAGTGTATTGGGCATATTTGAAGGAAGAAGAAAGCTTCTGTACAACAGTGACAGACAGATGTGGGATGGTACAGTTTACCTCTGTGATCTATAGGTCAGAAATCCACATTAGCTAAGCTGATGCTTTTGCTAGGAGTTTTGTGAAGCTGAAGTCAAGATATTATTTGTTCTGGCTTTTTAACAAAACAATTTGGAAAGAAACTGTGTTCCAAATTTAGCTATGGTATCATTGGAATCCAATCCTTACCTCTCAAGGATAAAGCTTCTTTTCTGCATGC
Source organism: Mus caroli (assembly GCF_978045245.1). Lineage (NCBI taxonomy): Eukaryota > Metazoa > Chordata > Mammalia > Rodentia > Muridae > Mus > Mus caroli. The sequence goes on along the minus strand of NW_028227256.1, from coordinate 109,813,382 downwards.
AATCTGTCAGGTGGAGTAGATGGTACAGGGAATGACTATATTGCACTCACAAAGTCCTTATGGTCTGTTTGGAGACCTGTGTCTGAATCAGCAGCTGGAATTCGATCTTTCCCTTACTGGAAATCGCTCAGATTTCACCTTCGACTCCATCTCGTTTGCTTTCAATCAATAGCACAATAGTGCCAATTTCTTCTAAGTCCCTTTCTTGTGAAAATATGTTGTGTTGCCACTGTGTGCATCTGTCCCTATTCTGACATGCAAAACTCCCTTTCTTGTTTTTAATTTCAATAAATACATAGATTCAATTTTTCAAAATCAATGGCAAGATCACCATTCCATTCATGTGTATGATAGTTTAACCATGAATCAGCCATCTGTACCATTGAATAAACCTCTCATTAGGCCACGATTAAAATCCTAAACTGTGAGAGAAGCCCCTCTCTCACTTTCTCAGATGTGAGTCCTCAGGTGTATTCTGAAATCAATTTGTGCTGGAATAGGGTTATTCCTTTTATTTTCTTATAATACAGAGAAGTTCTTACAAGTACTTCAAGTTTTAATTTAGTACTATCGGTATAATTCAGTTTTCATCCTCATTTTTAGATGTATGAGTATTAGCATCACTTCATAAAATGTTTTTTAAAGAAATAAGACATGAGAATTTAGCACCTTTGGGAATGGGGCACAATATTTAGCCTATTAGTGGAGAGAGGAGAGAGAGAGAGAGAGTCACAGACAGCTGCTGAATTCTCACAGACATGCAAACAATTGGGTGCTGGTGAAAGTTTTGCATTAAGAGGATTTTTAGATAAATGTATGGGATAGACTATGGGTCAGTGGCTAATAGTACTATTTGTTCTTCAAGAAGACTCCAGGGATTCTGATGCCTTGCTTTTGGCCTTCACAAACTCATTCATTCATGTAAGCATACATGCCCAAAGTCACAAACTTACACATAAATAAAAGTAAAATAAAGCAAGTGAGTGAGTCTTTCTCTCTGTCTCTCTCTGTCCTTCTGTCTCTATGTTTCTGTCTCTGTCTCTCTGTGGATGTGTGTGTGTGTCTGTCTGTCTGTCTGTCTGTGTACATCTGTAGAGGCCAAAGGTACTTTAATTTTGTTCCTCAAGTGATATGTGCCTCATGTTTATAGAGCAGGGTCTCAATATTACCTAAGACTCATCAACTAGGTCAGGCTGGCTAGCATGTATTGCTTTATTTTGCCTAAGCAGCTTCAAGGTGCTCCTACAAATCTCTCTCATGCCATCATAAGTATCATTACCTTCATAATGCTCCATATCCTTTGAAGTGCTGTGTTGTGCCATCATTATGCTATGTGCTCAATTGCACATGATCATAGATCTATCACAATACTATATGTTGCCTAGTCTTGTGTTGGAATAACACACTGCCATATTAAGAACCAGAGTGTCCTATGGTGCATATAAAGTGTCTATTGAGCCAAAATGCCACCATATTCTGTGATCATACTATCCTATTGTGTTGAGCCACCAGTGTTCACTTTTGCTATCACTGTATTTCTTTTGACAAAAAATTACTCAGTAATGCCAACATTGTCTTCTACAATGCCATCACAATGATGTATTGCACTAACAGAATGACATATTCTGCATTACAGTATCCTTTTGTACCATCAGTGCCTTTTTGTGTTATCACAAGGCCATAATGTGCTATTACTATGTCTTATTTTTCCATTTCCAGTGCCATATTGTTCCAGAATACCCTTTTGTGCCATTACATTGTCCTCATGTGATATCTTAGTGTCCTGTTATGCCATCAATATGCTGTTTTTCCAACCCTGTGTATTCTCATGCTGTTTCAACATCCTATTTTAATATCACAGTTTCCTATTGTATCATGATATTATTCTACTATACAATTGAGGTGTACAACTTTGCCATTAAATGCCTTCTTGTTATGTGTTAGTGTGTCTTCTGTCATAAAAATACCATGTTCTTTGACTCCAGTGCCTTCAGATGCCCTCACAGTGCCCGTTATGCAAATATACTGCCTTGTTTGCCAACACAATATCCTGTGGTGCTATCTCAGAACTGTCTTTTGTCATAACAGTTCCCTTTTGTGACATCTGAGAGCATTCCTTTGCCATCATTATATCCAATTATAGCATAATATTGCCATATTGTCCCAACACTGTGCCCTACTTTTTAAACATCCTGTCAATGTTACTATCACAATACCTGCTAATATCATTATAGAGCCCTATTATAGCATTACAGTGCCCTATAGTATCATCACAGGATACTCTAGTGCAAATAAAGATTTTTGTTATTACATCATACTTTGTAATCACTTTGTACAAATTCCATAATGGCCATGCAAAAGACAGTACAACATGGTTCCCTTCCCTGGAGCAAAGCCAGAAGGACATGGGTCTCCTCAAATGCTGATAGATTCTGTGGTTGTAATGTTTGTTTGCATAATAATATAATTATTTTACTTCATGTTCCTCCTTCATGGAATGTTACCCCTACCAGGACTAATTATTTCAAAATAATTAGAAACTTCACTATTCCAGGAAGGTAGCATGTGTCTAATACATCTCAGCAAAATGACAGTGCTTTGATATTCAGAAGAGTCCTGAAGGCTGAGGAAAAGAACACTGAAAACATGAGTTCAAGAATATATAAATCAGTATAAGGATGGTTCGTTACAGGATTTCTAACTATGCAAAATATAAACACACAATATGTATTGAATGGGGTATTCATGTACCTGAAAGAGAAGATGAAAGTGCACTAATGAGTTAGCTAAAAGATTAAGGAATGAGATTTGATTTTTTTTTCAATAGAAGAAAAAAATCTCAGTCACAAAAGAACAGGAGTAGTTAAATAAACAAGGTTCAAATAGATGGTTATATGATATTAGCAGTAAAATGGTGGTCTTCATGGAAGTCATCAACAACTAAATTTGACACATATATTCTACTAAGAATTCTAAAAATGAGCTTCAGTGGTGCTGGAATAGGCATAAACAAGAGTTCATTAAATTGCAAAAGCAGAAATTACAAGATACTGTACTTAAATCTAACTTTCTCAGATAAAAATAGCCTCAAAGCCTAGACTTGGCAACCTCAAGCACTGTATGTAGTAAACTACATAGAACTTGCTATGTTAAAAAAAAATGGACTGGCTGTCTTGTATCCAATATTTTCTCTATTTCAGTTTTATTCTAAGGGTCAATGAGCTAAGGTCATTGATGGAATAATCAAAAGAGAACCTTGGGTAAATGATTAGATTGTTATGCTTTGTCTATGAAAGTAGCTTATGCCATAGTAAATAGAAGACTTAACTTCTCAGGTCTTCTCAAGTCTATCTCAAACAGAGAGAGCTATCTCAAGCAGGAACCTATCTCAAGTAGATGACAGACTTGTCAGCTTGCACCATCATTGACTTTGAGTTGGCCTTCTACTGCTCCCATTTACTCATTCCTCAAGACCCCCTCTCAAGCTGAGGCTGGTCTTCTGCCACTTTGCCCATTTCTGATATTGCAGTGTATTAGTGTGAGACTACAGTGTCATTTTTGTTCCATTACTGTGTGCCTTGTTCAATCCCAGGGTCCTTTTGTGCTTATTGTTGTTTGCACAATGCTCTGTTGTGTCAATTGAGTATCCTATAAAAGTGTCCATTTGCCATCTTAATTCCATATTATAACACTATGGTCACTCATTGAACCACTGCTGTGTCTTTTGTGCCCTCATTCTGTTGTATTGTTCCATTCAGGTTTCCTATTGTGTTTTTACAGATTGGTATAATAATTTATCACAGTGCCCTATTACAAGATCTCAGTGCTCTATTGTACCATCACAGTGATATGTTTAGCCATTGTAGTCTCCTAAATTGTTCCATCCAAGAGTCAATTTCTGCCTTTGCAGTTCTCTCTTGCCATCTCACTGCTTTCCTCCACTTAAAAAAAAATGCCAAGCTCTGTCATAGTAGTATGCTATTGTAGCACAAAACTGACATGTGTTATCTTGGTGACTCTGCCAACAGAATGAGAATTAGCTAGTGATCTTTTATATCATTGTGCCATTAGCATACCTTAAAATACCATCTTATTATCTCAGTGTGCTCTCTCCCTCCCAACTACCCTGTCAGTGTTCTATTGTACTATCTCATTGCCCTATTTTGCCATCACAATACCGTATTGTGCCCCCACAGTGCCTATGTGTGCCATTATTGTCTCCTCTCCCAGCATCTCAGTTTTCTATTGTGTCATCTCATTTTGTCATTGCTTTGTCCTATTGTGACATTACAATGTTCTATTATCAGAGTGCACTACTCTAAAATCATTGTGCCCTAGTGTGAGTACATAACTTTCTTGTGCCATTTATATCCTTTCTGTGACATCACTGTGACTCACTGTGTTATAACTGCATCTCACTGTGCCTTCACAATGTCCTTTTGTGCTGTTACAATGGCATACTTTGACATCATAGTTCCTTTTTGTAGCATCATGGAATTAAATTATGCCTACCTAGTATTCTATTGGTTTACTTCAGTGTCCAGGTTCTGTCATCACACTGTTATATTTTGTCACCAGCATTCTATTGCACTATAGGAGTTCCTTGTTTTTTCATCACACTGTCCTATTGTACCTTTACAAAATCTTCTTGTGCATTCTCAGTGATCTACTATGCCATTGAAGCATCCCATTCCAATATTTCAGTGCCTTATGTTGTATTTCAATACTCTCCTGAGTATTACATGCCCATATTATGCCACCACATAGCCCCTTTGTAATGACACTGTGCCCTAGCATACCATCAAAGTTCCATGCTGTGCTGTGTCAGGGCCCTGTTTCTTCATGGCAGTTCATTGTTCCACAATATTGGCCTTCTATGCCACCACAATGCCCAATTGTACCATCACTATGTTCTCTTTTGTCAGCACAGTGCTTTCTTATGCAATCACAATATGTTATTGTGCCGTATTAATGTGTATCATTAATCATAATGTATTACACTGCCTTATTATGTCTTTGTAGAGTCTTATGATGAAATTATAATATGCTACTTTTCAGGTACAGTACCATCGTTTTCACAGATATTCTTTCAAGATAGTATCTTAATTATCAATGCAGTGCCTTATTGTGAAATCATATTCCCTTTTTGTGACCTAAAAGTACTCAGTTGTGCAATCACTATGCCAATTTGCCACCACAGTTTTCCATTGTTATACTAGAGAATCCTTTGCACTATAGCATAGCCTTACTATGTCAAATCAGTTGTCCCTATTATTATTACAGTATGATATTGTGTAATCAGCCTGCCGTATAGTCGCATCATAATTTATGTTGTCATCAAATGTCCCATTATTTCATTATGTACACCACTGTGCCATCACAGGTCCCTATTATATGACTATAGATATTTTGTTTATTTTTTTCCTCAACGGTGTCTTTGTACCATCACGGAGGACTATGGTGATTCACTGTACTATGCCATCTTCATCCTGTTGTGTTGTCACAGTGACTTGTTATCCATCAGCGTGTCTTACTCTAAAATCACTATGCCACATTGTAACATCACTCTGCCCAATGATGTCATCATTATGCCCTAGTATGTCATCCATGTGTCTGATTATGTCACCCATATATCCTAGTGAGGCTTCCCAAGGCACTATTGTGTCACAATACTTTACTGTCTGTGCCATTACTGTCTCAGGTTGTGTTATCATAGTTCAGTCCTGTACCATTATTATGGACACCTAATTTCACAGGCCATACTGTGTCATCACAGTGTCCTAAAGTGCCAATTACTTTGACTTAATGTACCTTCACTGTTTTCAATTGTGCCACCATTTTGGCATACAGTGCCACCATTGTACCCTATTGTGGAATTAATTAATGTACACTGTTAGCCTTCACTCTGACCTTTTGTGACATCACTATAGACTTTCCTGGCATCAATTACCCTATTGTACCAACACATTCTTTTATTATGTTACTACTATAACCTACTGTGCCCTCACTGTTCTATGCAATTCCATGAGGTCCCTATTATACCATCTATAGTTCCATCACAACATCCTTAAGTGCCATTGTAGTGGGGCAATTTTCTTCATAGTATCCTATTGTGCTGTTAAAATTACCTATTGCCATCACATTGCTCCATTTTGTCATAGTAATTAATGTACTACTGTGTCAGCACTGAACCCTTTTGATACCTGACTATATCCTACTTTCTAAACACATTGGTGTTATTTGCATTCATAATGCCATACTATGTCATTATGTTGCCCTACATGGCAAGCAAAATGTCATATTTTGTCATCATAGTGAATGACTCATGTACACATCACAGTACCCTATTGTACCATCAGAGTTGCCTTTGCCCTTATTGTTTCTGTTGTGCTTGCACAGTGTCCACTTGGATACTCCTAGTGTTCTGTTGTGACATAAATATACACTACCATGCCATAACTGTATCCTGTATCCTGTCTTGTGCCACAACCATTCTCTATTTTGACATCAAACTTGTCTATTTGAAAACCCAATGATCTGTTCTTAGATTATAATTTTCCATTGTGCTATCAACATGACCTACTGTGTCATCAGAAAGCCCTAAGATGTCACCACAGTGTCATATTATGCCATTACCATACCAACTTGCATCACACTCTGTCATATTATGCTATCAAATATAACCTACTTTGACTTTACTCTTTTTCTACTGTTCCATCTCAATGCCCTCTTGTGTCATCACAGTGCCTTATTGTGTAATTAATTTCACTGCAGTATTGTAACAAGCCAATTAGTGATTTCTGATCCTTATTGAATCATTGGATTGTCCTCTTGTCTCATCATAATGTCCCCACTTTGTGACCTATTGTGCCATACAAATTCCACTTACTTCATCTGTGCTTTCTATTTTGACATTGGTGTATCCTATTTTGTCATTATAGTTCTCTATTGTACAATTTTTCTACACTATTGAGACTCCACAAAGTCCTATTGTCATTCTAGTATCTATTTCTCATTCCCAGTGGAGATTTGTACCATTATGGTGCCTTATTTTACTATCAAGATATACTATTGTGCCATCCTTTGCTCTAATGCCTCACCACTATTCTCTATTTTGCCAGCACCATGACAAATTATACTAACCCTGTGCCCTACCATATCAATGTGTCCTATTTTTCTGTTACTGTGACAAATTATGTCATGATAGAATTCTATTTTGCAATAACTCTGTTCTACTGAGCTATGACAGTTCTCTATTATGCCAAGATGATGTTCAATTGAGCTAACACTTGGCCTACTGCATAATTATAATGACATTTGTGCCACCACAATTTCTTCTTATTCCATCAGTCTGTACTATTGCGACAATGTTGCATTTTATTGTGTCATAACTATGTCTTATTGTATTACCAGGTACGACTGAGTCACCACTGGGTCCTAGTGTATTATTCCATGCCTATTGTGCTATCATTATATTTCTACTGTGCCATCACAATGTCATTGTGCCAACATAATATTATAATGTGCCTTCAATTTCACTGTTGTGATTTAATTTTTGCCTATTGTGACATCATGTTTCTTTTTATTTATTAGATATATTCTTCATTTACATTTCAAATGCTATCCCCATAGCCCCCTAACCCTTCGCCACCTTGCTCCCCAGCCCACTCACTCCTGCTTCCTAGCCCTGGTATTCCCCTGTACTGGGGCATATGATCTTCATAAGACAAAGGGGTTCTCCTCCCATTGATGGCCGATAAGCCATCCTCTGCTACATATGCACCTAGAGAAACAGCTCTGACGGGGTACTGGTAAGTTCATATCATTGTTCCTCCTATAGGGTTGCAGATCCCTTTAGTTCCTTGGGTACTTTCTCTAGCTCCTTCATTAGGGGCCCTGTGATCCATCCAATAGATGACTGTGGGCATCCACTTCTGTATTTGCCAGTCAATGGCATAGACTCACATGAGACAGCTATGTTAGGGTCCTGACAGCCAAAACTTTCTGGCATATGCAATGGTGTCTAGATTTGGTGGTTGTATATAGGATGTATCCTCAGGTGGGGCAGTCTCTGGAAGGTCTTTCCTTCTGTCTTAGCTCTGAACTTTGTCTCTGTAACTCCTTCCAAGGATACTTTGTTCCCCAATCGAAGAAGGAACAAAGTATCCACATTTTAATCATCCTTATTCTTGAGTTTAATGTGTCTTGCAAATTGTATGTTGAGTATTCTAAGTTTCTGGGCTAATATCCACTTATCAGTGAGTGCATGTCATGTGTATTCTTTTGTGATTAGGTTACCTCACTCAGGATGATATCCTACAAATCCATCCATTTGCCAAAGAATTTCATAAATTTATTGTTTTTAATAGCTGAGTAATAATCCATTGAATAAATATACCATATTTTCTGTATCCATTCCTCTATTGAGGGGCATCTGGGTTCTTTCCAACTTCTGGCTATTATAAATAAGGCTGCTATGAACATAGTGGAGCATGTGTCCTTATTACAAGTTGGGATATATTCTGGGTATATGCCCAGGAGAGGAATTGCTGGATCTTCCTATAGAACTATGCCCAATTTTCTGAGGAACCACCATACTGATTTCCAGAGTGGTTGCACCAGCTTGCAATCCAACCAAAAATGGAGGAGTGTCTCTTTTTCTCTACATCCTTGACAGCATCTGCTGGCACCTGAATTATTGATCTTAGCTATTCTGACTGGTATGAGGTGGAATCTCAGCGTTGTTTTGATTTGAATTTCCCTGATGATTAAGGATGTTGAACATTTTTTTAGGCGCTTCTCAGTCATTCAGTATTCCTCAGTTGGTAATTATTTGTTTAGCTCTGTACCCCATTTTTTATATGGTTCTTTGTATACTGGCGTCCATCTTCTTGAGTTCTTTATGTATTCTGGATATTAGTCCCCTATCTGATTTGGGATTGCTAAAGATTCTTTCCCAATCTGTTGGTGGCTGTTTGTCTTATTGACAGTGTCTTTTGCCTTTCAGAAGCTTTGCAATTTTATGAGGTCCCACTTGTCAATTCTTGATTTTAGAGCACAATCCATTGCTGTTCTGTTCAGAAATTTTCCCCTATGCTCATACCTTCAAGGCTTTTTCCCACTTTCTCCTCTATAAGTTTCAGTGTCTGTGGTTTTATGTACAGTGCCTTGATCCACGTAGGCTTGACCTTAGTACAAGGAGATAAGAATGGATCAATTCACATTCTTCTATATGATAACTACCAGTTATGCCAGCACCATCTGTTGAAAATGCTCTTTTTTTCTACTAGACCATTTTAGCTCCCTTGTCAAAGATCAAGTGACCATAGGTGTGTGAGTTCATTTCTAGGTCTTCAATTCTATTCCATTGATATAGCTGTGTGTCACTGTCCTAGTACCATGCAGTTTTTATCAAAATTGCTCTGTAGTACAGCTTGAGGTCAGGCATGGTGATTCCTCCAGAGGTTCTTATATCATTGAGAAGAGTTTTTCCGATCCATGGTTTTTTGGTGTTCCAGATGAATTTGCAAATTGCCCTTTCTAACTCAGTGAAGCATTAGTTGGAATTTTGATGGGGATTGGATTGAATCTGTAGATTGCTTTCGGCAAGATAGCCATTTTTACTATATTGATCCTGCTAATCCATATGCATGGGAGATCTTTCAATCTGAGATCTTCTTTGATTTCTTTATTCAGAGACTTGAAGTTCTTATCATACAGATGTTTCACTCCCTTAGTTATAGTCACACCAAGGTATTTTTTTATTATTTGTGACTATTGTGATGGGTGTTGTTTCCTTAATTTCTTTCTCAGACTGTTTATCTTTTGTGTAGGGAAAGACCATTGATTTGTTCGAGCTAATTTTATATCCAGCTACTTCACCGAAGCTGTTTATCAGGTTTAAGAGTTCTCTGGTGGAATTTTTAGGATCACTTATATATACTATCATATCATCTGCAAATACTGATAGTTTGACTCCTTCCTTTCCAATTTGTATCCCCTTGATCTCCGTTTGCTTTGAATTGCTCTGGCTAGGACTTCAAGTACTATATTGAATAGGTAGGGGAAAAGTGGGCAGCCTTGTCTAGTCCCTGATTTTAGTGGGATTGCTTCCAGCTTCTCTCTATTTAGTTTGATGTTGGCTACTGGTTTGCTGTAGAGTACTTTTATTATGTTTAGGTATGGGCCTAAACTAAAGTTCCTGATCTTTCCAAGACTTTTATCATGAATGGGTGTCTTAGTCAGGGTTTCTATTCCTGCACAAACATCATGACCAAGAAGCAAGTTGGGGAGGAAAGGGTTTATTCGGCTTACACTTCCATACTGCTGTTCATCACCAAAGGAAGTCAGGACTGGAGCTCAAGCAGGTCAGAAAGCAGGAGCTGATGCAGAGGTCATGGAGGGATGTTCTTTACTGGCTTGCCTCCTCTGGCTTGCTCAGCCTGCTCTCTTATAGAACCCAAGACTACCAGGCCAGAGATGGTCCCACCCACAAGGGGCCTTTCCCCCTTGATCACTAATTGAGAAAATGCCTTACAGTTGGATCTCATGGAGGCATCTCCTCAACTGAAGCTCCTTTCTCTGTGATAACTCCAGCTGTGTCAAGTTGACACAAAACTAGCCAGTACAATGGGTGTTGCATTTTATCAGATGGTTTCTCAGCATCTAACGAGATGATCATGCAGTTTTTGTATTTCAGTTTGTTTATAAAGTGGATTACATTGATGGATTTCTGTATATTAAACCATCCCTGCATCCCTGGCGTGAAGCCTACTTGATCTTGATGTATGATTTTTTTTGATATGTGCTTGAATTTGGTTAGCAAGAATTTTATTGAGTATTTTTGCATCACTATCCATAAGGGAAAATAGTCTGAAGTTCTCTATCTTTGTTGGGTCTTTATGTGGTTTAAGTATCAGATTAATTGTGGCTTCATAGAATGAAGTGGGTAGAGTACCTTCTGTTTCTATTTTGTGGAATAGTTTGAGGAGAACTGGAATTAGGTCTTTGAAGGTCTGATAGAATTCTGAACTAAAGCCATCTGGTTCTGGGCTATTTTTGGTTGGGAAACTATTAATTACTGCTTCTATTTCTTTAGGGGATATGGGGCTGTTTAGGTCATTGATCTGATCCTGATTTAACTTTGGTACCTGGTATCTGTTAAGAAATTTGTCCATTTCATCCAGGTTTTCCAGTTTTGTTGAGTATAGTCTTAAAGTAGGATCTGATGGTATTTTGGATTTCCTCAGGTTCTGTTGTTATGTCTCTGTTTTCCATTCTTATTTTAATTAGGATACTGTCCCTGTGCCCTCTTAGTGAGTCTGGCTAAGGATGTATCTATCTTGTTGATATTCTCAAAGAACCAGCTCCTGGTTTGGTTGATTCTTTGAATAGATCTTTTTGTTTCCACTTGGTTGATTTCAGCCCTGAGTTTGATTATTTCCTGCAGTCTACTCCTCTTGGGTGAATTTGCTTCCTTTTGTTCTAGAGCTTTTAGATGTGCTGTCAATCTGCTAGTGTATGCTCTCTCTAGTTTCTTTTTGGAGGCACTCAGAGCTATGAGTTTTCCTCTTAGAAATGCTTTCATTGTGTCCCATAAGTTTAGGTATGTTGTAGGTATGTTAGGTATGTCTCATTTTCATTAAACTCTAAAAGGTCTTTAATTTCTTTATTTAATCCTTGACCAAGTTATCGAGTAGTGTGTTGTTCAGGTTCTACGTAAATGTTAGCATTCTATTATTTAAGTTGTTATTGAAGATCAGCCTTAGTCTTTGGTAATCTGCTAGGATGCATGGGATAATTTCAATATTTTTGTATCTGCTGAGGCCTGTTTTGTGACCAACTATATGGTCAATTTTGGAGAAGGTGCCATGAGGTGCTCAGAAGAAGGTATATCCTTTTGTTTTAGGATAAAATGTCCTGTAGATAACTGTTAAATCCATTTCTTTCATAACTCTGTTAGTTTCAATGTGTCTCTGTTTAGTTTTTGTTTCTAGGACATGTCCATTGATGCGATTGGGGTGTTGAAGGCTCCCACTATTACTGTGTGAGGTGCAATGTGTGCTTTGAAATTTACTATAGTTTCCTTAATAGAGGTGGCTGCCCTTGCATTTGGAGCATAGATATTCAGAACTGAGAGTTCCTCTTGGAAGATTTTACCTTTGATGAGTATGAAGTGCCACTCCTTGTCTTTTTTGATGACTTGAGATTGGAATTCGATTTTATTCAATATTATAATGGCTACTTCATCTTGTTTCTTTGCACCATTTGCTTGGAAAATTGTTTTCCAGCTTTTTACCCTGAGGTAATGACTGTCTTTTTCCCCAAGTTGGGTTTCCTGTAAGTAGCAAAACGTTGGGTCCTGTTTATGTAGCCAGCCTGTTAATCTATGTATTTTTATTGGGGAATTGAGTCCATTGATATTAAGAGATATTAAGGAAATGTAATTGTTGCTTCTTATTATTTTTGTTGTTAGTGTTGGGATTCTCTTCCTTTGGCTGTCTTCTTTTAGGTTTGTTGAAGGATTACTTTCTTGTTTTTTCTAGGGTGTAGTTTCCATTATTGTGTTGGTATTTTCCCATTATTTTCCACTGATGGGATGGATTCACGGTAAGATATTGGGTGAATTTGGTTTTGTCATGGAATTCTTTGGTTTTTCCATCTATGGTAATTGAGAGTTTTACTGGCTATAGTAGCCTCTGCTGGCATTTGTGTTCTCTTAGAGTTTGTATAACATCTGTCCAGGATCTTCTGGCTTTCATAGTCTCTGGTGAGAATTCTGTTGTAATTCTAAGAGGTCTGCCTTTATATGTTACTTGATCTTTTTCCCTTACTGCTTTTAATATTCTGTCTTTATTTGGTGCATTTGTTTTTCTGATTATTATGTGGCAGGAGGACTATCTTTTCTGGTCCAGGCTATTTGGAGTTCTGTAGGCTTCTTGTATGTTCATGGGTATCTCTTTCTTTAGGTTAGGGAAATTTTCTTCTATAATTTTGTTGAAGATATTTACTGGTCCTTTAAGTTGAAAATCTTCATTCTCATCTATACCTTTAATTTGTAGGTTTGGTCTTCTCATTGTATCCTGGATTTCCTGGAAGTTCTGGGTTAGGATCTTTTTGCATTTTTCATTTTCTTTGATTGTTGTGCCCATGTTCCCTATTGAATCTTCTCTGTACCTGAGGTTCTCTCTTCCATCTCTAGTATTCTGTTGCTGATTCTTGCAAATATGGCTCCTAATTTCTTTCCTAGGTTTCTCTATCCAGAGTTGTCTCCTTTTGGTTTCTCTTCATTGATTCTACTTCCATTTTTAGTTCTTGGATGATTTTCTTCAATTCCATCACCTGTTTGTTTGTGTTTTCCTGTAATTGCATAAGGGTTTTTGTTTTTTTCCTCTTTAAGAACTTCTACCTGTTTAGCAGTGTTTTCCTATAATTACTTGAGGGATTTTTGTGCTTCCTCTTTAAGGTCTTCTACCTGTCGAGCAGTGTTCTTTTGTATTTCTTTAAGTAAGTTATTAATGCCATTCTCAAAATCCTTTACCAGCATCGAGGGATATGAATTTAGGTCCAAATCTTGCTTTTCGGTTGTGTTGGAGTATACAGGACTTGCTGTGATGGGCATACTGGGTTCTGGTGATGCCCATTGGTCTTTGTTTCTGTTAGTAAGATTCTTATGTTTGCCTTTTGCCATCTGGAAATCTCTGGTGTTAGATGATCTAGCTGTCTCTGGCTGGAGTTTATTCCTCCTGTGATTCTTTAGCCTCTGTCAGCAGTCCTGGGAGATCAACTCTCTCCTGTGTCCTAGTGATCAGAAAACTCTCTGCAGACAAGCTCTCCTCTTGCAGGGAAAGAGCACAAAAGTCAGGAGCTCAGATCCACTTCCAGATTACTGGGGTCAGAGCCTTCCCTGGAGGCCAACTCTTCTCTTGCAGGGAAGGTATCCAGGGGTCTGGGTCTTAGCTCTGTCTCCTAGCAGTGATCACAAAGTCCCAGGTGTCCTAGGGTAACTGTAGCGTGGAGAGTCCTCTGGGACCCTCCACTGAGATTTCGCTGAGGATGGCTTGGGGTGGCGCCGACCAGAATGAACCCCAGTTGCTGGTCTGGCAGGTGTCCTTTGTCCCTGTTCCTGCTAGTACAAAACCCTCTGGGTTTTTTGGAACTGATGTTGTGTTCCACTCACCAGTAATCTCCTGGTCCCAGGTGTGCTAGGGTGCCTGCAGCATGGAGAGTCCTCTGCCGAGATTGGACAGAAAATGGTGCAAGTGGGGTGCCAACAAGAAAGAACCCCAGCCACTGGTCTGGCAGGTGTCCATTGTCCCTGTTCCTGCTAGCACAACACCCTCTGAGACTTTTGGAACTGATGTTGCATCACTCACCAGTGATCTCCTGGTCTCGGGTGTGCTAGGGTGCCTGCCGCGTGGAGAGTTCTCTGATATAATGGACAATGGGGAAGGGGGGCAATAATATTATGCTGTAATGAAAAAGACAAAACACCATCACAGTTTATTATTGCCTAATTAAATTGTGCCATCGGTCTACTCTATTTTACAAGTACTCTACACTAGTATATTATTATTGAACCTGTTGGGTTATAAAATTCCACTATTGTGACATATTGCATAATATTGTGCCAATTTGAGTCACCACAGTAGCTTATCAAAGAATTTCCTATTTTCTTTGACAGTGTCATCACTGTACCTGATTGTGCCATTACCTTTCCTTATTTTGACATCACAGTATCCTACCATGCCTATAGTTTCTTACTCTGTCATTACTGTTGTACATTGTGCTTTTGCTGTACTCTAATATCTCATTACCCATTAGTTTTATGTGATCACTGTTGACAACTACAACATCACAATGACCTACTTTTTCATTACAACATTATATTATTCCCCCCTAGTTGTCCATTATGCCAACATTTTGTCCTTTTGTGAAACAGTGTGCCATAAATGAGTCATCAGTGTTCAGTGTTTTTCCATTACAATGCCCCCTAATGCCATCACAGTGTACAATTTGTCTTCACTGTGCCCTATTATTTCATGTGTGTTTTGTGTTATACATTAACAATGAACTTATTGTCATCACAGTGCCCTATTGAGCCGTTATTTTACCTTAGTGAATCTCCCCAGTATCCTACTGTTCTATTACTGTATTCTATTGTGAAATCACTATTGTACCATAACCGTGTCCTGTTAAGTCACCAAGATTCTCTATTGTGCCACCGAAGTGTCCTGTATTTCTATCACAGTGTTACATTGTGCCTTCACATTGTTCTATTCTGCCATTACTGTGTCATAGTGTGCAATCAACACCCTATTATGCCATCAGCGTCCTATTGTAATGTAACTTTGTTATTATGCCATTACTGTTTCCTATTGAATCATCACAGTTCCCACATATCCAATCACTGCTATAACATGTCATCACTGTGACTTATGGACTCATCACAGAGTACTATGGTGTCATAGTGTTTTTTATAGTGCATAATTTTGGCCTATTGTGGTATTGTTGTACCTTATTAAGCATCTTGTGTCCTATTAAGTCACCAAGGTAGCCTTTTGTACTACTACCCTGTCCTATTGGGCCATCAAAGTTGCTTAGTATGCCATCGCTGTGCCTTATTAAGACTCATGTCCTCAGTTATTTAATAATTTTGCCCTTTTGTACTATCACTGTAGCCTATGATTCTTCATTATGTTTTAATGCATCTTTTAGCTCTATGATGACCTAATGAGTTATCTAACCTGACATATTGTGGCATCACGGTGTCATCTTATATTATCATTATTTTTCATAGTTTTACCTTCAGTGTGGTCTATTATGATATCATTGTGTCTAATTGTACTAATGATGTTTCTAATCATCTTCTAAAAGTGTCATTTTCTGCTATACTTCCACAAATTATGCAATCACGGTTCCTCAAAAGAATTAACCCAATGAACTATTGTGAAATCACAATATGTGGTCATATTGTATCATCACAGTGCCTTACTATGCCATCACTTTAGTTTACTGTGCTATCATTATGTCCTATTGAGTCATTATAATGCCATATCATGAAATTTCATTGTCTTACTGAGCACACTATGATGACATGGGAAATGAGTGTAACCTACCGACATAAAATAGGTCATTATTGTACTATACTATAGCCTAATATTTTAGTGTCCTATTATGTCATCACAATTTTCTATAGTGTTCTAACTATAGTGTCATTATAGTGTCCTATTGTATCATCACAGTGCTCTTTTGTGCCATCACTGTGGCAAATTGTGCTGACATTCTGTTATATTGTGCCAAACTGTTACCTATGTTGTGAATGCTTTATCAATTCTTGCCATCACTTTTTCTTAATATGCTATTATTGTGTCCAATGATGTCATAAACATGTCCTACTATTCCATCATTGTATCCCATAATACCATCATTATGCCTCATTGGGTATAAAATACCCTGGTTTGCCATTACAAAATGTATTTTGGCCATCATAACATTCTATTGGACAGTAATCACATCCTATTGTATGATCTCACTTTCTTCCTGTGTAAAAATTTTTTTTTCTCATTTATTCCTTCCATGTCCTAAAGGCAGTTATAGTATCATTTGAGCCATTGGATTAGCCTGTTGTGCCATTCTTTGTGCAAAACTGTATCATCACAATATTTTATGCTGTTATCCATGTATACTCCCGTATTATCACTCATATTTTACCATCACTGTGCCATATCATCCTACAACACTATCCTATTGTGTTATCATTGTGTTCTACTGAACAATTATACTGCCCTAACATCGCATCAAAAATTAGAACATGTGCCATTGGTGTTATCTAGTGTGTCACCATACTCTTCTACTGTATAATCATTGCTTTTCTAGACAAGACTGTGACCTATTTAGTAATGACAGTGAGATATTGTGCCACAGCAGTCCTGTCTTGTGTCATCAGTATGTTTTATGGTGGATCAGGGTGACAAGTGTACCATGAGGTTACCCAGTTTTTTCATCACAGTTTGTAATTGTGTCTACTGAATGTTTTGTTGTGTCAACACAGTGCCATAGTATTTCCTACTTTGGCCTATTATACCATCATTGTGCCATATGACAGTGACATGGTGGCAAAACAAAACACTGTATTTGTACAGTAGAACAGAGAAGTCAAATAGAAAGGTATTGTGGTGGCACAAATAGGCCTAATGAAGGCATGGTAGTGCACTGTGATAACTCTATAGAACACAGTGATGGCACAATAGAACAGTGTAATTACACAATAGTACATACTAATAACACAAGGAGACATTCTAATTGCACAATATGATATGTGATTGTACAGTAAGTCACTCTTATGAAAATAGTGTGAGTAGTGTTCACTCAATAAAATGCAGTAAAGGCACAATAGAACACAAGGCTCAGTAGAACCATTGGATATCAACGTAGAATACTATAATTGAACAATTTGTCTCTGGAATGACATTGTTACTTACAAGGATGGCAAAATAGGTATGAGTATTTGTATAATAGGTAACTGTGATACCATCCTTGAATACTGTTGAAACAGAAATGCAAATCAAAAAGACCTAGAGATTTCACCTTACAAGAATCAGAATTGCTAAAATGAAAACCTCAGGTGATAGCACATGTTGGCTAGGATGCAGAGAAAGAGGAACACTCCTCCATTGCTGGTGGGATTGCAAACTGGTACAACTACTCTGGAAATCAATCTGGAAATTCCTCAAAAAATTGGAAACAGATCTACCTGAATACCCAGCTATACCACTCTTGGGAATATACCCAAAAGATGCCCCACCATACCACAGGTACACATGTTCCACTGTGTTTACAGCAGCCCAATCTGTGATAGCCAGAAGCTGGAAATAACCCAGATGCCCCACAACAGAGGACTGTATACAGAAAATGAGGTTCATTTACACAATGGGATACTATTCAGCTATTAAGGAGGACATCCTGAGTTTTGCAGGCAAATGGATGGAACTAAAAAATATCATCCTAAGTGAGGTGGCTCGGACCCAGAAGAAGTACATGAATAATATGTACTCTCTATTAAGTGAATGTTAGTCAAAGGGAAAAAAGTGCATAATACACAAGATACAGTCCACAGAACTCAAAAATGTCAACAAGTTGATGTGCCTAAGTGAGGACACCTCAGTCCCACTTGGGAGGGAGAAGAAAGCAATCACAAGTGGGGTGGGAGGGAGAGACCAGGGAAAGAAAGTTGATGGGGTGGTATTGAGCAAGGGGAAAAGTACTGATGCCCTAAGGGCCAGCAGAAAAAAATGGAAAGAGTCAACCTTGGGAGATAGAAAGTTGAGGGGACCCTCCTGAATGCACCAGAGACCTGGGAGGTGAGAGACTCTCAGAACTCAAAGGGAGGAACCTTAGATGAAATGCCCAACAGTAGGGAGAGGAAAATTAAAAAGCAGGAAGACAGGGCATCACATGAGGGAAGGGGTCATCCCACACTAAAACTGTAACACATAATTGTTCTCATCTGAAAGAATTACAGGTATGGAAATGGAGAGAAGCCTGAGGAAAAGAAGGTCCAGCAAGAGGCCCAAAGTGATATCCAGCTTAAGGGGAGGTCCCAAGGCCTGACACTATTACTGAGGCTATGGAGCACTCACAAAAAGGGGCTAGCATGACCACACTTGAGAAGGCCCTACAAACAGCTGAAAGAGTCAGATGTAGATATCTGCACCCAACCAATGCACAGAAGCAGCTTACCCTTGTTATTGAATTAGGGAAGCCTGAAAGAAGCTGATGAGAAGGGCAATCCTGTAGGAGCACCAGCAATCTCAATTAATCTGGACTCCTGAGATCTCTCAAACACTGGACCACCAAACAGACAACATACATCAGTTGGTATGAGGCCCCCAATATACATACAGTAGAGGAATTCTATTTCTATGTTCATTCAGAGATGATGCACCTAAACATGAAGAGACTGGAGGCCCCAGGAAATTAAGTGGTCAGGTGGGGTGGGGGGTGGGGACATCCAAGAGGAGGCAATAGGATGGGCAGGAGTTATGGGATGTGGAACAGTCATAGGGTGGACTGGATGGGGGTGGGATAAAATATGTTGTGCAAATAAGGATTAATTAATTTATTTATTTTAGAAAGGTGTGGCATGATGGTGGAAGGAACAACAATAAGAACAACAACAATGGCTGAATTTACTGGTGTGGGCTCTCTGAGAGGAGAATTTAATTATGAAAGAACCCACAGTTTTAAAAAAAAATGTCAAAACTTAAAAAAAAAAAACACAATTGAAACATTTTTCAAAACATTGCCTAATGGAAAGGAATTGGTGACCCCTATTATCCTTTGAATTATTGTTAATGAAGGAATGTTACTGCTCAGGGAAATGCTAAAAAAACTAACTGTAGACAATGGGAAGGCCCAGAAGTCATGGACTTCGCTAATTCTTTAAGATGAAAAATGGTGAGAAAGGCACCAACTTTGTTGTCCTTTTCCTTTTTTCAGACTTTCGTGGTGGAGATATTACTGATTAATTGGATGAATTAAATACAGTGTTTTTAAATGAACCACAAAATAGCAGGTAATAAGTGGCAGCATTGAATTGTCAAAGGCACAATGATAGTAGTTATTGTAATGGACAGGATAAACACAGCAATGTTAACAATGGCTTAATGTGTAATCATTAGCACAGGCTAATGAATTTTTAGTTGAATGACTCTTAGATTTCTTTCATATTGTCTACACAATCATGGTGTTTCCAGATATGAAGTAGATAAGCCTACTGCATTTTTATTTGATCTGTATAAGCAGGAATATTTTTAGTCAATTGAAGCAAACTTTATAATAATGACAAAAGGAATACTGGCCCATGAACCAATTTCCAGATTTGAGGCTATTTGCAGACCCAGATCCCCTTGGATGAATAGACTGCCTGGTTCTCCTGAGGAGAGACAGGATCTCTTGCCTTTTAAAAGACTACAATGGGGAAAAGAAAACAATCAGATATTCCAGAGTATCATCACTGTGTTCTATTGTGATTTCTCTGTGCTATACTGTGATCTTCTGATGCTCTACTGTTCCATGACTCTTTAATATTGTGTGATCCCTCTTTTCTACTGGGTCATTACCATGTCCTATTTTGTCATTACAGTGCAATATGGGTCATTCCCAGTGATCTGTTGGACTATCAATTTGCCATGTTGTGAAATCACTGTACTCTAATGAGTCATCAAATTCCAGTTTGGGGCAGTTCAGTATCTTATAGTACCTTCACAATATCAAATTATGCCATCCTGTGCACTTTTGTGTCATTATTGTACCCTAATGAATTGTAAGAGTCCACCGAGTTAGATGAATCTTGAATTTTGATTGTATTTATTTCCCATTCTCTGATATGCATGTGTTTCCAATGAGTCCAAAATGGTTACTACTTCCTGCTCAGTTGGTCCAATCAGCATAATGCCATCAATATAGTGCACCAATGTGAAATTTTGTGAACTAGACAGACCATGAAGATCCCATCTATGTTATAACACAAGACAGGAAAGTTAATATATCCTTGAGGCAAAACTATATACTGTAAGACTTGATATCTTAATGTAAATTTCTTCTGGTGGTCCTTATGGACAGGTACTGAGAAGAAGGCATTTGCTATATCAATAGCTACCTACCAGGTACCAGGAGATGTGTTAATTTGCTCAAGTAATGAAACTACATCTTGTACAGCAGCTACAATTGGAGTTACTACCTGATTTAGTTTTCCAGAGTCGACCATCATTCTCCATGATTCACCTGTCTTCTTCAATGGATGGATAGGAGAGTTAAAGGGAGATGTATTGAGAACCATCATGTTTGCATTTTCCAAGTCCTTGATGGTGGCAGTAATTTCTGCAATTCTTCCAGGAATATGATACTGGTTTTTACTCACTATTTTCTTTGGCAGAGGCAACACCAATTGCTTTGATTTAGCCATTCCAACCATAATTGGTTCCATGACTCCACAGGTCAGGAAACAAATGCAAGAAGTCTGCCAACTTCTAAGTATATCTATTTATAGTACATACTTTGGAACTGGGGAAATTACCACAGGGTATGTTCAGGGACCTTCTGGACCTATTGTGTGTAGGATGTCAGTCAAAATTCCATTAATTTCCTTTCCTCCATAAGCCCCTTCTTTAACTGGGCCACAATGTTTCTTGGAATCTCCTGGGATCAGGGTCAATTCAGAACCAGAAATGAATAGACACCAGACAGTTTGATTATTTCCTTTTCCCCAATGTACAGTTACCCTTGTAAAAGGCTGTAAGTCCCTCTGGGGAAGAACTGGAGAAAGGCTACCAGCAAAGCTTTTAGGTGTATTATTAAAATTCTCCCTCAGAGGAACCTGGCCATCACTTCATTCAAGGGGTTCTGTGTCTGGAAACTGGCAAAAGTCTGAAAATTGATTCACTGTCCAAGTTGCCTTTTGCCATGATCTAATGTGACCTTTCTTTCATTTGATTGAGAATGTTTCTGCTTATACATATCAAACAGATATGCAGTAGGCTTCCTATCTATTTCATGCCATGAAATAACACAATTGATTAGCCAGTACCAAAGGTCCATACAAGTCATGCCATCATACAATTTTTCTCTCCTGTGATGAGCATTATGGGCTAGGTCATTATAAATGTTGTTTTGTCTGCACTGTCCACTATAATAACTACAATCACCTTGTTTCTGGGGATTTAACGCTGCCACTTGACCCTTACTACTTCTGGACCCAATTCAACCCATTGAATTTAATTCATCCAATCGGGCAGCAGCATCTACAACCCTAAGGTTGGCACAAGGAAAAGGGTAAGAACAAAACTCTTCAGATATGCTGGTGCCCATCTCATCAGTTTGTGTCTTAAAGAATTCATGAAGATTTATCTTCTGAGCCTTCCCATTGTGAAGGATTGGGTTTTACAAAAAGCATACACTCAAGCATTGCAATTTACCTGAGCCTTAAAATACCTTCAGCAACACTAATCCAAGTGTTATCAGGTATCTCCAGTTCATTTTCAATAGGCTATCTTTTAATGGACATGCAAATTTATATGCCCCAGTACAGGGGAACGCCAGGGCCAAAAAAAAACAAAAAAACAAAACAAAACAAAACAAAACAAAAAAAAAAAAACTGGGAATGGGTGGGTAGGGAAGTGGGGGGGGGAGGGTATGGGGGACTTTTGGTATAGCATTGGAAATGTAATTGAGGAAAAGATGTAATAAAAAATATTAAAAAAAAAATTTGAGCAAACCATTCAAACAAACTTCTGACACCTTTTAAAACTGTGAGATTTAGAATTTAATTTAAAAAAAAAAATCTCCACTCTGAGGGTCCATGCCAATAAATTGAGCCTAATCTGATTATTGTTCTAGAGGAAAGTATTGGTGGGCTTTGAGGAAAAAATTCTACACCTTGTTGCCAGGAGAGGTATTGCGGGATCCTCCGGTAGTACTATGTCCAATTTTCTGAGGAACCGCCAGACTGATTTCCAAAGTGTTTGTACAAGCTTGCAATCCCACCAACAATGGAGGAGTGTTCCTCTTTCTCCACATCCTTGCCAGCATCTGCTATCACCTGAAATTTTGATCTTAGCCATTCTGACTGGTGTGAGGTGGAATCTCAGGGTTGTTTTGTTTTGCATTTCTCTGATGATTAAGGATGTTTTGTATATTTTTAAGGAAAAAATATAACTCAAAAGAACATCAATAGTCAATAAATCATTATTCATGTGTGTGCATGTGTATATGTGGGTCAGTGTTCCCATGTATGTACATGCATATGAAGACCAGAAAGTTAATGTCAGGGTGTCTCTTTCAATTATTCAACATTTAATTAATTAATTAGTTAATTAATTTTCAAAAGATCTCTCATTGAACATAAAGATCACCAATTAGGATAATCTGGATGGTACTTATAAGAACACTCTTGTTTGCAGTCCTGAGATTACAAGTGCATGCAATGTTCTAAGTGGTGGCTGTTTGTGTGTGTGTGTGTGTGTGTGTGTGTGTGTGTGTGTGTGTGTTGTTTGGTTTGGTTTGGTTTGGTTTGGTTGGTTGGATTTTTAAATACCATTACTGGGGCATAAACAGGAGATCTTATGCTTGAGCAGGAAGCAATTTGCAGGCTGATTTTAGCCCTTCTAGCTATTTACTCTGCCTCCCTAGAATAATCAATTCCTATTTATCAAAGTCCTTTCTCACAAGTTGTGTGTTAATATACCCCTAAGTCTCAGACACTCTACTTTCTGGCCATATAAGAATAAGAACAATTCTAAGTGGACTACACATTCTCAGGAAAAATACTTAACTTCTTTAAAAAAAATTATGCATTTGTTTGTTTACTTATTTTGTGCATATATATCTGTGCATGTATGTATATATTGGCATGCAATTGCAAACATGTATGCATTTTGCGTGTATATTTACATGCAATTTCATACATGTGGCTCACTAATGGAGTTCCAAAGACATCTTACAGCAATCTGTCTCTCCATCCACCATGTAGTTTCTGGATCTTGCTTTTCAGACTTGGGGATAAGCACCTTTATCTGTTAAGCCAACTTACTAACCACTATTTTATTTTATTATGATTTTATTTTCTGATTAATGAAACTAAAATTGAATTCAAAGTTACCACTACAACATACTCCTCAACTATAAAATAATGTGAATTTAAAAGAGGAGAATATTAGAGGAGAATCTATAGCCAGAAGTTGTGCAGAATTTAGGAGATGCTTGAATCAAATGCAATGTATTCAGGTGAAATTAATTTTAATTCCGTTTTTCCTCTTGGGAACGATAATGATGTTCTACAGTAAGTAAGGTTTTATTTTCCAAGAATAAAGAAGATCTTTTCATAAGAAGCAGCAAGCATTCAGTATCACTGTGCAATTGTTGCCTGGATTCCAATTAGTGAGAAAGCATCCTCCAGTTTTCTTTTTTTTTTTTTTTTTTTTTTTTTCATTTCAATGTTTCATTTTCTTTCAGTGAAACCAAATGCCTTAAGCTGTCACAAAGCCATAGTTATCCTCATTTCATGGCCAAAAGTTGATATCATAAAAGTGTTAAATACCCATATTTATTTTCAATCCCCTTCCAGCAGGCAAGTGTGCCTAGTCAACTCTCACTGTAAAAGTGAGTATTTGGTTTCTGCCATGAAAGTCTTAATGGAAAAATTAGACATACAACACAGTCCCAAGAAGCAAAAATATCTTTATCGCATTGCTTTGGGATACAGTTGATATTACACTTTTTTTTGCATTCACCACTGAAAATCTCTGTGGCATTGTTATTTTCTTTCTTTTTCTTTCTTCTTCTGTTGAGGGAGTGGGACAGCACAGTAGACAATGATCATGATTAATACTCAGGTATCCAGACTAAAACCACCAAATATTTCAATTTATACACATTTTATCATATCTTAAAAATATTTCTTTATTCTTAATTTAATTAAATCTGACTCCATGCTCTTTGTCAAGCTTAAGTAGAAATTAATTTGCTCTGTTTTAGAGAACTCTTAGCCTCTTAAGGATCACATCTGAAACCCAAATTTCAACACTTTCTTTAGTTTTCAGCTCAGGCCCTCTGTTCTTTTCCCCATAGCAGCCAATAAGAGTGAATCCTTAAATTAGTAGTTTCTTGATGTTAACAGCATTGCTATGTCTGGATCAAACTTTCACAGTGTTAATACCAATGAAATTAGGAGATATAGGAACTCAGATGTATTCTTTCTACCAAGAAAGCATTGCTATATGAAGGCCTGTCATTTCTCTGGCATGTAGAATTAGAAGTAGAACAATTGACTCTGTGACCTGTGGGAAATCCTCTTTGAGAAGAAGTTTTAAAAGTATTGATATCAATTATATGTATCTAAGTATTGCTCTATATGTCTCTGTATATATATATATATATATATATATATATATATATATATATGTGTGTGTGTGTGTGTGTGTGTGTGTGTCTGTGTGTGTCTGTGTGTGTGTCTGTGTGTGTGTGTGTATTTTTGTATGTTTTTCCATCTACACAATTTTTAAAATATTTCTATATGTGATTATCTCTTTCATCTATCACTTGGTCTTTCTGTCTAATCTAGTGATCATCTCTATTCCATCCATCTACTATCTATCTATCTATCTACTATCTATCTATCTATCTATCTATCTATCTATCTATCTATCTATCTATCTATCTATCTATTATTTTTCTGTCATCATCATTGTCTCTGTTTTTCACATCTCTTTCACTTCTACTTATCTTTGTGAACTCTATACCCACCTTAGCTTTGAAGCTTTCCTTCTGTAGATATTGAGAGCAAAGTGCAGAGATAGCTGAGATGGAAAACTCCTGATATGAGCCAGAACAAAAATCTCAATAACACTTTCAAACAAAGGCCTGGCAGTGCTTTTTGACCTGATACCAACTCCGACTATTTAATGAAATGTAGAGGACAAGGAACAAAGACCATCATAGAATTCAGATTCTCACTCTTCCTCCTCTGTTTTCTTGTGTAAGTCTAAACTGATTTTTTACTCATATTATTTATGAGTATGCCCATTTTTGCAAATAAGTATATATTAGCAACTAACTCAAATGTTGGTATGAAGGCTAAATGACTTATTCTCTGTAAGGGCTAAGAAATTTACTAGTTATTAGTTATAGTCTAAGCCTATTTTCAGAACTCAGCTTTCATTGAGTGAGATTTAGCAATATGGTCTTCATAATTAGAGGTTCCAACCTTAATTCTGTCAACTTCTGGACCATGAGGAAAACCATAAACCTTCCAGCATTGGTGTCTTCCTCTAAGGAACAAAATAGTGTGCATTTCAGTTCCTATAGGGAACAGTGTCTTATAATTTCTTAAGAAAATCTTAGGAGGTCTTAGGTCTTCTCTGATTTTTTGCAGTTTGAGTCTATTAGCAAAGTCTTGCCAAAATGAACCTTTTTTAGTCAGTTTTAGGAATCATTCCTTTCTCGTTTTTTTTTTTTTCTTATTATAAGGTGAATGAGTTATTTTTCTAGTTGCCAAGACAAAATAACCAACAAAATAAAGATAAAACAGAAGGAATGTTTATTTTGGCTACCAGTATAAGGGTACTGTCCATCATGGGTGGAGATATTGTGACTGAAAGATAGTAAAATATCTTATCACATTGAATCCACAGTCAGGAAGCAGAGAGGTGATTACTCTTGCCTAGGTGACTTTCTGATTTTTATTTAGTCTGGGTCATTAGCCCATGGGATGAAATCACCCACAGTTATAGTGGGACTTTCCACTCAGGTAGTACAGTCAAAATACTATTATACCTGCATGTTTATTTCCATGGTGACTTTAAATCTCATCAACTTAGTAATCAAGATTAAACATTATGCAAAGTTAAGAAGAGGGACATATAACTGTCTACAAAACCTTATTGAATTTAGTTAACTCAAAAGCTGGTCTAGATTATCAAGCAAATTGCTTCCCCTCACCTTTGCAAAAGTATACCATCTGTAGGCCAGATTGGACTGCAGGACTCAGCTCACAACTGCACTCATTTTTCCTGAAAAGGTTCCCTAGGACATAGTTCTTGTCCTGATGGTCTGTTTCTAGCTAAGTGGCCAGGTTATTTGAATAGAAGTGGATGCAGTGTTTTTGGCTTATAGGCTTCATTAGAAAGTACTTCAGCTTGCCTGGGAGGATGCATCTGGTGGTGGTGTTGGGCCAAACTTTACATCTGGCCTGTTAGCAATATTAATGACTTTCGACTATTGGGCTCAGACAAATGTCATTTCTATTCATATGCCTTCCAACTCATTCTGTGTGGCCATTCTGATTGGGAGAAATGAGTGATGTGCATCTCATTAGATGCTGTGAGGACACATGAGGGGTTCAGCTCACATCCACTGGTTTCAAATCTATTCATGTATCTATAATTTTATTTATATATCATTTATTCATCTCTCATGTATCCATATCCATATATTTATCAATCTAC
This sequence comes from Mus caroli, assembly GCF_978045245.1. Taxonomy (NCBI): domain Eukaryota; kingdom Metazoa; phylum Chordata; class Mammalia; order Rodentia; family Muridae; genus Mus; species Mus caroli. The sequence goes on along the minus strand of NW_028227256.1, from coordinate 109,786,380 downwards.
ATGATTATCATTTATCTATTAATATATCTATATATCATCTATCTTTCACCTATCTATACATATCAATCTTTCTTTCTCTTATCTTTTATGTATTATCTGTCAATCATATTTCAATGTATCTATAAGTCACCTATATCTGCTATCACTCTATCATTATATGTTACTTACCTGTCTATCATTTGTCTGTCAATTTTGAGTCAGTGCTCACCTGTCAAAGACTTACAGTTTGTGTGCTTTTTCTTGGTCTAGCCACTTTATGGGTCACCATAGAGGAGAACTGCTTCCTCAAATTCCCTGATTTAACATCATTTAATTCATAGTTACTAGAAGGTATGTTGAGAATCTGTTCCAATTAAATAATTCTCTCTACATCAAATTAAATAGCCAAAGAAAACTCTGGAAGTTGAGAGAAACTGAGCAATTTCTGTGAGCTAAAGGATCCACAGGATTCTCTGCTACATTTGGGGCTTATCTGATGGAGCCAACTACAGGCTATGCAGGGAAATTCAGAGATACAGTTTCAGTGAGTTGCCATGTAGGCTTCTTGGTGGTGCTGTGCCTTTGTATCTTTGGTATTGTAAGTAATCCCAATAAACTCGCTGGTTCTGAAAGACTCCAAAACTCCCAAAGGGAGGCACTTACTCAAGCCTCGGGTCAGCCGCGCACCCAAGAAGACACTGAGACCGAAGAGAGTAAGATTTAATATAGCAATGACAAGAAAGAACATAAAAAGCACATATACCAGATATCTGGGGTCGAAACTCGCAGAGGAGATTCGGCAATTAGCCCAAACTTTTCACAAGCTTTTATAGGAAATAGCCAGGTAAAAAGTACAAGTTTTACGTCACCAAGGTGTTCTGCCAAGGGGCTTTACATAACCAAGGGGTCGTGTCCTATATTTTGGCAATGTACTCGATCTATTGGAACATTACCAGGAGGCCCCTATCTCAAAAATGTTCTTGGCATAGTCTTCAGTTGGGAGGGGTAGGACTAGGTTTTTTCCAGGAGACCCCTTATCTAAAAAATGTTCCTGGAGCAGTTTCCAATTGGGAGGGGGTACCTTGGGGTAAAAAGTTCAGGAGTGCTCCGGGAACTATCTCTGGATGGGAGGGGTAAGAGAACTCTGAGCTGAAGAGTTCATGGAGAGTTCAGGTGTCCAGTAATTAACTCTTTCATTCCCCCCTTCTTTTAGGGACAAGCTCTAATCTTAGAGCTGGGTACCGGCTTCCTGAAGGACCCGATATTGTTGCCTTAATATCATAACCTGCACTGCATTTATTTTTTCTCTGACAAAAGCCACTAACTTATTAAGAATGCAGGGGCCGAGAGTGAGCAAAAGCATAAGTATAATTAAGGGTCCTGCTATGGAGGAGAGGAGAGTGGTAAGCCAAGGGGACTTATTAAACCAGCTTTCGAACCATCCTTGTTGGCTTTTTCTCTCTCTTTTACGCATATCTAGGCGTTCTCTAAGTCTGGCCATAGAGTCTTTGATTACTCCTGAATGATCAACATAAAAACAACACTCTTCTTTTAGGGCAGCACAAAGTCCTCCTTCTTTAAGGAACAATAAGTCTAATCCCCTCCTATTTTGCAGCACTACTTCAGACAGGGAAGTTAAAGATTCTTCTAATTTAGTTATAGACTGTTCTATAGTTCTAATATCAATGTCCATAGCTGTACGTAATTCTTTATAGTATTGGGGGGTCTGAATTAAGGCAGCGGTCCCTGTACCTACTCCTGCTGCTACTCCCAATCCCAAAAGTACTGCCAGGGTTAAGGTAATGGGCTCTCTTCTCCAACGGACCCGATGATCAAACTTATCTAAAAAGGAGCTATCATCATGATACAGGAGTCTAGGAATAAGCTGAACTAAAATGCAGAAGTCTTTGGAACTATTAAAAACAGATATAGATACACAAGGAGTGAGACCGGTATTGCAAGCCCATACTGTGTCTATGGGAGGCACCAGATACTGACCACTTTTGCTAGGCTGGATGTTCTGGGTCTGATTACAAAGGTGCCGTTTATCCTGAGGTGCCTGGCCTAAACAGAGTCCACTTCCTGAAACTGCTTCTAGAGTCAGCTTTCTGTTTTCTCCCCAAAGGCATTGAGAATGATCTGAAGTAGTATTATAAGTCCTGATCTGAGCAATTCCTTCATAATAAGGGGGCCTAGAGTCATAGCATAACCAACATGATTGAGTCATATTAGGATTAGTCCTATTTAACACCAAAAAGCTCCTTGAACTAGACTGACCAGACGGCTTTTTGTATCTAGGGGCGGTGGGGAAACTAAGGTCGATAGGGAAGGTCTCACTGTTCTGGGCTGTGGAGTTGGTGGAGCTGGTACAGCCGGGACTTGTGGGGGAGCTGGTACTATCGGGGGACCCTGTTCTGTCACAGTCAGCCTGATTGTAAAAATGAACCCAGGGTCTCTCGGTGGACTGGATACACGCCAACCCCACTTATTTCCTTTAAGCCAACTTAAACGATTTTGTTTTCCTTTTTCAGTGAATTTTATAAGTAGGGGGTTGCAGTATTTACCTTTGCATGGTCCTGGGGGGCTGTTTTCAGTAGCACACCCATAAGCTCCTATGGCGGCCTCATTTGGATGGAGGTTGCCATAGTTTGGATATTTATGGGGATCTCTTTCTCTTTGATATGGCTTATCATAACCACTACCTCGTTTTACCGTGATTAGATCCCAGTCAGAGGAAGGCTTCCAGTAGGCATCCCCTGTCGTTTCACATGTCCATTTGCCACGGAAGTAATCTGATGCCCCCCCACATTTTTGTTGAAGCTCTTTGTTTTGACCCTGACCAGGGCAAACATAAAACTGTGCAGCTCTAAGATTAGCTCGGTAGAACTGCCCTGAACACTCATACATGTTCCCTATTCCACCTGAAACACACCGCTGTTCAGGGGGTGGGTTACTAAGATCAGTATGGTCAGGGAGGTCCCAATTGGGAGATCCTGCTACTAACTTACAAATGTCAGGTGTGAGATCAGGCCACCAAGTCCAAGGGGGATGTGCTGCAGTGATTGCCCATACAATGTTTCCCTCCCCATTAAGCACTTCCCATGACTGTTGAATCGGGGCAAGAGGGTTGTCGTTCCCTAGGCTTAGGGTGGCCCCCACGACACAAGCGAAGTTTAAGAGGATTGTCAGTGGTTGCCACCGTCCAGTTGTCTTCATGGTTGCCTCTACCCTGGCTAGGAGCCTTCTTGACGTGGGAGGCGTGGAGTTGTTAACAGTATCAGATATGGTCCTTTCCACCGAGGCTCAAGAGTGCCGGTGCGATGTCATCTGACAAGGACCGAACTGCTGTAGTCTCAGGTGCATGAGCTTCTTTGATCTGGTCCCAGATCTGTGTTCTGACAACCTCCAAAGCCTTTAAATGGGTAAACAGAGCAGAGGGTGAGAAAGAGTCAACACAGGGATCCAATATCCTGCTAGACTCAGTCAAAGAAGTAAAACGTCCAGGTGTGTTTCGGACTCTGAGAAGCACAAAGGGAAGGAGGGTCACCCAGTCTTTACCGCCAGTCTCAATAACTAATTTAGTTAGGGTCTGGGCATGACGCAGGTGCACGTAGATCAGATCTCTGGCTGGAACTGGTGAGATGTCCTTGGGATATTCAGCTCGTTCACTGTAACCAGTTGTGACCAGACTTTTTTCTGTATCACCTGCAAGCCCTTTTAACTTAGCATACAGAGCATTATTAACAACATAGGTTTAAACACATCATTTGAGACTATGATGGGCATAGGAGTTTCATAAAGGATCTTAAACAGAGTAAAACTGAATCAAGAGATAGGACATAGGGAAGGAACACGAAGTCCATGCCAGTCTCCACGATTAATTTTGTCAAGGTCTGTCTTAGAGTTTTAAACTAATTTTTATCTATCCTGAGCTCTGAGGTCTATACACACAATGTAATTTTTGACCTCTGAATACTTGGCCACACCCTGACTTACCTGGGCAACATTATCTGACACTATTGCTTTTGGCACTCTGAACCTTGGAAAAATTTTCTTTAATAATCTTCTTGATGACTATGTGAGCAGTCTCATTTATCTATATTGAGAACGTCTTTCTCTGCAGATGTCAACAGCTTTCTTTGTCTGCATATTGTTCCATACAGTGGCAAAAGCATACCCGCTGTCAGTGTCATTTATAAAGCTTGTATCAAAACCACAAGTTCAGCTTTTTGGGCTGAAGTCTCTTTAGGGAAACTGCTGGCCTAGATCACCTGCTTTTTGTCCACTGCTGCACTGCTGTCCCCGCCTTCCGCTTACCTTTAACCATGAGGCTACTGCCATCCGTGTAGGGTAAAAGGCTTAGTCAGATCTGGCAAAGCCAGAGCGGGGGCTGCAAGCAAGACTGCCTTTATGCTGTCAAAGGCTTTTTGGTGTTCCTCAGTCCAGGTGAATGGGACTTTTTTTTTAGTCCAGAGTCTGTAAAAGCCCACCGTTCCCAGAAACTCACGTACTTGGCGCGGGGTGGTGGGGGTTGGGATCAGCATCACAGTCTTTTCCTTGGCTTCGGTGAGCCACCGCTTTCCGTCGTCGGCACCTCGGTACGACATAGCTGAGCTTTCTTAGCCAATACCCGATATCCCAACTCACCCAGTTCATTCAGGAGCTTCTAGGAGGGCCAGAATTTTTTCTTTGTCTTTGATGTCTCTGCCTTCAGCCAACCGCAGGGCTTGGGTTAGCGCCAGGAGTTCAGCCTTCTGAGCCAAAGTTCCTTCGATGAGTAGGTGAAGACTCAGCAGGTTAGCAGGGGAAGCAAAAGTCACTTGTTCTGTCAAAAAAGCTCTAATAATGTGTCCATCAGCCAGGGAAACAATTGAATCATGTGTCTCTGACTAGAAGCCACTATGTGCAGACAAGCAGGCCATCCCTCAGTCACCAGGTCTAATTTTTCAAGTGCCACTGGTCTTTTAGGGTCCCAATTTCTGAGTAAGAACCTCTTTAGCAATATTTTTGTTCTCAGTCACATTTAGGAGTCCCAAAGTTGGGGACAACATTAGGGCAGTCTCAATAGCATCCAAGGCCATCCAAGGTTGTTCTTTATTTCTTATACGAAGGGCTGTTTATCTTTTTAATTCAGCAAAACCTGGAATCCACAGTCTGCAAAGGCCTGCAGTGTCCAGGAACCTTTTAAACTTGCTTTGCATTGGTTAGTGGAGGAATATGAAAACACAGTCTCTTTTAAGGACTCAGCTTCTGTGTTAGCACCCCTTCTGCTATCTCTTTACTTTCAGCCACAAACAGGTGAAGGGTTTTGTCTTGAGGGGGGCTCTTCTTCTTTTTGTTAGGACAGTAAACACTTTGATCTTTAGCCAAAGGCTTGCCTTTGTTGCCAGGTACTAAGTTTTCTAGTCTCCCTGACTTTTGTGACCAGCATTTCATTTCTCTTATCTTTTTTTGAAAATTTTCTGGCTCCTTATTTCTTACAGATCATCTCTAAGTGCTAGTATTATTAGCAAGTGTCACTTTGCGAGGTTCTAGTCTTTGTCATTTATTTCTCTTTGCTCCTGTTTCTTAACTGCAATGGATCTAATTATTACATCTATATTCTGTCACTTAACTTTTTCATAGTTTACCTCTTTTTACTGTTAACCTATTTCTTTTGAGTCTGCTGAAGCTTTGCTCTCAATTTTTCTTTGCAGACCTCTATCTTTCTCTTAACTTTTGTAACTTTTCATAACCTAGGTCAGATTAATGGGACATTTGCTAGTCCCACAGACATGAGACCCTCAACAGAGCCTGGCAGTCAGGTGCTCCTTACCTTGTATGTCTCCCTCACCGGAGCTTAGAACAAACTCACACAGCTCAGGGCAGTGCCTGAGAAGAGAAAACACATGGGGCAGAGAAGGGAGTGCAGTTTTCACATCAGACCACTGATATTTCAAAATGAACACAATTTTTTCTGTTAACAGTTAACAAGAGACAGGATACAGGGGACAGGGAAATGAGAAGCAACCAGGGAACCTTGTGGCGTCCTCAGATCAGACGCAGCAACCCGCTGAACTCGAGCATACTAGTCAGCGGAGGGAAAGAAACTAACCAGGATTTTCTCAGTAACGGCGAATGGACAGGGAAGAGCCAAGCGCCGAGTCGTCTCCGCCGCGCGCCGCGGCGGAAATGTGGGAGTGGCAAACAAACACTGGCAGGCAGAGGCAGCAATTTAACTATTTAACTAACTGATAGACGCCCTGTGCTCTCTGCACTGTCTTTGGGGAGGGAGCACGCAGTCAGGCAGGCACAAGGGAGTGCGGGTAGACTCTGGGGGGGCCAAAGGAGGGACGGCGGCTGTAGTCGGCCCCTCCCCAGCTGTGGCAGGCTTCACGGCCACTCCGGGACCGGCAGGCGGCCGCACTCACCACCAGCATAACTGCGCCGCCAAAGCCGGCTCTGCATCTAGGTTCTCTTTTGAACAGCCTGGGGCTCCCCAGCCTGTGCGGACCTTGCGCTGCCCCTGTCGGCCGGTGGCAGCCGGTCTTGCCCCACGATGGCCCCGCAGCAAGGCCGGCCTGATGGTTCTTTTTCTCCTTTTTTTTTTTTCTTTTTTAAAACCATTGCTGACTAATTCTGTCCTGACGTCAGTCCAAATCTACAGTCGACAAAGGGTTAACACACACACACACACACACAGTCTTGTCATGTGGCCACAAACAAGCACACTCGTCCACGCCTGGACTTACACAACCAGCCAAACACTTTTTTCTGACGGGGTCGGATTTCACATTGACTCTTTTTCCTGACAGGGGTGGGATTCTACATCCACTCCCGTTCTGGCAGAGAGTACACTCTCTCTCTTTCACTCTGCCAGGCAACAGCCAGGTCTTTTTGACTGTTCTGTACCCTGGGCACTCCTTCCAGGGTCTCCCTTGGAACATCTCTTTTGGGGTGCGGACCGTGAGGCCATAGACAGTCGTCCTCTCACAGCCACTGCCAGAATAAACCCACAATCTCAGAATACACAAATGCAGCAGTTCCACACCTACACACCCAGCAGACTGTCCCATTTCTAGAATAATAGCAGACACGAGAGCAGACACGAGACTCAGACAAAAAGAAACCAAAAACAGCGGCGACTTCCCGTCGCCCACAGGCACAGATTCAGATGGCCTTTCCAAGGCCGGCTGGCTTAGACCTTCCACCTAAGTGATGGTCTCTCGGCCTTCAGAGGGGTCCGCCAAGCGTCCTTGACCCTCCCCTTGTCTTCCTGGGGCGTCCCCCAGGGTGATCGGACGGTGGGCACCAGACACGTCTATCCTACCCACCCCGTGCTCTCTATTGAGACCTGCTTGGTCTCCAGTCAGATGGCCTCTCCCAGGCCCACAGTCCCGGAGCACGGTCTCTGGTGCTCGTACTGAGCACAGAGCGTCACGCAAACCCAAAACAGCGATCGCACCAGATACAGATTCAGATGGCCTCTCCCAGGCCCACAGTAAACAGAACACAGACACTAGACCAAAGCAGAACAGTAAATCTTACTTCTGAGCGGGTCCAGGACTTCTGGGTAAACGCGCTGATTCCCGGCCAATGCACCAAATGAAAGACTCCAAAACTCCCAAAGGGAGGCACTTACTCAAGCCTCGGGTCAGCCGCGCACCCAAGAAGACACTGAGACCGAAGAGAGTAAGATTTAATATAGCAATGACAAGAAAGAACATAAAAAGCACATATACCAGATATCTGGGGTCGAAACTCGCAGAGGAGATTCGGCAATTAGCCCAAACTTTTCACAAGCTTTTATAGGAAATAGCCAGGTAAAAAGTACAAGTTTTACGTCACCAAGGTGTTCTGCCAAGGGGCTTTACATAACTAAGGGGTCGTGTCCTATATTTTGGCAATGTACTCGATCTATTGGAACATTACCAGGAGGCCCCTATCTCAAAAATGTTCTTGGCATAGTCTTCAGTTGGGAGGGGTAGGACTAGGTTTTTTCCAGGAGACCCCTTATCTAAAAAATGTTCCTGGAGCAGTTTCCAATTGGGAGGGGGTACCTTGGGGTAAAAAGTTCAGGAGTGCTCCGGGAACTATCTCTGGATGGGAGGGGTAAGAGAACTCTGAGCTGAAGAGTTCATGGAGAGTTCAGGTGTCCAGTAATTAACTCTTTCAGTTCCTTAAGCCAGACTCAGGTAGAATAGTCTATGTTCTATCTGGGATGAATAGGCAGACATTTGCACATATCTATCTAGATAAAGTCACACAACAGAGTTAATATATTCTTAAGTTTGAACTGTCAGTGGGTTGTCTGTTGAGCACATATAGCTGCTTGGAATTGTCCAAGTAAGGGTGGGTTGCAAAAGGTAAGATCATTTCTAATTTGACCATTTATTCTTAACAGCACACCAATACAAACATCCCTAAACATCTGCATTGAGCTGCTCTTGAACCCTCTTTTTGGGGCAGTAACTTTCAGAATGTCTACCACAGTAATTTGAGTATAAAAAGTCTCTTTCCTAAGTGTTAATTTTTGAAGGTTGTGCTGATATTTTGACTGTTGGTACATACTGGGTTCTGGTCCATGTCTTCCAGCTTGCATGGGAGAACTGAAATTTTCTCCCAATTTGAAATGACAGACAACCTCACATTGACAAATGCCATTTTAATAAAAGTATACTCTGTTACCTCTAGATGGGAGTTTGAAAGCCAGTCTTTGCTTCCCTATAATACCTTATCCTATTCCACTTAAGGTTATGCAGTCAGGTAAGTTCCACCAACCTAAAGGACTTCTCATGGCTGATCTGTGCAAATATTTGTATAGGGAAGAAATTCATGTTTCACAGGTGGGAGGGGGGAATTCCTTGAATCTTGGGGATTGCTAGTCAAAGAAGAATAAACTGGCCCATTCTGCCTGAATTTGGAAGCATAAGAATAATATCAGTTGTGATTAGGAACAGTTTAATGAACAACAATATTAATGTGTACTGACCCATGTGATTCAGTGAGTCACAGAATCCATAATCATAAAGAATATAATTCCCTCTTTCTATATGCCCTTAAAATTATGCCCTGTCATACTGCAAATGTGAACTCCTCCAGGTACTTATTCAGCAGACTCACTGACTATACTTGCCAGCGATGTGGTCTTATTGCCCAGTGGTTCTCAATTTCTGCTTTTGTACAAGCCCAATGGTCTGCTGCTTCAGTCATAGATAACTTGACTCAATCTTTTTCCTGTCTCAGCTCTCAGTTTGAAGATATGGGTAAGAACAATTAAATTTTATTTTCCATCAATTGTATTTCAGTATTTCCCTCGATTTTACTTATTACTGACAACATGGAAAATTTTATATACAATTATTTTGCTGTCTTTTCACATGTATGTTGCACATATATGTGTATATTCTTATGTATGAGTGCAGGTGTATGCCATGGTATTAGTGTGGAAGTCAGAAGACAATTATCATTTGGGGTCCTTAATCATGTAACTAATTAGCTGGCCTGCAAGGTTCCAGAAATTACCCTGTCTTTACTTTATACCATGCTTCAAGAGCATACTACCATGATGAGCTTTTATGCCTATAACTGGAATTTTAACTCAGATACTTTTGACTGAACTACAAGCACCTTCTTCATTGAGTCATATCCTGGGCCCATTTATGTAATTGTTTCAAACACAACTATTTATATCTGATAATCCTCATGGCATCAAACAAAGAAGCATGGACTCTTAAGACTTAAGTGTGAGACATTTGAGATTATTGTTATGTCTGTTCCCTGGCTTGAGAACTTTCAAAGTTAGCCACACAAAAGTCCTGGAAAGAGAGGCTAAACATAAAGATTTTGAATTGAGCATAAATCATCGAAGGAGACTATGGCATGGACAGACTATAAAGAGCCAGCATCAAATCTTTAGCTTGAGTGTTAAGTCCTGCATTTCAAGAGATAGAGTAGGAAAATAATTCTGTGTAAAGGGGACATGGACAGTCAAATTTTAATATAGAGTTTGAGCCCAGTATAGACTGAAATTAGAATGTGGTACAAAGAAAGTAGTACTCAACTTGGTATCAGTTGGGAGGGAAAAAGATAGACTGTGCCCTCAGATTTCCTTGTCTTGATGGAGGATAAAGATTGTCTATATCCATCCAATATCACTATATGTCCCTACAAATTCAACAAGAGAAGTTTACCTACTAAATAACATTCTTCCTACTTAGGAAATTTGTGGAAATCATCGTGCAGGCTTGTGACGGTAAAGTTTGATTGTAAAATTTCCCTCATCAACTCATATTTTTCAACACTTGCTCTCCAGCTGGTGATCATGTTTCAGAAAATGTTTGAACCTTCAAGAGGTGGTTCATTACTGGATGAAATCAATCAATGGAGATGGATCATAAGGTTTTATAACCTGGTCCTATTTAACTTTCTAACTACAGAAAGAATGTTAACAGCCATGTCACGGTCCTGAGACTGTGCTATTTCTGCCATGCTTGACTGTATCCCTTATTAAAATGTGAGTCAACATAAACCCTTCCTCCTTTGACTTATTTCTAGTCAGGTGTTTGTTCATAATAAGAATGAACCACTAGGGTCCCAGATCCAAAGCTTCATACATATCTCCTCAATTTTCTAATTAGGACATTCAATTCTTGATTATTTCTGTTGTGAAAATAAAACTAAAAAAAAAAGTAACACATGAGAGGAAAGTGTTTATTTTTCTCATCTTGCCATGTCTCTGTGTATCATTGAGGGGAAGTGAATGTAGGAATTCAAGCAGATAGACATATCACACAAATATTCAAGAGAACAGAGAAGTGAACCAACCCATGCTACCACTTGATTGGATGAAGCTAATATTCTGGTCTTCAGTCTTACAGATCCCAGCATCATCTGCCCAGGGATTATGTTTCTGTTGAAAAGAATTTCCAATAAATTGAAAGGAAACACTCGTGTGTGTGTGTATGTGTGTTGGACCAAATTTGTTAAGTTACAAATTGAGTCTGCTTTGTACATGTTACCAGGGAAGATTAAAACAGCTCTGTGAAATGTTTCCAGCAACTTGTAGAAACTGTACAGTGCTATATGCTGGAATATCTGCTTAAGTCAGCATCCAGCTTCATCCATGTTGAAGAGATTTTGTCACAATATACAAAAATGTTTCAGAGAAAATGGATTTTATTTTTTTAAAGCACTGGCTGCAACATGATTGTTTGCAAACAAAGATGTGATTCCTGGACTTTGTCCATTCTCAAATTAATTATCTCATTTTGATACCCATAGCTAGCACATATGGTTTTTCAACAGAAGGCAAAGACACATTTCTTTTAACACAAACATTGTGATGGTACCTAGAGATCTCATCCATTTCCAAGAGGCTGGGCACCAGTTTTGGCATTCTGTCATCTAAACACAAAGAAGGAAAATCATTCTTCCTGTTAACTCAGCACATAGTAAAATTGGGAAGCTGAGAATCCTCATTGGAGGCAGGATTTACTTCATAATGCTCCACAATAGTTCTATGAATTAGACCCTACAGAAAAATCTATATGAGTTTCATGTTAACCTGCTCTATATAGAGAGATATGGGCTAACCAGGGCACCTAAGTAAGATTCTAAATACATACTCACCAAAAGAGAGAGGAGGAGGAGGGGGAGGAGGAGGAGGAGGAGGAAGAGGAGGAGAAGGAGGAGGAAGAGGAGGAGAAGGAGGAGGAGGAATTGGAAAGAAGTAAGGAAGAAAAGAGTGACTGAAGAAAAAAGAAGTAAAAATAGTGAAAGAAAGAAGAAAGAGAGATAGAGAAATGAAACAAAGAAAATGGATGGATTGATGGAAATGGACAACTTAATATTAGGTTTTAGGCAAAGAAAAATTCAGACCTTGCACACTTACAGTATCTCTACTGTCACTGTTGTGACTGTCTACTGACTGTGAGTTTTTCTCTCTGATGGAACCTAAGATATTTCCCAAGGTGACTGAATTCCAGGAGTATGATAGGTATTCTAATTCCTATTCTCAAGGAATTTTATAGGGCCAGGCTTCTTGTGGCAGACTCATATAATGGCAAATTTTCCTGGCCTACTCACTTTCTCCCATCTTCAAAGTCACATAATTACAAAACTATTTACTATATTCTTAAAACTGAAAATCCCTTCATCCCTCATCTGCCACCTAAGATTTAGGGATAGCTTGACCATCAACAGGTTTTATGAGTTTCAAGCAGGGCAACTTGAAAATCCCAAATTCTGCATCATGACCTCCTTCTCAGATCTGTCTTATGATATCTGACTCATGATAATGGCAGAATTCTCCTCACGCAGTCCTTCCTAAAGCTGCCATTATATAGTATTGAAAATTGTTCCATTAACTCACTTACCCAAAAGAACAATCTCCCCCAATATCCCCCTTGAGCACTAGAGACCTTTCACAAATGGTTATTGCTTTCCATTCTTTAATGCAGAGCAATGGATTCTTCTAAAACTAAGAGCTGTATCCCAAGGAAAGGATGGAAGTTTCTGTTCAAACTAATGAAATGACTACTCCATAGTGGGTTAAGGGGAAGGTTATGATTATATATATATATATAGGAAAGAATAATCAGAGGCACCTTGATTAATCCAAAGCAGAGAGAGAAAGCAGACTGAACAAGGTTAGCAGACTGAACTTTGCTACTAGAGTAGAGAAGGAGGGAAAGAGAGAGAGAGAGAAATAGAGAGGGAGAAGGGGAGAGAGAGAGAGAGAGAGAGAGAGAGAGAGAGAGAGAGAGAGAGAGAGAGAGAGAGAGAAAGAGAGAGAGAGAGAGAGAGAGAGAGAAAGAGAGAGAGAGAGAGAGAGAGAGAGAGGCAGGCAAGGAAGAGAAGACTAAGAGAGAGCATAGGCAAAATATTAGGTTGTGAGTAGAGTGTGAAGCTGGGGGAACAGAAGCTGCTGTGCTGGAGTAAGTTTAGAGTAGATATGGAGATGGAGGTTAATAAAAACCAGGACATCAGCAAGTACTCTGAAATATGTTACAGTTACCTGTGATACTGAGGAAAACTATAGGCCATCATGCAATTTGGTATATTCATAGCCATCACAGACAACCCTTTGTCCCTGTTGTTGGTGATAAGGAAAGTTGCTTAGAGGGGAAACAACTTCATAAGTTCCCAATGAATCCTTGCTTTTATGTAACTGCCAAAATTAGGGGGAATCAAGTTTCCTCTACACCTACCAGTTTCCACTATTAAGACTGATACATGAGCTTCTTGACAACTCTTTGTAAACATGTGAACAAAGATGAGCTGTATCTGCTAAGGGGACTCTCTTCAACCCCCTTGGTTCCTGAAGTCACCTAGACCAGTCTCCGTTGTACTTGTCCACTTTTTTCTCATGATACGTTCTCATCAGGCCTTTGTTCAAGCCTTCTCTTGGTTCTTTGAATAATCCAAATCTGTTGTTACTATGGTATGTTACTCTTTCTTCTTTTCCTTGTGCTTTTTGTGCAATGTGGGTGAGTGTTTATGAAGATATATACCCAGGTATGTGCAAGTGGAGGCCAGACGTCAATGTCTAATTCTTCCTCCATCGCACTTCAACTTTTATTTTTATACAAGCATCTCACTGAATCTGGCTCTCATTGATTTGGTTAGTCAGGAGAGCCAATCAGCTCCATAGTCTGCCTGTCTCCATCCCCTCATCATCACTACATTGCATCACTACATTATAACTCAGGTCCTCATGCTGTACAGCTTCATTTGGGCCACTAAGTCTTCTCCAGGACTACATACTCATCTCTTTCCATGTCAATTTCCAGTGAGATTTTTTTTCTCCCACTCATTTTCACGTAGTACAAATACTGTTTTTGACCACATTTACTTTTCAATTACCTTTGGATTGAGTGTAAGATTAATATAACCCCTGTACTTCTATTTGATTAGTTATCTTCAGACAAAATAATAGTAAAGAAAGAAATTAGTCTTACAGTTGAGATTGTTATGAAGAAGAAAATTGAAAGGTTTTGAGGTTTCAGAAGTTGGCTACTGGGTGGTTCTGTTGTACTAGACAGGAGATAGTTTGTTTTGTGTCAATATGTACATGTTACTATTTTCTAATATATCACTACACCACACCTTTCCTTCCCCATCTTACCTCTCAGCCATCTTAATTTGCAAAGTGAAAAAGGACATGCTTGTCCATAGGTAAGTGGATATGTGTAACTGGCAAGTTGTCATTATTTTTGTACTGATGATTTTATAACTGTGAAAAAATGACAAATGATAAATTATATAAACATTATTTGTCAACTGTGTAGTTATTGCTTCTAAATTATAAGTGTTGTGAACACCAATGCATCTGCTATTCTCTGTGACAAATACTACAATCAAAACCTCTAATATATTATGTTGCTTGTCTGGTTTTTTTTTTCCCTCCTGTCTGTGGGGCATTTGGCTATTCACAGACAGCCTGGTTTGAGTTGAGGATAGATGTTGAACCCTGAGACCCGGTGGTGATAATTCACCTACATGGGACTGAATGAGTTCCCTCATGTCTCCTAGAACCCTGGCTCCTATTGAAGTTACACCCCCCTGAGCCCTCACAAGAGAAGCCTGGTTAGTAGTCATGTAGGCAATGTCCCAAGCTTCTGACCTTCAGGCTAAACTCCTCCCCAGTTACCTAGCAACACACCATAAGAGGGGCTGTTTGACCCCTCCTCACTCTTTTACTACTCTTACTTCTCTTACTCCCCTTACTTTCCTCTCTCCTCTCCTCTCTCCTCTCAATCTCTTCCTCTCTCTCCTCTCACTCCCTTCCTCTCTCTCCCTCTTACTCTCTAGCCTTTCTTCTCTCTCTTTCTTCCCCCTTTCTCTCCTCTTGGCCATGGCTGGTATCTTTCTCTCTTTCCACCTTTTCTCTTACTCCCTGCCTTTCTACAATAAAGCTCTAAAACCATAGGCTATCTCCTGGACTCAAGGCCTGTAGTGCTTGGAAGATGGGATAGGCTTTCTCCCAATGAGCTGTTTCTAATCTCCTGATGAACGGTCTTCCTGTTCTTCAGTCAAGGCCCACTGCTCAGACCCTCGCCTGTGTGGGAAACTCTCTCCTTCAGCCCTCTCTCCCATAACCCTGGTGCACAGGGTGTCACTTCGAAGCCCCTGGTTGAGGGATGCCCCCTGTCCATCCACCCCTGTCAGTGGCTTAGATGCCCACCCAGGCCAAGTGGAAAGCATCTGGCAGCCCTTCTGTTTCTTCCAGACCAGAGCATAGGAGGGACTCTGGCCAGAAAAGGGCTATCCTCCCCTCCTCCTCCTACCCCTATACCCCATTTTAGTTCCCACACCTGACAAGTTCATTTATACTTTATTTTATGTTTAGGAAACTTATTCACACATATGAGCTTCAACTTATAGCCAAGACAGACAAAGGACAGAGAACATGTCAAACTTTGCTCTGAAAGCAGGATGACTCCAGTCATGATTGAGCATGGGATGTCTTTGCCAATAGCTGGGGGAAGACATGAGAATTGAAGCTGTTAGTGAGTTAGCAGCAACACTTCATTAGACATGTTTTATTTTCCTTGTCATCATAGAGAGAAGAAGCTGAAGAGGACAGTGGGTTTCAACATGTTTGGTGAATAGTCTACAGACACTTGGTCTTTCATCTTTGTTAATTCCATTATTTGAGCTAAGAGAGGGCTTTATGTATGAATACAATGTACTGGGAGGCTGTATTTATTTATAAAAGTTTTAAAATAAGTATAATATTAGATGATAATAGTCAACATATTTGCTTCTATGATTGCAATGAAGGACATTTTAATTCACTAAGTCCTGCATGTACTTTTTTTTCATCTTTTATTAGGTAATTTCCTCATTTACATTTCCAATGCTATCCCAAAAGTCCCCCATACCCACCCCTACACTGTCCTACCCACCCACTCCCCCTTTTTGGCCCTGGTGTTCCCCTGTACTGTGGCATATAAAGTTTGCAAGTCCAATGGGCCTCTCTTTCCAGTGATGGCCTACTGGGTCATCTTTTGATACATATGCTGCTAGAGATAAGAGCTCCGGGGTACTGGTTAGTTCATATTGTTGTTCCACCTATAGAGTTGCAGTTCCCTTTAGTTCCTTGGGTGCTTTCTCTAGCTCCTCCATTGGGGGCCCTGTGATCCATTCAATAGCTGACTGTGAGCATCCACTTCTGTGTTTGCTAGGCCCCTGCATAGTCTCACAAGAGACAGCTATATCTGGGTCCTTTCAGCAAAACTCTTGCTAGTGTATGCAATGGTGTCAACGTTTGGAAGCTGATCATGGGATGGAACCCTGGATATGGCAATCACTAGATGGTCCATCCTTTCATCACAGCTCCAAATTTTGTCTCTGTAACTCCTTCAATGGGTGTTGTGTTCCCAATTCTAAGAAGGGGAACAGAATTGAAGACCCAGAGATGAACCCACACACCTATGGTCACTTGATCTTTGACAAGGGAGCTAAAACCATCTAGTGGAAAAAAGACAGCATTTTCAACAAATGGTGCTGGCACAACTGGCTGTTATCATGTAGAAGATTGCGAATTGATCCATTTCTATCTCCTTGTACTAAGGTCAAATATAAGTAGATTAAGAAACTCCACATAAAACCAGAGACACTGAAACTTATAGAGGAGAAAGTAGGGATATGGGTACAGGGGAAAAATTCCTGAATAGAACAACAATGGCTTGTGCTGTAAGATCGAGAATCAATAAATGGGACCTCATAAAATTGCAAAGCTTCTGCAAGGCAAAAGACACTGTCAATAAGACAAAAAGACCACCAACAGATTGGGAAAGGATCTTTACCTATTCCAAATCGGATAGGGGACTAATATCCAATATATATAAAGAACTCAAGAAGGTGGACTCCATAAAATCAAATAACCCCATTAAAAAAGGGGGCTCAGAACTGAACAAAGAATTCTCACCTGAGGAATACTGAATGGCAGAGAAGCACCTGAAAAAATGTTCAACATCCTTAATAATCAGGGAAATGCAAATCAAAACAACCCTGAGATTCCACCTCACACCAGTCAGAATGGCTAAGATGAAAAATTCAGGTGACAGCAGATGCTGGCGAGGATGTTGAGAAAGAGGAACACTCCTCCATTGTTGGTGGGATTGCAAGCTTGTACAACCACTCTGGAAATCAGTCTGGCGGTTCCTCAGAAAATTGGACATAGTACTACTGGAGGATCCAGCAACACCTCTCCTGGGCATATATCCAGAAGATGTCCCAACCGGTAAGAAGGACACATGCTCCACTATGTTCATAGCAACCTTATTTATAATAGCCAGAAGCTGGAAAGAACCCAGATGCCCCTCAACAGAGGAATGGATACAGAAAATGTGGTACATTTACACAATGGAGTACTACTCAGCTATTAAAAAGAATGAATTTATGAAATTCCTAGGCAAATGGATTGACCTGGAGGGCATCATCCTGAGTGAGGTAACCCAATCACAAAGGAACTCACACAATATGTACTCACTGATAAGTTCATATTAGCCCAGAAACTTAGGATACCCAAGGTATAAGATACAATTTGCTAAACGCATGAAACTTAAGAAGAACGAAGACCAAAGTGTGGACACTGCATGTACTTTTTAAAGGGAGCTGGGAAGACTGTTCAAAGGGAGAAGCACTTAATACACAAGCATAAGAATCTGAGTACAGATCCCCAAGAACCAATGTAAAAGCAGTTTGTCTATCACTGTCTTATATCTTAGAAAGATTTACTTTCACAGACATTATTATATTTAAATTATTTGATTTTCCTTTTTAATGTGATAAAGCCTTAGGGAGTTGAGTATATAAACTAATAGATTACTAATTATCTCACAGCTCAGTAGAAAGATACTGAAGAGTTCATTCTGTAAAAGACACAATTCAGGGCAGGAGCCCAGAATAAAAATTATAGTTCATGATCAGGAGGAAAAACCTTTTCTGAAGTCTACTTCTCTCGGAATACCAGAAAATACATGGTGGAGTCACTTGTCAGAGAGTATCAAGTCTCTGGGGAAAGTTGTTTTTAATCTGTCTGGCTGTATTTAGAGCCAAGTGTCAAAGGAAAACTGTAGTGTAAGCTGTGGATTAATTCTGTCATATGCTTCACAGAAAATGTAACCTCCAGGAAGAACTCTGGCTGATAAGATCAATCAAAGTGTCAGTACAGTGATCACACTGTTCCATCTGCTTTCAGCATGACAAATGAACCTCTAAGATCAGAAGATTTGCTTAGGCGATTCGGGTATGAAGTAATCGAGGTACTCCTTCTTTGAACTGTGCAATTAGGAATGCAAGGAGGAAAGTTATTTTGATGTGTGAAAGTAGTAGATTGTCCAGTAAGACCAAAATAAATTTATGATTTATAAAAAGACCTTCATCCAGATGGAAGTGGCTGTGATAGGATGTGAAAACGAGCTGCCAAAGGTTCTCTGTGCATTTAGGGAAGCCAAGATGTATAAAAGTTATGAACAGTAAGGTACAGGATCTCAGGGAAATAGAAAGAGATTGGTTGCAAGTGGGCTGACATAATTATTAGTACCAACATATGCAAGAGACAACTACAAATATAAGTGAAAATTAGTGTAGAGAAAGATTACGGAAACTTTATTAAATAAAGAAGGAAACTCACTGACAATGGATAGGTTCATGACATTCCAGGGATCACCTATAGTGTATTGATCAGTGTTGCCCAAAGTGCATGCTTTGCTTAGATCTGGGCATCAAATGGATTCTATAGAATTAGATGGCTTAAATATTCAAAGGGAAAACACAATTGCCTGACACATAAAAAAATCTGCAAGTTTTAAATTTCAATATGCAAGCTAGAGTTGGGTTGAAAGCTGGTTTATTTGTATTCATAAATCCACCCATGCAGAGATAACAAAACTGATCACATGACTTACAGAGCCTAACATATTTACTCTCTGACCTTTTACCAAAAGTATTTCCAACTTCTGTTCTAGAGAAAGAAATGTATATTAGAATAAACGAATTATTTTAAGGGATGCTCAAGTCAGAGAAGAGCCTAGCCATATGGCTAAATGTAATTTGATTGATAGGATTTGGAATCATCATGGAACCAAATATCGGGGTGTGTTTGTGAGGGATTATCTACATTATGCTAACTGAGATGACAAGACTTACCTTAATGTTCATGGCACAATTCCTTGAGCTAGAATTCTGGGCTGAATAATAAGAAAAAGCAATCTGAGCATCAGCATTTATCTCTCCTTATTTCCTGTGATTAATAAGAGATCAATGTCACTGAGAAAAAAAAGAAATCTGCCAAGTCCCCACCCCCCACCCCCACCCCCCCAACCCCCCACCCCCGCTGCCCACACACCCAACTCAGGATCAGTATACAGGATCTGTAATCCTGAAGTAGCCAAGGACTTCTCAAGTTGGCAGCCAAATTTGGTAATATGCAAGATTCTTCTACATGATACTAGTTTTGCCGTCACAGAACACACAGGATTGAATGAGTCATGGAGAGAAGCTTAGACATGGCACCTTGTGTAGTGGTAGAGTGTGTAAAGGAGCAAGAACAACCACTAGAATGGTGTAAGTCCAGTCACAATGGAGATCCCAGCATACAGGAGATAACAGATTTTTCCAGTGACCATCAAAAACAGTGACAGATGTGTAGTGGATCTGGCTCAAGACTGTGAAAAAAGATATATATTGTGAATGTCAGAACCAGAGAAATAGAGCTGCATAAGCCCTTTGTAGCACAGAAGATGAAGAGTGAGGTCTGGACATTGTGATGCAGGATTTCATTCACTGTTATTTATTTTCCTGGTTCTTCACCTTTGGTACAAAAAAAAAAAAAACATTTCCTTTATTTAAATTTTCAGGAGCCCACTTTTAAGAGAATTTGAGTATTGTAAATAGACTAAGATTTGAGAGGGTTTTTTGTTTGTTTGTTTGTTTGTTTTTGTTTTTGTTTTTTGTTTTTTTAAGACAGGGTTTCTCTGTATAGCCCTGGTTGTCCTGGAACTCACTCTGTAGATCAGGCTGGCCTTGAACTCAGAAATTTGCCTGCCTCTGCCTCCCGAGTGCTAGGATTAAAGGCGTGTGCCACCACACCCGGCTGATTTTAGAGTATTTGAACATTAAAGAAAAAGTTTGTGGCACTTTAAGAATTACATTATGTTTTATATTATGATTTTAACATAAAATCTTGGGAATAAAGAAGAAAGGACTGTTATGATTGAATGGTGGTATCTCTGTGTCTAATTGACAAGGGGTCAGTTATGTAGGTTAGGTTTTATTCACTTGATATAAAATAGAATCATGGGGGAAGAGGGAATCTCAACTGAAGAACTGCCTCCTTCTGATTAAGATGTGGACATATCTACCAAATATTTTCTTGATTAACAATTAATGTGGAAATGCTCATTCTCTTGTCAGCAGTGTCACTCCTGACAGATAGTCCTGAGTTGTATAAGAAAGCAGGATAAAGTTCTAGGGATCTGTCAGGCCCTTATATACTACCTACAATTCTCTCTCTCTCTCTCTCTCTCTCTCTCTCTCTCTCTCTCTCTCTCTCTCTCTCTCTCTCTCTCTCTCTCTCTCTCTCTCTCTTCCATCTGAGTACTAATCCTAAAGAAAAAAGTTCTAGGGGTAGAAGATGGCTCCAGCATCTGTAGCAGTGAAGAAGCAGGAGTATAAAACTGTGGTAAATCCTCTGTTTGAGAAATGGCATAATCACTTCAGCATTTGACAGGACAACCAGCCCAAAAGGGACCTCATATTTTCAGTCAAATATCCCTGCTACATAAGGCTTCAGCGGCAAAGGACAATGCTCTAATAATACCTACAAGTACTTCCTGCCTTTAAACACTGCACCCAGAACCTGGAATTGCCAAAAACTATGTATCTGCATAAGCTTGCACATAAATACAGGCTGGAGAAAAGCTAAAGATGAAGCAAAAGCTCTTGGCCCATGCTAAGAAGACTGATGGCAAAGGGTGTGTCCTTACTAAGAGACCATTTTCTTTCCAGTATTGGTCAATACAGCCATGGCTCAGCGGGGGGTATTCACCCACAAAGTGGAACTCATTAAGCTGATGGTCTTTCTGCCCCCTCTGCTTCAAGATAGAGGTCCTGCACTGTGGGCCTGTGTACTGGAGGCTTTCCATGGAGATCTCTGAACCAGGCAGGTGAGAGGGTTCACACAAAGGGGAGAGAGTGTGAGCAAGCAGGGGGAGTTATCCCCCTGCCTCCCCTGCTGCAGCTGGCTCCACCTCAGTGTCCACTGTTGCCACCTTAGTTGCTCCATATCGTCCTGTGCTGAATTGGCCCGGCTGAACCAATGAGAGGCCAACTAGCCAGTGAGGAATGAGGAGCGTCTGGTGGCATTTCCGGAGAACAGACCTCTTTCTAAGCGGCAGTGTTATAGTTCTTACAACAGAAGTTCTCAGAGGATGGAGTATTTCTCACACATTTATTCCTTCTGGTTAGGATTATTATAGACTGTTTTGGGGGTGGGTCAGGGTCTGAGAGCCGGTCAATGGTAACAACCATTGACTTGATCTGAGAGCTTGGGAATACCTTATCTGCATGTGGGAGGGCTTGGTGCTGCTCCTATGTGACTGAAGGCCACAATCTCTCTAGGGGCAGGAGGAGGCTGTAGGGGGTCATAGCTACATGACAGGAGCCAGGGGCCCAGGAGCATTGCAAAACACCTACCATCCCTTGCAGGCTATGGTCACCTTCTGGGTCACCGGGGGTTTTAAGCCTGAGCTTGACCAGGGACCAGACAGCCTATCACAGCTCACCACCCCACACTGCACTATATCGTCAAGGGTAAGCCAAGGTTGGAGCAGCTGTGACAACATCACTAGAAAAAAAAAAAAAAACAAGCAAATAGAAAACAGAGCCAAAGGAACTGCACAAGAAACACATACAGGCCTATAGACACACATATGGGCAAACATATAAATTCTATAAAGATGTAAGCAAAAGACCTGTAGGGGGAATTAAACAAACAAACAAACAACAGGCAAATCATCATGAGTAACTCTTTACCCCTATCAACCCACTCCCACAAAAACCTCCAAAAATAATATTGAGTTAGTTTTGTATTGGCTGTTTATTGCTGAGCATGAGACCTGCAATTAAATGTGGTTTGTATACACATTGATATGCCACTGAAGAAAACGAATTTTTCTTTTGTAGACAGCTACCAGTTGGAGATCAAATGGAGATAGCTTCCAGGTGTTATATGGGAGTTTGGATCCACTTCTCTCAGTTCTAGACCCCATCTGGTTTAGATGTGGTATGTGTGCATGTTGCTACAATCTCTATGAGTTCACATGTACATCAGCTCTATTATGTCCAGAAAACCTCTTTCCTTGGTATCTTATATCCTCAGTGACTCTTACAATTTGTCTGTCTCTTCTGCAAAGTCCCCCAATTCCAGAGTAAGGAATTTGATGGAGATAGCACATCTAGGACTGTTTCAAGGCCTCTAATTCCCTCCACTTTGTCTTATTGTGCGTCTCTGTATATGTCCCAAACTACAGTAGGCTCCAAAAACCATTCTTTTGTACTCAGATCAAGATATTACTCAGTCATAATCAGAAAACAGACTTTTAATAAGTAGCACAAACCTGTAAACATATTTACTAGATTATTGTTTGTGATCTATATAAATCATATATTTTGGCATAATGTTGAGGGCAAGATATTTTGTTCTGTGCATACAAATGTATGGAAATTTTCAAAGTACCTGAGAATTGTATAGTGGCTCAAATACTTTCTGCTTTGATATATTAGAGCGTTTATATGTAGATAAATCACAGAGCATGTAGTCATGGTTATAACATCTGCTTTCTATTGACATTTTCTTGTTAGTATTCTCTTCATTATACTTTTTTTTGGTGTTGCTTCTTCTTTTTTTTTTTTTGCTAATGGTTGAATTCAGATTCTTATACATTAGGATAATGATATACAATTGATCAATTGTCCCAACCCCAATTTTTTTAAAAAAACTATTTACTTCTAATAATTAATGAACGACAGTATTTTAATATTTGTGTTTATAGTTTCCCCATTATTCTGCTCAAGTTTGCTATTATTTCTTCATACTTTTGAGCCATAGTATTAATTGTAATATGTTAACATCTATTAATTTGTTTTCCTTTTAGCCAGTTAAATGATTTAATATAACATCATATAAAATTGCACTTACTTTTACCATTTCTTTTTAGCTCCTGAAAGTAAACCCTAATTCATATTACTGTATATAACCACAACACTCTGGTTCAATGACTTGGACTTCATTCTGTTGGTACTGTCCAATTTGGGGCAAGTAGATAGGTAAATTTTTGTTTACATCTCCTAAGGAATAGTATCACATAACAGCATCTTAAGTTACTATTACCTGACTAATGCTGCATATTGAAAGTTTAAAAACCTTAGATTTAACTTAATCGTGGAAAGGAAGTTAACAATATCCTTATAAACATGTGTTAACTATGGTATCCACATGACCTTATTTCTATCTTAATGGACAGACTTATATTCAGTAAGTATAGAACAATGGCTTTAAGCTTGATATTTCATCATCTGGAGAAATTTGGAAATGATTGTATCTCACAAGTACTCAAAGAAATCAGAGTACAATAGGTTGAATTCCTAAACAATTGTTTTTATCTTTACCGTGATCATTGGAGCTTGCATTCATTCACAGATTTGTCAGAGTGCCCAGGTACAGACAAATGTTTATATGTTCTCAAGGGCTATGAATGAATTACACAAATTTCAATACAGATGATAAGAACTGGGGATTTGGTAATGGTATGCTAGAATGTGGCTAGCTAGTACTCAAATGTTCTTTTGAATAATGTCATTTTTCATTTCTGATATTGCCCAACTGCTTTTAATAAAAATATATTCTCCATGTATAAAACATACCTTATTTGTATTTGTTACCTTTACTTATTTAGTAATTAGTGTGTTTGCCTGCCCATATGTGCATATACATGCATGTAGAAATGCATGTCATGTATGAGTCAAAAGGCCAGAGGATAACTTTTGGAAGTTAGTTCTCTCTTTACACTCTGGGTTCTGGCATTTGAATTCAGGCAATAGCCTTTGTGCCTTTACCCATTGAGAAATCTCACAATACCTTATTTGCATTTCCATTATGTTTCTTCCCTGCATTACTATGGCTAAAACCCAGGACTTTTCACTGACCCCACAAATATAGCCACTAAGTTACAGCCAATTCTGAAACATCAAAAGTATGGGTTTTCCTCTTTTGAGACAAATTTTTACTGTTTAACAGTAACTGCCTACAACTTCTTATATAATCCAGGCTGGACTTAAACTCACAGAAATTTGTCTGCCTCTTTTTCCTGAGTACTGGGATTATGGGGAATAGTCTTGTGAAATTACATATAGACAAAAATACATTTAAGTTTATCATTTGAAGACAAAAAAGAAGACTTGAGTAGAGGTTTATGGTGCTTAGATATTGCAGCAAATTGGAGACAGGGCCTGAAGGAGTATCCACCATAACTGAAACCTCTAGGATCTGGGAGCTACACCATAGTTGCCAGCATCTAATTTAAATCTGTCTTACTCACTGGTCAACATATTGGATTCTTGTGTTAGTATAATGTTAAAATAGCATACATGGTTAAAATAAAATACAGAATGTGTTAAAAAGAATGTGTCCCACCAGGCCCAGTCAATAATGCTTGCTTCAAATTCTTGTGCTGTACTAAGAAATTGGAGATAGCAGAATCACAAATGCAAAGTCACCCTTGGCTTCATAAAGAACTTGAAGCCATTGTGGATTATAATAGACTATGTCTCAAAACACATAAAGTTGATGAAACAATGGTATAAAAATAACAATATCATTGGAGTAGTCTGTACAGCTTTACAAATCTGACCTATAGGCAGAGCTTTGCATAATTCCTTTATAATAGTTTATGATAAACAAGTGTATTCTAAATTGAATGAATCACTATGTGAGAAACCCTGGTAATGTTAAAGCTAAGCATCATTTGAGGAATTTATTAACTGTCAGTCAGTCATTTTATTGAAAATATGAAATATCTTTAAAAATGTATAGCACCAATAAATCTCTAGAAAAAAAAACATGGTATAAAATACACAATTTAAGCAATTCCAATGCCCAGCAAGTTCCAAATGTTTTCCACAAGTATATAAAAATGCATGTTCATTGTAAACAAAGCAAAGAGTAAGAAAAGAATGGAAGATAAAAAATTTCATAGTTCCACTATTAAAAAAAAACACAATTCGGGTGGGCATGGTGATACACACCTTTAATCCCAGCACTTGGGAAGCAGAGGCAGGTGGATTTCTGAGTTCGAGGTCAGCCTAATCTACAGAGTGAGTCCCAGGACAGCCAGGGCTACACAGAGAAACCCTGTCTCAAAAACAAAACAAAACAAAACAAAACACCAAAAACAAACAAACAAACACACAAATGTAATTACATTAATAAATGGTTTAGGAAAGAATCATCAATATTGTATTTACAAACATGAAGAACAAGCTGTTCTGAGACATAGTTGTAAAGTTTTAGACATGAAAAATAACATTTTCAAAAAAACAACTGAATATCAGTTGACTACACCTTCACATGATATATAAAAATTCCTAGTTGCCTATGATTTCTATTGGGGCATATATGGTCCTCAAGAGCCTATGACCTTTGACAAGTAATCACAATTAGTCCTTAATCATTTGTGAATCCACTTTTATTTGCCTGTCTCTTCATTAATCTACACACTCATCCTTATGTCAATGGTCTATATATCTGTCATTTATCATCTAACATCTATTAGGTTTACCATACCTAATATGTTAGTTACTTATTGCTGCTGGATTAAAACACTATTAACAAGGCATATTATGGCAGAGTTTATTTCAACTTATGTTTTCAGACAGGGTGTCTATAATGCTGGAAGACACATAACAAGGACCTGGAGATGATCACATCTCCAAATACAAACCTCAATAAGAAAAACTAGTCCTGTATCAACAAGCCTCTACCTTCACATGATGAAAAAGGTAGAAGAAATGAAAAAACAAAACTGATTTATCATTCAAATGAACAGATGAATATACAAAAATGCAAGAGGGAGCTTGCAATAGGTGAAATCTTTTGTATGCCTAGGCAGGTTAGACCACTCCTCGCCTTGTTCTTGCCAATTTAGTTATGTGGGGGGTTTTTTGTTGTTGTTGATTGTTTGCATTTTTGTTGTTGTTGTTTTCTATCCATATGTGTATAAAATCTCTTAAATATTTGGTAGTGAAACATAAGTTCACAAGAAGTGATTTGGGACCAAATATAACCTGAAATATGACTTGAGAGTATTTATTGAGCCCAGCACAGTCATTGTGAATATTCAAACACTCCCTCAAGAAGCATCACTGTGTTTGATTTCTGGATGTGGTCTTACAGGAAGGAGATGATGCTTCATACATTCATGACCTTATTGTAAAGTTGAAAAATTCTGTTCTGCAAAACTGATGAATTGGTAAAGTCCTTGCTGAACAAGCCTGAGGAGCTACAATAAGATAGGCAAAAATCCATTGTAAATAGCCGGACGTAATGTGCACCTGCAATGGCCCCATTGGGCAGGGTAGAGATAAAAACATATTTTGGACTCCCCAGAAAAATTTGGGATCACCA
Source organism: Mus caroli (assembly GCF_978045245.1). NCBI lineage: Eukaryota > Metazoa > Chordata > Mammalia > Rodentia > Muridae > Mus > Mus caroli. The sequence goes on along the minus strand of NW_028227256.1, from coordinate 109,759,727 downwards.
AAGCCAGTGAAAAACTCTATATAGGGTTGTAAAGAGGGCTTAGTAGCCAAGAGATTGTAATGAAAAAACATGAGGACCTGAACTCAAACTCATAATTACCACTTAAAATTAGTTAGAAGTGGCTGCCTACACATGTCTAGTCCCAGATCTACGAGAAATTAGGCCAAAAAGATCACTGAAGCTTTCTGGCTACCAGTCTATTTCCAGGATTAGTGAGAAGGACACAAGATTTAGAGTAAAGCAGGGAAAGCAATGATCTCCTCTACCATTAGCATACAAGCTTGGGAATTGATATGACACAAATATGGACACATGTGCACATATATCACATACATACAGATTCAACATGCATTTTCACTCATTTGCATTCATATTATATTGAAAGCAATTAAAGAAGACATAACACACACACACACACACACACACCATTTTATGTTGTTTTTCTCCTTAGTTTTTTGTTCTGATTAGGAATTGTTCAATTTTTTTTCCTCACTACATACAAATCTACAGTTGCTTTTCTGCAGCTCTTTTCTCTGAGATATATACTTGACAAAATGATAAGCATTTAATTGATAATTTGCATTATGTTCCTTTGGCAAAGTAGGCTGATTTATCTTTTATCTTTCTTTGTTTAGAATAACTAAATGAATCCTGTCTGAATTAGTTGTGTTTTTATCATTTGCAAGTGACATTAAGACACTTTGAAATTTCATTTCAAACTTTAAATTCTGACAAATTGACTTGCTTCAATTTCAGTGATTTATTATGACCCCTCAATTCATAGTAACAATCATTGCTACAATAGAATCAGTTACTGCTACCAAACCACCAATTACTACCGAGACTATGTAGTAACCATTGGAGCTGGGAGCCAGAGGTAGGGACTCATACATTCTTGAACCAAACTAAGAAAAGTAGGACTGGAAAACAGAAGCATCTGATTAACACACTAAAGATGCTATTTGACTGAGATCTGAAGACTCATTCTTATCTGAGCTACAAGTAAAGAACAGAATTTGAGTGTAAGAAATCACAAATCTCTAGATGTGGAGGTCGGTGCTATGCAAATGACTTCTAGAGGCTTTCTACTATTTCTGGCTGAATAGTTTTATAGGTTCTCACCTTTCCCAGCTCTCTGACCATTTACCCACTTGGGAAAACGTTTCTGTTCTTTATACATTGTCTCTACTTTTTATCAAACTTCATGAGTCTCTGGGCTAATTCTTTGTTTGGGACCAAAGAACCTGGAAATCTCAATGTTATTTTCTACATGCCATTCCAGTCCTTGAATGATAAGGCTGCACATACTCTCTTACACCTTGCCTCTAAGCAGCATGGCTATTTAGAATTTATGCTCACAGTTGTTTTAGGTTTCAACACAGATGGATGAGGATTCTCTGTTTGAAATATCAACTTCAATAGATTTTGTATTTAAGTTGCTGATTTGATATCTACCTTAAGAAACTAATAATGTCCTATAGCATTGTAATAACAATGAGGAAACTGAGTCTAGGAAACATTTGTTAGCACACCAATAGTGACCCATATGAGTAGTTAAAGAAGGATACAAGCAGCAAGTGTTTTGTTCATAGATTTCTCTACAGTTGTTTCAGTTTTAGTTTCTCTAAAACTCAAGTGCAATTTAAATGAAAACTGCATTGTCATTTATTTTTTTTTGAGATTGTATAAAGTGAACAATGCCATATTCTAAAAATTGGATTTACTTTTCAATTATGTGTACATATGTATGTCTGAACATGGATATGAACATATGGGTGCACATGCCCATGGAGGGGTATAGAAGGCAGCTATCCCTGGATTCATACCTCCACACTTGAGAAGAAGGATGCCCTTCCTTCCCTCAGAGCTATATGGTTCCTGGTTTTCAAACTCAAGAATGCTCTTCTATCCAAGCAGAAACTCTTACACTGTCCTATGGATATGACCTAGCTTTTTCACTCATGAACGCACAACAGCATTGGTTAGGTTCACAATTCAAGGCAGCAAATATTCAGGATGGATTGAAAGAAGTTCAGAGGACTGCATTTATAAATAAGAAGATATTGGCTGGTTGTACAAGGAGGGAAAATCATTCCTTTTGGGAATGTAACCATTAATATTTTTGTACATGCTCCAGTATTGATCTAAATTCATGTTGACAGCACAAATTGTACCCAGTAAGTCATGTATATAGAAAATAGCATAGAAACATAGAAATATTTTGGGGGCTATGGGCCAATTGGAAGGAAAAATGGGCAGTAGTGGTGACTGTATTTTACTATATACAAGTACAAAATTCTATAAACACATATAAGTACACACATACACACACATGCATAAACATCTATATATACATATACAGAACAGTTACCTTGTCTCATTGTTATAACTTAAAGGCATTCTAATCTTTGTTTAATAGCTTTCTGTAAATTCTAAAATGTACACTGACAGGGTTTGATGAAGTGTAAATAAACCCCTTTCCTCCAATTCCTGCTTGCCAATGTCTTTTGAAATTCAAGAAAACAAAGATCTTGGTTTTATGGATCTCAGATTCTGTAATTCTGATAGTGGGCAGGATGAGGAGTGTGGCAGTTGGAAATTGAATATTCAGGAGAGGTCGCACCTTTCCGTATGCATACCTTTTCAAAGGATGCTTTTGCTCAAAGAGAGCTTAGTTATATGTACAAATTTTATGCTCCTGATGTCCCTGATAGAAGGAAATGGCTTCTGCTCTGTTCCATCTTTAAAATTCAGGATCTAAACCACAAGAATCACTAGCAGAATGCGGAGATATTTTTCATGGAAGAAAACTTAAGAACTCACTCAGTGGATAGAATGATTCCCCAGTATCTGTAAAGCCTGAGTTCCATCTCTGTAACCAAGTAAAACAGGCATGTTAGGACATACCTGTGGTTCTATTTGGGGCACCGAGGAAATGAAGGGGTGGCAGAGACCCTCATCCCATCAGAGCTTGAGAAAACTGCCATGGGACCTCACAGGCCACAGAACCTCGCTGGGGAGAGGAGATTGAAGCGCAGGCCACCACAGACCACTGAGAACCTGGGAAGAGCCTGTTTGGGGGTCCACGGGATTCATGGGGCCAGAGAAGACTGGTTCTCTCTCTCTTAGACATCCCAGATCCCTTTATATCACAGAAGAGCTGAGAACAGACTCTCAATCGGGCTAAAGGGAGGGTGGGGGAGAACTCTAGCAGGTTTCCATGGGGGACAGAGAGTCTGGCTAGCTCGGTGGGCTGCTTGGGTTGGCTGGTGGCCTTGGCTGGAGTGCAGCCTGCTCAGTTGCTCTAGCATGGCAGATCTTGATGATCAGAAACGGGACCATGGTTTTAGAGCTTTACTGTAGAAAAGCAGAAAGAGAGAGAGAGAGAGAGAGAGAGAGAGAGAGAGAGAGAGAGAGAGAGAGAGAGAGAGAGAGAGAGACTGAGAGAGACTGAGAGAGAGAGAGAGAGAGAGAGAGAGAGAGAGAGAGAGAGAGAGAAGAGTAAAGAGGCAGAGGGGGGCCATAGCCATGTGGTGAGAGGGGAGAAGAGAAACATACCCTTAGACATCCTTGCTTGGTGTCAATTCGTTGACTTTCTTTCCTCAAACTACCATCACCCTCCCCTTGTCTTTCCCTGCCCTTTTATTGCTGCACTCTACCACGATTGCATCTATACTGATGACAAAGTCAATAGTGAGTCTTCAGGATATTTTCCGTACAATATATAAGGGAAAATTCTGCTATGCACTGTTTATAAACATATATCTTATAGGTGAATGAAGACGATGTTTTCAATATTTGAATATAAGTGGAGTCTGTTTCCCTACACATTTGCTTTTGGGCAACTAATCTCTTGGCGACGCTAGTTATTATATGCTTTGTATTCTGTAACATGACTAGAGATAATGAATCAAATTCAAAAGAGGTCACAAGGTATTAGGAGCTATGGTTCCTTTGCAGTTCCTCACTCAATATTAAGCTGCTTTAGTAAATCTCTCCTTTACTCTTGTGGCCAGATGCCACAAAGTCTGGGGCGGGGGGGGGGGGGGAGGGGGAATTAAAAAATAATGAAAACAAAACATTCCCCTCTTCACACCTGCCACCTTGTTTTCCACCCGAATTTGAAATCACAATTAAGGGAGTGTCAATGTGCTAGAGCCCTCCTGAATGCTTCTGGGTCAGAGGAAGCATAATTTGGCACATATACTAAGCTTTCATTCTCAATTCCAGGACCATAAATTACCCTAAAGGAAATCTGTTCATTGTCTATGACTTAAATGCTCTCCTTACAAAATTTTGAACTATGTTACAGCATTGTTGCATTCCTGATCCACTATTCTTTTGTTATGCAAAACACCTGATCTGTGAAGAGTAATGAGACCTGCTCTACAAAGCAGGTGGTCTGTAATGTGGCTCAGGAACTTTTTGATCTTAATGTCATTCCTGGCGATTTCCTGGAATATGCTTTAGGGAAGATGGCTGCTAAGAACAGCAATTGATGATCACAGTATAAACATTAAGCATATTTTCACCAGTGGTGCTGTGGATATCTTTAACCTACCTTCATTAGCTAACAGTGTACATAATTTGAAATAAATATGAAATTATAGGAGAGAACAAAGTCTGCTTCCCAGAATCTACAACAGCCAAACCTATTTTCCAGTGGATTTTAACTTCCATAAGCCACTGCTGCCAACTATGCATAAACTAATGACAGGTTTTGTTAGCTATTAAATGAAATGGCAGGTCCACAGAAAGGAAGCTGACAAAAACTTTCCCTCAGAAGATTGTTGTTGCTCATGGCAACAGGCAGCCTAGTGGACTCCAGATGTTGGAAAAAATTAGGGTACTGCAGGCTCAGGACCATAGGCAGACATGAAGAGCCTTTGAAGAGTGGGGATATTAAAATGTAGATAGTATAATGGGTTCTTGAAGAGAGAGGAAGATTTGAGTTCAATAGGAAAAACGGAGTTTCTGATTTACATAGATTTTCAGGGGTAAGGTAAGTTTCACTTTATCCTAAAACATATAAGACCTTCACAAGATTAAACTGAGAATTCAAAGTTTTCTTCAACTTGCTCGCATCTGCAAGCAAAGGAAAATTGCAGAGCCCCAACGTGCTTTTTCAATTTTCTGTCCATGGTGAAAAACAGCAGGTGTGTATTGGTGGGGGCATGTCTGAAAGACAGAGAAGGGCAGATAGAAGCTTTATGGTATAACATTATTCAGTGGGTTTTTTGTTTGTTTGTTTGTTTGTTTTTGTTGTTCTTGCTAATATAAACGACGTTAAGGTTGATGGTTAGCTTGAGAACAAAAATAGATGTATGACTGACCAGAGCAATCCAAGTAATTCTTCACCAAAGCTGACAAGTACAAACTGATAGAGTAAATTATTTCAGCTTAATTTTGGAAATTATTAAATAATACTTTAGTGCATCAGGATGCAGACCACAGGCTATCTCAGTCCAAAATTTCACAATGATTCTGCATAGCTGTGAATCAGAAAGCAATGGTTCATATGAAAAGTCTCTTACTCACTTGAACCTTCATTTCCCTTCTATCTATTCGAATTTTTGTTTGTCAATGGTACTTTTTCTTTGCTTTTGTGACATACATTTAATTCATCCTTACACAAATTCAAAGTCACAAAGAAAAGTCACTAACCTAAAGCTGGTGTGACTATGAATAATTTCCCTCTCATGATGTGTGTGCTTGTTCATACAAGTATATATGTGCACATAGAGGCCAGAGGTTTACTTGACATATCTTCCCTCTAACACTTTGTAACTTACTTTGAGACAAGGTCTCCTGTGGAATGTTGCAGATCTCATCAAGTTTACTACACTGGTTTACAAGATGCCCCAGATATCTTCATGTCTTTATCTCTGCTGCACTGAGATTACAGCATTATTATACACAGGTTTTTACATGAGTGTTAGGCATCCAAACTCAGATCTCCATAATTATTTTAAAAACTGGTCCATCTTCACATCCTTCATTAGTAATCTGATTGTATTAATAAGGCTGATTTTCTTGAGTAACAATGAAATTAACAACTTTTTGAGAACCTCTTGTAGAACCATAATGGAGGCAAGTTTCAATCATGTCACTCATCACCAGAACTGCTTAATTTCGATACCTCATGCTGCTGGCTCTGATTCCTCCTTTACTTAATCATAAAGCCCATATTAGTGCCTGCAAAATGAACTTGGATAAATGAGCCCATTTATCTGTTCCTCTCTCCACTATACATAGAACAAATCTTTTGCTCTGTGTTTCAACAGTGCATGCACTTTACCTGGCATAATGAAACAGCATCCTAGAGTATAGGGGCCATCTAAATTGGAAATTTGAACCTTGATACTCCAGGTACACTTCTAATTAACTAACATAGGAGAAGAGAGTCCATGGAATGTTTTCCACCTGTAGTGTACAAATTACTAAATTATCTTTTGCTTTTCATACTTGTGGACCTTAGGGATCAGGTGGCACCCCTTTGTGAGGTTCCAGGTTGCTTTTTTTTCATGTTCTCCAAAACTCCCTTTACTGGGGAAAAATGCCTCCCTAACTCTGCCAAGGATAAAAGAAAACAGCAAAATTGATCAATGGAGATTGGTGTCTTTGAGATCTCCTAGAATTCAAAGTGTTTAGAATGAAAGTTAGTATTATTTAGTCCATGATAAAAAAAAATGCCCCCTGAGAATAGGAATCCAAGCGCTTATGCATGGAGAGAAATCTTAATCAGGATATCTAGCTGACTGTTCTAACTTTCCTGTCAACTTCGTCTGGGTGTTTGCAAGACCTAGTTTTAATTATGTCTAAGTGATCTCTCTCTCTTTCATATATATATATATATATATATATATATATATATATATATATATATAAATGGATAGTTTATTTATTTACATTTCAAATGTTATCCACTTTCCCGGTTTCCCATCTGGAAACTCCCTTTCCCATTCTCCCTCCCCCTGCTTCTATGAGGGTGCTCATTCATCCACCCACACACTCCTGTCTTCCCACCCTGGCATTCCCCTACACTGGGGCATTGAGCCTTCCCAGAACCAATAACCTTTCCTCCCATTGATGCCCAGCAAGGCCATCCTCTGCTACATATGCAGATGAAGCCATGGGTCCCTTCATGTGTACTCATTGGTTGGTGTTTCAGTTCCTGGTAGCTCTGGAGGATCTGGTTGGTTCATATTATTGTTCTTCATTAGAGGTTCCAATCCCCTTCAGCTCATTCAGTCTTTTCTCTAACTTCTCCAGTGGGGACCCCATGTTCAGTTCAATAATTGGCTGTGAGCATCCACCTCTTTATTTGTCAGGCTCTGGTAGAGCTTCTTGGGAGACAGCTATATCAGGTTCTTCTCAGCAAGCATTTGTTTGCACCCTCAATGGTGTCTAAGATTGGTGTCCAGATATGGGATGGATCCCCAGGTGGGGCAGTCTCTGGATGGCCTGTCTTTCAGTCTCTGCTCCACACTTTGTCATCATATTTCTTCCCTTGAGTATTTTGTTCCTTCTTCTATGAACGACTGAAGCATTATCCTACTCTACTTGTTTCTGCTGCATGCTGTAAAATCATTTTTTAAATTATATATTTTTGTTAGATATTTTCTTCACTAACATTTCATATGCTATGCCCTTTCCTAGTTTCCTCTCTGAAAGTACCCCATACCCTGCTCCTGTCCTGCTCCCCAACCCACCCACTCCCACTTCCTGGCCCTGGCATTTCCCTGAACTGGGGCATATAATCTTCGCAAGACCAAGGGCCTCTCCTCCCATTGATGGCCAACTAGGTCATCTTCTGCTACATATGCAGCTAGAGACATGAGCTCCGGGGATACTGGTTAGTTCATATTGTTGTTCCTCCTATAGGTTTGCAGATCCCTTTAGCTCCTTGGGTACTTTCTCTAGCTCCTTCATGGGGGACCCTGTGTTCCATTCAATAGATGACTGTGAGCATCCACTTCTGTGTTTGCTAGGCCCCGGCATAGTCTCACAAGAGACAGCTATATCAGGGTACTGTCAGCAAAATCTTGCTGGCATATGGACTAGTGTCTGAGTTTGGTTGTTGTTTATGGGATGGATCCCTAGGTGGGCCAGTCTCTGGATGGTCCATCCTTCCATCTCAGCTCTGAAGTTTCTCTCTATAACTCTTTCCATGGGTATTTTGTTCCTCGTTCTAAGAAGAAACAAAGTGTCCATACTTCGGTCTTCCTTCTTCTTGAGTTTCATGTGTTTTGCAAATTGTATCTTTAGTATTCTAAGTGTCTGGGCAAATGTGATGGTTGATTTTTAGCTGCTGCTTGCATCTATCTACCACGCTGTCTTTGTTCTTTTACATTGATTCTTTGATAACTTTGTTCATTTATCAATTACTTAATAAATTCACTCACTAGAAACTGAAATTATGCCCATCACAGCAATTCTATGGATTATAGAAAAAGAACACCACCAGCAAAGAGGGTCACAAGCCCATATATGGATAATTAAGATCTAATTTAGCACTTAAGCATGCTAGCAATTATCTTTCTGTACTATGCCATCTCCCATTTTTATTTTCATCTAAGCACTATATGTCCTGAAACCTCCTGGGATAAAGACTTAAGACAAATAACCTGTTCTAATTTATTCTCAGACAACTTTAAATGAACCTGCTTCCTCACACTAACTTTTCTATATCAGACTTTTATGTACAATGGTAAGGCATATATATATATATATATATATATATATATATATATATATATGTGTGTGTGTGTGTGTGTGTGTGTGTGTGTGTGTGTGTGTGTGTGTATGTGTGTGTATTTGATTTGATTCTGACCAACAACATTTCCTTATGCTTTTGATGGAAAAGAAACCTAGTATCAAGGATCCAGTGGTAGTTGTGGTAGTTTTGGGGTGTGTGTGTGTGTGTGTGTGTGTGATAGTTATTGTGAATTGTTAATTTCACAGTATCTAAAATTTTATAGACATGCCTGTGGGGGGGATAATCTTGATTAAGTTAGTTGATGTTGAAAACCTGCATTAATTGTAGGTGGGAACATTCTCTAGGCAAAGGGTCCTGCCCAGTACAAAACAGTAAACCAGGGGTACACTATCATGCATTCATTTGTTTTTCTGCATACTGACTGGATGTGATGAGAACTGCTATCTCAGCTCCTAGTGCTATGATTCTCTGTCATGATTGACTGCATTCATGAACTATAAGTTGAAATATATTATTTCTCCCTTACATTGGCTTTTGTTGGTTCATTTAATGTATCAACAGGAAAATATGCCAAGTCAGGGTGATTTATGTACTTTTCTTCTCCTCAAGTGTCTCTTCCAAGTATCTCTTTCAATACAACTAAGGCCTTTGTCAAAAACAGGCTAAGGAAAAGAAGTCAACTTAGTTTTACAGTGTATGACCTTTCCTCCTCTTGATGTTAAATTATGTTTTTGTGAGGTGATTCCCTAAACCACACCATGAGTAATTATTTCAAAAATGTCAAACAACTTTTACTTCTACATATGTAGATCTTTTAAATTCTAATTCTACATACTGTTGATCTTTTAAATAAGAATGTAGCTTATGGTTAATACTGAGATGGATTTAGATTTTATGAGACTTGAAGTTTTTCAAATATGTAATATTAAAAAATCATATACAAACATTGGAAATCAAAATTAATTTCAATACAATCCTGGAATTATAGAGCAAAGGCTAGACTCTGGGTTCTAATAGACCACCACGGTCTTTTTCCAAAAGATAAAATTATAAAGCCCATGGCAAAATAAGGAAAGAATTCTATCAGTTTGCCTCAACTAGGAAACAACCAAGGAGCCATCTTCCTCAGCCTTGTCTTATCGGTGCTCACAGCATTTCCAGGTCATACAGAAAAGTGGTAAAAGCCAGGGCATAGGCTTGCATAACAAACCCAGGTGAGAATGTGGTCCAGTAGATTATTACTTCATAATGGATTTTGCAAAACTTTGCTGGAGATTTAGAGAAATGCCTCAGAATGTTAGCAGAGGTATTGCACAACTTCCAGTGCTGGGGTTTGGATTCCAGAGCTCATATAAAAGGGTAAGACTCCAGCACATACCTGTAATCATTGTTTCAAGAAAAACAGAGATATTGGATTTATAGAGTTCTCTGGTTTCCAGCCTCAATGGAAAATTTTGCATCCCAGATTTATGGAAGTGATCTGCCTCTAAAGGAATATTTGGAGGAGAAATTTCTATCACCCTCTCTGTTCTCTGCAAGCATTTGTAGGCACAATCACCAGCACATATGTGCACATGGATTCAAACATACTCTCATACATACAGACAAATAAATATTTTTTAAATGTGTAGGCAGCCAGGCTGTGGTGGCATTTGACTTTAATATAAGCACTTGGAAGGCAGAGGGAGACAGATCTCTGATTTCAAGGCCAGCCTTATCTACAGAGTGGGTTCTGGGACAGCTAGGACAGAGAAACCCTGTCTTGAAACAAAATAAAATGAAATAAGAAAGCACAAAAGAAAACAAAAACTTTGTGGAAAGAGTTTTGCTACTTTCTGGGTTTAATTTATGATTTTTAAAGTATCTTCACTGAATAGGCCTATTGGTCATGGAATCCAAGGTGACTTAGGATAAAAGACTCAGGGAAAGAACAATTTATAAAAGGGTAAGTTTGTCAATATTTGGGCTTTGCTACATGTTGAGGTAAATGACTGGACACTTTTTTTAAATTCATGCATTTATTAAATTCACTTCAGAATTTAATACCCCTCTGTAGATGCCTGTATTATGAATGCTGATCATGTTCCACAAACAAAAAATCAAAAAATTTGTATGAGAGTTCATCAAGTTTCCATGCTACACCCATCTACTCTCAGCCCCAGCAGTCTCACTTTCCAGTTCTTATCTCGTGGAGACTCTCTGAATCAAACTAAAAAATTTCTCCACCTAGCTCACTAAGTTCCCACTGGTGGGTTGTTACCATGCCAGTTCAGCCCCATGTTTCAAATACCCCACAGCCTTTGTGGTGCACATCTGGCAAACTCACAATTTGTTGCTGTACATTTCTCTCTTGAACCCAGATGAACTCCTGTGTGAAGAAAAATGTCACACAGAATTAGTTAAAAAGCAATGATAACTCGATCTCTGGGCACTACAACTAGAATCCTAATCTTTTTTTTTTCTTTTTTCTTTTTCTTTTTCTATTATTAGATATTTTCTTTATATACATTTCAAATGCTATCCCAAAAGTTCCCTATACCCTTCCCCTGCCCTGATCCTCTACCCACCCACTCCTGCTTCTTGGCCCTGGCTTTCCCCTGTACTGGGGCATATAAAGTTTGCAACACCAAGGGACCTCTCTTCCCAGTGATGGCCGACTAGGCCATCTTCTGCTGCATATGCAGCTAGAGATAAGAGCTCTGGGGGTACTGGTTAGTTCATATTGTTGTTCCACCTATAGGGTTGCAGACCCCTTCAGCTCCTTGGATGCTTCCTCTAGCTTCTCCATTGGGGGCCCTGTGTTCCATCTTATAGATGACTGTGAGTATTCAGTTCTGTATTTGGCAGGCACTAGTGTAGTCTCATGTGAGACTGCTATAACAGGGTCTCTTCAGCAAAATCTTCTACCATATGCAATAGTGTCTGGGTTATCTTGTAAGTATGTAAAATCTAAATCCTCTAGTGGAGAACCCTGGAGGACCCACCATTGAAACTGGGAGACACTAAGGGCTACTATATCTTGTCCTTACACTATCCCAGTACAAAAACTCCCAATTTTCTCCTGTTTCCTCTTTTCTTCCATCCAATCTGGACATCCCTCCTACTAACCCAGTGATTGGCTCCATTATTCATTAGTGGATGGTTTACAACAACTCACTTGAGTATGCACTCTTCATCCACAACCCCTCCCAGGAGAGCAGAATTAACATCAAAATACAAACAGCACCAGGCTCATCTACAACAATAAGCATATTTATCTACAGAGATGTTACTCTCCAAATAAGAGAGAAATAAGTGGAAATTGATATAACATTTTAAGGTTAAAAGGGAGAAATAAATAAAAATTGATATAAATGTTTAAAGGATACATTGATGAATGAATAAAACCATGCCATTTATCCCAATGCTTAGGAGACAAAGACAAGGACAGCTGGTTTCTTGTGAGTCTGCAGCCAATCTAATCTGTAAATAAACCCAGACCATGTCAGGCTAATGCAGAAAAACCATATCTCAATTAATAATAAAAACTGCTTTAAATTATTTTTTTTTTGTAATTGTAAATTGTTCATTTTCAAAATGAAAGTGGTTATAAGTTTGGTAGTTGTAATAAAAAAGAACTAAATTAAAAAGGTGCTAAATTCAACCAATATATTTCTTTTTTATTACATATTTTCTTTATTTACATTTTAAATGTTATCACTTCTACTGTTTCCCCCTTAGAAAACAACTTATCTTCTCCCCAATACCCCTGAATACCAACCCACCCACTCCCACTTCTTGGTCCTAGCATTACCCTACACTGGAGTGAGCAACAAGCCTTGGTAGGACCAAGGACTACTCCTCCAATTGATTACTGAAAAGGTCATCCTCTGCTACATATGAAGCTGGAGCCATGGTTCCCTCCATGTGTACTCTTTGGTTGCTGGTTTATTATCTGGGAGCTCTGGGGTTACTGGTTGGTTCATATAGTTGTTTCTTCTAGGGGGCTGCAAATCCCTTCAACTCCTTGAATCCTTGATCAAGCTCCTCCATTGGCTATCCCATGCTCAGTCCAATGCTTGGTCTCTGGCGAGAAATCTGATATAATTCTGATAGGTCTGCCTTTATATGTTACTTGAACTTTTCCCCTTACAGCTCTTAATATTCTTTCTTTGTTTGGTGCATTTGGTGTTTTGATTATTATATGACAGGAGGAGTTTCTTTTCTGGTCCAGTCTATTTGGTGTCCTCTAGGCTTTCTGTATGTTTATGGGCATCACTTTCTTTAGATTAGGGAAGTTTTCTTCCATAATTTTGTTGAAGATATTTACTGTCCCTTAAATTTGGAAATCTTTGCTCTCTTCTATACTTATAATCCATAGGTTTGGTCTTCTCTCGTCCTGGATTTCCTAGATATTTTGTGTTAGGATCTTTTTACATTTTGCATTTTCTTTGTCTCTTGTGTCAATGTTTTCTATGTTATCATCTGCACCTAAGATTCTCTCTTCTGTCTCTTGTATTCTGCTGGTGACACTTGCATCTATTACTCCTGATCTTTTTCCTAGGTATTCTACCTCCAGTAATTTCTCCCTTTGTAATTACTTTATTGTTCCTTCTTCCATTTTTAGATCCTACATGGTTTTGTTCAATTCCTCTACCTGTTTGATTGTATTTTCCTATAATTCTTTAGGGAATATTTGTATTTCCTTTTTAAGGGGTTCTAAATCTTTACCTCTGTTCCCCTGTATTTTTTAAAGAGAGTTATTTATGTCTTTCTTAAAATCCTCTATCAGCATCATGAGATGTGATTTTAAATCAAAATCTTGCTTTTCCAGTGTGTTGGGGTATCCAGGACTTGCTCTGGTGGGAGAACTGGGTTCTGATCATGGCATTAGACATGGTTTCTGTAGGTAAGTTTGTTGTGCATGCCTTTTGCCACCTGGTTACCTCGGCTGTTAGTTGGTCTAGCAGTCTACAGATGGAGCTTGCCCCTCCTATGAGCCTCTAAGCCTTTGTCAGCACTCCTGGAAGAGTAGCTCTCTACTGGTGGGACATGTGTACAGCCAACTGTGGAACAGCCTAAGCTCCATGATGCAGATGGAGACCAGCAAATCTAACCTTTGGAGACATTGAGTTGTAGGACCAAGAACATGTCATTTTGGAATATAGGATCTGATGTTTTTTGTTAACAGAATATATATATATATATATATATATATATATATATATATATATATATATATATTGATTGTTTCCAACGTAATAAGGATCAAACTTGTTCGTGCATGGCACCCAGAATTTGTTGGTTGCAAACAGGAAGAAAAGAAAATCAAGAAAACCAAACAGTACATGTAACAAAATTTGCTGATTCCTCACCATGAGAGCAGCTCTAAAACTGACTGAGACATAAAAAATCTCTCTAGCTATACTTCAACTATCCATAGCTAAAGGATCATGCTGAGTATAGAGTCCTCAAAATTCATCATTGCATCCTTTCATTTGGCCCAAATGAAGAACCATATTAAATTTTATATTAAACTAATTCATTAAAAAGGTAGTAGTCTTTTATCTTCTCAAACAAGAAGAAAATATTCATTTTTTAACTGGTCCATGCACCTTGCATCTTCCTTATAAATATCTTTATAGAATTAAATATTTCTTGTTAGGTTTATACATTATAGAATAAAACAGCAAGAGGGTAGCCCTGACAAGATTCACCATTAGGTCTGCTGAAATGGCTGGCTCCCTTTCTGATACTGTCTCAACTGATGCTGTTTCTAGAGACTTGTTTCAAGAACAACTTATAATAGGCTGTTAATCTACAGTGGCCTTGTGTTGCCTACCCTTTCAGAAGCTTCCAACCAGAACTTCATTTAAGCCCTGAACTTTTTCAAAATATAAAGACTGGACAACAAATAGTTTCAGCTAGCTTCACTTTAATTTAACCATTTATCACTGTCCTTTTTCACCCTGAAACAGCAATTCTTCATCACAATTCGGCAGGAAACAACTTTTAAAAGCCTGCCACCCCAATCCCTTAAGTTGGGGTGAATATTTTGGTTCATTTTATAAATTATAGATATGTTGTTATTTTAAGAGATGATTACAAATAATTATGGATTTAGATGGGGAAGAAACAAAATAAGAAGCTTAGACTCAGCTGTTACTGTTTTTGTTTCCTAGGAATGGGAACAGGAGGTGATAACAAAAAGATGAGTTATAAAATTATTATTAAAAACAAAATTAGACAAATAATTGTAGATTGTTCAAACTACTCTTGAAACAAAAACACTTTATAGCCATTATGCTATATTATTACAGAGTTTCATATATTGATACAGGTTTAAAATTTTCAATGATATAAATCTTTGCATATTGAGTCAAAATTTAAGATTAATTTTGTTACAACATAATATGTTTATGTTCCATTTCTTAGATAGGATTTGTGCCTATGCAACTCATTTAAATTACAAATTTTAACCCTATTCTTTTAAATACCTGCTAGTTCAAACTTTTTATAGGTTAATAAATCAATGTAATTTACTAGCCTGTCAATCAAACTCATGACATGTTAAACTCTAGTCTAGATTATCACAGGAATATACAGAGTACCTTGTTAAGATAACAGTTATCTGGAGACAAGCAACTTTTGCTGTGTAGATATGCTGTGAATAAATAGATCATCTTCAAAACCTCAGAGACTGACGGAGAATGGCATTTGAAGATGTTTTCTATTCATTTAAGGCACTTTTGACATTGAGACAAGTCAGCGCATAGCCCCATCAATCTTGAAAGAAGATGATTAGCATCAAAAAGCCTTCAAATAGAGTTACTTCAATTTTGGCAAGTTAACCACTGGGCAAAATTTAAAAAAATGTTCTAAATTTATCTGTAGACAGAATACCAACCAAAAAGGACAAATGGATGTAGCTAAGTCAATTGCTAAGCTCTGCCAAAACAGGATAAACAATTATTTCATAATTTCTACCTCACAGTCTGTCAGATATTCTGTGCCAGAGACTGGAGAAAATTGCTCCACAAATATAGAAAATATTGAGGCCTGTCATGGCAGTCAGCTCTCTATGCCAATTCTACATTTTTGGAAGCTGTATCCATGTGCTTTCTTCATACTCAGGTAATCTTAATTTCCTTCCCTGGGGTTGAAGACTAAATAGTCACAGTCTTACTCTATGCTTAAGTTGTTTAGGATTTGAAAGGATGCTCTAAGTTTAAGAAGGTAATTTTAGAAGCATAATACAAGCTAGGATAAAAATTGATTTAGATAGAGAATTCTGAACTTACCAGGATGGATAGATAATAAAATACTTTCTCCTTAGTTGCCAAATATAAACATATTGTAATTTTAATATACCTTTTATTAATAATTTTCATTATAATTCCAAAATTGATCATAAGGTATGGGGTTTCTTATTATAAGAGACAGAGCCTTTTTATTTAGATTATTAAACAAAACAAAACAAACAGGAATTGTTGAGGTGTGGACTATTGCTATGTATTGTAAAGCAAAATTCTATACCTAAATTTCATCCAGGATTACAACCTTTTGTTGTGCAAACATTGTTTCTTACTTAAAACTTTTGGTTAAATAAAGTTGGCTACACCCAATTACTGTAGGGATTAGAGGCAGGTGGGTTTGGAGTGACCATTGGAGAATGAGAGATCCGATGGGAGAAGGAAGAAAGAGAGGAGAGAGGAAGCTGTCATGAAGGCTGATGGACAATCAGCACATGGTGAGGAGAAAGGCAAATTTCTGGGGTACACTACTGGGGAGGTAACCTGGCCAACAGTTCAAAGAGTAGATAAGGGATTAACACCCCCTGCCCCACACAGGTAATTGTCAAAGCCAAATAAAATAACCATAGTCTGAGTCTCATTTATTTGTAAGCTAGTAGAGAATAAATTTTATTTGGTTGTACTACATTTGGGGCATATAAGTTCAGAACTTATAAGTCTTCTTGGTAGATCTTTACTATTTTTATTATGAACTATGCTTGCTGATAAATTTTGATTAATTTTGGTTGAAATTCTATTTTGTTAAATATTAGAATGGGTACTCCTGCTTGTTGCATGGATTCTCTTGCCTGAAAACCCTTTAATTTTAGTCCATTACTTTGAAGTAATATCTATTATCCTCTCTATTGAGATATGTTTTCTGTATTTATCAAAAGAATAGATCTTTCTTTTTTTTTGGTAAAATGGTTCCATTTACATTGGGATATATAAATTCCCAGTGATTGTTAATTCCTGTCATTTTGATATTTGTGATTGTGGTGTATGCGTGTTTCCTTCTTGTAGGTTTTTTTTTTTTTTTTTTTTTTTTTTTTGAGTGCAGTTAGATCCAGTGGTTTGTAATTTTTCTTCTAGGATCCTTTGTAGTTTAGTGGAAATATATTTTTTTAAATTTGGTTTTGTGCTGAAATATCTCATTTTCTCCACCTGTTGTAATTGAGTTTTGCTGGGTATAATAGTCTAGACTGACTAACATATATGGTACATTTGGGTCTGCAAACATATGCCCAGGCCCTTTTTGATTTTTGAATTTCTCCTAGGAAGTCAGATATAATTCTGAAATCTCTGCCTTTAAATGCTACATGGCTTTTTCCCTTGCATCTTTTATTATTCTTTGTTGGTTCTGTACTTTCAGTATTTTAATTTAATTTTTTTTCTGGTCCAATCAATTTGGTGCCTTGTAAGCTTGATATACATTTATAAGCATCTCTTTAAGTTATGAAATTTTTCTTCTATAATTCTGTTGTAGATATTTTCTTGGCCTTTGAAATAGTAATCTTTTCCCCATCTTCTATGAGTATTTTTCTTAGGCGTATTTTTTTTTCACAATGCCTTTAATATCCTAAAAGTTTTTGTCATAAACATATCAGTGCTTGAATTTGTTGAGGTATTTGTTGATTTTTTTTCCATTACATATTCTATGCCTGAAATTCTCTCTTCCTTCTCTTGAATTCTGGATAATGTTTATTTCCCTAGTTCCTCTTCTCTTTCTTAGGTTTTCCATTTCCAGAATTGCCTCAGTTTCTGTTTTCTTCATTGGTTCTCTTTCTACTTTCAGTTTTGAGACAGATTTATTCATATCTTTTACCTGTTCGTCTTATTTTCCTGTATTGATCTGTATTTATTCATTTCTTCTTTTAAGGACTCTACATTTAAAAGTATTTTCATGCATTCCTTTAAAGGATTTATAAGTTTCCTATTTAAAGATCTCTATCATATTTATAAATTTGGATTTTTAGATTATCTTCTTGTGCTTCAGTTTTGTGAGGATGTTCAGGGCTTGCTATATTAGGATAGCTGGCCTCTAGTGGTGTCATATTGTCCTGGCTCCTTTTGATTATACACTTATGCTGTCCTTTAGCCATGAGGACCATGTACATGCTGTCAATTATCCCTGCTATCTGTGCCTCACGCAAGGAATTGGTATCCTACTATGTCCCAAGCTATCGTTCTCGCCAGCAATAACACACTCGGACAACTGGAATCTTCTGTAGCAAAAAGCTTTATTGCTTCTTCAGGAGGGAAGACCCAGACCCCGGAAAATGGCGTTGCTTATATAGCCCTCAGCCATGGCGTTTCAGCACCTGATGTGGCATGTCAGCTCCTGATTTGTTGCTCGCCCATCACCCCATTACTATGCCCCGTGATGTGCAGTGACTAAGCGTGAGTTCACTCTCGCACCTGTGTACAAAGCTTGTTTACTAGTTAGGCACAGTGGAGACCAGCGCCATCTTATAATGGTGACTGCTCGTGGCACGGCTCTACACATCTCCCCCTTTTTATTTTATTAAAATGAGGCTGGACTAGGTCTGTGTAATTATGTCCATCCGCTGTGGCTCCTGTTTTAGGTCGTTCCTCTAATGTCACAGCCTTTCCCGTCATAGGGTAACCCTATCGCCACCAGGCCCGGTGTCTTAGGTTGATCTGTGCATGAGGAAAGTTGCCCGTCCCTGGATACTGCAGTGCTATGTGACAGTAACTACTAAATGACCTAGGGCGAACTCTACAAAAGAGGACAGCCACCAATGTCAACTAATTCTTGAGCATAGATAGCCAGATTTCGGGGGAGGCCCCTTGCTTAATGGCACCAAGTGCTTGAGCTATCATAACCTTGTCATTTGTTTGTTGGGTTCTGATCTTGCAAACCAACCAGAGCATGAACACAAGTCCACAGCAGGTGGCAACACCAAATAAACCTACCCCCACCCATTCCTTAAAATAAGAAAATGCATATGAAATCCAGGAGGAGAGGCCCTCTGTCAATGACAGGTCCAATCGCGTTGAGTTGATCTTTAAAACTGCCACCCTCAGGGCCTCAAGAGTCTCATCGAATCCCTCGGACCAATTTCCTGCAAGATACAAGGAAAGCTGTCTAGACAGATTAGCTGCATGAGCAAAATTTTCATATTGTACACTGCTAATACATAGAGCGCCCAACTTTCTTTCACAACCCAACTGGTCCAACTGGTATAGGATGCCTATGTGTTCCTCCGCCAGGTCAAGGCGCTGATTCAAAATCATCAGCCCTCCCTTTAACTTGGTACTAACAGAAGTTTGGACAGTGATGGCATCAGTCAGATCTGTTGAAAGCTGATTTAATTTTGTGCCCAATTGAACCGTACTAGCAATAGCATACCCTGCAGCTGTAGCAGCAGCTGCACTGGCTGAAATTGCTATGCTTACGGCAGCAGTAATGCCAAAATCTCTTTTTTGTTGAAATAGGGATAAGGTGGAGGGTGTTTCCACCAGAACAGGGATCCAACTTGGGATCCGTGCCACCATGGCGTGGGTGCCCTTTGTTACATGCCAACATTGAGAAATCCAACAAGAATCATTGGAACAGACTTCAAATGAATCATTTGAAAGAATAAACAAGAAAGGGGGGTAAACACAGACTGGGGTAGGTGGATAATTAATCTGGTTTACCAAAGTTTTATTGAACCCAGTGATCTCTACACTGGTATTAGTATATCCATAAGAGTCCAGGGAGGCAGCATATATTCCCCAATACTGAGCAGATCTTGAGATACCAATAAAAGAAGCCTTTCCACTGCTTCTCCCTGGATAAAGATCAAAGGATTGAGTTCTGTACAACTGCCATTGACTCCACAAAGCACCCACTTGTGAAAGGGATGCATTCTAAAGTCCTGTATGAAAAGTCCTTTTTTTCATAACAAATTCCTTCTCTGGGTCAGCCATCATGTTGGGAGAAAAGGGAAAGGTTTTACTCTGATCTGCCCAACGAGTGATGGAGGATTGACAACCAGACCAAGGCAGGATCAGCCCTTCATCTTCCAAGCTACAATGAGGGGCTATTTTTGGTTGGTGGGGACGTTCTGTGTCTGAAAAGTTAGGAGGTAGAAATGTACCATTAACCCAAATTGCCTCCTGCCAGAAGGTCCAATTTGTAAAGGTTATATCTGCATTGAAAGTATCTTGGGTTGTGCTCACCCAACCTCCTCGGTGCTCACTAAACTTCCCCAAGGCTTGAGCTGTGAGGTTAATACATTTTCCTGGTCCATTAATTTGAAAACATAAAAAACCCTGTTCAAATAAAAAGCGATTTTCTCCTAATGGTGCTCGGGTAGGATCATAGGGTAGATATGGTAAATCTAATGTTTTATTAGTAGTAAAGAATTTTGGAAAAACTATAGCATCATGGCGAACTGGCATTGGTTTAGGGAAAGTCGAGAGAATGGCCCATCTCTGTTTGCCCATCATACTAGGAACCTGAGACAAGTTCAGCATTGTTAGGATCAGGAGCAGTCATCTGGAGATCAGCATCTTCCACAGCATCCTTGATTACTATCTTGCGGGTGAGTTGTTCCAGCAGCCAAAACGGGTTGTCTTCACTGTGTGGAAAAATACAAACAGCTCCCCTGGATTTTATCAAAATAGGATTTGGGCCTTTCCACAGACCAGATAAGACATCCTTCCATTTCACCATTTCTTTTGGTCTATCAGGGTCTGTGCTATGTTGATCAGCTGCAGAGCGACCTTACTCGTCAAGATTCAAAAAAGTAAGTGTGAAGAGTGCCATAGATACAGCTACCCTTGGCACTGAGGGCAGAGTGTCATCAACTCCCCCCTTTTGTCTTATAAAATAAGACCTGAGTGTACGGTGGGAACGTTCCATAATGCCTTGTCCTTGAGGATTATAAGGAAGGCCAGTCAGGTGAGTGACATCCATTGGATGACAAAATTGCTGAAATTTAGTAGAGGTATATGTTGGCCCATTATCAGTTTTAAGAATTGTGGGCTTGCCCCAAGCACTCCACGCTTCTAAACAGTGCTGTATAACATGAGAGGCTTTCTCACCTGTTAAAGGTGTAGCAAACATAACACCAGAGCAGGTGTTAATGGAAACATGTAAATGTTGATTTCTTCCAAAGGAGGAAATATGAGTGACATTCATTTGCCAGACCTGTAATGACCTGATGCCTCGGGGGTTTACATCTACATGAGAAGTAGGCAGAAATTGACAACAGTTTTGATATTGGGTGACAATGTCACGAGCTTCTTTCCTGGTTAAAGTGAAATGGAGGTGTAATGTTTCAGCCGTCACGTGGAAGCGTTTATGAAACTCCCTTGCAGCCTCTGCCTGCAAGGACAGAGCAGCAGCCACGATTTTTGTGGCTTTTTCTGCCAAGTCATTTTCATGAGACATGGGGCCAGGAAGGCTAGAATGAGCCCTAACATGAATAATATACAGAAGATGTCTTCTATGTAAGAGGGCTGACTGAATTTGCTGAAAAATGTGAGCAAGCTTGATAGAGGTTCTAATTAAGCCAGCAACTTCAAGCGTATTAACTGCATTAACCACATATAAGGAATCAGATACAATATTGAGCAGTCCCGGAAAAGTTTCAAGGACCTCTAGAACTACCAAACACTCTACAACTTGGGGTGATGTCTCATTATATTGTTTAGATGTTAGTTGGCTATTTACTACATATGCACCTATACCAGATTTGGATCCATCTGTATACACTACTAACCCATCCAGAAGTGGGTGTTTGGCTGTTATTACTGGAAACACTATGGCTTGGCTTAAGGCGAACTGTAAAATTGGATGTTTTGGATAATGATTATCAATTTGTCCTGAATAGGAGGCAACCAAGATTGCCCAATCGTTAGTTGTTGCTGCCAGGGTTTGAACTTGAGCAGAAGTATAAGGCACAATTAGCATATGAGCTTCTTTCTCAAAATGAGTAATGGCTGCTTTTTATCCCCCGAAGTGCTAGTTGAGCAACTGCATTAGGATACCACTCGATTTTTGCAGGGGAAGCATTAAGGTGGACCCACAATACGGGTCCAATTTGCCACAAGACTGCTGTTGGTAACTTTCTCCCTCATAGCCTGCTGCTTCTTCCTCTATGTCTGTTTCCTCAGAGGAGCTAAGTTCCTTATCTGATTCTGAGTTACTGACAGCTTGTGCCTTGAACTCATCTAATGGCGGGTAGAGGCTCCTTTCCTTATGTGCCTCCCCAGCTTGATCTATCTTCTTCTCTCCCTTTCCATCCCTTTTTCTAAGCTCTCCCAGGGCATTTTTTGCCTTATATTTCATTTCCTCGGGCTCAAGGCCCGTGGAAAGGCCTTTATTCTTCAGTGCACCTTGTTTCCTCTCAGCTCTTACTCTCTCTCCCTGCTCTGTCTCTGATAGACTGTCTTGAATTTCGTCCAAAACTTTCTGCCCTGCTTCAACCATTTGCTGACAATCCTCATCTGTTAAGCATGATCTTACCAGTTTCCACAATGGCATGTTTAAGTTTGCTTTAAGTTTGCTGTTCTGCTGTTCCCTAACTAGATCTCCTTTCAGTTTGTCCCATGAGGCGACAGTTAATGACCCTGAGCAAGCATACCATGGTGCCACAAGGTCTATCTCCCTGACAAATCCCTCTATAGTCTTAGTGGTGATTTTCAGGCCACACTACTTCAAGATCGACCATAAGACTGTTACTACAGAGTGGGAGATTCCCATACTGTTCGCTGTCCAGGCCTGACCACGACTGAGAACCAGTCAGCAATTCCAGTGATGTAAGCAAAACGAAAACAAAATGGAAGAACAATCACCGTGAAAACAATCAAAAGGGTGTCTAATTCTGGAGAAATTTCAAGACTGTACATAGCTTACAGAGCCTTAGTGTCCTGCAGTTCTGATTCCGCCCCGCGAACGGGGGATCTCCCTTGCACTGGTGTGATGGTATAAAGTTCCCTGGTTCCTCGGTGCCACTTGTCCCAAGCTATCATTCTCGCTGGCAAGAACACACTTGGACAACCGGAATCTTCTGCAGCAAAAAGCTTTATTGCTTCTTCAGAAGGGAAGACCCAGACCCCGGAAAATGGCATTGCTTATATAGCCTTCAGCCATGGCGTTTCAGCACCTGATGTCGCGTGTCAGCTCCTGATTTGTTGCTCTACCATCACATCATTACTATGCCCTGAGATGGGCAGTGACTAGGCGTGAGTTCACTCTCGCACTTGCGTACAAGGCTTGTTTACTAGTTAGGCACAGCGGAGACCAGCACCATCTTATAATGGCGATTGCTCGCGGCATGGCTCTCCACACTACTATTGTTACAGACTGTTTGTTCTTGTGGCCTCCACATGGAAGAATAATCCTCTTGGGGTCTCCAAAGCCCCTGTGGAAGGAAGAGCAAGCCCAGAACCAAAAAAATAGAGGTCAGGGGACCATTCAAAACTCCCATATGGAGAATTTTCATTTTGTAGTGATTCACTATGACTTGGTAGTTTCGCTCATGATGTTTTTCACTTACATTTTTTTCCTTTGTTCTTCTGATCAAGTCCACATACATCTCCTGACAAGAGACTTATAGGTGAAACTCATGGGGTCTGGAAGAGCATGTGATAAAACTTAGCAGTTGATCATTTATTATGCTCTAGTTATACATTTAGGAAAATCTTAGTTACCCTTGTTTTAGGGCCTTTGTCCTGAAATGTTGGTTTTAAAATGACTCTTCTATACTTGGTTGAAGCAGACACTCCCCCATAGTTCTTGGAGGTTAAATACTTCTTCTTTAGTGGTGCATTTGGTAGGAGGTCTAGGTAGTATAGCCTTTCAGGAGAAAGTACATCATTGGGAATGGGGTTAAGATTAAGAATACTTATCTACTTCTAGTTTTCCCCTTTTCATGCTCATATTTGAAAATGTGAACTCTTAGCTTCCTGTTACTGCCACTGTACCTACTACTTGTTGCCATGTTGAAGTTTTTCTTTTATTGTTTTCTGTAATATTAAGTGCTGTCCTCCAAGTTTTGGAGTCTGCAGGGTAGCCTGAGTGACTCTGCCCTCAGTTATTTGTGATTGATAAATAAAGATGCCAGCAGCCAATTGTTGCAGAGAAAAGACATAGTTGGGGTTTAGATTTTCTGGGATTTAGACTGTAAGGCAGAATAAAAAGAGGAAAACAGAAGCAGCCATGGAATTGTAAGAATGTACAAGGGGAGAAAGGGAGCAACTCTAGAAGAAGAATTCTTAATATCAATTAGTATACTTCCAGGTAATGAGCCCTTATCCCTCTAGAAGTATGAGCACAAATCAACTACATCTTCTGAGTTGCTTTGTCTAGAGCTTTATCACAACATCAAAAGAATAACTAATATGACTCCTCAAATTTTTAACATGTTTATACATGTTGTTTAACAGGACTCTCATCCAAATCATAAGATTGCAAAGAAGACAGTCTTAAAGATGAAGATAAAAATATCAAATTTTGTACTGTTTTAGCAAACAACAAATATCTGTAGGTCCAAGTGAAGAATGAATGCATTTAGTAAAATCTATCCCTCAGTTTCCTGTAAATAAAAGATTGTAGTCAAATTATTTTAACAGAAAATTAAACTCACTATGCATCCTTTAACTACAGGCAAGGAATAAAAATTTGTCTTACATATCAATTCACATAATTTCTCCTCTTTAACTAAGTGAATAAGGCTCAGTTTGTTTGCCTCACATACACAATGATGTGGATTCTTTCCTAGACCATATAAATCAGTAATTGTGGTCTTTACCTATAAACCCAGCACTTAGGTAGAAAAAGAGATGTCAACAATTCAAGGTCATTTTCAGCAACACTGGGAGTGCAAGCCTGTCTTTGAATGAGTGAGATCATGTTTGAAAAACAGAAACACTAAATGAATAACTACAATTTACTCCCCTTTTAACTCTGCTTATTTTTCCTTGCTCTGAAATTCATGGCTTCTTTTTAAATTATTACACACACACACACACACACACACTGTCAAACATATGGTTAAATAAAAGTTGTGAAGTTTCTTTACTATTCCTTGTGTATGTTTGAATTTAGGGTTGAGCACTTCTTATTAAATAATGTATCAGAAGGTTCTTCCCTGAAGAAGTCAGATTCCCCCCTCACATTGGGCCCATTAGTTGCCTCGAAAACTTTATCTATGGCATTATGAGATTTTTCTATGTCCATATTAGAACATCATGATATATCATCATTGCCTAGGACTTACTTGACTTTATTTAAAAAAAGATTTATTTATTATTATATGTAAGTACACTGTAGCTTTCTTCAGACACACAAGAAGAGGATGTCACTGTCACAGAATGAAGAGATTATCTCTCCACAAATGTCCTGCTCCTCTGGATGCTAGAGTGTTTTCATTCTCTCTTTTATGATGTTCCCTGAGCTGTAGGCATAGATTTTGTGTTTTAGGTATATCAGTTGTGATTTGGTATTCCAATGTTAGTTGTTCTCTTCATTTAGATATGTTGGTGATTTCTCTATAGTTACTTACCTACAACAAAAATAAGATTCTATGCTGAAGGTATAGAGCTAAACTTATCTGTGGATATAAAGATTTATGTCTAGAATATATTTGGAAATTATACTGGTTTAGAAATGTGCCAGTAGTGGGTTCTTGATATGACCTGCAGGGATAATCAGCAGGGACCTAGGATAGGGGAGAGAGTGAGAGGGACAAGAGACGCAAAGAGTGAGAGCAAGGCAGTTTGTTTGATCAAGCTCTAAAAAACTTTATTCAAGAGGAAGTTCCAAAGGAGGGGAAAAGAGCCCAGGGGTTCTCCGAGGGCCAGGTGTCAATGTTCTCTTCTTGGAAACAATGGTCACAGTGCCCTCTCCACCCACAAATATTCTTTGTTTTGACCCAAAAGGTTGTCTCAGGGCTGTTTATGAAAGCTAGAAATTTTCCACAAGGCCATGGTTGAGACGATGTCTTCCAGCAGGTTCTCATCTATTATCCATAACCTGAGTAGTCACACATCATTGGAGATATCTCCAATGACATGCATTATATATAATGCATGTCATTATATATGCATATATATGATATATATAATATATATAATGCATGTCAATATATAATATATATATAATGCATGCCAATATATTATATATATATATAATCTGATAGGGTTATTGAGGTGGGCTAAAGTGTTTAAGTAAAAAGTTCTTTTTTGTTTTTAATCAGGACATGCATGCCACTGTTGGACATTTGAATATAATTGCTGTTCTAGCAATTTGTTTGACTCATAGCCTTTCTAGCTGATTAAGACTATTCATTGTTTGCACCTTTGCAAGCAACATAGACATTTCTGATACTGCAAATGCTAGTCGTCAGGGTGGATGCTTCTAATTCAGTTATAATTCCATTTCTCTAAGTCCTGTTTTTAAGTATGTGGTATTTTCAGCAATAAGGTCTTATATTATGTTATAGAAAGCAACCAAGGGCAATGCCTGACAAACATGTGAAAATAGCACCATGTCTTGGTGTTTTGGTTTGCTCTTTCATCTACAACACTTGATGGAGCATTATCACACTAAATGGCATAACTTTATTTAAATTATTTGTGTGTGTGTGCGTGTGCGTGTGCGTGTGTATGTGTGTGTGTGTAGGAGTGTAATTGGGAGTATAAAATATATAATTGTAAGTTAACAAATTTTTATGGCTATTTACACAATTGTTAATACTATTTATCCCTCTCCCCTGACTAAGTTAAGGCAGCCCCTCTCTAAAAGTAGGGAAAGAACACAGGTACTATGAAGGGATTTGGAAATGTCTTTCTTTTTGCATGTGGTTTATTAGATAATTCTTTTACAAAATCAATGATATTCAAAATATTTTCTTTATCCCCAGTAATAACTTTACTTCTTCTACATGACACACAGATAGACCTATTGGATTTGGAAATGATTGTGATTGCATGAATGGTTTAACACTGAACACATTGTAGATGGTCAACAATAAACACTTTACTTCTCTATTTGACAACTGTCCCTTGAAGAACACAGTTTTGCAAAAGAAAAGAGTACAATAATACCAGTTTGAATATCAACATATATCAGACAATTTACAAATACACATACACACACACACACACACACACACACACACACATTCTCCCAGTGTAGGTGGCAATGACTGAGCATACTGTGGACTCAAGTAGATAGACAAGGAGCAAGGGTTTCAAAACAAGAAAGTTAGACCACTGCTCAAAACATCTCTGTCATCGTGATTTACAGTGGTTCCATCTAGGGAGAAGACAGGTGTTTTCTGCATCTCTTACTTGTTCATTTTTAATGAAGATCTTCAAGAATAGTTGTTATTTGCCTTTGGCCAGGAGTCTCTTTTTACCCATAATTCCCTTAAGGGTAGCAACTCACCCATTTACCAGGATCTCTTCACTGAAAATCAATACTACTTGTACAGTTAGGATCCTCTTTACTTGATGTGGCTGGCATGTTAAAAGAGAATCCCCTTTGCAGTGAGCACTGAAAGTTGAAGAAAATATGACAAAAAGTTGATGCTGGAGCACCTGTTTCACAAGAACTACTATGTAATTCCACGAGAAAACAAAATATTCAGAGAAAAATTTAAATTGATTTCAATGAGTCTAAAATATGTCAGAAGTAGAGGGTAGATTAACTAGATGCTTCAAATAAATACTAGATGCAAAAAATTGGTAGTTTACTGGACTCATATTCTCTCTCTCTCCTATTTTTTTCTTCCACCCTCACTGTGTGTAACATGGCATGTACGTGTGTGCATAAGCATACATATACATGTGCTTATCAGTGCTTGTGCACATATGTACACATGAGTGTCGAGGCCAGAAATCCATATCTGATGCCTTCCTTGATATTTCTCTAACTTGCTACTTAAGATAGGGTCACTTCTTGAACAATTTATTAGTTAAGGCAGATTTCATTTTTGAAACTTATTATTTAAAATATGTTTCCTCATGGAATCTCTCATTAGTTAAAACAGGGTCCATCATTAAACCTTGTTATTTAAGTCATGGCCTCTCACTGAACCTGAAGAAAGATAACTTGGTCAGTGTGTCTGATCAATGATCTTTAAGTCCTTATTTGTCCTTCCTCTCTTAGCTCTGAAGTGTGCTGTGATGCCCAACATTCATGAGGGTAATGGGAATCTGAACTTGTATGACAAGCACTTGGTGTATTGAGACTTTTCATTATTCCCAGACCTAAGTATTTGAAAATGTCCTCATATTGTCTATAGCTAAGGTTTAATCATTTCTAAATTTACTATAAGGTTAAAGCCTACTTATTAATTTGACTAATGACTAAATCCATGCATAAACAAGAGACAGTAAGTAGTGTGTAGAAACTTAGAGTCCAAGGAAACAATTTGAACATGAACCCCTGGATGATGGAATATGATTAGGGTAAATGTTGAAGATGATGAAGGGCCACTTGGTTTGACCAGAAGTGTGAAAATGAAAGAATTAATATATACAGATGTAGAAGACACCGAGTTAAAGAAAAATGGAATTATATTTTTAAAGTTAACACCTTAAAGCCCTCTAAACCAAGATCATTCTTCAGGCAAGCTACTTGGAGTTTAGCTAACTCCAGGAAACACATACACAAATGTCCATAGCAAGCAGAGAAGTTCTCTTACAAAATGGAGAATCTGTTGATTTATTTACTAAGACTTACCTTTTATGGAAGAAGGATGTTGGGGCAGTTCTGATGCTCAGTTCCTACTCCCCAATTGAATCTTGTACTGTCAGCAAAGAAAGCCATGAGCCAATGGATGTGTGAAAGGTACAGGCAGGACTTCTGGGTCCCTGGACAAAAATGGAGATGCAAGGAATGAGAGACAGTGTTTACCCATGCTTCTGATGGAAGGCTTGAAGAGCCATGCTAGAGCTCAAAACTCAGTGGTCATACAGCCTGCTCCTACAGGTGGGTTGTCAAGGGCCTTTTGCAGGTGCTCGATGGTACTAGCCACTAAAGTTTAGGGCAGGTTGGATATGCAGAACTAAGAGTATTGATAACATCATGCTTTCCTAAGCAGAAGATAGTTACACCCCAAAATTGTGCCAAGCAGGCTAGTTGAAAATGAACAATAGTGCTGTGGTTTTACCTGTAGATTCAAGGGAAACTGGTCAGGGGTTGGTAACATGTCTTGTCCTAGAGATTAGGTAGGATAGAGAAAAGCTACATGTAACAGCATTTTTAGCAAACTCAGAAGATTAAAACGGGAATTCAAAGAAAGGATATAAAACTTGGAGTGTCTAGTGATGTGGATTTGTGAATAAAGGCACTTTATGCCTAACATAGAAAATAGGTTCGATCTGTGGTAAAAAGAGAACTGCCCTTCAAAAACTGTTGCCTCCATGAATAGGAGTGTCCACATGCTTACATATATACATACATACATACATACATACATTCATACATACATACATGCTACACATAAAGGATACTAAAATGTATTCATAATCAAATTCTAGATTCATAACATAAAGTCATTGTTTTCATGTGAGGCATCTATGAAGGTAGGACATTGACTTTGGGGATATGCTCTGGGTTGATAATGCTTGTTCCATACCTTCTCTTCATTTTTTTTCTTTCTCTGTTTTCCTGTAGCCATGAGACATAGAAAATTACAATGATATTCTATTCTGCCCAGGTGATCTGGATTACTGCAAGCCAAAGCACAATGAGAGTACATGACTTTGGACTGCAACCTCTGAAAACGTAACTCAAAATAAGTCTTTTCACATGTTATTCTTTCAGTGGCTCTATGTGTTTGGTAGTCATACATGGATGTGTGTGTGTGAGTGTGTGTCTGTGTGTGTGTGTCTGTGTTTCTGTTTGTCTGTGTGTTCGTGCACCCATAGAAACTGAACATTGATATGATGTGAATTCCTTGACTGTTCTACACTTTGTACATGAAGCCAGGGTATGTTACAAGATCTCAAGTTGGCTCATTAAGCTAATATGTCTGGATATCTTTTTTTTTTTTTTTTTTTTTTTTTAAGATCGCATGGAATTCTCTTTTTTTATTTTTTTTAAAGATTTATTTATTTTTTTATTATATGTAAGTACACTGTAGTTGTCTTCAGACACTCCAGAAGAGGGTGTCAGATCTCATTACGGATGGTTGTGAGTCACCATGTGGTTGCTGGGATTTCAACTTCGGACCTCCGGAAGAGCAGTCGGGTGCTCTTACCCACTGAGCCATCTCACCAGCCCCTATGTCTGGATATCTTAATCCAGGGATTTCTTGTGTTTGCCTTACAAAGTGCTGGGATTACAGGTGGTCTTCATACCTGTCAGCTTTTCATGTGGGTTCTGCTTACTTAATCCCTGATCTTCATGCTTGTGTAGTAAATGCTTTTCCTGCTTAGCCATCTCATCAAACACACCTTTTCTCCTTAAAGTACTTTCTTTTTGGAATCAATCACACTGATAAAAGCATGCTAGGACTTTTTAGAGTGTTTCTGTACTTATGTTTTATTATGATTTGGGCACATGCTCAGCTTTCCAACTTATTGTGTTGACAGTTCCATATACAGCCCTCATAGGAGAGAGAATATTTCCTGTGAGCAATTGTAGGGAAATGCAGGCTGGTCTCCAGTCGAGCTAAGGTCTGAACACCAATGGTCATAATTCACCTACATGACACAGTAGATATTCCCTCATGCTCCTGGAACTCCGGACCCTGCCTAAGGTATCACCTCCCACAGCCCTCACAAGAGAAGCATGGTCAGTAGTCATGTAAGCAATGGCCCAAGCTTCTGCCCTTCAGGCTAAACTCCTCCCCAGTTACCTAGCAACAGTGAAGACCATAAAAGGGGTGCTCAACCCCCACCTCACTTTTTTACTCCTTTGTCTCTTACAACTCACTCCTTTCTCTCCTTTCTCTTTGTCTTCTCTCTCCTCTTCCTTTTCTCTTTGTCTTCTCCTCTCCTCTCCTCTCTCCTCTCTTCTCTTCTCTCCTTCCCCTTCTCTCTCTCCCTCCCTCTCTCCCTCTCTCTCTCTCTCTCTCTCTCTCTCTCTCTCTCTCTCTCTCTCTCTCTCTCTCTCTCTCCCTTCCCCCTTCTCTCTTTCCCCCTGCATTTCTATAGTAAAGCTCTTAAACCATAGTCAGTCTCTGCTCTCTCAAGGCCCGCTGCACACCCTGGTTAATGTTGGGAACTTCTTCCCCTATTTCCTCTCTCCTGCAACCCCGGGACACTAACAAAGTAGCTCCGGGGGTCCCCAGTCAGGACTTCCCCTTTTCCACCCCAGCCTCATGGGTCAGGCATGCTCACCTGGGGCCCTGTGGAAAAGCATCTGACAGTCTCCCCGAGTCTGCCTGCCCAGAGAACAGGAACTCTGGCCGGATGTGGCATATTTCCCCTTCCCCCAATTCCCCTACTCCCCCCCCCGGGGCTCCCCCACTTTTTTTTGTTCCCAACAAGCAGTCAACTCTGTGGAACTTCTATCATAAAATTCATCTATGTGTTCAGTCTATGTGAGACTGGAAAATGATAAGTGGGCTTAATTCTTCAGTGTTAAAGGGAGGTGCAGATGGCTCATATTTAGCATGTAACATCACATCTGAGATTAATTTTTAAAGACCATATAAAAGTTGGATATGGTAGTGTGTACTTGTTGCCCCAGTGTTGAGGTAGTA
The DNA here is from genome assembly GCF_978045245.1 of Mus caroli. Classification (NCBI taxonomy): domain Eukaryota; kingdom Metazoa; phylum Chordata; class Mammalia; order Rodentia; family Muridae; genus Mus; species Mus caroli. Next base: position 109,728,060 of record NW_028227256.1, on the reverse strand, counting down.
GAGGCAGAGACAGGTAGCTCTCTGGTGCTCATTGGGCAGTGAGATAGCTTATTGTAAGTTCCAGGCTAATGAGAAAGCTTGTATCCAGAAAAAAAGTCAAAGAACTTCTGAGTTCAGTGAGCCAGTTTTAACTTGTGATTTCCTCATTTGCTCTTGCACACACACACACACACACACACACACACACACACACACACACACACAAACAAACACACACACACACACACACACACACACACAGAGAGAGAGAGAGAGAGAGAGAGAGAGAGAGAGAGAGAGAGAGAGAGAGAGAGAACCTTAGACAAATAGAAGCAATTATGGAGGCAGACCCGGTTCATGAATGATCTATGTTATATCTAGATAATTTGTTTAATCTTTACAGTTACTTTGCCTCAATACTTTGGTATTTCATCAAGGACAACTGTATAGAAATTTAGCATCTATATCATAGTGTTGTTCATAAATTCTATAATACAACTATAAGGGAAATTCATTAAAAAATTTCAATCCCATTAATAATAATGCCTTAGCAGAGCCTGGAAAAAAACTCATCTTATGTAACCAAAAGCAGTTATGTTTTGAGTAAGGTAAAAGATTTGATGTGCCTATTGTTCATCCTATAGGAACTCACTCACAGGAAACACTCCTCATTAAAACTAACAAAAAACAAACAAACAAACAAACAAACAAACAAACAAAAACCTAGGATATATTGTGTACCTCATAGAGTAAATCAAAGCATGTGGTAATTATTGGGAATGGGAAATGGTTTAATCAGTAGTATATAATTTCAAGATTTATGTATTTTGTGTGTGAGTTTATGGTATGAAGATGTATTTGTTTTTGTGTATGTGTGTGTGTGTGTGTGTGTGTGTGGTGTGTGTACTAATGCCCATGCCAGTGAGAGGAAAACATCATGTATCTTATTCTATACCACTCAACCATTTCTCTTGATGTCTGGGTCTTTTTGTGTATTTGAGGTTGTAGGCTTCAATGGGCTGACTGAACAGCAGACCTCAGTATCTTCTTGTCATAAAAGCATGTGTCCCTGTGCTCAAAGTGGTATGTGGGTACTGGTGATTGAATCTTGTCTCTGAGCTTATGTAGCATGTGTACTTACCCACTAAACCATCTCTTCAGCTTCATTTTCTGAGATATTTTAAAGTATTTCTTGCCTCTTTTGCTCTCTTGGCTTTGTCCAGTTCTTTTACAATATGTGTGTTTGTGACCAGTTTACTGTGAATAGTAGGGGAATTAGAAATAGCACATATGGACATAGAATACATTTCATCAATTATTTAGTATTTTGTGTATTATCGCATTTATTTATACTTTTACAAAAATAATTTATCTCCTAACTGGGGACTTTTCTCTTGGTTTTCACTAGAATATATTAGTTTTTCATTTAGTATTCATTTTCTTTATATTTTTCTTATTGCTTTCACAGTTCTTTAGAATTTCATTAATATTTCATATGTGCAGTTTTATATTCCCAAAGTTCTGAGATACCAGCCATTCAAGCCTATACTCTAAGCTTCAGTTCTTATTTCTTCTTAGCATCTTATAATCATGAATGTGCTGGTACTCTGAGTGAAAACACAATAGGGAAGTATGTCTACAACTGTATGCAACATTTGCTAAGAATTATTAACAGCTGCTTTCTTTCTGTATGAAACAGCAAACTTTTTCCTACATATAGCATAGAAGTTTAAGAACTGTGAAGCTTTTTCAAGATTTAAAACACTTGCGGTAGAAATGCAAGGACCAATGATTGGATCTCCTAAACCCATATACAACTTACAAAAAGCATAGTGGTTTACTAGCAATACTCTCTGGAATTTTAGATAGTATTCCCAGGGTAGGTTCTACATTCAGTGAAAAATTCTAGCCTAAGTGAAGATGTGGTGAGAGATAGAGGAAGAGACTGTTTATTATTAGCCTCTGTTCCAGATGCCCAAATGTGCCCCATCCCCCACAGGTGCATCTAGGCATAAGTTAACATACATGTGCCCATGTGTTCATTCCTCACACACATGCATCATATAAATACAGGAAACAAATAATAGATTTTTCTTTTGGCTCACATATGGTGTTGGCATTTACTAAGCTTCTGTGTGGAGCCTCATATTGCTTCAAGTCATGGTAGAAAACTCAAGGGTAAGTGGGACCATATGGAAGAAAGACAAGAGAAATAAGAAGAATTTGGAGTCTCTATTTATTGACAAGCATCTTTTGATGATTTATATATTTTATGAGAATGATAATGCCTTTTTATGAGAATATTAATTGCTTCTTATACAGGTGTCAGAGTATAGTTTTGGTTAAGTTTCTTGTTGAGGTGCCCAAACACATGACAAGACATAGTTTAGTCAGGGAAAGATTTATCTTGGCAAATAATTCCAGGATGTACATTTCATCATGGTATGGAACACATGACTTGTAAGAATGTAGGGCAGGTAGTGTATCCTATTTACAACTATGAAGTAGAAAGAAAGAAAAATAATCTTTTCAACTCACTTCCTTATTTTTCTGTATTCCAAGACACCAGACAATCGAGTACTTCCACCCATATTTTGGAGGGTCTTTCAACATCATTATTTTAATATAGAAATACCCTCACAGATATGCAGAGAGATTTGTTTCTGTGGTGACTCTACATTCCATGAAGTTGAGAGTCAAGATACACTGTGTAGGGACCAGGTTTAGGCAAGAGTTTTGGTACAGTGAAACTCCATCAGACCATACAAATAATTTGTACTGTCTTGACACCATTTTTCCAAGATTTGCTACACATCTTGTTTGATGGTGCACACATGTTGATTTGTATGAATAAATAGCATCTTACTATAACCTGAACTCTGCTCCATTCCCTCAGTTCATCAAAAGACTACTAATAGTAAGAAGAAAAATAAAATATATGTAGTTTTGAGTTGTTATAGTCAGTTTTATGCATGTGTATGCACACATGCATACAGGTGCATGTACAGATGTGTATCCATATGTATGTCAGGGTCAAAGGCCAAAAATCAGGTGCTGTTTTCCTAATCCAACTTCTACCTCCATTTTTTAAAATTAGGTTTTCTTTTTGAACCTGAAGTTCACCAATGAACTCGACTGTCTGGGCATTGATATCTGGAGACTCTTCTTCTTCTACCTACCCAATGCTGTAACTATATTCCCAGACTTAGGCTTTTACATGGATGCTGTTGATCACAACACAGGTCTGCATGTTTGTACAGATAACTCTTTATCCATTTAGCCATCTTACCAGACCCTGAATTGTTTTCTTTTCTCTGACATTTAGTTCTCTCCAAATATTTGGCATTCATCAGACTTCTCAGGAAAGGTCAAAAGGCAGATGTCTCTGCTGTACACAGAATTTTCTAGGAGTGCAGGTGGAGCTAATCTCAATACAAAGCACTGCTCTCATCTACAACTCTAATTTGCTTATGAAATTTCAAACCTATAAAAATATCAGGATTCAGGCAATGACTCATTTGCTAACACTCCTCTTGAAGACCTGAATCCAATATGCTCCAAAGCACATAAAACTGTGCACAGTATCACAGGTCTGTGGAGCTAATGCCACTCACTATGGGGAGATTAAAGCCAAACAGGAGTATCTCTGTGAATCTAGCATACACAGTGATGAACAAAGGAACTCAGGCTTAAATAAGGTGGAAGGCAAGCTTGAGCAAACATATATGTACAGCTCTCTTTCAATTGAGGTTTTCCTCTGACTCCACATGTGCATCCTGACACATGTCACATGCATTCAAACAAGGAAGCACATACACATGAATGCATATATATTCATGCAAACACACAAAGATGAAATAATCATTTATACGTTATCCTTAATTTTTGCTCCTCTTCTTTCTAAAAAATTAATCTTCTATTGATTCATTCTGTAACATTTGCAATCTGGAATGCTTTACTATCATTTACAATTTTTTTTCACTTTTTTTTTCTTTTTTCTTTTTTTTTTTAATTTATTTTTTTAATATTTTCTTTTCTTTCTTTTTTTTAGATTGTTTTTTATTAGGTATTTTCCTCATTTACAATTCCAATGCTATCCCAAAAGTCCCCCATACCAACCCCCCACTCCCCTACCCACCCACTACCCCTTTTTGGCCCTGGCGTTCCCCTTTACTGGGGCATATAAAGTTTAAAAGTCCAATTGGAGTCTCTCTCCAGTGATGGCCAACTAGGCCATCTTTCGATACATATGCAGCTAGAGACAAGAGCTCCGAGGTACTGGCTATTTCATATTGTTGTTCCACCTATAGGGTTGCAGTTCCCTTTAGTTCCTTGGGTGTTTTCTCTAGCTCCTCCATTGGGGGCCCTCTGATCCATTCAATAGCTGACTGTGAGCATCCACTTCTGTGTTAGCTAGGCCCTGGCATAGTCTCACAAGAGACAGCTGTATCTGGGTCCTTTCAGCAAAATCTTGCTAGTGTATGCAATGGTGTCAGCTTTTGGAAGCTGATTATGGGATGGATCCTGGATATGGCAATCACTAGATGGTCCATCCTTTCATCACAGCTCCAAATTTTGTCTCTGTAACTCCTCCCATGGGTGTTTTATTCCCAATTCTAAGACGGGGCAAATTATCCACATTTTGGTCTTCGTTCTTCTTTAGTTTCATGCTTTTAGCAAATTGTATCTTCTATCTTGAGTATCCTAAGTTTCTGGGCTAATATCCACTTATCAGTGAGTACATATTGTGTGAGTTCCTTTGTGATTGGGTTACCTTACTCAGGATGATGCCCTCCAGGTCCATCCATTTGCCTAGGAAATTCATAAATTCATTCTTTTTAATAGCTGGGTAGTACTCCATTGTGTAAATGTACAACATTTTCTGTATCCATTCCTCTGTTGAGGGGCATCTGGGTTCTTTCAAGCTTCTGGCTATTATAAAAGAGGCTACTATGAACATAGTGGAGCATATTTCCTTCTTACCGGTTGGGACATCTTCTGAATATATGCCCAGAAGAAGTGTTGCTGGATCCTACGGTAGTACTATGTCAAATTTTCTAAGGAATCACCAGACTGATTTCCAGAGTGGTTGTACAAGCTTGCAACCCCACCAAAAATGGAGGAGTGTTCCTCTTTCTCCACATTCTCGCCAGCATCTACTGTCACGTGAATTTTTGATCTTAGCCATTCTGACTGGTGTGAGGTGGAATCTCAGGGTTGTTTTGATTTGCATTTCCCTGATGATTAATGACGTTGGACATTTTAACCAGGTGCTTCTTTGCCATTCGTTATTCCTCAGGTGAGAATTATTTGTTCAGTTCTGAGCCCCATTTTTAATGGGGTTATTTGATTTTCTGGAGTCCACCTTCTTGAGTTCCTTATATAAATTGGATATTAGTCCCCTATCCAATTTGGGATAGGTAAAGATCCTTTTCCAAACTGTTGGTGGTCCTTTTGTCTTATTGATGGTGTCTTCTGCCTTGCAGAAGCTTTGCAATTTTATGAGATCCCATTTATCGATTCTCGATATTACAGCACAAGCCATTGCTCTTCTATTCAGGAATTTTTCCCCTGTACCCATATCTTCAAGGCTTTTCCCTACTTTCTCCTCTATAAGTTTCAGGGTCTTTGGTTTTATGTGGAGTTCCTTAATCCACTTAGATTTGACCTTAGTACAAGGAGATAGAAATGGATCAATTCGCAATCTTCTACATGATAAGAGCCAGTTGTGCCAGCACCTTTTGTTGAAAATGCTGTCTTTTTTCCACTGGATTGTTTTAGCTCCCTTGTCAAAGATCAAGTGACCATAGGAATGTGGGTTCATCTCTTGGTCTTCAATTCTATTCTATTGGTCTGCTTGTCTGTCACTATATCAGTACCATGCAGTTTTATCACAATTGCTCTGTAGTACAGCTTTAGGTTGGGCATGGTGATTCCACCAGAGGTTTTTTTATTCTTGAGGAAAGTATTTGCTATCCTACGTTTTTTGTTATTCCAGATGAATCTGCCTTTTGCCCTTTCTAATTCATTGAAGAATTGAGTTGGAATTTTGATGGGGATTGCATTGAATCTGTAGATTGCTTTTGGCAATATAGCCATTTTTACAACCTTGATCCTGCCAATCCATGAGCATGGGAGATCTTTCCATCTTCGGAGATCTTCTTTAATTTCTTTCTTCAGAGACATTAAGTTCTTATACAGATCTTTTACTTCCTTAGTTAGAGTCATGCCAAGGTATTTTATATTATTTGTAACTATTGAGAAAGGTGTTGTTTCCCTAATTTCTTTCTCAGCCTGTTTATTCTTTGTATAGAGAAATCCATTGACTTGTTTGAGTTAATTTCATATCCATGTAATTCATTGAAGATTTTTATCAGGCTTAGGTCTCCTCTGGTGGAATTTTTAGGGTCACTTATATATACTATCTTATCATCTGCAAAAAGTGATATTTTGACTTCTTCCTTTCCAATTTGTATCCCCTTGATCTCCTTTTGTTGTCTAATTGCTCTGGCTAGGACTTCAAATACAATGTTGAATAGGTAGGGAGAGAGTGGACAGCCTTGTCTACTCCCTGATTTTAGTGGGATTTCTTCCATCTTCTCACCATTTACTTTGATGTTGGCTACTGGTTTGCTGTAGATTGCTTTTATCATGTTTAGGTATGGACCTTGAATTCCTTATCTTGCCAAAACTTTTATCATGAATGGTTGTTGGATTTTGTCAAATGCTTTCTCAGCATCTAACAAGATGATCATGTGGTTTTTGTCTTTGAGTTTGTTTATATACTGGATTAAGTAGATGGATTCCCATATATTGAACCATCTCTGCATCCCTGGGATGATACCTACTTGGTCAGGATGGATGACTGTTTTGATGTGTTCTTGGATTCGGTTAGCAAGAACTTTATTGAGGATTTTTTCATCAATATTCATAAGCAAAATTGGTCTGAAGTACTCTATCTTTGTTGGGTCTTTTTGTGGTTTAGGTATCAGAGTAATTGTGACTTCATAGAAGGAGTTGGGTAGAGTACCTTCCGTTTCTATTTTGTGTAAAAATTTGTGAAGAAGTAGGATTAGATTTTCTTTGAAGGTCTGATAGATCTTTGCAGTAAACTCATCTGGTCCTGGACACTTTTTGGTTGGGAGACTATTAATGACTGCTTCTATTTCTTTGGGGGATATAGGTATGTTTAGATCATTAACCTGATCTTGATTCAACTTTGGTACATGGTATCTGTCTAGAAATTTCTCCATTTCATCCAGGTTCTTCAGTTTTGTTGAGTATAGCCTTTTGTAGAAGGATCTGATGGTGTTTTGGATGTCTTCAGGATCTGTTGTTATGTCTCCCTTTTCATTTCTGATTTTGTTAATTAGGATGCTTTCCCTGTGCCCTATAATGAGTCTGGCTAAGGGTTTTTCTATCTTGTTGATTTTCTCAAAGAACCAGCTCCTCCTTTGGTTGATTCTTTGAATAGTTCTTCTTGTTTCTACTTGTTGATTTTGACCCTGAGTTTGATTATTTCCTGCAGTCTACTCCTCTTGGGTGAATTTTCTTCCTTTTGTTCTAGAGCTTTTAGGTTTGTTGTCAAGCTGCTAATGTGTGCTCTATCTAGTTTCTTTTTGGAGGCACTCAGATCTATGAGTTTCCCTCTTAGAAATGCTTTCATTGTGTCCCATAAGTCTGGTATGTTGTGGCTTCATTTTCATTAAATTCCAAAAAGTCCTTAAGTTCTTTCTTTATTCCTTCCTTGACCAAGGTATCATTGAGAAGAGTGTTGTTCAGTTTACACCTGAATGTTGGCTTTCTATTATATATTTTGTTATTGAAGATCAGCCTTAGTCCATGGTGATCTGATAGGATGCATGGGACAATTTGAATATTTTTGTATCTGTTGAGGCTTGTTTTGTGACCAATTATGTGGTCAATTTTGGAGAAGGTACCATGAGGTGCTGAGAAGAAGGTATATCCTTTTGTTTTAGGATAAAATGTTCTGTAGATATCTGTCAGATCCATTTGTTTCATAATTTCTCTTAGTTACACTGTGTCTCTGTTTAGTTTCTGTTTCCATGATCTGTCCATTGTTAAAAGTGGTGTGTTGAAGTCTCCCACTATTATTGTGTGAGGTGCAGAGTGTGCTTTGAGCTTTACTAAAGTTTCTTTAATGAATGTGGCTGCCCTTGCATTTGGAGCATAGATATTCAGAATTGATAGTTCCTCTCGGAGGATTTTACCTTTCATGAATATGAAGTGTCCCTCCTTGTCTTTTTTGATGACTTTGGCTTGGAAGTCAATTTTATTAGATATTAGAATGGCTACTCCAGCTTGTTTCTTCATACCATTTTCTTGGAAAATTATTTTCCAGACTTTCATTCTGAGGTAGTGTCTATCTTTTTCTCTGAGATGTAAGCAGCAAAATGTTGGGTCTTGTTTGTGTAGTCAGTTTGTTAGTATATGTCTTTTAATTAGGGAGTTGAGTCCATTGATATTAAGAGCTATTAAGGAAAATTAATTGATGCTTCCTGTTATTTTTGTTGTAAAAGTTGGCATTCTGTTCTTGTGGCTGTCTTCTTTTACGTTTGTGAGGGATTACCTTCTTGCTTTTTCTAGGGTGTGGTTCCCATTCTTCTATTGGGTTTTTTCTGTTATTATCCTTTGAAGGGCTGGATTCATGGAAAGATAATGTGTTAATTTGGTTTTGTCTTAGAATACTTTGGTTTCTCCATCTATGATAATTGGGAATTTGGCTTGGTATAGTAACCTGGGCTGGAATTTGTATTCTCTTAGTGTCTGCATAACATCTGTCCAGGCTCTTCTGGCTTTCATACCCTCTGGGGAAAAATCTGGTGTAATTCTGATAGACTTGCCTTTTATGTTACTTGACCTTTTTCCCTTAATGCTTTTATTATTCTATCTTTATTTAGTGCATTTGTTGTTCTGATTATTATGTGTCAGGAGAAATTTCTTTTCTGGTCCAGTCTATTTGGAGTTCTGTGGGCTTCTTGTTTGTGCATGGGCATCTCTTTCTTTAGTTTTGGGAAGTTTTCTTCTATAATTTTTTTGAAGATATTTGCTGGCCCTTTGAGTTGAAAATCTTCATTCTCATCCACTCCTATTATCCGTAGATTTGGTCTTCTCATTTTGTCCTGGATTTCCTGGATGTTTTGAGTTAGGATCATTTTGCATTTTGTATTTTCTTTTATTGTTGTGCCGATGTTCTCTATGGAATCTTCTGCACCTGAGATTCTCTCTTCTATATCTTGTATTGTGTTGCTTATGCTTGCATCTATGGTTCCAGATTTCTTTCCTAGGGTTTCTATCTCCAGCGTTGCCTCACTTTGGGTTTTCTTTATTGTGTCTACTTCCCTTTTTTAGGTCAAGTATGGTTTTGTTCATTTCCATCACCTGTTTGGATGTGCTTTCCTGTTTTTCTTTAAGGACTTGTAACTCTTTAACAGTGTTTTCCTGTATTTCTTTAATTGAGTTATTAAAGTCCTTCTTGATGTCCTCTACCATCATCATGAGATATGCTTTTAAATCAGGGTCTAGCTTTTCGGGTGTCTTGGGGTGCCCTGGACTGCGTGAAGTGGGAGTGCTGGGTTCTGATGATGGTGAGTGGTCTTGGTTTCTGTTAGTAAGATTCTTACATTTACCTTTTGCCATCTGGTTATCTCTGGAGTTGGTTGTTATAGTTGTCTCTCTTTAGAGATCGTTCCTCTGGTGATTCTGTTACCCTCTATCAGCAGACCTGGGAGACTAGCTCTCTCCTCTGAGTTTCAGTGGTCAGTGCAGTCTCTGCAGATAAGCTCACCTCTTACAGGGAAGGTGCACAGTTATCTGGTGTTTGGACCTCCTCCTGGCCGAAGATGAAGGGCCAAAACAGGACCTTTCCCAGAAGCTGTGTTGCTTTGGCATGTCCCAGAAGCTGTTAATTTCAGTAGTCCACACTCTCTCCTGTACAGACTACTTTCTGAGGAGTCCGGGAACCAAGATGGCTTCCCCCGATACTGATGCAAAAGAATCCAGGGCAAGGTGGACACATGTTTTCTGGCAGGGAAGGTGGCTGGATGTCTGGAGCCCAAAAATGGTGCTGCCTCAGAAGCTCTGTAGCTCTCACCTGTCCCAGAAGCTGTTAGCTTCTGTTGTCCACAGTCTCACCTGTGCAGGCTGCTTTCTGCTGAGTCCTGGAACCAAGATGGCTCCCTCGGATCCTAGATATTTTTTAACATATTTTCCTCAATTACATTACCAATGAGATCCCAAAAGTCCCCCATACATTCTCCCCCCAATCCCTTACACACCCATTCCCACTTTTGGACCTGGTGTTCCTCTATACTTGGGCATATAAAGTTTGCATGTCCAATAGGCCTCTCTTTCCAGTGATGGCCGACTAGGCCATCTTTTGATACAAATGCAGCTAGAGTCAAGAGCTCCGGGGTACTGGTTAGTTCATAATGTTGTTCCACCTACAGTTTTGCTAGGCCCCTGCCTAGTCTTACAAGAGACAGCTATATCAGGGTCCTTTCAGCTAAATCTTGCTAGTGTATGCAATGGTGTCATCATTTGGAGGCTAATTATGGGATGGATCCCTAGATATGGCAGCCTCTAGATGGTCCATCCGGTTGTCTCAGCTCCAAACATTATCTCTCTAACTCCTTCCATGGGTGATTGTTCCCAATTCTAAGAAGGGGCAAAGTATCCACACTTTGGTATTCCTTCTTCTTCAGTTTCATGTGTTTTGCAAATTGTATCTTATATCTCTGTTATAGTAAATTTCTGGGTTAATATCCACTTATCAGTGAGTACAAATCATTTGAGTTTTTGATTGTGTTACCTCACTCAGGATGATGCCAACCATTTGCCTAGGAATTTCATAAATTCATTCCTTTTAATAGCTGAGTAGTACTCCATTGTGTAAATATACCACATTTTCTGTATCAATTCCTCTGTTGAGGTGCATCTGGGTTTTTTCCAGCTTCTGGCAATTATAAATAAGGCTTCTATGAACATAGTGGAGCATGTGTCCTTACCAGTTGGGACATCTTCTGGATATATGCCGAGGAGAGATATTGCGGGATCCTCTGGTAGTACTATGTCCAATTTTCTGAGTAAACTCCACACTGATTTCCAGAGTGGTTGTAAAAGCTTGCAATCCCACCAACAATGGAGGAGTGTTCCTCTTTCTCCACATCCTCAACAACATCTGCTGTCATGTGAATTTTTGATCTTAACCATTCTGACTGGTGTGAGATGGAATCTCAGGGTTGTTTTGATTTGCATTTCTCTGATGATTAAGGATGCTGAACATTTTTTCAGGTTCTTCTCAGCCATTCAGTATTCCTCAGGTGAGAATTCTTTGTTTAGCTCTGAGCCCCATTTTTTAATGTTTTTTTTTTTTTCTGGAGTCCACCTTCTTGAGTTATTAATATATATTGGATATTAGTTCGCTATCTGATTTAGGACAGGTAAAGATCCTTTTCCAATCTGTTGGTGGCCTTTTTGTCTTATTGACGGTGTCTTTTGCCTTGCAGAAGCTTTGCAGTTTCGTTAGTTCCCATTTTTCAATTCTCGATCTTACAGCACAAGCCATTGCTGTTCTATTCAGAATTTTTCCCCTGTGCCAATATCTTCGAGGCTTTTACCCACTTTCTCCTCTATAAGTTTCAGTGTCTCTGGTTTTATGTGAAGTTCCTTGATCCACTTAGATTTCTTCTTAGTACTAGGAGATAGGAACGGATCGATTAGCATTCTTCTACATGATAACCACCAGGGATGCCAGCACCATTTGGTGAAAATGCTGTCTTTCTTCCACTGGATGGTTTTATCTCCCTTGTCAAAGATCAAGTGACCATAGGTGTGTGGGTTCATTTCTGGGTCTTCAATTCTATTCCATTGGTCTACTTGTCTGTCGCTATACCAGTACCATGCCGTTTTTTATCACAATTGCTCTGTAGTACAACTTTAGGTCAGGCAGGGTGATTCCACCACAGGTTCTTTTATCCTTGAGAAGAGTTTTTGCTATCCTAGGTTTTTTGTTATTCCAGATTAATTTGCAGATTTCCTTTTCTAATTCGTTGAAGAACTGTGTTAGAATTTTGATGGGGATTGCATTGAATCTGTAGATTACTTTTGGCAAGATAGTAATTTTTACTATATTGATCCTGCAAATCCATGAGCATGGGAGATCTTTCCATCTTCTGAGATCTTCTTTAATTTCTTTCTTCAGAGACTTGAAGTCTTATCATACAGATCTTACACTTCCTTAGTTAGGGTCATGCCAAGATTTTTATATTATTTGTGACTATTGAGAAGGGTGTTCTTTCCCTAATTTCTTTCTCAGCCTGTTTATTCTTTGTGTATGGAAAGTCCATTGATTTGTTTGAGTTAATTTTATATCCAGCTACTTCATTGAAGCTGTTTATCAAGTTTAGGAGTTCTCTGGTGGAATTTTTAGCGTCACTTATGTATACTATCATATCATCTGCAAAAAGTGATAGTTTGACTTCTTCCTTTCCAATTTGTGTCCCCTTGGTCTCCTTTGGTTGTCACATTGCTCTGGCTAGGACTTCAAGTAAAATGTTGAATAGGTAGGGAGAAAGGGGGCAACCTTTTCTAGTCCCTGATTTTAGTGGCATTGCTTCCAGCTTCTCACCATTTACTTTGATGTTAGCTAATGGTTTGCTGTAGATTGCTTTTATCATGTTTGAATTAGTGATCTTTCGAAGAATTTTATCATGAATGGGTGTTGGATCTTGTCATATGCTTTTTCTGTGTCTAAGGAGATGATCAGGTGGTTTTTGTCTTTGAGTTTGTTATATAATGGATTACGTTGATGGATTTCCCTATATTAAATCATCCCTGCATCCCTGGAATAAAACTTACTTGGTCAGAATGGATGATTGTTTTAATGTGTTCTTGGATTTTGTTAGCGAGAATTTTATTGAGGATTTTTGCGTTTATATTCATAAGGGAAATTGGTCTGAAGTTTTCTATCTTTGTTGGATCATTCTGTGGTTTAGGTATCAGAGTAATTTTGGCTTCATAGAATGAGTTGGGTAGAGTACCTTCTGTTACTATTTTGTGGAATAGTTTGTGCAGAACTGGAATTTGATCTTCTTTGAAGGTCTGATAGAACTCTGCACTAAACCCATCTGCTCATGGGCTTCTCTTGGCTGGGAGACTATTAATGACTCCTTCTATTATTTTTTGGGCTATTATTTTTTTAGCTCGTTAACTTGATCCTGATTTAACTTTGGTACCTGGTATCTGTCTAGAAATTTTTCCGTTTCGTCCAGTTTTTCCAGCTTGGTTGATATAGCCTTTTGTATAAGGATCTGATGGTGTTTTGGATTTCTTCCGGATCTGTTGCTATGTCTCCCTTTTGATTTCTCATTTTGTTAATTAGGATACTGTCCCTGTGCCCTCTAGTGAGTCTAGCTAAGGGTTTATCTATCTTGTTGATTTTCTCAGAGAACCAGCTCCTCCTTTGGTTGATTCTTTGAATAGTTCTTCTTGTTTCTACTTGGTTGATTTTGACCCTGAGTTTGATTATTTCCTGCAGTCTACTCCTCTTGGGTGAATTTTCTTTCTTTTTTCTAGAGCTTTTAGGTGTGTTTTCAAGTTCCTTTTGTGTGTTCTCTCTAGATTCTTTTTGGAGGCACTCTGAGCTATGAGTTTCCCTCTTAGAAATGCTTTCATTGTGTCTCATTGGTTTGGTTATTTTGTGGCTTCATTTTCATTAAACTCTAAAAAGTCTTTAATTTCTTTCCTTATTCCTTCCTTGACCAAGGTATCATTGAGAAGAGTGTTGTTCAGTTTCCACATGAATGTTGGCTTTCCATTATGTGTGTTTTTATTGAAGATTGGCCTTAATCCATGGTGATCTGATAGGATGCATGGGCCAATTTCAACATTTTTGTATCTGTTGAGGCCTGTTTTGTGACCAAATATATGGTCAATTTTGGAGAAGGCCCTGTGAGATGCTGAGAAAAAGGTATATCCTTTTGTTTTAGGATAAAATGTTCTGTAGATATCTGTTAAGTCCATTTGTTTCAAAACTTCTGTTAGTTTCACTGTGTCTCTGTTTAGTTTCTGTTTCCACAATCTTTCCATTGATGAAAGTGGTGTGTTGAAATCTCCCACTATTATTGTGTGAGGTGCAATGCGTGCTTTGAGCTTTACTAAAGTGTCTTTAATGAATGTGGCTGCCCTTGCATTTGGGGCACAGATATTCAGAATTGAGAGTTCCTCTTGGAGGATTTTACCTTTGATGAGTATGAAGTGTCCTTCCTTGTCTTTTTTGATAACTTTGGGTTGGAAGTCAATTTTATTCGATATCAGAATGGCTACTCCATCTTATTTCTTCAGAACATTTGCTTGGATAATTGTTTTCCAGCCTTTTATTCTGAGGTAGTGTCTGTCTTTTTTCCATGAGATGGGTTTCCTGTAAGTAGCAGAATGTTGGGTCCTGTTTATGTATCCAGTCTGTTAGTCTATGTCTTTTTATTGGGGAATTGAGTCCATTGACATTAATAAATATTAAGGAAAAGTAATTTTTGCTTCCTTTTATTTTTGTTTTTAGAGTTGGCATTCTGTTCTTGTGGCTGTCTTCTTTTTGGTTTTTTGAGGGATTACTTTCTTGCTTTTTCTAGGGCGTGGTTTCTGTCTTTGTATTTTTTTTTTTCTGTTATTATCCTTTGAAGGGCTGGATTCATGGAAAGATAATGTGTAAATTTTTTTTTTGTTCTGGAATACTTTGTTTTCTCCATCTATGGCAGTTGAGACTTTGGTTGGGTATAATAGCCTGGGCTGTCATTTGTGTTCTTTTAGTGTCTGTATAACATCTGTCCAGGCTCTTTTGGCTTTCATAATCTCTGGTGAAAAGTCTGGTGTAATTCTGATAGGCCTGTCTTTATATGTTACTTGACCTTTCTCCATTACTGCTTTTAATATTCTCTCTTTATTTAGTGCATTTGTTATTCTGATTATTATGTGTCAGGAGGAATTTCTTTTCTGGTCCAGTCTATTTGGAGTTCTGTAGGCTTCTCGTATGTTAATGGGAAATATTTTCTTCATTTACATTTCAAATGCTATCCTGAAAGTCAAAGTTCAAAATCCTTAATCATAAGGGAAATGCAAATCAAAACAACCCTGAGATTCCACCTCACACAATTCAATATGGATAAGATCAAAAATTCAGGTGACAGCAAATACTTGCGTGGATGTGGCGAAAGAGGAACACTCCTCCATTTCTAGTGGGATTGCAAGCTGTTACAACCACTTTGGAAATCAGTCTGGCAGTTCCTCACAAAATTATACATTTTACTACTCGAGGATCCAGCAATACTTCTCCTGGGTATATATACCCAGAAGATGTCCCAACTTGTAATAAGGATATGTGCTCCATTATGTTCATAGCAGCCTTATTTATAATAGGTAGAAGCTGGAAAGAATACAGTTACAGTTTTATAGTCAAAGGTAAATAAGAAAGATTATGATAGACAGACATGTTAAAGAAACATCTCTAATATTTCCTGAGAAGTGCAGTATAGTGGAGGATAGGAACAAAACAACCATGGAAGGAGTTACAGACACAAAGTTTGGAGCTGTGACGAAAACATGGACCATCTAGAGACTGCCATATCTGGGGATCCATCCCATAATCAGCTTCCAAACATGGACACCATTGCATACACTAGCAAGATTTTGCTGAAATTTGTCTCTTGTGAGACTATGCCGGGGCCTAGCAAACACAGAAGTGGATGCTCACAGTCAGCTATTGGATGGATCACAGGGCTCCCAATGGAGGAGCTAGAGAAAGTATCCAAGGAGCTAAAGGGATCTGCAACCCTATAGGTGGAACAACATTATGAACTAACCAGTACCCCTCGGCTCTTAACTCTAGCTGCATATGTATCAAAAGATGGCCTAGTCAGCCATCACTGGAAAGAGAGTTCCATTGGACTTGCAAACTTTATATGCCCCAATACAGGGGAACGCCAGGGCCAAAAAGTGGGAATGCGTGGGTAAGGAATTGGGGTGGGGAGGGTATTGGGGACTTTTGGGATAGCATTGGAAATGTAAATGAGGAAAATATCTAATAAATATATTAAAAAATGCATAGCTATAAATCATGCTTATGGATATTTTGAAAAAGAACAGGGTCTTCTATGTTGAAATCTGAAATGCTAACGTGATATATATTGAAAAGAGTATCAGTAACTACATAAAAACACACAGTTCATGTCTCAAGAGTTTGACCAAAAATATGTGTTTACTTTTCATTTATCCAGAAATCCTGTGATGATTACAGAAGTTATACAATAATAGCAATATATTCTGACACATGTGGCGATGATGTGCATGCAGCCAGGAAATAAGCCTTTCGCATATCAAACCAGTACAAACTTTGGTAATATTATAAACATGTGACATTTGATAACAGCAATACTCTGAAGCATTTTCTGGAAACATTCCTGCCCCTATCCGACTGATTGCACAGGAATAGAATGTTTAAAACTCCATGTGACACTCCAGCTATGAGCTCTTGTGCTCTTCTGTCTGGCATTTAAGCCTTTCTAATATATGCTCCAAACTTTCCCTTCCTATGTTACAACATATGCCCGTGGTATAATTATTCTGGTGTTAGTTTTCCTGTGTGTGTGTGTGTGTGTGTTTATGTGTGTGTCTGTGTCTGTGTGTGTCTGTCTGTCTGTGTGTCTGTGTGCCTGTGTGTGTCTGTGCTGTTACATACTATTTATATTCATTCATATGCATGCATACATGTGGAGACTGGAATAAAACTCTGGTGACAAGCCTGAGGAGCCATCCTTACTTATTATTCTTTTGTTTTTGTTTTTGTTTTGTTTGCTTGCTTGGTTTGTTTTTGTTTGCTTTTCTTTTTGTTTTTGTTTTGTTGTTTTGTTTTTTTTAGTTTTGAGAAAGTTGTACTCATTTAATACATAACTATCAATTCAGACATACATTTGGCAGCAAGTCTATGGGGGCTATTTCACATATGAACAATATCATAACTTTTCAGGTCTTCATGATTAATGGGGCTCAAAGAACATAGTTTCTTACATTTAGGATTCCCTCAGGGCTTAACTCCCTTTTATGAATTCGCCCCCATTTGGTCAGTTATTGTTATGAATTTAACCATGGTTTTCAGTAATCTTAGGCATCTTCAAGCTTTATGTTTTCCTATATATATAAGAAACACAGAAGATGTTCAATAAATTCTAAATTGTTCTTTTTATTTTTCTCTATTTTTATTTATTATATGTTTCTTGGTTATGGTTGTGCCTTTTTCTTTGCAGAGTGCTCTTCCACTTATGACTGTTTAAAGTGACATTTTACTTACTGAAGAGTCAGATTAACTCTTAGATACTATTTGTATTGCTTTTTTCATAATTAAAGATTTAGTTTATAATTATATCTATATGTATTTTATATGCTCATATGTGTACACAAGTACAAGTTCATAATGAGTCCAGAAGAGAGGACTGGATCACTGGATCAAACTGCAGGTGGTATTAATTATTTTTCAGAAACTACTGGGAGCCTGAGTTACAGATGGTTGTAAATTATCTGACTTGGGTTTTTCATCAAGAGCAGTATGTGCTCTTAACTAATGAGCCATTTCTTCAGCCCCATATACCAGTCTATTATCCTTTTTCTAAAGCACAATTCATGTAATAATTTTAGACATTTCACTGTTTCCATTAGAAAATATGTAATGGGCATAAGGATTGCAAGGCTGTTAAGTCTCCATCACCAGATAGATGATTGATTCTCCTTTTAAGACTGGCTGACCTCTTGGAACATCATAGACAACAAAACTCTTAAATTAGAGACAAAATGACATTTCATTAACTAAAAGCAATGGGGACAAGTGGAACAGCTCAATCCAAAACTTGTGTTTACTGCAGTAACACAAGAAGCTTAATTTAATTCTCAGAACCCATGTCAACAAACTGCAGGTGATATTAATTATTTGTATTCCCATAATTTGAGAGTGAAGAAAGAGAGAGAGATCCCAGAGGCTCATGAAATTCTCAGCCTAGCTTACTTTGTGAGCCAATGGCCAGGAAGAGACTGTTGAAAATACAAGATATAAAGCATTTGAAGCATGATACTTGATGTTGATCTCTGGCTTCCATATGGATGGTCATACATGTGCATGTACAGCTTCCTGTACAGAGAGGAGCTGATGCTAAAACCCGTTTCCCTAATTGTTTCTTGTTTGTACCAATAAAGACTATTTGCCAGGCACTGGTATAGCTTCACAAAAAATAGCTATATCAGGGTCCTGTTGGCAAAATCTTGTTTGCATATGCAATAGTGTCTGGGTTTGGTTGTTGTTTATGGGATGAATCCCCAGATGGGGCAGTCTCTGGATGGTCCTTCTTTCCTTCTCAGCTCTGAACTTTGTCTCTAGTTGCATATGTAGCAGAGGGTGACCTAGCTGGTCATCAATGGGAGGAGAGGACCTTGGTCTTGCAAAGATTATATGCCTCAGTACAAGGAAATGCCAGTGCTAGGAAGCAGGAGTGGGTGGGTAGGGGAGCAGGGCAGGGGGGGAGGGTATAGGGGACTTTCAGAGAGGAAACAAGGAAAGGGGATAGCATTTGAAATGTAAATGAAGAAAATATCTAAAAAAACCAATTATTTCTATAAAACAGTAAAATAAATTAGAGCAAGAAAGTAAAAATAAAATAAAATAAAGAATAGGATAAGAATTTCTTTGTCCATTCATTGAGACATATGGTCAGTTTTAAAATAATAAATGTTTGAAGTGCTTTCATTCCTTGGGCTAAAGGGTGCAGGAGAAGAGAGTGGGCAGCCATGGTGGTTAGCAAACAGTGCATGACCAGCAGCTCCCAATGTTTTCAGGAAGGGCAATTGTTGGGAGTTTGGCAAAGCAAATCAGAGGAACTGGTGATGTTCTCAAGAAAACACCAGCTGGCAACTAGCAGGGCTAATTGAGACCATACCATGGGAACAGCTTGTCTTTGAGCATAGCTGGGAGCTCAATGAAAGCTCCCACAAAAGAGCAAGTATGCTTCTAAAACTACATGCTACATATGATTCACAACTTGATAGGTGAGAATTCACTATTAATTTAAGATTCTCGAATGGATCACAGTTAGGAGAATTAGTTTCTCAGTTGAGAAGAGCAGAGTCATGTGGCTCCAGCACACTAGAATCTTAACAGAGAAGCATAGGGGCAGGCTCAGTTCACAGGATCAGATTTCCCCTGCTGTGAAAAGAGACAAGATGGCTGCTCTGAAGTAGAGATCCAGACAGTAAAAGCTGCCTGCTTCCTACATCAGGTAATCAGAGGGTAGAATTTTAAGTTTGGTTTAATTGTTCTTAATGTTAAAAGTGAATACAGATTTTGCCTAAGCCATGTGGGGTATTCTTCCCAGGGTTTGGAACTAGTGCAGGAAGATTTGGCCCATAGGTCCTGGGAGCCCTGGCTGTGCAAGGGCAGGCTGAGCTGGGGGCAGGCAGAGAGGAAGGGCTGCTGCCACCAATAAAAGATACAGGGAGACTGTATGAGAGAGAGAGAGAGAGAGAGAGAGAGAGAGAGAGAGAGAGAGAGAGAGAGAGAGAGAGAGAGAGAGAGAGAGAGAGGAAGGGAAGGAAGGAAGGAAGGAAGGAAGGAAGGAAGGAAGGAAGGAAGGAAGGAAGGAAGGAAGGAAAATGCTTTAGGAAAGTCTCGAAGTCTTACAGGATAACTCAATTTCTTTCAACCTGGGACCCATGGGAATGCTGGGTTACATATCCTGGCATGACAGATTAGAAAAAAAAACAAAACAAAAAACAAAAAACAAAAACTAAGAATAGTTTTACTCAGTATTTGTTTAGTGTACTTCATTTGTTTAGAATTGTGTTAATTATCAAAATGAGAGTGATTTTGAGTTCTGAGATTATTTTATTATTCCTCTGGAAGAGAAGTAAAGCTAAAAGTTTTTGTTGTTTTGCTTTGTTGTGTTTTGTTTTGTTTGTTTGTTTGGTTGGTTACTGGCTAAAGAACTTACTAATTCAAAAGAAAGGCTTTATATATGTGACTACAGGAAAGGAGGCTCTGAACCCCTTCTAGAGTTACATGGATCAGATATTGCAGAGAGAAACCCTCTCTGTCTAGAACTGGAAAAATTCAAGAGAATCAAACAGGACAGGTAAAGATACTTTGTGCTATCATTCACATGGCATAAATTAAGGCCTATGATTAGTAATTATTAAAATAGGCTAATAAAAAGAGAGCTGTCTTTCTCATGCTCAAACAAGGAGCAGAATTTTATTCTTAACTAATCTGTGCACCCTACATAGACTAACACAATCCAGTCAGATTATCTTGATGGTATTAAATTCTGTCTTGATATTTGTATATTGCAAAGTGTATAGGTTTGGTGAGATTCATCCTCAGACATGCTGAAGTAAGCTGTTTGGAGGCCTGTCATCAAGGATTCCAGGTCATCTTGCCTCATTCATCCTTTCAAATGGAATCCAGTCAGAACTTTAGGCATCAGAGACTGACTAACAATTGCTAGTTTGGCTTTCTTATGGCTTAACCAAGTCTCCTATTTTCCCTACATTCCCTTCCACTTTAAAGACATTTTATCACCCTGTTCAGCAGGAAGAAGCCATGGAGATTGGTGAGTCTTATTCCCTGGGTTTGTGAATCTAGAAATGGTTATTCTATTTATTGTCATTATAGGAAATTTAGGATGATCATAATTTTGAACAGGGAGGAGATATGTCAAATTGATTGTGCAGCCATAATCTTAGTTGGTTGAAATATTTATAATTGATGCAAAGTTGAAGTTATTTGTCTTACCTTAGCATAGAATTTTTTGATATGGAATTAAAGTTTTCATTGGTACAAATCTGTATATTGATAAAGAAAATTTGAGATTAATATTGTTACTCTTAGACAGGCATTGTATCTCTGCAATTCATTAGAAAATGAGGCTTAGATTCAGTCCTTCTAACTGCTTTTAAAAACTGTTTTTAGCTAATTTAGAAATATGAGGTGCATATTACAAACTCATGCCTCTGAGTTAATTATAAAAGTGTGTTTTCAAGATATTCCAATGAGAAATATCTGAGAGTAGTTAAGGGGCAACAGTTCAGATATACACTCCATCAATAGATAGTCTTCAAAAACATCAGCGGTCCAAAGAATATGACAGTTAAGACATTTCATTCCTAAAAAAAACATCATTTGACTAGAGACTTGTCTGAGCCTGCCAGTTTCTCCTTTATAGTTCTGAGAGGATGCTGTGCACCATCACCTTCAGAAGGTTGCTTTTATGGCAGTACAGCCACTGGGCAAACATCGCCCATTTCATCTACAGACAATACTGTCCAGAGAGAGACACATGTTGCAGAATAGTCAACTCCTTGTATTGTTGAGGCAGGGCCAGTGGCCATTCAATTTTCTGTACAGATTTTCTGAAAGATAGATGATCCACAGACAGAAGGCCAGAGATGGATGCCCTTGGATTCTAAAATTGGGGGACTGTCCAGACAGTCAGATGTCTCTACATTGGCTTAGTTTTGGAAGCTATGTTTAGTGCTTCCTATATTTTCAGGTAATATTTTGTCATTCTCATATTTATGATGGGGTTGAAGACTGGTTTTAGTTTAATAATCAAACTTAAGTTGCTTAATAGAATTTATAGGGTGGATAGCATATTTTTCAAGTGATGTTATAGACTAAAATTCTAAACATAATCCATGGATAGAATCATAACTATATCAGTTAGGAGATATGGTAGAGTACTTTATCTAAATTGAAAATTTTGTGAGCTATATGTCTTTCATACCTCATACTGTGTAATTTACTTGTTATGATTTTTTGCAATTTATATCTTGGAGAAGTTTTTTGTTTGTTTGCTTTTATTATTTGAACAGAAAAGATGAGGTATAGGGGGAGGAGCTGATAGTAAAATCTGGTTCCCTAATTGTTTCTTGATTTTAACAATAAGGATGACAGAAACTAATTGCTTCTGTAGGGGAAAAAAAGGTGGGATTTCTGGAATCTAGGAGGAAGAGAAGGGGACACAGACAGGATAGGGGATTCAGACCAGACTGTGAAGCAGATAGGAAGTGGCAGACATGTAGGTCTCTCGGGACACATATAATAGGTAGCCTCTGCCAAGGAGGATGGAAAATGCTATTGTTAAGATTAGGATAGGAAGTTCTACACCCAGCTATTGAGTTGTCTGGTCAGTTTTAAAATAATAAACGTCTTCATTTTTTTCCTTCCTTGGGGATAAATGGGGCAGGAGAAGAGAATGGGCAGTCAGATTGGTTAGCTGCTACAGTGTGAACAGCAGCTCCAGTATTTCCAGGAAAGGCAATTGTTGGCAGATTGGCAAAGCCAGCTCAAGGAATAAGTGGTATTCTTGAGAAAAGATGAGTTTGTAAATGGTGAGGCTGAGTGAGACAGTGGTATGGCTGTGGCTGTTCTTGTGTGTAGCAGCCATGTTTCTAAAATTACACACTATAGCTTCCTCATGCATATCTACACATGTACACACACACATTTGTATAACAATGTGAACATGAGACAATATTTGATGAGTTCTGAATTTATCAATATGAGTGAATCCCTTTAAGGAATGCATTCCCTCCAAACATTGGAAATTTGAAAGTGAAATGTTAAAGAGTATTCTGAATGGTACCAAACAGCAAGTCATAAAAGTGACTCTAGATGCTGAGGAATGTCCCCACCTGGCAGCTGGTATTAGGAGGTGAATCCTTTAGGAGACTAAGTCATAAGTAGGAATAATCCCCTTCTCTGGGTACCTGGAAGAGATACCTTACTTCCTCAAAAAGAACGAGGACACAGCCAGAAGCTGCCATGCATGCTGAGTCATTTGGTGCTCTGCTCTTGAACACTTTGCCCTGAGAATTGAGAAGCATCTCTAGGCATCTAGAGAATTAGGCATCTCTAGGATATTTTGTTACAAAGAAGCCCAAATGGATAAAATAAATTTTATGCTCTAGCACTTTCTCAACAATTTGGTGTGAGTGTGTGTATGTATGTAGGGCACCAGGCGTGGGGGAATAAAGGGAGTTGGAGAAAACCCATGTCCCACCAGAGTCCCAGTGCTCTGAGCAGGTGTGCTGCCACTTTCCACACAGCCCTGGGTGAGTGTCTGGCTGTGAGAAGCCACTGAACCCAGCCTGCCAGGGGGTGAAAATTGGCAGACCAAGGTCTCTGGGCCTCACTGAGGCCTGAGATAACAGGTTCTCAGTCTCAGGCATCCCAGACACCACTGGACACCTTGGAAGAGCTGAGAACAAAATGGGGACCCCAGGGGCAGCTTAGTCATCCCCAGGATAAAAGGGAGGAGAGTGCAGGGAGGGAGGGGGTACTTGGTAGTTCCCACATGGGTGAGAGTCCTTGGTCTGTCCATTGCTGGAGCTCAGGAAGGCCTTCTGGCGAGAGGTTGGACGTTGTTCTTTTTTTTTTTTAATTTTTTTTTATGAGATACTGTCTTCATTTACATTTCAAATGCTCTCCCAAAAGACCCCTATACCCTCACCCCAACCTGCTCCCCAACCCATGCACTCCTGTTTCCTGGCCCTGGCATTCTCCTGTACTGGAACATATAAAGTTTGCAAGACCAAGGGGCCTTTCCTATTCCATTGTTCAAGCATGGGGGAGGGGTGTGTGTGCCTTGATGAGCAGATATAGTCTATGATTTTAGAGCTGTATTGTTGAAAAGCAGAGAGAAAGAGAGAAGGGAGAAAAAGGGAGACTGGCCATGGCCACGTGGAGAGAAGGGGGAAGGAAGGGAGAGAAGGAGGCCAAGATGTGAGAGTTTAAGAAAGTGAGGAGGAGCCAAGTAGCTCCTTTTATAGTGGGCTGAGCTATCTTGCTGTTGTCAGGTTACTGTGGGGAGGAGCATACCTGGCTGTGGTCAGGTAACTGTGGGGGTGGAGTTTAGCCAGAATGCCAGAAGCATGGACCTTTATCTGAGTGACTTATGGTCACAGAATTATGCAGTCAGGGGCGCTGTGGTGTCAGGCACCTGTCTCTGGGAATGTGGTTCACTGTTCAGTCCCTTGTGATTGTTCTACTGGGTCTCCTGAGCAAGCCTCATTCAACCAAAACAGGCTGCCTTTCAGGGCCCCACATGTGTACACATACTCACAAGTCCCTCTGGAGCTCATCAATTCAGCTACACAAGCTGACCTGTGGAATTCACTTGTCTCTACCGCCCCAGGGTTTAAATCACAAGAAGATTTCAGCAATTTGTTTATTTGTTTGTTTGTTTAGTGTGGGTTTTGGGAGTTGAAACAAGGTCTTCATGTTTATGCAGAAGTACTTACTGCTTTAGCTATCCTCTCAGCCAAAACTTGCATTTCTTTTTCTTTTCTTTTATTTTATTTCCTCCATTTTATTTTTTTTAATTTTTAATATTTTTATTACATATTTTCCTCAATTACATTTCCAATGCTATCCCAAAAGTCCCCCATACCCCCCCCCCCCGCACTTCCCTACCCACCCATTCCCATTCTTTTGGCCCTGGCATTCCCCTGTATTGGGGCATATAAAGTTTGCAAGTTCAATGGGCCTCTCTTTCCAGTGATGGCTGACTAGGCCATTTTTCGATACATATGCAGCTAGAGATAAGAGCTCCGCGGTACTGTTGTTCCCCCTATAGGGTTGCAGATCCCTTTAGCTCCTTGGGTACTTTCTCTAGCTCCTCCTTTGGGAGCCCTGTGATCCATCCAATAGCTGACTGTGAGCATCCACTTCTATGTTTGCTACGCCCCAGCATAGTCTCACAAGAGACCGCTATATCTAGGTCCTTTCAGCAAAATCTTGCTAGTGTATGCAATGGTGTCAGCATTTGGAAGCTGATTATAGGATGGATCCCTGGATATGGCAGTCTCTAGATGGTCCATCCTTTCATCACAGCTCCAAACTTTGTCTCTGTAACTCCTTCCATGGGTGTTTTGTTCCCAATTCTAAGAATGGGCATAGTGTCCAAACTTTGGTGTTCATTCTTCTTGAGTTTCATACTTTTAGCAAGTTGTATCATATATCTTGGGTATCCTAAGTTTTGGGCTAAAATCCACTTATCAGTGAATACATATTGTGTGAGTTCCTTTGTGATTGTGTTACCTCACTCAAGATGATGCCCTCCAGGTCCATCCATTTGGCTAGGAATTTCATAAATTCATTCTTTTTAATAGCTCAGTAGTACTCCATTGTGTAAATGTACCATAATTTCTGTATCCATTCCTCTGTTGAGGGGCATCTGGGTTCTTTCCAGCTTCTGGCTATTATAAATAAGGCTGCTATGAACATAGTGGATCATGTGACCTTCTTACCGGTTGGGACATCTTCTGGATATATGCCCAGGAGAGGTATTTCTGGATCCTCCAGTAGTACTATGTCTAATTTTCTGAGGAACCGCCAGACTAATTTCCAGAGTGGTTGTACAAGCTTGCAATCCCATCAACAATGGAGGAGTGTTCCTCTTTCTCCACACCCTCGCCAGCATCTGCTGTCTCCTGAATTTTTGATCTTAGCCATTATGACTGGTGTGAGGTGGAATCTCAGGGTTGTTTTGATTTGTATTTCCCTGATGATTAAGGATGTTGAACATTTCACTAGAACAAAAGGAAGCAAATTCACCCAAGAGGAGTAGACAGCAGGAAATAATCAAACTCAGGGATGAAATCAACCAAGTGGAAACAAGAAAAACTATTCAAAGAATCAACCAATCAAGGAGCTGGTTCTTTGAGAAAATCAACAAGATAGATAAACCCTTAGCCAGACTCACTAGAGGGCACAGGGAAAGCATCCTAATTAACAAAATCAGAAATGAAAAAGGAGACATAACAACAGATCCTGAAGACATCCAAAACACCATCAGATCCTTCTACCAAAGGCTATACTCAACAAAACTGGAGAACCTGGATGAAATGGAGAATTTCCTAGACAGATACCAGGTACCAAAGTTGAATCAAGATCAGGTTAATGATCTAAACAGCCCTATATCCCCCAAAGAAATAGAAGCAGTCATTTATAGTCTCCCAACTAAAAAAAGCCCAGGACCAGATGGGTTTAGTGCAGAGTTCTATCAGACCTTCAAAGAAGATCTAATCCCAGTTCTTCACAAACTATTCCACAAAATAGAAACAGAAGGTACTCTACCCAACTCATTCTATGAAGCCACAATTACTCTGATACCTAAACCACAAAAAGACACAACAACGATAGAAAACTTCAGACCAATATCCCTTATGAATATTGATGCAAAAATCCTCAATAAAGTTCTTGCTAACCGAATCCAAGAACACATCAAAACAATCATCCATCCTGACCAAGTAGGTTTCATCCCAGGGATGCAGGGATGGTTCAATATACGGAAATCCATCAACGTAATCCAGTATATAAACAAACTCAAAGACAAAAACCACATGGTCATCTCATTAGATGCGGAAAAAGCATTTGACAAGATCCAACACCCATTCATGATAAAAGTCTTGGAAAGATCAGGAATTCAAGGCCCATACCTAAACATGATAAAAGCAATCTACAGCAAACCAGTAGCCAACATCAAAGTAAATGGTCAGAAGCTTGAAGCAATCCCTCTAAAATCAGGGACTAGACAAGGCTGTCCACTTTCTCCATACCTATTCAACATTGTACTTGAAGTCCTAGCCAGAGCAATTCGACAACAAAAGGAGATCAAAGGGATACAAATTGGAAAAGATGAAGTCAAAATATCACTTTTTGCAGATGATATGATAGTATATATAAGTGACCCTAAAAATTCCACCAGAGAACTCCTAAGCCTGATAAACAGCTTCGCTGAAGTAGCTGGATATAAAATTAACTCAAACAAATCAATGGCCTTTCTTTACACAAAGAATAAACTGGCTGAGAAAGAAATTAGGGAAACAACGCCCTTCTCAATAGTCACAAATAATATAAAATATCTTGGCGTGACTCTAACTAAGGAAGTGAAAGATCTGTATAATAAAAACTTCAAGTCTCTGAAGAAAGAAATTATAGAAGATCTCAGAAGATGGAAAGATCTCCCATGCTCATGGATTGGCAGGATCAACATTGTAAAAATGGCTATCTTGCCAAAAGGAATCTACAGATTCAATGCAATCCCCATCAAAATTACAAATCAATTCTTCAACGAATTAGAAAGTGAATCTGCAAATTCATCTGGAATAACAAAAAACCTAGGATAGCAAAAACTCTTCTCAAGGATAAAAGAACCTCTGGTGGAATCATCATGCCGGACCTAAAGCTCTACTACAGAGCAATTGTGATAAAAACTGCATGGTACTGGTATAGTGACAGACAAATAGACCAATGGAATAGAACTGAAGACACAGAAATGAACCCACACACCTATGGTCACTTGATCTTTGACAAGGGAGCTAAAAACATCCAGTGGAAGAAAGACAGCATTTTCAACAAATGGTGCTGGCACAACTGGTTGTTAACATGTAGAAGAATGCGAATTGATCCATTCCTATCTCCTTGTACTAAGGTCAAGTCTAAGTGGATCAAGGAACTTCACATAAAACCAGAGACACTGAAACTTATAGAGGAGAAAGTGGGGAAAACCTTGAAGATATGGGCACAGGGGAAAAATTCCTGAATAGAACAGCCATTCGGTATTCCTCAGGTGAGAATTCTTTGTTCAGTTCTGAGCCCCATTTTTAATGGGGTTATTTGATTTTCTGGAGTCTACCTTCTTGAGTTCTTTATATATATTGGATATTAGTCCCTTATCTGATTTCGGATAGGTAAAGATCCTTTCCCAATCTGTTGGTGGTTTTTTTGTCTTATTGATGTTTTTTTTTTTTGCCTTGCAGAAGCTTTGCAGTTTCATGAGGTCCCACTTGTCAATTCTCGATCTTACAGCACAAGCCATTGCTGTTCTATTCAAGAATATTTCCCCTGTGCCCATATCTTCAAGGCTTTTCCCCACTTTCTCCTCTATAAGTTTCAGTGTCTCTGGTTTTATGTGAAGTTCCTTGATCCACTTAGACTTGACCTTAGTACACGAGATAGGAATGGAATGATTCACATTCTTCTACATGATGACAACCAGTTGTGCCAGCACCATTTCTTGAAAATGATGTCTTTCTTCCACTGGATGGTTTTAGCTCCAAAACTTGCATTTCTTACTTAACTAAGGTAGTATGTTCAAAATGGCATAAGCTGTCTTTTCCAGAAGACCATTGGAATCAACCCCACTGAAGGAATAATACAGAAGAGGAAGAGGGACTAGGTGAGGGTGTGTGATACAACTTCAGTGGGAAGCTGATTGGGTTGCAATGGGCACCCAAGTGCCCAAGTGGATCATAACACTCTGTACTGTGAGGTCTTCAAAGGGAGTGCAGGCTGCCAATATTGTTAACACAATACTCCATGCTCCAACTTTTCAAATTTGCTCTGTGTACTTTAGGATAGATGCCAGCTGACTTCTAAGAAGAGTGTCTCTCTTGTTAGATAAATGGCTTCATGTCGTGGTGTGGAGGTGTCGGGATACTATGACCTTCCTGTTATATTTGGTGTGTAACAATCCTGCTGTATTTGAAACATATTCATATGGATCTATATATTTAAGGTTATTAGCTAGAGACTGTTATGTAGTCTCTCTCTCTCTGTCTCTATCTCTGTGTGTGTGTGTGTGGGTGAGAGAATTATCTTGTGATTATATTTGCATTGTGTGTGTCCGTTGTGTCTATCTGTCTTTCTGCATTCCCTTGTATGTCAGCATGCTTCGAAGTGTGTTTGTGTGGAAGACAAAGGCAACTCTGTCAGTCAATCCACAAGCATTTTCAGTCTTGCTTTCTGAGACAGGGTTCTTTATTCCCCTGCAGTTCTACAAGTACAATAGGCATCTAACAAGTAAATCCTGAGGACTGATCCCTTGTGTGTGCATATTTAAATAATCTAGAATGGCTGTTTAGCAAGCTATGGGTATCCAGTCCTTGTATATAATTTTAAATAAAATAATGGGACAGAGATGAGGTGTCATAGGGGATCCACCACTGTTGCTCTTTTCTCCTTATTCATATTCACTCCATTTATTGCCCACCCATGATGTTGAGGGTCTGCTGAGTGCATTGCTGTCAGAGCAAAAGCACTGGAGTTTCAGGAAACTTCATCCTATGAGGATGTGCTGCTGATGATAGTTGAGTGGTAGAAAGGCCTTATCCCTGCGTCCATCAGCACTGATGGATATACAGGAGGGCTTACAGACATCCTCATTCACAGATTATTGATTGGTTTTTCTCATAGAAACTGCAGTAGAAAGGGAATCTCAACATGATGCTAAAACTTCATTTTTTCTGAGTACAACCTGTCAGGGAAGACCAACATCTGGTTAGCTCACTCTAGTTACTTTATTCAAATATCATACAAGGTTAATATTGGCTGGGAAAATTTGAATCTACCAAAGTTATCGCACCCTTTTCTGTGCATGTGAACAAATATCCCACACAAATCACAGTCCCCTTTGACCACAGGTAGCAATAATCACAAGTATGTACTCCAGGTTTGCCAGAAGTGTGTTATGACTGAGAGTAGTACAGCTGCAAGCTCTCATGTACTACCAGTGGTTGACCTTCTAGAGCGACAACTTTTCTTCATGGTTTGAACAGTTTCATAAGAATTTTTTTCAGCCTTTGCTGATTAACCCAAACATAACAAAGCATTTGCTGAAACATTTCACTCAAATCCCAACACAAAGGCTTTAGTATACATTTCATTTAACTGCAGACATAAAGGCTTTAGTATACACACTACTATACCAGATTTGTCCTCTCTCTCTCTCTCTCTCTCTCTCTCTCTCTCTCTCTCTCTCTCTCTCTCTCTCTCTCTCTCTCTCTCTCTCCAAAAGTTTATCTTTTTAAAAATAATTCCAATTATTACTGTCTTAAAATTTTCCATTGCTTCCCTCATATATAAACTAATCAGACTATTTTACCAACATCCCATCCATCTCATTGCCCAGAGAAGTCACCAGTAGTATTCTTACCTGGCTTAATTTTATAATTCAAACACATTTATCCATGAAGTACATGTTAGTATAGATGTCCTTTTAATAGGTTTATTCGCTGAGAAAACAGTGACTTATATTTCTTATGAAAACACTGTTTGACTTTAAGGCATGTGTAGAAAAAGGCAACATGTGTATACCCAGAAAATCTGATGACCCCTTGCATTTTAGTTTGCATATCAACCTTAATAGAAGAACTACTCACTAATACATCATACAGGATGGATCCCATCATGTTGTGAATGGACAAGAATAAGAATACGCGTAGTTCCCAGTTGTTTAAATGACTTCAAAATGTGTTTTGGGTCCAGGGACTAGCTCACCTAGTAAAGTGCTTTATAAGCATGAGGAAATTATATGCTTGGTCCTGAGATTTTTTTGGTGGCAGGAACTTAAAATGCCAGAACTGGAGAGGCAGAGGGGCAAAGGCACTCATATCCCTGGGGAGTCAGTCAGCCAAGCCTACGATGTGAGTAACAAGACAGTGAGAAACCTTGCCTCAAAAATTAAGGGGGAAGATGCTTGAAGGATATCATGAGAAGTTGTTCTGACCTCTACACACATTTTTATGCACAGCCATACACACCTGAGTCCACATAAAGAGGAACATAAGCACTTACACTTATGTGGACCACAGACACAAACACCCCCTCCCAACACATACATACACAAACACACACAGACATTCATATACACAAACAGAAGGGGGTGGGGGGTGATACAGAAAGACAGAGTTGGAATAAATAGACCAAAACAGAGTAAGAGTCAGGGAGACAAATATATAGAGAAAGAGAGTTTTTCCAGCAAATATCATGTTAATCTAGTACTTCACACATGTTCTTATTCAAGCATAGAACTGAAAAATGTGTTCAGCTGGAGACAGTGGTCAACAAGTAGGAAGCAGAAAATACACAAAGACAAACACTTCTGCATGACTCACCATTAACTATGAGGAATTGTCTGGTTATATTGAGCTTGGATAGAGTTTATTTGTGCCCATCAATTAGAGCTTTTATTCATTCAGTAATGAAACATTTACAGGTGAATAGTGTGTACAGAGATTTGAAACACAAACCTTGCCTTAATGGATTTTCAGGAAAAAGAAGGTTTATCACAGAGCAAGAAGAAAGCCTCTAAAAAAATCAAATCAGAGAAGAAACGCTACAGTCAGAACTGAAACAAGATATCGATTGAGATACAAATCCAGACCAGCAGAGGTAGCCAGTTTCCTTTCTCACCATAGGAACTCTATTTCACTTCAGGCCCCTGAGAAAAAGCCAGGAACAGGGCAAGCAAAAGGTACTTGTTGCTGTGAGAATGAAATCTACATCTCCATGGAGACTAGCCATTGCTACCTGCTTTAAGAGGTATTTCATTTGGTAGGTAAATCACTTGGTGACCAAAGGGCACCTCCAGAAGGAGAGCATACCTTAAGTTATGCTAAAGAGTTACAAGGAATGATTATCCCTTGGAGAGATAATTACATTCCTTTACATACTTACCTCCCTCGCTGCAGTTATGACATGACCTTTGTAGTTGCCATGAAGTTCTATTGGGTCTCCCAACCTTCCTGAGTTCTGATTTAGAAAGGCTTAGTCGTTCTGGCCAGTGCTTTCTGCAGGGGCCAACTGCTAGTTAGTCTGCTCCCCTGAAGATACCACAGCCTGAGGCATTCTAGAAAATCAGCTGCATTCAGGGCAATTGTTAAGTATCCTCCCAAAGTCCACAGCAGCTGCTAAGAGCCCAGTTAAGTCAGGTCCCATCACCCACCAAAACAGCCACAGACCAAATTCTATTCTTCCTCTGGTCATTACTTTCTCTCAGGGCAGACTGCCAGCTAGTCTATTCCCCTGAAGACACCACAGCCTGAGCCATTCCAGGAGAATCGATATGCACAGGGCAACTGGGCAACCAATCAACAACTTGTTTGCTGCTCTGAAGATATCACAATTGAAGGCATCCCAAGAGTTCCTCTGCACACAAGGCAACTGGGCAACTGATATCTCAGTCTGAAGTCCTCCCAGGAGTATGCAGGGCAACTGATCCAACAAACTGAAAGCCTCTCTGGAGTTCTAGTTCATACAGGAAAACAGAAACCTCAGCCCATAGGCACGTCTGGAGAATAGCTTCAAACAGGACAACAGCTTGACTGCTCCTCTGAAGACCCCACAGTCAGAGGCCCCATAGGAGGTCTGCTATAGCCAGGGTCACAGCCTTCCAGAAGACCTGAAGCAACCAAGGAACAAAGAGGCAAACTACAGGCAGAGTCACACAGACAAGAAAACACCAGGAATAAACAGATGGTGAGAGGCAAGTGCAAGGACATAAGCAAAGTTAATTGATTAATTAATTAATTAATTAATTAAAAAAGCTAATGCACAAGGGCATCATCAAAACCCACTTCTTGTACCACATCAAGCCCTGGATACACCAACATACCTGAAAATCAGGAAGCTAATCTAAAATCCCATCTCATGAAGATAATTGAGTTCTTTGAGGAGGATATAAAATAACTCATTGAAAGAAATACAGGTAAGCCGGGTGGTGGAGGGGCACACCTTTAATCCCAGCACTTGGGAGGCAGAGGCAGGTGGATTTCTGAGTTCGAGGCCAGCCTGGACTACAAAGTGAGTTCCAGGACAGTCAGGGCTAAACAGAGAAACCCTGTCTCGAAAAACAAAACAAAACAAACAAACAAACAAAAAAAAAGAAAGAAAGAAAGAAAGAAAGAAAGAAAGAAAGAAAGAAAGAAAGAAAGAAAGAAATACAGGCAAACAGGTAGAAGCCCTTAAAGAGGAAAGAAATAAATCCATTAAAGAAATATAGGAAAACACATTCAAACAGGTGAAGGAATTGAATAAAATGGTCCAAGACCTAAAAGTGGCAGTAGATAGAATAAAGAAACCACAAATGGAGGAAAACATGGAAATGAAAAACCTAGGAAAGAAGTCAGGATTTATAAACATAAGCATCACTAACAGAATACAAGAGATAGAGGAGATAATCTCAGGTGGAGAAGATACCATAGACAAGATTGTCAAGATTCAAAACAGGAAAAACATGTAACCCAAAAATTCCAGGAAACTCAGGACACAATGAAAATACCAAATCTAAGAATAATTGGAATAGAGGTGAGTGAAGAAACAATAAATACACGTAACAAAGAAAGAATATTAAAAGCTTCAAGATAAAAGGACCAAGTGACATATAAAGGTAGACTTATCAGAATTATACCAGACTTTGCAAGATAGCCTCTAAAAGCCAGAAGAGCCTTGGTGGAGGTCATGCAGACTCTAAGAGAACACAAATACCAGCCATGGATACTATACCCAGCAAAACTCTCATTAACATAGATGGAGAAAACAAAATATTCCAGGACAAAACCAAATTCAAACAGTATCTATCTACCAATCCAGCTCTACATAGGAATCTAGATTGAAAACTGCAACCCATGGAGGGTACCTACACCAAAGAAAAGACAGGATATTAATCATCTCACAACAAAGACAAAAGGAGAGGACCATATGCACATGATGTCACCTACAAAAACAAACATAACAGGAACTAACAATCACCTGTCTTTAATATCTTTCAATATTAATGGACTCAACTCACCTATAAAAAGGCATAAACAAACAGTCTTTATACTAAAATGGGGTCCAGTATTTTGCTGCATACAAGAAACACATCACAATAACAAAGAAAGACACTACCTCAAATTAAAAGGCTGGAAAAATGACTTTCAAAGCAAATGGGACTAAGAAACAAGTTGAAGTTGCTATCCTAATATCCAATAAAATAGACTTTCAACCAAACATTATCAATATATGTGAGGAAGGACACATCATATTCATCAAAGAAAAAATCCAAGAGAAAGTCTCAATTCTGAACATCTATGCCCCAAATGCAAGGGCACCCTCATTCCTAAAAGAAACTTTATTAAAGCTCAAAACACACATTGAACCCCACACAATAGTAGAGGGAGACTTCAACACTCCACTCTCACTAATGGACAGGTCAATGAAACACAAACTAAACAGAGACACAGTGAAACTAAGAGAGGTTATGAACCAAATGTATTTAACAGATACATATAGAACATTTCGCCCTAAAATAAAAGAATATACCTTCTTCTCAGCACCTCATGGTACCTTCTCCAAAATTGACCATATAATTGGTTACAAAACAATTCTCAACTGATACAAAAAGATTGAAATAATTCCATGCATCCTATAGATCATCATGTCCTAAGGCTCATCTTAAATTACAACTAAAACAATAGAAAGCCCACATACACCTGGAAACACAACTCTCTACTCAATGATAACTTGTTCAGGAAAGAAGTAAAGAAAGAAATTCAATGAAATTCTATGAATTCAATTAAAATGTTAACACATCATACCCAAACTTATCAGACACAATTAAAGAAGAGCTAATAGGAAAATCCATAGCACTAGGTGCCCTGGTAAAAAATTGGAGAGATCTTACACTAGCAACTTAACAGCACACCTGAAACTTCTGAAACAAAAAGAAGCAAACACACCCAAGAGGAGTAGAAGGCAATAAATAGTCAAACTCAAAGCATAAATCAACTAAATAAGAAGAAAGAGAACGATACAAAGAGTCAACAAAAAACCCAAAACCTGGTTCCTTCAGAAAATCAACAAGATAGATAAACACCTATCTATCTAAACTAACTTAAGGGACTAGAGTCAGTATCAAAAATAACAAAATCTGAATTGAAAAGGGAGACATATCAACAGAAACAGAGGAAATTTCAAAAAAAAAAAATAGATCCTACTACAAAAACCTATACTCAACAAAACTGGAAAATCTAGATGAAATGAATGATTTTCTAGACAGACACAATATAACAAAGATAAATCAAGAGCAGTTAAACAGGACTATATCCCCTAAGGAAATAGAAGTTATTTAAAAACTCTGAACCAAAAAAATCTCAGAACCACAGGGATTTAGTGCAGAATTCTATCAGACCTTCAAAGAAGATCTAATGCCAATATTTGTCCAATTACTCCATAAAAAAGAAACAGATGGAACACTACCTAATTCATTCTACGGTACTGTGATACATAAACCATACTAGGATGCAACCAAAAAAGGGAACTTCAGACCAATTTCACTTGTGAATATTCCTGAAAAAATTCTCAGTAAAATTCTTGCAAACTGAATCCAAGAACACATCAAAACCATCATTCACCAAGATCAAGTAGGTTTCAGCCCAAGAATTCGAGGTAGGTTCAATAAATGGAATATTTATTAATGCAAATTAGGGAATCAGTGCATCCATGAAATAAGAAATACTATGTAACAGAAGTCATTTCCTCAGTGAACCTGATGATAACAGAAGCATCAACTGGGAGTAGGGCCACAGGCCTCATCCAGCCGGATCAGCGCCGGGGTAGCAGGAGAGCAGGGTTGCCTGACACCCGCCAGCTACCCACGACCCCCGCTGCAGGATTTTGGGACTGCTGGTGAGTGGAACACAGCTTCTGCTCCAGTCCAATCACGCGGGACCTGAGACTGCTCTGGTTGGGGAGAGAGAAATCCGGCCTACATAGGGCCACAACCCTGTCCGGTCAGAAAAGCACCGGGGCAGCTGGGGCGCAGGGTCGGCTGACACTCGCCAGCTACCCACAACATCCGCCACAGGATCTTAAGACTTCTGGTGAGTGGAGCACAGCTTCTGCTCCAATCCAATTGCGCGCGGGACCTGAGACTGCATTAGTTAGGGAAGCAGAAACCGGCCTGAGTAGGGCCACAGGCCTCATCCGGCCGGATCAGCGCCGGGGTAGCAGGAGAGCAGGGTTGCCTGACACCCGCCAGCTACCCACGACCCCCCGCTGCAGGATTTTGGGACTGCTGGTGAGTGGAACACAGCTTCTGCTCCAATCTTTAAACAGTGACAACGATAACAACTAACCCCAGAGATTACCAGATGGCGAAAGGTAAACGTAATAATCTTACTAACAGAAACCAAGACCACTCACCATCATCAGAACCCAGCACCCCCACTTCGCCCAGTCCAGGGCACCCCAACACACCGGAAAAGCTAGACACGGATTTAAAAGCATATCTCCTGATGATGATAGAGGACTTCAAGAAGGACTTTAATAACACATTTAAAGAAATG
This sequence comes from Mus caroli, assembly GCF_978045245.1. NCBI lineage: Eukaryota > Metazoa > Chordata > Mammalia > Rodentia > Muridae > Mus > Mus caroli. Next base: position 109,691,862 of record NW_028227256.1, on the reverse strand, counting down.
CAGGAGAACACTGCTAAACAGGCAGAAGACAAGAAAGAGGAAGCACAAAAATCCTTTAAAGAATTGCAGGAGAACACTACTAAAGAGTTACAAATCCTTAAAGAAAAACAGGATAACATAATCAAACAGGTAGAAGTCCTTACAGAAAAACAGGAAAACACATCCAAACAGATGATGGAAATGAACAAAACCATACTAGACCTAAAAAGGGAAGTAGACACAGTAAAGAAAACCCAAAATGAGGCAACACTGGAGATAGAAACCCTAGGAAAGAAATCTGAAACCATAGATACGAGCATCAGCAACAGAATACAAGAGATGGAAGAGAGAATCTCAGGTGCAGAAGATTCCATAGAGAACATCGGCACAACAATCAAGGAAAATGTAAAATGCAAAAAGATCCTAACTCAAAACATCCAAGAAATACAGGACACAATGAGAAGACCAAACCTATGGATAATAGGAGTGGATGAGAATGAAGATTTTCAACTCAAAGGAACAGCAAATATCTTCAACAAAATTATAGAAGAAAACTTCCCAAATCTAAAGAAAGAGATGCCCATGAACATACAAGAAGCCTACAGAACTCCAAATAGACTGGACCAGAAAAGAAATACCTCCCGACACATTATAATCAGAACAACAAATGCTCTAAATAAAGATAGAATACTAAAAGCAGTAAGAGAAAAAGGCCAAGTAACATATACAGGCAAGCCTATCAGAATTACACCAGATTTTTCACCAGAGACTATGAAAGCCAGAAGATCCTGGACGGATGTTATACAGACACTAAAAGAACACAAATTCCAGCCCATGCTACTATACCCAGCCAAACTCTCAATTAACATAGATGGAGAAACCAAAGTATTCCACGACAAAACCAAATTCACACATTATCTCTCCACGAATCCAGCCCTTCAAAGGATAATAACAGAAAAAAAACCAATACAAGGACAGGAACCACGCCCTAGAAACAACAAGAAGGTAATCCCTCAACAAACCTAAAAGAAGACAGCCACAAGAACAAAATGCCAACTTTAACAACAAAAATATCAGGAAACAACAATTACTTTTCCTTAATATCTCTTAATATCAATGGACTCAACTCCCCGATAAAAAGACATAGACTAACAAACTGGCTACACAAACAAGACCCAACATTTTGCTGCTTACAGGAAACTCATCTCAGAGAAAAGGATAGACACTACCTCAGAATGAAAGGCTGGAAAACAATTTTCCAAGCAAATGGCATGAAGAAACAAGCTGGAGTAGCCATTCTAATATCTGATAAGATTGACTTCCAACCCAAAGTCATTAAAAAAGACAGGGAGGGACACTTCATACTCATCAAAGGTAAAATCCTCCAAGAGGAACTATCAATCCTGAATATCTATGCTCCAAATACAAAGGCAGCCACATTCATTAAAGAAACTTTAGTAAATCTCAAAGCACACATTGCACCTCATACAATAATAGTGGGAAACTTCAACACACCACTTTCACCAATGGACAGATCATGGAAACAGAAACTAAACAGGGACACAGTGAAACTAAGAGAAAGTATGAATCAAATGGATCTGGCAGATATCTACAGAACATTCTATCCTAAAATAAAAGGATATACCTTCTTCTCAGCACCTCATGGTACCTTCTCCAAAATTGACCACATAATTGGTCACAAAGTAGGCCTCAACAGATACAAAAATATTGAAATTGTCCCATGCATCCTATCAGATCACCATGGACTAAGGCTGATCTTCAATAACAAAATAAATAATAGAGAGCCAACCTTCAAGTGGAAACTGAACAACACTCTTCTCAATGATACGTTGGTCAAGGAAGGAATAAAGAAAGAAATTAAGGACTTTTTAGAGTTCAATGAAAATGAAGCCACAACATACCCAAACTTATGGGACGCAATGAAAGCATTTCTAAGAGGAAAACTCATAGCTCTGAGTGCCTCCAAAAGGAAATTAGAGAGAGCACACATTAGCAGCTTGACAACACACCTAAAAGCACTAGAACAAAAGGAAGCAAATTCACCCAAGAGGAGTAGACGGCAGGAAATAATCAAACTCAGGGGTGAAATCAACCAAGTGGAAACAAGAAAAACTATTCAAAGAATCAACCAATCAAGGAGCTGGTTCTTTGAGAAAATCAACAAGATAGATAAACCCTTAGCCAGACTCACTAGAGGGCACAGGGAAAGCATCCTAATTAACAAAATCAGAAATGAAAAAGGAGACATAACAACAGATCCTGAAGACATCCAAAACACCATCATATCCTTCTACCAAAGGCTATACTCAACAAAACTGGAGAACCTGGATGAAATGGAGAATTTCCTAGACAGATACCAGGTACCAAAGTTGAATCAAGATCAGGTTAATGATCTAAACAGCCCTATATCCCCCAAAGAAATAGAAGCAGTCATTTATAGTCTCCCAACTAAAAAAAGCCCAGGACCAGATGGGTTTAGTGCAGAGTTCTATCAGACCTTCAAGGAAGATCTAATCCCAGTTCTTCACAAACTATTCCACAAAATAGAAACAGAAGGTACTCTACCCAACTCATTCTATGAAGCCACAATTACTCTGATACCTAAACCACAAAAAGACGCAACAACGATAGAAAACTTCAGACCAATATCCCTTATGAATATTGATGCAAAAATCCTCAATAAAGTTCTTGCTAACCGAATCCAAGAACACATCAAAACAATCATCCATCCTGACCAAGTAGGTTTCATCCCAGGGATGCAGGGATGGTTCAATATACGGAAATCCATCAACGTAATCCAGTATATAAACAAACTCAAAGACAAAAACCACATGGTCATCTCGTTAGATGCGGAAAAAGCATTTGACAAGATCCAACACCCATTCATGATAAAAGTCTTGGAAAGATCAGGAATTCAAGGCCCATACCTAAACATGATAAAAGCAATCTACAGCAAACCAGTAGCCAACATCAAAGTAAATGGTCAGAAGCTTGAAGCAATCCCTCTAAAATCAGGGACTAGACAAGGCTGTCCACTTTCTCCATACCTATTCAACATTGTACTTGAAGTCCTAGCCAGAGCAATTCGACAACAAAAGGAGATCAAAGGGATACAAATTGGAAAAGATGAAGTCAAAATATCACTCTTTGCAGATGATATGATAGTATATATAAGTGACCCTAAAAATTCCACCAGAGAACTCCTAAGCCTGATAAACAGCTTCGGTGAAGTAGCTGGATATAAAATTAACTCAAACAAATCAATGGCCTTTCTCTACACAAAGAATAAACAGGCTGAGAAAGAAATTAGGGAAACAACACCCTTCTCAATAGTCACAAATAATATAAAATATCTTGGCGTGACTCTAACTAAGGAAGTGAAAGATCTGTATAATAAAAACTTCAAGTCTCTGAAGAAAGAAATTATAGAAGATCTCAGAAGATGGAAAGATCTCCCATGCTCATGGATTGGCAGGATCAACATTGTAAAAATGGCTATCTTGCCAAAAGCAATCTACAGATTCAATGCAATCCCCATCAAAATTACAAATCAATTCTTCAACGAATTAGAAAGTGCAATCTGCAAATTCATCTGGAATAACAAAAAACCTAGGATAGCAAAAACTCTTCTCAAGGATAAAAGAACCTCTGGTGGAATCACCATGCAGGACCTAAAGCTCTACTACAGAGCAATTGTGATAAAAAGTGCATGGTACTGGTATAGTGACAGACAAATAGACCAATGGAATAGAATTGAAGACCCAGAAATGAACCCACACACCTATGGTCACTTGATCTTCGACAAGGGAGCTAAAAACATCCAGTGGAAGAAAGACAGCATTTTCAACAAATGGTGCTGGCACAACTGGTTGTTAACATGTAGAAGAATGCGAATCGATCCATTCCTATCTTCTTGTACTAAGGTCAAGTCTAAGTGGATCAAGGAACTTCACATAAAACCAGAGACACTGAAACTTATAGAGGAGAAACTGGGGAAAAGCCTTGAAGATATGGGCACAGGGGAAAAATTCCTGAATAGAACAGTAATGGCTTGTGCTGTAAGATCGAGAATTGACAAGTGGGACCTCATGAAACTACAAAGCTTCTGCAAGGCTAAAGACACCATCAATAAGACAAAAAAACCACCAACAGATTGGGAAAGGATCTTCACCTATCCTAAATCAGATAAGGGACTAATATCCAATATATATAAAGAACTCAAGAAGGTGGACTCCAGAAAGTCAAATAACCCCATTAAAAAATGGGGCTCAGAACTGAACAAAGAATACTCACCTGAGGAATACCGAATGGCAGAGAAACACCTGAAAAAATGTTCAACATCCTTAATCATCAGGGAAATGCAAATCAAAACAACCCTGAGATTCCACCTCACACCAGTCAGAATGGCTAAGATCAAAAATTCAGGTGACAGCAGATGCTGGCGAAGATGTGGAGAAAGAGGAACACTCCTCCATTTTTGGTGGGATTGCAAGCTTGTACAACCACTCTGGAAATCAGTCTGGCGGTTCCTCAGAAAATTGGACATAGTACTACCAGAGGATCCAGCAATACCTCTCCTGGGCATATATCCAGAAGATGTCCCAACTGGTAAAAAGGACACATGCTCCACTATGTTCATAGCAGCCCTATTTATAATAGCCAGAAGCTGGAAAGAACCCAGATGTCCCTCAACAGAGGAATGGATACAGAAATTATGGTACATTTACACAATGGAGTACTACTCAGCTATTAAAAAGAATGAATTTATGAAATTCCTAGCCAAATGGATGGACCTGGAGGGCATCATCTTGAGTGAAGTAACACAATCACAAAAGAACTCACACAATATGTATTCATTGATAAGTGGATATTAGCCCAAAACTTAGGATACCCAAGATATAAGATACAATTTGATAAATGCATGAAACTCAAGAAGAATGAAGACCAAAGTGTGGACACTGTGCACCTTCTTAGAATTGGGAACAAAACACCCAGGGAAGGAGTTACAGAGACAAAGTTCGTAGCTGTGATGAAAGGATGGACCATTTAGAGACTGCCGTATCCAGGGATCCATCCCATAATCAGCTTCTAAACGCTGACACCATTGCATACACTAGCAAGATTTTGCTGAAAGGACCCAAATATAGCTGTCTCTTGTGAGATGATGCCGGGGCCTAGCAAACACAGGAGTGGATGTTCACAGTCAGCTATTGGATGTATCACAGGGCTCCCAATGGAGAAGCTAGAGAAAGTACCCAAGGAGCTAAAGGGATCTGCAACCCTATTGTTGGAACAACATGATGTACTAACCAGAACCCCGGAGCTCTTGTCTCTAGCTGCATATGTATCGAAAGATGGCCTAGTCGGCCATCAAGGGAAAGAGAGGCCCATTGGACTTGCAAACTTTATATGCCCCAATATAGGGGAATGCCAGGGCCAAAAGAATGGGAATGGGTGGGTAGGGAAGTGGGGGGCGCTATGGGGGACTTTTGGGATAGCATTGGAAATGTAATTGAGGAAAATATGTAATAAAAATATTAAAAATCAAAAAAAAAAGAATTGGGTTCTTAAAATACAGCTTTAGTTCCATCTGAAAAAAAAAAAAAAAGAAGCATCAACTGCATGGATGTTCTTACAGATCAAGAAGCAAAATCAAGTTAAAAGCACAAGTGTAAATATATAGAAGATTGTAAGATAAGAGCTATAATGAGGAAAATATATAAAAAGATTAAGGAAGATAGGGATAAGAAAATAATTAAAATGGAATGGATTGGAATTTTAAAAGAGTTTACTTAGCTGATAGTGTTTGAACAACTATTTGAAAAGGATCAGGAAGATAGGTATGTGGGGGTTTAGGAATCTGTAGATTAATAGAATGAATAGAATGAAAATTATTATAAGGGGTTTATGATATATCATATCAATAACACAGATTTAACAGTACACAAATGGATGACTATAGAACAGAAAGTTTGTGAACACAGGAGCTCAGTATACATGTGTGGATGCCACAAGAGTTCCAAAATGGCACTGAAGATCTGAAAGATTCCTGAAGGATGGAAGTCTTTAATCAATGTTAGTTCTGATGGCAGCAGAAGATGGTAGTAATTTCAGTAGCTGCAGAAGTAGCAACAAGGTAGATACACTTACCAAAGAGAAGCAAATGAAATAAAAAATAAGCAGCACCTAGTATTTCTCCTACTTCTATCTCTTTTGGTACCACCCATGATAATCTTATCTCTCCATTTAACACTCTCAGGAAGAGCATTTATAGACACACTCATATACATGTTCCTTTGTTGGCTACAAAACAATATAATTCAGTGAAAAAGTACTCACTTGCGTGTACAAGAGTCTAGGCTTTATTAGCAGTACTGCAAAAGAAAGAAAAGCAGGACGGAAATGTGATAGAGGCTGGAGAAATGCAGACAGAAATGGAGGGAATCACAGTAAGAGGGAGACCAACACACAAGAGTAAGAAAAGTAGGAGATGAAGAGAGAGAAAAAAGTAGAAGAAAAGAAAGAGTGGGGTGTTATGAAGAGACAAGAGGGAGGAAAAATTGTGAATTTTGTTGTATCTGTTTAAGGCCATTTCTATTTATAGGCATAAAGTTTGGGGTATGTTTAAAGATATAATTTGATTCATTCTTAATATTTCCCTCCACAAAGTAATTATTTGATTGAGGTTCATATATATGTTGCTTCCTCTACTACTCTATTCTTTAGTAAATCTTCATATAAAATATCTCATAGGTAATGCATACAGATCTAATTCATGTGTTTACAGTTTTAAATCAATGAACTGAAATTATAACTATTTCTATTCTATTTGAGCAGAAGAATTTTGAAAAGACTATTGTTTTGTTCCAATGGTTAATTTCTCTAAGGTAATTACTTAATAATAAAATTAATGCATCATAAGACACAAATGCTATACATTAGGTAATATTTTCTCCTATGCTATCGAAAAATGGTTGTATCCTATGCTTAAGTATATGATTAGTATAAAATGGTCAGATTATTTATTAATTTTTACTTTTCTATTTGATGATGCTATTTTATGTCAATGAACAAAAATGAACTGTGTCTTTTGGTGTCAGCCACACTGTACAGAAAAAGCAAGTCTTTCTTATTTTAATCAATCAATTCTTATTATGTCATATGAGCCATGAAATACCTATAATTCAAATCTTTCTGGTCAACTCAGGAAGTTACAAGACTAGAACTACCACATGTATCTGCTTTATCCCTGTTAGAAAAACATGATCCTGGTCTAAAGAGATGGGCCAGTGGATGAAGTACTTGTCATGCAACTGTGAGGATTTTTAGTCGAACTCTCTAGCACTCATATCAAAATATATATGTAGTGATGTGTGTCAGTGCTGAGAATTCAGACAGGGTGATCCATGGACCTTACCCACCAGTGCATAATGCCTGATCCCCATGTTTAAATATGAATGCCTCAAAAAGTAAGGTGAAGAGTAGCTGAGAATAGACATAGTAACTTTATACAAATTTCATTTTGTTGTGATAAAATAAAATGTTGAAAAGCAATTGGGTTTATTCTAGATCACAATCCCAGTTTACACTCCATTATAACAGAGTTGTCAAGGAAGTAGGTACTTTAAAACATCTAACTAGATCACATGAATAGAAAAGAGCATGGAGAGTAAATGCATGCATGTCCCTAGCAATTATCTCACTTTCCATACTCTTTTAGAGTTCATGAGACAACTCCCAAAGTGGGTCACCCATAACCTTTCCATATCAATTAATGTAATCAAGACAATCCTCTCCACACATGCCCAGAAGCAAACCTAAGTTAAATAGTGTCTACTGTGACACTTTTCCCAAGTGATTATAGACTGTATCAACTGACAGCTAAAACTAACCATCATATGTAACTATTTATGATGTAAGTAACCATAATTTGTATCCATATATGTGAGCACATATATCTCATCTACCCATATACCTTTACACACACACACACACACACACACACATGCATATACCATATATAGTGGTTTGAATGACAATGACCACCACAGGCTCATATATTGAATCCTTGATTCCCTAGTTGTTCGAACTATTTGGGAAGGATAAGGAGGTCTAATCTAGTTGAAGGAGGTTTGTCACTGGGAGTTGGCTTTGAGGTTTCAAAAGACCACACAGTTTCAGGTTAGCTACCCATGTCTGCCTCATGCTTGTCAATCAAGAAGTAAGCTCTTAGTTACTGCTCCAACACTATGCCTTCCTGCCAGCTGCCATGGTTTACACTACTAAAGTTATAAACTCTAGCCCTCTGAAACTGAGCTTCAAATAAACTGTTTTGTACATAATCTGCCTTGGTCATGGCATCTTAGATATAATAAAGTAACCAAGGACAGCATGCATACACATGCATATACATACAAGAAATTCTTATGTAAATGCAATACCTGTTTAAGATACATTTCTGAGTGAAAAAAGCCCATGTTAGGAAAATTTACTATTGCCCCTTTACCAGGTGAGGTCTCTGTGAATACCTGGTTTGTCCCCAAGCTGCCACGATGTACTGTGGCATTCATTTGGTTAGTGTCAGTTCCAAGGGAATTTTGGAAGGAGCAGAAGAAGACATGAACACAGATTTCCATCTTCTGACAATTCTCTCCAATATATTTATAATTTTTCATTTACAGAGGATTAAAATTCAGATAAAATAACTTTATATCTCATTCTGTTTGGTTGTATTATATATAATCCATTTTCCGACATCATTAAACTCTGATAAATGCAAATTCTCAGTTGCCTGTTTTTCTGTGGAAATAAATACTCAAAAGGGTTACATGACTAATGTTCCTTTTGAAAGACATTGATTTCTAATGATGTTCAAAGTACTTAAGGCTCTGTAAACATTTTTATGCATAACTCTTGGTCTGTAGCTCATATTGTTTTTCAACTTCATCTTGTACATTTATTTGTTTGTGAATAATATGTGCTACAATCCTTTCTTATGGTCTTTTATATATCAAAAGGGCAAAGAAATGAAGGGAATTCAAGAATTCCAGAACTTGGAACATGTTATTAATAAAGATAGAAGCCATTGGATGAATATAAAATGTTTTGGAGTTTGGGGGCACAGAGTTCACATCATCTTCACTCTAGGATATTTAGTAGAAGATACTTTCAAATCAAATTTGGCCGTAGAAATATAGTAATATCTGTTTTATCAATAGCAAATGACTATAAAGCCTGGCTTTGAACCCCCCACCAAAAAAAAAAAAAAAAAGAAAAAAAGAAAACCTATGTGTTCATGTGTTAAATGAGCATTTCTCTGAATGATTTAGAAATATGGATAAATAAACAAATGTTGGGGTAGCTTTTGCACACAGTGTAAATGTGGTCTTTATATTAGTCAAATGGTAGTTTCTGTACTGGCAGATATCTGATTAGAGCCCAGACGTTGGTTATCGCTATTCTTTTTTTGTTTGTTTGTTTTGTTGCATCATATTTTGTAGACACTTCCTCCAACACTTCTGTTTTGTTTTTAAAGAGATGATGGCATATAGCAAGGCAGAAAGGATAAGTAGGACTTCCAGGTTAACAAAGGAACTAAGGAAAAGAATCAGGCAGAGGGAATTTGCCAGCCAGACACTGAAGAAGAAACAAGTGCTTGTACTGTGAATGGAGAGGTAATAAGCAATGAAACAGAATATAGATTTGTATAAACAACTCAATTTAAGTTATGTGAAGTAGTTGGGAGAAAGCCAGCTAAATTCAAGCTTTTATAATTAATGAAAGGCTGCCATGTCATTTACTTGAGTGACTGTTGGCTTTAAATAGTCAGAGATGTATCAATACTCCATCAACAATATCAATGTTAATAAGACACTTAATGGGAATTTAACAAAGATAATGGCCAATGAGTACTATCTTATCAGATGGCCTGAATGTGGCCTTGAAGCATATCTAAGCCTGTACAAAATACCTGATGAAAATAAGGGGAATAAAGAACTTTTACCCCTGAAAATAAGACTGTAGGGATCATAATATGTGACTTAGCACAACAAAGAAAGCTACTGTGTGAAAAGCAAAGGACTATGGGCTAAACGTAGTAATACCTTGATACTGATGAAATAGAATTGCAATTTCTTCAAGTTAACTCTTGGTAGCTATAAGATGGACATGGCATATAAGTCCAAATATAAAGGAGTAGAAGGTAAATGTAGTCATCAGAACTATTTATGTTTTTTATTTATTAAAATGCGTAAAATGTTTTAATTTTAAGTTATCATAACTTAAAATAAAATGGTGGAAAGTTACCGTGGAGAGGAATATATTCCAGGTGTGGAAGCCTGTCATAGGACTGTTTTTCAGAAGTGATTAGCCTTCCTGGTGAATGTTTGAGAGATTTATAATAGTATAATTCAACTGTTGAAGTTTAGTTTACTTATATTTTTAATGATGACTAAATAAGACACTGATCATATTATTTTCCTGGGTAATTAACTATGCCACACATTCAGCTTTCTATTAATAAAGTCCAGAGACCAAAAGATACAAAGGCCAAAAGTTCACAGTTAGCAATATATGACAGCAGGAGCGGGGCCCTAAGAGAGTTTGAGATGATATATGTGTCAAAACTGAGACTGCCAAGTGTGTACCTAATCCCAGCACACAGGAGGTTAAACATGAGGATCAAAAAACCAAGCCCAGCCTTGACTTCATAACCAGAATTCTAGAGCTGCGAACACAGACAGAGGGCTGCAGACATAAGCAGACAGAAAGCATTAATCAGGTAAATTAGAAAATGAAAAATTAAAAATACTCAGATATAACAAGACCAATAAAATTTTTTCGTTCTTTTTTCTTTTTTTTTTTTAGGTATTTATTTCATTTACATTTTCAATGCTATCCCAAAAGTCCCCCACATGTTCCCCCACCCACTCCTCAAACCACCAATTCCCACTTCTTGCCCCTGGGGTTCCACTATACTGAGGCATATAAAGTTTGCACGACCAATGGGCTTTCTATACAGTGATGGCCAACTAGGCCATCTTCTGATACATATGCAGCTAGAGACACGAGCTCCAGGGGATACTGGTTAGTTCATATTGTTGTTCCACTTATAGGGTTGCAGATCCCATTAGCTTCTTGGTTACTTTCTCTAACTCCTCCATTGGGGGCCCGGTGGTCCATCCAATAGCTGACTGTGAGCATCCACTTCTGTGTTTGTTAGGCCCCGGCATAGAAACAAGAGACAGCTATATCTGGGTCCTTTCAGCAAAATCTTGCTAGTGTATGCAATGGTGTCAGTGTTTGGAGGCTGATTATGGGATGGATCCCCGGATATGGCAGTCTCTAGATGGTCCACTCTTTCATCTCAGCTCAAAATTGTGTCTCCATAACTCCCTCCATGGGTGTTTTGTTCCCAATTCTAAGAAGGGGCAGAGTGTCCACACTTTGGTCTTCGTTCTTCTTGAGTTTCATGTGTTTAACAAATTGTCTCTTCTATCTTGGGTATCCTAAGTTTCTGGGCTAATATCCACTTATGAGTGAGTACATATTGTGTGAGTTCCTTTGTGATTGGCTTACCTCACTCAAGATGATGCCCTCTAGGTCCATCCATTTGCCTAGGAATTTCATAAATTCATTCTTTTTAATAACTTGGTAGTACTCCATTGTGTAAATGTACCACATTTTCTGTATCCTATCCTCTGTTGAGGGGCATCTGGGTTCTTTCCAGCTTCTGGCTATTATAAATAAGGCTGCTATGAACATAACGGAGCATGTGTCCTTCTTACCGGTTGGGTCATCTTCTGGATATATGTCCAGGAGAGGTATTTCAGGATCCTCCCTTAGTAATATGTCCAATTTTCTGAGGGAACTACAGACTGATTTCCAGAGTGGTTGTACAAGCTTGCAATCCCACCAACAATGGAGGAGTGTTCCTCATTCTCTACATCCTTGCCAGCATCTGCTGTCACATGAATTTTTGATCTTAGCCATTCTGACTGGTGTGAGGTGGAATCTCAGGGTTGTTTTGATTTGAATTTCCCTGATGATTAAGGGTGTTGAACATTTTTTCAAGTGCTTCTCAGCCATTCGCTATTCCTCAGGTAAGAATTCTTTGTTTAGATCTGAGCCCCATTATTTTTTATATTTTTTAATAGATATTTTCCTCATTTACATTTCCAATGCTAATCAAAAAGTCCCCAATACACTCCCCTGCCACTCCGCTACCCACCCACTCCCACTTTTTGGCTCTGGCTTTCCCCTGTACTGGGGCATATAAAGTCTGCAAGTCCAACCGGCCTCTCTTTCCAGTGATGGCCGACTAGGCCATCTTTTGATACATATGCAGCTAGAGTCAAGAGCTCTGGGGTACTGGTTAGTTTATAATGTTGTTCCACCTATAGGGTTGCAGATCCCTTTAGCTCCTTGGGTACTTTTTCTAGCTCCTCCATTGGGGGCCCTGTGATCCATCCAATAGCTGACTGTGAGCATCCACTTCTGTGTTTGCTAGGCCCCGGCATTGTCTCACAAGAGACAGCTATATCTGGGTCCTTTCAGCAAAATCTTGCTAGTGTATGCAATGGTGTCAGCGTTTGGAATCTGATTATGGGATGGATCCCTGGATATGGCAGTCTTTAGATGGTCCATCCTTTCGTCACGGCTCCAAACTTTATCTCTGTAACTCTTTCCATGGGTGTTTTTGAGCCCCATTTTTAATGGGGTTATTTGATTTTCTAGAATCCACCTTCTTGTTTTCTTTATATATATTGGATATTAGTCCCCTTTCTGATTTAGGATAGGTAAACATCCTTTCCCAATCTGTTGGTGGCCTTTTTGTCTTATTGACAGTATCTTTTGTCTTGCAGAAGCTTTGCAATTTTATGATGTCCCATTTGTTGATTCTCGATCTTACAGCACAAGTCATTGCTGTTATATTCAGGAATTTTACCCCTGTACCCATATCTTCGAGACTTTTCCCTACTTTCCCCTCTATAAGTAAGTATCAGTGTCTCTGGTTTTATGTGGAGTTCCTTAATTCTCTTAGATTTGACCTTAGTACAAGTAGATAGGAATGGATCAATTTGCATTCTTCCACATGATACCCTCCAGTTGTGCCAGCAACATTTGTTGAAGATGCTGTTTTTTTTCCACTGGATGGTTTTGCTCCCTTGTCATAGATCAAGTGACCATAGGTGTGTGGGTTCATTTCTGGGTCTTCAATTCTATTCCATTGGTCTACTTGTCTGTCACTATACCAGTACCATGCTGTTTTTATCACAATTGCTCTGTAGTACAACTTTAGGTCAGACATGTTGATTCCACCACAGGTTCTTTTATCCTTGAGAAAAGTTTTTGCTATCCTAGGTTTTTTGTTATTCCAGATGAATTTGCAGATTTCCCTTTCTAATTCGTTGAAGAATTGTGTTGGAATTTTGATGGGGATTGCATTGAATCTGTAGATTACTTTTGGCAAGATAGTAATTTTTACTATATTGATCCTGCAAATCCATGAGCATGGGAGATCTTTCCATCTTCTGAGATCTTCTTTAATTTCTTTCTTCAGAGACTTGAAGTCTTATCATACAGATCTTACACTTCCTTAGTTAGAGTCATGCCAAGGAATTTTATATTATTTGTGACTATTGAGAAAGGTGTTGTTTCCCTAATTATGTTCTCAGCCTGTTTATCCTTTGTGTATAGAAAGGCCATTGATTTGTTTGAGTTAATTTTATATCCAGCTACTTCATTGAAGCTGTTTATCAAGTTTAGGAGTTCTCTGGTGGAATTTTTAGCGTTACTTATATATACTATCATATCATCTGCAAAAAGTGATAGTTTGACTTCTTCCTTTCCAATTTGTGTCCCCTTGGTCTCCTTTGGTTGTCACATTGCTCTGGCTAGTAATTCAAGTACAATGTTGAATAGGTTGGGAGAAAGTGGGCAGCCTTGTCTGTTCCCTGATTTTAGTGGGATTTCTTCCAACTTCTCACCATTTACTTTGATGTTGGCTACTGGTTTGCAGGAGACTGCTTTTTATCATGTTTAGTTATAGGCCTTGAATTCCTGATTTTTCCAAGACTTTTATCATGAATGGGTGTTAGATTTTGTCACATGCTTTCTTTGCAGCTAAGGAGATGATAATGTGTTCTTTGTCTTTCAGTTTGTTTATATAATGGATTACTTTGATGGATTTCTGTATATTCAACCATCCCTGCATCCCTGGAATGAAACCTACTTGGTCAGGGTGGATGATTGTTTTGATGGGTTCTTGGATTCTTTAACAAGAATTTTATTCAGTATTTTTGCATCAATATTCATAAGGGAAACTGGTCTGAAATTCTCTATCTTTGTTGAGATTTCCTGTACTTAAGGTATCAGAGTAATTGTGGCTTCATAGAATGAATTGGGTAGGGTACCTTCCGCTTCTATTTTGTGGAAAAGTTTATGAAGAACTGGAATTAGATCTTCTTTGAAGGTCTGATAAAACTCTGCACTAAACCCATCTGGTCCTGGGTTTTTTTGTTTGGTAGACTATTAATGACTGCTTCTATTTCTTTAGGGGATATAGGACTGTTTAGATCATTAACCTGACCTTGATTTAACTTTTGTACTTGTTAAGTGTCTAGAAACTTGTCCATTTTGTCCAGGTTCTCCAATTTTGTTGAGTATAGTTTTTTGTAGAAGGATCTGTTGGTGTATTGGATTTCTTCAGGATCTGTTGTTATGTCTCCCATTTTATTTCTGATTTTATTAATTAGGATGCTTTCCCTGTGCCCTCTAGTGAGTCTGGCTAAGTGTTTATCTATCTTGTTGATTTTCTCAAAGAACCAGCTTGTCATTTTGTTAATCCTTTGAGTTCTTGTTTCCACTTGGTTGATTTCGCCTCTGAGTTTGACTAGTTCCTGCCATCTACTCCTCTTGGTTGAAATTTCTTCCTTTGGTCTAGAGTTTTTAGGTGTGTTGTCAAGCTGCTAGTGGGTGCTCTCTTTAGTTTCTTTTTGGAGGGAGTCAGAGCTATAAGTTTTCCTCTTAGAAATGCTTTCATTGAGTCCCATAAGTTTAGGTATGTTGTGGATTCATTTTCATTAAACTCTAAAAAAATCCTTAATTTCTTTCTTTATTCCTTCCTTGACCAAGGTATAATTGAGAAGAGTGTTGTTCAGTTTCCACCTGATTGTTGGCTTTCTGTTATTTACATTGTTATTTAAGTTCAGCCTTAGTCCATGGTGATCTGATAGGATGCATGGGACAATTTCAATATTTTTGTATCTGTTGAGGCTTGTTTTGTGACCAATTATGTTGTCAATTTTGGAGAAGGTACCATGAGGTGCTGAGAAGGTATATCCTTTCGTTTTAGGATAAAATGTTCTGTACTTATCTGTTAGATCCATTTTTTTTTCATAACTTCTGTTACTTTCACTGTGTCCCTGCTTAGTTTCTGTTTCTATGATCTGTCCATTGGTGAAATTGGTGTGTTGAAGTCTCTCACTATTATTGTGTGAGATGCAATGTGTGCTTTGAGCTTTACTAAAGTTTCTACAATGAATGTGGCTCCCCTTGTATTTGGAGCATAGATATTCAGAATTGAGAGTTCCTCTTGGAAGATTTTACCTTTCATGAGTATGAAGTGCCCCTCCTTGTCTTTTTTGTTGACTTTGGGTTGGAAGTCAATTATATTCGATATTAGAATGGCTACTCCAGCTTGTTTCTTCAGACCATGTACTTGGAAAATTGTTTTCTAGCCTTTCATTCTGAGGTAGTATCTGTCTTTTTTCTGAGATGGGTTTCCTGTAAGCAGCAAAATGTTTGTGTAGCCAGTCTGTTAGTCTATGCCTTTTTATTGGGGAGTTGAGTCCATTGATATTAAGAGATATCAAGGAAAAGTAATTGTTGCTTCCTATTATTTTTGTTTTTAGAGTTGGCTTTCTGTTCTTGTGGCTGTCTTCTTTTAGGTTTGTTGAAGGATTACTTTCTTGCTTTTTCTAGGATGTGGTTTCTGTCCTTGTATTGTTTTTGTTTTTGTTTTCTGTTTTATCCTTTGTAGGCCTGGATTTGTGGAAAGATAATGTGTGAATTTGGTTTTGTTGTGGAATACTTTGGTTTCTCCACCTATGGTAATTGAAGGTTTGGTTGGGTATAGTAGCCTGTGCTGGCATTTGTGTTCTCTTAGTGTCTGTATAACATCTGTCCAGGATCTTCTGGCTTTCATAGTCTCTGGTGAAAAATCTGGTGTAATAATGATAGGCTTGCCTTTCTAAGTTACTTGACCTTTTCCCCTTACTGCTTTTAATCTTCTATCTTTATTTAGTGCATTAGTTCTTCTGATTATTATGTGTCAGGAGGAATTTCTTTTCTGGTCCAGTCTATTTGGTGTTCTGTAGGCTTCTTGTATCTCTTTCTTTAGGTTTGGGAAGTTTTCTTCAATAATTTTGTTGAAAATATTTGCTGGCCCTTTCAGTTGAAAATCTTCATTCTCATCTACTCCTATTATCTGTAGGTTTGGTCTTCTCATTGTGTCCTGGATGTTTTGAGTTAGGATCTTTTTGCATTTTGCATTTTCTTTGATTGTTGTGCTGATGTTCTCTATGGAATCATCTGCACCTGAGTTTCTATCTTCCATCACTTCTATTCTGTTGCTGATGCTGGCATCTATGGTTCCGGATTTCTTTCCTAGGGTTTCTATCTCCAGCGTTGCCTCACTTTGTGTTTTCTGTATTGTGTCTACTTCCCTTTTTAGGTCTAGTATGGCTTTGTCCATTTCCCTCACCAGTTTTGATGTGTTTTTCTCTTATTCTATAAGGACTTACTAGTCTTTAGCAGTGTTCTCCTGTATTTCTTTAAGTGAGTTTTAAAGACCTCTTGATGTCCTCTACTATCATTATGAGATATGCCTTTAAATCCGGGTCTAGTTTTTCCGGTGTGTTGGGGTGCCCTGGACTCACTGAGGTGGGAGTGTTCAGTTCTGATAATAGTAAGTGATCTTGGTTTCTATTAGTAACTTATGTCTGCTGTTTGACATCTGGTAAACTCTGTAGTCAGTTCTTATAGTTGTCTCTGGTTAGAGTTTGTTCCTCTCATGATTCTGTTATTCTCTACCAGCAGACCTGGGAGACTAGCTCTCTCCTGATTTCAGTGGTCAGAGCACTCTCTGCAGGCAGGCTCTCCTTTTTCAGGGAAGGTGCACAGATATCTGGCATTCGACTTGCCTACTGGCAGAAGATGAAGGCCCGAAACAGGACCTGCCCCAGAACTTGTTAGCTTCTGTAGTCCACACTCTCACCTGTGCAGACTAGTCTTGGTGGAGTCTGGGAACCAAGATGTCTCCAGCAGATGCTCTGGCAATTTCCTCCTGGGCCGCTAGGACACCTATCCTCTGGCAGGGAAGGTGCCCGGATCTCAGTTTACTTATAATTTAGATCACTATATTAAGAACTTCCATTGAGTGATATAACATTTCATAGAAGTCAAGAGTGGAGACATTTATGGATTTAAAAAATTTATCCCACAAACCACAGAAGTAACTACTGAAAGAACACTACTAGACTTAAACTTCAGCATAATGATGGGATTTCAACAAGGTAGGATTGGGTAAATATCCACACTCAGTAATTTTTGCACATAGTTTCCAGTGAGTGTGGAAAATAGAAAACTATTTCTTGAATTGTGGTTTAGAGATTTAGCTTGCATAGAAGAATATGAAAAAATGAACTACAATATGAGCATGTGTCTGTTCAGAGATTTCACTGACATTTGAAGATAAAACTTCTTCGCCACAGACATCCAGAAAGTTCCAGAAATAAAATATAACTGGTGGAAAATTTGACATTAATAGTGGATCTTGTACAATGATGTAAATTTCTTTGTGAAGTTATTTCTTTCAGGTTTCTTCATCAAGATTTAATTTTTTACTGTATCGCTCTCTCTCTCTCTCTCTCTCTCTCTCTCTCTCTCTTTCTGTGTGTGTGTGTGCACTCATGCAAACACTTGGCTGTTGCCATGTGTGCCTGCAATGTGGATGAGGATACCTTTATGCACCAGAGAATTGCAACTGGTTCCCAGGGACGGCACTTGAAGGTTTTGGATTATTTAGTATATGTGTTGGGAATTGAACTAGGATCTTCTGTAAAAGGAGCCATCACTTGCAGACCGGATATGTAAGTAAGACACAGCATTTTGCTGCATAGAGGAAACACACTTCAGTTACAAAGACTGACACTACCTCAGAGTAAAAGGCTAAAAAATAAATTTCAAGCAAATGGTCCAGGTGATGTCCAGTGAGTTCCAGGACATCAAGGGCTCTACAGAGAAACCCTGTCTCATAAAAAAAAAAAAAAAAAGCTATAACTTTGAAGTTGCCATGGAGACCTCAAGATACTCAAGATGGCAGAGCCATGGGCTATCTGCTGAGGAAAGCTGATAAAAGGGAGTGGAATCAGCACAGCAGAAAAAAAGTTTGTTGCATTCAACAAAGTTGTAGAGGGAGTTGGAGATCTGAAGACTGCTTTGACATCAGACATGGAAGATGCAGAGTTATCCCAGCTGGTTTCCTGTCTTGCTTTGAGGATTACAGTTAAGTGATTGGATGGAT
Organism: Mus caroli; assembly: GCF_978045245.1. Taxonomy (NCBI): domain Eukaryota; kingdom Metazoa; phylum Chordata; class Mammalia; order Rodentia; family Muridae; genus Mus; species Mus caroli. The sequence goes on along the minus strand of NW_028227256.1, from coordinate 109,673,276 downwards.
CTCAGAAGAGACTTTGAACTTTGGACTTTTAAAATTGTTGAGATTGGCAGAACTTGGGAGGCATAGACAGGTGGATTTCTGAGTTCAAGGCCAACCTGGTCTACAGAGTGAGTTCCAGAACAGCCAGGGCTACACAGAGAAACTCTGTCTCAATAAATAAATAAATAAATAAATAAATAAATAAATAAATAAATAAATAAATAAATAAATAAAACTGTACATTAATAGGTGAGCAGTTAAATGAGCTGTCCTTTTTATTCTAATCTGGCTACCTCCCAGCTACATCCCATGATACTTGTGTATTGTTATTGATCTGGCTCCTTGGGATTTAGGTGCATTTTCATGATCACTCTTTAGACCCTTTCCTCATGCTGCCAAAATGTTCATCCTCCTTACTATTCTGAATCTCCGACTCTATCTCTCTCTCCTTCTTCTGGCTGCTGAACATCCTGACCTATTCTCTCTTCTGCCCAGCCATTCGGTAGTCAGAGAATAAATAGTAAGAAGTGTTCCACAAACTTGAGACAGGAGATTCTTGGTACAAGCATTATAATCTTGTCTTGATTAAAACAAGAGGGTAAAGAAATCAGCATTTGAATAACACATGGGTGAATTTTAAATACTGTACAAAAATATTTTGCATACAGATACATAATATTTATTTTAAAATAGTTATTTTGTTTCTATTCACTAGATACATCTGAAAACAAATATGTGTGTTGTACTCTGAACAACAACCAATTCTCTAAATCACCAGCATTAAGTGGGTATATGTCTACTCAATTATGACACTATCTTTCGAGAAAGCCCAAAGGTTAAAGGTTCAGTCTCCTAAGTCTGTCTTTACCTTAGGTTTCACTTACAACTTCTAGTTCTTCCATTAATCTGACTCCCTGGTTATAAATGAGAGAATTCCATAACCTACATCTTGAGTACTAAAATTTTCTTTAGAATATTACATGGAACTAAAAAAGGCAGTCTTCTATTGCATGTATTATAAAAGATAAAAACTTTGAGGATACACAACAAACTTCCACACTGCTAGGTAATCTGCACTTGAAACACTGTAGTATTTTCACCAAGAGTAATGCTCTACACTCAATTGTTTTGTTGTTTTACAGATATTTCATCACAGGATTATGTTGGCCATGGATAATTAATCATTGGATCTGTCATTGGAGGGTGACAGATAGAGTAGAATATTCTCATTATCTAACCACCATTTTTCTTCTGATGGCCAGTCTATCCTAAAGCTATTCAGAACCCACCATCTGTCTCTTTGTCTCTCTATTGGCCGAAATTCATTTGTTTTGGAAAAGATTGTTAAACACACACACACACACACACACACACACACACACACACACACACAGAGAGAGAGAGAGAGAGAGAGAGAGAGAGAGAGGTGGGGGCGGGGGACTGCTCCTCATGCCCTATCACTCACAGAATTCCAAAGGCATTTGAATTTCTGTACCAAGAAGGAGGGACAAAAGCAAATACATGCATCTTATTGCACTACAATATCAGACACTGTTTATCTGAATTTGTTTCCTTTGTCTAGTTTTTGTGCTTGCCATATTACTTACCCCACAGACATGGAGTATTGAGTTGGTTCTCATGCTAAGGTCCTGTTCCCCTATTGATTTTTGACCTATCAGTAAAGAAGCCACGGGCCAATTGCTGGACAGAAGGAATAGGTAGGCTATTTTGGTCCCCACAAGAAGAGATAGACTTAGGAAAGAAATAAATGGAGAATTTGCAATGCTTTGGAGAGAGAAAAACCAAGAAGCCATAGGAGATCTTGGGCATATTGACCTTGGTTCACTTCTACAGGTGGTTGGATGGAGTAGTTGAGCTGGGACACAATGTAACTGAGAACTGATGTTAAGTGCAGGCAGAGAGTTGTGGAGCTAAGAGTATTGATAACAGCATGCTGCTCTAGGTAGAAGACAAATATTGCCTATTAAATGTGCCAATATTCTCTGGGTAGGGTCTGGTAGCATAGTTTGTTCCAGAGCTTAGGTAGGGTAGGAAAAGCTACAGGAAAAAGTGGAGGCATGTTCTGTTCCACTAAAAAATTCCAAGACTCTTTGCTGCTGGCACTTCACAGCAGTTCTTTACCACCTAACTAACCTTAATTGACTGTCTCTGAATTTCATTTAGATGATTGCCACCTTGAAACCTGCACACAGTCTGTTCTTTCCTTTTCCAAATGTTTGTTCTATGTCTTCCCTAAACATAGCCCAGTTAAACTTCTTCCTTTAACAAATATTGATGACCTATTTGGGGGGGTAGGATCTTTGTTTACAGGAGTGAACAAAGAAATTTCTACTTGTAGCAAATTCCTCCCTAGATGCAGATGTGACAGTATCATCTATTGTGAAGGATACACAGATTTTCTTTGGCTAACTCTTACTGACCTGTAAAGTCAAAGATCTCTAAGTTATCCTCAGAGTTTATTATCCAAACCTAACAAAGATTTGGACTTAATCTGACTATCAGTAAGTGATTGCTCAAAACTAATCACATACATTTTTCCTCGTGTTTTTTTTTTTTTCTTGTGTTCAGTATGGTGTCATATAGCAAAATGTTCTTTGTGAAGGTTTTTCTCACAGGTTAAGGTAATTTATAGCAGAAATCACTTTACTGGATCTTAGCAACAAAATGCAGCAGTGATTGTAGATTGTCTAGATTCCCATGAGCTATCCCTCTATTTTAGTATAATTTTGTTTGTTTGTTTTATGTTCTTTTTCAGGAAAACCATGTATCACCCTGGATTATTATTTCTTCAAAGCAGAATATTTCACCTGTTACTTTTTCTAATACTCTCTACACAACCTGGAAATTTTGTGAAATGAACTGTGATTTTCCCATTGAGTTTGTTGTTCTGATGCCATCTTTTGGCCCTGGTGGGTACCTTTAAACACATACATTTTATTGTATGTTTATAAAAATATTTTAAAAAGTATTAAAGTTAAAATACATTTTTAAAAATGAAATTGGAAGTCCATCTAGTGCCTCAGAAACTGCAAATGCTAGTTCATTCCCATTCCACAGGCATCTCTTTTCTTTTATAGTTTGTGAAAAGGCATGTGAGAATGCCCAATTTTGGTGAGCATGTTAACTGAAGACATATAAGTAACAGATTTTACATTTCTTTAGCTCATCCTTAATTATTCAAAAGACCTAGAAGGAGGAACTTGCAATAAATGAATCATTTAAACAAATCCATGGAGGAGCCTTCACTTCCTCCAGGCCTGTGATTAAGACTTGTCAAAATAGGCATTAGTGTTTTTAATTCAAGTATAAGAGGAGGAAAATTAAATCCAGGGAAGATAGAGCTAATAGCTTCCTTTGGAATGAAAAAATTCTCACTTTAGAGAACAGAGTGACCCTTCAAAAATTGCTTACAATGGGGAAATTTAAACATTTCCTTTTAACTACACAAGCAGTATCAATGTGCAAATTATTCTAAAATGAGCACAGAATTTGCTGCATGGCTACACTTTATGAAATAATTGAATTCCACTACAACCTGAAATAAAGTTGTGAATTCATTTCTGAAACTTCATGTATAATTGAAGTGAAGATTGTTTTGAAGTCTCTAGAATAGTCATATTAACATTTCTTTGTTCGGTTGAAAATTTTTGTAAATAGGTTTGGTTCTTGTTAGAGGGGTTATGTTCTGGTAACCATATTTGGTAGTACACTTTGTCCTCACTGGTCATTTTGGGAAACACTCCTGATAGGTAGGAAAAATGGTAAAACCAAGTATACTTGTACAGTGTGTTTTACATGTATTTTGTAACATCCATTCCATTGTTGTATAATTATTGCCTGTCTTAAAATGACAATACAGATAGAAACTATATGATATATTGCTGCTATCAATCATTTTTAGATTATCAAATAAACTTACATCAGGGAGAAATTGGAAATTAATGCAAAAAATTAGTCCTTGTGAATCAATCTAATGTCATAATTAATCATGTGGCTGTGAAATTCACAGTAATGTGGTTTCCAATGAATATATTTACCCAGCCTGCTTTGCTTTGCTGCATGAATGAATCTGATGGTTCAATTTCAGAAGTAGTGATTAATGACGTTATGGTCACCTGGTGTGCATAGAGATAGCTACAGTGTAACAGTTCACACAATTTTGTACTCAAATCTGTGTCACTGTAAAGCATGGAATTTAACTATTTTATTTGAGCTATATTTTATCAAAAGGAGGTAGAATTTTTGCTACGCTATAACTGTTATATATCATGGAATTTGAGATGAGATGGCTGCTCTTTTATTATTGAGACATGAGTTTTATCCCAAACTAAATGAACATTTCAGAATAAATTACAGCTGTATGTAAACCATTATTAAATTGGTATTTGGGGGTCTTATTTCACATTCGTATTAATAACTGTTAAAAGGGCATCTTTTAAAGGCTACATGTAATTTTTTTCTTTCAATTCTATACATTAAGAGTAAAATTCCACCCTTTCTTCACTGTTCTTTCTTCTGGGACAGACTGTTAGAGAGTCTGCCCACTGGAGACACCACATCCTGAGCCAGCCCAGAAGATCCACTGCATTCAGAGCAACTGAGAGTACAGCCTGAGACATCTATGAAGATCGGCTGCACACAAGGCAACTGGCATCCCAGGAGATCTGATACACACAAGGCAACATCAACAGATCACCAGCTTGTTTGCTTCCATGAAGGCGCCACAGCTTGAAAGCATCCAAGAGCTCCTCTTTACACAGGGCAACTGTGCAACAGACAACACAGTCTAAAGACCTGCTGGGAGCTCTGTGGCATGCAGAACAACTGACCCAAAAGACTGAAAGCCTACCTGGAATTCTGCTGCACACAGAGAAACAGAAACCACAATCAGTAGACCCCTTTGGAGAACATCTTCAAACAGGACAACAGCCAGACTGCTCTTCTGAAGACCAAACAGTCTGGAGGCCTCCCAGGAGATATACTGCAGCCAGGGCAACAGATAAACAGATTATCTGCCCTCTGAAGTGTTCCCAGTTAGAAGGGTCCACAGGTGGTCTGCCATATCAAGAATCACAAGACTACTAGGAGACCTTAAGCAACCCAGGGATGAAAGGGGCAAACTCCAGACAGAGTCACCCAGACCAGCAAACACCAGGGACAACCAGAAGGTAAGAGGCAAGCACAAGATCATAAGCAACAGAAGCCAATACATGTGGGCAACATCAGAACCCAGTTCTTACACCACTGCAAGCCCTGAGTACACCAACACATTTGAAAATTAGAAAGCTGACCTAAAATAATCTTTCATGAAATAATAAAGTCCTTTAAGGAGGATATAAATGACTCACAGAAAGAAATAGTGGATAACACCATTAAACATGTGAAAGAATTGAATAAAGCAGTCCAAGACCTAAAAGTAGAAGTAGAAACAACAAAGAAAACGCAAATGGAAGAAAACCTGGAAATGGAAAAATCTAAATAAGAAGTAAAGTATTACAGATGTTAAGTATCACCAACAGAATACAAGATACAGAGGAGAGAATCTCAGGTATAGAAGATACCTTAGAAGAGATTGCCACAATTGTCAAAAAAAATTCAAAATATAGAAAATCTTAACCCAAAGCATCCAGGAAATTCAGGACTCAATGAAATCACCAAATTTAAGAATAATCAGAATAGAGGAGAACAAAGATTCCCAGGTCAAAGGACATGAAAATGTCTTCAACAAAATCATAGACCAAAAACTACCCCAACATAAAGAAGGAGATGACCACAAAAGTACAAGAAGCCTACAGAAAACCAAATAAATGGGATCAGAAAATAAAAATCCTCTGTTCATATAGTATTTAAAACACTAAACACATAGAACAAAGAAAGATTATTAAAAGCTGCAAGAGAAAAGGGCTAAAACATACAAGGTAGATCTGTGGGGCAACAGACTAAGCACAGACAGCCTTGTCTCCCGTTGAGCTTAGGTCTTGAATCCTGGTGGTACCCCGCAGGATTTTAGTTTTGTATTGGACTCCTGAGTAGCTTGAGAGGCGAGGTTAGTTTTTGCAAAGAGAGTCTCAAATATTACAAAGTTGTTGGATAGTAGATGGTTGAGGGTAAGGGACTATGGAGTTAGGTGGGGCTTCCTCTATGAGTTTTGAAGGTATTTAGATTTTACAGCTTGGAGAAGGGGGAGGAGAGACACCTCTCTCTGGGGGGGGGGTGAAGGTGGTAGCTCGTTTGTTTTATAATGGAGCTTTACCTTTGAGTGAGAGACATAGGGGCCAGAGAAGCAGATGGTTTAATTAGTTTTTCCTCTGAGGCATAAGGAGGCAGGGGTGGGTAGATGGATTTTATTTCTCTTATTAATTGGGTAAGGGCTGTGAGATCTGAAATGGAGTGGTTTTAAGAACCTTGATCTTTGGGTTTATCTGACTGAAGGCACTCAGCAGCTGTGTTGCTATCAGTCTGTCCTATTTAGATAGCCCTATGCACTACCTAATTGTGGTTAAGATTGGCAAAAAAATCACAGGAGGGTGTTTTTTCCTCTCGGGTATCTTTGTTTTTGATGAGAGAAGCTACTCTGATCCATCATGCATAGTGCTATCTGAAGGACTTCCTCCCAAAATGAGGAGGCTTGGTTTTTAGCTACCTTTATTCCTCGGTGTTTTAGTAGGGCACGTATTTCCCTAGCTTGGAGTGATTTTTTTTTTTTTTAATGTAATGGTGTGTTGCACTCGATTGAAAAGAGGAGAAGCACTTGTCCAATTGGAATGATCCCTTGGCCTATTTGGCTTGGGGGATTCCACAGAGGTCCAAAATGCTAAGCCTTCCCGAAGATTTAAGAACTGGTAGCCGCCCTGTGGTTCTTAAGTGGCTGCTGCATTACCAGGTTTTGTTTTTGTTTTTTGTTTTTGTTTTTTGTTTTTTGTTTTTGTTTGGTTGGTTTTTAATATATTTTTAATTAGCTATTTTCTTCATTTATATTTCAAATGCTATCCCAAAAGTCCCCCATCCCCTCCCCCACCAACTCCTTTACCCACCCAATCCCACTTCTTGGTCCTTGCGTTCCCATTCCCCTGTACTGAGGCATATCAAGTTTGCAATACCAAGGGGCCTCTCTTCCCAATGATGGCCAAATAGGCCATCTTCTCCTACATATGCAGCTAGAGACACGAGCTCTGGGGGTACTGGTTAGTTCATATTGTTGTTCTGCCTATAGGGTTGCAGACCCCATTAGCTTCTTGAGTACTTTCTCTAGCTCCTCCAGAAAAAGAGTCTTTGCCAACACAGTTGCAGGCTGTCAGGATTTAGAGAGAGGCCAGAGGGACCTTCGGCCAAGACAAGAGAGTAGCTCTGGCCAGGAGGTTTCAGTTGCCCATTTAGCTTGTCAAAATCCACCTGATGTTGCTGAATGAAAGCACAGTAGGAAAAGACAGATTGTTTCTAGAAGTGTGGGGGCTCACCTTCCCGCAGTATCCGTTCAATGTGATCATGTCTGATCAAGCCCCACTCTGGGGAGTCAAATATGGGCCTGGGTACCAGAGGTTTTTCACGGAGATCTCTGTCCAGGCCAGATGGGAGGGTTCCAGCAAAGGGAAGTGAGTGCAGGCAGGGAGCTGTGTCTTCCAGATCTCTTGGTAATTCCAAGCCTCTCTGAACTGGGTCAGATAGGGCTGGGCCAAGAGGAAGCTGACTATCCAGTGTGGAGTGCAGCCAGACCTCAGGTGGCTCTTTGGGAGAGAAGATCTCTTCCCAAGTGTTACATACAGCTCTTGGGAAAAAAAAAAAAGACTCAGACGAAGGAAGGAATAGTTCTCATGCACCTTTAATTCTCTGAATCAATTTATATACAGTTCTGGGGTGATTCAGGGTTCAACAGCAGGTACCTCTCATTGGCTTGGACTGAGAGTTTGGGGGAAACCTTATTTGCAAGGGGGAAGTCTTGGTGCTGTTTCTACATGACTGATAGCCATGTGCCTCTCCTGTGGGGGCTATGGATCGGTAACTTCAACAGGAGCCAAAAGGAGTGAACCACAAACACATACTACCACCTACCAAAACACACATATCAAAAACCAATAGTCATCTGTCTTAATATCTTAATATCTCTCAATATTAATGGACTAAACTCACCCATAAAAAGACATAAGCTAACAGACTGGAGAGCAAACAAGATACAGCATTTTGCTGCATACAAGAAGCAGAGGTCAATAACAAAGACAGACACTATCTCAGAGTAAAAGGATGGAAAGAGGTCTTACAAGCAAATGGTCCAAGGAAAAAAGCTGGAGTTGTCATCCTAATGTCTAATAAAATAGACTTTCAACCAATCGTTAATCAAGCATGATGAAGAAAGATACTACATATTCATGAAAGGGAAAATCCACCAAGAGAACGTCTCAATTCTGAACATCTATGGCCCAAATGTAAGGGGAAAACACATTCATAAAAGCAAGTTTATTAAAACTCAAAACACACATTGATCCCCACACAATAATGGTGGGAGACTTCAATACCGCACTTTCACAAATGGACAGGTCATTGAAACAGGAACTAAGTAAAGACACAGTGAAACTAAGAGGGGTTTTTAACCAAATGCATTTAACAGATATCTACAAAACATTTCACTCTAAAACCAAAGAATATACCTTATTCTCAGCACCTCATAGTACCTTCTCTAAAATCGACCATATAATTGATCACAAAACAACCTTCAACCAATAGAAGAAGATTGAAATAATTCCATGCATCCTATTAGATTTACATGGCCTAAGGTTGGTCTTCAATAACAGCAAAAGCTACAGAAAGCTCACATATATGTGAATACTAAACAACTCTCTACTCAGTGATAACTGGGTCAGGGAAGAAATAAAAAAAGAAATTAAAGACTTCTTGGAATTTAATGAAAATGTTGACACATCATACCCAAAATTAGGGGACAAAATGAAAGTGTTTCTAAAAAGGAAATTCAAAGTACTAAGCACTTTGGTAAAGAAACTGGAGAGATCTTACACTATCAACTTAACAGCACACCTGAGAGATCTAGAACAAAAAGAAGAAAACACACCTAAGAGGACTAGAAGGCAGGATATAGTCAAACTTAGGCCTGAAATCCCCCAAATAGAAACAAAGAGAACAGTACAAAGAATCAACAAAACTAAAAGGTTGTTATTGGGACAATAAAAAAGATAGATGCCCCTAGCCGAAGTAACTAAAGGGCCCCCAGGCAGTATTCAAATTAACAAAATCAGAAATGAAAAGGGAGACATAACAACAGAAACAGTGGTAATTCAAAAAATCATCAGATCCTACTACAAAAGCCTACATGCAAAAAAACTGGAAAATCTAGATGAAATGGATGGTTTTCTAGACAGATATAACATATCAAAGCTAAATCAAGAGCAGGTAAATTATCTAGACAGGCCCATATCTCATAAGGAAATAGAAGTCATTAAAAATCTAATCAAAATAAGCCCAGGGCCAGATGGATTTAGTGCAGAATTCTACCAGACATTCAAAGAAGACCTGATACCAATATTACTATTCCATAAAGTAGAAACAGAAGTAACACTACCTAATTCATTATATGAAGCCCCAGTTACTCTGATACCTAAAACACACAAGGACCCAACCAAAATAAGAGAACTTCAGACCAAACTTGTGTATGAATATTTATGCAAAATACTCAATAAAATTCTTGCAAACTGAATCCAAGAACACATTAATACTCTCATTCACCATGATCAGGTAGGCTTCATCCTAGGGATGCAAGGTTGGTTCAATGTATGAAAACCTATTAATGTAATCCACTATACAAACAAACTCAAAGGAAAAAAGAAGATATATGATCATCTCCTTAGATGCAGAAAAAGCATTTGACAAAATACAACACCCCTTCATGTTAAAAGTATTGGTGAGATCAGAAATTCAAGGCCCGTACTTAAATATAATAAAAGCAATTTACTGCAAACAATCAGCCAATATCAAATTAAATGGAGACATACTTGAAACAATCCCATTGAAGGTGGGGACAAGACAAGGATGCCCAATCTCCCCATATCTATTCAATATACTACTCGAAGTATTAGCTAGAACAGTATGACAACAAAATAAGATCAAGGAAATAAAATTTGACAAAGAAGAAATAAAGGTATCACTATTTTCAGATTATATGATAGTATACATAAGGGACAAAAAAAACTCTATCAGAGAACTTGCCCAGCTGATAAACAATGTCAGTAAAGTGGCTTGATATAAAATTAACACAAATAAATAAGTATCCTTCCTTTATACAAAGGTTAAACAGGTTGAGAAAGAAATTAAGGGAAGAACTTCCTTCACAATAGCCATAAAAAATACAAAGTATCTTGGGGTAAATGGAACCAAACAAGTGAAAGACCTGTATGACAATAACTTCAAGTCCCTCAAGAAAGAAAATCGAAGGTCTCAGAAAATGGAGAGATCTCCCATGCTGCTGGATTGGCAGAGTTAACATAGTGAAAATGGCCATACTACAAAAGGCAATCTACAGATTCAATGCACCACATGAAAATCCCTATAAAATTCTTCAAAGACATGGTAAGAGCAATTTTCAAATTCATCTGGAAAGGACAACAACAACAATCACAACAACAACCCAACAGAATAGTGAAAACAGAAAACAGTACTTAACAATAAAAGAATGGCTGGGGGAATCACCATTCCTAACCTCAAGTTTTACTAGAAAGCAATAGTGATAAAAACTTCATGGTATTAGTACAGAGACAGACACCTTGATCAATGGACTAGAATTGAAGACCTAGATATAAAACCACAGACTTACCAGCACTTGACCTTTGACAAAGAAGCCAAACATATATAATGGAAAAAAAGAAAGCATCTTCAGCAAATGGTGCTCATCTAAGTGGCTTTTTATATGTAGAAAAATGAAAATAGATCCGTATTTGTCACTTGCACAAATCTCAGGTCCAAGTGCATCAAGAACTTCATGATAAAACCTGATACACTGAATGTAATGAAAGAGAAAATTGGGAGGCAGAGGCAGGCTGTTTTCTGAGTTCAAGGCCAGCCATTTGAAAGAGCCTTGAAATCATTGACACAGGGGGAAATTTCCTAAACAGAACTCCAGAACAGACCTTTATCCTGTAAGGTTGAGAGTTGATAAATGGGACCTCATGAAACTGAAAGCTTCTGTCAGGCAAAGGACATAGCCAATAAGGCAAATCAGCACCCAACAGATTTGGAAAAAGTCTTCACAAACCCCACATCTGATTGAGGGCTAATATCCAAAATATGCAAAGAGTTCAAGAAGCTAATCACCAAAAAATAACCAATCAAAATCACTGAACAACCCAATCAAAAAATGGGGTATAGAAGTAAACCAAGAATTCATAGCCAAGGATTCTTGAATGCCTGGGAAACACCAAAAGAAATGTTCAAAGTCCTTAGTGATCAGAGAAATGTAAATCAAAAAGACCCTTATATGAATCAGAATGGCTAAGATCAAAAACCTCAAGCCACAGCACATGTTGGCTAGGATGTAGAGAAAGAGAAACACTCCCCCATTGCTGGTGGGATTGCAAAATGGTACAACCAGTCTGGAAATCAATCTGGATGTTGCTCAGAATATTGGAAATAGATTTACCTGAAGACCCAGCAATACCACTCTTAGGAATATACCCAAAAGATGCCCCACCATGCCACAGGGCCACATGTTCCACTATGTTCATTGCAGTCTTGTCTGTGATAGTCAGAAGCAGGAAACAACCCAGATGTCCCATGACAGAAGAATGAATACAGAAAATGTGCCTCATTTACACAATGGAATACTACTCAAATCTTAAAAATGATGACATTCTGAGTTTTTAAGGCAAATGGGTGGAACTAGAAAATATCATCTTGAGGGAGACAACTCAGACACAAAAGGACATGTATGATATGTACTCACTAATAAGTGAATATTAGCCAAAGGGGGGGGGCGAATACCCAATATACAGTCCATAGAACTCAAAAAGTTCAACAAGCTGAACTTAGGTTGCCTCAGTCCCACTTGAGAGGGAGAATAAAGCAACCACAAGGGGGAAGGGAGGGACCTGAGAAGAAAAGGGGATTGGGCTGGGACAAAGAGGGGACCATGATCAGGTATTGGGTGGGGGAAAATGACTGAAATTCCTGAGTGCCAGCAGAAAGAATGGAAACATGCAACCTCAGGAGGTAGGAGGTTAGGGGGAAACTACAGAATGTACCAGAGACCTGGGAGGTGAGAGACTCACAGGACTCAAATGGAGGGACCTTAGATAAAATGCCCTATGTTGGGGAGAAGGAACTTGTAGAGCCCAGCTGCAATAGAAAGACAGGGCATCAAGTGAGGAATGGGGTTGCCATCCCACAGGCAAAACTCTGACCTATAATTCTTCCTGTTGGGAAGAACTGCTGGGATGGACATGGAGAGGAGCCTGAGAAAAAGAAGGTCCAGTGACAGGCCCAAAGTGGGATCCAGATCAAGGGGAGGTCCCAAATCCTGACACTATTACTGAGGATATGGGGCACTCACAAAAAGGGATCTATCATGACTACCCTCTGGAAGACCCAACAAGCAGCTGAAAGAGTTAGATGCAGATATTTGCACCTAACCAATGGACAGAATCAGCTGACCCCTGTTATTAAACTAGAGAAGGCTGAAAGACACTGAGGAGAAGTGCAATCCTGTAGGGATACCAGCAGTCTCAATTAACCTAGACCCCCAGAGATCTCTCAGACACTGGAACACCAATCAGGCAGCATAATATATAATATGATATAATGCCAGCTGATATAATGCCCTGACACATATACAGCAGAGGACTGCCAGGTCTTGGTTTAGTAAAAGAAGATGCACCTAACTCTGAGCAGACTGGAGGCCCCAGGGAGTTTAGAGGTCTGGTGGTATTGGGGAGGAATGTGGGGACATCCTTGTGGAGACAGGGAGTTAGGGAGGAGGTATGGTATGTGGAACATTTGGACTGTTGACTGAGATGGGAATAATATCTGGAGCTTAAAATAAATAAATACAAATAATATATCAGAATATATACATATTGCACTGGAGAAGTGGCTCAGCAGTTAAGAGCACTGACTGCTCTTCCAGTGATCCTAGGGTCAATTCCCAGCAACCACATGGTGGCTCACAACTATCTGTAATGGGATCCAATGTTCTCATCTGGTGGATCTGAAGATGGCTACAGTGCATACATAAAAAAGAATAAAATTTCCTCTTGCTGTAAAATAAAGACGATTGAAGAAGGTTTTTGACAATTAAAAAATAAAAAAGATTTCTTTGTTTACATTGGCATTGTAGTTAAAGGCTTACAACAAGAATGAATGGTATATACACTGGACTCCTTACATTCCTGAGTTGCTTAAATGCATAATGAAGTTCATTCCTAAAAGTCTCTGATCATATAAATACATCACTAAATATGGGCCATAAAGTATCTATAAAATATATAAATATCATAAAATATATAAATCCACAACAGATAAAAGAATATTGCAAACATAGCACTTGTTTTTATATAAGATGAACTGTAGGCATACTTTTCTCCTAAGAATAGAGATCCAACATTTTGGTGAGGGCTTGAGGAACAAATTTTCTTTAATAGTTTTAAGAAACTATGAAAATAATCTTGTCTTAAAAATCTTATTAAAACACTTAAGTTAAGAGCAGGAGAGGTAGCTTAATTAGAAAATTGTTTTCCTTTCAAGTGGGAAGATCTGGTTTAGATCATCTCTAGAGCCCTCTAATATATTTGGCCATATGGGTTCATACTAATAACTCCAGCAATGGGAGGAGGGAAAATGGAAGCAGAATATCCCTGGCAGATCACTGGTATGCTTGTGTATCCTGCTTAGTGAAACTCCAGGCCCATGAAAAAGCCTGTCTCAAAGGTAGAAGGCACTTAAAGAATGACACACAAATTTGTCGTTTGGCCCCTACAAGTAAACTCCCACATGCTATGTATACTCCTGAACATTGACATGAAATCTCAACTACATACAAAAGTCTGAGTTGTGATCCTGCCCCTGCCTCTGCCTCTCTGATTAGTAATAAACATGGAGATTGGATCATCATCTTTCTTACTGAGCATTTGTGGGAGATATGAAAGAAATCTTGAGAGCTATTGTCTAGTGATCAGGTAATATGGTGTGAATTTACTGGATTAGTTCTCGCTAAATTTGTTTCATAAATTTCATATTCAGTACAAAACTCTGTCCACACTCATAAACAGACAAATGAAATGGTGTTTGGGAGAAGTTCATGGGTAGGGTGTGGGTTCTCCATCGATTTTGCTTCTCTACTCTCATACTCTCTGTTTTGAACTCTGACTTATTCTTTTAAAAGGACATTTAGAAGAACATCCCAAGATGCCCGATCCTTGAATTCTCAATCTTTAGAGCCCTGAGACAACACAGTTATATTCTCTATGTATTGCTTTTTCTGTGGCATTTTATTTAAAAAGTACAAAACAGATTATGACAGACACATTCTGAATTATTAAAACAATTTCTATGATGCATATCCATATTTATTAGTATCTGATTTCGTTTAAGTCTAGCTATCCTAATAAACATTGATATCAATGCATTTCAGTGCATTTATGTAAAGTCTCTAAAAAATACTAATTGTGGTTAAAGATGGAGTACAAATCATGTCCAAAACAGATATTTTTGCCACAAGTATACAAAATTTTTCATACCATCTCAGTCTTACAAGATCTGGGGTGTTTGTGAATATGTAACAACATAAAAGTAATATCTAATTCTGACTCTCAAAGGCAGGGGAATGCATTCTCTCCTGGTCTGTACCTTGGATATTCGTGAAGGGCAGGCTTGGGATTGAGAGCTGTTTGTGGCCTGCAGAAGAGGAGCCATCCACTGAGGTCACCACTCCTTCCAACAAAGTCTCTGTAGGTCATCTCTCACAAGATCATAGAGAAGAAGAAGCCTTCCTTTGAAGACCTGCTCAGCCCCTACTAGCTCTTTGCAAAGGGGGCGGGGGTCCAGTAACACGCTTATCTCCTCTTAGTATGCTGAAAAAGTCTCAGAAACAGGAATGTGATGCTGGAGTTCCCATTTTTGGGGAACACCAAAATGTACTTCCTGATCCTGAAGATGTTTCATATGCTCAACACACTCACATCTACCACGTCCCAGCTTCATACCCAGGTGGACAGCTATCTCAGTATCAAGAAGCCAGAGAGCCGTTCTGTGCCAGTGGCCAAGGCCTAGCTTCTCTCTGAGAATTAGATCACTACTGCAGAGCTGGAGCAAGTAGATCATGAAGCAGATCCTGTCCTAGGATGACCTAGCCTCTTGACTACTTGTTGAAGCTATTCCCAGATCTTTTTAGCAACATGTATTTCTACTGTGTCTGCCATGCCTGTGGCTTTTCCATCAAGTGGAAGCTAGTGTCATTGCCCCTATAGCTAATCTGCAACTATGTGCAGGTCTATTATCTCTCTGTTAAGGACAGAGCTGTGTGGCAGGCTGAGTGGTTGAAACAGATGAATGAGTTCTTCAGATGCTTCTGGGCCCAGAGGGAAATGGAAGACAGACAGACAGACAGACAGACAGATGGCCAGGCCAAAACTTTGAAGCCAACTAAGTGGATGTAGGTCACTTTTTGTACAAGAACCAAGAAGAAGCTGTCTCTGAACCTCAGTAACACCATTGCCTTGAAGCATGTGGTGGACACCAGGACCTCTCCGAGTTCTTCAGGTGAGTTCACTGTCTTCCTGCTGCATTGGCTCTTCCCGGAGCTGCTCAACCACAGAAAGTACAGCTGTTATGTCAATGGCAGTAAGCAGGAGCTGGATCCCCAGAGGTTGCAGATCATCCCTAACTACATAGACATCTACTTTCCCGATCTGGAATAGGAGGAGTTCTGACTGCAGAAGTGTTCCCAGGCATCAGTGATGAGCTGGAGGGTCTGCCCCTAGAGGGAGGCAGTGAGGCACCTCAGGAAAAGTGCCACAGCTCCTCTAAACTTCCAGAGGACATCTCAGTTGTCAAGGTAGAGAACAACTTCTACCTTGCAGCAGTGCAGCAGGAAAGTTAGTGGCCTGGCTAGCACTCCAAGATTTGGCTGGTGCCCATTAACTTTGGCAAGCTGGAGATTCCAGTTTGACTTTGAGGTACCAAGTTCAGACTGCTTTATGAGCAAGAAGCTGCTGCCCAGCATCTATGAGATCAGCCTGTCCATTGTCAACTTTGCCTCCCATCTGCTGCAGCACCTGATCCCAGAACAATTCACCCATGAAAACCTGTACAAGTAGTACTGCTACAACAGCACCCTGGGGAAGAAGCAGCTGGACCCTGCCCGCATCAGGCTGATCCACCACTGTCTGCAACTGTTTTATACTTGAGCGAAAAACTACCACATATGAACTCTGGAGGTCATGGGCAAGCTGGGCTAGTGCTGTCGGCGCAGGGACTAAGAGCACCCATGGGGCTCATACCAGCAGCAACACAAGACTCATGTGCATGGCCCCAAGTGCTGGGACCTAGAAAGTTCAAAATTCAAGTTTAGTTTAGTTGTGGCTGTCCACACCTCTAGGCAGAGGGCGAAGGAGTTTGAGGCCAGCCTAGTCTACATAGCAAATTCCAAGCTACTCAGGACTGAATAATGAGACCTGTCTCTCATAAACAACAGATTGAAAACTTAGCAACTCATTTCTCCCTCCATATTTTACAACTTGAAGTTTTATCTTTATTTTTTGTAACTAAAATAAAAAAAATTTAAAGAAAATGATTAGGCTCTTTGGAAGCCATTTTATTTAGGTAAAAGACTTAAAATATTTGAGATTACCTCAGTTGCTTTCAGTTGCTCAGACTCTTCAAGATGACTTTAGATAGATATGCTTTTTTCTCTTCTTTTTTTTTTCTTTTACTTTTCCGTCCTCCCTTCCTTCTTTCTTTCTTTCCTTTTTTTTTTTTTCCTTTTTTCTTTTTGAAATGGGATATTAGGCAGTTTGTGTAACTCTGGCTTCAGGTAGCATAGTATCCAGTTTTACTAACCTTGTGTTTGACATCTGAATTTTGAAGAGTCTAAAGGCTCCATAGATTAAACAGATGGGATGAAGTATAAGTATTGTCTAGGCCCTTCTTACTATACATGAGATTCCCTTCCTCTGTGGCCTCCAGAAAGGCTTCCTGTAGCTCAGTCTGCCTGTCATTCCATGTGGTGCTCACTGTGTAGATGAGAACAAGGAAAGATGATATTAGTATAGATAGATGTGCAGACATAGATTTTTATGGCTGTCATGTGAGCCACAGCTCTATTTTATCTCCATACACAGATGCTGGCTTAGATGAACAGACACATTGTAACACAATATGTAGGGGCATTTTTTTCCTGTAATTTATGGGTGAGTTGCTTTTGGGTTCATAAAGAATTGTTTAATATCCATGCATTTGCACAGAGTCAATAACTCCAGATCTCAGTGTTAGCTCCTACCATGAAAAGCATGGTCTTGAACCTCCAATGCCCAAGTATAGGTCTATTTTACAGATGTTGGAAGGACTCAAACCATCTTAAATGGAGCACTCATGCACCTTCCCAGCCCAACTCAAATCTTTTCCTTCAAAACTTCCAGTAAGTTCTGCCATCCTACCCTGACCCACCCTTAGCATGGAGGTGTGCATCACTTTCTCTTCTGCACTGGGGTAGGATGCCTAATAAGAAAAGAAAACAGTATTTCCCAAACTGAATCCATCACATAATTGACCTAGAAGATTAATTGAGATGTCCAGGGTAATCCTTGTGGGTTTTACACATTACAGATGTAATAATTTAATGGCTTGATATTTTGCTACTTTAACACAAAGAAATGATATAAATAAAATATGAATTTTCTAATATATACAAGAACTTTAGTTCTAGCAGATAACATGATCGAATTTTGCCTGTACTAGATTATTTTAAAAAAATAACAATTTTGAATTTTAGAAAGCTTCTATTCATTGTCATTTTCTGATTATTTTTGCTGTAATTGTAAACCTAAATTATTGAGAAGTTCACAGAGATTTTTATAGTACTCTGTCACATGCCTAAACCTACAAACATATTTCTTTACTAAAAAGTGAGATCAAGGTCTCTACACACAACAAGACCATCTTCTTGTAACCAGAAAGAAGGTAATGGTGGCAGCCAGAAGACTCCTGGTTCCCTCACTTAACCTTTCTATAATGTCTTAGTCACATGCACACGCACACACACACACACACACACACACACACATACATACACACACACATACACACACACACACATACACATGCGCACACACACACACACACACACACACACACACACACACACACACAGTCACTGCTTCTACTTGTCTGAAAGAATTCCATGGCATTTCTTCTAGGTTTGAGGATGTAACCAAGAGGATTCTAAGCCATGTGAAAATTGTTCTGCTTTCTAGAGAATAGAGTGTGGCCTTGCAATATCAGAAAAACAATTGTTCACTGGATTTTCAGAAGTCCTATCTACTTACATGATAGAAATGGTGGATTCTAGGAACTAAGCAGGGCTTTTTGTAATGTAGAGTGTATTAACTTCTTGGAACCTGTATTTTGCTTTCCTGAATACATTAACTATGTAGGGATTCTGGTCATCCCTACCTGCAACACCATTGTTCCTTTCAGTGAAAAGAGCTGTACACTCTGTAACCTGTTTCCTGCCCCTACTGGATTGTAAGGGTATCCTTGCATAACCATCCATATAGGTAATTGGTGCATCTTTTTTCATAAAGTAATGTAAATATAACATACTTTTTTTTTTTAGAATTTAATGTCTTTCATGAAATCTGTTTGGCAACTGCTTTCCTTGTTCCTTGTCTAAATTCTTTGTGTTTTGGATTATTTTGCCTTGTATCCAGAAGACTAAAACTAGCCCCAACATTCTGATTTCCCCTATAATAATATGTTACAGTAGGTGATATTGGTTTTGTTATCCTCTGTTTTTAAGTTGTTAAAGAATGTATGAAAATAGTATTGAATGTACAGTGTTCGAATCCTGCTTTATTTCATATGGCCATGTATGTTTGATGGCAAACATTTGTTGGAATAAGTGTCTAGTATCATTAGTGCTCAGCGCCCTTCTCCTTCAATGTTGAGCCCCAAACCTTCTTTTTCTTTTAAGTTACAGGGTGAGTGGTTCATATCTGTTGCAATCATCTTCCAAACACTGCTATCTGCTTAGTGGAAACTGGATTTGGCCTGATCATATCACAGTGTGGTCACTTGGACTCTTGTAGACATTGCCTCAGTTTATACCATTTCCCCAGCCATTGCTTCTTGTCTCCTCCAGAGGGACCTGAAGATCCCAGGATGGAGGTCACTCAGTCATTCTGAAGTGGGAGGGAAGGCCCAGGGGCTGTCATCACTGTGGGGGTTCCTTGCCTCTTGTAGATCCAATCTTAACATCTGATATTCTAGGAAGAGCAGACCCTACACAAAGTGGATATCAGAGTGACTACTGTGAGGAGTAAATAACAAGAATAGTTTTCCCAAAGGCAATGAGAGATCACATCTTGTCTGCCTGTCAAATTGATTTGAGTGCTCCCTTAGAAAACTGAATGTACCACAAACCCAGGAAATTTTTGGAAATTTTGTGTTCTCTCTCAACTTTGTGTGAGCTTTTATACAAGCACTGTTTTATTAATTATATAAAATATACAATAAAAAGCACAACAACAACAATAACAACTCCTACTTAGTGTTACTGCTGAGGTGTGTGCTGAAAGAGACTGTAATTTTTGAGTACCATTAAGAACTGGAACAAAGTGGAGGAAGCTTTAATTGACTAAGCCCACCCAACTAATCTTCCAACTTGTGAGCAGACTACGAATTTTCTGATACAAAAACAAACCCACAACCTACAAATGTGGCTGCAAGCAATCCAAGTGTCTCAAGGTCCACAGCAAGTTGGAAGTCAATTTTGGCTGTCATACCTGCAGTATGGCATACAGATTGTGGAAGCATGAAAGATCAAAGAATACTGCTGTTGTACATTCTTTCTCCATAGTTTCAAAGAGCAGTGAGCCCAGATTAGTGTAGGAAATATTTATCCAATGAGAGAAAAGTGCTCTGAGAGGCCAGCAAGACCTGAAAAGCCATTGCTTGTAGCTGAGAAGATGAAACCCTCAAGCTGTTGGAGATGCCAAAATATGAGATAGCTATAACAGAAAGATTCATCTATGCAGGCAGTGGAACCAGCACTAGAAAAAGAGCTGTACATTTCAAGCAGGAAATATGGAGGGGGTGATTTGACAAAGGCCATGAAGCTACAGGATTTGTTATTTTACATTTTTTATTTTAGTCTTGTTTTGTTTCAGTATTTCCTGAAATATCTTCATTCCTATTATTTGGAATTATAAAGTATACTCTTAGGTATTGAAGGTTGAATGTATGTAACTTTTTTAAAATAGTAACTATAATTAAGAAGTTACCTTGTCTCAAAAGAGGTTGTATTTGCATTTGGACTTTTAATATGTTTTGATATAAAAACTAACAAACAAACAAACAAAAAACATGGGAGAGAAGATATTGAGGTTAGATAATTGCATATTGCATTATACGGCCAGCAGCCTACTGTGCCAGAAAGCAGAATGTAGTGGTATAAATGAGAACAGTCCTCATAGATTTAGGTATTTGAACTTTTAGTCCTCAGTTGACAACACTGTTCAGGGAGGTGGTGAAAACTCTGTGGAATTAGTATGTCAGCAGGAGTAGGTTTTTAGAGTTTATAGCCTTACTCCATTTCTTATTTCATTTCTGCTTCAAGTTTGCAGTTGAAACTGATCTCAACATCCGGTTCTTGCTGTTTGCCGCCATGATTCCCTGCTGCCATGATGGTCTCTGGTCCCTCTGAAACCATAAACCTAAATAAACTCTTTCTTCCATGAGGAGCTTTTGATAATGAGATTTTATCACAGCAGCAGAAAAGTAATGAATACAAAATGAACTCTCTCACTTTTGTAGACTTTTAAACAGATTGAATTCTGAAGAGTGAAAGCCTTTATTAAAAAGTAGGGTATCAGGACTTAGGAGTTTCATGAAAGTTCTGGACAGTGAGAATATAAGGCAATAACTCAAGTTTTCATGGGCAGAAAGCTAATCCTGTTGTCTCACCCTACCTCAAGACTCCTCTAAGCTATGATGTGAGCTGGTTGGAGAAGGTATTAAATAAGATATGAAGTTAAAGTAAGGTTCTCCTTGACTGAGGGTGGCAGAGAAGCTACAGAGAGATGGGAAGAATCCCTTAAAATTTACAGCATAGAAGATTAAACACCCTAATGTGGATAGATTTGAAATACCTTATTAGTGCTAAAATTTAAATTTTCTTCTGCTTAGTTAGACTTAATAGTCACAACATATGAAAAACTGTGTCTGATTTTAGGAGTTATTGATCCTTAATTATTGTTCATTTTGGAAGTATTATTTTTTCATTGAAACTGAATATTTCAAATAAAATGCACAGAATAATGAGATGTTTTATGATAGCAGTGGGAAATACAGTAGTTTTCAATATGTGGACTTGAAACAAGTGAAACAAGGTCAGGTATACAAAAACAAAAACCTGATGACTGGGAGAAACTCCATCACCTTCCTCTATGGAGTTTTGTTAAAATCAAGAACCACATTATTTATCAGTTATTTATAAATGAGAAAATTGCATGAGAGACACCATCTCAGAATCTTTTTAAAGCATTTAGATATATGGGGAATTAAAATGGGTTATAAGTGAGCAAAAGCTAATAGAACTATATGAAGAGGTTGAGAATGAAGTGATGTTAAACTGTCAGTGCAATGGTGTTTGAGTATCACTAATGTCTTTTCTAATTGACAAAAATCATTAGGTTTAAAACTTTTTTATTTACTTTTCCATGCAGTAGGAACTCGCTGTGGTAAGTGTCTGTCAAGAGATGTGACTTATGATCTTAAAAGTCTCTGTAATAGTGCTTAATATCTTCCTTTAGTGGAAACAGATCATAATCCCCTCTATTTAATTTGTCACAGATTATCCCTTAATGGTTTTGGAAGATACTGTTGATGCTTTACAAAAGGATAGTTCTTAGATTTAAAACTAATCATAGTATCTTTGGCTGTGGAAACCAAACTTTAGATTACCTTTCACAATAACATTGTATTTATATTATTTATATATCTAGCCATCAATATGGATAGGCTCTCCATTTATCATCTTTGCTTGTATTGCCTAAGCTTCTAGCACAGCATGCAAATGAAAATAAGAAAACTCATTTGGAAATCTCAGTCATTGTTCTCATGCTTTTACTTGTTTCAAACTAAAATATAATAGTTATCAAATATAAATTCAGCCAGGCTATCATGTGGTGATAATTGTATCCAAATGCTTCTTTCTTCCTTGAAGTTCTGTTTCCCATTTTGGTGGGGCCCCTTTGTTCTTATAAACCCAAACTTCCTGTACTAGCAAGGCTTTGCACTTCCGGATAAAATTCTTACACTGTA
Source organism: Mus caroli (assembly GCF_978045245.1). Taxonomy (NCBI): domain Eukaryota; kingdom Metazoa; phylum Chordata; class Mammalia; order Rodentia; family Muridae; genus Mus; species Mus caroli. The sequence continues at coordinate 109,650,746 of NW_028227256.1, read as the reverse complement.
TATGGGAGTAGCTCTCAGATTTTACCCTAGGGTCTTTTTCACTTCTCTAAGTTTACCTTTCCCATAAAAACTAGGATTCACTAGATGGTTGCCCTTTATAAATGCCTCTAAACTGGGGTAATTAATTTTCCTATAACCCAAGAATGGGTCGTGTATGGTGTAATGTGACCAGAGAGGCCATTGAATGACATCAAAAGTTCACCCTACTGGCCTGTAGGAAGTCCATCTTTAAAATAGAACAAAACTTAATTTATTATGCGTTATTTATTTAAATAACAGAAAGTATGTGAAGATCAGAAGGAAGTTTGCTGGATTCTGTTCAGTTTGCCCTTTTACCACATGGGTTCTGTGGAGCTTGTCAGTTCATCAGCCCTTTGCACACTGAGCCCTCTTGTCAGCCTGAGGACAGTAGCTTTTCTCTTCAATGCTTATATGTTTATGCATTCATAGAGTTTCGCAATGAAGCAAAAAGGCAAAAACTGAGAGAGGACATAGAAAAGCACAGAATTAGATATGGGAAGAGACAAAGGCTGGATGCTAACAAATAAGTGAAATGACCAAACGCCCTAAAAAGAAGTGCAAGCATCCACCATCTGTGCCCCTGAGCTGAGGCTGATCCACAACCCCATGGGTCCTGCCAAGAGAGACCTGTTCTCCCAGGAGTGCTTTTACTCCCTGGCTCAGAGGTAAGATAGCCACTTTCTCTCCAATAACTGTGTGAAGTGGGGCTGTCCAGGAGCACTCAGGACACAGGAACAGTGGAGAGGTTGGGACAGGATCCTTCAGGTCGCATCTGCACCCAGAGCTTGGGCTGTTCAAGAGCCCTCTGCTCACAAGTTCCACCAGGAGAAAGCTGGTCTCCCAGGAGTGCTGACACAGGGTCACAGACCCACAGGAGGAACAAGCTCCAGCCAGATTCAGCAAGAACATCAAATGCTAAAGATAACTAGATGGCGAAAGGCAAGCACAAGAATCTTACCAACAGAAACTAAGACTACTTGGAACCATCAGAACCCATTTCTCCCACGACAGAAAGTCCTCACAAAGGGAGACAGCTCTGGAGATAGAAAACCTTGGAAAGAGAACAGGAGCCATAGGTGCAAGCATCACCAACAGAATACAAGAAATAGAAGAGATAATCTCAGAAGCAGAAGATACCATAGAAAACATTAACACAACAATTAAAGGAAATTCAAAATGCAAAAATATCCTAACCCAAAACATCCAGGAAAATCCAGGACAAATATTTATATAACATATTGACTTTCACAGATGATGTCTTTAGTTTTGGGGTTGTTGGAACCTACTGGTCTACTATGTAACTATTCAAAAAGATTTTACCTAGTAACTGAAAAGCTGTTATGTCATACACAGCATAGCCAGTGAATACTAAAAGGACTAGAGATAACCCAAGATAATTTGGCTCTGGATTTGTGACATTCCAACTCTCCGTAATCATGAAGTTCTAATCAGCCAGTATTATAACCACTAATATAGATGTGAATTTTCTTCCATTTAACTCACTTTTACAAAGAAGTTTTTATTAGATACCTTCTTTTTTACATTTCAAATATTATCTATCCCTTTCCCAGTTCTCCCACCCACGCTGGAATCCCCCTATTCTATCCCCACTTCATGTACTTCTTTGAGGGTGTTCCCCCACCCACCAATTTCTGCCTCCTCACCCTGGTATTTTCCAAAGCTTCTCAGGACCAAGGGCCTCTCCTCATATTGATGCCCTGCAAGACCATCCTTTGCTACTTATGTGGCTGTAGCCATGAGTCCCTCAATGTGTACTCTTTGGTTGGTGTAAGTTTAGTCCCTGGGGGCTCTGAGATGTCTGGCTGGTGATAGTGTTGTTCTTTCTATGGAGTTGCAAACCCCTTCAGGTCCTTTAGTTGTTTCTCTAACTCCTCAATTGAGAAACCCATGCTCAGTTCAATGCTTGGCTGTGAGCATCTGTCTCTGTATGTGTCAGACTCTGGGAGAGCCTCGAAGGAGGCAGGAGGCACCACAAAATACCTTTGGAATGCTCTAAAGAATTTAGAGAAAAAAACAGAAAAATAATAACAACAAAATTATGGTATAACCTCGGTTAAGCTTTTTAATTCTACAAAAGAGCCAAGCTGTACTATGATAATTTAAATTTGAGTGGCCCACATAGCCTCATATATTTGAATTCTTAGTTAACAGGTGTTGGACTACTTGAAAGGTTAAAAGGATTAGGAAGTATGATCCTGTTGGAGGAAGGGTGTCACTGGGGTTGGGCCTTGAGTGATCACAACCTATAGCCTACCCATTGCCTTTTTCTTTGTCTCCTGATTATGAACAAGGATGTATCTACCATCTCCAAGACCAGCACTAAGCCTGCATGTCTGCTGTCATGCTCCCCACCATGATGATAATTGGGTTGCCTCTAAAAATGTAAGCAAGGTCTCAAATAAATGTTTTATGTTTTGAGACTTGTCTTGGTCTCATTGTTTCTTTAAAACAATAGAACAATGATTATGACATTGAACAGGACAAATGATAGTGATGAAATATTTGGAATTTTGAGCTCAGAAAACAGTGGCTCAAAGTCTGGCATGTGGGCATGATAAGCATTTGATATGAGGGCAGTAGTCTTATAAGCAGGGTCTCTATCTTTCTACATATCTCCCCTCCCCACCTTGTCTCAGTTCTTTCTCAAAGCATAGGAAGGGTATTTCTGAGGCTTCTTTGCTATCTTCAGGGAAGAGTAACTCCTTTCTAGGAAAGAATTAAAATGACTGCCTCAGCAAATGCAGACATTTGCTCACAACTCTTATTATGTTTTGCTGGGGTCATTCATCCCTTCTAAAATACAGTAATTGTATACATGATTCTACAGCTCTTAGTAGTCTGTTCTTTGCTGAGTTGTTCTTTCTCCAAGTTTATCTTAAAATCCACAGCCATAGACCTGATAGATGAATATCCTATATCATATGGACCAACCTTCCACTCAAGTCTAATAGGTTTCTTGGCCCCAACAACACTCTGTGACTATACTGGTCAATTGTGAAAAACACAAAACAAAACAAACAAACAAACATAAAACTGAAACCAAAACCAAAACCAAAAAAACAAAACAAAAACAAAACAAAACAAAACAAAACAAAACAAAACAAAACAAAAACATATCAAATTGTAGATGTCCTGACAGGAAGAATGCTACTTTAAAGAGACAGCAGCAGTCTGGTTTTTCATATTCACAAAAGGAAATAATTCATACCAGACACTGTGATGAAAGGAAATAGGTAGTTTACTTAGAGCAGACAAGAAAGAATATCTACCCACATAGACAATAATTGGTCCAAGCAGAGCAAAAACAGCCTCAACAATTGCATTCTGATGGCTTGCATTCTTTTCTCTAAGATGCTGTCCTCTTTGTTTCCCCCAAGGTGGATATTTCCAGAAAAGGGACATGCTTATGTTGGAAGTCCATTTTACATATAATTATTTCTGTTTTAAACAGTTGTGTAAGATGCATGGGGATTAAGTGAATATGAGGTCAAAACGTTTCTTAGCAGAAAGGGTAGCAGTATTGTGTATATACTACCCTAACCAGGCAACTAATATTGCTTTGAACAGACTCAGAGTCCATTAGCATCTAAGTCCCTTACATCATATTTTGTAGACCCATAGTACTTTGTGGTCCAGCTGATGTGACTGCCACCTATTGATTTTTTCGTTTTATTTTGGGATCCTGCTGATCACTTCCTTCTAGAGCTAAACAGTCTAAGACATTGAAAAATACATTTTTGGTGCTTTTCACTATGACTTTGTAATTAGCCTAGCTTGATAATATTACTAAAGCTGAGAATTTATCATTTATAACACTAATAACAAAACTTGGTTTTGCTTCTTTCCAAACTGCAAGATAGTCATCAGATATATCTTCACTGTGTATCTCAGCACAATACACACATGTCAGTTCTATCATTGATTTCTATTATTGGTTTTTTGGGGGGCAGTGTGGCTCCCTCTAATCTTTTGATGCCTCGAGTAAGGTCTCTTGCTAAAACTCATCAAATAAACAAACATAATTACTCCTCCCTATGACTGTTGACAGCTCCAAATTCAATGTTCCATAAAAAGGCTATAGAAATTCCTAAGTCTCATTGTATCTGTGAAGACTCACTTTGCTATTGCACCTTCAGGCTTGTATTAATCCAGCAAGCATGCTGTTTTCTTTGGGGGGGGGTTGTTTGTTTTGTTTTGTTTTTTTTCCTGATCTTGATGCCATCTAGAGATGCTGGTATAGGTTTGTTTTCTCCATCAATTAAACCAGATTAAAAACAAGAAAGTCATATTATAGAAAATATTTGGGGAATCCCAGAAAAGCCATTATATGATACCTGCAAATTAAGTGTCTCCTTTTGGAACCTTTAGTATCATTAACACAAGAATTTAGTAATGGACACAAATCGAAACTTGAGGGCAAAAATTGGGCTCAAACTAAAGCTAGAAGACTACTTAGTAGAATTTGAAGGGAAAAATCAAGGTAGCAATCTGGAAATCTTGAGGTTGACAAGAGGAAGAGAATGGAAAAAGGCGTGGAATGCAAGAGCAGACAGTGCCAGTGCAAGTAGAAAGAAGAAAGAAACCGAAAATATTGGTATGTTAATAATTTTGTTAAGCAAGCAGAACTAATAAATTCAATTTATATATGGGATTTACTACTTTAGTTTGTAGGATGCAAGCTAGCTCATTCTTAAAAAGCCAAAAAATCCAGTAGTTGCTTAGTCCATAAGACTGGTTGTTTCAGCTGTCACAGTTTAGCACAGGCATACTGTTGACTTTGCCTATCACACAATCTGAAATACTCTTATTCTGATGTCAGTGGAGGATGCTGGAACAAGAAAATAGATAAACAAGAGTAAGGCCAAACATGCAAAATGAAAAGTTTCCTTCTTCCTTGGCCTTTTATCTGAAATGCCACTAGAAGGTATAGTCCACATTCAGTGTATATCTTCAAGTTTCAAATAATCTAATCAGAAAATAATTCCTCACAAGTGTAGCCAGGTTATATGATTCCCTATGAAATAACAGATTAACCAAGATAGCCATCACTGCTGATCAAATAATTTAAAACCATAGTTATGATCTGGCTAGCATCTAAAAGGCAAAGACAAAAGATAAGAAATAGCCACATTTTGTAGGCTTTAATAAGACTGTCTCACATAGTCTCATGTGTTTGAATGCTTAGAAAGTAGCATTAGATGTCACCTTGTTGCAAAATGTATTTCACTGAAGATGGGCTTTGAGGTTTCAGAAGTTCAAGCTGGTACCAATCGCTCACATTTTCTTCCTGTTGTGTGATGATGAATTTAGAACTCCTGGCTCCTTCTCCAATAGCATGTCTGCCTGTGATCTATCATTCAAGCTGCCATGCTTACCCCGATGATGACAATGGACTAAACCTTTGAACCTGAAAGGCAGACTTAATTTAATGTTTTCCTTTACAACAGTTGCCATCATCATGTTGTCTCTTCACAGCAATTATACCCTAAGACATATGTCTATGCTTGGGCCCAGATGTGGGAAGATGCACCTGAACTTCATGGTGGATTGTAGTGACTGTAGTAGATGGTAGAAATTCTGGGAATGATGATGTCATGATCTTAAGGTGAGCCTTCCTGCTAGAGATGATGCTGTAGCTAGACTCTTATTATGCTCTCTATATTAACCCTTAAGAAAGGAGTTAAAGTGAGGTTGTTGCAGATTACATTCTTTAAAGTTGCTATCATATATTTATTTCAACTAACTTAATTTTCAAACCTTCCAAGGATGGAGTCAGTCTTTGTTTTCAATAGTAACAAATCACAATCACGTAGGATAGGAAGTAATAAATAAAACATAATACCATAACTTACAAACCTCAAAGCCAGGAATAGGGAAAACAATGACAGGCATAGTATGGAGTACAGATGAATGTGTTAAGCAGGTTGCATTGTCCATCTATTTTCCAGTGCCAAATATCTAGAACTTAGATTCACCTCTGTTTTCATGGTCACTGTTAGGGAGAAACTCTTAAAATATCTGTAAATTTCATCCTTGGAGAGGTTGTTGACTCTGATTTTAAAGTTGCTCTCATGTTTGTCTTCCCAAAAAAAAATCAGCTCAAAATACATCTTATGCTTCAAAGTCATATTATGGTCCTTTAGAGTCAATTTTAATGTTTAATGTCCTACTACTCCATAAGAGTTTGGTGAAAAAAATATCTCTAGAAAGCTGTTTTGGATCAATGTGCATGCATAGGACAAGCCATAAAGGAGACTATGAATCTATCAAATATATGATGAGCTTCTTGCCAACAACTGCAATAGGAAAGGACCATAGCAAGAATGAAAGGATAGATTTCTGATTAAGTCATTGTTCTATTAAGGATACCCAGTAAAGGTGGAATTTAGCACAGGATGATGTTCAATGTTTGACCAGATAGCTCAACTCTAAAGTTGTTTGCTATTATGCATGATGACCAGAGCATGATGTTCAGAAGCAACATACTGGAAGGATGGAATTAAATCCTCATAATTATTCTCTAGTATCCATATACAACACACACCCACACACACATAACACACAACACACACACATACACACACAAACACAAACAATTACTAAAGAGACATCTTTACAAATAAATTTTTACATTCAGTGAACAGAACAGTTACTTTTTCATAAGCCTATTGTTTTAAAGGAGAAGGCACAGGGGCTGGGGTGGTAAGGTTGTTGGGAGCAAAGAAATAAAACAAAAACTAAGTCAGAAAAAATCAACAAACTATTAACACTTAAGTCTTGAATTCAATTCAAATGATTTCTGGCATGTTTCAAAGCAGTTGACATATTGTTCCTCTATTATATTTGTTTTTATATGCAGTTCCTGCTCTTTCTGATGGAGGAAGCACAGCTATAAATATGTAAGGTAAAAATGCCTTCTTGAAAGATATTGAAAACATAAAAAAAGGAAACTAAGTGAAAAGTATTGAAAATATTTTGAAGAGCATGTTCCTGGTCAGTCCACAGATCTGACCAGACCTCATAATCTGTGCAAACAAAGAATGCCTTTTGCTGGCATTTTGAGGTCCTGCTTCACTACTTGTTCATTCCTTTAAGTTTGGAAGTTATTTCCCACAATAGACTGTTCCTTCATATTAAGGTTGTAGTAATTCCATGTCCTGGTGCTCTGACAAAATATCTGAAAATATTAGTTAAGAAAAGAAAGGCTCACCTTAGCCCACAGTACACAGGTTCTTCTTCACAATACTGGAGAAAACATGCTGGCTAGGGCTTCAGGAAGCTAGTAGGTTTTCATCTGCAGGCAAGAAGCAGAGAGGCGAATAAAGTGCTTGGTTCAGTGTGCTTTTTTTTTTATTCAATCTGTGCCCATAGCCCATAGAAAGGTGCTATCCAGAGTTAAAGTAGGCCTACCCAATTTAACCTAATATACATAAACCCTCACTGGTATGCCCAGAGTTTAGCATAATTTAGATAAACCATAATAGACAAGCCCAAAGGCTTAGCTCTTGGGAAGTTCTAGCTGCTGTAAATTGACAATATGAACCATCATAGTGGTCTATTACTCTGCTTTGTAATCTACTTAAGGTAGCTTTGCAGTCTCTGTAGAAAGGACTTGTAATCCTAGGAGACTGTAGAGGACCTGACTTCCCCAAATAATGTGGGCAGAGAGTAACATTTGGGGTCTCAGTAAAAAGACCTGTAGTGTGCAGTCTGTAGCTTATTGAATAGGACTCAGGATCCTGCATTTAAACATAAGTTGTTAGTTTGATGGAACTGATCACAGTCTAGCTGAGAGGGTGAATGTTGCATAGAAAAGATGATGCTGAAGATGGAGATTATTGCGCAGAGATATTGTAGAAATTACAACAGGAGCTTTTTTGAAACTCTTATTTTCTCTAATAGTTATCCTGATTTTTTACAGTTTGCTGCACAGAACTGTTCTCTCTTTAGTCCTTCCCATCTTATGAGATCCTTGATCTGGTAAGCTCTGCATGCTTATAGATAGTTATTGTAAAGTTTACAGCCACTCTCATATGGAAACACATACTCAAAATGGAATAGGTATACAACTTTGGGCTAGAGGGGTGGTTTCTTGGTTAAGAACAAGTACTGCTCTTGCAGAGACCTGGAGTTTGATTTGCCACACCTCTTTGGGCAGTTTACAACAACCTGTGATTTTAACCCCAGTTAATCTGACTCTCTCTTCTGGCCTCTGACAGTGCTGCACTGACAACACCTACACATGTCACACACACACACACACACACACACACACACACACACACACACACACACAAAGAGAGGGAAGATAAAAATAAATCTTTAGAAAATATAAAACCCCATTAGCTGACAAGAGTTCCTATGAGTTTAGATCACCAGAAAAGTCTATTTGGGAGGCAAAGCAGGGATTCAGAACAACCCAGCTAAAATTTGACTGACATACTCTGACAGTGCTTATTTTTTACCTTCTGTTTTTATCCTCCTCCTGAATCTTTCTGAAACTTCTGTCACTATTCTGAAGAGAGGGTACAGGATACTAGCTTCTCTTTTGCTTCCTTATATAGCCACATAGACTGCATTCTTTCTAACTCTTTCCAGCATACATACCTCTGAGTGTCTCTCAGGGAACCAGGTCGCTTAACCTGTTCTGTGGACCCCAGATAGAGGTGCTTGTCATAGAAATTTGACAACAAAAGTAAACAGAAACATACATTTGAACTAATCTAGTGGGGATAGAAGATTAAGATCATGTGAGAACCCCTCAATCACTTGTATTTTATGGAACATGTGTGATAAAATTTTGAGAAAAAAAATATCATAACTTTTCCACTTAAAGCAAATGTAAAGAATAGTTTAATAATGTGTCACTCCAGAGTTTGGGCTATACACTCCTATCATTATATACTCTTAAGCTAGAACTGTCTTTTTACATATTTTACACACATATTCTTTCCTAACAATGTGCTTAGCAACTGAAAATCCTACATGCATCAGTATGTGTATGTAAGTGGGTGATATAGGCAAATACCTGTTCATCCTTAACTGATTTTGAGTGAACTTTCAAGAAACCAACCCCCATTTACCATTTTATGCCTGTCATACATGTAGTTAAAATCAGATTAAGCAAAGATGTTTACATGTTACAAGTCTGTCAATCAGTACCAATACTTACCTGTTATATGTCCCTTAGCAACCAAATTCTTCTCTTGAGCCCAATAAAACAAAAACAAACAAAAACAAAAACAAAAACAAAAACTTCCAACCATTAATCAATACTGCTGAGTGCACTGAGTCATGTGGCTTGCAGTTACTCTTGATAGAGTATTCCTGATCTATGCTGTTGGGTTGCTTTCGAATGTCATTTCACTGCTAATCTGAAAACCAATTTTTTCTACTTATTTTAATTCTTTGAGTAGTACACCAATAACCTGAAAATATTTAGTTAAGAAGCTTAGGAGAAGGGTGATCCTGAGGGAGGACCAACAGTCTCAATTAACCTGGATGCATGAGATCTATCAAACCCTGGACCACCAAACAGGTAGCATATACCAGCTGATATGAGGCCCCCAACACACATACAGTAGAGTATTTTCAGGTATGTGTTCATTCAGAGGTTAGCTAATTTGATGGATAAATCCTTTTGACCTTCTATCTACTTTGAGATTAATACCAATTACAAACTCTGACATTGCTGGCGGTATCAATGCCTGGAGGGAGAGTTTGGGAGACAGGAAGAAACTGGAGCTGGGGAAATTCTGATTGGTGAGATTACACCCTGACAAGGGCTGCTTATCTGTTCATATTTATAGGCACTCTATTTTAGACCAAGTGTCATACTAAGATCCTGTGGGTGACTTGGGTAACTTGGATAGGGAAAAATCAAAGGACTAGTTTTTGTTCCCAGTGTGCTCATAATCAATAAATCTTCTTTCTCTTGTTTTCAGTTACTTGCTTCATTCACTTTTGGAAGATGTGTAGCTTGTTGAGAAATTTTAGGGCCAATGTGTTTTTCCTGACAACTGTGGTAAGCATGAAAAGGCAGTCTGTGGGAAGTCACATGTGCCGTTGCAGAGTGGCAGTTGGCTACTGCTGGCCACCACGCATACATAGGCAGTAAAGTTCTTTTCCCAAGATGAGGTTTTGAGAATTAACCAATCAGATGAGAGAAAAGTTAACCAATCAGATGAAAGAGAAGTTAACCAATCAGATGTAGGCATGCAAATGAGGTCATAAGCATAACCCAAGCACAACCAATCCAGGTGTGAGACACGCCTCTCCTAGGCCTATATAAGCAGCATCAGTTCTGGGCTTGGGGTCTCTTTGCCTCTGCAATCAAGCTCTCAATAAACGTGTGCAGAAGGATCCTGTTGCAGCATCGTTCGTGCTGGCGAGTTGGGCAGCTCGGGCAAGAGCAGTCCAGTTAAGCAAAGCATGCTCTAGAGCTCCAGGGAATCTGGAGTGTTGACAGAAAAAAATGTTGCTCTACTGTGCTTCCACACTATTCTCTTCAATATTTCTATGTCTTTGGGTTTTCAGCAAATGAAACCAGTCACAGGAGGCATCCTAAATTGCCTGAGCATGATCAAAGTAAAAGAGAAATTGAGACACAGTGAAAAGCACATGGCTTGTGGTCAAATGTCAACAGCTCTGAAGGAGACAACAGCCTCTGCCTTGACCCCATTTGATTTTTGCTTTATAAGGGCAGATTCCTCTGATTCCTTGTTTGCCACCAACTTTTCTAGATAAATAATGCACCCAAAAAGAGAGACCTTATGTTTCCAGCTATAACCCACTGGTTTCCTAGGACTCTCATCAGGAACACCATTTACAATGAAATGTGTGTGTGTCTTATTCCCCTTGCACATCATATTGTCTCTATGTATTTGTTTTCCAATTTTAATTCCACACAATGCACTTCTTCAACCAAGCTGTAATCTCATTTATTGAAAATGTGAAAATGTAAAGGGGAAGTAGGGTCCCCAGAAACACATTAATGTTCTCCATCATTATCAGTAGGTCAGGGGTAGGGTGTTTCTTTCTACAAAAATTCACACCAAACTATTGGAGATGTTTTTCTCAGGAGATTATTTCACTGCATCTTTAATAAAATATCCATCCCAGCTCTGTTACATTGTTAAGAAGCCCTGAAGCCGGGCGTGGTGGCGCACGCCTTTAATCCCAGCACTCGGGAATCAGAGGCAGGCGGATTTCTGAGTTCGAGGCCAGCCTGGTATACGAAGTGAGTGCCAGGACAGCCAGGGCTACACAGAGACACAGAGAAACCCTGTCTCGAAAAAATAAATAAAAAAAAAAAAAAAAGAAAGAAAGAAAGAAAAAAAGCCCTGAAATTCCTTTCTGGATCATAGCTATGAATTCCAGTTTGCTGTAAGTTGAAGTCTCTTAGAATGCTAAAAGACTATTAGCTTTATCTTTAGAATGTTATGTTACCAAGGCTGTAGAGGCTGGCAATATGGAACTGTGTGTCTGTTCCCTCACCACCCACAACCCCCAGGATTGGAGTCATTTATTAGGCATGGCAACTAGGCTCCACACTTGCAAACTTTTTATTGCCTTCCAGGTTAGAATCAGCTGCTAATTTCTTGGTAGGGCAATATCTCAAGGCTTATAAAGCAGGACAAATATGTAGTCTCTTAAAGCTATTCTTGAGATGCACAGAAATTTTCTGAGGCAAAATTCTCACCTTGTACTCAGGCAAAGAAGCTTAGAGCAAAGGTAAGGCAGAAAGATTTCAACCACTTGGTGTAACCACAAGGGACCCATGTAACTGTTCTCTGTTCAGGTGGCAGGCTTGCAGGTGTAATTTCCTGGTAGCTGCATCCTAATACCATCCTGAAGGGCTTATTTTAATATTTAGAATGTCCTGCAATGGAAGTTGTAAGTTGTGTGATATTAGCATCAAACAATTCTGAAGGTTTCTTGAAAGGCTCATTACTCGTGAAGACATTTAATCACGCATAGTTGAGTGTCAAGTTCTTTGAACATTGTCAGTCTAAGGTACTTTGCTTCTTCTCAAGTTGATTTCCCATTTGTAAATGATAAATCTTAGAATATTAAAAAGATGGTGAGGCTTGCAGCATATTAACTTTTGCTAATCATTTCGGGAAGTATTTCTCTCTCTTTGCTACTAGAAAAATGGTCAGGACATTTAGGACAAAAATGACATGTAAAACACAAACAGAAGCTACTAATCAGGCTTAGGTAGCAAAATATTCTAAAGATAAAGCTCATAGTCTACATTTCTCAACCAAAAGTCAAATGTCTCTTAGTGAGATTGCCCCTATCTGCTATTAAAAGACAACAAAATACTAGACAGTACATATATAGAAAGACATAGACATATAAACCTACTGACCTAGTTACCTTTTTGTTGCTGTGACAAAATTCTTGACAGGAAGAAGTTTAAGTAAAGAAAGGTTCATTCAGTCTCAAGGTTTAGGGTATACTCTCCATGGTGGTGTGGAGGCATTGTGACACTCACATTGCATCAAAATGGAGAGCTTAATCAAAACAGAGAGCTTGATGAAAGCATACCTGTATGTGTGGCTTACTTTCTCCATTTTAAACTCCATTCCAGTTCACCTACCTATTGTACTAACAAACTTTGGATCACAGTATTTGCTCTATGAAACCAGATTCAGCTACCCATCCCCAATAAGCTAACCAGAACTGCCAAATTAATAGGAAAAAAAAAACAGAAAATATATATATTCAATGTGGACATATTGGAGAGGAATACAAACTCATCCAGTGACCTGTTCTAGTCTATGTTAAGGGATCTAAAGTGAGATTAATGTTTAAATATATATCCAGTAATATGCACATCTATGCAATCCTAATAAGGGTATGTATTTGTTTGTTTGTTTGGATAGCAATGATACATGATTGTCTCTCTAAGGTCCTTTCCCAGAGAGCAGTGTTTCTATTCTATGTGGTCCAGATTTTCTATTCTCATCATTGGATTTTAGGTGGTTGGTGATGTGTGGGATTCTAATTTCCATGTTCATTGTTTTGATAGTCTCCTAGTTAAGGTTTTCCACTAAAATATAATCACTCATGCCAGGCTGCTTACAAGTGGATGGTGCTGTCCACAGTTCCAGTGGATCCTCTCATGTCAATTAACAAATTATCCCTCATAGATCTGCTTAGAGAGTTGTTTCAAAGGTGATTCCAGATCTGTCAATTTCACAATTAATATTTGCTAGGTATGGCATGTCTGCATGACATAGTTCCTGCATCTGGAGCATTGCCAGTCTGTTAACCCCAGTGTGAGATGATGCATGCTGTTCGACTGAAACTGGCCAGCTGTCTCTATTTTACTTTTAACCTCTCTTTCTGGGAAATATACTTACCCCATTACTTAGAACTAATCTCTCTATTATAAATGAAACAGATGTGGCTCTCAGGAATGGGGAATGAAGGTCGTCATAAAGTGGTGGAAAATGAGGAACATGCCTTCTGCTTGGCCTCTAGAAACAAGGGAAAGGATCTAGACAACATAATCACAGATATCATAAAAACCTACAATGGTCCCTTGTAAAAATAATTCACTGCCAGAATTGGCCTTGAATTTGGAATTATATGCACCCTCCATTCCAATGTCTGCTGCACTATTTAGCCAGGATTAATTTTTAGACATCAAGAATACAGAATAATAAAAGTGACAAAAAGAAGAAATGCATGAATAAGAAATGAAGGACTCTATAAAAAACAAGAAATGATAGATGGATTTATCTTATAATAGGAAAACATATGTGATCTAGAAACAAACATTATTAGAAGGAGGATAGATGAAATAATGGAATTGCTAGGATAGGAAATAAAGATTACAGAATTAAAAGATAACATACAAGCATATAAAAAGTTAGTACTTTGTCATCTTAGTTACTTGAAGGATTGAAGATAACAATGCCTACTGTACTTGCATAAATTTTATAATTGTAATGTTTTATAAGAAATTAGTTTAACCTTAGTTGTCTATCACTTTCAGTTCTTACATTAAAATAGTTGCTAAAGAGTGCTGTCTGCTGTACTAGGAAACTGCAAGAGCTGGGCCCCTTGAAAAACGGACTATGTTAACAGTATAGGGGAATGCCAAGGCAAGGAAGTGGGATGGGTGGGTTGGGGAGCCAGGCGGAGGGAGGGTATAGGGAACTTTCGGGATAACATTTGTAATGTATATAAAGAAAATATCTAATAAAGAAAGAAAGGAAGAAAGAAAGAAAAAGAAAAAAAAGTATAAGAAAATGTGGTTTTGCTTTGTGTTTATTTTCTGTTTTAAGGAATGATGGATTGAAACTAATGATCTGGGATTCATTAAATTTAAGAATTGAAAAAAATATTAATAGTTGTAAAAACTTTGATGATGTAGCTTTAGTAAATAAAAGACAGGGTCGAAACTTCTTGGTTGTGAGGAGGCAAAAGAATGAAAAAAATTTGGGGAAATGAGGGAGCACTTAAACTGACAGCTTGCATCCACTATGGACTCTGAGGCATTATTGAGTTACCACTGCTCTCATTCCCCACATATTCAACACCCTTCTCATGCTGACACTGGACCTTAGGAAATATTATCCATTTGAGCATAGGTTCATGGGTTTGGAGAAAAAGACAGGAGGAGTGTGCACATCAACATGATCCTTACATGGACAGACAAAGAAGAAGGTACTTTCTGTGTCTTCTAATGTATTCATCACAGCATTGGCCTGAGTGATGTGAAAATACCGCACTCTTTTTATTTTAAAGGTGATGCACCTGAGGCTAAAACAAGCTTCAAGAAGATATAAATAGCCAATGTTTTAGTTAGGGTTTTACTGCTGTGAAGAGACAACATGACCAAGTGATTATAAAGGATACCATTTAATTGGGGGTGGCTTACAGATTCATAGGGTCATTCCATTACCATATAATTGGAATTGTGGCAGCATCTAGGCATGGAGAAACTGAGAGTTTCACCTCTTGTTTGAAGATAGATAGTAGAAGATTCATTTCAAAGGAGCTAGGATAAGGGTTGAAAAGCCCATGCCTACAGTGACAATCACTCTCCAAGGCCAGGCCTAATCCAAGAAGACCACACTTCCAAATAATGACACTCCCTGAGGTAAGCATATCCAAACCACCACAGCTATTGACAGAATTAAGATTTAAAAGTGGATATTAACCCAAAAGCTAGAAATACCCAAGATATAATTCACAAAGCACATGAAGCTCAAGAAGAAGGAAGGTCAGTGTGGATGTTTTGATCCTCCTTAGAAGGAGGAACAAAATAGTTGTAGGAGGAAATACGGAGACAAAGTTTCGAGCAGAGACTGAAGAAAAGGCCATCCAGAAACTACCCCACCTGGGGAACTATCCCTTATACGGTCACCAAACCCAGACACTATTGTGGATGCTAAGAAGTGCATGCTGACAGGAGTTTGATAAAGCTGTCTCTAGAGAGGGTCTGCCAGAGCCTGACAAATACAGATGCAGATGCTCACAGCCAACCATTGAACTGAGCAGAGTCCCCAGTGGAGAAGTTAGAGAAATGACTGAAGGAAATGAAGGGGTTTGCAACCCCATAGGAAGAACAAAATTATTAAACAACCAGAATCCCCAGAGCTCCTAG
This sequence comes from Mus caroli, assembly GCF_978045245.1. Classification (NCBI taxonomy): domain Eukaryota; kingdom Metazoa; phylum Chordata; class Mammalia; order Rodentia; family Muridae; genus Mus; species Mus caroli. Next base: position 109,635,079 of record NW_028227256.1, on the reverse strand, counting down.
TGACTAAACCACCAACCAAAGAGTACTTATGGAGGGATTCATTGTTCCAGCCGCATATGTAGCAGAGGATGGCCTTGTCTGGCATCAATGGAAGGAGAATCCCTTGGTCCTGTGAAGGCTCAATGCCCCAGTGTAGGGGAATGCCAGGGCAAGGAGGCAGGAGTGGGTGGGTGGTAGGAGGGACACCTTCATAGAAGGGAGGATGGGATAGGGGATTCAGAGATAGGGGACCAGGAAAGGGAATATAACATTTGAAACATAAATAAAGAAAATATATAATAAAAAAGGAAGGAAGGAAAAAGACACAGCTCAATAGGTGTGGAGAACTAGCCCCAGTAGTTTTGAGATTCTTAATAATGGGAGGATTGGATCAGCAGGAAATAAAAATCTCAGGCAATGATGCAGGCACAGCTTTTAGCTCTCTCTCTCTCTCTCTCTCTCTCTCTCTCTCTCTCTCTCTCTCTCTCTCTCTCTCTCTCTTTCTCTCTCTCTCAGGTTTTTTCTCTGGGTGCACCTCAACCTTTTATTAGTTACATACTTCCTTATTAGATAGTAATAATACAATAAGGTATAATCAAAAGCCTTTTTATTATTTTTCTCAAGCTGATTACGTTTTCCTGAAAAGCCATATAAAACTATGTCACAAGAAATCACAATACACACAATGTGAAACAAAGTTACAGTTCTGTTTCTGCTAAACCAAGTTATATGTTTTCATTTAGCTCTCAGAAAAACTTCCAAACCACAGGTGGTCTGGGCATAAATGTATGGTTACAGCATTAGCATGAGAAAAGAAAGGCACTAAACAGTCAAAGTAATATTAATATTAATATTTTTAACTTGTCTTAAATTTGTAAAATCTCTTTATTAAGCTCGTTCAAATACCGATTTCTACAATGCTTTTCAAACTTTTTCTGTATTCAATGTTAATTCCCTTTACAACTTTTCCCAGGGCTCTTCCTCAAGTCCTAATTCTATCTCTTAGAACTTGTACCCTAATTTCCTCAGGCAGGAAATATCAAGTGGCCAAATAAATAGGTTCCAGTGTTTCCAGGAAGTTCAGTTCACCAATACGACAGCCCCCTCACAGGGTCTGTACTTTACTACTGTTATATCCTTTTATCTTTTTTATTATGCATACATTTTTCCAATTTCCCAAAGATATTTCTGGATTAAACTTTCTATTATTAGATATCCCTCCTTGTTGGGTCTCTCATTTTTGCTCACCAATCCAAAAGGCACAGTCATTTCTTTCTCTATCTTGTCCTATGCATATTCTTGTCCTTAGTGTCCTAGACCCAGTGTTCCTTTTCCCAGAGGTCTTCAGTCCTCTTAACTACTAAAACTTAAGATTTCACAGAAACATTTGCAGTTTCAAATGTTTCCTGGTACAACTTAGCCATCACAAGTTGGCCAAAATTTCCCAGATAACCATTAAGGTAGTCAGACTCCACATCCAGGACCCCTTGCCCTGTAATGCCAGGGTTGACTGCTTGAATTGCCAGGGCCAGAGAAGTTTATTCCTACAGACATCAACAAATTTCCCTTCTGCATTAATGCTCTCAATTTCTTTCCCAAAAACCTTTAACAGAATTTTATTTGAGGACAAATATGGTATAGAAAAAAGCAAAATAGACAAACAGAAGAAAGAGCAATATAATCTATATACTAGAAAGTCATAGATAGCATATGCATTATTCAGGATCATGGTGATTCAATAGATGAAACTGTAATATGTATCTGCATTTGAAACCATTTGGACCTGACAAGTAGGGAATGTTCTGCCAGGTATTCTGGTTTTTGTTACTGTGAGAAAGCTCTCTGAACAAAGACACACAAGAGGAGGAGAGGCTTTATTTTTTTTTCTTTTCTTTTCTTTTTTCTTTCTTTCTTTCTTTTTTTTTTTTTTGCATACAGGTCATTGTCCATCATTGAGGGAACTGTATGTAAACAACTCATGCCAAAACCCAAAAGTAATCTTGTCTGCTAGTTCATGCAGAATAACCTGTAACCAGAGAACTCCCTCTCTGTTGATGAAGTACAGAAGAAATTACAGAGGATGTTTCTTGAATGTTGCTTCACAGTTTCTTGATTAGTATACATCTAAGACCACAGTTGGCTGGGTCACCCTACATCAATTGACAATAAAGACAACCCAGCACAGACAAGCCCAAGGGTCAATCTGATCTGAGTAATCCCTTATTTAATATCCCCTTCATTGATGTGTGCTGGTGTGTGTGTGTGTGTGTGTGTGTGTGTGTAAGAGAGAGAGAGAGAGAGAGAGAGAGAGAGAGAGAGAGAGTTGTTTGTATTTTTGAGTTTCTTTTTTGTTACTATAATAAAACATCCTATCAAGAAGCTCTTTATCAGAGAAAGGTTTTTTTTTGTTGTTGTTTTTTTGTTTGTTTGTTTGTTTTCCTGAGAATTACAAGTTACAATCCATAACTGCAGGGAAATCACTGTGATTGAAGCTTGGGCAGAGTCAACAGCAAAGAACGGTGATGAATGCAACAGGCTTACACTCAACTGTCTTTCTCTACTTATATACAATTCAAGGCATAGTTTATGAAACTGCATAGCCTAAATTTAAGGTGGTTCTTCCTACATTATTTATCCCAATTAAGGAAGTTCCTCACAAGCATTGAAGAGCCTGATCTAATTAAACACTTATCAAGACTATTTCCCTAGATGATTTTATGTTATACAAGGTTGACAATTAAAACTAGACTTCATAGTGCTTTTATAAAAATTGATATGCTAAATATAGGAACAATACTAGAAACAAGAAAGCTAAAGATGTCTTCTGATGTGTTATTTTTTTTGTTTGTTTGTTAGCTTTTTAAGTGAGAATGGTGATTAGGCCATTGCTGTATTAATGTAATGCCCTATAGAGAAGTTTAAGAACACAAATATAAAAAAAAAAAAATGACTGGACAGAGATTGTAGCTCAGATGGTAGAACACAAAGTTCTGAGTTTGATTGATTTAGAGTACTTGTAAACTCTTCTTGATTGTTTGTTTCATAGAGGTATATTAAGAATGAGACTAACTAGTACTAAAGTCCTGTATCTTTTTTTTTTTACTTTTAAGAATTGATAGTGTCAGTTATACATTTCATATATGCATATGTTCTAAAGTTAATATTGCTTTAACATTATAACACAGGTGCTTGTAATTTCTGCCCATGCTGTCCAAGTAGTATAAATACCATTAGGAGTTAAAAGCCTATACTTAGAGGAAAAAATGTATTTAAAAAGTAAAAAGCACTTTTACTTTCATAAATTGCCTACCAGCATACGTTGAAAGCTTCATTTTTCAATAAAACAAGAATCTTCATAAAAACACACAATAAGGGGTATTGCTTGGCATGTTTCCAATTGGTCATTTAAAGGCATATTTAACTAAAATGAAAGTAGCATCTAATATACAGAATATTACCACAAAAAATCCCTGTGGTTGAACTGAAAAAATAATGATATATGGGGAAACCCTGCTAATTAAGGTCACAATCTACCATGACAGGTTAAGTCTTCTGAGTCCCTTGCAGAAGGGAAGACTCCTTTGAGCACCAGAGCATCCCCTTCTCTTACCTTTTCTTGGAATTGAGAGCCTCTACCTTCTACCTGTGGAAGTTCAATTAGTCCGTGCCATACGTATAAGGTTGATTTCTTTTTTCACAATAAAATCCTACCCAACAAGTACCTGGGTTTCCCGAAATGCCTTTCCAGAAAAATGAGCCATTCACTCTACTTAAAACTCCAGCCAAGCTGGGCGGTGGTGGCCCACAGCATTAATTCCAACACTTGGGAGGCAGAGGCAGAGGCAGAAGGATTTCTGAGTTCCAGGCCAGACTGGTTTACAAAGTGAGTTCCAGGACATCCAGGGCCATACAGAGAAACCCTGTTTAAAAAAAAAAAAAAAGGAAAAGGAAAAGGAAAGAAGAAGAAGAAAAAAAAAAAACTTGAGTCAATTATTTCATTCATCCTGAAAAATCCTTCCCATTCTCCAAAGTAAATATACAGTCCTTTTATATCCTGAATAAAGTCTATGCACACAAACCCATCCCTAATAAATATCTGCAGACAAATATGATCATCTAAGAAAGCTATTTCACTGAATATTATAGGATAATATCTTGGTCTAAGAAACTTATAACACTAGATCTTTAGTGAAGACATTTTCTGCCTCCCATCCCAGAAGCATGACAAACCACACCTGGTCCCTGATATGCCTAGCACAATGATTTTGATACAGTAATCAAAAAATAAGAGACAGTTTTTCAGTGCAAAAGGCCAAGTTCCACTGAGCAACTTAGACAATAACCAGTAAATTATCATCAAATATAGGTCAATAACAGAACCTGGAATAAACAAGTAAGTCCAAGTCTGGGTATCAGTGTCAGGGTTACTACCTAAATTATGTAGATTAAAGTCAACTGTATAAAAATCACCATAAATCACCTCACCGGGAATAACATCAATTGACTCAATGAGCTGCACGTGTAAACCATTTCCCATATCTCAACATTGGAACTGGCAAAAGCAGAAATTAAAATGTCAGTATTTCAGAGAAACTGTACTGAGTTCCCAGTTACCAGATCAGATTGCTTACAATCCCCTTTTAACTCCAACTCCAGGGATTTTGATAGTTTCTTCTGTCCTCCAAAGCCAGTTGCATGAATGTGTGTATACACACAGATTTAGTTTGCTTTTCTGTTGTTGTGATAAAACATTCCAATCAAAGCAACTTTCTATGCAGAGATTGTATTTCATATTACACTTCTACAAAATTGTCTATCACTGAGATAAATCAGGGCAGAAACACAAAGTAGAAACCTGTAGCAAACAAAACAACAAAACAAAACAAAACAAAACAAACAAACAAAAAAAAGGTTGAAGAATGGTACTGGCTTCTGTTCACCTAACTTTCTTATATAATCAGGCCCACCTGCCTAGGGATGGCACCACTCAAATTAGCCCCAGTTCTCCTATATCAATCAGCAGTGTGGGAAATCTCTCACAGACATAGCCACAGACTAGTCTGATCTTGTCAATATGCTTATATGCATTAAAGAATGGCCATTTAGCTTTTCATCACCTAGTAGATGTCTCTTTACTGGAGAAGACTTCTTCCAGTGGCCAGTAATCATCTACACCTTTTTTTTTTAATGGCAAAGGCCTTGTGAGATTTCCCTTGTACATGTTGGATTTCATGGGTACAACCTCCTTCTCATTTCTAGAAGACACACAATCTATCAGCAGAGCCTTGATCCTCTTACTCTTATAATCTTCCTGCCCTCTCATTTGGAAAATTCCTTCAAGTCTGAGATGTAGGTGTTTTTCTGTAACTACACAAGTAGGGTTGAGGAACAACATGATTACTTGTTCTAGGCTTTCTGTTCCGTTCTGGTTTTATGTAACAGTTGCTGTGGTGATGTAAATGATAATATTCTAGTATTAGTCAGGGCTCTCTAGAGTCACAGAATGTATGGAATATCTTTCTGTATTGAGGAAATTTATTATCATGGCATACAGTCTGTAGTCCAACTAAGCAAACAATGGTCAACTGTGAAATGGAAGTCCAAGAATCTAGTAGTTGCTCAGTCCCACAAGGCTACTTGTTTCATCTGATCATCTCTAGAAGTAGATTCCAACAGATGTGCTGGTAAGTAAATAAAAGCAATGAAAAAGAATGAATCTTCCTTTTTTTCAGTGTCTTCTGTCTCCAGCAGAAGGTATGTACCACCATGCCTGAATCTGGGACTTGTTTTGTCTCAGGCTGACCTTGAACTCAGAGATTTCCTTGCCTTAGTCTCCTGGCATTAAAGGTACATGCTACTGGGCCTGGGCCTAAGCTTTTCATAGCAACTGTGCCTGAGTATCTCCATGCCAAGATCCAGGTCAGAATCTTGTATATTCCATCTTCAAGATCTGGATCATGGGTGAGCCCTGCAATTCTGGATTGCAGTTCATTCAAGATATAGTAAAGTTGACAACCAGGAATAGCCATTACATCCATTTATTAGGCCTGGCATTTGAAGACTTATTCCATAGATAGTGGAACTGTTTAGAGGAAGCTTAGGAGGTGTGCCCTGAATGAATGGAGAAAGTTACTAGAAGAGTGTTTTGAGAATTTAAAGATTATTTTTAGTTTTCCTCTCCCCTTCCTGATTCTGGATGAAGATGTGGCATTTAGCTTACTGTTCCAGGTAATATATATATATATATATATATATATATATATATATATATATGCTTGCCACAGTTCCCTGTCATAATGGCGATAAACTCTCATCCTTGTGGAAACACAGCTTCAAATAAAGCCACTTTCTATAAGTAGCTTTGGTTATGTTTTATAACAGTCTTCATCAATTGCCAAGAGAAGCTTCCTTTATTAAGAATAGGATCTACAATCTTCTATGGATATAAGGGTAAGAATTTAGTATATATAGTTAGAAATTATGCCAGTCTAAAAATGTGGCAGTAGTGAGTTCTCCTCTAGGGTCCAATATCTTACCTACCATAGCTTGGCTAGTTTTATAGTAGTAGGTACAAATATTTTCCTATTGAGGAGGTATTAAATCAAAGTAGATAACTGTTTACTAGTCTTAAGAAGTAAGTTCCTGCTACTACATTATTGCAAGTATCTTCCCATGTTGATAATTGTTGTGGTTCATGAGTTTTACAGGTCTTACTATTTTAATTAATACTTTTAATTGTTTCCTTCCTTGGCAATTTGCATAACACATTTGGATACTGTGAGAGCTATTCCTCATAACAAAGACTATCAGTTAAGTTCTCACTTTATTACTCCGAGTCTTGGTCTAAAGCAGAGTATCTTCAGCAATGAGGGTCTCATCTTCAAGTCATGGGAGGCAAGTAAGGGCAATGACAGTAGCCTATATTATATTAATAATCTCTTTGAATTTTTCTAAAAGACAACCTAACGATTTATTGTTCAATAAAGATAAAATTAAGTTTTTCTATGGCTTTTCAAATATCATTTGTGATTTTTCTCCTTCCTCCTTCTCTCACTATATGTACCTTCCACTGTGCTGCAGATGATGGAGGTTCTGAGCTCAAGCTTAAATAAGGACTCTTTAACTTTTCATAAATTTTGTACTTTTGGTGGTCTCCAGTAGGGAACTCATGATCAGGACATACATCTGGGGGCTCATCCAGGATCCCATATCATTCCCTTCCCCCATCTCCCAAACCTTCTGCATGTAGGCTCAAAGACATACTGGTAAGTGTGCTTTGCATGATGTTTGTGTGAATATCTGTTTTTTTGTTTTAGTAAATATGTATACCATTATACTTGTAATTTGGTACTACCATACAGAACACAAAGGGACACACGGGACTCCCAAGGCAACAGGGGCCAGGAGATCTTCATGGCATACTAGAAGCCAGTGCTGGAAGGGGTTAAAGTAGTGACAACATCAGGGCAAACAAGAGTGGCAACCAAACAATTAATTATTCTTCTATATACAGGGGCTCAGGTTGCTAGAGAACAAGCTAGTCATGAGACACCTGACATTACAGTGGCCCTCCCCCTTAGGATCATGGAACTCCACATGACCAGGAGAACCAAACTATAAAATGCTAGCCCTTTTCTACCAGTGATTTATACAATTAGAAGATTCATATAACCAATTTTTTGGAGAGGCCAGGGGCCCTTATAGATCTTTCTGATTCAGAAATCTTTACCTATCAAGCTATTGAGATAATTGTAAACAACTTCTGCCAATTCTCTTCAGCACAGAATAAAGAGAGAAAATTATTAATGAGGCTCAGAAATTAGTTCTGGGTGGTAATGGAGCCCTTAATACTAAGCAGTTGTTTAATGACTCCTTTTTTTCTTTAGATAGACCCAACATGGACTTCAACATGACTAAAGGTAAGGAGACGTTCTTGGCTTAATGCCAGACTCTAACAGAGGGGTTCTTGGTGATTTCTTGCCACTGCAGAAATTGGCTAAGAAAGGAGATGTTAGACAGGAAGTTAGAGAGTCCCCTTTCTCTTTCTAGAAAGAATTATGACAATTTTTTTTTAGACTTCTAACCCACTAGACCCAGAGTCACCAGAGAAAAAGTCAACAGTGATGATAGCCTTTGTCAATAAAGCAGTGACAGACATAAGTTACAAAGAGTAGATTAGATACAGAAAAAAAAATCTAAAGGAAATGGTGGCAGTAGAGAACAAAGCATACAATAACTAAGAGTCTTCCAAAGACAAATAGGCCCATCCCAATGCTAAAGAAATGTGGGATTTTGCTAAAATCATGGTGGCACAAAGTGGAAGAAACAATGACAACTGTAGCATCTAGCCTGCAACAAACATGAGACCACCAACAAGGGATAAGTCCTATCTCCAGAAAAAAACTGTACATATTGCAAGGAGACAGAACCTTAAATCAAAGATTGCCCTGATCCCATATCCCAAAAACAAAAAGGGGGGTTAAGCAAAAGTGATAGAAATAGAACTAAGTGACAAGCTAAATGGGCATAGGACCCCTCTCCCTGAACCTAGAATAACCATCAGACTAGAGGTGAAAACTATTAAGTTTCTAGTATGTACAGGAGCTCAACCTCCAGTACTCACAGAGGCCTATTGAACACAGTCAAATTAAAAAGTAATCAAAGCAAAAAGAAAAAGACATGAACCAATACACATGATACACATGGATTACCCAAAGAATGGTGGGTCACAGAGTGGTATAGGTCTCACACTTCTTAGTCATGCCTAAATGTGCCTACTACTTATTAGAAAAAGACTTCCTAACCAAAATTGGAGCTCACATTTCTATTGACTCTGAGGGGATTTCCATCATGGGTTGAAATATTCGGCCAGTGCAGCCCTTTCCTTTATTTCTGAAAGATAAATGTATAGACTACACAAAAGAATTGAGCCCTTCATAGAAAAAAATCTTCAATTGATTGTCATAATTCCCCCTCAGCCTAGACAGAGACTGGGCAACTGAGACTAGTGGCTCATCAAGGCACTGTTTAGATAGAATTAAAATCAGAGCCTAGACCAGCATAGTCTATACAATACCCAATGCCACAAAAACTAAAAAGAAAGGATCTCTCCCCATGTTAGAAAGCTCAGAGACCTGGAGATTCTTATGCCCTGTCAATCCCCATGGGAAAAAATGTCTCATGCCAGTTAAGAGGCCCACTTATAATAATATAGGCTCATACAGTGCATACAATGATTCAATAAGTGAGCCATGGACATCTATCCCCTGGTACCTAACCCATACACTCTGTTAAGTTCTGTAGAACATTCCAATATTTGGTATACCATATTAAACCTTAAAGATGATTTCCTCAGTTTCTCCTAGCACCTAAGAGTCATCAAATAGTTATTCACTTTTAAATGACCAAATCATGACAAAGGATTCAATGGACAACTTACAGGAACTTGGCTATCCTAGGGATTCAAGAATTTGCCAACTATCATTGAGGAGGCTCTGCACAAGGACCTGAGTGTGTACTTCTGAGAACACCCTAGAAGAATGCCAGTGAAACACAGAAGACTTACTGATGGATGTAGATGATCTTGGTTATCAAACATCAACCAAAAAGGCACAGCTATGTCAATATAAGATAACATACTTGGCCTACATTTTAAATGTGGGCCAACACTGAGTGTTTGAGGCTGAAAAATAAACTATTTTGAAAATCCCCTTTGCAATCGCCAGACAGGAGGTACCAGAGTTCCTCGGGTCAACAGGTTTCAGGCAATTACTGATTACTGAATTTATAGAACTGGCTAAGTAGCTCTATGAAAACACACACACACACACACACACACACACACACACACACACACACACAAAGCCTTTTTAATGGACTGAGGCTCAAGAAGACTCTTTCCATAGACTCTTTATTGCTGGCTCCAGCCTTAAGGCTGTCTGATTTGACTAAGCATTTCCACCTCTATGTGGACAAGGACAAAAGCATAGTCAAAAGAGCCTTGACTCAGTTGGCAAGCCCATAGAACAGTATTGTTCCCTATCTGTGAAATCGATTAGATCCAGTAGACTTGAGATGGCTGCCATCACGACCACTAGTCTGCTAGTTAAAGACAGGAAAAATTTTAGCATTGAGACAAGAACTGTATATCACCACTTAAGCAAGGCCAACATCACTCATTATCAGAGATTACTACTCAACCTCCCACATAGCTATCTGCTTCTTGCCAAGAATAGTCCTAAACCTAGCTGCCAGGGTCTAGTCTGCACAAGAGTTTGGGGTTGTCCAGGACTAGAAATATCTGGTATGAGAATAAGAAAACACAAAATTGAGATACAGTGTTGACAGGATGGTGTATTGGCATGTGAGCCCTTGAACTCGGGAGTCAGGGTGATCACCTAGATTTGATTCAGCCCCAGTCTTTTATTGAAATCATACAGAGCCAGGCAGTTGTGGTACATGTCTTTAATTCCAGCACTTGGGAGGCAGAAGCAGGCAGATTCTGAGTTTGAGGCCAGCCTGGTCTACAAAGTGAGTTCCAGGACAGCTGGGGCTATACAGAGAAACCCTTCCTCGAAAAACAAAAACAGCAGCAGCAGCAGCAACAACAACAACAACAACAACAAATCATACAAGGAAATTTGGTTACAATATTCACAGGGCGATGGGTGAATGCTTCTCTATTTTCTTGTGTCAAATATGAATGACTCAGGAGGGGTGACATGATGAAAGTCATTTGTATTCCTTGTTTCTGTATAATTCCTTCATTATTAACATTATTTTTGTTATACCTTCTTTTGCTTTGTTTTGTTTTGATTTTAGTTGTGTCTGTGCTTGGATGAAACCTAGTGCTTTGGACACTCTAGGCTACTGCTCCCTCACTGAACTGTACCTACTATCAGGGTTATTTTTGAGCCATTTTAAACACAAGAAAACACACACCCATCTCAGGAGGTATCAACATGATTAACTGTATGGTGAGTTACACAAAATCTCAAAATTTCATCCATGACAGTCTGTATTTATTATGGTAGCATTAGTGACTTTTTAATGCTGTGAACATACCAGGACAACCAATGTAAGACAACGCTTATTTTGCCTTATAAATCCAGAGAGATAATGTCTATCATCAAGTATGCATAAACTGAAACCCAAGTTTTTAAATAGATGAGCATATGAGGAGCATTTCTCATTCAAACAGTGCAGGGACCATGTAAATAATTAGCATTTCTTAAAGTAATACTGTTGTGGACTAATGATAAAATAATAAAAATATTCTCTTTTGACATAGTACATTAAATATCAAACCTCAATATCAACAAATAGTTTCAATTCAAAATAAATGAATGAAGATGGCAACTGATGCCTGCTTAGTCCATATTTTATAAACCTATCTAATAACCCATGTTCTTAATATACATTCATTGTATAAATTATGTTTTTATACAATCTGATTTATCTAGACATTATTCAATTATCTAATACTCCAGGATTATTGGAATAAAAGAGAATTATAAATGAAGATCTCTGCCCTGTGGAACATATATCCAATAGTGTTGTTTCTCCAGCTCTAGTAGCAAGAAAGGAAAGTGTCAAAGGTCAGAATCCAAGTCTTTTAAAAGGGACCCAAAGCTGTAACTATAGAGCTAGGAGAAGTTGGAAGTCAATAGAAGTGACCAGTGCATTTCTTTCATTTGTGTTAGTGTCATGCAGAGGAGTTAGGAAAATACATCTTAACATTGCATTTTTTATGTGGATATGTGGCTGGTGAGCTGGAATTTCTCATTTTCTAGGGTCTCTTCAGTTTCCCCTGGAGAATGACTCTTGTTACTGAGCCATTCTGGATTAGCATTTCTACTACGAGTATTATTTCCTGTCAAATGATGTAAGTTATCTTTATACTAGTTTTCTCTTTATCTCCATCACATCACTGTATCTCTTCATAGCCAACTCACATTATTGTCACCATTGTATGGCCTATATATCTATTTCTATTCATATTTCTAGCAGGTGGATTTTCAATATTTTCTTTGTCTATATTTGGGGCACAGTAGTTAATGAGCGACAAAAGAACAATGTGATGCCAATTTTGATGGTGAATAATTTTTGCCCACCTAGATCTAGAACCACCAAGCAGTTGAGCCTCTGTGTGAGTCTGTGAAAAATAACTTAGTTAATTGGGGTGGGAAGGTTTAGCTTAACTCTGGAGAATTGGGTTTCAACTCTATTCATAGGGCTGAGGTTCTATATAGAACAACATAGAGAAAGTGAACTGAGACTCAGCATTTCTCTCCCTTTCCTGACTACTGATATAATGAGAATAACTATGACACATTATTGCCATCATGACTTCCTCATCATGATCGATGTTATTCTCAAACTGCAAGTCAAAGGATTTATAGAAAAAATAGTTTAATCCTATTTTTATTTATTTATTTATTTTTAATTTTCAAAATCACACTTATTTTTAAAGTCTTTCTGCCAGGAAATTTGTTATAGATTTAATTTTCTAATTTTGAAAATGATCAACCATTTTCTTCTAAAAATACTGCTCTGTTAGTCATAATTGTAGAAATTACAAGAAAATGTGTTCATTGAAAAAGGCACAACCCACAGAATGGGACTGTCCATACAGTCGGTTCTGCATTCCTACTGTGGTTCAAAAATCTGTGGATTATAACTGTTCTTTTTGTTGTTGCTGTTGTTTCTGTCTTTTAATTATATATTTTCATTATTTATATTTCAAATGTTATTCCCCTTTCCAGTTTCCCCTCCAAAACCCCCCCTGTCCCCCTTGCCCTGCTCACCAACCCACCCACTCCTGTTTTCTGGCCCTGGCATTCCCCTACATTGTGGCTAAGAGCTTTCATAGGACCAAGTGCCTTTCTGCCTATTGATGACCAACTAGGCCATCCTCTGCTACATATGCAGTTGGAGCCATGAGTCCCACCATGTTTATTCATTGGTTGGTGATTTAGTCCCTGGGAGCTCTGGGGGTACTGCTTAATTCACATTGTTGTTCCTCCTATGGGGCTGTAAACCCCTTCAGCACCTTCGGTCCTTTATCAAGCTCCTACCATGGGGAACCTGTGCTCAGTCCAATGGATGGCTGTGAGCATCCACTTCACTATTCGTCAGGCACTGGTAAAGCCTCCCAGGAGACAGCTCTATCAGGCTTTGTCAGTAAGCACTTGTTGACATCCATGATAGTGTCTAGGTTTGGTGATTATATATGTCATGGGGCAGGTGGGGCAGTTTCCGGATGGACATTCCTTTAGTCTCTGCTCCACACTTTGTCTCTGCAACTCCTCCCATGGTTATTTTGTTCCCCTTTCTAAGAACTGAAGCACCCACTCTTCTTGAGCTTCATGTGGCTTGTGACTTGTATCTTTGGTATTCCAAGCTTCTGGGCTAATATCCACTTATCAGTGAGAGCATGTCATGTGTGATCTTTTGTGATTGGGTTAAATTACTCAGGATGATATCTTCCAGATCCATCCATTTGCCTAAGAATTTCATAAGTTCTCAGTGGGTAAAGGTACCTGCTGCAAGTTTAATTAACTTAGTTTGATTCTCAACACCCACTGGTAAAACAAACACCTCCTAAAAGTTTTCTTCTAACTTCTACATGAGAACTAAGGCATGAGCCTGTGAGTGTGTGTGTGTGTGTGTGTGTGTGTATGTGTGTGTGTGTGCATGCTCATACAGTAAATTAGTAACTTAACTCTTTAGATGTGGAAAAATGAAAAGTTTATGATACTTAGTTTATTCATTGTTTTAGAAAAAATTAATCCCAATCCATACAGTAAATTAGTAACTTAACTCTTTAGATGTAGAAACATGAAAAGTTTATGATACTTAGTTTATTCATTGTTTTAGAAAAATTTAATCCCAATCCATGGTTTTTACACTGCCTTTGATCAGTTAGTTCCTGGATAAACACATACACAAACTTTATATTTATAATAATTCATAACAAGCACAAGAGCCAGGCAGTTATCTATCTATGCTGTTATGTCTGTTTCTCAGCCAAAAATCCCATTGTATAATTTGCCATGTTTCCTCTGGGTTGCTCCTAATCCCAATTTTTGCCAACCTACGTGACCATTATTATTATTGCATGAATCACCTAACTCATGGTGACTTCTCTTCCATTCACCTTCTTCTCCCCATTGTGGTTCTGCTCTTTCCCCCAATCTAGAAACTCTAATCCTTGCTTTTGTTTCTTCTGCCCAGACCTTTGCTTCTGGCACCTTTATTCACCTATCAGAAATAACGTGGAGGTCACCTAGTGTCACTTGGGTCTACCTGTGGTCTCTCTTGACTCTAGGGCAACCAGACCTTAAGGAACCAGTATTAATATTAGAATACAAGCAGTATCTGGCCAACCCACTACAATTCCTTCTCTAGTGTACTAAGAACACACTTGATTCCTTGGCAGTTGTGGGACATACAAATGCAATGTAGAGTTTGAACTTCCTGAGGACACCCAAGCTCATTTATTATGGAATGCTTCTTGTATACATGGAAAGAGAGTAGGGGACAAGACCTGAGCTTTCCTCTGCCTGACATCCATGGCATCATTTACCAAGTGATAGATAATAAAAGACTGGAGTGTAAACATGGAGGTGTTTAGCCCAAATTGTATCTTACTTGTTCATCAATTAGTACAAGGAACGTGATAAACATGCATATATTGACCCACGGAGAAGACGAACCATTGCATACATGGAGTAGTTCATTCCTTCTGTGGTCTACAAAAGATCAAAGAGTCAACTCTTCAACCTTTGCCCTTCAACTATTATATTTGGAGAAGATAAGGTATACATATTAATTACATGCCAAATTGCTAAGACAAAATAGCTGACAGACTAACTTAATGAGGGAAAGTTTTGGTTTTGCTCAGTTTGGGGGAAGTGTTGATGGCAGGGATGATATGGTTGGTTGTAAGAGTTGAAGCTTTCTACATATTGAGATTCTGAATATATAATAAGAGTGCTTCCTGAGATTTTGGGTTGTTTTATTCTCTTATGACTTATTTAATAATTTATTTTGGCAAGTGTATCTGTTTTTAACACATCGGTTTCATCTAGTAAATTTCTATCTAACGTGTTGAGCACACAGAATTCCCTCATTATTTAATGAAAATTGTTATTTACTTTCCCTTTTTGCTTTACATTTTTAAAGTTTTATCCCTTTAGATACTCTTGAAAATTCTTTGAGAATGTCGTGCATATACAATGGATATAAGCATGCATATGAATATCTATACAACGTTATGCATATACACAAATAAATCTATAACTAGGAATGAAATTTGAAATTTGTAACTGGACAAAAATGCACTTTAAGGAACAAAAAAATGAGCCAGGTGTAGTGGATCATGGCTACCATCCTAGAACACTGGAGACAGAAAGCATCAGGTCATGAGTTTGAGGTTAATCTATACTATAAGGTTAGATTATCTCAGGATACCAAAAACATGAAACAACCAGTCAATCAAAAGAGCTCCCAAGGGTCTGCAAAGTCAAGAACCTTGACTTTACAAATTCTGTTTGATCATTTGTTAAAGGAACTCACTATTAGAAGACAAAAAAAAAAAAAATTGCCACAAAAGAGTGGTACGCAACAAGAGAAAAAAAATCACAGAAGCAATCAATATGTGATGTATACATGCATGTGATTATTATAGTGGGTAAATTGTATGATTAAGCTGTGTGATTGGTATAATTAAAATGTCATCTTTGTAGCCCAAGAGTTAATTTCCATATTAAATTGGACAATTTCTCTATTGACTTTCCTGCTTCAGAAAAGGCTAAGTCTTCAGGGTTGCTGAATTTGATTAGTTACAGTGATCAGGATAGGAGTCTCTATCCTAGTCTCACTGTTCTTATTAACTTTAGATGCGAACTTCATGCAGTTTAGAATAATGAATGATAAGAGCTTTGATGAAGAAATTGCCTAAATCATAGGGGCCTTTGGGCATGTCTTTTTGTGGGAACAGGGTGGTTCCTGATTATTAATTTGCTGTGATAGAGCAAAGAAAGAAAGAAACATCTTTATAATTGTTAGTATTTGTCAGGTAGCTGAGTAATCAAAAAATATCTAAATGGCGTCCTAAAGAAAGTACCATTCTTAACAGTTTATTTAATAGTGTTAGATTAATCAATGATTAGACGATATGAGACACTGGCTCTTTGGTTAAAAGCTTTTAATCCCACTGTTCAAGTAGTAAATAATGAAACCTAGAAATAAAAAAAATGAATATTCCTAGAGGATAAGGGGTGAGATTGTTGAAATAATAATTGGATATATTTGTTGTTCAAAGAAACATTAATAAATCAGTGTGTGTGTATGTATGTGTGTGTGTGGTTGTGTGTGTGTATATGTGTGTTAATATCTAGAGATAATAACAAGGTGTGAGGTAGCTCAGTGGATAGAGCATCTCCACACAATCATGATGGCCTGACTTTGTTCCTTACAACCCATGGTGGGGAAAGCTATATATAAAAGGAAATGCCTGTAATTCTAGAAGCAGGTGTTGCAGGCTATTAGAACAAATTGTGAATGAGATTGTGCTGTTTACTGGAATGACATTTTTTCTAGTAGTGGTCTGGATCAGTCTTAGTGCATACCTTTAATCCCCCAGTGTGGAACACAGAAATGCAAATAGTATACACCTTTAATCAAAGCACAATGAAGATAAAATTATTTTATCTTTGAAAAAAGCACCCATGTTTGAAAAAGATGTCTAATTGAATGGCAAGCAAGATAATGAATCAGAGAAACATTTGGCAAAATATGATATTTTTCACAATTCTCAGAGGGGAGCTACTTGAGGGATCAATGAAGAGAGACAGAGGAGGAAGCAGTTTTGTCAGGACAGTTTATAGAGACCGGATGAAGAGTGAATAAGCTAGATACAGGTGAAGACAGATGAGTCGGAGAATGAAAAGGAGCTAGAAGATTAGATTACCAAAGTTAGTTTAGGGCAAGCAGAACAGTCAGAGGCCAAGAGAGAAGCCAGATTTAATCTGTCAGCTTGGAGAAAAGTTTTAGCAAGAATAGCTGAATTGAATCAGTCATATAGAAATCAGAAAAGAATTAGTAAGTGGTGAGCTTATTTAATAATAAGTCTTGGAGGCTGAAAACATTCTAGAACTAGATAATATTGCATAAAGTGTAGAAGCTTCCAGGACTAGTTCTAAGATAGTAGACAGAGATAGTAAGCCTTGGAGACCACAATTACATCAGGCAAATAAAAGATATGTTTACAACCCAGAGGCAATAAAGGGATCTTAAGTGGGTACCTGAGGATATCTGACCAGTCAGCAGCCCAGTCAAATATCCAAGCTCCAAAGTCAGTGAAAAAATATGCCTCAAAACTTCAAATGGAGAATAGTTGAAGAGGACAGCTGACTTTGATTATTGGCCTCCAAAATTTTCTTTTTTGGCATGCACACACACACACACACACACACACACACACACACACACAGAGAGAGAGAGAGAGAGAGAGAGAGAGAGAGAGAGAGAGAGAGAGAGAGAGAGAGAGAGAGAGACGACCTTGTATGTGTACACTGGAGAAATATTAGTTTTAGAAAATATATGGGAGAAACAAGAAAGGAATATTGAATTTCAACCCTATGATAAAATAAAGTCTAAATAATGCAAATTACACAACAACTGGGTTTCAAGAAAAATCAGGCCATATAACTAAGGCTGTTTTTCTATGACATTATAGAAAGAAGTAGCAAGACCTGGAGAATCATGGACAAGAGCAGGTATTTGGCTTAGAATTTATGTTTAAAGCAAGAATGTGCTGATCTGGGCAGGTCAGTAGTACCTATTAAAACAGAACTGTACATCTTAGACAGTGGGAACAGGAAGCAAGGATTAAGATCTCAATATAAGAGCAAGTAAAAGGCTGTTGCTGACCATACTAGTGCAGAGTTGACTAGTTCCTCTTGGCAAAAGTTGTCAATTCAGTGTTTCATTTACTTCAGTTACATCAAAATATTTGTCTTCTAAACAGCTCCAGCACAAGGCTGGAAACAAATTATAGTCTCTCCATTGTGGCTCTCTAGTTATATTAACAGATCTCTAGACCTAAGCACAGAAAATGTCATGTTATAGGCACCATCTGACTTTAAAACCCTGCAAAGGTCCCAACATCTGCCAAAAATGGAATCAAAGATCTAATCCATCAAAAACCTAGTCTGTAGTTTTGTAGTTCCAGGATGTAAGAAAATCCCCAAATGTGCGAACTTTGCTTTTTGGCTTCTGTAGTTCTTCTTCTTGCTAACGGGATGTGACTCTATGCATAAGTCATAGAGAACTGTGAAGATTGGGACTGCATGATTTAGGCAAATTTCCCATGCTGTTGCCAACCAGTGATAAAGATTTTATTATTTATTTTTATTTTGTCATTAATAATGTCAATGAGTGTTCTGTGGTGGATTTAATTCGTAACACTCAAACTAAAGTATGAACCTTTCCATTTCCACTTAAGTAAGAAGGACAAGGTCTCAAAAATGGCCAATGGCTTACTACAACACCCAATCATAAATTGCCAGAACATGAATACAAAGTCAGGTGTAGCTTACATTATTAACCACATTTTTCTTTTTGGTCATGTGGCCCTGAAAACTTCTCCACATTAGTTCTGGAAAGGTGTAAACTTCCTTGCAGCAACAAAGACATTTAAAGAAATGTGTGTACCCTCCCTCTCCCCATCAAACTATAGAAACAACAGAGTTCAAGAAACTGAAGGTTTTTCAGAAGTTTCATTGCAGGGAGGAGGAAAAGTTTGATGCACTGAAGCCAACCAGATGTGTAGCTTTTCTACAAGAAAGAAATTTCAGACAATTCTAATAATTACTGATACTACTCTAAAGGACAGAATGGAGGTAAAACCGTGATGGTTCAGTGATGGATGAGACTACATCTTGTCCAGGAGTGCTTAGTTATACATACCCATTGCTTTCTCATCAAACCTAAACCTCATCTCAGCTGCTTAAAGGAAGATGTACCAAGCAAGTTGTGACCCCATTGTTCCTCTCTCCTACTCAGTCACATTGAATAAATTTTTATCTGTTTTATACTGATACTATCTTTTAATTAGGCTATTGAGCACAGATACAGAAACCTGATTTTTTAGGGCTGCAGGGGACAAAGCTCTGACCCTAGCATCTCCAGTAAGGACAGCGAGAATCAATCCCTATCAGCTCCTTTCTGAACTGAGGTATATTACACTTTTGCCTTTTTAAAACAATCAAGCATATTGTGTAGGCTATAAATAGAACATGGAAAGTGTTGGTATATCAGAAGAGCTTGTGATTCTGGTCAGAGAAATACTGGTATGTCAGTTTAACACTGGAAACTCAGGTAGATAGCTCAGACCCTTATAAGAAAGATGGAACTACTCTGTAAACAATTTTGAGGATCACAAAGATAAGTATTCAAAATGGGAAGAACAAAATAAAATGTTGTTTTTTATCTTTGGATAATTGTCAAAGATTGTGAGATTTATGACATCACCAAGATTCTGAACAGAATATATCTTTTGACCAGCAGTTGGAAAGACATCATTGAGGAGAGCTACATTTCCTGAAATGTGTGTAGGCCTTGTAATATCCTCTTTAAGAAGTTGAAAGCAGAGATCTACCATCTTATGGAGGAAAAATGTCAGGTCTAGTGGGGGCAAAACCTGGAAAATATTCTCAAGGTTATGTTTTCAGATACCTTGGCAAACTTATTGATTGCATGCCTCTAGCACAAAATGAAATTCCAACTCTAAGAGACTGCCTTTGCTGACATCTGAACACTATCTCCAAGAAGGTGGGTATGTCCCTATAAGAAGACTTTTTTCACATTGCAAGTGTAGGAAGACATTAGTTTATAGATACAATCTAACTGTTCTGGAGTTAACAATTAAAACACAATTACTTGTTATTTATTCTTGCCTTTCAAAGCCAAGGCTTTATGTTGGCTAACTTCCAATTACAAAATGCTGGTGAGAGCGAGTTCTCTCTCTCTCTCTCTCTCTCTCTCTCTCTCTCTCTCTCTCTCTCTGATTCTCACTCTTTCTGTCTTTGTACATAAATAAGCAAATGTTTGTATGAGACTTCTTTGTATGCAAATATGTTTCTAAATCTATTAGTGCTTCATGTATCCCATTTGTGCCTGTATTCCATTTGGTACCATTTCTTCTGTTTGTTTTGTCCTATTTTGGATTGTTTTCATTCTATCTAATTTTATTTTGTTGTTATTATTTTTAGATCTGTGTTTTCCTTCTTATGAGAATGAGAAATAAAATGTGTGAATTAGGTTGGTGGGGAAGTCAGGAGGATCTGGGAGGAGTTGGAGGAGAAGCAACCATAATTAGAATATATTGTGTAAAATATATTTTTCTTGCTCCAAGAAAAATTAACAGGTAAATATGACATGATTCTGATATTCCAATTTAAGATTTTTAGATGACAGTGGATGCTGATTAGAGGGTCCAGTGCTTTACATGCCTACTGTTCAAAACAGGTCAGTTAATCCTTGGGATTGAAACCACTCTGTTGACTAGTTCTCATTCCTTAGTTAATTGTAGTTAAATGTGCAATTAGAATAACACAATATTCCAAATAGCAAACATCATGAGTCTGAAAGGAGTGTTGCCTTTGTATGTTGCCTGAACAGAATATCTGAAGATGCTACCAATGCCTATGTATTCTGAATAACTACAAACCTCTTCAGATACACAGTCTATGTCTTGATAGAACAATGAGTAAGTAATGGGGCTGAGCGGGAAGTTGTATTCTTATATTGTCTAAGGATGAATCTGCACTCTGCAATATAGAAAAGTATCTGTATATCCATATTATTATCATCTTAGTATATAAACATTGTTAATGGTCTGTTTGTATGAGTTAATTTCCTCTAGCCCAAATGGCCTTAGCATAGTGCACAGCTAGTACTAGAAGACACCAGTTAGATTCAGTGTTTCATGAAGCACCTCTGAAATGATGATGCTAAATAATTAGAAAATAATGCAGTAGATGATAAAGAGAGAATAACCAATACAAAGCTGACCATAAGACCAGATGAACAAGGCTGAGTTCGGAAATGACTGATGAACTCAGTCTCTCTGCCCTTAGATAACCTGATCCCTATAATGTATGGAAAGAGTAAGAAGTCACATTTTCTCAGGTTGTGATGTTCTTACTTCATTGAATCCTAGTTCCACAAACAAAAATAATCTTCAATTTTCAATTCCTACCCCTGTTCACCTGTGTAGTGAAGTCAGCAGGCACTAGAGTATTGTAGTTACAAAGGGAAAGATCATTTTATAATTTATTTTTCTTTTTAAAATTCATGTATTTTATATTTTATTAATGTAAAAAAATAGAAAAATATAACTAAAGTTCTCTATGAGTACAGATATCTTGGCACAGTATGTGTCTTGAGGTTTTGAGGTTTTCATTGTTATTAATAGACATCCTGACCATGGTACCATTTTTTTAAGATTTTATTTTATGTATATGAGTACACTGTGACTATCTTCAGACACAACAGAAGAGGGCATAAAATCCCATTACAGATGATTGTGATCCACTATGTGGTTGCTGGGAAGTGAACTCAGGACATCTGGAAGAGCAGTCAGTGCTCTTAACCACTGAACCATCTCTCTAGCTCTATGGTACCTCTTATCATTGAATTAGGGCCTGTCTTACACTTTCAAAGTTTCAGTCTGTTATCATGATGGTGGGAATCATGGAGTAGTGCAGGAAGTTGTAATACCAGAGGTGCCAACAGTTTTACATCTTCATTCACAGGCAACAAAAGACACAGTATTCCACACTGGCTGTAGCCTGAGACTTCCAACCTTGCCCCATAGTGACTCATTTCCTTTAAAAAAGCCATACCCACTCCATCAATCCACACCTCCAATAGTTCCATTCCCTATAGACTGCAAATTAAAACACATCAATCCTTGGGGCTATACTTAGTCAAGCCACTACAGTGGGTAAATTAAAATAGCTGCTACAAACTCTGAAAAACTGAGTTTGAATCCTGAGACATACACAGTGAAAGGAGAGGCAAATTATGCAAGGTGTCCTCTGATCTCCACATTGTGGCACACACCAACAGATCCCCAAGAAAAACATACAATAAAAAATTAAATTTCTTAAAATTTAAAATCATATATTAATTTAATCCAACTATTTTCTTTGGCTCAGGATTGAAAATCTTTATGAGAGAGGAAGAGCAAAGAACTGGTGCCAAATTGTGAAGATTTAGTAGTGAAGATTAAGGATGTGGCTGTCTTGCATGTTACAGAATATTTGATAAGCATTTCCCTTGCTCAAAGTTTTCATTCTCTTTTATTATAACAAATTTCATTGTAAGGCCAATTGAGAGCATTCTCTTTATGCTGCAGTGAAATAACCTGAAAGTTGGAATTTGGGTAAGATTTGCTTAGTTTCTCTTTTGTCTCTTTAGTGGAATCTAATCTAATTATACTGAACCATATCATCTAGATAATATTATAAGATATTTTAGAAAACGAGTAAATAAATGAAGTTGAAAATGACTTATAAAAATGAATCTGGAAGATAAATAAGGTCCTACCCTCAGAGTTAAACATAACCATGTAGGCTTTGTGAGGTTTGGAATGATTTTATGGAATTAAATTGTTCTCTGCATCTATGTTCAGATGTTTGAATATAACCCCAAATTGATGTGTTAATAAATGGATCCCTCGGAAGATCATTCAATCTTGAAAGCCAACTTCTGATTGTGATTTATAATCTTACTCAGAGGCCACCTTTCTCTGTCATCATGTGGGGTATATACCAGTAGAAGATTACGATTGGCCAGATTTTCATCCATGTGAGAAAATGCCTAACATAAACAACTGAAGAGATGAAGGGTTCATTTGATTGATAACTTCAGAGGTTACCATCCATTTTATCCAGCATTTGCCATTGTTTCTGGGTCATATAATGAAGATCTTGATGTAGAAGAAAAGTTCTGGTAGCCATGAAGAAGCAAACAGATAATGGAATGAACCAAGACAAGATATATGCCAAGAACATGCCACCAGTGACCTACTTCTGTTAGTAAACCTTGCCTCCCCAATTCCAGGACTTTTCAATCAATGACATCTATTCATGATACAATAAATTCTCTCTTATCAGTTGTCTGTCAATCAAGCAACCAAAATAAGGAGTATTAGGGTACCTTGATAATAGATCTTCTATGTCTTCAGTACTGAAAGTAGCTTATGCTTTTGTCTAGAAATCTAGCCATCTGAAGAAATTATAAGTATTATAAGGGATTAAGTCGATATTCAAATTCCTTATTCTACTATAGAAGTGGGTTCCAAACCCATACTCTGGGAAATATAAGCTGTATTACCTCAACAGTGACAGGTAGAAACGTGACACCCTTGAAGACAGTCACTCAGGTGTCACAATAGCAATTTGGGGATTGGATTAATAACTTTTCTTGTTTTTGTGACAAAATAACTGATAAAGACTGTTAGATCATAGGTTGAAGGTACATGGTACCAGAAGTATGAGGCCACTGATTACATTGCATCAACAGGCAGGGAACAGAGAGTGTTGAATTCTATGCTCAGTTTACTTTTTCCTTTTATTCAGTTCAGAACCCCAGTCAATTAAGATGGTGTTGCCCATAATCAGAGACTATCCCTCTCCCTTCGTTTCTGTGAAATCTTTCATAGACATAACTTATTGTAAATATTAATCCTGTCAAATTGACAGTAAAGATTACTTGCCACAGAAACATATTGTTAAAAAGATTATTGTCTATCAAAGTTTTTCTGGAAGCCCTCATGCAAGCAGAACACTGGTAAGTATAAAGAAATAAAACTAATATTTGCTGTTGTATGATAAGAAATTCATTTCAAAATTGCTTAAATAGCATCATCAATATCAGTGTGAAGAGCATTCATGATTTTTTAAAAAAAATCAAATTGTAGAAGTAAGGGAAAATATAGATTTTATGATGTCAGAAATCATGTGTAATTATATATTTTGGGAAATACTGACTTGCATTATCTTTGGATTATAACATTGTTTCCATGCTGCAGCAGAATAAAAGAATATTTGGGTAGGTGTGAGCTGAAAAGTTCTCATGTGTTTTTCTACATACCTCATATTGTCTTTAAAAATAAATCTGTTTATAGTTTTATGATTCCATCTGATGCCTTTTTATCTTTACAGGGCTACAGAAAATGGAGGTGATTAGATACTCCAAAATAAGATTTTTTTTTTTAATTCAGAGAAGTTCCATTTTCTATATCACTCATTATTTTCTTTGAAAAGCAATAATACTCCTGGTTCCTCTTAGCCATCTCTTTCCAATGTGTTCTGTTATGTATCATTAGTTAACAGGTAGCTGGGTGAAGGTTGGCCCACATCCAAGATAATGATTGCTTTTTACATATGCTCTTTGCTGGTAGCTCTGTAAACAGTGCCTTCTGCATTTAATGAGTGGAATTCAAAATGATTAATTATCAGATTATTAATAGATGGTGTTACTGAGAGGTAAATAGCAAAGAGTCAATTAAACAAATGGGCACTGTTGTATTTACTACAAAATCAAATAGTATTTCTAATTGTGCCTCTGCTGTACCTTTTCTGAGTAATAAATGAACATCTATTTGCCTAAATAAGGCATTAGTGACTGAAAATAAATATTCTTCTCATGTCTAGTTTAGTTATCCAGTGAGTTGATTGGAGTTCCTCACAAAATGAGGGGTGACACATTTCTTATACGGACACTTTTGAGAGAAGTACAACACCATCAGTGGAAAGTCAGTCACTGAAGAACTATCAGGCTGTTCTACATGTAAGCAATTCTCCTTTCCCCAGAAGCCTCACTTATTTATAATCTTGGAAATAGTCTTATAAATGTTTCTGTAGCTTGATAAAATTTGTCTGCCTAGGTAGAATTATGTGTTTAATATGCTTCCTGAGTCATAAGAGCCTTTCTCTTTCTTACAGAAAAGACCACTTTAATTCTGAAGAAATAGCTTCACAACCACTGTGGTTTGGTTATTAGGTAGCTATTGTCACTTAGAAAGCAGAGACTTTGCATTGGGTCTATAAAAAGCAATGACAGGCATCATAGCAGGACCCTTTCAACAAAAGTGCCATCTAAGTTGAGATATCATGGTATGTCACTTGAAAAATATGCAAGTTCCTTAAAATATGAGCCTCATACACATCATCTACTAAACAGTAGTTGTAATGAATATTTGTGGGGATAAATAAAGATTAAATAATACAGTGCACAGAAAACATTTTTGCAAAATGCTAATCATATACTGTTAAATCAATCTGTCTTTTATATTCCTTTCCTTCAACAATGTTCAAAACACATTTTTTTGGAGATTGAGAATACTCAAAGATGGTGGAAATGGCAAAAGTTCTTTTGTGTCTCTGATATGCAATAATATAGAAAATAAAAAATATCCTCAATCCTTGTGCCAAAATAACCACATTTGATTCCATGGTCACTACAATAAGCTATTATTTTTTTAAAAATTAAGAAACAAATGGGTATACTTTGAGCATATGTGATTAATCTCCACATGACCCCCACCTGGCAATCATGTTGGCCTATGGAGTCAAATTTAGGTGGGACATTTTTCCAAAACCACCTTTATCTGCAGAGATATTTCACCAGCCCTGGTCATTATAATTTTATTGATTTAATGAACAATGGATCTGCTTCTGAGTGAACTGAACAGCATGTTTTTAGTGCACCACAAAAATGTGGTTAAGACTATACACACTATACACACGGAGCTGGGGCACAAGTCCCTTCTGGTCAACTTGAACACCGGGGGTGCCTTGCCAGAGGAGTCTCCAGACACCCACAAGGACCCACACAGGATTCCCTATGGGATCCTAAGACCTCTGGAGAGTGGAACACAGTGTCTGCTCCAATCCAATCGCACGGAACCTGAGACTGCATTAACTAGGGAAGCAGGCAACCCGGCCTGAGCTGGGGCACAATTCCCTTCCAGTCCACTCGAGCACCTGGGGTGCCTTGCCAGCGGAGTCTCCGGACACCCGCAAGGACCCGCACAGGATTCCCCACGGGATCCTAAGACCTCTGGTGAGTGGAACACAACTTCTGCCAGGAGGCAGGTTCGAACACCAGATATCTGGGCAGCTTCCCTGCAAGAATAGACCTTGCCTGCAGAGAATACTCTGACCAGTGAAACTAAGGAGAGAGCCAACCTCCCATGTCTGCTGATAGAGGCTAACAGAGTCACCTGAGGAAAAAGCTCTAACCAGAGACAACTATAACAGCTAGGTTCAGAGATTATCAGATGGCGAAAGGCAAACTTAAGAATCCTACTAACAGAAATCAAGACCACTTACCATCATCAGAACGCATCACTTCCACCACACCTAGTCCTGGGCACCCCAACACAACCAAAAATCTAGAACCAGATTTAAAAGCATATCTCATGATGATGGTAGAGGACATCAAGAAGGACTTTCATAACTCACTTAAAGAAATACAGGAGAGCACTGCTAAAGAGTTAAGGGCCTTAAAAAAAAAAAAAAAAAAAAAACAGGAAAACACAACCAAACAGGTAAAAGTCCTTAAAGAAAACTAGGAAAACACATCCAAACAGGTAATGGAAATGAACAAAACCATACTAGACCTAAAAAGAGAAGTAGACACAATAAAGAAAACCCAAAGTGAGGCAACGCTGGAGATAGAAAACCTAGGAAAGAAATCTGGAACCATAGATTCGGGCATCAGCAACAGAATACAAGAGATGGAAGAGAGAATCTCAGGTGCAGAAGATTCCATAGAGAACATCAGCACAACAATCAAAGAAAATACAAAATGCAAAAGGATCCTAACTCAAAACATCCAGGAAATACAGGACACAATGAGAAGACCAAACCTACGGATAATAGGAGTTGATGAGAATGAAGATTTTCAACTTAAAGGGCCAGCAAATATCTTCAACAAAATTATAGAAGAAAACTTCCCAATCCTAAAGAAAGACATGACCATGATCATACAAGAATCCTACAGAACTCCAAATAGACTGGACCAGAAAAGAAATTCCTCCCAACACATAATAATCAGAATAACAAATGCACTAAATAAAGATAAAATACTAAAAGCTGTAAGGGAGAAAGGTCAAGTAACATAAAAGGTAGGCCTATCAGAATTACACCAGACTTTTCACCAAAGACTATGAAAGTCAGAAGAGCCTAGACAGATATTATACAGACACTAAGAGAACACAAATGCCAGCCCAGGTTACTAAACCCGGCTGTGATGGTTTGTATATCCTTGGACCAGGGAGTGGCACCATCTGGAGGTGTGGCCTTGTTGGAATACGTGTGACCTGGTTGGAATGGGTGTGTCACTGTGGGTGTGGGTATAAGATCCTCACCCTAGTTGCCTGGAAGTCAGTCTTCCACTAGCAGCCTTTGGATGAAGACATAGAACTCTCAGCTCCTCCTGTGCCATGCCTGCCTGGATACTGCCATGCTCCCACCCTGATGATAATGGACTGAACCTCTGAATCTGTAAGCCAGCCCCAATTAAATGTTGTTTTTTGTAAGACTTGCCTTGGTCATGGTGTCTGTTCACAGCAGTAAAACCCTAACTAAGAGAGAAGTTGGTACTGGGAGTGGGGTATTGCTGTGATAGGCCTGACCATGCTTTTATTTGAAAGAATGTGGATTTTGGGACTTTGTATTTGGAAAGCAGTGGAATGCTTTAAATGGGGCTTAATGGGTCATCCTAGTAGGAATATAGAAGACTTTGTTGCTGGGAGTGATTTGAACTGTATTGACCTGGCCCAAGAAATTTCAAAGGAGAAGAATTTCAGAATGTGGCATAAAGACTGGTTTTGTGGAATTTTGGTGAAGAATGTGGCTACTTTTTGCCCTTGTCTGAAAAGTTTGCCTGAGGCTAAGGTGAAGAGACTTGCATTAGTTGCATTGACAAAAGAAGTTTCAAAAAAGCCCAGCAGAGACTTTGTTCTCTGGTTAAGTCTTATGAAGAGAAGTATGAACAAGCATTGCAAGCTTATAAAGGAAAAATATAAAATATATGGTTTGAGTACTAAAGGAGTACCAGGAAGTGAATTGGAGCAAAATCTCGTGTTTTAGGAGATAACAGATTAAGGGAGTGGGACCTTGGGGCAAGATTCTACCCAGCTTAATTAGATTCAGGCATGGTCGTACACAACTTTAATCCCATGAGACAGGCATGCCCAATTAAATGTTGTTTTTTGTAAGAGTTTCCTTGGTCATGGTGTCTGTTCACAACAGTAAAACCCTAAGACACCAGCCAAACTCTCAATTACCATAGATGGAGAAACCAAAGTATTCCACGACAAAACCAAATTCACACATTATCTTTCCACGAATCCAGCACCTCAAAGGACAATAATAGAAAAAAAAAAAATAGAAGGACAGAAAACACTATCTAAAAATAAGTAAGGGGGATCGGCGCCGGGGTAGCAGGAGAGCAGGGTTGCCTGACACCCGCCAGCTACCCACGACCCCCGCCGCAGGATTTTGGGACTGCTGGTGAGTGGAACACAGCTTCTGCTCCAGTCCAATCACGCGGGACCTGAGACTGCTCTGGTTGGGGAGAGAGAAATCCGGCCTACATAGGGCCACAACCCTTTTCCGGTCAGAAAAGCACCAGGGCAGCTGGGGCACAAGGTCCGCTGACACTCGCCAGCTACCCACAACACCCGCCACAGGATCTTAAGACTTCTGGTGAGTGGAGCACAGCTTCTGCTCCAATCCAATTGCGCGGGACCAGAGACTGCATTAGTTAGGAAAGCAGAAACCGGCCTGAGTAGGGCCACAGGCCTCATCCGGACGGATCAGCGCCGGGGTAGCGGGAGAGCAGGGTTGCCTGACACCCGCCAGCTACCCACGACCCCCGCCGCAGGATTTTGGGACTGCTGGTGAGTGGAACACAGCTTCTGCTCCAATCTTTAAATAGTGACAACGATAACAACTAACCCCAGAGATTACCAGATGGCGAAAGGTAAACTTAATAATCTTACTAACAGAAACCAAGACCACTCACCATCATCAGAACCCAGCACCCCCACTTCGCCCAGTCCAGGGCACCCCAACACACCGGAAAAGCTAGACACGGATTTAAAAGCATATCTCCTGATGATGATAGAGGACTTCAAGAAGGACTTTAATAGCACACTTAAAGAAATGCAGGAGAACACTGATAAACAGGCAGAAGACAATAAAGAGGAAGCACAAAAATCCCTTAAAGAATTGCAGGAGAACACTGCTAAAGAGTTACAAATCCTTAAAGAAAAACAGGATAACATAATCAAACAGGTAGAAGTCCTTACAGAAAAACAGGAAAACACATCCAAACAGATGATGGAAATTAACAAAACCATACTAGACCTAAAAAGGGAAGTAGACACAATAAAGAAAACCCAAAAGGAGGCAACACTGGAGATAGAAACCCTAGGAAAGAAATCTGGAACCATAGATACGAGCATCAGCAACAGAATACAAGAGATGGAAGAGAGAATCTCAGGTGCAGAAGATTCCATAGAGAACATCAGCACAACAATCAAGGAAAATGTAAAATGCAAAAAGATCCTAACTCAAAACATCCAAGAAATACAGGACGCAATGAGAAGACCAAACCTATGGATAATAGGAGTGGATGAGAATGAAGATTTTCAACTCAAAGGACCAGCAAACATCTTCAACAAAATTATAGAAGAAAACTTCCCAAATCTAAAGAAAGAGATGCCCATGAACATACAAGAAGCCTACAGAACTCCAAATAGACTGGACCAGAAAAGAAATACCTCCCGACACATTATAATCAGAACAACAAATGCTCTAAATAAAGATAGAATACTAAAAGCAGTAAGAGAAAAAGGCCAAGTAACATATAAAGGCAAGCCTATCAGAATTACACCAGATTTTTCACCAGAGACTATGAAGGCCAGAAGATCCTGGACGGATGTTATACAGACACTAAAAGAACACAAATTCCAGCCCAGGCTACTATACCCAGCCAAACTCTCAATTAACATAGATGGAGAAACCAAAGCATTCCACGACAAAACCAAATTCACACATTATCTCTCCACGAATCCAGCCCTTCAAAGGATAATAACAGAAAAAAACCAATACAAGGACAGGAACCACGCCCTAGAAACAACAAGAAGGTAATCCCTCAACAAACCTAAAAGAAGACAGCCACAAGAACAAAATGCCAACTTTAACAACAATAATAACAGGAAACAAAAATTACTTTTCCTTAATATCTCTTAATATCAATGGACTCAACTCCCCGATAA
Organism: Mus caroli; assembly: GCF_978045245.1. Taxonomy (NCBI): domain Eukaryota; kingdom Metazoa; phylum Chordata; class Mammalia; order Rodentia; family Muridae; genus Mus; species Mus caroli. The sequence goes on along the minus strand of NW_028227256.1, from coordinate 109,604,730 downwards.
AAAGACATAGACTAACAAACTGGCTACACAAACAAGACCCAACATTTTGCTGCTTACAGGAAACACATCTCAGAGAAAAGGATAGACACTACCTCAGAATGAAAGGCTGGAAAAAATTTGTCCAAGCAAATGGTCTGAAGAAACAAGCTGGAGTAGCCATTATAATATCTGATAAGATTGACTTCCAACTCAAAGTCATTAAAAAAGACAGGGAGGGACACTTCATACTCATCAAAGGTAAAATCCTCCAAGAGGAACTATCAATCCTGAATATCTATGCTCCAAATACAAAGGCAGCCACATTCATTAAAGAAACTTTAGTAAATCTCAAAGCACACATTGCACCTCATACAATAATAGTGGGAGACTTCAACACACCACTTTCACCAATGGACAGATCATGGAAACAGAAACTAAACAGGGACACAGTGAAACTAACAGAAATTATGAATCAAATGGATCTGGCAGATATCTACAGAACATTCTATCCTAAAACAAAAGGATATACCTTCTTCTCAGCACCTCATGGTACCTTCTCCAAAATTGATCACATAATTGGTCACAAAGCAGGCCTCAACAGATACAAAAATATTGAAATTGTCCCATGCATCCTATCAGATCACCATGGACTAAGGCTGATCTTCAATAACAAAATAAATAATAGAAAGCCAACCTTCACGTGGAAACTGAACAACACTCTTCTCAATGATACCTTGGTCAAGGAAGGAATAAAGAAAGAAATTAAGGACTTTTTAGAGTTCAATGAAAATGAAGCCACAACATACCCAAACTTATGGGACGCAATGAAAGCATTTCTAAGAGGAAAACTCATAGCTCTGAGTGCCTCCAAAAGGAAACTAGAGAGAGCACACATTAGCAGCTTGACAACACACCTAAAAGCACTAGAACAAAAGGAAGCAAATTCACCCAAGAGGAGTAGACGGCAGGGAATAATCAAACTCAGGGGTGAAATCAACCAAGTGGAAAGAAGAAAAACTATTCAAAGAATCAACCAATCAAGGAGCTGGTTCTTTGAGAAAATCAACAAGATAGATAAACACTTAGCCAGACTCACTAGAGGGCACAGGGAAAGCATCCTAATTAACAAAATCAGAAATGAAAAAGGAGACATAACAACAGATCCTGAAGACATCCAAAACACCATCAGATCCTTCTACCAAAGGCTATACTCAACAAAACTGGAGAACCTGGATGAAATGGAGAAGTTCCTAGACAGATACCAGGTACCAAAGTTAAATCAAGATCAGGTTAATGATCTAAACAGCCCTATATCCCCCAAAGAAATAGAAGCAGTCATTAATAGTCTCCCAAATAAAAAAAAGCCCAGGACCAGATGGGTTTAGTGCAGAGTTCTATCAGACCTTCAAAGAAGATCTAATCCCAGTTCTTCACAAACTATTCCACAAAATAGAAACAGAAGGTACTCTACCCAACTCATTCTATGAAGCCACAATTACTCTGATACCTAAACCATAAAAAGACCCAACAAAGATAGAAAAGTTCAGACCAATATCCCTTATGAATATTGATGCAAAAATCCTCAATAAAGTTCTTGCTAACCGAATCCAAGAACACATCAAAACAATCATCCATCCTGACCAAGTAGGTTTCATCCCAGGGATGCAGGGATGGTTCAATATACGGAAATCCATCAACGTAATCCACTATATAAACAAACTCAAAGACAAAAACCACATGGTCATCTCGTTAGATGCAGAAAAAGCATTTGACAAGATCCAACACCCATTCATGATAAAAGTCTTGGAAAGATCAGGAATTCAAGGCCCATACCTAAACATGATAAAAGCAATCTACAGCAAACCAGTAGCCAACATCAAATAAATGGTGAGAAGCTTGAAGCAATCCCTCTAAAATCAGGGACTAGACAAGGCTGTCCACTTTCTCCATACCTATTCAACATTGTACTTGAAGTCCTAGCCAGAGCAATTCGACAACAAAAGGAGATCAAAGGGATACAAATTGGAAAAGATGAAGTCAAAATATCACTCTTTGCAGATGATATGATAGTATATATAAGTGACCCTAAAAATTCCACCAGAGAACTCCTAAGCCTGATAAACAGCTTCGGTGAAGTAGCTGGATATAAAATTAACTCAAACAAATCAATGGCCTTTCTCTACACAAAGAATAAACAGGCTGAGAAAAAATTTAGGGAAACAACACCCTTCTCAATAGTCACAAATAATATAAAATATCTTGGCGTGACTCTAACTAAGGAAGTAAAAGATCTGTATAATAAAAACTTCAAGTCTCTGAAGAAAGAAATTCTAGAAGATCTCAGAAGATGGAAAGATCTCCCATGCTCATGGATTGGCAGGATCAACATTGTAAAAATGGCTATCTTGCCAAAAGCAATCTACAGATTCAATGCAATCCCCATCAAAATTCCAACTCAATTCTTCAACGAATTAGAAACTGCAATCTGCAAATTCATCTGGAATAACAAAAAACCTAGGATAGCAAAAACTCTTCTCAAGGATAAAAGAACCTCTGGTGGAATCACCATGCTGGACCTAAAGCTCTACTACAGAGCAACTGTGATAAAAACTGCATGGTACTGGTATAGTGACAGACAAATAGACCAATGGAATAGAATTGAAGACCCAGAAATGAACCCACACACCTACGGTCACTTGATCTTCGACAAGGGAGCTAAAAACATCCAGTGGAAGAAAGACAGCATTTTCAACAAATGGTGCTGGCACAACTGGTTGTTAACATGTAGAAGAATGCGAATCGATCCATTCCTATCTCCTTGTACTAAGGTCAAGTCTAAGTGGATCAAGGATCTTCACATAAAACCAGAGACACTGAAACTTATAGAGGAGAAACTGGGGAAAAGCCTTGAAGATATGGGCACAGGGGAAAAATTCCTGAATAGAACAGTAATGGCTTGTGCTGTAAGATCGAGAATTGACAAGTGGGACCTCATGAAACTACAAAGCTTCTGCAAGGCTAAAGACACCATCAATAAGACAAAAAAACCACCAACAGATTGGGAAAGGATCTTCACCTATCCTAAATCAGATAAGGGACTAATATCCAATATATATAAAGAACTCAAGAAGGTGGACTCCAGAAAGTCAAATAACCCCATTAAAAAATGGGGCTCAGAACTGAACAAAGAATTCTCACCTGAGGAATACCGAATGGCAGAGAAGCACCTGAAAAAATGTTCAACATCCTTAATCATCAGGGAAATGCAAATCAAAACAACCCTGAGATTCCACCTCACACCAGTCAGAATGGCTAAGATAAAAAATTCAGGTGACAGCAGATGCTGGCGAGGATGTGGAGAAAGAGGAACACTCCTCCATTGTTGGTAGGATTGCAAGCTTGTACAACCACTCTGGAAATCAGTCTGGCGGTTCCTCAGAAAATTGGACATAGTACTACCGGAGGATCCAGCAATACCTCTCCTGGGCATATATCCAGAAGATGTCCCAACTGGTAAAAAGGACACATGCTCCACTATGTTCATAGCAGCCCTATTTATAATAGCCAGAAGCTGGAAAGAACCCAGATGTCCCTCAACAGAGGAATGGATACAGAAATTATGGGACATTTACACAATGGAGTACTACTCAGCTATTAAAAAGAATGAATTTATGAAATTCCTAGCCAAATTGATGGACCTGGAGGGCATCATCTTGAGTGAAGTAACACAATCACAAAAGAACTCACACAATATGTATTCACTGATAAGTGGATATTAGCCCAAAACTTAGGATACCCAAGATATAAGATACAATTTGATAAACACATGAAACTCAAGAAGAATGAAGACCAAAGTGTGGACACTGTGCACCTTCTTAGAATTGGGAACAAAACACCCAGGGAAGGAGTTACAGAGACAAAGTTCGTAGCTGTGATGAAAGGATGGACCATTTAGAGACTGCCGTATCCAGGGATCCATCCCATAATCAGCTTCTAAACGCTGACACCATTGCATACACTAGCAAGATTTTGCTGAAAGGACCCAAATATAGCTGTCTCTTGTGAGACGATGCCGGGGCCTAGCAAACACAGGAGTGGATGTTTACAGTCAGCTATTGGATGTATCACAGGGCTCCCAATGGAGAAGCTAGAGAAAGTGCCCAAGGAGCTAAAGGGATCTGCAACCCTATTGTTGGAACAACATGATGTACTAACCAGAACCCCGGAGCTCTTGTCTCTAGCTGCATATGTATCGAAAGATGGCCTAGTCGGCCATCAATGGAAAGAGAGGCCCATTGGACTTGCAAACTTTATATGCCCCAATATAGGGGAATGCCAGGGCCAAAAGAATGGGAATGGGTGGGTAGGGAAGTGGGGGGCGCTATGGGGGACTTTTGGGATAGCATTGGAAATGTAATTGAGGAAAATATGTAATAAAAATATTAAAAATCAAAAAAAAAAAAGTAAGGAAGTAATACCTCAACAATCCAAAAGGAAGGCAGCCACAAGAACAGAATGCCAACTCTAAGAACAAAAATAAAAGGAAGCAACAATTACTTTTTCTTAATATCTTTTAATATCAATGGACTCAATTCCCCAATAAAAAGACATAGACAAACAGACTGGCTACATAAACAGGACCCAGCATTCTGCTGCTTAGAGGAAACCCATCTCAGGGAAAAAGACAGACACTACCTCAGAGTGAAAGACTGGAAAACAATTTTACCAGCAAATGGTCTGAAGAAACAAGCTGGAGTAGCCATTCTGATATCAAATAAAATTGACTTCCAACCCAAAGTTATTAAAAAAGACAAGGAGGTACACTTCATACCCATCAAAGTTAAAATCTTCCAAGAGGAATTCTCAATTCTGAATATCTATGCCCCAAATACAAGGGAAGCCACATTCATTAAAGAAACTTTAGTAAATCTCACAGCACACATTGCACCTCACACAATAATAGTGGGAGACTTCAACACAGCACTTTCATTAATGGAAAGATTATGGAAACAGAAATTAAACAGGGATGCAATGAAACTAACAGAAGTTATGAAACAAATGGACTTAACAGATATCTACAGAACATTTGATCCTAAAACAAAAGTATATATTTTCTTCTCAGCACCTCACGGGACATTCTCCAAAATTGACCATATAATTGGTCACAAAACAGGCCTCAACAGATACAAAAATGTTGAAATTGTCCCATGCATCCTATCAGACCACCATGGACTAAGGCTTATCTTCAATAACAACATAAATAACGGAAAGCCAACATTCACGTGGAAACTGAATAACACTCTTCTCAATGATACCTTGGTCAAGGATGGAATAAAGAAAGAAATTAAAGACTTTTTACAGTTCAATGAAATTGAAGCCAGAAAATACCCAAACCTATGGGACACAATGAAAGCATTTCTAAGAGGGAAACTCATAGCTCTGAGTGCCTCCAAAAAGAAACTAGAGAGAGCACACACTAGCAACTTGACAACACATCTAAAAGCTCTAGAAAAAAAGGGAGAAAATTCACCCAAGAAGAGTAGATGGCAGGAAATAATCACACTCAGGGGTGAAATCAACCAAGTGGAAACAAGAAGAACTATTCAAAGAATTAACAAAATGAGGAGTTGGTTCTTTGAGAAAATCAACAAGGTAGATAAACCCTTAGCTAGTCTCACTAGAGGGCACAGGGAAAACATCCTAATTTAAAAAATCATAAATGAAAAGGGAGACATAACAACAGATCTTGAAGAGATCCAAAACACCATCAGATCCTTCTACAAAAGTCTATACTCAACAAAACTTGAAAACCTGGAAGAAATGAACAAATTTCTGGACAGATACCAGGTACCAAAGTTAAATCAGGATCAAGTAAATGAGCTAAACAGTCCCATATCCCCTAAAGAAATAGAAGCAGTCATTTATAGTCTTCCAGCCAAAAAGAGCCCAGGACCAGATGGGTTTAGTGCAGAGTTCTACCAGATCTACAAAGAAGATGTAATTCCAGTTCTGCACAAAATATTCCACAAAATAGAAGTAGAAGGAATTCTACCCAACTCATTCTATGAAACCACAATTACTCTGATACCTAAACCACAGAAAGATCCAACAAAGATAGAGAACTTCAGACCAATTTCCCTTATGAATATAAATGCAAAAATCCTCAATATAATTCTTGCTAACCGAATCCAAGAACACATTAAAGCAATCATCCATCCGGACCACGTATGTTTTATACCAGGGATGCAGGGATGGTTTAATATACGGAAATCCATCACCGTAATCCTTTATATAAACAAACTCAAAGACAAAAAACACATGATCATCTCTTTAGATGCGAAAAAAGCATTCGACAAGATCCAACACCCATTCATGATAAAAGTCTTGGAAAGATCAGGAATTCAAGGCCCATACCTAAACATGTTAAAAGCAATCTACAGCAAACCAGTATCCAACATCAAAATAAATGGTGAGAAATTTGAAGCAATCCCACTACAATCTGGGACTAGTCTAGGCTATCCACTCTCCCCATACCTATTCAACATTGTACTTGAAGTCCTAGCCAGAGCAGTTCGACAACAAAAAGAGATGAAGGGGATACAAATTGGAAAAGATGAAGTCAAAATATCACTTTTTGCAGGTGATATGATAGTATATATAAGTGACCCTTAAAATTCGACCAGAGAACTGCTAAACCTGATAACCGTTTTGGTGAAGTAGCTGGATATAAAATTGACTCAAACAAGTCAATGGCCTTTCTCTACACAAAGATTAAATAGGCTGAGAAAGAAATTAGAGAAACAACACCCTTCTCAATAGTCACAAATAATATAAAATATCTTGGTGTGACTCTAACTAAGGAAGAGAAAGATCAGTATAATAAAATCTTCAAGTCTCTGAAGAAAGAAATTAAAGAAGATTTCAGAAGATGGAAAGATCTCCCATGCTCATGGATTGGCAGGATCAACATTGTAAAAATGGCTATCTTGCCAAAAGCAATCTACAGATTCAATGCAATCCCCATCAAAATTCCAACTCAATTCTTCAACGGATTAGAAAGGGCAATCAGCAGATTCATCTGGAATAACAAAAAACCTAGGATAGCAAAAACTCTTCTCAAGGATAAAAGAACCTCTGGTGGAATCACCATGTATGACCTAAAGCTTTACTACAGAGCAATTGTGATAAAAACTGCATGTAACTGGTATGTGACAGACAAGTAGACCAATGGAATAGAATTGAAGACCCAGAAATGAACCCACACACCTATGGTCACTTAATCTTCGACAAGGGAGCTAAAACCATCCAGTGGAAGAAAGACAGCATTTTCAACAAATGGTGCAGGCACAACTGGTTGATATCATGTAGAAGAATGCGAATAGATCCATTCCTATCTCCTTGTACTAAGGTCAAATCTAAGTGGATCAAGGAACTTCACATAAAACCAGAGACACTGAAAATTATAGAGGAGAAAGTGGGGAAAAGCCTTGAAGATATCAGCACAGGGGAAAGATTCCTGAATAGAACTGCAATGGCTTGTGCTGTAAGATTGAGAATTGACAAATGGGACCTCATGAAACTACAAAGCTTCTGCAAGGCAAAAGACACCGTCAATAAGTCAAAAAGACCACCAACAGATTGGGAAAGGATCTTTACCTATCCTAAATCAGATATGGGACTAATATCCAATATATGTAAAAAACTCAAGAAGGTGGACTCCATAAAATCAAATAACCCCATTAAAAAATTGGGCTCAGAACTGAACATAGAATTCTCACCTGAGGAATACAGAATGGCAGAGAAGCACCTGAAAAAATGTTCAACATCCTTAATCATCAGGGAAATGCAAATCAAAACAACCCTGAGATTTCACATCACACCAGTCAGAATGGCTAAGATCAAAAATTCATGTGACAGCAGCTGCTGGCAAGGATATGGAGAAGGAGGAACACTCCTCCATTGTTGGTGGGATTGCAAGCTTGTACAACCACTCTGGAAATCAGTCTGGTGGTTCCTTAGAAAATTGGACATAGTACTAACAGAGGATCCTGTAATACCTCTCCTGGGCATATACCCAGAAGATGTCCCAACCAGTAAGAAGGACACATGCTCCACTATGTTCATAGCAGCCTTATTTATAATAGCCAGAAGCTGGAAAGAACCCAGATGCCCCTCAACAGAGGAATACAGAAAGGAATACAGAAACAAAGGAATACAGAAAATGTGGTACATTTACACAATGGAGTACTACTCAGCTATTAAAAAGAATGAATTTGTTAAATTCATAGCCAAACGGATGGACCTGGAGGGCATCATCCTGAGTGAGGTAACACAATCACAAAGGAACTCACACAATATGTACTCACTCATAAGTGGATATTAGCCCAAAACTTAGGATACCCAAGATATAAGATACAGTTTGCTAAACACATGAAACTCAAGAAGAATGAAGACTGAAGTGTGGGCACTATGCCCCTCCTTAGAATTGGGAACAGAACACCCATGGAAAGAGTTACAGATACAAAGTTTGGAGCTGTGACGAAAGGATGGACCATCTAGAGACTGCAGTATCCAGGGATCCACCCCATAATCAGCTTCCAAATGCTGACACCATTGCATACACTAGCGAGATTTTGCTGAAAGGACCCAGGTATAGCTGTCTCTTGTGAGACTATGCCGGGGCCTGGCAAACACAGAAGTGTATGCTCACAGTCAGCTAGTGGATTGATCACAGGGCCCCCAATGGAGGAGCTGGATAAAGTACCCAAGGAACTAAAGGGAACTGCAACCCTATGGGTGGAACAACATTATGAACTAACCAGTACCCAGGAGCTCTTGACTCTAGCTGCTTATGTATCAAAAGATGGGCTAGTCGGCCATCACTGGAAAGAGAGGCCCATTGGACATGCAAACTTTATATGCCCCAGTACAGGGGAACGCCAGGGCCAAAAAACTGGGAATGGGTGGGTAGGGAATTGGGGGGGAAGGTATGGGGGATTTGGGGGATAGCATTGGAAATGTAATTGAGGAAAAGATGTAATAAAAATATTTTAAAAAAAGACTACACACACAAAATTGCTGCAAATGTTTTATTATCAACTTCCAAAGTCCTATCTTAGAACTTATTAGATATGTCTGTGCTATTGTAAAATGAATCTGGTTAATGTAAAAATATGCTTAAGTATGAATAATTGAAATACCCAGTTAGATTCAGATTATTTAAAGAAATATTTTTTCTTGTTTTTTGTATGAGGAATATATGTTGAGGTTTGGTCTTTGCTATGTATTATAATGGTAAATACTGGCAGCCAAGGTCTGGTTGCTCCCAGGGACAAGGGATTCTTCATGTACATTATGACCCTGCTCCTTAATTTAAAACTATTCATTAATAAAATTTCTGACAGCCAATGGCTATGCAGAAGAGAGATAGGCACAGTTGGTGCTTCTTGGGCTTGTGGTCTGAGAGGAAACACTGGAGGGAGATGTAGAATGTCGAGAAAAGGAAGACACCATGGCTTGGGTGAATTATGGCCATGAGAAGTGGCCAACTGAAATTAAGAACATCCCAGAAGGAACATAACAAATTTGAATTTATGGGTGGGGAAATAAGTTCCAATACCTTAGAGAGTAGATAATCTTCCCAGCTCTAGTGCTGATTAAGGCATATAATAATAATAATAATAATAATAATAATAATAATAATAATAATAATAATAATAAAAGTGATGTGTGTTATACAGGACCTAAATGATCAAAGGTCAGGCAGAAAGCTCCATTTGAGATTAAATATTTTAAAAAGAAACATATTTGTAGTACACCAGCTGAAGCTCAAAGAAACTTTGAGATTTATTTTAGCTGCAATGACTTGTCTGTCTTTAATGTTGTGATTTGAATGTCAAATTCCCACCTGATATACTCAGGTTTTTTCATTACTTGGTCCTCATCTAGGAAGCTGTGTATGTAGGTTATAGATCCTTCAGAAAATGGAGACTTGCTAGAGGTAATTAGTATTGTGGATTTGGCTTTGAGGTTTTATAAGCAATCCTAAATCCTCTTCAGTCTGCCTTTTGATTTAGGATACAATGTGATCAGCTATCCTATTTTTTTCTGCTGTCATGCCTTCCATATAATGATGGACTCATTTTTTTTTTTGGTTCTATATGCCAAAATAAACCATTTCTTCTTTAAGTTGTTTTTGTCAGAATATTTTATCAAAACAGATAAACAAAGACAAAATCTTCACTTTGAATGGCCCTAGAAGGTGACATTTTACATTTTCTAAAATTCTATCCATGAACTCTCAAATCATTGTACTAAATTAATGAAGAAAGAAGACATTTTAATTCAATAAATAAAAATCTAAATTATAATCATATAGCTAAAAATGAATTTTCATTCATTAAATAAAAAACTAAATTATAATCATTTAACTACAAATGCTAGCTCAAGCTCTTTCTAGGAATGGTCCAACAGCATGGCTTCATTTGTTTTTCTGGATTGAAAGTTTCCACTGTGCTAAAAGCAAATAAACACCTTTGTCCACTAAATAGTTGACAGCTTTTTTGTTCTGTTCTGTTCTGTTTTATTTTCTTTTGTTAAAAGGCTTCAATTTTTAAAATCTACTTTTAATAGGATCCTTAAATGCTTTGATCCTCCTTCTAGCCTAACACACCTAAAGGTAGGGAGAAAAGATAGTAAATGGAATAAGAGAATGTAGACCTGTTAAAAGCAGTTCTTTGAGGTGATTCCAATCTATTTGTAAGGATACCAGTAGTCCAGTTTAGCAGTGTCAGAGTACCAACCATAAATTAGTAGGGGTGGCTCAATCTAGCAGAAATAGCCAGGCCTCCTCTGAATCTATATGAGTCATCAGGAGCTATCAGGGTCAACCAGGGTTGCCAGGAAACATTCTCTGTAGTACATATCTCAACATAAAGAAGAGTAGAAGATGAAGAATTAAGACCAACAATGCATTGGAAAGCTAGCTATGCAAGCATGCTGCTAATGTACATTGAGTCCTATCTATATTCTTTCTAAATATCATGTGTCCTCCCATGGTTCTTTCACCAGCAAAACACCATGTGAGTACACATCACATGACATTACCAGAATCTTCTACTTCATATTCCACTTTTTGTTTAAAAATTGTCATTTTCTCTAGCATTAAAAATCTACGTACAATAAAAAAATATAAGAACCAAAAAACTAGATCTTTACATCATATTTTAAATAAACAGTTTATGCAAAAGATAGTCAAACAATATTCTAACAAAACAAACTTAAATTTCTATCAATATATAACAAGTAAGCAAAAAACTGAAATTTCTATAAATATGCAATAATTAATCAAAACAGCCTGAATTTTCTGTCAATATACAATAATTAAGCAAAACAACTTAAATTTCTACCAATTTACAATAATTAAGCAAAACAACTTACAACCCTGGATGATAGCAACCATAAAACATCAAATGAACAAAACCATCTACCCCAACTTAAGCAATCAGGACAATGATCTTCTTATATATAAGTGCTTCCTGATGGATTGGGGCAAAGAATTCATGTTTGGGCATCAAGGGGAAAAATGGTTAATCTCATTTGAGAGGAGGGACTAGCTATAACATTTGTTACCTAATCTCTTTTTATTCACCCTATGTGTTGTCCATGTGTTGTCAGTCCTGTCTATGTGTGATGGATCATTTGTGCTTCCATTTTGAATTTGATGTGCATGCATATTTTGGAGAAATAAGTAACTGAGATAGTCTGAGAGAGAAAGTCACCTGGGCTGTTTGCTTTTTTTCATGTCTCAGCTGAAAAAAAAAAAAAAAAAAAAAAAAAAAAAAGCTTTCCCTGCTCAGATCTAATCTTCATAAGTTTCAATGGTAACCATATTTATTCATTCCCTGTAGACACATAAACATAACCACATCCTATTGCTGTTTTCCATTCTAATTTCAATACTTCCTTATAGTACATTTACTGGGTTAGTTCCTCAGATTTTTCAATAACCCAGTGTTGCTCAGCTGAGGTTGTTTCCTTTTCATCAACATTAAAAAAATAACAGACTTAATCAAGCATTATTTAGTTAGCTCCAGGGCAGGGGATTTCCCTCCCTTTTGTTTTAATAAGCATCTCTTTTAAAGTGTGATTGGCTTTTTCTGTAACTGCTCGTACTGTGGAATTGTATGATGTACCAGTAATATGCTTTATTTTATAATATCCAATGGATTGCTTAATTTTATCAGATACCTGCTAAGGAACATTGTTGGTTTTAAATTGTGCAGGTATCCCCATAATTGCCATTATTTCTAGTAATGTGTAATTATATAATCATCCTTTTGGAACTTAAATGAGTTGTCCATTGAAACACTTAGTATGTGTTAATGGTATCCTGTATCTACCATTGTTTTCCAAATTTTGAGAAATGGAAAACATTTATCTACCATATGCCATTTCTTTGTGTACCCCTGGGAATGCTACCAGCAGGAAGTGGAGTTTAATTTTATAGGGAACATGTAAGTCATTTTTAAATTATTTCTTTGGCCTTTTGGTACCTGATAGAATTTTTTTTCTTTAAATTGCTCTTGTTAGTATGTTTCTTATAAAATTTGAAGGCTTCTAACACATTTTCTATTGGTAACTGGTCAATTTCATAATTTACTTGCACTAATAGATTGGGCAAACCTGTATGAGATCAAATATGAGTAACATGTAACAGATGATTTCTATTTCTGATGGTCTCTTGCAATTCTATCAATAATATGGTTAATTGTGAGTTATCAGATACAAACTCAGCAATCTCTATATAAAAAACAACTCCTTCTGCATATCAATAATCAGTAATTATTTTAAGCAATTCAGAATAATCAAATAATACCACAAGTGTTGCAGATAATTCTGATGTTTGAATTGATATATAGTGAATTTTGAGCATCTTGCTTATACTGTCTGATTTCTAACCTGCCATCCCGACTTTGCTGTATCCTTACAGAATATTCACGCTTCTGGTATTGTTATTCTCTTTACTATACATGGAAGAATCCAATTCGTTCTTTTTATAAACTGCATATGTTTGCTTTTTGGATATTTGTTAACTTCACCCAAATAATCACTAAAAAGCTCTTTGCCAATCTTTATTGATCACTAATAATTACCAAGTCTCAACATTAGTAAGAGGAATGACAATGTCAGCTGGATCTGTTCCTGTTAATTAATATAATCTTATTCTAGCTTTTAAAATTAATTTAGAAATCTTTTCCATATGTGTCTTCAATTTTTACTTTGTTTATAAAGTAAGAAAATTCATTCCATAATCCAATTTTCTCTTTGCATAATGAGCAAAGTAGGAGCCTGAATTGAAGGCAAAATGATCAAAATACAAGCAAGTTTAGGATGAATTTGATCTACATATACATCTTTCCATATTTGTCCTACAAGAAGTAATTATTTTTCTACTTCAGCTGTTAGACATCTTGGACTGTTGAAATTTGAATATCATTGTAAGGTTTGAAACAAACCATTTAGCTTATATGTAGTTAATCCAGTTGTAGACCTCAGCCAATTAATTAATACTTCCCATTAATTTTGACAATGAGTAACTCTTTACAATTGGTTGCTATAGATGTTTACTTTTTGTAGCTGAATTTTTCGTTGACTGATTTTATAACCTAAATAACTAACTGAATCCTTTCTTTGTATTTTTTTTTTCAGGAGCAATCTGTAACCCCCAGCATGGCAGAATTCTTTGTGCTAATTTAAACATACTCTCTAATACATCTTTTTCAGAATCAGCCAACCCAATGTCATCATATGATGGTAAATAATAGAATGACGGAATTGATTATGGATTATTTCTAATGGTTCTTGAACAAAATACTGACATAAAGTTGAACTATTTGACATTCTCTATGTTAGTGCTTTCCAGGATTTTCTCTTTAGTGGACTGTTTTTATTCAATGTAGGTACTGAGAAAGCAAAACTTTTGCCTGTCCTTCTTATGCAAATATATTTTGAAAAAGCCATCTTTCAAGTCAATTACTATTATAGAGCATGATCTCAGTAACAAAGATGGCAAAGGAAGTTGAGGTTGTAAAGGACTCATTAGTTGGTTTACATTGTTAATTATTCTTTTTTTTTAATTAGGTATTTTCTTCATTGACATTTCCAATGATATCCCAAAAGTCCCCCATAGCCTCCCCCCAACTCTCCTACCCACCCACTCCCACTTCTTGGCCCCCCTGGAGCTCATGTCTCTAGCTGCATATGTATCAGAAGATGGCCTAGTTGGCCATCATTGGAAAGAGAGGCCCATTGGTCTTGCAAATATTTTATGCCTCAGTACAGGGGAATGCCAGGGTCATTGTTAACTATTCTTAAATCTGTTATCAACCTCCATTTCCTATTTTTTTTCACAAAAATATGGATGAATTACATGGGTAGTTAGATCCTTATAAATATTGAGCCTTCAGCTCTGGAGTACCAGTTGAACAAGTGATTATTATTATTATTATTATTATTATTATTATTATTATTATTGATATGGGCCACTGACCTTGCCAAAAAGCTTAGTTTGATAACTATTTTAGGGGCTAGGCTGTTGGTATGTCAGAAGTGGTCCCTTCTATACATTTGGAAATTCATTCCATGTGGTATCCTGGTTTTGGATTATGGGCATAGCTTTTGAATTTTCTTGATCTCCCAAGAGGATATACCATAACACCTCTAGTTTTCACAGTTGTTATTCCTAGAATTTCGGGAATATTAATTTGAGTGCACCATTGTAGTTAAATAACATTGCACAATAAGTTTATGGGAATGTCAGCCACATGTTTTTTTATATCCCTGTTTTCCCTTCTGGTCCCACACAGTTAATCTGTCAGACAACTTTTTTTACTCCTGATAATTTACCAATTCCTATAAAGTGTGTGTAAACCTTCTGATGTGGCGAATATGGATTCCAAGACTTTTGGGAAAGTATACTAACATCATCAGTTCCTGTATCTATCAAACCTTGTATATCAAAATTGTTTGTTTGCACCATTAATTTTGTCCTTTGATCATTATCTAGTTTTTGCCAGAACACACATTTTTCTGGTATTCCCAAAAGTCCCTGACTTTTCTACAGTAGCAGCCTTGTTCTTGATGTAAGAAAATAGCAACAGTTGAATAATTCTATCACCTGAATCAATCGGCATCTCCTTTTTCACATATGTAATAATTGTTATTTCTATATACTATACCTCTTACTATACCTCAAAGCATCTTAAATTCTTGAGAAGTTAATCCACTTTTTCCCAAAACTAGTCCTATTGTCCCTGAGAATAAGAGACTATAATCACCAGTGGTTAAATTGAAAGATTCAGATTTTGAGGATACAAGGGGAATTTGTGGCCAGCTCCAAACCTACACATCCTATATCCTGTATAGGAACAGAATACTCACTTTTGATTTTCTAGCCTGAACATATTGGGACCAAAGGAAGATGGCTCAAATTGTTTATTCTGGGGTCTTGAGGTGACAGCTCCTCTGTTTGTTTCCCAAGGGCAAGGCATTGCCTTTTAATTCCCTCTTGGATCCACAATATTTTGAAAAATGTTTGTCTTATCCACAGTGACTACAATACCCTGGAAATTTTATTGTTCATTGAAACCAAAAAGAGGTTGTTCTCTTTCATGAATATCATATTTTCTAGAGTCAATGTAACTGAAAATTTGAGCTCTGAATCTTCTATTCTACAATTTCTTTGGAAATGACAAAATTCAGCAAATTATAGCATCAGACACTTTGAAATTCCAGCTATGATTTGTCCTAGGATACTGGCATTATACTCCTGAGATTTGATATCACTTGTATCTCTTATCCATTCTTCTACTGGGGCTCCTTATAGCTCATGAGAATGGAAATAAGAGTTGTTAACCAGGGGGAGGGAATAAATTGTGAATGGAACTAACTTTTGGAGTCTCCCAATTACCTTTGTTGTCTGTCTGTACTTTCCCTAACTTTAGCCAACAATTCTCAAATAATTCCAGAATGATTGATATAGAAATAAAACTCTTCTTGTAAAGTGGCAATATAGCCTTCCTGCTGTAGAAACACTAAGTCTAAAACTCACCTATTTTGTAAAACTACTTCAGCCAGAGAGTCCATATCTCACTCCAAATGAGAGATAGATTGTTCTAGGCATTGAATGTCCATATTTATATCTGCCTTTAAACTATTGTAATTATTTTCCTTTAGTATTTTAAATTTTTTATTGGATACTTTATTTATTTACATTTCAACTGTTATCCCCTTTCTTAGTTTCCCTTCTAGAAATCCCTTATCCCATCCCCCTCCCTCTGCTTCTATGAGGATGCTTTCCCCACACACACCCCACTTCCACCTCATCACCCTAGAATTCCCTTACACTTGGGCATTGAGCCTTCACAGGACCAAGGGCTTTCCCTCCCATTGATGCCATCCTCTGCTACATATGCAGCTGGAGCCATGGGTCCTCTTTAATTGGTGGTTTAGTCCCTGGGAGCTCTAGGGACAGGGAGAGGTCTTGTTGGTTGATATTGTTGTTCTTCCTATTGAGTTGGAAACCCCTTCAGCTCCTCCAGTCCTTGTTCTACCTTATTCATTGGAGTCACCATTCTCAGTCTGATGGTTGGATGCAAGTATCTACATCTGTATTGGTCAGGCTCTGGCTGAGCCTCTTAAGAGGCAGCTATATCAGGATCCTGTCAGAAAGCCCTTTTTGGAATCAACAATAGTGTCTGGGTTTGGTGTCTGCATATGAGATTTGTTCCCCAGGTGAGGCAGTCTCTGTATGACCTTTCCTTCAGTCTCTGCTCCACACTTTTTCTCTGTACTTCTTTAGACAGGAGCAATTCTGGGTTAAAATTTTGGAGATGAGTGGGTGGCCCCATGCCTCAACTGGGACCTTGCCTAACTTCTGGTTATGATCTCTACAGGTCCTCCCTCCCCTTTGTTGGGTATTTCAGCTAATGTCATCACCTTTGGGTCCTAGGCACCTCTTGCTTTGCTGGTATCTGGAACATTCTGGTGGCTACCCACAGTTCCCCATCCTTCATAGCTATGCATCTCTATTCAATTTCCTGAAACTCTGTATATCACCACCGTCATCTCCCATATGTGACCCTGCCACCTATTTTCTCCTCTGCCTCCTCCTTTCCCCCAAAGTCCCTCCTACCCTCTATATCTTGTGAGTATTATGCTTCACTTTCTAAGAAGGACCGAAGATTCCACCCTTTGGTCTTCCTTCATTTTGAGCTTCATATGGTCTGAATCATGGGTATTCTGGCCTCTTTGCCTAAAATCCATTTATCAGTAAGTACATACCATGTGTATTCTTTTGTGACTAGATTATCTCACTCAGAATGGTATTTTCTAGTTACATCCATTTGCCTGTGAATTTCATGAAGTCATTGGTTTTTAATTGTTTTCTCCTTTACTGTTAATGCAGTTACCCCAGTGCAGGCTCCAGCTAGTTCTGCTCCTAGAATTAATGATAGGATTAAAAATTTGGGTTTTCTCTTTCTGTTTCATAAGTTACCCCTCAATTTGCTCTACTAAAGCTCTTAACACTGCTTCTTCCAAATAAGATTAGGTGGGACAATAGTTGAACCAATATATAGAACCCTCTAGGGGCAGAGTAGTTGAGAACTTCTCTGTGCTATAAATGCTACAAGGGGTCAGTCCAGCTGAACAGTCCCACCATGCTTGTGCTGGGGGAATAACCCATTTCAAATGAATTATTGGAATGATCCAATTGCAAAGGTCTTGATGTGACAAGGAGACTTTCCCCAGGTAGATACTCTTTCCCAATATATTCTGAAGCTTTAAAGCTGGACCTTCTTATTACCATCTACATGCAGAGGCAGAGTACCTTTCAGAAACATTATACTTAGCTATTACCCAATGCCTTCATAAAAGGGGAGACTAGCATTTTAACACAAGTAGCAAGATGTGGTAAATTGGAGCTTAGGAACATTCAGCATTTGAAAGATTTTTAACATCATTGACCAGAGGGGATCTGCTAGTTCTGTTTGTTCAAGGAAGATTTCTGAATCAGAGGGTCCCTGTGTTTGGGTAAACAAGAGTAAGGTAGTCGTTTGTTTAGAGAATGGGGTCAACATGGGCTTAGAATTAGTCAGGACTTGATTTGGGCCTATAGCTGCTGGTGGTTGACTTGCAATTGGCCTTATCAAGAGTTTGACCATAAAGAGAATTCCGGGATTGATACCTCTGTTAATGTAGAGGTGAAGGCCTGGCCTCTTATCCTTTAGCTTGTTTACCCTCTTCAGTGAACTTAAATAAAACTTTGGAGTTGTCTTCCTACTAGGAAACTGTAATAAGATCTTCCTTTGACACTATCCACCCCCTATTTTCTGTAAGCGATATTTCACATCCCCAGTCAGCATAGTAAAACTCTTCAGGACCTCCATATTGGGCAGTTCTCTTTCCCCTCAGTCATATGTAAAACAGTCTCCACCTACATTTGCATATGTACCTTTAGGGGTCTGTTGGGTGTTAGTCCATGAATTGTCATCTAGGCAGTACAAATCAAAAGTCAAGTCTGTGAATTAGGATGTTCCAATTAGCCATTTTGTACAGGCTGGTTGGGCATAATAAACAGTCTCAGTATTTGCAATCTCCCAGATAAAGTCAAAAGACTGATGTGCGTTAGAGGCTGCAATACATACAGTTATCAGAGACAGTAGACTCAAGACCAAGTAAAATTTAACTCGAGGCATTCTTTGTTTTCTAAGCTCTCCATTCCATTAAGGTTGGATTCTGGTGATCTTCTTTAGGAGAGAACATGTTAGCAGGTCTGGTGTAAGAGTAGTGCCAGGCAGTGTTCCTGCCCATTTGGATGGCAGATTGCATAGTTAGCAGGATGATTAATGGTCTGTTCGACCTGGGCTCCAGTGAGACTCAGTGAAATATTTTCACATAGACTCAATCTCCTGGTTAAAAACTTGTGTGGTTCCAGAACTGGGCCTGCTACATAGATGGCATGTAATTTAAACCAAATATTTTTATGAACCCACCTTGTTGCTCAGACTGTAAATATTAAGTAATCATTTTCGAATTCTGCAATAGCTGCTGACCATAGGTTGGGTACAACGGGGACAGGGATACCATACACCATCTCAAAGGATATTAGTCCCATCTGCTTAAGAGACTTCCTTACCTTATATAAGGCAAAGGAAAGGGGCATCACCCAGTTTTCACTAGTCTTTAAGGTCATTTTAGTTGAGGTTTCTTTTAATGTTCTATTCATTCTTTCTACCTGTTCTGAACTTTGACATCAATATGCACAGTGTAACTTCCAATTTGCCCCAGTAACTCTTGCTATAACCTGGCTTACCTTGGACACAGTGCTGGTCTTTTATCTGACCTTACCATATGAGGAAATCTACACCTGGGTAAGATATCCTTGAGCAACTTTTTAGTAACTACCTTTGTAGTCTTAGTGTTAGTTGGGAATGCCTCTGTCCATCCAGAAAATGTGGGCACAAACACCAGAAAATATTTGTAGCTATACTTACTTGGCTTGATTTTTATAAAATCAACTTCACAGTAGAATCCCAGGCTCTTACCTCACAATCAGGAACTGGGATGTTTGAGATTATTATGAGTGTTGGTCAATTGGCAAGCTTTATAGCATGATACTGTAACCTCAAGAGTGTTTTACATATCTTTGAATGTCATCATAACATCTGCCATTTGTCTTATACCAATGTGAGTGACGATGTGTGTCTTCCTGAGAAAGTTCTTGTTAAAGAGGTGGGTAATATTAGTTTACCTTCAGCTGGTCACTACCAATCCTCAAGATACTGATTTATGGGTTGGTTTTTAGTCCATTTAATTTCTTCTTCCATATAGACTGGTTACTCCAGCAGTTTGTGATTGGGAGGTTCAAGCAGGACAGTTGTCAGCACAGAGGTGGCCATTTCTTCTACAACTACCTCCTTAGCCATATAGTCAGCCAGGTTGTTTCCTCTAGTCACTGGTGACATTCCTTTTGTTGGCTTGGGCAATGTATGATTGCCAGCTTCCATGGTATCCAGAGGGCTTTAAGAAGCTGAAGAATTTCACCTTTGTTATTGATAGATTTCCATTCTGCTGTTAAGAGCCCTTTTTCTTTATAAATAGCTCCATGTACATAAGCAGTTGAAAATGTATATCAGCTGTCCATATAGATGTTAATAACCAGTCCTTTTCCCATGATCAGGGCCTGGGTTAAAGCTATCAGTTCAGCCTTCTGAGCTGAAATACCTGGGGGAAGAGACTGAGCTGAGATTGCCTCTATTTCTCTGCCATTCCTGCTTTCCTCAGACCTTCATGGATGGTGGATGAAGCTGCTTCTGTCCATAAACTAAGTCTGCTCTGCTCCTGGCAGAGGGAAGTCCTTCAAATATGGTCAAGTACTGTGCACCTGAGCCAAAATCTCACTGCATTGATAAACTGGATGGTCCACGTTAGGGTAGGGTAGAAGAGTCACAGGATTCAAGGAGAAAGGCAGCTAGAAGGTAACTAGGCCAGGGCTAATTCATAAAGTCTGATAATAAGTCATGTGGGCATTACTGAGCCATTGATCAGGAGGCTACTTGAGTACCCCTTCAATTGCATAGTGGGTAGCAATAGTCAAATTCTAACCAACGTTAATTTATCTGCACTCTTAACCAGCAATGCTGTGGCTGAAATAATACATAGGCAAAGTGACCATCCTGGCACTATTGAGTTCAATTTCTTTAATTAATAAGCCATTGGTCATTTCCCATGGCCCTAGATTTTGGGTAAATGCCTGTTTTGGCCAATATCTTCATCAATATACAGATAAGATGGCCTAGTAATATCTGATAGCCCTAAAGCATGAGCCAGCAACAGGGCCTGCTTGAAGTTTTCAAAAAGCCTCTGTTGTTTTTGAGTACAAATAAAGTCCTCAGTTTCTTGTTCACTTCATAGAGAGGTTTAGTCATGTCAGCAAAGCCTGGAATACATACCCTACAGAAGCCTGCAGACCCCAAGAACTCTCTCACCTGTCATGGGCTCTAGGGGTTAGAGATAATGATGACAGTTTCTTTTCTTGCTGTGGAAAGACATGACTGGCCTTGAAAACAAAAGTAAACCCAAAACCTCATACTCACAGACTCCCACCTCAGAAACTGAAAGTGGCATGGGGAGGAAAGCAATTTATGGGGAGGCTCCCCATCTTCTACCAAAAATTCTTCTGAAAGGTGAATTCTTCACCAACCCTGGGGCCAGGAATGTCTCCCTGATCCCTACATCTATGACTTTCCAGTACATCTGCTTTTAGCCATTCCTCTCCACCAAAACTCCAAAGCCTTTCTTAAAACAAAAGCAAGAGCAGACAACATGAAGAAATACTAAACCCTCACCAGTGGGCATGTGATTCTCCAGGTCTGCTGGCACTATACTATCCAGGTCAGAGGTACTGGGGGATATTGGATATCTTGGACAAATTCTTACATTATTAAGATCAGATCACAAGACCGGCCCCCCACCCCCCGCCCCAAGAGACCATTAGGGACCACAACTCAGATGCAAGTACACAAGAGTCTTTGTTTGAGTTCAGACTTGGGTCACAAACCTTCCTGATGCAACAGATTAGCAAAGTGACACCCAGGTCTAGGGGGTTAGGGTTTATATAGAGAAGGCACTGCAAACAGGAGTTTTAAGCCTTGGCATTACATGACTGGGTAAATGGAAAAAGTTTAAAGGACACCATTGTCCTTTAAACTGATTGTTACGTAGCATCTGTTTAAAACACAAGGAGAGACCACACATCTAAAATAGGCACTTTGACTTGGGAACGACTCATGTTTTCTTAACTCATTCTGTTACTGTGACCAGTTCATCCTGTTATTATTAGCTGGCCACAGATGTTATGTCTATTTTCAACTGCTGAGAACACTTTGAGGTTCCTTTCCCCGAGCCCAAGGGTGAAGGCTATGTCACTTTGAGGACAAAGAGCTAATGGATTTTGGAGCACAAGACAGAGTTTATCCTGATACCATGGCCTCTTTATCTCTCTGATATGTTGGATGCCTCATAAATAATAAATCCTTTTGGATAGGCTATAGCTCTAGAACTGGTCCTATTTTACAAAGGAAACCTAATCTTCTACTGAGGAATTGGAATCAGAGAGTGATTGAACTTAAGTAGGTTTTAGAACATCATAAAGGCCACTGTGGCGTCCCTAGAATGCACAGTGACACTGAGGGAGAAGAGTAACTACCATCCCTGAGCAAGGGAGAAGCATTCTAATTATCCTAAGCTTTTTCTGAACACTTGTATTAAAAATTCAACAGCTCACACCTATCTCCTTAGATTCAATCAAGGTTATTATGAGGAGGATGGTGAGTCTACTGATCTGCCAATGACTACTGAAACACAGTCTCCATTAATCCATGTATGTCTCACACTAAATAAAGTAAACATGAATCTATATTAGAATATTTTATGATTATTTTAGTTTATTAATTATTCATGTACATCTGTTTTAAATCATTGATTTTTCAAAGGGTAAGTTCATATAAAATAAAGGAAAAACAGATTAATTTGTTTATTCTGAACTATTCCTTATGTCTTGCATAATTGTATGGACTTTTAAGAGCATATATACTTTCTTATCCCTAGATTCAGAGCCTCTTCATCTTCTGCTAGAATAGATTCTGTTTGCCCTTCAGGTAGAACTTTCTTGTAAATTTTTCATGAGAGACAGATTTTACATCTAAGAGTACAGATTTGTGCCAAAAACATTCATTTAACTCAATTGAAAAAATAGTGTCAAAATGAAATAAGTAAATTTGTCAAGAAAGTCTATGATCCTGGTGTCACAGGGAACCCCACACTGTGGAGCTTTGTGTCCACTATCTGTTTCTGGCTCCTATGTCAGTCAGTTTTTCATCCTTGTAACAAATTCCTCAGATGGAAAAAAAACTTTAAAAAATGGAAAGTCAACTGAATGCCAACATTCTCTCTCTTTGGCTCATGACCCACTGAGATGTGAGGAAATAGTCTTCTATCATCATAGACTAGATCTGACCTTACCACTATGTTCTCTCCATCATGATGGCCTACTGACCCACAATTGAAGCTACATTAAACCTTTCATTTCTTAAAAAATAAAAGGAAAAGAAAAGGAAACATAAGAGTTTGTTTTTTTCCTCAGAGGTTGGAGTCCACAGTTGTTTGAAGATGCTTCTTTTGTTCTGTGGCATTTTTACAGTTAGGTATCAATGTTCAGTAAGTACAAACTGAGGATTTTAGTTTCTTTTGCCACATATAATACAATAGACAGGATCATGTAAATAGCACCAGAGGAACTTATTTGCTAAGAAAGAAGGAAAGAAAGAAAGAAAGAAAGAAAGAAAGAAAGAAAGAAAGAAAGAAAGGAAGGAAGGAAGGAAGGAAGGAAGGAAGGAAGGAAGGAAGGAAGGAAGGAAGGAAGGAAGGAAGGAAGGGGGAAAGCAAAAGGAAAAGGAAAGAAAGAGAGAGAGAAAATAGAGAGGAAGGAAGAAGGAAGGAAGGGAGGGAGGGAGGGAGGGAGGGAGGGAGGGAGGGAGGGAGGGAGGAAGGAAGAGTTTCCAAGGCAGTGAGTGGCCATAGAAGCCTAGGGGGCTTTGGACCTTTGTAGCCCATTTCATGGCTGTGACTTTTTAATGTGACTTTTCCAAACCCTGCTCTATCTTCATAGAATTACCTTAATTGGAAAGGTTTCCAATCTTTGCCTCTGCAAATTTCTTTCTGTCTTCATCTGATTAAAATGTGTTTGTGTATACACATGTATGTGTGGGTTCACATGTGCTTGTGTGCACATGCGTGTTATATGCATTATATTCATAAAAATTTTGAGTTTATTGAGTACTCACTAAAATCCCCATATTCTTGTGAACAAGGTGAAGGTAAACAATTCTCAAAGGCGGGGTTACTAGTGTTTCTCTAATGATACTTGAATGAGGAAGTGAAGCCAGAATTTCAGGAAACTGGAGCTTGCCTATAAAGATAATTCGATTAAGGAACTCTAGCCACCTCCCTGAACTAAGCTTCATGAGTCAATTTCTGTAATGAATGGATAATGTAAACTTTGTTTGTGCACTCAATTAGGTTACTCCAGTTGCTTCTGAAAGACCCCCGAAGGGAGACCCTCACTCAAGTCTCGGGACAGCCGCAAACCCAAGAAGACACTGAGACCGAACTCAGAATATAGAAAGGAAGATTTAATAAAGGCACAACGAGAAAGCACATGAACCAGAGCTCTGGGGTCGAAACTCATACACCAAGCATGGTGTAGAGGAGAATCGACCATGACCCAAATTTTTCACAGGCTTATATAGGAAAAAGCCAAGGGGGGAGCAGGGTAGGAAAAGTACAAGTTTGCGTAACTAAGGGGTTTTGCCAAGGGTTTTTCCAAGGGGCATTCCAAGGGGATTTCCGTAACCAAGGGGTCGTGTCCTATATTTTGGCAATGTACCCGATCTATTGGAACATTCTGGGGTTGTACCAGGAGGCCCTTATCTCAAAAATGTTCTTGGGGTTGTTCCAGGAAGCCTTTATCTAAAAAATGTTCTTGGAACAGTCTTCAGTTGGGAGGGGGTCGGACTCTGGGGTGAAGAGTTCAGGAATGTACTCTGGGGTGAAGAGTTCAGGAGTGTTCCGGGAACAATCTCCAGATGGGAGGGGTAGGACTCTGAGTTGAAGAGTTCAGGTCTTCAGTAATTTTCCTCTTTCACTTTTACTGTATGTTGTGAGCTGTTAGTTTGACAATGTTTTGCTATTTATCTGCTGATCTTTTCTGTTTTCTAGTTCATGTTTATCACTTACTTTGCTTGCTATATACTCAGTGTATTCATCCATATGAAGTGAAACACATGGCTACCACAGATGGTTTTCCAGTCCAGATGAAGTAAAGGACAGATCTCAAAATCTATTTTTTTAATTGAATCTGGAAGTTATTAATTTGGCAAAGCAGTCTGGACAATGAGCACCAGAGTTCTGGCTCTCTTTGTGTCCACTTTGAGTCAGTGCCTGCATCAGAATTGTTATAGCAGCATGCTGATACACCCAACTTTTACCTATAATCGAGAATTGAAACTCTTGAAACTCAGATCCTTATATTTATGTAACTGAACCATCATCCAGAACTTCACGTAGTAACTTTGAACTCATGCTCTTATGGAAGCAGCGTAGTACATATGGTAAGAGGGTGAACACTCCAGAGATGTTACCTTTTTCTTTTCTTTTCTTTTCTTTTCTTTTCTTTTCTTTTCTTTTCTTTTCTTTTCTTTTCTTTTCTTTTCTTTTCTTTTCTTTTCCTTTCCTTTCCTTTCCTTTCCTTTCCTTTTCTTTTCTTTTCTTTTCTTCTTTTCTATTCTTTTTTCTTTTCCTTTCCTTTCCTTTCCCCCTCCCTCCCTCCCTCCCTCCCTCCCTCCCTCCCTCCCTCCATTCCTTCCTCCCTCCCTTCCTTCCTTCCTTCCTTCCTTCCTTCCTTCCTTCCTTCCTTCCTTCCTTCCTTCCTTTCTTTCTTTCTTTCTTTCTTTCTTTCTTTCTTTCTTTCTTTCTTTTTTGCTATGTAGTTTTGATTTTATTTTTTATTGGATATTTCTCCTGTTTACATTTCAAATGTTATCCATTCCCAACACCACCAGAAACCTGTATCCTATCCGCTCTGCCCCTGCTTCTCTGAGGGAGTTCTCCCACCCACCCATCTACTCCCACCCCCCTGCCCTGGCATTTCCCTACACTGGGGCATCAAACATTCACAAAACAAGGGCCTCTCCTCCCATTGATGCCCAGCAAGGCCATCCTCTGCTACATATATGGCTGGAGCCATGGGTTCCTCCATGTGAACTATTTGGTTGGTGGTTTAGTCTCTGGGAGCTCTGGGGGAAGGGGGTGTCTGGTTGGTTGATATTGTTGTTCTTCCTATGGCATTGCAAACCCTTTCAGCTCCTTCAGTACTTTCTCTAACTCCTCCATTGGGGACCTGTGCTTAATACAATAGATGACTGTGAGCAACCACCTCTGTATTTCTCAGAAGACAGCTATATCAGGCTCCTATCAACATATACTTCTTGGTATCCACACTATTGTCTGGGTTTGGTGACAGTATTTGAGATGTAATCCCAGTTTGGGCAGTCTCTGTATGGCTTTCCCTTCAGTCTCTGTTCTACACTTTGTCTCATATTTTCTCCTGTGAATATTTTGCTCCCACTTCTAAGGACTGAAGCATCCACAGTTTTATCTTCCTTATTCTTGAGCTTCATGTGGTCTGTGAATTGTATCTTGAGTATCCCAAGCTTTTTGGTGAATATCCACTTATCAGTGAGTGAATGCCATATGTGTTCTTTCGTAATTGGGTTACCTCACTAAGGATAAAACTTTCTAGTTCCATCCATTTGTCTAAAAATTTCATAAAATCATTGTTTTTAATAGCTGAATTGTACTCCATTGTGTAAATGTACCATATATTCTATAGCTATTCCTCCATTGAATGATATCTATGTGCTTTCCAGCTCCTGGATATTATAAAGAAAGCTGTTATGAACATACTGGAGCAACCCAACTGAGGAATATTGAATGACCAAGAAATATCTAAAGAAATGTTAAACATGCTTAGTCATCAGGGAAATGAAAAATCAAAACAACAGTGAGAATCCCCCTCACACCAGTCAGAATGGCTAAGATCAAAATCTCTGGTGACAGAAAGTGCTGGTGAGGTTGTGGAGAAAGAGTAACACTCCTCCATTACTGGTGGTATTGCAAGCTTGTACAACCACTCTGGAAATTATTCTGGGAGTTCCAATTGGCAAACTTTCCAGGAACACTGAAGAAAAGCAGACCAAAAGCAGTATGTTTCTGCTTCCATATCCCTGTAACTCAGCTACTACCAGAAGTTGTGGCCCAGAATAATGGTGAAGCTACCCAGGGTGCCCAGAATAACCCAGGGCATGCTTCTACTTGATGAAGTACTGCTATTTATTATAGCACTCTCTGGATGTTCTTGGGACATATTATTTCTGGATACCTTGCAATTTGGCCACATTGTCATTGAAATATTATTGATTGTGTTTTTTTTTTTTTCTTCTGAAGAATGAAACAAAGAAGCCTACAGCAGAAGGTCTGTGTAGCAAGCCTCACTGTTATTGTGCTACATCCCTGTCCTTAGGCTGCACTGTGTATCTGCTTCAGATTATTTAATTCACTGGTGCCTGCAATAGACACACAAGCACTGATTTTATTAATAAACAACTCATGGGACTATAAAAAGTGTGGTTCATTACAGGTAGAATTGGAAATAGTTGGAATAGTGGGAGCTCCCCATAATCTTTTAAACAGTCTTGTTCTTCTCTGCTGAGGACACTAATAATATGAATGTCTAGGCTTTCCAATAAAAAGAACAGAATGAAACCATCTGCACAGAGACAGACTTTGCCCCTACTGGTAATATGTGGCAATAGAAAGGAGGATATGTATTAGTCAGGATTCTCAAAACACAGAACTGATAGATTGAACACACAAACATACACACACACACACACACACACACAAACAAAACATTAATTTAATAGACTGACTTACACCATTTTTCTTTGTAGTTCAACAGTTGTCTCTCTATAGAAAAACTGAGAATCTATTTGTTATTCGGTGGACAAGGCTGGATATCTCTACAGTTCCAATCTGGTGGAGTTGGCCAGGAGAATTCCTGAGGAGCTACTGGTCTTCAGTCTATATTCTGATTCAACTGTGGTGACAGGATAGTAAAACTTTCCAGGAACACTGAAGAAAAGCAGAACAAAGCAGAAAGTTTGTGTTTCCATATCCCTGTAAGTCAGCTACTACCAGATATTGTGGCCCAGATTAAGGGTGATTTTTCCACTTTCAAATAATTTGATTGAGAATATTCCTCACAGGAGTGACAAACATCTTGGGTTTTAGTTGATAATAGATTTACTCTCATTAATAATCAGGATTAGCCACCACAAAATGTTAGACGTCTGAGTGGTGGTTGTGATGGTGTGGATTCTGTTTTTGATGGTGGTAATAGTAATTTTGTGGTGATTGTAAGTAATAGTGCTCAATGTGATGGCTTTATCACCCATAAAGTAGAGTGTTAAGCAATGTAAATAATGTGAGTAGAAAAGTTCCTTCCTGCCAACAAACTTGGCTTACCCCAACAATTCTGTGAGTCCTGAGAAGTTCTCCTGTACATCTGGGTATGTGAATTGTTTTCATAAATTAAAGTACTTGGCTAAGAATACTTTTAATCTCCCATACTTTAACATTTTTGGCCTCTTTTAAAATTAGATATTGCCCCCATTTACATTTCAAATGCTATCCCGAAAGTTCCCTATACCCTCCCCCTGTCCTGTTCCCCCACCTACCCACTCCCACCTCCTGGCCCCCCAGCATTTCCCCATACTGGGGCATATAAAGTTTGCAAGACCAAGGGGCCTCTCTTCCTAACGATGGCTGACCAGGCCATCTTCTGCTACCTATGCAGCTAGAGACACAAGCTCTGGGGGTACTGGTTAGTTCATATTGTTGTTCCACCTATAGGGTTGCAGACCCTTCAGCTTCTTGGGTACTTTCTCTAGCTCCCCCATTGGGGGCCAGGTGTTCAATCCTATAGATGACTGTGTTGGGGCCTGCCTACGGTTCTCATGTCTGGGTTGGAGCCTGGGAGGCATCTTGAAACTGGAAGAGAAGAGGGAATCTAGGCAGGTAGAGAAATAATGGAACCAAGACAAGCTAGTCTGCTCAAGGTTCAAATTTTTAATGGTGGACACCCTTTATACAGGTGAGGGAAAGCCCATTCCCGCCAAATCATCCCTGGAGCACAGATGCAGGTGTAGTC
Source organism: Mus caroli (assembly GCF_978045245.1). Taxonomy (NCBI): domain Eukaryota; kingdom Metazoa; phylum Chordata; class Mammalia; order Rodentia; family Muridae; genus Mus; species Mus caroli. The sequence goes on along the minus strand of NW_028227256.1, from coordinate 109,575,860 downwards.
TCCAAAAGAGCTAGCTGATTCCCAGCAGGTAGTAGCAGTGGCAGTGGCTGAACAATAGAGTAATCCAGGGAGGCAGGATCCACCCTAAATAATCTCCTTAGTGGTAAACAAAGTCAAAGTCTGGCTCAACCTGCTTCAGATTTGTTGGGGGAGATTACATCTCCTCCCTGTTATCAATATAAAAAAGAAAGGCTGGACTGAGGCATAAAGTTTATTTATGCTCTATAGTTCTGCCTGATTTCTTTGGGCCTAGTGAAGAAACCTGTCTTAGTGGGATTCCCTAACTTTTCTCATGGTAAATCCTTATTTGGTTAATACTGTCCTTACTGTCCTAGTAAACATTCTGCAGACCAGCCCAGAGCTACAGGCTCCATCTTTTGTACTGCTTAATTAGTTACTGAATAGGTAACTTCCTTACTGAATTCCAAGTTGTCGGCTTCAAGATCTTTCTAGGACATTGGAACACTGTCGAAGGCTTAACTATATCAGAATTCAATCTTAAAAGGCACTAATAATAAGATAATACTAAAGGAGAGCATGTGGATCCATATACCAAACTAAAGCAGGGATAGGGTAAGAATGTACAGGTTATGAGAACGCCAAAGTTCCAGGAGGTTAGTTTTCGTGAAACTCTTTGCCTCGTGAGTGCTCCCAGACCTCTTGGCCTGCCAAGCAAACTTCACTGGAGTATGCATAGCATTCTCCCATTCTTATATTTTTGCCAAAGTTCTGGAATTTCCCACCTCATTGTAGCTATAGATCTTAGGAGTGCTCTAAAGATGAATGGAAACACAACAATTTACTAATAAATTAGTGCCAATAATAATAGCAAGTAGGATAATATATTGAACCCAATCCAGGGGATTCAATTCACTTAGGTTTTCTTTTAAATCTCTGGCCAATTCATCAATGTTCCAAGTGTCCAAGTGACTATTGCTAATATCTGAAATTTCTGCCTTTCTAGCCTTAATATATGTTATGTCCTGCCCTATTGTTAAGACTACTACTTCTAAGACATTAACCTTTGCTCTGTGGTGTATTATTAATAAACCACAGCCTCTAGGCAAGTACCTCTGTCCAGATTAATATGATTTTGAGATCTGGGTTCCTGTCTTAGACGTTCTGGCCCTCATAGCAAACCTTAATTCCAAATCAGACCAAAAGCCACAATATGTACTAGAATGCTACTTGAGTGAAGATTAGTAACTGCCACCTGCTTGGAGGCTGGGATGCACACCTGTTGTAGTCAGACTGAAGGGGGTTGACTGACCTGCTTGAAAAACAAAGTCCAGACAGTGAAAGGCAACAGTACAAAAGCTTCTTTTGGGGATGTACGCGTACTCCATTCAATTGCAAATTAGCAAAGATCAAGCTTAGACTTAGAGCTCCCAGTGTGTGTGTGCGGGGGGGGGGGGGGGGGGGGGGGGGGGGGGGAGGTGACCTTGAGAATCACAGAAAGGCTGCAATCTTTCTGGGAGAGAATGCTGTGTTCTATTTTTACCTTTGTTAAGTAATTGAGAATATTTTGTTATCTTCCCTGGGATGCTCTAATACTGGAATTATTACTAGACCAGTCCAATATTGAGTTAGAAAAACCAGTCACAAGAGGAAAAGAGAAGAATCACTAATCATTCTAAGTCAGATAATACAGTCTCTGATGTTCTTTTTACCGTAAGGTTAAAAGCTTGAAGCAAGACAGCTTCACTTGTCCAAACTGGAAAAATGGCAAGCAAGGATGGGTCAGAAACATGTACCCAAATCAGCTTTCTTGTCACTTAAGTCCGGGCACTGAGTGAACTTACCTGTTAGTTTGACACACGAATTAGCCATCATGCTTCTGCAGCATTCTTTGAAGGAAACCTATGCTTTTCCCATTCATAATAAAGTAGCTGTTCAGGACGAAGCCATATGCCAATAAGTAGATCCTTTTAAGATACTATAATGCTTTTATTAAGTTCTTTGACATCCAAATTTCAAAATTCTAAAAGTATGATTTAAATAATGTGCACAGGAATGCACTAAATAATATGCATGGGGATATAATTACCCCTTCTTTGTCTTTTAAAAATCTAGAGTTTTAAAGTTCCACAATACCTTGTCTGTGAGAACTAATAATTTGTTGACTCAAATACTTGACTGTTATAGTCAGTATTCATGTAACATGGGCAGTGACTAATTGCACTTTGAATTGTTTTTCTTAAAGAGTGGTTATAACTAGAAAGCTTGAAATGTTATGAATAGTCACATGTGTGTAATTTATTTATTTATTAACTCAGAAATAGCATTTATTTGCAGCAATTTATTACTTATAAGTCCTCAAGAATTAATACAGTTATGTGGAAACAAGTAGTAACTGAGGACACTAAGAGGAAAGAATTTTACATGCGCAATTTCAAAGAATACTAAAATATTATCTTAGACTATAACTGTTTTGAATATATAAAGAATGAGATTATATATCCAATCCATTTTATATGTAGGACCTATAGACTGCCTGAGATATAAATCCAGCATGACATTGCTTTAAGATGTCCAGGCAATCTAGAACAATTTATTAAATGTCCAAAAGCAGCCTTCTTAAAAGGACAGCATTTTTTTCTTAGGAGATGTATATGTATAAGCAATTGCAAATATGACAATCAATATCATCTGAGGGACAAACAATCTTAAGCAATTGTGAGCTCTGAGATATAATATTGAATACTAATATACAAATGAAGGTTTGATTGTTCAGCATTTTAAAACACCATCTACAACTTTATCTGTGCTGAAGCAGGGGAAGCTCAAAAGAATAAGCATGTGATCCAATTCACATCTACTTACTTCCCATAGAGGGGTTGTTTTTAAACACAATAATTGGAATGCCTGCATGCATGAATTTATAGAAGATACAAAAGCATGCATAAAAACATTTTTAGCTTATCTTTGGGATAATGATTGTTAATTTTATTTAAAATGATGGTATGCAATAGATCAAATATTACTATTCTGTAATAATCAAATTAATTGCTGTTTCGAACAGGGAACAGACACTTAGTCAGAATTTTAAGACACAATTTTTGTTATAGTTATCCCAACCTATATGAATTTGTTATAATTTTTTGTTAGCACCACAGTGGCTTAATAGAATACTGAAACTGTGTTTTGCGGTGAATGTCACCTTGGCCTCGCCCTTGAGAGGCATTAGCTAATAAAATAATTTCCACTTAGAAAACAATATACACTGAAAGATTCAAACTCTTAGCTTCTTGATTACAGCTCACTAGAAGCAAAACTCTTTACAATTATCAGAATGCAAAGGAAAAAAAAACCTTTTGAATCTATAATAACTTTATATAAAGTAGGCAAGCCAGATTGTAATGCCTTTATAAATTCTACAGCCCAATTGACGTTTTATAATTTCTGAATTTAAGCATTATTTCAAACATCTGGATAGATCTGCAACAATGTTTTATTAATTAAAGGGAATTTACCCTGAAGGCAGGGAGGGGGAAGGTTGTCAGAACTTCCCTATTCACAGTTTGTGAAACAAAGATTTCAAGCCAACTTCCCTGAGGCTGCTCTAAACTTGCATTAACTGGAACATAAGAAATTTTTTTTCCAACCCAAGCATTTTGGCCTTCCTGTAATGAGGACAGAATTTAGAACTTTTAAGTTTCTTTGTAATATTAGATTATTACTACAACCTTGGGAAAGAAAAATCTAATTTCAAAACAATTTATCATCTTTAGAATAATATTAGAAGCATTACTATCATATTACAAAGTTTGGCTGTCAATTTATACCTATGAATACATGACAGTGCAAGCTTTAATGATTCATTAAAGAGACATTGCTTTAAATCTTATCTTTAAATTTACTTTCAAAGATAAGAATCACATTAAATATTATCTCAGCTAGAAGTATCTTAGGAGGCCCATTTTTTTGTCCTGCTTATGCTGAAAGATCCTGATAGAATGTAAAAGGTCACAGAAGCCCTGAAATTGGCAAAATAGATTTAATTGCTAGCAGAACTAGCTTCGCTAATTTAGAAAAATAGAGGTGCACAATGCTCTGGCCACTCCTTGAACCTGTGTGCCTGCCAATGTTTTGACCGTTCCTTGAACCCATGTATGTGCCCACGGTTGGAGCCCATTGCCAGGTGTTTGTGATATTGGTTGCTGGGGAAGAGTCAGAAAATCTCTCTAGCAACCACAGCCAGGCCAATATGAAGTTGCTGCATCTGCACCAGACTCTTTCCTTGTACCCCTCCCATACCCATTTCTTGAGAATAAACATTGTTTATATCTGGAAATACCCTACTTCCCCATTCTCCTTTTCCCTCAGAGGGCCTATAAAACCCGAGACCTCTTTCCCCTCGAGATCGACTCCTCTACCCCTGTGTGGGATATGAGTCCTCCCCAGAGCTCTGACTTTCCCTGAATAAAGTCTCATGTGATTTGCATCAAGCTTAGTCTCTCGTGAGTTCTTGGGTGTCCACTATTGTCCCGAGGCCTGAGTGAGGGGCTCCTCATGGAGTCTTTCAATGCCATGTGTTTGAAAAGACTCCTGTGTTGACAATTTAAGGCTAACCTGTTACCAATGTAACAATTATTTAATCCTAACCAATAACTTATGAGCTGATTGTGAAGACATACAGAGCACATTACCAGTAAAAAACCAAATGAAGCAGCTACACTTAGACCAATCAGAGAATATTAATTTTTCTAGCTATAATTATAAAATAAAAATCACTTTGTCATTAGCTAAATGCAATAATCACGAATGAAGAGAATTTTCTTAGGAAAAAAAAACCTTCTATCAGCTTTTTTGCCCCAAAACAATGAGGCTGTATCCCTTTTTTTTAAGGGGTCCTCCTGCTGTGCCTGATCCTGGATAAAGCATGTAGCCACTCTCAGCTTTGCTTATACCAGCCATCTTTTGTTTTCTAACATAAAACACAGAACATTCATTCATTCAGACAACTAGATACAAACATACATGAATTGAACATGTGAACAGACTTGTGCACCAGACATTAGACAAGACTTTAGACAAAAACACAAAGAGGGCAGAGAACTTCTGCTGTAGGGCCCAGAGAGAACAAAGCAGGGAGCCCCTAATATTTCTCTCTGCTCCTGGGACATTTTCCTCTCGCATGATGCAGTTTCTGACTGCAGCCAATTCGCCTGATTATTAAATCCAAAACCTTTTATCTCTCTCACCAAAAAAAGCAGCTTATGAAAGCTGCAGCTGACTGCCTGTTACATTCCTCGATCCTGTATCTCACTGCTGAACATAAGTGAACCCAGTGCGCGGGTTTAGTGCTGTTCCAGCTTAGACCGTACCACACCTCCTCCAGTACGAATTTTCATTAATTCTTTTCTGCTTCCATGGAGCTCCAAACCAGCAGTGTTTCTTCCAAATGTCCTCTGCCATTCCCAGGTCCTGCGTTGGTTCACAAAATTGTTGGGGCTGGCCTGTGGCTCTCATGTCCAGGTTCGAGCCTGGGAGGCATCTTGGAACTGGAAGAGAAGAGGGAATCTAGGCAGGTAGAGAAATAATGGAACCAAGACAAGCAGGCCTGCTCAAGTTTCCAATTTTTAATGGCGGACACGCTTTATAAAGCAGAAGGGAAGCCCATTCCCACCAAATCATCCTTGGTGCCCAGCTGCAGGTGAGGCAGGCTCCACCCTAAGTAATCTCCTTACTGGTAAGCAAAATCAAGGTCTGGCTCAGCCTGCTTCAGGCATGTGAGGGGAGGTTACATGACTGTGAGCATCCACTTATGTGTTTGCCAGACTCTGGCATAGTGTCACATGAGACAGTGGTATCAGGGTCCTTTCAGCAAAATCTTGCTGGCATATGCAAGAGTGTCTGGGTTTGGTTGCTGAATATGTGATGAATCCCCGGGTGGGGTAGTAGTCTCTGGATGGTCCATCCTTTTGTCTTAGTTCCAAACTTTGTCTCTGTAACTCCTTCCATGGGTATTTTGTTCCCTATTCTAAGGAGGAATATAGTATCCACCCATTGGTCTTCCTTCCTCTTGGTTTTCTTGTGTTTTGAAGATTGTATCGTGGGTATTCTAAGTTTCTGGGCTAATATCCACTTATCAGTGAGTGCATATCAAGTGACTTCTTTTGTGATTAGGTTACCTCACTCAGGATGATATCCTCCAGATACATCCATTTGCCCAAGGATTTTATAAATTCATTGTTTTTAATAGCTGAGTAGTACTCCATTGTGTAAATGTACCACATTTTCTGTATCCCTCTGTTGAGGGACATCTGGGTTCTTTCCAGCTTCTGGCTATTAAAAATAGAGCTGCTATGAACATAGTGGAGCATGTGTCCTTATTACCAGTTGGAACATCTTCTGGGTATATGCCCAGGAGAGGTATTGCTGGATATTCTGCTAGTACTATGTCGAATTTTATGAGGAACTGCCAGTTTACTTTAAAGAGTTAACTTTCAAGAGGGTAGATGGAAGATATCATGTTACAGGAATGATTTCAGTGGTCTGGCCAAACAACAGACAATGGGAAATTTAAGGAAGGAGATGTGTATTTTGTCTCATGGGTTAAGAGAATATAATCCATCCAGTTTGGTAATGTGAAAGTGTGAGTAGCTCATTGGTAAAACTGTGTAGATGCTACTAGTACATAAGAACAGGTGAGGAAGTTGGAGAGGGAGATTCTTAATTTATTTTCTTTTTAATCAGTGCAGAACCTCAGATCATTAGATTCTCCCCCAAACTGGATTATAATATCCTCTTCAGTTAACAATGCATTTCCCCCTACACACACACACACACACACACACACACACGTAGACAAACTCTCCCCCTCAAGTTATTGACTGTCTCCTCCATAGTTAACTGATGCTAACTCCTCAGTTTATCCTCTCTGAGAGCTCCTTCATATACATTCATAGAGGTGTGTGTCACTAATACATCAGGATTTATTAATCTAATCAACATGACCATCAACTTAACTATAATCAGATGATTTCAAAGACACTTTAATTATTTTTCTTTGAAATCCACAATATATTAATGTAAATGAATATATGTACCTACACACACACACACACACATATATGTATGTGTATATATATGTATATATATATATGTATATATGTGTGTGTGTGTGTGTGTGTGTGTTTATTCATTATCAGGTACCAAGGAGTTTTCTCATTAAGGGTAGTTATGGGTTCCAGTTCTAATAGCTTTTAGCTGTCACAATCATACTATGTATCATTCTCTGAATACTCAGCTATTCTTTATTTCTTCATAATGGACTTACATTTCCCCTCCTTATAAAGGTTGTCATGGTATTTAAATAAGAAAACTTGGCTAATGCAACTTTTTCTAGATAGAAATAGAAGTATACATAAGTATCACGATTGGATCTCAAAATTACTGTGTTTTAAAATAAAACAGAATGGTATCTATCTATCTATCTAATCTATATATAATTACAAAGTCCTGATGAATTTGAAGTAATTTTTAAGCTAATTTTTCACTCACATCTTTGCAAACATCCAACAGATGTTGTGTGTAACATCCCACTGATGTGTGTAAACATCCAGCAGATGTTTTTAAACATGTATTAGATCACAGAGCAGATTTTCTTTGTTTTGTGGAAATGATATTTGTCAACATTCTTCAATGGTTCATCGTGGATTTTATCTTAACCACTCAGATATCTATCCCTTGGTAGCAGTGGAAAGTACAGAATCATGGTCACCTTGACATGATGATATTGGAGGTTCCCTTTTCCCCAGTAATCTTCCAATGTTAATACTTATAGATGTCAATGTATGATACTATTTATGATATAAGGTCATATATATACATATATATATATATGTGTGTGTGTGTGTAAATATATATATATATATATATATATATATATGTGTATATATATATATATGTATATGGTTCTTAATTGTTTCTTCTGTAAAGATGTCCTCAAACTTAGTGGAACCCAAAACCTTAATTCTGATTGAGCAACAAACTTGAAAATTACCCTGTATAAACAAATCACCTATACATGAAGGCTGTATTGAACAGAAATGACAACCCACATTGCATGGTTATCACAGTGTCTATAGCAAATTTATTGATTTCATCTTTCAATCTTCTGTATCCATTAAATTCTGATGAATCAAATACATCCATATTTCAAAATTAACATCAGTTAAGGCAGTCAGAAAGCCCTGGCAATCCCTCTGTCACCTCCCTAACAACACTGTTGTGTCATGCACAAGTGCAGCAGCACCTAGCAACTTATGTGTTCTATGCTCACACCTCAGCTCCTCATGATTGTAAATCTCCTGAGTCATGAGACCCAATGGTTTCCATAAGCAGTACAATTTTCTAGAAAAGATTTTCTGAACATCTGATCTTGATGAAAATAGTGTTGCTTGTTCTTTCCCATTGAGCCACCTTTGCTCACCCTTTCTTTTGAGAAGAGAACATATTGTGCAGCTTCACCTGCTGCATCTGTAATGGCAGCATGCTGTCACACTGAGTGCAACCCACAGTCATATCTTAATAAGCAATGAGTTAAACAGTGTCTAGATTGGCCATATCACCCAAATGTGAAGATGGGAAACTTGTTTTTTGTCCTAATGGAGTGTCTCCTGGACACAGGCAGTGATACAAGAGATTAAAAGTCTTTAAGATCCACAGCAGCACTGAGAGTTTCACTCTCTGTTAAGCCCCATAGTGTTCAGAGTGGGGATGGTGATTCATTAATTCTTGGTGATGAGTTGTCCTCATTATTCTAATTGTTGCCTTGTCTCCTTGAAGCAGCTGGTGCCTGGAGGGAAGTTTCAGAAATGCCAAGGCATCTGCAGAATCCATGCTCAACCTCCCTGTGAAGAAAGTATAATTACTGCTGTTGTGGGCTGGCTCTGTCACTGGTACTGCCTTGGGCTGCACAAGGGTCTCTGGGATTATGATATAAATAAGTAATCATACCTTTGCAGGAGATAATAACATTTGTGTGTGTTGATCCATCTTCTCATCTCACTGTTGGCTAGCTTCAGGCTTCATCTGTTTTAGGTTGGCTAGACCTCCTACTGCTCACCTGTCCTTCTTTCAGTGTTAACGAATGACAATTGGCAAGAAAATACCTATCTCTTACTGTGTTCTATCAAGTGCCAGAAAAATATTGACTGTAAACTATACACTGTCTGTATGTCACAGTTCGAAGATTAAAAATACAGAGGTCTACAGTGTCCAGTTCATATTATCCAACTAAATAACATCCTCCATGCATCCCCTAAGCCTGATTCCTTTTCTCATATGTCTAGTCTTCCTAACACAGTACCTATAGGAACTTTCCTTGTATCAAGATCCTGTTGTGTACCTGTTCCCTAAGAACTGAAACATTTCCATCCTGGAGGAAGGCTGAATCTGACAAATCACAGGATATAGAGAAAAGTCTCAGGAAGCTCCTGAAACTTAGAATATTCAGAAAGCAATGCCCAAAGTTACATACAGTTATGAATGCTGGGACAGGAGGCTCCCCAACCAAGGTACTGCAAGTTTTGCAGAAATTTCCGGGCATGCAGCTTTTATGAGCTGTCACCCACTCTAGGGTGGCTTTATTGGAAATAAAGCTCTCTTAAGATCACTTATAGCTGGGCGTGGTGGTGCACGCCTTTAATCCCAGCACTCGGGAGGCAGAGGCAGGCGGAGTTCCAGGCCAGCCTGGGCTACAGAGTGAGTTCCAGGACAGCCACGACTACACAGAGAAACCCTGTCTCGAAAAAAAAAAAAAAATCACTCATGTTTCACTAAGTAACTCCTCATTTACACTATAAGTAACCCCAATAAATTCACTGTTTCACTTACTTAGATTTAGATGGAACCCTTTTCTTATTAGCCTATCACCTGCACCTTTCCTAGGGGTGAATAGACATTTGGCCATATCTCCCTGGAAAAGTTAATGCAGTAACCACTCTATCCTCAGTGAACCCCCTCTCAGCCATCCTATCTGAGCATATTGATTTGTTGAAGGCATAGAATTTTGCCACATAGATGTTGGCTTGGGAGACTCCGGACTGCATATTCCTCTGTGCCTTACCATCTTAGGCTGTCTGGTCTCTGGCCATACCTTGAATTTTCCCAGATTATATTTATTTGTATACATTTCTTAATTAATCACTTCTACTCCATTTTCTTGAGCAAAAGTGGAATTCAGAGGAACCCTAGAGTTCTGACTTTGACCTCTTTGAGTGAGGTTCAGCTGCCAATATGACATGACTCATTTAGGGAGAGAGAACTTTAACTGAAGCACTATATACATCAGATTGCCATTTGAGTATGTCTGTGAGTGATTTCTTAATTGTTAATCCCTGTAGGAAGATACCACAATGAGTAATTCTGCCCCTAGGTGTGAATTCTTGGACTATCTTAGATAGGTACTTGAATGAGCCAGTTAGCAACACTCCTCCATGTTACCCATTTCAGTCCCTGCCCCAAGGTTCCTGCTCTGAGATGTGATGGTTTCCCTCCATGAAGGAAAACTATAAGTCAAGTAAATCTTTTCCTGCCCAAGGTGCTTTGGATATGGTGTTTTATCATAGCAGCAGAAAGCTAGATGTAACAATCCCTAGATATGTAGCAGAATCTATGACACATTGTAATATCAGAAACTTTGAAATGGACTTGGGTGACAAAATACAAGACATGGAAAATAGTACAAATACTTTAATGACTGGTCAGAAAAAGGACCAGAGCAAGGCTGGGAAAATAGTCAGTAAGGTACTTGCTGAGAAAGTATAAGTTGGGTCATACTACTCATATCCAAAATATTGGGCATCGTAGTCTTTGCCTGTGATACCTACATTGAGGAAGCAGAGAGATTTGCTTTCTGGGGCTCACTGGTCATCCAGTCTAGAATAATTTGCAAGTTATAGGCCAGTAAGAGAACTTGTCTTAAAGATCAAGATGGGTAATGACTAAGAGATAACAGCTGAGGTTATCTTTTATCTTCTATATGTACATACTTGTATACTCTGCACATGTGTACCTTCATACATCTAAATATGCACATACAACCACACAGACATATACACCCTCTGACAGAAAAAGAGCCACTGTGTCTAAATGTTGAAGGTACTTTTCTATGTTTCCCTGTATCCCTGAGCTACCTTTTAGGAGCAACACATTATGCTATTCATTTCTCAAACAACTGATATTTTTTTCAGATATTCTCAAAACTCTGTATTGTAGGCCATCCACTTTTGTCCCTTCAACAATAGCAAACAAAACCAGGAGCCAAACTAAACCAAGAGCAATGATTTCATACTCGTGTTCTTGTTGATGTTGTTGTTGTTGTTTGTCTTAATGGTTCCTGGAAGCTTCCAGTCTTACATGTTACTTTTGACAAATGATATTCAAATGGTTGGCTGATGGAGCGTATGACATCATGCTTTACAAGAATGGGGTCTGTACACCCTCAGGAGCACAAAAACTTACAGAATATCACATTCATTTTATTTAAAAAAATTTAAAGATAATTTTTTATTTGCATTTCAAATATTATCCCCTTTTCTGTTTTCCCTTCTTGGTTATCTACGATGTTAGGTGATCTTGCTGTCTGTGACTGGAGCTTGTTCCTCCTGTGATCCTGTAAGCCTGTGATCTTATGTATGTCAGCACTCCTGGCAAGATTAGCTCTCTTCTGGACAGGGTTTGGGTATGGAGGGTTTTGAGACAGCCTTAACTATGGGGTGCATATGGAGACCAGAAAGATCCTGTTTCTAGCTGCTCCACTGTTTTTGTGCCCCATGTGCTCCTGGCCAGTTCCACTCTGGAGAATTATTAGAACAAAAGTGGTGATTTCACCTGGAGCTTAGGAGTGAGAGCACTCCTCAGAGACCAGCTCTCTTCTGGTGGGATTTGTGTGCAGAGGGCTGTGGAATAGCCTTAGCTCCAGGGAGTAGATGGAGACCAGAAAGTCACATTCTTATGGCAAGTGAAATTCATTCCCACAAGGAAACTATGTAATCATTCTGTCAGTAGCAACCTGAGTATGGTAGACATATGGTGGGTAACATAAAGGGGAGAAAGATTGAAAAACTACGATAAACAGAGGGACTCCAAGAAGGATGATGATAAATAGAAATCACACACAGACACAACACAAACATCTACACATCAGATGGATATCACATATACACACACATATAGACACATACCTAACATACACACAGATGCCACACATACAGACACATCACATACAGTGAGACACCATACACAGACATGCAGAAACAGTGTACCCACAGGCAAACACTTACATACTCATACACATATAGACACCACACATACAAGACATGCAGACAGACATCACATACACATGAAAAGAAATAAATCTTTCACATTAGAAAAGTTACTCAAACAATTGCATCCACACAAACAGGGTTGTGTATTTAGTGATTCTTCAGTTTACTAAACAAACTAGAGACTGGCTTGGGTCCCATTCCACAAGCTATTTTCTAAGAATCTTGGAGAAAGAGTCTAAGGCTCATAAGCACCAGGCTGATCAACTGAAAACCATAAAGTTTTACTGACCAATATGAGCTCATACTCAGAGGAAAACAACAAATACATTTAAATTCACATATTATAAAAAATGAAAACAAAATGAAATTCCTTGACAGTTGAGTGAAAACATTTGATAATCATTAACAATGAAATCAAACAAAATAAAATTCAGGTGAAGTTAAAGTGTCCAAGGTGACAAAACTTATTGTTACTTCTTTGATCTTTTTGTATAATTATAGCAATAACTTAGATATTCTTGAACTATAGCTCTGGGGAGCAATACAAATTAAAAAAAAAAAAGCCAAACCAGGTTATTTTAGTCTGGTTATATAGAAATTGATGCTCTGTTTTGATGTGGGAATTGGAGTGGCATTTGCATGAAGGTTTATTTGCATGTGTGTGTGTGTGTGTGTGTGTGTGTGTGTGTATGTGTGACAAGTCAACTTGGATGCACTCCTCAGGCACCATTTAGATTGGATCCTTCTCTTTTCCCTCCATCCAAGAGTGCCTCTTACTGGCCTGAAGCATACTAAGTAAAGAGTAAACTCCCGGGGACCTCCTTGTTTCTGCTTCTCTGGCATATTGAGATTGCATGTGAACCATGGCCATTTTTTTGCATGGATGCTGGGAACAACTTAGGTCCTCCTGCTTATGAAGCAACCACTTTACTGACTAAGCATCTTGCTCCATAAAAAAATTAATTATTCTTTTATTAACTTGAAAAGTTGTGTTGGGAGGAAGCTGGCCAGGGAGTGGCATTTTTTCATGCAGGGGCAGCACTGACCCATGAAATGTTTTGCCCTTCATTTGCTTCAGCTCCATAGTGGCTTAGCCTGTAGTGGCTTTCCTGAAGAAACACTTACCCTTCAGTTCAGCTTGGTACAGGGAATGAATCAGGACAGTGACTAGGATTCTGGGAGTATTTTCTAGAATATGTGACTATGAAATTAGCCTCTCAGGAAAGGAAATGAAGAAAATGAATATAGTGCCACACTAGAGGGTACAGAGTTCCTGGAATTTATTTTTAGTACCTGTGGTGAGTCAAACTCTAGCATATTTACTTTATTTGTAACTCTATGAGATAAGATACAATTTAAAAATGACAAAGTGTTGAATTTTCTGAAATAAAAAAGGCTTAAAATTGCTTATTCAAGTTTAGTTATATATTATAATGATGCAATTTGTTCTATCTTAATGAGATTTTTTTAATTTTAAATTTTAACTTCTTCACAAAAGGTAAGCATTTTGAAATATAGAGAATTTTGATATTCTGTAATTCTATGAGAAATAGTTTAGAAAGTAATTTTGGGCTTTACATATTTTGTGAGAAATAAAACACTAATTGACTCAATGATTAGTTAAAGGTTTTCTTGACCTATCAGTCAATTGTGGACATTTCAGATAGTTATTAAAACAATTTTACAATTCTGTTTGCTAATCTAGTATTATCTTCTCTCTGAAAAATAACAGAACATAAAATAGTGGTGTTGTGGGAAGTATTTGGAAAGAACCCACCAACTCACCAGCGTTCCTGCTTCAACTCCCTGGCGAGGCCGGAACATGCTCCCAAACTCCTGCTGCTGACAATTCTCTCCAGCTAGCACCCCCACAGCATCAGGATCTCTTTTTCCTGGAGCTGCCAGTTCCTTCTGCACCATGGGAATTCCCACATTCCAGTAACAATGTAAAGCAAAGCACTTGAATCTTTCTTATAGATAACCAATCAGATTTGTGTATCAATAAATTCTCAATTTACAAGATGCCAACACAAGAATTTCAGAGCCAATTGATAATAATAAAAGCCTTATCCCAATTATTCTAACCTTATATCATAACTACCGGTGGCTGGCTAAAGCCATACTTATTCAAGTCCACCACCATCATGGTCTTCCTCCTCTCTCTCTCTCTCTTGAGATGCTCTTTGTCCCTATTACTCATAGCTCTTTGTCCCTTTTCCCTGCCTAATCACAGGCCTCCTACTGCCCTAATGTAATTGGACAGAAAAAAATTTCCCATACCTCTCTAAGAAGTGTCCTGATAAGGGTGCTAGGTGTCCCTTAATTCCAGCATTCTTTGATGAGCACTGAGGCTAAAGAGTCTTGCTCTAGAGGTACATTTTTCATTATCCAAGCAGAGAAGTCAGCCTTCTCTTAAAAACACTAAATATTTTACACTTAAACCTACTGTTTCTGAACTCAGTTTGCCCATTTTACTTGTGTTCTGCTCCCTTTTCTTCAGACTGCATGTGTTTCATATGGCTCTGTTTTACTTTTTTAATCACAATTCTCATGATCCCCAAGCTAAAAGCTGTTAGCAACAAACATGCCACAGCTTGAATGCAACAATGCTTTAAAAATGTTTTCCATCTGGTTAACTGACCACATTATTTTATAAGTCTGCCTCACTCAATTCTTCATGCCTCCAGTAGAATATAGCCAAATTCTTTGACAAAACATACCATGAATTATGAATAGTCCAATTTCTAATAGCCTATTTCATGTCATATGAAACCTCATGAGTTCAGTCCTTACAGTCACTATTTCTAATGGTTTTTGGTCTTCTAAACACTTTCCACAATTGTATATTAAACTTTGCTTATAGCAAGATATGGTTTCTTAATGGCATATATGATGAATATTTACCCCCAAACCAGTTCCAAAGACCTTAGAACCACTTGGTCCTCTCTGCGATAAGAACAACTGCACTTTGTGGGGCCATTTCTGTGTTTGTTCTTTGGTCATTGCTGAAACAAGACACCTATGACAAGAAGAATTCAAGAGAAGAATAGATTGTTCATGACAGCAGTGGGTATTTTAGCCATAATCTGTGCAGGGCCCAAGCAAATTCACAGCAGTATCTTGTTATGTGAAAATATCTTTCTTAGTTACACAATTTACATGCAAGTCTTATCCTCTAAATACATTTTTAGTGTCTTGTTCTTGCTTTTCAGGAGTAAGGTGGAAAAGGAAAACTGGTCTCAAGTTTCCATTAAGATAATGAGACATTTTACAGTATATATACTAATAGAATTTGGTAATATTTTTTTCTGCATATTTCTTAATCGAAAAAAAAAATGTCTGATTTAGTGTTCATGTTTTCAGAGTGTTAGAGTCCATGATGGAAGAGCAAAGGCATGGAGGAAGAAAAAGTGGATCATATGATGATCCATGGGAGAGGGAGGGAGGGAGGAAGGAAGGGAGTGGGGAGAGAGAGAAAGAAGACCAAAGGGGGGGGAGAGAGAGGGAGAGAGAAAGAGAGAGAGAGAGAGAGAGAGAGAGAGAGAGAGAGAGAGAGAGAGAGAGAGAGAGAGAGAGAGAGATTGTTGAGATAGTCTCTCTATTAACTTCTGTTGGCCTTGAATTCTTGATTCTCTTGTCTTACCTTCCCAAATACTGAAATTACAGATATGTGACCCCATAAATAGAAAAATGCAACATCTGTGGTGGTTTTGATTGTATGATTCCCCTGAAGATGACTTGAGATAAGAGTAAGAAAAGCCCATTATCATGAAAGTGCAGTAACATCTGCAACAGTATTGTTTCATGAAAAATTCAAATCCTTTGTGCCATATTTCCAAAATGATTCTTTTGAAACCTCCAAATGTTTAAGCTATTTTGTGGTGTCATATATACAACATTTTCTTTAGTAAATAAATGGAAAGGAATGAACATCTTGTGAGTGTTTTTTTTTTTTTCAGCCTTAAAATTGAAAGCTCATCTTGGTAATGGACTCCCAGAGTACTCTGCATACTTAAGCCACCTTCATAATGATCAATAAGAACAGTCCATTAACAGAGCAGCTGGTAAGGCAGAGAGGTTCTTGTAGAAAAGAATTACAGATGAAGCCAATGTGAGCATGTGAGAAAAGGGAAGAGGGATGAATTGAAATTGAAAGCAATTTATTTCATTAGTTAGCACTAGACATAAATTACAGTGTAATGGAATGAATCATTTCAAATGATTGTTCAATTAGACATGAAAAAATTCAAAAATTCTACTTGCTGTTCTTTCCACCCCACACCCAAGGAATAAATTTAGTTTTAAAGATTTCGTTTTTATTTAAAAGAATAAATGATCCGAGTGAGTGTCCCCAAAGTTAAGATTATGCATTGCTCTTACATAAGCACTGCATTATTATTTTTTTATTTTTTATTAGATATTTTCTTTATTTATATTTCAAATGTTGTCCTCTTTCCTAGTTTCCCCTCTGAAAATCCCCATCCTCTCCCCCCATCTCCCTGCTTCCCAACCCACCCAATACTGCTTCTTGGCCCTGGTATTCCCCTATACTGGGGCATAGAACCTTCACAGGAACAATTGATAACCGACTAGGCCATGCTTTGCTACATATACAGCTAGAGCCATGAGTCCAACCATGCGTTTTCTTTGATTGGTGATTTAGTCCCAGGGAGCTCTGGGGTTACTGGTTATTTCATATTGTTGTTCCTCCTATGAGGCTGCAAACCCCTTCAGCTCCTTAAGTACTTTCTCTAGCTCCTTCAATGGGGACCCTGTGCTTCATCCAATGGATGGCTAGGAGCATCCACTTCTGAAACCCCAGCACTCAGGTGGCAGAAGCTAATAGATCTCTGATTTCAAGGCCAAACCGACTTATGTAGTGTGTTGTAGGACAGTTGGGGCTATGTAGAGAGACAGTCTCAAAAGCACAACCAAAAAAAAAAAAAATTGCCAGAGATGCTGTATTCTACACACTTCCATTAGGCAGATCTTTAACACCTATAGTTCCACTGTTAGGACATCTGACACCCTCATTTGACATTCATGGACACGTGCAATATATGTCATGCCTAGATTCTGACACAAATGTATACATCAATGTTTCAAAAATAAATAATATTTTAATGAAATATATAAAGAATGAGGAAAAATTTAAGTTTCATATAAATCTTCTAGGGAAGAAGAAAGATATAGCATCCTTTCAAGGAAAAGCCTTCTGGATAGAAGAGTATCATCAACCAAAGTACTGCAGTAAGTTAGAAAGGGCAGTGCTTGACTGCAGGGATGATATGAAGGGAAACTTATGGGAATATTGATGAGCATGGTCCAGGAATGTCAAAGTTGCTAGCCAATGAACGAATACTGGGACTTTGAATTTAGAGAGCTGCCTAGCTCTGTCTCCTGAATTGCTGGGATTAAAAGTGTATGCCATTACACCTGGATTTAAGTTTATCTTCACAAAGAACCTGCTTTGTCCCACCCTGGCCTTGAATTTAGAGATTTGTTTGGCTTTGTTTTTTGGAATTAAGGATGTGTGCCCCCATACCTGGAACTAAACTTATCTGGAGCTTGTCCCCAAATTCCTTAAGCTGTTATCTCCTAGAACATAGGATTCTCTTCCATTTCACTTCCTGTTGCCCCTTTAATACTTTAATTATATATTTTATATTTTTCTTTCCTCAGCTTTCTCTGCTTATTCAAGATTCTCATCCTGATACTTAATCAGAGAACAATGTCTATGATGGGCTTTTCTGAGACTTCCTTTGTCAATGCAATTAATCTCTGTCTCTTCACCTTAGCTTCAGGTAGGCTCTTCAGACAAGGACAAAAGTAGGCATGTTGTCCACCAAAATACTGCAAAATCAGTCTATATTACTAGGATATTCCATTAAGGCCAATTTAAGCACTCCAAAGTCCCAGAATTCACATTCTTTCAAACAAAGACATAGTCAGGCCTAACACAGCACCTGGTACCAACTTCTGTCTTAGTTCAGGTTTTACTGCTGTTTGCAGATATTGTGCTCAAGGAAAGTCTTATAAAGGACAGCATATATTTGGGGCTGACTTACAAGTTCAGAGTTTCACTTAATTATCATCAAGGTGTGAATGTGGACAGGCATGGTTCAGGCAAATCTGAGAGTTCTACATCTTCCTCTTAAGGCTGCTACTGGAAGACTGACTTCTAGGCAGCTACTGTGAGGGTCTTAAGCCTGTGTCTACAGTGACATACCTACTTCAACAAGGCTATACCTCATAATAGTGCCCCTCTCTGGGCCAAGTACATACAAACCGTCACAGAGGTGGTGTTTGTTTTTAAAGTTCTCCAAGTCACTAACTTGTAGACAGCAAGAAACTCATAAATGTTGTCCCCCATATACATTTTTGTTCTGTCATTACAAACATTACAAATTTATCCCAGAGTTTTGTAAGACATGTAGTCAAGTGAAAGTCCAATTAAAGGCATTGAACAATGTGTGTTTTCATCTGTCACTCACTATGAAGTGAATCCCCTGCTTTAGGAACCTGTTCATGCCTCTTTCTT
Source organism: Mus caroli (assembly GCF_978045245.1). NCBI lineage: Eukaryota > Metazoa > Chordata > Mammalia > Rodentia > Muridae > Mus > Mus caroli. The sequence goes on along the minus strand of NW_028227256.1, from coordinate 109,557,041 downwards.
GTTGCTCCCACTTTCCTCTGTGTTATTATTCTAATATTAAATTAGGATATCTGTTTTCCTTGGTTCCTCAGTTTCTTCAGTTTAATCTCCTAGAATTTGTGTATGTCACAGAGAAAGTACACTGTTCCTGTGCTATATAAAATAAATGGTGAAAATAGTTTCTCACACAGTGCAAGGATGATATGGAGAAATATCAAAGATGCCTTGCAAGCAATACCCACTGGTAGTCAAGGTGGAGAGGACTTAGAGTCTCAGACATCAACAATAAGATCTATCTGGATTAGAACTCTAATTTACAAATAATGTATCAGACATGTGACTCTGCAGAGATGTGTATAAGCAAAGGCCTATCCTATTATACACAGGAAATCTCTAACAATCTGGAGACATATTAGGAATTTTTGGTGATATCTAATAAAAATTTGGAAATTACACATATTGTATGAGATAAAAACAAATACTAAATTATAAATACTATTGTGCCCCTTTGAACTTGCAAAATTTGCATAGACAAAACACTACTGGGACCCAGTTTTAGACACTCTCACTAAGTTCATAAATAGGGTTGATAGATTAAATACAAGATATCAGATTAAATACAAGATATCCATTTACAGTTGAACTTGAAATCAACATTGAATAACTTCTGTATAATTATATCCCAGTGTTGTATATGAATATTAATACTTAAGTAAATCATATCTGAAATTCAAATGTAATTGTGCACACTATATGTTTATATTCTAATTGTTTAACTTTATTCATGGACAACGTTAGAAATTGTTTATTCCTACTAATTATAGGACTCGATTTTTTAAATGCTTGCATGTATATAGTGTATATGGTATAGGTGTATATATGAGTATAAGAGCACATGACCATGTGTACAAGGAAGACAAAGCATCATGCATAGTTCCTTCCTCTATCATTGTCCATTTTATCTCCTTAATATGGGAACTCTCCATGAAGAATAATCTAGGCTGTCAATCAGCAAGCCCAAGGGATCCTGTTGTTTGCATCTTTCATAGCCCTCATTTTATAAACTCCACTTTGGCTACACCCAGCTTTTTATGTAGGTTCTAGGCATTTAGACTTGAGTTTTCTTGCTACATAACCATTGTTCTTACCTACTGAGACATTTTACCACCCTAGGATTGATGTTCTTGTGAGAAGCTGAGGTTGGGAATGAACACAAATAGAACATGGGAAAATTATATGAAATCATTTCTTTTGAAATGTAGGCATGAAAAACATAAAATAAAGGCTGAAATGGTAACATCCATTAAGAGAAGTTTTTTTGTCCTTGCAGAAGCCTGAAATTTAGTTCCCAGGAACCACTCATGTTGGGCAGCTTACAAGAATTTAGCTCTAGCTTTCAGAGTAGCCATATATACAGACACATGGACACAGGCACACAAACACAGACACACATGAACACACAAAACACACACATGCACTGGAGTATGTTAAATGTTAAAAGGGCTACTCCATGTGAATGGAATGCTGAGCACAGAACTATCCTACCAAGGGACATGTGAATGCTGGCACTTCCCATTTAGAGAGTTTGATTCACATTCACCTCCAGTGGAAGGAATGCTTACATAAATGTCCCTTAAGTAAGCAGTACTAAGAGTAGACATCTCCCCTTTATTAGATGTAGATCCCATGCCTTTCCTCTGTATTAAATGCTGAGACTAGCAGAATCCTATATATGAAATGCTGAGCACCGTCTTGGTATATAGCATATGTTCAATAGATAGCAGGCACAAAAATAGTCAAGGATCCAAGTGAATGAAGGAATATGTAAAACCTTCTTGGTATTGGAGCACATCCTGCTAAACCTCACTACTGTTCATCACAATCCACTTGACAACAGAAATGTCCAGTCTCAGGTTGCCTATACATAAAGCAACCAGAACACAGAGACACAACCAGGAACCCACAATAGCTGTGTGGAGATATCACATTTTCTTTTTAAGGTGAAGCAGTAGAGACTCCTCAGTTCCAGTTATGCCTTTGACAAATGGAGGCTGACAACATGTGCATATGTGTGTTGAGAACAAAATAGCATTCAGTAGGTAGGCACTAAAGAGCAACAAGCAGCCATTATGCATCACAATGCCTGGTGAGCCAGACATTGAGGGACAGGAAACTGTCTATATGGGAATTAAAAAGATGAAGATCTGTCAGTATAATTTGTTACTTTCTGAACACTTTTTTTTTTAATCTCAGGATATGTGATTGTATTGGGGAAAAAACAGAAAATATAACTCCTCAGAATTTGATGGAAAACCTTTCTTCTCAGTTATAAACATTTAAATAATCTATAGTGAACATCACAAGATATTGAAAGCCCCTAAGTGTCTCTAATATATATTTTTTTCCTGGAGTATGTGAACATTTATTAAAGAATGGAAGTTTCCTATATAATGCTTTTCAGAAACTTGAGCTTTCCTATTGTCTGTTATGAGCCAATGAATTTATGCATGGTATCAAGTCAAGCTAAATCTACATATTTTAGGATTAAGATTAAATGTCTCAGTACATGAATTAGCACCTATAAAGAAATATAACTAATGTATTTTTGAATATGCCACTGCTGTAAATTTCAAAATATGATGCAACTCAGATCTAGAACATAGGTAAATTAGGTGATTTGAAAAGAAAAAAAAATATGTCTATAGAAACTATCACCAGATAGCTCTATTGCTATAAATTAAAGTTCATGAAAGAGCACAACTTCCTAAGGACTCATATCTGGTACATTAAATCAAGTGATTGCCATTGGTTACCTCAGGTCCATGATGTAAGCAATGTTTAAAAAGAGACTGATCCATGAACAGTAACAGATAGTTCACAGGCTTCAGTTCCCATTGGTTGGTTTACCTACAGAGTCTAAATACACAGAATGAAACTCTACAATGGCCTGTGTGCAAGCTGGATATTTGGAAATCCTGGAGAAGATCCATAGGCTGATCCTGCTGCTAGATCAAAAGTCTTTAGCAGTTAAAACTTTCCCTCCTAGAAAGGGGATGGAGGGCCATGAGACTCAGGAAGAAAACCAACTTCACAGTCCTTAGAAAGGTGAAACTGTGAAGAGTCACAAAGGACCTCCCCTGAGGATTGTAGAAGAAACTAATAACTTGGGGTCTAGGGACACTATAACCAGAGAGGAGTTTCTTCTACATGTTTAGCTGCCTCCCAGTCATGCAGAGAGCTCCAGGGTACAGCTTTGATGAGTGATCTCACAGGCTGGTTTATCACCCATTTTCCAGTAAGTAAAATCAAGTTGGAATTTGATATAATCCAAATTTTGTCTGTTGTGGACCCCTTATCAGAAGTGAGTAGACATGTGTGTGGTACGTTTTCCCAGGATGAGTCTCATAAAACATAGTGGAAAAGGGTAACAAGCTGTGTGGGACAAAATATGGCATCTGAATTGAGGCAGTTAATGTGAAGGGGCACATGCTCCTATCTGTCCTTACTAGAGAGCGAAATTGGCAAGGACAAATTGAAAAGACTTTAAAAGGGTCTGGTTGCTCCAATCTATCTCCTACCTCTTCCAGTTTGGAGCCACATTTGTCTGAAAAGAGAAAATGCTTATTATTCTTCACCATAAAGTGTTTTACTACACAAAGGGGCCTCCCTCAAAAATGAAATGTTTCCTGATGTGTACAGCTTGGCTCCTTTGGAGGAATGAATTCCTGTGATGCCCCACACTATGCACAGTTACATGGTAAAAAACCCCAGTGTCTGCTGAAGGGGTGATTGAAATTTTCTGGTGGTGAAAACCCTGCCCTTCTTTACCTCAGTTCAACAGGTCATTCTCAGGCAGGATCCTGCTCTTGGTCAAAGACTTACTTTTCTCTTAATTGGCTTAACAAAAGATGGTGATTCATAACTATTTTGAGTGATATTTTAAAACACTACTTCTCCATTAATGAGAGAACATGTACAGCAGAGTAGGTGTGGTTGAGAAGGTGGCCTTCACATCAAGGTAAAGACAATGTGCACAAACAGAGGATATGGGTGATATGGAAATCGGATGCTGTTGATTTACACTAACCTGAAAGTCAACACTGGTACTATGAACCATTATTCTGGTATATTTGGTGCTAGGGTGCTAAGAATGCCAGGTCTCCTGCATGCTAGGCAAACCCTAACAAGAAAGTCTTACCTATAGCCAATCACAACATTGTTTCTTTAATCTCAGTGTTTTTTACTCCTTTGGCAGTGTTGCTAGCTTTCTGGTAATGGGAAAGTGGGATGAGGGAGTGGAACCAACGTTGGGTACTCCTTTTATGAGAGCCATTGTCTGGGAAAACAAAAAAGAAAAGAAATTGTACACTGATGGAATGGGCGTTTGATTATTCATTAATTAAAGTAAAATTTTTATGAAGATTTAGAGATACTATTGGAGACATGACTATGTATTAGGACTTGGAAAAAAATGCCTATGAAAAGAACTTATACCTGGTAATCTCAGTATTCTGAAAGCTGGAACTAGAGGATCATATGGGCTAGGTAAGTCTTAATGCCATACTGCACAGGGAGACCTTAACTTTCAAGATTAAAGTAAATAATAGAAAAATACAGAAACAAACAAACAAAAAAAAAAACCACACGCACACACACATTCCATATTACATTTTTTGTATTTTAAGATTGCAAGCAAAATCATCAAAAACATAGAAGCAAAGACTGAATTTTCTAAACATATTTAAGGCACCCTCTAAATTCAATATTTTTGATAATCTGCCAGGTGCCAAGTTCTTCACTATGTTCCCAAGAAACAACAGCAGCAAGATGAAAATAAACAGCTTGTCGTAACTTAAAATAAAGGTTGAAAATTAAATGATACTAGAGAGATTTCCAATTATAAACATGTCCTCTAATTTTGGAGATGTGACAACTATTCATGAGAACTAAAAGGATAAAGAAAGATGAAGGTCAAATTGGAGCACAGTGCAAAAGAGAAATCTAGATAAAACTACTGCTCAGGCACACCGAGGGCTCATATTTTGTCATTTATCAGATGACTAAATGTCTACATCCCTGTTGAATATTTTCAACTATTGTAAATGCCCCAAATCTGTAATATTCAAGCCTGAATTTTTCTCAAATAACCTAGGCTACAGGCAGCTATTATAAAAATACTGAGGAATTGACAGGAGACTAGATAACCCAATCATATTAGTTGGTGTCAAGGATACTATGGCAATTGATATGTAGCAATCCTAGGTTATTTCTAACATGTAACAACTATAAAGATCAGAAATTGGAAATAGAGGTGTGGTTCAGAGCATTTGCTGCTCTTGCAAGCACCAAGGTTCAGTTCCTAACATCTGCATGGTGGCTCATAACTGTCTGTAATTCCAGTTCCAGGTGATGTGATGCCCTCCATTGGCACTCCATGATAAATTCTTCAGGGAAATTAATTTATTCATCTAAGTTTGACTTTTTAATATTTTTGTATTTCTGAATAGAATAGAAGTGTTTTTCAAAACTTATAAAACTTTTCCTAGAGGAGCCCCTAATTTTGAAAATGGGAGTGATCCAGACTGAGTCTTTTCAGGTGAAGCTGACGCTTCTTGATCTATTTCAGAAACGAAACAAATGTGTTTTGCAAATAGACCATTTCCATAATCACATATTTCCTAGTCTGTACTGTCATTTCTATATTTCCCGTACTTCTTTCTATGTAGATTTGAAAGGCCATTACATCTTAATCTTTGTGTTAATTCTTCATGGAAATAATCTTGTGTACATGTCTTTGGGAATAGCTTTTTATTTGATCACAAAACAAAGCTGTAAGTAATGAGAGCAAATCATTATTTTGGAATTAGATGAAAAGAACATAGATGCATAACCAATCTGATGATCATAGCAAAAGGGTATAACTCAGAAGTACATAAATATTGATCCAGAGAAACAAATGTCATAAACATAAGGATGTAGAAGATGTTTCATGAAATATATCATATTTTTATAAATATATATAAAATTCATCATTATTCATTATAACAATAACTAGAGACAAAATTGTTGCAATTATCACTCATTAAATAAAAAAGAAAAACTTCTCATTGTGGAACTCAATTATCAATAGGAACAAAAATTATCTTTCAAAACATTTGAAAATGATCATAGAAATGAGAAACTACAATGTTTATTTTAGGATTGAATCCTAATCCAATATTAAACAGTGGATTTAAAAATCAGACAGAATATATTCAAGAAAACAAGGAAAGAAACATGATAACATTTCAAGTTTATTAGGAAAAAGCTGTCAGATTCATGTGAATAGACTATTACAAAATTTTCTCAAGCCTTAAGGAATATTCACTAAGACAGTAAAATCATTAGAAATTCGGCAATTCATAAACATATTAACAGCCTTGCTCTGTATAATATCAATATTTCAATCATACTACTATGAAAATTTTTATTTCAAATTAAAATATGAAATTTGGAACCTGACAGTAGTTAAAATATATTTTCAAAAATCTGGATATGCACTCTCTTCCCTAGAACACAGCTTTACACACATTTTTAGAAGCATGCTGTCACCCAGGACATCCAAGTGAGATCTCTACACCCTAATCCCTGCCTTTTGGTTTCTCTGGAAATCACAGAAGCCATGAGGTTTGGCCCATCTACTGTGATCTGCATCTTCCAGTCCAAACCCCTATCCCCAGACATCTTCTGCCATCAGGAACCACAAGTTCTGCCTGCATCATGGAGATCTGCTGACACCATGGACAATAAGCAGTATGAAGTTATCATAGACTACAAGCTTTGCCTGCTACACTGGAAGGCTATTGCCACCCAGCACTAACCAGCTTTATCTTAAATATTAATGGCCTGAGGCCATCAGGGGCTACCAGCTCTGTCTGCATTCCCAGAGCCTGCACCCATAAAGGACAACCAGATGGCTAAAGAAATAGGTAAGAACACAATAAGTAAAATTCAGGGCAATATGTTATCACCAGAACACAGCTATCCTACTATACCAAGCCATGTATATCCTAGAAAACCTAAAGTGCAGGAAAATTATTGTGAATCTAATCTTTTAAGGATAAAAAACACCCTTTAAAAATGGTGAGATAAATGAATAAAAATTATTCAAGATCTGAAAAGGGAAATATAAGCTATACATAAAACAAAAACTGAGACACTGTTTGAGATAGAAAACAGAGGAAAGGGAACAGGATCTACAGATGTAAGCATCACCAACAGAACACAAGAGATGGAAGAGAACATGTCAGGCATGGAGTATAAGATAGGAGAAGTTATACTTCTCCTATACTTCTCCTATACACTGATGAAAGAAAAGGCTGAAACTGAGTATTTCTAACAAAAGTCAAAGACCAAACTTAAAAATAATAAGAATAGAAGAAGGAAAAGATTCCCAGTTCAAAGACCCAGAAAATAACTTCAATAATATCATAGAAGAAATAGCTCTAACCTAACGAAAGATATGACTTTCAATGTACAAAAAGCTTATAATACACAAAATATATTGACCAAAAGAGAAGATCCTACTGACATATATTATCTAAAACCTAAATCTACATAACAAAGAATTATCCGGGCAGTGGTGGTGCACTCCAATAATGTCAGCACTCTGGAGGTAGAGGCAAGCAGGTTTCTGAGTTCTAGGCCAGCCTGGTCTACAAAGTGAGTTCCAGGACAGCTAGGGCTACACAGAGAAACCCTGTCTCGAAAAACCAAAAACCAAAAACCAAAATAAATAAATAAACAAACAAACAAACAAACAAACAAACAAACAAATAATATTAAATGCTAAAAAAGAAAGAGGCATACATATATCTAGAAGAGAGAGAGAGAGAGAGAGAGAGAGAGAGAGAGAGAGAGAGAGAGAGAGAGAGAGAGAGAAAGAGAGAATCTTTTCAAACTATAATGACCTGGCTCGTCAAAAGGGAATCCAAAAGCCAGAGAGCCTGGGCAGATATCTTCCAGATCATAGGAGAAAACAGAGGTCACTCCAGAAATAGTATCCACCAAAAAGAAAAAGAAAAATCTATCACCATCTATAGAGAAAACCAAAAATTCAATGACAATACCAAATATAAACTATAGCTTTTCATTAATCCAGCCATATAGAGGATACTAAAAAAAACATGTCCAAGACAAGAAGGGTAACTACATCCACGAAAGAAAAAGAATGAATATTTAGACACCAGGAAAAAATCAAAAGAAGAGAATCTTCCTCAGACATACACACATACCACCACCACCTACTTCAAAATAACAGAAATTAACAATCATTGTTCATTAATATCTGTAAATATCAATTACTCAATTCACCAGTAAGAAGACACAGTCTAACAATGTGGATCCATCATTTTGTGCATACAAGAAACACTTCAACAACAAAGACAGAAATGTCAGAGAAAATGGTTGGAACATTTTTTCCAAGCAAACAGACCTGAGGGGTGGGAGTAAAAAATTAGAGTATCCACTTTAATATTTAAGAAAATAGACATTCTGCCTGACGTAAAGTAAATTTCCAACAAAATGACCTCATAATCCTGAAGACTGTCTCAAGTGCAAGCTCATCCACATTTGTAAAAGAAACATTACTAAAACTTAAATCAAAGCCCAGACAATAATAATGGAAAACTTCACTAACCCCTTTCACCAATGGACAGGTAATAGGAACAGAAACTAAACACGGAAACAATGAACCTAGTAGATATTGTGAATAATCAAGTGGACCTGACAGATATCTAGAGACCATTGTATCCAAACACAAATGAATATAAATTCTTCTCATCATCTCACAGTACCTTCTCTAAAATTGACAGCATACAAACAGCATAAAATGTATAAAAGTTATAAACATTCACAGCTATCCACAGTAATACAGTTTATTGTCTCCTGTTTGTGGAACTGTTTGGAAAGGATTAGGAGGTACATGTGACTGGAAACAGACCTTGAGATTTCAAAAGCATAGGCCATGGCTTGTTGAATCTCTGAGATTTTTGTTTTTATATTAAAATGTGAAATCACAGCTATGGCCTCCATGTCATACATTCCTGGCTGTTGCCATGACAGTTATAGATTCTATAGATTCTATAGACAGTTATAGATTCTATTCCTCTAAAATGAGAAGCCTTCTGTGAACTTTTTCTTCCTGTTTACAACACTTTGGTCATGGTGTCTTATCAGAACAATAGAAGAGTAACTACGCACATGCCTCAATTTATTCAATTTGAAATAGCATTAAATTAAGCATTTGCTTAATTAACTCACAATGATTTTGACACTATTGTGCATCTGAAGAAGGGTTTGCAAACTACAGAGTGTTCAATAATAATAAACAGAAAATGGACATGACAGAATTCATTGTTGTAAAACAAGAAAGAACAGGTCAGGAAAATATAATGTAGATAAATGTATATTGCAGATAGTAAGTACTACCTAAAGAGTAAATATGTTAAAATATAAAGAAAGGTAACAATTAAAGTGAAAATTGACATAAAACCAAAATAAAAATTTTGGCAATTGGTCTATAGTTGTCCCTCTGCTGCCTTAAACTAGAACTTAAATTACAGGGTCACCTATACAAACATTTGCTGAAGAGTTTGTTTCTGTCTGTTTCTATGCCATCTACATCATCATCCCTTTATCATCTGGGAAACATAAACTAAAATAATCCCCCTTTCCTGTATTTTTGATCATAAATTATATCACAGCAATAGAGAAGTAACTAGTACACATCTTTTTGAGGATTTGGTGTTTCACCATTCCTTTACTGCTAAAAATAATTCCAAATGAGGGAGCTGGTGGAGAACAATGAACCCCGAAACACTGTCTCCTTGACAACTGTATCCAGGCTTAGCTTTTGTTTGTTTGTTTTTTTTTTGTTTGTTTGTTTGTTTTCTATTTGTGAGTAGGACACTTACATTAAAATGTGTTTTAAGTTGTATAGTAATATATGATTTCATTAGTAAAGAAATACAATTAATTACATAAAGATACATTGACCTCTAAAGCATCAAAATCATGGTGAACGCAAGATCTTGTTAAGAAAATGAAAGCCTCTTGGGGATTGGGAGATGCTTACTGTGTAAAGTGCTTGTCATGCAATCATAAGGAGGTGCATAAAATGTACACAACATATACATATATAACAAGCATACAAATAAAACTAAAGAAAACATGCTAGCCATGGTGACAAAAGCATGTATTTCTAGTGCTCTGGAACCAGAGGAGGATCTTTGCAACATACTGATCAGCCAGCCTAAGAGACTAAGAGATGATCTAAAAGCCATTGGTGATCTGTCTAAAGAATGATACTTGAAGTTGATCACTGTCCCCTAATGTATGCAAATACACATGCATACATACTGGCATTCATGTAAATATACATATACACACACACACACACACACACACACACACACATATATATGTGTATGTATATATGTGTATATATACACATACACATATATACAAACACACACACACACATATATATACATATATACATATATACATATATACATATATACATATATACATATATACATATATACATATATACATATATACATATATACATATATACATATATACATATATACATATATACATATATACAACAAAGATTTTCCTGTTGTTAACTTGAAGAATTTACATATAACACATACTCACTCTTGATTGAGGATAAACGGAAATACTGAGAGTTGTACTGCTTCTTTTGATACTGGAAGCTTGCAGGTCAAAATTTTTTCTTTTATATAAAAGTGGCCTCAATCCACTTATAATTTTGTATTGTACAAAATTCCAACCTACTTTTATGTTCCATATGTATGTTGCTTGTCATAAACATGAAGGTCTAATGGGTGGTGACAGGCTGCACATTTGGTGGACAGGCACCATGTAAATAGATTAAACATAAATTCTACAAAGCAGTGATACACCATAAACTTAATAAATGCAGATGAAAGGTGAGTGCATGAATAATAGATGAGGAATACATTCAACAGCATTAAACCATGCAGGCTATGATGGCTGATGGATTCGAGACTAAATAGTTCCAGAAAACACTTGTGTGAAAGGTGAGTCCTAACAAGGGAAACTGATTCATTTACATGGAGGGCAGCTGGTCACATAGGCACTCTGGGGCACAGATTTCAACTGTGCATAGTGAAGTTAACGTTCCAAAGGAACACTGCAAAAAATTAAATTCACAAAAAGACATAAAAATATAAAAGGAAGAATAAAAGAAAGACGGTTATGAATACAATGCATGGTCTTAATTCAGTCAATGTGACATGGCCTAAAATCACCTCTGGACATGAATGTGAGGAAATATCTATATTGTATTAATAGAGGTGGAAGACATCATTTTATATTCTGTGGTCTTAGACTGAACAGAAAAAATAAAGCAAGATGAGCACCAACTTTCTTCCCCCTCCACTTCCCAACCATGTAATTATGGGCATCACAATATAGTAGGCATGTCTTCTTTCCTAACTGATATATTATGTCTTTGACATGAGAGCCAAAACAAATACTTTCCTCCTTAGATTACTTTTATCATGTGCTTTGTGATAGTAACAACAACGATAAACTAATAATAATATTTTCACTGTAATGGATAGATATTACAAACATAAATCTTTGTCATTTTGGGGCTAAATATTGTGGAGAATGTGGAGGAAAGTTACCAGTATATTAAAAAACATTTAAAGTTGGGTGTTAACTTGTGGATGTAACTGAAAAAATGTAAACATATGTTTTGAATTGACTCTGGATTGAATTTAACTGCTGTTGCTGTTGGGGCCATTAAGGAGAAGAAGATAATTGAGAAGCCCAGTGTGAATTGAAGAGTAATAAGACACTAGTGTTAAGATTTCACAAGACTGAAAGATGGAAACATCTGCAATGGTGGTAGCTGGAACATTAGAGATAGAAGTCATGCTGTCTTAGACAATGCCTCTATTCATCTTTCTGCTTCTCTTGTCTGTGCTTAGCTCTTTTGACTCATATCTAGTCTTGAACTGATGGACTGCCTCTCAGTATGTGTAAAAAAAAAAAATATATATATATATATATATATACACACACAATATATATAGTCTTATATATATAATATATAGTATATATATATATGTTATATAGTATATATATTATATATATATATATTATATATATACATAGTCTTGGCTATAGTGTATATATGTTTTCAAGGTATATTTCAAAGAATTTATAATTAACTATTTTTCTTTTATGTTTTATCTTCTCAATAAGTGAAATAAAAGGGTGACTCTGAGGGTCACTTGCTTTGACTATAATCTGATAAAGTATAAAGAGATCCACTAAGTTTACACAAGGGTTAGTTTTTATTAGATTACTAGTAAATTGAAGGTCTGCAGGTAGTGTTGGTATTCTGTCTAGACTCCAACCCCACAGTTACCTGGCAACAGCCAGGTAGGCCTGGCCCACTATAAAACGGGTTGCTTGCCCCCCTGTTTTCTCTCTCTTACTCTTGCCTCTCTCTATCTCTCTTGGCTTTTTCCCTCTTGCTCCCCACTTTCCCCATTCCCTTCCCTCCTCTCTCCATGTGGCCATAAACTGCCTAGTCTTCTCTACTCTCTCCTTCCCTCTGCCTTTCTCTGCCTCTAGTACTCTCTTAACCCCTACTCTCCATGCCCTAAATAAACTGTATTCCATGCTATACAGTTGTGTGGCTAGTCCCTCATGGGGAATGGATGCCTTGGTGAGGGCCTGCTGAGGCACTCCCTTCCCCCATACCTCACCACACCCCCATAGAGCATATTCTTATACCTCTTTATCTTTTTAATAATCACAACAGGCGGGAATGGAAAAAAAACTATTTTATGTAGATGTAAATGACTTTCAAATTTTTCATTCATGGCTGGTAATACACTTTGATCAGGCTAAAAGGTGAGGACATGGTGGCTTGCAACCATCTCCAATGGGACCCAATGCTGTCTTACTCTGTTTCTGAATACAACAACCATGTACTCACGTACATAAAATAAATCTTTTTTTTTAAAAAAAGACAGTGTACAATTTTTATCTGATTGTATCTGTGTAGTTTGAAACAGGGTACTTTTATTTAGTCAAGGCTTACCTGAATATGGAAGTGGCCATGTAGGAATCAATCAACTTCTTCCAGGGGATTCAATTTGTTGAAGTTTTCATTACAATATCAAGGTCTCTGTGGGTTCTTTCATATCAATAGTTTTTTTAATCATGTTTCCACATTTTTATACTTTTTTCTTCTGTATCTATGTCAAATACGCTAGAGTTTTATAAAGAAAAGTATTCCTTATTTTCATTCATCTCTTACACATAAAATCTAAGACATTTATGTATTGACTAAGAACTAATGGAAAAATTAGAAAAGGTAAATTTTCAATATGAACACAATAATACAAAGCTTAAGATAAAGTGTAAGTTAATGAAATTTCCATCTAAAGAACAAACTATGAAACAATCTTGAGAAATTGAGAAATAAGTTAATCAGGATACTGAGCTTGTGATGCAGAGTAATTGATGTTAAGTTATTCACATTGATATGAGCCACTTACCACTTTCTTACACTCATATCAAGCTCTAAAACTTGAATTTGCAGAAATAAAAAACAATACTCTTAAATAAATCACACAGAAACACAAAATTAAAACAGGGTTATAGAAAAATATCTTGGTTGTGCAGTTTTTGTTTTCCAGGGTATTTTAGGATTGGAGTAACATTGCATTGATGTCTTTAGTTTGACTTCTTTCATAGAGTAACTTGGTTTCTTGCTTGAAATGGTTTCTCATTTGATTTTCCCTAGCCTCATCAGACATTATTTATTGTACTGAAGAACATGTCTTTATGTTGATAAAGTAGAGTACACATATTCATTAGCTAAATGCAAGATATTGACAGGCCCAGAAATCTTGGGAGTAGGTTACAAGGTCATAAAATCTGCCATATGAAGAACAGCCTGGAGATAACCACAGGTTACATGGGTCAGTTTCTCATTGGCTTGTGTCCAGATGTTGAGTGAACTGCATTCTTGTGTCATGAATATTAACCACAAGATGAAATACCCACACAATATAAGACTGCCCAGCACAGATTGCTCATCATGAGATAAGATGAAGTTTTAGAGTGCCTAACCCTAACTAGCTTCCCCAAGTTCTCTACAATCACCATGCCTGACCTAAAGCTTTACTAAAGAACAATTGTGATAAAAACTGCATGGTACTGGTATACTAACAGACAACTAGACCAATGGAATAGAATTGAAGACCAAGAAATGAACCCACACACCTATGGTGACTTGATCTTCGACAAGGGAGCTAAAACCATCCAGTGGAAGAAAGACAGCATTTTCAACAAATGTTGCTGGCACAACTGTTAGTTATCATGTAGAAGAATGCAAATTGATCCATTCCTATCTCCTTGTACTAAGGTCAAATCTAAGTGGATTAAGGAACTTCACAGAAAACAAGAGACACTGAAACATATAGAGGAGAAAGTGGGGAAAAGCCTTGAAGATATGGGCACAGGGGAAAAATTCCTGAATAGAATAGCAATGGCTTGTGCTGTAAGATTGAGAATTGACAAATGGGACCTAATGAAACTGCAAAGCTTCTGCAAGGCAAAAGACACCTTCAATAAGACAAAAAGACCACGAACAGATTGGGAAAGGATCTTTTCCTATCTTAAATCAGATAGGGGATTAATATCCAATATATATAAAGAACTCAAGAAGGTGGACTCCATAAAATCAAATAACCCCATTAAAAATGGGGCTCAGAACTGAACAAAGAATTCTCACCTGAGGAATACCGAATGGCAGAGAAGCACCTGAAAAAATGTTCAACATCCTTAATCATCAGGGAAATGCAAATCAAAACAACCCTGAGATTCCACCTCACACCAGTCAGAATGGCTAAGATCAAAAATTCAGGTGACAGCAGATGCTGGTGAGGATGTGGAGAAAGAGGAATACTCCTCCATTGTTGGTGGGATTGCAAGCTTGTACAACCACTCTGGAAATCAGTCTGGTGGTTACTTAGAAAATTGGACATAGTACTACTGGAGGATCCAGAAATACCTCTCCTGGGCATATATCCAGAAGATGTCCCAACCAGTAAGAAGGACACATACTCCACTATGTTCATAGCAGCCTTATTTATAATAGACAGAAGCTAGAAAGATGCCCCTCAACAGAGGAATGGATACAGAAAATGTGGTACATTTACACAATGGAGTACTACTCAGTTATTAAAAAGAATGAATTTATGAAATTCCTAGGCAAATGGTTGTACCTGGAGGGCATCATCCTGAGTGAGATAACACAATCACAAAGGAACTCACACAATATGTACTCACTGATATGTGGATATTAGCCCAGAAACTTAGGATACCCAAGATATAAGACACAATTTGCTAAACACATGAAACTCAAGAAGAATGAAGATTGAAGTGTGTACACTATTTCCCTCCTTAGAATTGGGAACAAAACACCCATGGAAGGAGTTACAGAGACAAAGTTTGGAGCTGTGACGAAAGGATGGACCATCTAGAGACTGCCATATCCAGGGATCCACCTCATAAACAGCTTCCAAATGCTGACACCATTGCATACACTAGTAAGATTTTGCTGAAAGGACCCAGATATAGCTCTCTCTTGTGAGACTATGCCAGGGCCTAGCAAACACAGAATTGGATGCTCACAGTCAGCTAGTGGATGGATCACAGGGCTCCCAATGGTGGAGCTAGAGAAAGTACCCAAGGAGCTAAAGGGATTTGCAACCCTATAGGTGGAATAACATTATGAACTAACCAGTACCCAGGATCTCTTGACTCTAGCTGCATATGTATCAAAAGATGGCCTAGTTGGCCATCACTGATAAGAGAGGCCCATTGGACAATCAAACTTTATATGCTCCAGTACAGGGGAACACCAGGGCCAAAAAATGGGAATGGGTGGGTAGGGAAGTGGGGGGGAGGGCATGAGGGACTTTTGGGATAGCATTGGAAATGTAATTGAGGAAAATATGTAATAAAAATATTAAAAAAAAAGAATTTCTGCACCTTTGTGTGGAGTCACCTTTGTGATCAATGGCTGAACCCTACAGGCTGGCAATTTCTTCAGAATAAATGCTCTTTGCCTTTGGTACTTCTTGAGCTGGTGTCTTCTTTTTAGAGACTTTTAGACCCTAACAATGAGAATACTGAGAATACTTTTGAATATGTATAAATTTTATGTTGACAGAAGCCTCCAGATCCTTTAGATCAATCCCAGCATGGATAAATGTATTGGCTTTATAGGTTCATTCTGTTTTGTTCATTTTAGTAGGAAAGTGGGATACTATCTTCCAAAGAGACTGTGCATCTTATACTCCTATCTGCCACATCATATTTTACTATCTATTCTTAGTTGTATCTAAATTTCTAAGTAATTTTAAGTATTAATATTCTAGGCTACTGGGTCCTATATATTAATATAAATATTTGATTGTAAGTTGTGCAATAAAAATGGAGATATTTTTTTATATGCATCTAAATAAGAACATGCAGAATGTGTTTGGAACTTGAATATCCTTATCTCCATGAAAAAGGGAAAAATAAAAATAACTTAAACAAAAAAATATCTTGAGTGAAATAATAAGGCAGGACATTCAGCTATCTATAGTCAACATGATGATGTTAGTGTGAAGAAAAAAACACATGTTGGACAACACGAAAAACTGTGACTATCATTTTTTTCTCCGCCATCACATACGATTTAGATCCTGTTATTTAACAGTAAAAGAAACCTCTCTATTTCCTCTTTGGTTATTGAATAAAGTCCATGCCCTTATTTTAATCAAATGGCCCATGAGCATAAGAAACTGTGTGCTGCCTGCTCCTTATTGTTCACTACTATCATACAAACAACTGGAACAGAGAAGATTTGTTTGACAGGCTTTCATGTAGCTCAGGCTAACCTCCAACACACTATATAGCAAATGATGGCTTTGAATTCCATATTTTCTTACTTTGACCTCCAAAAATAATGCTGACATTAAAGGCATATTTTCTACCACACTTGGCTTATAATGTACTTGGGTTTGAACCTATACATGGGTTGTGAATGCTAGGGAAGCCCTCTACAAAATGAGCTATGTGTTCAGCATGACAACAGATTTTCTTCATTATTCCAAGTTGCTATGACACTTTGGAAATTCTCTGTAAAATACTCCTTCTTCCTCCATGTTCAGTCAGCTTGCATTTCATCAGTACTACCTCCCTAAATTACACAGCAGGAGAAGATGCTCTAACCCTTGCCAGTAGGTATGTATGTATTGTCAACTTACCACAACAAGCACAACTTTACATTTCTTGGGACACAATAATACTCAATAAGAATATCTTACAAATGAATCAATACATTAATGAATGTAGGTAAGAAAACTAACATAAGTCACAGGTAAATAATTGTTCAACAGAGTCCCTAAAAGGAACATTTGGAGTGACAAAGCTAGTATCTGAGATCTGCACACATTAATGAAAACCAATAAAATGCAATTGGCTTGCTAGAATGACAGTTGCTTGGAATAAATCAAGTAAGGATATTTCCTTTATATAAATTAGAAACATCAACTAAATTAAACTGTTGAGAGCGGATAATTAAAAGAATATTAATGAGTTGATAAAAATTTGATAAGACTTCCAAAATAGATAGTTTTTGCCTATTAATTTTACTTCAGTAACAGCTGATTTTAAAGAAAAGTCATTTTCTGGTATCTCCTGATTCTCAATGTCTTCCAAACAGTCCTTACTGAAGGACAGAACCTAAGATCTTTTAGCATCCTAGATAAAATAAAAGACAAGTTGAGTCCTTTTGTCTTCAATTAAGTGAGGAATTACATGGGATTCTTGTGTGCATGTGTGTGCATGTTTGTATATGTGTGTATTTAAGTGATTGTACATGTACATATGTGTGAGCATATATGTGCACATGCACATGTGTGTGCATACACATGTGTTTCTATGGTAGTGTACCCAGACCACCTTTCTCACTCTCCAGATTATGTTTTGGGGGTCATGGTTCTTCTTAACTTGCAGGAGGCTGATTCTGTTCATCTGTTTTCCAAGTATGGGTTTACAGATTACACCACCTTTTCCATTTTCCTATGGTACAAGGAATGCAAATTCAAGGCCCCATTATTGTATACAAAATATTTGCCAACCAATACATTTCTCAAGCTCTGATGTGTCATTTTTTCCAAAAGTCCATTTCAAACTGAGAATTTTGCTTCACTGTGATAAATAGTCTTTTTTCCACTTCTATTATGTTCGGGAGAATTTAAGAATTTTTTGATGAAACTATGTCTCTCTATCTCACCCAGTAACAGCCCCCAAAGGAAGTTCACCCTATTGTAAAACCATCTATTTTCTTCAGCCTTTAAGTGAGATCTTTTACCCACAGCAGTCTTCTGAAGGATGTAGGTTTAGGAATCAAGGGGAATACTAAGAGAGAACATCAATTGAAGTAAAAGATTTGTCTAATGAGTAATTAGTAATATGGACATACAATTTAGCAACGACACTGACGTCACACACATGAGGATACTACATAAGACTCTACGCCCTGTGGTTGATTCACAACCTATAATTCTTGCTGGTGCCCAAGCTCTTTGGTAAGCATATCTTGTATCTAGATGATGATCATGAAGGTGTTGTGGAGGAGGACCTGGGAAGAGTGGTCTCTGTAGTTATTTGCATCCATTATATGTGTTGTATAGCACATAGCTCTCAGAATCTGGTAGCCTGTGGAGTGTATGCACAAGCAGCTATGGCAGTAGAAAGAGACATAATATTTTAGCACATGCAGGCGTGCACAAACACATACATACACAGTTAGACACATCCACACAAGCAAGTACAGGTACACACATGCACACACATGCATATATAAATGTATATACATGTACACTACCTCCAATAAATGTACACACATCCATTTATTCAAATGTGCACTTAAATGCACAAATACTCATGCACAACCTGACTTGTACCAAATGCACACTCACACAGACTCATATAATCTTCACATATATAGATGTGCACACATGAAATTACATACACAGATACAAACATGTATGCAGTATGCTCATATGCATACTCAAATGCACACAACTATACACAGTCATACATTCATAGCCTTCATCTCATTCTTGAGGAACTTATTGAGTATGCAGAACATTTTCCACTATGCCTAATCCTGCCTCTGTACATTCTTCCCCTACTCTTGTCTACACTTGGCTCTTTTGACTGATGTCTGGTCTTTTTTGTTGTTGTTGTTTTTTGTGTTTTGGTTTTTTTACTTTTTCTTAATTCTTCAATCTTTTTATATAGTCAAGTCTTTAGCTCCCTCTCAGTGTTCCCTCTGACTTTTCAACAATCCATTACGTTCCCTCAGTCCTCCCATCTCCAAGAGGATGTTCCCACACTCTGATCCCCACCCCACAAGACCTCACCTCTCTCTGGGGCCGCAAGTCTCTTGTGGGTTGGGTGCATCTTCTTTCACTGAGTCAAGACCCGTGGCAACCCTCTAGTTCTAGTTCTAGTTCTAGTTCTCAGCTGTATATGTGTTGGGGTCCTAGTTGTATGTGTATGCTGCCTGGTTGGTAGCTCAGTGTCTGAGCAATCTCAGGGGTCCAGGTTAGTCGAGACTGCTAGACTTCCTATAGGTTCAACCTCCTCCTCAGCTTCTTTTTTTTTAATTAGGTATTTATTTAATTTACATTTCCAATGCTACCCCAAAAGTCCCCCACCCACTCCTCCACCCACCCACTCCCACTTCTTGGCCCTGAAGTTCCCCTGTACTGAGGCATATAAAGTTTGCACCACCAATGGGCCTCTCTTTCCACTGATGGCCGACAAGGCTATCTTCTGATACATATGCAGCTTTGCAAAACACATGAAACTCAAGAAGAACAAAGACTAAAGTGTGGATACTTTGCCCCTTCTTAGAACTGGGAACAAAACACCCATGGAAGGAGTTAAAGAGACAAAGTTTGGAGCTGAGACAAAAGGATGGACCATCTAGAGACTGCCATACCCGGAGATCCATCCCATATTCAGCCTCCAAACACTGACACCTTTGCATACACTAGCAAGATTTTGCTGAAAGGACCCTGATATAGTTGTCTCTTCTGAGACTATTCTGGGGCCTAGCAAACACTGAAGTGGATGCTCACAGTCAGCTATTGGATGGATCACATGGCCCCCAATGGAGCAGCTATAGAAAGTACCCAAGGAGCTTGGGGGGGATCTGCAATCCTCCTCAGCTTCTTACAGCCTTTCCTTAATTCAACCACAGTATTCACCAGCTTCTGTCCATTGGTTGTATGAAAATATCTGACTAATGTCTAATCTTGAGCTGATGGACTGCCACTCAGTAGGTGTAATGCACTTTTCTCATTCACTTAACATTTTTTGTCTTCTAAGTAACATGAACCTGCTACAAGAAATAACCGTAACCTCTCCCTTAAAAAAACACCTAACTGACCTTGTAAATATTACTTATGTATAAAGAAGTTACACAAGGACTAGGGGATTGATCAGTGGGTAAGAATGCATATCATATTTTCTTATGGATTATGGTTCTTATTTGCAACAACCACATGAGAAGACAGGTATGGTTGCACAATTCCATATAACCCAGTTCTGATGCAGAGTAGGAAAGACACTTCTTGACTTGCTGCCCACCCCGCCCCCAACTCCTTGTTCACATGGAAGACTCTTGACAAAGTGAGGAAGATAGAGAGTTATAGAGCAGAAGACTTGGCATCCTTCTGTGTTTCTTCATGTGTACACTCTCATACAAATTTTGCATACCCCTCAAATAAAATTTAAAAATATTGAAGGGAATAGGTGTAGAATATGATCAAAGTATATTAAACAAAATAATTTAAAATACTAAAATATGTGATACAATAAAAATATGAAAGAAAAAACTTCAAAATGTCTATAAAATGACATTTTTTTCTTGTCTCATCTCAATGCTTCCACATAATGGACATAGCCTCTTTTAGCTTGTCAGGAACACTTTTACATATAATTATAATTCTCCACTTTCAACATTCTGTCAGTAGTCCAAAATATCATGGAGTCTAAATGTCATGTTTTCTTACCTAATCTTGTTTCACTTTGATTCCTGGCATAGAGATTTGTTTCTGCAGAAGCCAGGAAGAACTGTGAGTCAGATACTGCCACTTCAGGTTCAACATACACCCATAATTTCCTATTAAACTTAGAAGAGTGTTAAGAGAGTTTACCCTTGTATCTTTTACATTCTGTCTTTCTATTTCTGTTTCATTAACAGACAAGCCAGTTTAAGAATCCAGAGCTTCTAAACTTGCTTCAAATGACTTATAATCTCATATGCACAGGGCAATTATGTCTCTGCTTAAAGGTTATGTTATTATTTTTGTTTCTTTGATTAGTGCATCTAATATTCTAAAATTACACTCTTTCCCTTCTGGGATTTATCATTCAAATTTTTCCATAAAATACTTTAATTTACCCATTTTATTTTGCTTAATTGTATGTGTATGTGTCGATGCACACATGCAAGCCAGCATATGCATACTTGCACACATGGTATGCATTGTGGTCTCCTCACACAAGGGTGTAGAAGCAAGAGTTCAAAATGAAGTGTTGTTCACTAGGAGCTGTCCACCTTGCTATTTGTAATAAGGATTCACATTGACTTGGCACTTGCCAAGTCTTCCAGACTGGCTGGCCAGAGAGCTTTGTGACCTGTCTATCTCTGCTTCTTGAACCCTGGAATTACAAGCATGGAAAGTGATAATCAGAATTTCCATGTGTTTTATAAGCATTGAACTCTAATATCCATGCTTATTATATCATTGACTTGTCTCTCCTGTCATTATGTTCCCTTCTTATTAGAATTAAAAGCACAGACATCACTGTTACTATGTAAGGCTCATTAGAAATTCAAAGAGCATTTGTTGAATTAATGGTTGGAATGTGTTAATCTCATGATCTCTTTCTAACATCTCCTAAAATTGAATGCTATTAACAAAGACTCAGGTTCTAATACTGGCTTCTTGGATCACCAAACTCTATATTTATATTTTTTTCTTGAGAAGTAACTCATCCTTTTCGATGGTAGGAAAGCATTTATCAGAGGACAGTGAACTGCAAAACAAACATTTTGGAAGTATTTATCAAAATTTTGAGGACAAGTATGCTATGCATTTATTATTTAAGTAGTAATATTTGGGATGGTTACTAAGCAGTAGAACGTCACTGTGTGACTACTGGGTTATTTCATTCAATCACTCATTTATTCCTATCAAATCCAAATGAATAGTGAGTGTTGAAACTCTAGTGGGTTATATGTAATTCATGGAAAGAAAAATATTATAAATATCATAAAAACAGGATAAATACATAAATGTATTTTGTTCACATTTAACTCACTGTATACGTCAAAAATACCAAATCTACTTTCAAGGATGTGATACTGTACCTTCTTAACCAGATGGGTTTAGTGCAGAGTTCTATCAGACCTTCAAAGAAGATCTAATCCCAGTTCTTCACAAACTATTCCACAAAATAGAAACAGAAGGTACTCTACCCAACTCATTCTATGAAGCCACAATTACTCTGATACCTAAACCACAAAAAGACCCAACAAAGATAGAAAACTTCAGGCCAATATCCCTTATGAATATTGATGCAAAAATCCTCAATAAAATTCTTGCTAACCGAATCCAAGAACACATCAAAACAATCATCCATCCTGACCAAGTAGGTTTCATCCCAGGGATGCAGGGATGGTTCAATATACGGAAATCCATCAACGTAATCCAGTATATAAACAAACTCAAAGACAAAAACCACATGGTCATCTCCTTAGATGCGGAAAAAGCATTTGACAAGATCCAACACCCATTCATGATAAAAGTCTTGGAAAGATCAGGAATTCAAGGCCCATACCTAAACATGATAAAAGCAATCTACAGCAAACCAGTAGCCAACATCAAAGTAAATGGTGAGAAGCTTGAAGCAATCCCTCTAAAATCAGGGACTAGACAAGGCTGTCCACTTTCTCCATACCTATTCAACATTGTACTTGAAGTCCTAGCCAGAGCAATTCGACAACAAAAGGAGATCAAAGGGATACAAATTGGAAAAGATGAAGTCAAAATATCACTTTTTGCAGATGATATGATAGTATATATAAGTGACCCTAAAAATTCCAACAGAGAACTCCTAAGCCTGATAAACAGCTTCGGTGAAGTAGCTGGATATAAAATTAACTCAAACAAATCAATGGCCTTTCTCTACACAAAGAATAAACAGGCTGAGAAAGAAATTAGGGAAACAACACCCTTCTCAATAGTCACAAATAATATAAAATATCTTGGCGTGACTCTAACTAAGGAAGTGAAAGATCTGTATAATAAAAACTTCAAGTCTCTGAAGAAAGAAATTATAGAAGATCTCAGAAGATGGAAAGATCTCCCATGCTCATGGATTGGCAGGATCAACATTGTAAAAATGGCTATCTTGCCAAAAGCAATCTACAGATTCAATGCAATCCCCATCAAAATTCCAACTCAATTCTTCAACGAATTAGAAAGTGCAATCTGCAAATTCATCTGGAATAACAAAAAACCTAGGATAGCAAAAACTCTTCTCAAGGATAAAAGAACCTCTGGTGGAATCACCATGCCGGACCTAAAGCTCTACTACAGAGCAATTGTGATAAAAACTGCATGGTACTGGTATAGTGACAGACAAATAGACCAATGGAATAGAATTGAAGACCCAGAAATGAACCCACACACCTACGGTCACTTGATCTTCGACAAGGGAGCTAAAAACATCCAGTGGAAGAAAGACAGCATTTTCAACAAATGGTGCTGGCACAACTGGTTGTTAACATGTAGAAGAATGCGAATCGATCCATTCCTATCTCCTTGTACTAAGGTCAAGTCTAAGTGGATCAAGGAACTTCACATAAAACCAGAGACACTGAAACTTATAGAGGAGAAAGTGGGGAAAAGCCTTGAAGAAATGCGCACAGGGGAAAAATTCCTGAATAGAACAGTAATGGCTTGTGCTGTAAGATCGAGAATTGACAAGTGGGACCTCATGAAACTACAAAGCTTCTGCAAGGCTAAAGACACCATCAATAAGACAAAAAAACCACCAACAGATTGGGAAAGGATCTTCACCTATCCTAAATCAGATAAGGGACTAATATCCAATATATATAAAGAACTCAAGAAGGTGGACTCCAGAAAGTCAAATAACCCCATTAAAAAATGGGGCTCAGAACTGAACAAAGAATTCTCGCCTGAGGAATACCGAATGGCAGAGAAACACCTGAAAAAATGTTCAACATCCTTAATCATCAGGGAAATGCAAATCAAAACAACCCTGAGATTCCACCTCACACCAGTCAGAATGGCTAAGATCAAAAATTCAGGTGACAGCAGATGCTGGCGAGGATGTGGAGAAAGAGGAACACTCCTCCATTGTTGGTGGGATTGCAAGCTTGTACAACCACTCTGGAAATCAGTCTGGCGGTTCCTCAGAAAATTGGACATAGTACTACCGGAGGATCCAGCAATACCTCTCCTGGGCATATATCCAGAAGATGTCCCAACCGGTAAAAAGGACACATGTTCCACTATGTTCATAGCAGCCCTATTTATAATAGCCAGAAGCTGGAAAGAACCCAGATGTCCCTCAACAGAGGAATGGATACAGAAATTATGGTACATTTACACAATGGAGTACTACTCAGCTATTAAAAAGAATGAATTTATGAAATTCCTAGCCAAATGGATGGACCTGGAGGGCATCATCTTGAGTGAAGTAACACAATCACAAAAGAACTCACACAATATGTATTCACTGATAAGTGGATATTAGCCCAAAACTTAGGATACCCAAGATTTAAGATACAATTTGCTAAACGCATGAAACTCAAGAAGAATGAAGACCAAAGTGTGGACACTGTGCACCTTCTCAGAATTGGGAACAAAACACCCAGGGAAGGAGTTACAGAGACAAAGTTCGTAGCGGTGATGAAAGGATGGACCATTTAGAGACTGCCGTACCCAGGGATCCATCCCATAATCAACTTCTAAACGCTGACACCATTGCATACACTAGCAAGATTTTGCTGAAAGGACCCAAATATAGCTGTCTCTTGTGAGACGATGCTGGGGCCTAGCAAACACAGGAGTGGATGTTCACAGTCAGCTATTGGATGTATCACAGGGCTCCCAATGGAGAAGCTAGAGTAAGTACCCAAGGAGCTAAAGGGATCTGCAACCCTATTGTTGGAACAACATGATGTACTAACTAGAACCCCGGAGCTCTTGTCTCTAGCTGCATATGTATCGAAAGATGGCCTAGTCAGCCATCAATGGAAAGAGAGGCCCATTGGACTTGCAAACTTTATATGCCCCAATATAGGGGAATGCCAGGGCCAAAAGAATGGGAATGGGTGGATAGGGAAGTGGGGGGGCGCTATGGGGGACTTTTGGGATAGCATTGGATACGTAATTGAGGAAAATATGTAATAAAAATATTAAAAAAAAAAAGCCACACAAAAAAACCAACAAAAAAAGAAAAAAAAAAGATATAATTATGTTTAAATTACAATATATCCTGGCTATTAATTTTGCATTTCTATAGCAATGAAATAAGATTACTCCATTTAATTTGTGTCCTGTTATTTTGATCAGAGATAAGTGTTTTCACAATTTATAGATAAATTATATGAACTGTTTGATGGGTAAATATTTTGAAGAAAAATTATTATTTTTAGTGACAGCAATTCTACCCAAACTAGCAATGGACTTGAATCTCTGAGTACAGTTTAATTCTATTTCTATAGTTCAGACTGGAAGAGTGATGTAAGAAGAATACACAGGGTTTTATGCAGCAATTATATCTAAATGTATTTTCTATGAAATTAATTTTGTGGATAACAGTATTCCTGAGGCTCAGTGCTCTTGACTCATTGATATTCAATATTGGGTGTTACTTGGCCAACAAGTAGTTTTATTTTCTAGAGTGGTGAGTCACATTTTCTGATCCCCATGTGATGTTGATTCCAGAGAAATCTCAGAAGATCCAACTCAGAGGATTCGGCAAGGAAAATGGAGATTATTTTTATGTTCTCTGAATGTATGCAATGTAGATTCAATACAATTAGAATCGAACATTTGTTTTTGAGAATAATCACATTTATAGAAATCAATTTGTAGACTACAATGAATTTTTTGCTAGCATACAGAAAACTCAGATTTAATCTACAAGAACATTCTATTTAACAGCAGCGATGCACAACTGAAGTTCCTACCATTGGGAGCAGCAGACAGGAAGATCAGAAATTCAGAGCCATCCTCAACTACATAGTGAATTCCACAACAGGGCCTCTGAGGCTTAACGGTCCATTTTTTGGCTTTATCTTTCTGGGACACTCAGTAGAATGAACATTCTTGGCTATAAAGCTGAACATAATTAACAAAGGTATGCCTTTATTGTACAAATCTCATAAACCAAAAAGGTAATCTGTGGGATCCATTGTGTGGGCTGTATTCACAGAATGCAATGTGGAAGTGTGCAGAGACCATGGAGGCAAGTGTAAAGCATCTCAGTCTGGCACAAAATAAGGTATGGACACAGCAAGGTGTTTCCACAGGTATTCCACCAGATTTTCCTTTAAAGTACATTAAAAGAAGGGAAACAATTGTATCATATAACCATGCATGGCTTTTGTCTAACCAGAACTCCAGCCTCCTGTTGTTGACAGTGATGAGGCATTCAATCAAGATCTCTCCTTTCCTTACTTTCAAGCCCCTTCACACTAGTTTCCTTTCTCATGATCAGCTTCCTGTGTAGGAAGATTCTGTTATCTTAGTTGCAGGGAGCTCAAAAAGTCAAGGAAAGGACATATGCACTACAATCTCCAACAGAACTTCTGTGAGTAATCCTGTCATCAGACAGTAATTATGAGTCTCACTTTTATGGGACACTTAGTAAACCATTAGAGAGAATGTCAGTGCACTGAGCAAATATTGAGTGGAAAAAGCATACACCATATACCTAAAGTGTTTTCTTTGTATGTGATGTGTTAGACAATATAAAATCAATGGAAACTAGAGAGTGCACACACAGCTATGAATCCTTTTTACTAGGATTCTCAGCTAGGTTCACCCTAATAAATTATGAAAATTTCCATTGTAATAGATTTCTATCTTGCCTTTGAATTGTCCCTAAATTTCAGTTGTCTCTCCAAGTAATATCCTTCTCTTCTCTCTCCATCTGTTCCTTCTATTCCCATATCCACCAACACTCAGTCCATCTACAAGCAATGTAATCTACCTTGAGATCCATGCCATAAAAAGTCCATGAAATGATTCCTAACGCTATTCTGCTCTATTCAAAGATTGGTGCCAAACTGAGTTGTCATCAGAGAGGCTTCACACAGCAATGGATGGAAATGTGCAGATATCTACAGCCAAATATTAGATGGAATTGAAAGAATTGTACTGAAGACGGGAGGAAATATTGTAGGAGCCAGGGGGATCAAGGAAAACATAAGAAAACCCACAGAACCAATAAATGTAGACTCTCTGAGACTGAAAGAACAGATAATCAGGGATTCTGCATGTTTATAACCTAGGTTCTCTATAAATGTTATAGTTATGAAACTTGGAGGGTTTGTGGGACTCCCTTCAAAGGGTTTGGGGCTGTTTCTGATGCTATTGCTTGATTTTTGGACACTTGAACTCTTACTGGTTTGTCTTATTCACCCTTAGTGTGTGGAGTGGTGCCTAATGTTATTGTAACTTTATAAGTAATGTCTGGTTTATTTTCCTGTGAGGC
Organism: Mus caroli; assembly: GCF_978045245.1. Lineage (NCBI taxonomy): Eukaryota > Metazoa > Chordata > Mammalia > Rodentia > Muridae > Mus > Mus caroli. The sequence continues at coordinate 109,529,105 of NW_028227256.1, read as the reverse complement.
TTAACCATCTCTGAAGGGAAATGGAAGAGTGCATGATAAGACAGGAGGTGAGGATCTGGGGGAGCCATATTAGGTTTCCAGATTCTGCCAAGACTGGTCTTCTCCAGTGAGAGGGTGGACTGCAGAGGCTAACAGCTTCTGGGACAGGCAGAACCCACAGAGCTTCTGGGGCAGACCAAGTTTCAGGCTCCAGACATCCAGGCTGCTTCCATGCCAGAGGAGAGGTGTCCACCCTGCCCAAGAGAGCTTTACTACAGCAACTGGGGGAGCCATCTTGGGTTCCCGGATTCCACTGTGACTTGTCCGTGCAGGTGAAAGTATGGACTACAAAAGCTACACAGATTATGGGACAAGCCCTGTTTCAGGCCTTCATCTTCTGCCAGGAGGCAGGTCCAAACTTCTGATATCTGTCCACAATCCCTGCAAGAGGAGAGCTTGCCTGCAGAGAGTGCTCTAACCACTGAAACTTAGGAGAGAGATAGTCTTCCATGTCTGATGATAAAGTCTAACAGAATCACAAGAGGAACAAGCTCTAACCAGAGACAACTATAACAACTAACTCCAGAGATTACCAGATCTTGAAAGGCAAACGTAAGAATCTTACTAACAGAAACCAAGACCACTCACTATCATCAGAACCCAGCACTCCCACCTCAGCCAGACTTGGATACCCCAACACACCCGAAAAGCTAGACCCGGATGTAAAAGCATATTTCATGACAATGGTAGAGGACATCAAGAAGGACTTTAATAACTCACTTAAAGAAATACAGGAGAACACTGCTAAAGGATTACAAGTCCTTAAAGATAAAGAAGAAAACACAACCAAACAGGTAGAAGTCCTAAAGAAAAACAGGAAAACACATCCAAACAAGTGATGGAAATGGACAAAACAATACTAGACCTTAAAAGGGAAGTAGACACAATAAAGAAAACCCAAAGTGAGGCAAAGCTGGAGATAGAAAACTTAGGAAAGAAATCTAGAAACAAAGATGCCAGCATCAGCAACAGAATACAAGAGATGGAAGAGAGAATCTCAGGTGCACAAGATTCCATAGTGAACATCAGCACAACTATCAAAGAAAATGCAAAATGCAAAAAATCATAGCTCAAAATATCCAGGAAATCCAGAAAACAATGAGAAGACCAAACCTATAGATAATAGGAGTAGATGAGAATGAAGATTTTCAAATTAAAGGGCCAGCAAATTTATTCAACAAAATTATAGAAGAAAATTTCTCAAACCTAAAAAAGAGATGCCCATGAACATACAAGAAGCCTACAGAACTCCAATAGACTGGACCAGAAAAGAAATTCCTCCTGACACATAATAATCAGAACAACAAATGCACTAAATAAAGATAGAAATTTAAAAGCAGTAAGGGAAAAGGGTCAAGTAACATATAAAAGCAGGCCTATCAGAATTACACCAGACTTTTCACCAGAGACTATGAAAGCCAGAAGATTCTGGACAGATGTTATACAGACACTAAGAGAACACAAATGACAATCCAGGTTACTAAACCTGCCAAATTTTCAATTACCATGGATGGAGAAACCAAAGTATTCCACGACAAAACCAAATTCGCACATTATCTTTCCACGAATCCAGCCCTTCAAAGGATAATAACAGAAAAAAACCAATACAAGGACAGAAACCACGTCCTAGAAAAAGCAAGAAGGTAATCCCTCAACATACCTAAAAGAAGACAGCCACAAGAACAGAACACCAACTCTAACAACAAAAATAAAAGGAAGCAACAATTACTTTTCCTTAATATCTCTTAATATCAATGGACTCAATTCCCCAATAAAAAAGCATAGACTAACAGAGTGGCTACACAAACAGAACCCAACGTTCTGCTGCTTACAAGAAACCCATCTCAGGGAAAAAGATAGATACTACCTCAGAATGAAAGGCTGGAAAACAATTTTCCAAGCAAATGGTCTGAAGAAACAAGCTGGAGTAGCCATTCTAATATGGGATAAAATAGCCTTCCATCTGAAAGTTAAAAAAAAAAAAAAGACAAGAAGGGGCACTTCATACTCATCAAAGGTAAAATCTTTCAAAAGGAACACACAATTCTGAATATCTATGCTCCAAATGCAAGGGCAGCTACATTCATTAAAGACACTTTAGTAAAGCTCAAAGCACACATTGCTCCTCACACAATAATAGTGGGAGACTTCAACACACCACTTTCATCAAAGGACAGATTGTGGAAACAGAAATTAACATGGACACAGTGAAACTAACAGAAGTTATGAAACAAATGGATTTATCAGATATCAACAAAACATTTTATCCCAAAACAAAAGGATATTCTTTCTTCTCAGTACCTAATGGTACCTTCTCCAAAATTGACCATATAATTGGTCAAAAAACAGGCCTCAACAGATACCAAAATATTGAAATTGTCCCATGCATTCTATCAGATCACCATGGACTTAGTCTGATCTTCAATAACAACATAAATAATAGAAAGCCAATATTCACATGGAAACTAAACAACACTCTACTCAATGATTCCTTGGTCAAGGAAGGAAGAAATTAAAGACTCTTTAGAGTATAATGAAAATGAAACCACAACTTACTCAAACTTATCGCACACAATGAACGCATTTCTAAGAGGAAAACTCATAGCTATTACTGCCTGCAAAAAGAAGTTAGAGTGAGCACACACTAGCAGCTTGACAACACACCTAAAAACTCTAGAACAAAAGGAAGCAACTTCAAACAAGAAGAGTAGACAGTGGGAAATAATCAAACTCAGGGGTGAAATAAACCAAGTTGAAATAAGAACTATTCAAAGAATCAACCAAAGGAGGACCTGGTTCTTTGAGAAAATCAACAAGATAGATAAACCCTTATCCAGACTCACTAAAGGGCACAGGGACAGCATCCTAATTAACAAAATCAGAAATGAAAAGGGAGACATAACAACAGATCCTGAAGAAATTCAAAACACCATCATCTCCTACAAAAGGCTATACTCAACAAAACTGGAAAACCTGGACGAAATGGACAAATTTCTAGACAGAAACCAGGTACCAAAGTTAAATCAGGATCAGGTTAATGATATAAACAGTCCTATATCCCCTAAAGAAATAGAAGCAGTCATTAATAGTCTCCCAACCAAAAAAGGCCCAGGACCAGATGGGTTTAGTGCAGGGTTCTATCAGACCTTCAAAGAAGATCTAATTCCAGTTCTTCACAAACTATTCCACAAAATAGAAGCATAAGGTAACCTACCCAATTTATTCTATGAAGCCACGGTTACTCTGGTACCTAAACTACAGAAAGACTCAACAAAGATAGAGAAATTCAGACCAATTTCCCTTATGAATATAGACGCAAAAATACTGAAAAAAAAATCTCATTAACCGAATCGAAGAACACATCAAAACTAACATCTGAGGAAAGCAGAAAACCTGGCCTGAGTAGAGGCACAAGCCCCTTCCTGCCGACCAGCACAAGGGTAGCTGGGCGCAGAGTCAGCTGATACCCGCCAGCTACTCCCAACACCAGCCACAGGATCTTAAGACTTCAGGTGATCTGGCCACCCTCCTGGCCAGAGGACAGGTCTTGGCCCGGCCCGGGAGCCCTTTGCCTCAGGATCAGCAGAAGCCATCTTGGTTCCAGGACTCCACCGAACTTAGGAACTTAGTATGCACAGATGAGAGTGTGCACCACAGAATCTGACAGCTTTTGGGACAGGTGGGAGCCACAGACCCTCTGAGGCAGCCCTCTTTTTGGGCCTCAGACATCTGGCAACCCTCCAGGCCAGAGGATAGGTGTCCACCCGGCCCAGGAGCCCTTTGCCTCAAGATCTGCAGAAGCCATCTTGGTTCCGGGACTCCACCGAACTTAGGAACTTAGTCTGCACAGGTGAGAGTGTGCACCACAGAACCTGACAGCTTGTGAGACAGGCGGGAGCCATAGAGCTACTGAGGCAGCACCCTTTTCGGGCCCCAGACATCCAGCCACCTTACTGGGCAGAGGACAGGTGTCCACCGGGCCAGAAAGGCTTTTGCCTCTAGATTGGTGGTAGCCATCTTGGTTCCGGGACACCACCGAACATAGTCTGCACAGGTGAGAGTATGCACCACACAAGCTGACAGCTTCTGTGACCCACCAAAGCAAAACAGCTTCTGGGAAAGGTCCTGTTTTGGGCCTTCATCTTTGGCCAGGAGGAGGTCCAAATACCAGATATCTGTGCACCTTCCCTGTAAGAGGAGAGCTTGCCTGCAGAGAGTGCTCTGACCACTGAAACTCAGAGGAGAGAGCCTGTCGCCCAGGTATGCTGACAAAGGTTAACAAAATCAACAGAAGAAAAATCTCTAAACAGAGACAATCATAACAACTAACTCCAGAGAATACCAGATGTCCAAAGGTAAACATAATAATCTTACTAACAGAAACCAAGACCACTCACCATCAACAGAACCCAGCACTCCCACTTCGCCCAGTCCAGGGCACCCCAACACACTGGAAAAGCTAGACCCAGATACAAAAGGATATCTCATTAGGATAGTAGAAGACATCAAGAAGGAATTTAATAACACACTTAAAGAAATACAGGAGAACACTGCTAAACAGGTAGAAGACATTAAAGAGGAAGCACAAAAATCCCTTAAAGAATTGCAGGAGAAAACTGCTAAACAGGTAGAAGACATTAAATAGGAAGCACAAAAATCCCTTAAAGAATTGCAGAAAAACCAGACCAAACAGGTGATGGAATTGAATAAAACCATCCAAAACCTAAAAAGGGAAGTAGACACAATAAAGAAAACCCAAATTGAGGCAACGCTGGAGATAGAAAACCTAGGAAAGAAATCTAGAACCATAGAAGCGAACATCAGCAACACAATACAAGAGATGGAAGAGAGAATCTGAGGTGCAGAAGAATCCATAGAGAACATCGGCACAACAATCAAAGAAAATACAAAATCCAAAAAGATCCTAACTCAAAACATACAGGATTTCCAGGACACAATGAGAAGACCAAATCTACAGATAATAGGAGTAGATGAGAATAAAGATTTTCAACTCAAAGGACCAGCAAATATCTTCAACAAAATTATAGAAGAAAACTTCCCAAATCTAAAGAAAGAGATGCCCATGAACATACAAGAAGCCTACAGAACTTCAAATAGACTGGATCAGAAAAGAAATTCCTCCCGTCACATAATAATCAGAACAGCAAATGCACTAAATAAAGATAGAATATTAAAAGCAGTAAGGAAAAAGGTCAAGTAACATATAAAGGCAAGTCTATCAGAATTACACAAGATTTTTCACCAGAGACTATGAAAGCCAGAAGGACCTGGACAGATGTAATACAGACACTAAGAGAATAAAAATTCCAGCCCAGGCTACTATACCCAGCCAAATTCTCAATTACCATAGATGGAGAAACCAAAGAATTCCACCACAAAACCAAAATCACACATTATCTTTCCATGAATCCAGCCCTTCAAAGGATAATAACAGAAAAATAAAAACCAATTCAAGGACAGAAACCAAATCCTAGAAAAAGCAAGAAGGTAATACCTCAACAAACCTAAAAGAAGACAGCCACAAGAACAGAATGCCAACTCTAACAACAAAAATAAAAGTAAGCAACAATTACTTTTCCTTAATATCTCTTAATATCAATGGACTCAACTCCCCAATAAAAAGACATAGACTAACAGACTGACTACACAAACAGGACCCAACATTTTGCTGCTTACAGGAAACTCATCTCAGGGAAAAAGATAGATACAACCTCAGGATGAAAGGCTGGAAGACAATTTTCCAAGCAAATGGTAGGAAGAAACAAGCTGGAGTAGCCATCCTAATATCAAATAAAATCGAAATCCAAACCAAAGTCATCAAAAAAGACAAGGATGGGCACTTCATACTCATCAAAGGTAAAATCCTCCAAGAGGAACTATCAATTCTGAATAACTATGCTCCAAATACAAGGGCAGCCACATTCATTAAAGATAATTTAGTAAAGCTCAAAGCACAGATTGCACCTCACACAATACCTTCAACATACCACTTTCACCAATGGACAGATCATGGAAACAGAAACTAAACAGGGACATAGTGAAACTAACTGAAGTTATGAAACAAATGGATCTGACATATATCTACAGAACATTTTATCCTAAAACAAAAGGATATACTTTCCTCTCAGTACCTCACAGTAGCTTCGCCAAAATTTACCACATAATTGGTCACAAAACAAGCCTCAACATATACAAAAATATTGAAATTGTCCCATGCATCCTATCAGATCACCATGGACTAAAGGTGATCTTCAATAACATAATAAATAATAGAAAGCCAACACACACGAGGAAACTAAAGAACACTCTTCTCAATGATACCTTGGTCAAGGAAGGAATAAAGAATTAATTAAGAACTTTTTGGTGTTTAATGAAAATGAAGCCAAAACATACCCAAACTTATGGGACACAATGAAAGCATTTCTAAGATGAAAACTCATAGCTCTGAGTGCCTCCAAAAAGAAACTAGAGAGAACACACATTAGCAGCTTGACAAAACATATAAAAGCTCTAGAAAAAAAGGAAGCAAAATCACCCAAGAGGAGTAGATGGCAGGAAATAATCAACCTCAGGGGTGAAATCAATCAAGTGGAAACAAGAAGAACTTTTCAAAGAATCAACCAAAGGAGGAGCTGGTTCTTTGAGAAAATCAACAAGATAGATAAACCCTTAGCCAGACTCACTAGAGGGAACTGGGAAAGTATTCTAATTAACAAAATCAGAAATGAAAAGTGAGATATAACAACAGATCCTGAAGAAATACAAAACACCATCAGATCTTTCTACAAAATGATATACTCAACAAAACTGGATATCCTGGATGAAATGGACAAGTTTCTAGACAAATACCAGGTACCAAAGTTAAATCAAGATCAGGTTAATGATGTAAACAGTCCCATATCCCCTAAAGAAATAGAATCTGTCGTTAATAGCCTCCCAACCAAAAAAGCCCAGGACCACATGGGTTTAGTGCAGAGATCTATCAGACCTTTAAAAAAAGATCTAATCCCAGTTCTTCACAAACTATTCCACAAAATAGAAACAGAAGGTAATCTACCCAACTCATTCTATGAAGCCACATTTACGCTGATAACTAAACCACAAAAAGACCCAACAAAGATAGAGAACTTCAGACCAATTTCCCTTATGAATATCGATGCAAAAATCTTCAATAAAATTCTCTCTAGTCAAATCCAAGAACATATCAAAACAATCATCCATCCTGACCAAGTATGTTTCATCCCAGGGATGCAAGGATGGTTCAATATATGGAAATCCATCAATGTAATCCAGTATATAAACAAACTGAAAGACAAAAACCACATGAACATCTCGTTAGATGCTGAGAAAGCATTTGACAATATCCAACACCTATTCATGATAAAAGTCTTGGAAAGATCAGCAATTCAAGGCCCATACCTAACCATGATAAAATCAATCTACTGCAGACCAGTAGCCGACATCCAAGTAAATAGTAAGAAGCTGGAAGAAATCCCACTAAAATCAGGGACTAGACAAGTCTGTCCACTCTCTTCCTACCAATTCAACATTGTATTTGAAGTCCTAGCCAGAGCAGTTCGACAACAAAAGGAGTTCAAGGGGATACAAATTGGAAAAAAATAAGTCACAATATCACTTTTTGCAGTTAATATGATAGTATATATAAGTGACCCTAAAAATTCCACCAGAGAACACCTAAGCCTGATAAACAGGTACAATGAAGTAGCTGGATATAAAATTAACTCAAGCAAGTCAATGGCCTTTCTGTACACATAGGATAAACAGGCTGAGAAAGAATTTAGGGAAACAACACCCTTCTCAATAGTCACAAACAATATAAAATACCTTGGCATGAATCTAACTAAGGAAGTGAAAGATCTGTATGACAAGAAGTTCAAGTCTCTGAAGAAAGAAATTAAAGAAGATCTCAGAAGATGGTAAGATCTCCTATGCTCATGGATTGGCAGGATCAACATTGTAAAAATGGCTATCTTGCCAAAAGCAATCTACAGATTCAATGCACACCCCATCAAAATTCCAACTCAATACTTCAACGAATTAGAAAGGGATATCTGCAATTTCTTCTGGAACAACAAAAATCCTAGGATAGCAAAAACTCTTCTCAAGGATAAAAGAACCTATGGTGGAATCACCATGCCGGACCTAAAGCTGTACTAGAGAGCAATTGTGATAAAAACTGCATGGTACTGGTAAAACGAAAGAAGTAGACCAATGGAACAGAATTGAAGACCCTGCGATGAACGCACACACCTATGGTCACTTGATCTTTGACAAGGGAGCAAAAACCATCCAGTGGAAGAAATACAGCATTTTCAACAAATAGTGCTGGCCCAACTGGCGGTTATCATGTAGAAGAATGGGAATTTATCCATTTCTATCCCCTTTTACTATGGTATAATCTAAGTGGATTAAGGAACTCCACATAAAACCAGAGACACTGAAACTTATAGAGCAGAAAGTAGAAAGCCTCGAAGATATGGGTACAGGGGGAAAATTCCTGAATAGAACAGCAATGGCTTGTGCTGTAAGATCAAGAATCAATAAATAGAACCTCATAAATTTGCAAAGCTTCTGCAAGGCGAAAGACACCGTCAATAAGACAAAAAGACTACCAACATAATGGGAAATGATCTTTACCTATCCTAAATCAGATAGGGGACTACTATCCAATATATATCAAGAACTCAAGAAGGTGGACTCCAGAAAATCAAATAACCCCATTAAAAAATGGGGCTCAGAACTGAACAAAGAATTCTCATCTGAGGAATACCGAATGGCAGAGAAGCACCTGAAAAAATGTTCAGCATCCTTAATCATCAGGGAAATGCAACTCAAAACAACTCTGAGATGCCACCTCACACCAGTCCAAATGGCTAAGATCAAAATTCAGGTGATAGCAGTTGCTGCTGAGGATGTGAAGAAAGAGGAACACTCCTCCATTGTTTGTGGGATTGCAAGCTTGTACAACCACTCTGGAAATCAGTTTGGGGGTTCCTCAGAAAATTGGACATAATACTACCAGAGGATCACGCAATACCTCTCCTGGGCATATATCCAGAAGATGTTCTAACCGGTAAGAAGGACACATGCTCCACTATATTCATAGAAGCTTTATTTATAATAGCCAGAATCTGGAAAGAACCCAGATGCCCCTCAACAGAAGAATGGATACAGAAAATGTGATACATTTACACAATGGAGTACTACTCAGCTATTAAAAGAACGAATTTATGAAATTCCTAGGCAAATGGATGGATCTGGAAGGCATCATCCTGAGTGAGGTAATACAATCACAAAAGAACTCAAATGATATGTTCTCACTGATAAATGGATATTAGCCCAAAAACTTAGGATATACAAGATATAAGATACAACTTGTTAAAGGCATGAAACTCAAGAAGAATAAAGACCAAAGTGTGGACACTGTGAACCTTCTTAGAATTGGGAAGAAAACACCCATGAAGGAGTTACAGAGATAAAGTTTGGAGCTGTGACGAAAGGATGGACCATCTAAAGACTGCCATATCCAGGGATCCATCACATAATTAGCTTCCAAACCCTGACACCATTGCATACACTAGCAATATTATCTGAAAGGACCCAGATATAGCTGTCTCTTGTGAGACAATGCTGGGACCTAGCAAACACAGAAGTGGATGCTCACAGTCAGCTATTGGATGGATCACAGGGCCCCCAATGGAGGAGCTAGAGAAAGTACCCAAGAAGCTAAAGGGATCTGCAACCCTATAGGTGGAACAACATTATGAACTAACCAGTACCCCAGAGCTCTTTTCTCTAGCTGCATATGTATCAAAAGATGGCCCAGTCGGCCATCACTGGAAAGAGAGTCCCATTGGACTGGCAAACCTTATATGCCCCAGTACAGGGGAACGCCAGGGCCAAAAAGTGGGAGTGAGTGTGTACGGAAGTTGGGGGGGGGGATGCATTGGGGACTTTTTGGATAGCATTGGAAATGTAAATGAGGAAAATACCTAATAAAATATATAACTCTTAAAAAAAATATATCAACCATCCTGACCAAGTAGGTTTCATTCCAGGTATGCAAGGATGGTTTAATATAAGGAAATCCATCAACGTAATCCTATATATAAACAAACTCAAAGACAAAATCCACAGGATCATCTCCTTAATTGCAGAGAAAGTATGTGACAAAATCCAACACCCATTCATGATAAAAGTCTTGGAAATATCAGGAATTCAAGGCCCTTAAATAAACATGGTAAAAGTAATCTACAGCAAAGCAATAGCCAACATCAAAGTAAAAGGTGAGAAACTGGAAGTATTCCCACTAAAATCAGGGACTAGACAAGGCTGTCCATTTTCTCCCTCACTATTCAACATTGTATTTGAAGTCCTAGCCAGAGCAATTCTACAACAAAAGGAGATAAAGGTGATACAATTTGAAAGGAAGAACTCAAAATATCACTTTTTGCAGTTGATATGATAGTATAAATGACCCTAAAAATTCCACCAAAGAACTCATAAACATGATAAATAGCTTCAGTGAAGTAGCTGGATATAAAATTAACTCAAACAAGTTAATGGCTTCTGTGTACACAAAGGAAAAACAGGATGAGAGAGAAAATAGGGAAACAACACCCTTCCCAATAGACACAAATAACATAAAATATCTTGGCATGACTCTAACTAAGGAAGTGAAATAGTTGTATGATAAATATTTCAAGTCTCTGGAGAAAGAAATTAAAGAAGATCTCAGAAGATGGAAAGATCTCCCATGCATTCATGGATTGGCAGGATCAATATATTAAAAATGGCTATCTTGCCAAAAGCAATCAACAGATTCAATGCAATCCCCATCAAAATTCCAACTCAGTTCTTCAAGTAATTAGAAAGGGCAATCTGCAAATTCATCTGGAATAACAAAAAACCCAGTATAGCAAAAATGCTCCTCAAGCAAAAAAGCACCTCTGGTGGAATCACCATGCCTGACCTAAAGCTGTACTACAGAGCAATAGTGATAAAAAACAAAAAGCAAACAAACAAACAAAAACTCTATGTTACTGGTATAGCAACAGACAAGAAGACCAATGGAATAGAATTGAAGACCCAGAAATGAACCCACACACCTATTGTTATTTGATCTTTGATAAGGGAGCTAAAACCATCCAGTGGAGAAAAGACAGCATTTTCAACAAATGGTGCTGGCACAACTGGCAGTTATCATGTAGTAGAATCTGAATTGATCCATTCCTATCTCCTTGTACCAAGGTCAAATCTAAGTATATAAAGGAACTCCACATATAAGCAGAGAAAATGAAACTTATAGAGGAAAAAGTGGGGGAAAGCCTCGAAGATATGAGCACAAGGGAAAAATTCCTGAAGAGAACAACAATGGCTTTTGCTGTAAGTTTGAGAATCAACAAATGGAACCTCATAAAATTACAAAGTTTCTGTAAGGCAAAAGACACAGACAATAAGACAAAAAGGCCTCCAACAGATTGGGAAAGGACCTTACCTATCCTAAATCAGACAGGGAACTAATATCCAATATATATGAATAACTCAAGAAGGTGGACTCCAGAAAATCAAATAACCCCATTAAAAATGGGGCTCAGAGCTAAACAAAGAATTCTCTGCTGAGGAATACCGAATGCCTGAGAAGCACCTGAAAAAAATGTTCAACGTCCTTAATCATCAGGGAAATGCAAATCCAAACAACCCTGATTCCACCTCACACCAGTCAGAATGGCTAGCATCAAAAATTAAGGTGACAGCAGATGCTGGTTAGGATGTGGAGAAAGAGGAACACTCCTCCATTGTTGGTGGAATTACAACCTTGTACAACCACTCTGTATATAGTCTGGAGCTTCCTCAGAAAATTGAACATAGTACTAGAGGAGGATACGGCAATGGCTCTCCTGGGCATATATCCAGAAGATGTTCCTACTGGTAAGAAGGACATATGCTCCACTATGTTCATAGCAGCCTTATTTGTAATAGCCAGAAGTTGGAAAGAACCCAGATGCCCATCAACAGAGGAATTGACACAGAAAATGTGGTACATTTACACAATGGAATACTACTCAGCTATTAAAAAGAATGTATTTATGAAATTCCTAGGCAAATTGATGGACCTGGAGGGCATCATTCTGAGTGAGGTAACTCAATCCCAAAAGAACTCATATGGTATGTGCTCACTGATAAGTGGATATTATCCCAGAAACTTAGAATGCCCACGGTACAAGATACAATTTGCAAAACACACAAAACTCCAAAAGAAGGAAGACCAAAGTGTGGACACTTTGCTCCTTCTTAGAATTGGGAACAAAACACCTATGGAAGGAATTACAGAAACAAAGATTGGAGCTGAGACGAAAGGGTGGACCATCTAGAGACAGCCATACCCGGGGATCTATCCCATAATCAGCCTCCAAACACTGACACCATTGCACACACTAGCACGATGTTGCTTAAAGGACCCTGATATAGCTGTCTCTTGTGAGGCTATGCAAATGGAAAATACAGAAGTGGATGCTCACAGTCATCTATTGGATGGATCACAGGGCCCCCAATGGAGGAGCTAGAGAAAGTACCCAAGGTGCTAAAGGTGTCTGCAACCCTATAGGTCAAACAAAAATATGAACTAACCAGTAACCCCCGGAGCTTGTTTCTCTAGCTGCATATTTATCAGAAGATGACCTAGTCAGCCATCAGTGGAAAGAGAGTCCCATTGGTCTTGCAAACTTTATATGCCTCAGTACATTGGAATGCCAGGGCCAAGAATTGGGATTGGTGTATGGATGGGAGTGGGGGGGCAGGGTTTGGGGGACTTATGGGGTAGCATTGGAAATGTAAATGAAGAAAATACCTATTTAATAAATTAAAAAAGATAAGTCAGTAGTATTCACACATATATGTGTATGTATATATATACATATACATAAATGAACATATATGTAGATACATATGTATACTTATATAATATATCCCACATATGTATTATATGTACATATGTGCACATGTATGCCATACCATATGATATGTGTGTATATATGTATGTATATAGTTACTATGTGATATGTATATATGTACATATATAGCATATGTATAGATAGATAGATAGATACATACATACATACATAGTTACATATCACATCACATATAATATCATCAAAGTCAACAGACACATTTCAAATGAAAAGAGAATTACAGGTAAAATAGATGTTATTACAATACAACAAGATATCTGGAGAGACCACGGAAACTGCAGTAGGGATATACCATTTAAGAGATGTTAAATCAAAAAATGATAAAAATGTAATTATTTTTATTTATTTTTTTATGTACAAAAAGGATAAAATAACTTGAAATTTATGAAGATTAAATAAGGCCCATTGAATACATACCTCTTATCAGTTTTCATGTGATATTGCTTATACAGCTTTGTGCGATATGCAATAGGATGTCAGGGAAGTACTGGGCCTTTTTCATTACCAGTTTCAGGTTAAACTTGTGTACTTCCAGATCTGTTGTGTATCTCTAGAAATTGACAGTATTCCTGCATCAGGGACAGGATGCCATAATAATCCAATTGCATAACCTTAGATAGCACCTGTCTGCTCAGAAAGAGATAAACACTCTTTGGAGGTGTGGCCATATGTAGGGTGCCTATGCTCCATTGAGTGGCTTAACACACCAGAACATGTGGGCATCTCTGAACATAATGAATGCACTAACTATAAACAAAAGAAACAAACATGAGAGTTAGATGGGGGTGGGGGATGCCAAGAAGTTACAAGGGACACTGGAGGACTACTGTGACATACGATTAATTTTCCTGCCATTATGCTTTCTCTGTTCCCCACTATTGTACTATGGCTCGTGAAGATTTCTTTGGAAACAAAATATATTGATATAGTACAATAGTTTATGAATATTGGCATTGAATGTATTGTTAGTAATTAGTTCTGCTTTGCCTAAGCCAAACAGCTATGTGTTCGGACAGGATGAATCGGTGGCCAAGCCTGTCTGAGACCCATATTATGGCAGGAAATAACAGACTCCAGCAACTTGTGCTGTGACCATGCATACTCTGATATGAGCATACACAAGAATATAATAAATAGCATAAAAGGGATTTTAATAGAAAGTAAAGCACCTATGTTGTAGAAAGCATTTTCTTTTTATTGCTTGACAATACACACACTCCTCTCTCTCTCTCTCTCTCTCTCTCTCTCTCTCTCTCTCTCTCTCTCTCTCTCTCTCTCTCTCACACACACACACACACACACACACACACACAGCAAAGTGTATTTTTATTCCTTTCTCAATACCATCTTTTTTACTGAGTACGCTGTTACTTTTCTCTTTGCTGTGTCCGACTCACTGATTTTAATTAGTATTGCTTACATGAACTGAGTTGTCATGTTACTTACTAGGGCATGAACCACTTATTGGGTACTAAAACATAAAAAATCTCCCATATCTCCCACCAACCATTAGCTAAACATTGATCCCAGAAAGGGCAGTCATTTCAAGACAATTGTTTCACTCCATGAATGAATGTTGATGAATTTGTTATGTATAGGTCTTATGTAGATATCCACCAGTGTTATGTGGTCGGGAGAACAACCACAGATTTAGAAGGCAACATCTGTAAAACTTCCTCTGTAGTTTCAGGTACATCCTTAAAAGAAAGGAATGAATAGAGCATTGCCTTTAATCTATTGTTAAAAACGTCAAATAGGTATTTTACACAATTAAAGAAACCTCTGCAATAGGCCTCTTTTGCTGAGCCACTCCTAACTTTTGGTTCATAAAAAGTTAAGGTTTGGTAAATTAATACATCTTAAAATATTTTATTAAACATAGTATGTTAGGTCATATGTAGATGTGATCAAGTAATGAATACTCAAGGGGGAAAGATTTTTAAAGCAAATCATAATTTGGATCTAAACCTGTGGTCTTCCAACATTTAAGATTTAGCCAGTTGCTTAGTATGGCTGACCACTGCACGGAAATGCATCTAATTTCCTCTTCAAACTTTCATTCTCTCTCTCTCTCTCTCTCTCTCTCTCTCTCTCTCTCTCTCTCTCTCTCTCTCTCTCTCTCTCTCTCTCTCTCTCTCTCACACACACACACACACACACACACACACACACACAAACATACATCAAGCTTCCTACTCAAGATTAAGGATTAAATGAAGGGCAAGAAGAAGTTTTGGTTGGTTGGTTGATTGGTTTATAACTAAGAATTTCTGGTCAATGTATGATGCTGGTCGAGGTGTGGGTCTGTCTTCTACTAACCTCACTTTTCCATTGATCTTCTTTTGTAACATCCCCTGAAAAATTGTTGTCATTTTATGAAATCACTTTCTCAAACCCATCTTATGGATGGTACCAGGCTTCAGATTTTTCCCTTTGCTCTCCTTGAGATTCATGAAGAAATTCCAGTTTCTTGGGGTCCATTGTCTCAATAGTTAAGCTAAGGGGAATTAATTAGCTAAGGGGAATTATGTGATGTCTCTTAGAATGTCTTCATTCACAGCCAGCATGGTTGTTTTGACTTGCTTATTCATACATAGTTCACTTTGATTTCTAAGAAATAAAATTGGATAACACATGGTAGTTCTGACATGGGTGTTCGTATCATGGTCCTGTCTTATGTGTCCAATGTCATTGAGTTAAGCATCTTTTTACTAACATGGCAGTTTGGGGTGTTATTCCTCTGAAGCAAAGCTCTATACTTCTGCCTCCTCTGTTAAAAGGCACAGCTTAACTCACCTTTTCTTTCTCAGCAGAAACAAAGGCAAGGCAATCTTAGTTTCAAGAGGGTTATATGTCTCCTTTATATCCCCATAAAATGCAGGTGCTGAGATGGTTTTTCATTCCAACAACTGCATTTTATGGCTCTTATGATACAATATATTTTATTTGTGACTCCTTAAAGTGGATTGAAATGCAAACGGAACAAATGGTATTTGTTTAATATGAAAGGCAGATTTGGTGATGTGTTTATCTGAACTAATATTTTCAAACACCTATCAATCTAAAAATGATTAATATGAGCTCTAAAAGATAAACTCACAGATATTCATTTATGCCCTTCATTCTGTTTACCTTTTTATTATATCTTTTCAATGATGAGTATTCATAGAACCCTCAACTCTGAAAACCATCTGCTAAACAGAAATACATATAGACATCTCTGTTTCCATACTCAGGTCTGCTTCAATCAATTTCTGAATTGAGGTGATAAGGTATTTGTTAGCCCTTGATTGTAATTTTCACATAATGGCAGAGTCGTAAGTGAAGCTTTGTAAAGAGTTTTCTATTATTTTGCACTTGAGGATATAATCAGAAATAGGAATGGGTGCTGAGGTCAGGCGTGGTGGTGTATGCCTTTAATCCCAGCACTCGGGAGGCAGAGGCAGGTGGATTTCTGAGTTTGAGGCCAGCCTGGTCTACAAAGTGAGTTCCAGGACATCCAGGGCCACACGGAGAAAGCCTGTCTCAAAAAACAAAAACAAAAACAAACAACAACAACTACAAAGAATGGATGCTGAGTTTGTACTGTATGTACTCATATTATGGCTTCTCAATCTGATGAATAGAAGAGTTCAAAGATGTCATGAACATCTTTACTTTTTCTGTAAAACATCTCCAGAGCTAACAAATCATAGCAAATCTTTTTGTGATGCAGATGGTGCTAATCAGACTTATCAGATATGCTAGTTCAAAACTCTTCTCTCTCTACATCTTCTATCTATCTTCTCAGGACTGGTGTCTAAGAGGGCCATCTCTAAGTGTCAACTATCTTTTCAATACATATGAAAACCAAGAAACTGAGAAATGAATCAATGAGCAAAAATCAATAATTAATTTTATGAGATCAAATGATGTATGTTGATTTCCTCCCACCCTCTGCACATAACTAGATGTATCTTTGGATTTGGCTTAGGAACCATAGCAATCTAGTTTAGACCAATACAAAAGTAGCCTCACACATTGCAATAGTAAAGAAGTTAGTTATGATACACTTTAGGGAAGAAAGTCCTGGCACACTTAATTAAATTTTAGTTATTACTGCCTACCCAGCTACAAAGGATCTTGGGAAATTCTACACTATATTTTTAAAGAGAGAGAGAAAAATAAAGGGAGAAAGAAAGGGAGAAAGGAAAGAAGGAAGAAAGGAATGAAGGAAGGAAGGAAGGAAGGAAGGAAGGAAGGAAGGAAGGAAGGAAGGAAGGAAAGAGAGAAAAAGGTGAAAATGTATCTACCAAAGGTTGTCACCTATAATGGAAAGAGATTTTTGTAATGCTTAATTTGTTTTGGAATTCTTACCCTCTTGTAAGTTAAACTTCATTTCTGGTATGTAAGAAACAGAGGAATGTCAGGGCCAGGAAGAGGGAGTTTGTGGGTTGGGGAGCAGAGTGGGGGAGTATAGGGGATTTTCAGGATAGCATTTGAAATGTAAATGAAGAAAATATCTAATAAAAATTAATAATAAAGGAAGCAGATAACCTGGCCTGATCAGGGGCACAAGTCCTTTCCGGTCCAATGCAGCAACAGGATTCCTTGTCCACTGAGTCTCTGGACACCCGCAAGGACTCACACAGGATGCCCCCCACAGGATCCTAAGAACTCTGGTGAGTGGAACACAGCGTCTGCACCATTCCAATCACACGGGACCTGAGACTGCATTAATTAAGGAAGCAGATAGTGCAGCCTGATCAGGGACACAAGTTCCTTCCAGTCCACTCCAGCACCAAGGTTCCTTGTGCATTGAGTTTCTGGACACCGCCATGGTCCTCACAGGACCCTCCACGGGATCTTACGACCTCTGGTGAGTGGAACACAACTTCTGCCAGGAGGCAGGTTCGACCACAAGATATCTGGGCACCTTCCCTGCAAGAGGAGAGCTTGCCTGCACAAAGTACTCTGACCACTGAAACTAAGGAGAGAGCTAGTCTCCCAAGTCTGCTGATAGAGGCTAACATAATCACCTGAGGAACAAGCTTTAAACAGAGACAACTATAACAACTACCTCCAGAGATTACCAGATGGTGAAAGGCAAATGTAAGAATCCTACTAACAGAAATCAAGACCACTCACCATCATCAGAACACAGCACTCCCACCCCACATAGTAATCCTGGTCACCCCAACACAACCGAAAAGCTGGACCCAGATTTAAAAGCATATATCATGACGATGGTAGAGGACATCAAGAAGGACATTAAAAACTCACTTAAAGAAATACAGGAGAACACTGCTAAAGAGTTACAAGTCCTTAAAAAAAAACAGGAAAACACAACCCAACAGGTAGAAGTCCTTAAAGAAAAACAGGAAAACACATCCAAACAGGTGATGGAAATGAACAAAACCATACTAGACCTAAAAAGGGAAGTAGACACAATAAAGAAAACCCAAAGTGAGGCAACGCTGGAGATAGAAACCCTAGGAAAGAAATCTGGAACCATAGATGCTCGCATCAGCAACAGAATACAAGAGATGGAATAGAGAATTTCAGGTGCAGAAGATTCCATAGAGAACAACAGCAAGACAATCAAAGAAAATAAAGAACACAAAAGGATCCTAACTCAAAACATCCAGGAAATCCAGGACACAATGAGAAGACCAAACCTAGGGATAATAGGAGTTGATGAGAATGAAGATTTTCAACTTAAAGGGCCAGCAAATATCTTCAACAAAATTATAGAAGAAAATTTCCCACACCTAAAGAAAGACATGCCCATGATCATACAAGAAGCCTACAGAACTCCAAATAGACTAGACCAGAAAAGAAGTTCCTCCCGACACATAATAATCAGAACAACAAATGTACTAAATAAAGATAGAATATTAAAAGCAGAAAGGAAGAAAGGTCAAGTAACATATAAAAGAAGCCTATCAGAATTACACCAGAATTGTCACCAGAGACTATGAAAGCCAGAAGAGGCTGGACAGATGTTGTACAGACACAAAGAGAACACAAATGCCAGCCCAGGCTACTACCACCGGCCAAACACTCAATTAAAATAGATGGAGAACCCAAAGTATTCCACGACAAAACCAAATTCACACATTATCTTTCCACGAATGCAGCCCTTCAAAGAACAATAACAGAAAAAAAACAATACAAGGACTGAAATCAAGCCCTAAAAAATGTAAGAAAGTAATCCCTCAACAAACCAAAAAGAAGACAGTCACAAGAACAGAATGCCAACTCTAACAACAAAAATAAAAGGAAGCAACAATTACTTTTCCTTTATATCTCTTAATATCAATGGACTGAATTCCCCAATAAAAAAGACATAGACTAACAGACTGGCTACACAAACAGGACCCAACATTCTGCTGCTTACAGGAAACGCATCTCAGGGAAAAAGACAGACACTACCTCAGA
The DNA here is from genome assembly GCF_978045245.1 of Mus caroli. Classification (NCBI taxonomy): domain Eukaryota; kingdom Metazoa; phylum Chordata; class Mammalia; order Rodentia; family Muridae; genus Mus; species Mus caroli. The sequence goes on along the minus strand of NW_028227256.1, from coordinate 109,509,633 downwards.
TTAAAAGGCTGGAAAACTATTGTACAAACAAATGGTCTGAGGAAACAAGCTGGAGTAGACATTCTACTATAGAATAAAATCGATGTCCAACCCAAAGTTATCAAAAAAGACAAGGAGGGACATTTCATACTCATCAAAGGTAAAATCCTCCAAGAGGAACTCTCAATCCTGAATATCTATGCTCCAAATTCAAGGGCAGCCACATTCATTAAAGACACTTTAGGAAAGCTCAAAGCACACCTTGCACTTCACACAATAATAGTGGGAGACTTCAACACGCAACTTTCATCAATGGACAGATCTTGGAAACAGAAATTAACATGGACACAGTGAAACTAAGAGAAGTTAGGAAGCAAATGGACTTAACAGATATCTACAGAACATTTTATCCTAAAACAAAAGGATACACCTTCTTCTCAGCACCTCTGGGGACTTTCTCCAAAATTGATCATATAATTGGACAAAAAACAGGCCTCAACAGATACAAAAATATTGAAATTGTCCCATGCATCCTATTGGACCACCATGGACTAAGGCTGATCTTCAATAACAACATACATAATGGAAAGCCAACTTTCACGTGGAAACTGAACAACATTCTTCTCAATGATGCCTTGGTATACGAAGGAATAAAGAAAGAAATTAAAGTCTTTTAGAGTTTAATGAAATTGAAGCCAAAACATACCCAAACATATGGGCCACAATGAAAGCATTTTTAAGAGGGAAACTCATAGCTCTGAGTGCCTCCAAAAAGAAACTGGAAAGAGCACACACTAGCAGCTTGAAAAAAACATCTAAAAGCTCTAGAAAAAAAGAAAGAAAATTCACCAAAGAGGAGTAGAAGGCAGGAAATAATCAAACTCAGGGGTGAAATTAACCAAGTGGAAACAAGAAGAACTATTGATAGAATTAACCAAATGAGGAGTTGGATCTTTGAGAAAATCAACAAGATAGATAAACCCTTAGCTAGACTCACTAGAGGACACAGGGACAACATCCTACCAGACCTACAAAGATCTAATTCCAGTTCTGCACAAACTATTCCACAAAATAGAAGTAGAAGGAACTCTACCTAACTCATTCTTTTTTTTTATTTTTAATATTTTTATTACATATTTTCCTCAATTACATTTCCAATGCTATCCCAAAAGTCTCCCATAGCGCCCCCCACTTCCCTACCCACCCATTCCCACTCTTTTGGCCCTGGCATTCCCCTATATTGGGGCCTATAAAGTTTGCAAGTCCAATGGGCCTCTCTTTCCATTGATGGCCGACTAGGCCATCTTTCGATACATATGCAGCTAGAGACAAGAGCTCCGGGGTTCTGGTTAGTACATCATGTTGTTCCAACAATACGGTTGCAGATCCCTTTATCTCCTTGGGTACTTTCTCTAGCTTCTCCATTGGGAGCCCTGTGATACATCCAATAGCTGACTGTGAACATCCACTCCTGTGTTTGCTAGGCCCCAGCATCGTCTCACAAGAGACAGCTATATTTGGGTCCTTTCAGCAAAATCTTGCTAGTGTATGCAATGGTGTCAGCGTTTAGAAGCTGATTATGGGATGGATCCCTGGATACAACAGTCTCGAAATGGTCCATCCTTTCATCACAGCTACGAACTTTGTCTCTGTAACTCCTTCCCTGGGTGTTTTGTTCCCAATTCTAAGAAGGTGCACAGTGTCCACACTTTGGTCTTCATTCTTCTTGAGTTTCATGCATTTAGCAAATTGTATCTTATATCTTGGGTATCCTAAGTTTTGGGCTAATATCCACTTATCAGTGAATACATATTGTGTGAGTTCTTTTGTGATTGTGTTATTTCACTCAAGATGATGCCCTCCAGGTCCATCCATTTGGCTAGGAATTTCATAAATTCATTCTTTTTAATAGCTGAGTAGTACTCCATTGTGTAAATGTACCATAATTTCTGTATCCATTCCTCTGTTGAGGGACATCTGGGTTCTTTCCAGCTTCTGGCTATTATAAATAGGGCTGCTATGAACATAGTGGAGCATGTGTCCTTTTTACCGGTTGGGACATCTTCTGGATATATGCCCAGGAGAGGTATTGCTGGATCCTCCGGTAGTACTATGTCCAATTTTCTGAGGAACCGCCAGACTGATTTCCAGAGTGGTTGTACAAGCTTGCAATCCCACCAACAATGGAGGAGTGTTCCTCTTTCTCCACATCCTCGCCAGCATCTGCTGTCACCTAAATTTTTGATCTTAGCCATTCTGACTGGTGTGAGGTGGAATCTCAGGGTTGTTTTGATTTGCATTTCCCTGATGATTAAGGATGTTGAACATTTTTTCAGGTGTTTCTCTGCCATTCAGTATTCCTCAGGTGAGAATTCTTTGTTCAGTTCTGAGCCCCATTTTTTAATGGGGTTATTTGACTTTCTGGAGTCCACCTTCTTGAGTTCTTTATATATATTGGATATTAGTCCCTTATCTGATTTAGGGTAGGTGAAGATCCTTTCCCAATCTGTTGGTGGTTTTTTTGTCTTATTGATGGTGTCTTTAGCCTTGCAGAAGCTTTGTAGTTTCATGAGGTCCCACTTGTCAATTCTCGATCTTACAGCACAAGCCATTACTGTTCTATTCAGGAATTTTTCCCCTGTGCCCATATCTTCAAGGCTTTTCCCCACTTTCTCCTCTATAAGTTTCAGTGTCTCTGGTTTTATGTGAAGTTCCTTGATCCACTTAGACTTGACCTTAGTACAAGGAGATAGGAATGGATCGATTCGCATTCTTCTACATGTTAACAACCAGTTGTGCCAGCACCATTTGTTGAAAATGCTGTCTTTCTTCCACTGGATGTTTTTAGCTCCCTTGTCGAAGATCAAGTGACAATAGGTGTGTGGGTTCATTTCTGGGTCTTCAATTCTATTCCATTGGTCTATTTGTCTGTCACTATACCAGTACCATGCAGTTTTTATCACAATTGCTCTGTAGTAGAGCTTTAGGTCCGGCATGGTGATTCCACCAGAGGTTCTTTTATCCTTGAGAAGAGTTTTTGCTATCCTAGGTTTTTTGTTATTCCAGATGAATTTGCATATTGCACTTTCTAATTCGTTGAAGAATTGAGTTGGAATTTTGATGGGGATTGCATTGAATCTGTAGATTGCTTTTGGCAAGATAGCCATTTTTACAATGTTGATCCTGCCAATCCATGAGCATGGGAGATCTTTCCATCTTCTGAGATCTTCTATAATTTCTTTCTTCAGAGACTTGAAGTTTTTATTATACAGATCTTTCACTTCCTTAGTTAGAGTCACGCCAAGATATTTTATATTATTTGTGACTATTGAGAAGGGTGTTGTTTCCCTAATTTCTTTATCAGCCTGTTTATTCTTTGTGTAGAGAAAGGCCATTCATTTGTTTGAGTTAATTTTATATCCAGCTACTTCACCGAAGCTGTTTATCAGGCTTAGGAGTTCTCTGGTGGAATTTTTAGGGTCACTTATATATACTATCATATCATCTGCAAAAAGTGATATTTTGACTTCATCTTTTCCAATTTGTATCCCTTTGATCTCCTTTTGTTGTCGAATTGCTCTGGCTAGGACTTCAAGTACAATGTTGAATAGGTATGGAGAAAGTGGACAGCCTTGTCTAGTCCCTGATTTTAGAGGGATTGCTTCAAGCTTCTCACCATTTACTTTGATGTTGGCTACTGGTTTGCTGTAGATTGCTTTTATCATGTTTAGGTATGGGCCTTGAATTCCTGATCTTTCCAAGACTTTTATCATGAATGGGTGTTGGATCTTGTCAAATGCTTTTTCCGCATCTAAGGAGATGACCATGTGGTTTTTGTCTTTGAGTTTGTTTATATACTGGATTACGTTGATGGATTTCCGTATATTGAACCATCCCTGCATCCCTGGGATGAAACCTACTTGGTCAGGATGGATGATTGTTTTGATGTGTTCTTGGATTCGGTTAGCAAGAATTTTATTGAGGATTTTTGCATCAATATTCATAAGGGATATTGGTCTGAAGTTTTCTATCTTTGTTGGGTCTTTTTGTGGTTTAGGTATCAGAGTAATTGTGGCTTCATAGAATGAGTTGGGTAGAGTACCTTCTGTTTCTATTTGTGGAATAGTTTGTGAAGAACTGGGATTAGATCTTCTTTGAAGGTCTGATAGAACTCTGCACTAAACCCATCTGGTCCTGGGCTTTTTTTAGTTGGGAGACTATTAATGGCTGCTTCTATTTCTTTGGGGGATATAGGGCTGTTTAGATCATTAACCTGATCTTGATTCAACTTTGGTACCTGGTATCTGTCTAGGAACTTCTCCATTTCATCCAGGTTCTCCAGTTTTGTTGAGTATAGCCTTTGGTAGAAGGATCTGATGGTGTTTTGGATGTCTTTAGGATCTGTTGTTATGTCCCCTTTTTCATTTCTGATTTTGTTAATTAGGATGCTTTCCCTGTGCCCTCTAGTGAATCTGGCTAAGGGTTTATCTATCTTGTTGATTTTCTCAAAAAACCAGCTCCTTGATTGGTTGATTCTTTGAATAGTTTTTCTTGTTTCCACTTGGTTGATTTCACCCCTGAGTTTGATTATTTCCTGCCGTCTACTCCTCTTGGGTGAATTTGCTTCCTTTTGTTCTAGTGCTTTTAGGTGTGTTGTCAAGCTGCTAATGTGTGCTCTCTCTAGTTTCCTTTTGGAGGCACTCAGAGCTATGAGTTTTCCTCTTAGAAATGCTTTCATTGCGTCCCATAAGTTTGGGTATGTTGTGGCTTCATTTTCATTGAACTCTAAAAAGTCCTTAATTTCTTTCTTTATTCCTTCCTTGACCAAGGTATCATTGAGAAGAGTGTTGTTCAGTTTCCACGTGAAGGTTGGCTTTCTATTATTTATTTTGTTATTGAAGATCAGCCTTAGTCCATGGTGATCTGATAGGATGCATGGGACAATTTCAATATTTTTGTATCTGTTGAGGCCTGTTTTGTGAACAATTATGTGGTCAATTTTGGAGAATGTACCATGAGGTGCTGAGGAGAAGGTATATCCTTTTGTTTTAGGATAGAATGTTCTGTATATATCTGCCAGATCCATTTGATTCATAATTTCTCTTAGTTTCTCTGTGTCCCTGTTTAGTTTCTGTTTCCATGATCTGTCCTTTGGTGAAAGTGGTGTGTTGAAGTCTCCCACTATTATTGTATGAGGTGCAATGTGTGCTTTAAGATTTACTAAAGTTTCTTTAATGAATGTGGCTGCCTTTGTATTTGGAGCATAGATATTCAGGATTGATAGTTCCTCTTGGAGGATTTTACCTTTGATGAGTATGAAGTGTCCCTCCCTGTCTTTTTTAATGACTTTGGGTTGGAAGTCAATCTTATCAGATATTAGAATGGCTACTCCAGCTTGTTTCTTCATGCCATTTGCTTGGAAAATTGTTTTCCAGCCTTTCATTCTGAGGTAGTGTATATCCTTTTCTCTGAGATGAGTTTCCTGTAAGCAGCAAAATGTTGGGTCTTGTTTGTGTAGCCAGTTTGTTAGTCTATGTCTTTTTATCGGGGAGTTGAGTCCATTGATATTAAGAGATATTAAGGAAAAGTAATTGTTGTTTCCTGTTATTTTTGTTGTTAAAGTTGGCATTTTGTTCTTGTGGCTGTCTTCTTTTGGGTTTGTTGAGGGATTACCTTCTTGTTGTTTCTAGGGCGTGGTTCCTGTCCTTGTATTGGTTTTTTTCTGTTATTATCCTTTGAAGGGCTGGATTCGTGGAGAGATAATGTGTGAATTTGGTTTTGTCATGGAATACTTTGGTTTCTCCATCTATGTTAATTGAGAGTTTGGCTGGGTATAGTAGCCTGGGCTGGAATTTGTGTTCTTTTAGTGTCTGTATAACATCTGTCCAGGATCTTCTGGCTTTCATAGTCTCTGGTGAAAAATCTGGTGTAATTCTGATAGGCTTGCCTTTATATGTTACTTGGCCTTTTTCTCTTACTGCTTTTAGTATTCTATCTTTATTTAGAGCATTTGTTGTTCTGATTATTATGTGTCGGGAGGTATTTCTTTTCTGGTCCAGTCTATTTGGAGTCTCATTCTATGAAGCCACAATTACTCTGATACCTAAACCACAGAAAGATCCAACAAAGATAGAGAAATTCCGACCAATTTCCATGATGAATATAGATGCAAATACTGAATAAAATTTTCGCTAAACGAATCCAAGAACACATTGAAGCAATCATCCATCCTGACCAAGTAGGTTTCATTCTAGGGATGCAGGGATGGTATAATATATGGAAATCGATCAAGGTAATCCATTATATAAACAAACTTAAAGACAAAAACCACATGATCATCTCGTTAGATGTGGAAAAAGCATTCGACAAGATCCAACACCCATTCATGATAAAAGTCTTGGAAAGATCAGGAATTCAAGGCCCATACCTAAACATGTTAAAAGCAATCTACAGCAAACCAGTAGCCACCATCAAAGTAAATAGTGAGAAACTTGAAGCAATCCCACTAAAATCAGGGACTAGACAAGGCTGTCCACTTTCTCCCTATCTCTTCAACATAGTACTTGAAGTCCTAGCCAGAGCAATTCGACAACAAAAGGAGATCAAAGGGATACAAATTGGAAAAGATGAAGTCAAAATATCACTTATTGTAGATGATATGATAGTATATATAAGTGACCCTAAAAATTCCACCAGAGAACTCCTAAACCTGATAAACAGCTTCAGTGAAGTAACTGGATATAAAGTTAACTCAAACAAGTCAATGGACATTCTCTACACAAAGAATAAACAGGCTGAGAAAGAAATTAGGGAAACAACACCATTCTCAATAGTCACAAACAATATAAAATACTTTGGCGTGACTCTAACTAAGGAAGTGAAAGATCTGTATGATAAAAACTTCAAGTCTCTGAAGAAAGAAATTAAATAAGGTCTCAAAAGATGTAAAGATCTCCCATGCTCATGGATTCGCAGAATCAACTTTGAAAAAATGGCTATCGTGCCAAAAGCAACTACAGATTCAATGCATTCCCCATCAAAATTCCAATTCAATTCTTCAATGAATTAGAAAGAGCAATCTCCAAATTAATCTGGAATAACAAAAAACCTAGGATAGAAAAAACTCTTCTCAAGGATAAAAGTAACTCTGGTGGAATCACCATGTGTGAGCTAAGGCTTTACTACAGAGCAATTGTCATAAAAACTTCATGGTACTGGTATAGTAACTGAGAAGAATGGAATATAATTGAAGACCCAAAATGAACCCACACACCTATGGTCACTTGATCTTCGACAAGGGAGCTAAAGACATCCAGTGGAAGAAATACAGCATTTTCAATAAATGGTGCTGGTACAACTGGTGGATACCATGTAGAAGAATGTGAATCGAACCATTCCTATCTCCTTGTACTAAGGTCAAATCTAAGTGGATCAAGGAACTTTACATAAAACCCGAGACACTGAAACTTATAGAGGAGAAAGTGGGGAAAAGTCTTGAAGATATGGGCACAGGGGAAAAATTCCTGAATAGAAGAGCAAATGGCTTGTGCTGTAAGATTGAGGATTGACAAATGGGACCTCATGAAACTGCAAAGATTCTACAAGGCAAAAGACACCATCAATAAGACAAAAAGGCCACCAACAGATTGGGAAAGGATCTTTACCTATCTTAAATCAGATAGGGGACTAATATCCAATATATATAAAGAACTCAAGAGGGTGGCCTCCAGAAAATCAAATAACCCTATTAAAAATGGGTCTCAGACCTAAACAAAGAATTCTCACCTGAGTAATACCGAATGGCAGAGAAGCACCTGAAAAAATGTTCAGCATCCTTAATCATCAAAGAAATGCAAATCAAAACAACCCTGAGATTCCATCTCACATCAGTCAGAATGGCTAAGATCAAAAATTCAGGTGACAGCAGATGTTGGCGAGGATGTGGAGAAAGAGGAACACTCCTCCATTGTTGGTGGGATTGTAAGCTTGTACAACCACTCTGGAAATCAGTCTGGCAGTTCCTCAGAAAATTGAACATAGTAGTACAGGTGGATCCCGCAATACTTCCCCTGGGCACATATCCAGAAGATTTCCCAACAGGTGAGAAGAACACATGTTCCACTATGTTCATAGCAGCCTTATTTATAATAGCCAGAAGCTGGAAAGAGCCCAGATGTCCCTCAACAGAAGAATGGATACAAAAATGTGATGCATTTACACAATGGAGTACTACTCAGCTATTAAAAAGAATGAATTTATGAAATTCCTAGGCAAATGGATGGACATGGAGGACATCATCCTGAATGAGGTAACACAATCACAAAAGAACTCAAATGATATGGACTCACTGATAAGTGGATATTATCCCAGAAACTTAGTATAGCCAGATATAAGATACAATTTGCAAAACACATGAAACTGAAAAAGAATGAAGACCAAAGTGTGGACACTTTTCCCCTTCTTAGAATTGGAAAAAATCACCCATGGAAGGAGTTACAGAGACAAAGTTTGGAACTGAGACAAAAGGATAGACCATCTAGAGACTGCCATATCCATGAATCCATCCCATAATTAGCCTCCAAACAATGACACCATTGCATACACTAGCAAGATTTTGCTGAAAGAACCCTGATATAGCTGTCTCTTGTGAGACTAGGCCGGGGCCTAGCAAACACATAAGTGGATGCTCACAGTCAGCTATTTGGTGGATCACAGGGCCTCAAATGGAGTATCTAGAGAAAGTATCCAAGGAGCTAAAGAGATCTGCAACCCTGTAGGTGCAGCATTATGAACTAACCAGTACCCCGGAGCTCTTGACTCTAGCTGCATATGTATCAAAAGATGGCCTAGTAGGCCATCACTGGAAAGAGAGGTCCATTGGACATGTAAACTTTATATGCCCCAGTGCAGGGGAATGCCAGGGCCAAAAAAATGGAATGGGTGGGTAGGGAAGTGGCGGGGAAGGTATGAGGTACTTTTTGGATAGAATTGGAAATGTAATTGATGAAAATATGTAATAAAATATTTTAAAAATTAATAATAATAATAATAAAGAAAACTAAGTAAACTAATTGTTTTCAAAAAGCTCTACTTTACTGCAATTTTAATTTAGTGTTCCTTTAGACCCCACCTCTGTTGATTAGACATTTGGTTTTGTCTCTTCAAGTTGAACTAATGCAACATGTATTGGTGTGAAAATTCTTATGTCTAAAAAGATTGTTTAAAACCTAGCTGATACAAAAGAAAGTGAGTAGGCATGAAAAACTGGAGGTATTTTTATACCATGTTCTACTTGGTATAGACTATTATATATAGAAGAATCTGTTCCTCAAGGTATTTGAAAATAAGATTTCTTAAAAATATCTTAATTCAATGTTAATATCGACATTGTTTATTAAAAGATTAAATCGATGATGCTAACATCATATTTTAAATTATTATTTGTTTATCATAAAGTGGTTGGCTCTCAATTATTGATAAAGTTTCATTAATTTACTCTCAAATCTAAAATATTTCTCATGTTAGTCTATGTAAGTATTCAGAATATCTGATATCATAAGCTGTATTCAATGCATTTATTTTACAATCATGTATTTTAGAAATCTATGAAATCACCAGGTGACTTTTTCCTTTGTTGAAGTAGATCTGGCAGTCAGGAATGCTAGTGGTTGTTTAATTCCAAAATTTAGTTAAGCTGGAAATGCAGTGGCAACAATAGGCAATGAATGTGAAGTAGACTTCAATGAAGGCTAGTGACACTTCATAATTGCTTCATGTATAATCTCTGAAGAAACAATTGTAGAAGGGAAGTATAAAGAGAGATAATCATTGGACATGTACCTCAGCTTGTTTCAACATTATTCTTTGTATTATCCTCTCTGTCATCTTATCTCTTTTGCCTAATTTAATTTTGGAAAATGGTTATTTCTAACACTCTGTCAAGGGAAAGAAAATATATTTGACTTAGAATTTCATTTATCTTCAAGACACTCACATTCATTGTACTGGTCATCTTTTTCTCCCTAATTAATTTAACGAGATTAGAGGAGAGGTCATGTGTCAACCTTTGTAACAGATTCTGATGCTCAGTGCAGAAACCATTTAGCAAGAATTGATATTACTTCAGTCACTTATTCTATCTCCATCTGTCATAATGTACACTCTCTGGGAAGATTTGTATCTATCATCACATGTGAACTTGTTTCTCTTTGTTCAAATTCTCAGTTCATAATCTGTAATAAAATATAATTATGGTATCCTTTCATAAGAATAAACTATTTTCTTCTCCCTTTCTTACAGAAAACACATCTCACATTCAATTGAGAAGTCTTCTTCAATTCTATTTATAGCTCACAAAACTCTATGATAAACAACATTCATGTATAATACAATATACTTTATATAATTGGATATGAATCATACCATCATACCAACCAGAAAATGATTTGACAATTCAAAATTGATTTCTTAAAGCTTGAGACATTTCTTTGAAAATAAATATGCATTCTTAATCACTTCTCTTCAAACTGGAGCAGGGCATACCTCACTTATGCATATTAAAATTGTTAAAGAAAACAAGACTGAAATTTAACTGGAATAGAATTTCACTTGCTTTAGGCATGAGACTATTAAGGTAATGATGAATATTATGACCTATTTCTTACTTTGTGAATCCTTTTCCTCCATCAGTTTTTTTTCACATTAAACTAACTAGTAAAATTCTACTCCTTTCTCCTACTGCTTCCCTGTGTAAACTCCATGTTTGTATACACAACTCCTTGAAATTTATCTACTTGAGGAAATAATCCATAAAATCAAACATCTATGGAAAAATGCCCCTTAGATTCTGGTTCTGCCTACTACAGCTTAGGTCAGAGGATTGAAATGTCAAATAGCTACCATCACATTCTTATCATAGAGAAACACAAGGTAACAGTGAAAATATGAGTAATGATGGCCATATCAGTCAAGGCTGGATAAATAGACCACACAGATGGATGTTATTTGCCATCAAGTCTAGACTAATATTCATTAAGTCACTAAAATGCTATCCTACATCTTCTCTAAACCAGAATGAAATGGGTTATTCCTGATCTAGATCATTTCTTGTCATGGGAGCATGATAGATTTAAAACAGATGATAAAGCTTGGAAAGCAATCCAGTATTCTGCGAATCTGATCTTTATAAAACCTTTTGGAAGCAGCTGATACAAAGCCCCTGGAGCAAAAGAATAGTGGGTCCCTTCAAGGGTTTATACCTCCTACTCCATGGAGTTCTGACCATATTTGTAGTACCAAGCATGAAGACACAACACCGTGAAATTTATCTACTCAAGGAAATAATCCATAAAATCAAACATCAATGTAAAAATGTCCCTGAGATTTTGTTTCTGCCTACTACTGAGTAGGTCAGAAGTACCAGTAGAGCAGGCTGTACTTTATTTTATTAGGTATTTTCCTCATTTACATTTCCAATGCTATCCCAAAAAGTCCCCCATACCCACCCCCACTCCTCTACCCACCCAACTCCCCCCTTTTTGGCCCTGGCGTTCCCCTGTACTGGGGCATATAAACTTTGCAAGTCCAATGGGCCTCTCTTTCCAGTGATGGCTGACTAGGCCATCTTTTGATACATATGCAGCTAGAGAAAAGAGCTCCGGGGTACTGGTTAGTTCATATTGTTGTTCCACCTATAGGGTTGCAGGTCCCTTTAGTTCCTTGGGTACTTTCTCTAGCTTCTCCATTGGGGGCCGTGTGATCCATCCAATAGCTGACTGTGAGCATCCACTTCTGTGTTTGCTAGGCCCCGGCATAGTCTCTCAAGAGACAGCTATATCTGGGTCCTTTCAGATAATCTTGCTAGTGTATGCAATGGTGTCAGTGTTTGAAAGCTGATTATGGGATGGATCCCTGGATATGGCAATCACTAGATGGTCCATCCTTTCGTCACAGCTCCAAATTTTGTCTCTGTAACTCCTTCCATGGGTGTTTTGTTCCCAATTCTAAGAAGAGTCAAAGTGTCCACACTTTGGTCTTCGTTTAGCAAATTGTATCTTATATCTTGGATATCCTAAGTTTCTGGGCTAATATCCACTTATCAGTGAGTACATATTTTGTGAGTTCCTTTGTGATTGGATTACCTCACTCAGGATGATGCCCTCCAGGTCCATCCATTTGCCTAGGAATTTCATAAATTCATTCTTTTTAATAACTGAGTAGTACTCCATTGTGTAAATGTACCACATTTTCTGTATACATTCCTCTGTTGAGGGGCATCTGGGTTCTTTCCAGCTTCTGGCTATTATAAATAGGGCTGCTTAAGTGGAAAAGAATTGGCTACCCTCAAACCATTGTGCCGCTACTGCACCCCTGGGAGTATCTTACTTTGGATATCAATTTCATACAAATGTATAATGCAGTGGGCCACAAGCAAGCAAGCAAACAAACAAATAAAAACACATATAAGAGGCAGAATTTTTATAGAAGAATAAACACTTCATGTGATAGAAGATGATAATTGTATAAGTGTGGAGAATGTTTTCAAATGCATTAAATAAATCATGTATTTATATAAGGTATTTTTGGAAGAATAAATTCTAATAATCTACTGATAAAATATTACAAGCACCACTATTTTTTTCTTTTTCTTTTTCTTTTTCCTTTTCTTTTCTTTTCTTTTCTTTTCTTTTCTTTTCTTTTCTTTTCTTTTCTTTTCTTTTTTTATTCTGAGACAGGGTTTCTCTGTGTAGCTCTGGCTACCCTGGAACTCACTAGGTAGACCAAGCAGGACTTGAACTCCAAAATTCATCTGTCTCTGCCCTAAAAGTGCTAGAATTAACGGTGTGAGCCACCACTGACCAGCTTATAGGCACCACTATTGAAATACACACACACACACACACACACACACACACACACACACCAAGCTAGATGATGATGGTGGACATCTTTAATTCTAGCATTTGAAGGGAGAGAGAGGAGGATCTCTAGTTTGAGTTAAGGCTAGTCTATAAATCAAGATCAAGAATGGCAAGGGTGATGTGGAGACACCCCATCTCAAACAAGAAGTAGGAAGAGGAGAGAGAGAGAGAGAGGGAGAGGGAGAGGGAGAGGGAGCACAAAATAATTCTAGCAAAAGAGAAGGGTATCCATAAGAGGCACACTTGCAGTAATAATAACACATTATTATTTAAATTATTTTACCTCCCCTATGAAAATCCCACACTAAAATATGTTTCAACACATAAGAAACTGAACAGAGAAGAAGTGATCATCACAATGCTTCCTAATGTTTCCTTTCAAGGCACAAGTGCATGAGCATTCCAAATTTGTTGTTGAATAGTGTATATTAATATCATGACTATCATTGTAGAACAATAATAAAATCTCCCTCCTTTAAACTTTAAGTTGTATCCAACCAACTGGTGGTGCTTAATATTGAATAGAATATTTTACATAGTAATGTTTGTTTCACTGCTGATATCTCTTACTCAATATTTTGCCTTCATTAAAATCAACCAGATTTTTGTCTATTATTGTTATTTTTCTATAAGTTAGGAAAAAAGAAACACATGCTTTATTCAGTAGATCATTTAAAGCTAGGACTTTGCAAACCTGAAACCAATGATGTAGAATAATGGATACATGTAATACCTGGGTCATTAATCTATAGAACTAACTCATATTAGACATATATGTTTTACTTGTTTTTCAACCCACAAGGCATGAAGTTAATCCAGAGCTCTGCTAATCATTCTTTTAAAAAGGAAGAAAAATAAGGACACACATTTGGGTAGGTAGAGAGATGAAAGTGAATCTTTGAGGATATGTTGGAGGAGTGAGGATGAATATAATCAAATATAGTTTGCAGAATTCTCAATGAACTATCAAAATATTACAAAAGAAGCACAATGAATATTTTTATAGATCCTTTCGGAATCTTCATATTAAAATATAAAATTGAAGATGATTTAACAGAACATAGCTAGATAGTGGCAAGGATGTTCATTTCTTAAGCTTCGTAGCTTGCATGAGTGATGATTTAGGTTTGATCCTTAGTTTGATCACATTATAAGCCAGGCAGTTAGTGCTTGTGATCCCAACAGTATTGGGGAAAGAAGGTAGAAAGATGTGTATCCCTGGGTGTTCCCGGCCAGCTAATTTTGCTGAATAAGTGAGACCCAGGTTCAGGGAGATGTCATGACTTAAAAAAATAAAGTTGACAGTAAATGAATGAGAAAGACAGCAGATGGCAGACCTTGGTTTCCATATAAATGCTCACAAATGTACTAGCTTGCCCATGCTAATGTATATGTATAAGTATATGTATATGTATAAATGTTATATATGTGTAAATATATATAACATTTATACATGCATAAATCACACATATACACACAATACAATATAATATATACATACAACACAAAGGAGATAAATGACATATTTTGGGTCCATAGCCAATATAAATGAGTTAGTAATCAGAAAATTACAGACTTTTGTGTAACACTAATTGGTGAGTGTTAATACTTGTGTTATTCCTTTCTGATCAAATAAATCAGGCTCCTTCTTTGATTCTAAACTTTTTTACTCTGATTGAAAGTTAGGCTGCTTTCATATGTAAATTACAAATGTGTATGAAAAGCTAGCAGCAAGAAAAATGATTGCTCTCAGTTGTATCTGGTTCAGTCTTTTACTCAAGGCTAATTAATGAAAATCCTGTATGAACATTGGAGTCTTTGATATCTTATCAACTTGAAGTATTTTAGCCTTTGCACAAATAATAAAGAAAACACATGACTTTTTCATGTAAGAAGTAATATCCATGTTTGTTTCTCTGCTGATCGTAACATTTATAAAAGACCCTTCTGCTGATGTAGCCCTTCTCTTGAATGGTTTCAAATAAACAAAAGGATGGGCCCATTCTTGAAAGACCTATAACTTAAAGAAGCAAAAATTTCCAATAACAGAATTTTAAGGATGATGGATGAAGTTTAAAAGAAATGTGCTAAACTAAATTTTCCATTAGGGTAAAAAAATGTTTAACAGCTTTTTATTTATTTATTTATTTATTTATTTATTTATTTATTTATTTATTTATTTATTATTTTTTGGTTTTTAGAGACAGGGTTTTTCGGTGTAGTCCCGGCTTTCCTGGAACTTACTCTGTAGAGCAGGCTGGCCTAAAACTCAGAAATCCATCTGCCCCTGCCTCCAAAATGCTGGGATTAAAGGCTTGTGCCACCATGCCTGGCTTAACAGACTTTTTAACATTATAAACCACATAGCAGGACTTCTTGAAATAAATATTTTTCTATCAGAAAAAAACAAAAAAACAAAAAACAGAGTTCCAAGAGAGGGGAACGCCCCACTCCCCATCATCATGTTAATATGTAGTCAGCTATATGTGTTTGTGATAGGGCTGACTCTGGTTTACAGAAATAAACAGCAGCAGCACAGTGCATTGTGAGTGTGCACTCCCTGCACTGGCATCTCTGTAGGATAAAACAGGCATTACTAAAGCTCCTACTCTGAAGATAATGGAAACCCTAAGTTGAATGTTTTGCCAGTGGGACTAAGGGTCAGCTCTTAAATTCAATTACAGTGCTAAATTGAAGCACAAACCATTTTCAATTACCACCTTCATTCTGAATGTATCTACAAATAACATTGGTTTGAAAATGAAAATATATGATTTCTGGTTCATTCTTTTCACTTTTAATTTCCTTCCTTTAAATATCTGTCACTGTCACTGTCTCTGTATGTTTCTGTTTCTTTGTCTCTCTCTTTTTCTCACTTGTGTATGTTCATGTGTGGGTGGTTACATACATATCTGTATCCAGAGGTAAACTCCAAATTTGGTTTCTCAGGAGCCATTTACCTTGGTTTATGAGACTGAAACTTTCACTACTCTCAATCTAACCCAGTAAACCATACTTGTTAGCCACTGAGTTACAAGGATCGAATTTAAATGTCTCCACACTCATAGTTTATCTCTCCTTGTAGAAAGATGTTCTGAAGATTGCCCCTTCTTAAAATTGGGAACAAAACACCCATGGAAGGAGTTACTGAGACAATGTTTGGACCTGAGACAAAAGGATGGACCATCTAGAGACTGCTGCATCCTGGAATCCATCACATAATCAGCCTTCAAATGCAGACACCATTGCATATACCAGGAAGATTTTGCTGAAAGGACCCTGATATAGCTGTCTCTTGTGAGGCTATGCCAGTCCCTAGCAAACACAGAAGTTGATGCTCAAAGTCAGCTATTGGATGGAACACAGGGCCCCCAATGGAGGAGCTAGAGAAAGTACCCTAGGAGCTAAAGGGTTCTGCAACCCTATAGGTGGAAAAACAATATGACCTAACCAGTAACCTCAGAGCTTGTGTCTCTAGCTGCATATGTAGCAGAAGATGGCCTAGTCGGTCATCACTGGGAAAAGAGGCCCCATGGTCTTGCAAACTTTATATGCCCCAGTACAGGGGAACACCAGGGCCAAGAAGTGGGAGTGGGTGCATAGGAGAGCAGGGGTTGGGGGAGGGTATGGGGGACTTTCGGGATAGCTTTTGAAATGTAAATGAAGAAAATACCTAATAAAAAATTGGAAAAAAAAAGAAGTAATTGTGTCTGATTTTCCAGACAATGAAAGAATAGACTGTAAAGAAATAGGAATTTCCTCTAAATGAGAAAGAAGAGGTACAAGCCAGAAGGGGAGCTTGTCTCCAAAAACTGAGAGAATTCACAGTTCTAACAACTAATCAGGCTACCATACAAAATGAGGCTGGGACCTAGGCATTGTTGGGTCAGTGATGGACAGGGCTGCATTTAACCAGAACTGCTTAAGTTGGCATATCCTTAGTGCACTAGTCACACTTCAGAACACAAAAGATGGATTTCAGAGTTGGACTGGTGTATAGCTTAGTCTTTTGTCCAAATTGTCACACTTGAATAAATTCACCTTTTCTGCTTCAACTATTAATATGACTTCTTTTATAGGCTTATTGAAGACGGGGGTCTGACTCTAGCTTGGACTCCAGGCTGTCACCCCCAAGTTTAATAATGCCAGTGCTGCAATAAAAAGAATATGACACCGTTTCAATATCAAATTGGATATCTAGTTACCAATGCCAAGTTCTCACACATGTACAGCAAGGTCGCTACATAGGGAGCTGCATTCTCAGCCTCACTCTAGGACCTTTTCTTCTCATATAATTGCTGATATGGAACATCAATCTTTAGAAAAAAGACTGGCTGATGGGGATAGGGGGTCAATAGTGAAATTGACATAGACTGTTGTATAGCTTCTGGGTTTGTGATATTAAGGCTGTGAACCACTCTCTCCACCAATAAATAAATAAGCTCACAGATGCAGAAGATCTTTGACTTCAAGGCACACCTAAGCTTTGTTGTGAGAGTGGTTTATGAAGGTTACAAAGATCCCGCAGGGACTGCAGTGGTCCTGCTACTCCCAGGGATACCTTGACCTTCTCTAGCAGGGGGTGGGAGATAGCAAAGAAGGTTATCAGTGCTTCTTGAAATTCCATCTGCATTGGACCCAATGGGGAATCCTCATCTGTAAAAGTAAGAGAAATACTCCCTAAAGTCTGTGGATGTCATTACTACCCAGTCCATTTATGAAGTGTCCTTGTGAACTTTCATATTGACTAATTGAGGAGACATGAAATAAATGGTAATTACTTTAAATTTTAAGAGTTTGGCAGGTTTACTTAAAAAATAATTGGGCAGATTATTTATGAACTGTTTGATGTTAAGAAATTATTTTCCTTATATATAGAATTACAGCACACCAATAAGACTATGTGGTAAGCAGCATCTCATAAACAGGTCATACAGTGAATAGTCACTTAATTTGAAATAAATGTCACTGACACCATCTGTACCAACTCATATATGTTGAAAGAATGGAATGGCAACAAGTTTTGTGCTAGGGGTTCAAATGGATGTTCAAGGACACTGAGTGCTTTTGAATTTTTGTGTAAGAAAAGTTTTATTAGGTAAGTCTTTTTAAAAAATATTATTTAATTTACTTTATTTGTTTATTTACTGTATATGTGGGTTCACATGAATGTGGGCATGCTTACCACAGAATGTAAGTAGAAATATGAGAACTATCTATGGGAATTGGTTCTTTCCCTTAAAAGAGTTGGTTCAGAAGATGAAATTAGGTTGTCAGACTTAGCAGGAAAACATCTTTACCTTCTGAGTCATCCTGCTAGCACTAGTGGGAAAGTTCATAACACCATGGAAAGACAGCAGTGGAGGAGACAGCAGTGGAGGGCTCTGAAGAGAATTAATGTAGCCTCTAATTTGTCTGAAAGAATTAGGGTGATACCATGCATAGTATTTGGTGGACAGCACAGAGTACTTGACTGAAGTCAAACTGTGTCACTATCCCAGAAGAACTGTCTAGAGGAAGAAGGACATTTTGCTCTTCTGTGATTGTAGGGTAACAAAAAAGAGTCTGGTTACTTTGCTAGTCTACAGAACTCTTTTGGGAATGTGAAGATTACAGGCTCAAGACAGTCACAGAAGCCTATCTGCCATATTTCAGGTGAGCATTGCTTGAGTATTTTTATCCCTCCCTTTTTGGGAGCAATACTGTTTGAATGTTAATTGTCTTGTCAGCCATAAGTGTTTACTTACAAAGCCTTGGCCTTAGTGGAAAAGTACTAGCTTAGTTGAGATTTCTATGGAAAAAAGTTAAGGCCTCTGTGGGAAAGCACTACCCCCAGTTAAGAACACATAGCTATAGATCTTGTGGACAGGTACCTAGCAACCCATTCTGTTCTGTTTCTCCTGCTGAACTTTTTACCTAGCCAGTATCCTGCTTTTGGGAACAGATGCATTCCCCCAGATACAAAGTGATTCTGCATCATACCCCTCCCCATACACTGCTTCTGTGGGCATAAAACCTGCCTGGGTATAATAAAAATTTGAAAGCTTGATCAATCAAACTTGCTGTCTGTCCTTGTGTTTCTTACCCCTCATTCTCTCCACAGGTGGTTCCTCAGACCCTGTTCGACTCTCCCTCAGGCTGGGACACTCCCTTTCTCTATGGAATCGAGATTTAATTTCGTAATTTCATATATCACAAATTATTTTTTTTGAACTTGTTATATAGTGAGAAATGAATCAAACTTCTGATCCTCCTGCCTTCTGGTTCATAGTGCTGGGATTGGAAATGTGCTACCACATCCAGTTTGTTAGGTTAGACATCAGATCTAGGTAGGGTTTTATTCATGCTAGGCAAACAATATGAAAACTGAGCTCCATTACAACCTGTACCAACATATTTAAAAATGTTTAACTCTGAGTTCATAAGTATATTATTCATGAGTATTATAAAGGTGTATTTATTTATTTTATATGAATAAAAAAGTAGGTTGCCTACATGTCTGATTGCTGGCATAGACTAGAAGAGAAAATAAACTTCTCTGAAATTGGAGTCACAAATAGAGATATAATGAGTTAACCTGTTGATACTTAGAATTGAAGCAACCAGTGTTCCTAAGCAAGTAGCCTCTTCTCTGGTCCCATATGAATCTCTTCAATTTTAATTGTGAGACAACTGTGGTGACAAACAGGTGCCAGTTCAGGAAAGAAGCTAATACACAATCACCAATAGAAAACTCAAGTACATGCTGTAACGGTTTTCCTGACAGTCTCAGAAAATATAAAAGTCAAATATTATCTTTTTTCATAGAATTTATCTGAGGACTCTCCCCCACCCCTAACTCTCTTCTTGATGTCCATTCACTCTTCAGAAGTAACTTTATTAGAGGAGAGTGCCTTATATGGGATCTTAAAAAAGAAAGGTGAGGAGGAAGAGCCCTTAGAGAAATTCTGTGAAAAATGGGAGTTGTGGATAGGCCTAAGGCTAATTTATTTGATGTTAATTCTGTTCTCTTGCTAGGGGCAATGAACAAGGAATGAGTCTGCACTCAGGTGCTATTCTGTAAACCTGCTCCCCACCTTAATTTATAAAATAAAAGAGAGCTGATGATTGAGCAGATAAAGGGAAGGTGTAGCAGAAGGTGGGGCGAGAAGAAGGAGAAAATGGAAGAGGGAGAGGACAAAAAGGAGGAGAAGGAAGAAGAAAAGCGGAGCAGAAGCACATGACTTGGAGAAACTGAAGTTTTAAGGGGTCTCATAGATGGAGAAGACAGTAGTGTAGTTGTAGACCTGCCCAATCTAGGTGCATAGAACCTATTTATACTAATTGAGTTGTGTTTTCATTGCCAGGAAATATTTGGGTTGGAGATTTACTGCAACAAATGTGGGCATCTAACTTTTATATCTCCTAAGGTTTCCATGAAAATCCATAGGATGTATCTTAGCTAGGGGCCACAGTAGATCCCCAAAGGTGAAGAATACTAGTAAAAAAAATAAAACATGTATCACAGCAAAACCAGTATGATGGGCCCTTAAAAAGAAACTTTATGAGTCTGCACAGGTGAGAGTGTGCACCACAGAGGCAGACAGCTTCTGGGACAGGCGGGAGCCACAGAGCTGCTGAGGAAGCACCCTTTTGGGGCCGCAGACATCCGGCACCCTCCCAGCCGGAGGACAGTGGTCCGCCCTACACAGAAGCCCTCTGCCTCAGGAGCAGGGAGCAGCCATCTTGGTTCCTGGACTCGGCAGAACCTAGGAACTTAGTCTGCACAGGTGAGAGTGTGCACCACAGAGGCAGCTTCTGGGACAGGCAGGGAGCCACAGAGCCGCTGAGGCAGCACCCTTTTGGGGCCACAGACATCCACCACCCTCCCAGCCAGAGGACAGTGGTCCGCCCTGCATGGGAGACCTCTGCCTCAGGAGCAGGGAGGGCCATCTTGGTGCCGGGACTCCGCCGAACTTAGGAACTTAGTCTGCACAGGTAAGAGTGTGCACCACAGAAGCTGACAGCTTCTGTGACCTGCCAAAGCAACACAGCATCTGGGAAAGGTCCTGTTTTGGGACTTCTTCTTCGGCCAGGAGGAGGTCCAAACACCAGATATCTGTAAACCTTCCCTGTAAGAGGAGAGCTTGCCAGCAGAGAGTGCTCTAACCACTGAAACTCAGAGGAGAGAGCCTGTCTCCCAGGTCTGCTGATAGACGTTAATCAGAATCACCAGAAGAACAATCTCTAAACAGAGACAACTATAACAACTAACTCCAGAGATTACCAGATGGCAAAAGGTAAACGTAAGCATCTTACTAACAGAAACCAAGAACACTCACCATCATCAGAACCCAGCAATCACACTTCGCCCAGTCCAGGGCACCCCAACACACCCGAAAAGCTAGACCTAGACTTAAAAGCATATCTCATGAGGATGGTAGAGGACATCAAGAAGGAGTTTAATAACTCACTTAAAGAAATACAGGAGAACACTGCTAAACAAGTAGAAGACATTAAAGAGGAAGCACAAAAATCCCTTAAAGAAATGCAGGAAAACATAACCAAACATGTAAAAGACATTAAAGGGGAAAGACAAAAATCCCTTAAAGAACTGCAGGAAAACACAACCAAACAGGTGATGGAATTGAATAAAACCATCCAAGACCTAAAAAGGGAAGTAGACACAATAAAGAAAACCCAAAGTGAGGCAACGCTGGAGATAGAAACCCTAGGAAAGAAATCTGGAACCATAGATATGAGCATCAGCAACAGAATACAAGAGATGGAAGAGAGAATCTCAGGTGCAGAAGATTCCATAGAGAACATCGGCACAACAATCAAGGAAAATGTAAAACGCAAAAAGATCCTAACTCAAAACATCCAAGAAATACAGGACACAATGAGAAGACCAAACCTACGGATAATAGGAGTGGATGAGAATGAAGATTTTCAACTCAAAGGACCAGCAAACATCTTCAACAAAATTATAGAAGAAAACTTCCCAAATCTAAAGAAAGAGATGCCCATGAACATACAAGAAGCCTACAGAACTCCAAATAGACTGGACCAGAAAAGAAATACCTCCCGACACATAATAATCAAAACAACAAATGCACTAAATAAAGATAGAATACTAAAAGCAGTAAGAGAAAAAGGCCAAGTAACATATAAAGGCAAGCCTATCAGAATTACACCAGATTTTTCACCAGAGACTATGAAAGCCAGAAGATCCTGGACAGATGTAATACAGACACTAAAAGAACACAAATTCTAGGCCAGGCTACTATACCCAGCCAAACTCTCAATTAACATAGATGGAGACACCAAAGTATTCCACGACAAAACCAAATTCACACATTATCTTTTCACGAATCCAGCCCTTGAAAGGATAATAACAAAAAAAACCAAAAAACAAAAAACAATACAAGGACGGGAACCACAACCTAGAAAAAACAAGAAGGTAATCCCTCAACAAACCCAAAAGAAGACAGCCACAAGAACAGAATGCGAACTTTAACAACAAAAATAACAGGAAGCAACAATTACTTTTCCTTAATATCTCTTAATATCAATGGACTCAACTCCCCAATAAAAAGACATAGACTAAAAAACTGGCTACACAAACAAGACCCAACATTTTGCTGCTTACAGGAAACTCATCTCAGAGAAATAGATAGACACTACCTCAGAATGAAAGGCTGGAAAACAATTTTCCAAGCAAATGGTATGAAGAAACAAGCTGGAGTAGCCATTCTAACATCTAATAAGATTGACTTCCAATCCAAAGTCATCAAAAAAGACAGGCAGGGGCACTTCATACTCACCAAAGGTAAAATCCTCCAAAAGGAACTATCAATTCTGAATATCTATGCTCCAAGTACAAAGGCAGCCACATTCATTAAAAGAACTTTAGTAAAGCACAAAGCACAAATTGCAGCTCACACAATAATAGTGGGAGACTTCAACACACCACTTTCACCAATGGACAGACATGGAAACAGAAACTAAACAGGGACACAGTGAAACTAACAGAAGTTATGAATCAAATGGTTCTGGCAGATATCTAGAGCATTCTATCCTAAAACAAAATAATATACCTTCTTCTCAGCACCTCATGGTACCTTCTCCAAAATTGACCACATAATTGGTCACAAAACAGGCCTCAACAGATACAAAAATATTGAAATTGTCCCATACATCCTATCAGAACACCATGGACTAAGGCTGATCTTCAATAACAAAATTAATAATAGAAAGCCAACATTGACGTGGAAACTAAACAACACTCTTCTCAATGATACCTTGGTCAAGGAAGGAATAAAGAAAGAAATTAAGGACTTTTTAGAGTTCAATGAAAATGAAACCACAACATACCCAAACCTATGGGACGCAATGAAAGCATTTCTAAGAGGAAAACTCATAGCTCTGAGTGCCTCCAAAAAGAAACTAGAGAGAGCACACATTAGCAGCTTGACAACACACCTAAAAGCACTAGAACAAAAGGAAGCAAATTCACCCAAGAGGAGTAGAGAGCAGGAAATAAACAAACTCAGGGGTGAAATCAACCAAGTGGAAACAAAAAGAACTATTCAAAGAATCAACCAATCAAGGAGCTGGTTCTTTGAGAAAATCAACAAGATAGATAAACCCATAGCCAGACTCACTAGAGGGCACAGGGAAAGCATTCTAATTACCAAAATCAGAAATGAAAAAGGAGACATAACAACAGATCCTGAAGACATCCAAAACACCATCAGATCCTTCTACAAAAGGCTATATTCAACAAAACTGGAGAACCTGGATGAAATGGAGATGTTTCTAGACAGATACCAGGTACCAAAGTTGAATCAAGATCAGGTTAATGATCTAAACAGCCCTATATCCCCCAAAGAAATAGAAGCAGTCATTAATACTTTCCCAACCAAAAAAAGCCCAGGACTCGATTGGTTTAGTGCAGATTTCTATTAGACCGTCAAAGAAGATCTAATCCCAGTTCTTCACAAACTATTCCACAAAATAGAAACAGAAGGTACTCTATGCAACTCATTCTATGAAGCCACAATTACTCTGATACCCAAACCGCAAAAAGACCCAACAAAGATAGAAAACTTCAGACCAATATCATTTATGAATATTGATGCAAAAATACTCAATAAAGTTCTTGGTAACCGAATCCAAGAACACATCAAAACAATCATCCATCCTGACCAAGTAGGTTTCATCCCAGGGATGCAAGGATGGTTTAATAGACGGAAATCCATCAACGTAATCCAGTATATAAACAAACTCAAAGACAAAAACCACATGATCATCTTGTTAGATGCGAAAAAAGCATTTGACAAGATCCAAATCCCATTTATGATAAAAGTCTTGGAAAGATCAGGAATTCAAGACCCATACCTAAACATGATAAAAGCAATCTACAGCAAACCAGTAGCCAACATCAAAGTAAATGGTGAGAAGCTTGAAGCAATACCTCTAAAATCAGGGACTAGACAAGGCTGTCCACTTTCTCCATACCTATTCAACATTGTACTTGAAGTCCTAGCCAGAGCAATTCGACAACAAAAGGATATCAAAGAAATACAAATTGGAAAAGATGAAGTCAAAATATCACTTTATGCAGATGATATGATTGTATATATAAGTGATCCTAAAAATTCCACCAGAGAACTCCTAAACCTGATAAAGAGCTTCGTTGAAGTAGTTGGATATAAAATTAACTCAAACAAATCAATGGCCTTTCTCTACACAAAGAATAAACAGGCTGAGAAAGAAATTAGGGAAACAACACCCTAATCAATAGTCACAAATAATATAAAATATCTTGGCTTGACTCTAACTAAGGAAGTGAAAGATCTGTATAATAAAAACTTCAAGACTCTGAAGAAAAAAATTATAGAAGATTTCAGAAGATGGAAAGATCTCCCATGCTCATGAATTGGCAGGATCAACATTGTAAAAATGGCTATCTTGCCAAAAGCAATCTACAGATTCAATGCAATCCCCATCAAAATTCCAACTCAATTCTTCAACGAATTTGAAAGTGCAATCTGCAAATTCATCTGGAATAACAAAAAACCTAGGATAGCAAAAACTCTTCTCAAAGATAAAAGAACCTCTGGTGGAATCACCATGCTGGACATAAAGCTTTACTACAGAGAAATTGTGATAAAAACTGTGTGGTACTGGTATAGTGACAGACAAGTAGACCAATGGAATAGAATTGAAGACCCAGAAATGAACCCACACACCTATGGTCACTTGATCTTCGACAAGGGAGCTAAAACCATTCAATGGAAGAAAGATAGCATTTTCAACAAATAGTGCTGGCCCAACTGGCGGTTATCATGTAGAAGAATGGGAATTTATCCATTCCTATCCCCTTTTACTATGGTATAATCTAAGTGGATTAAGGAACTCCACATAAAACCAGAGACACTGAAACTTATAGAGGATAAAGTGGGGAAAAGCCTTGAAGATATGGGCACAGGGGAAAAATTCCTGAATAGAACAGTAATGGCTTGTGCTGTAAGATCGAGAATTGACAAGTGGGACCTCATGAAACTACAAAGCTTCTGCAAGGCTAAAGACACCATCAATAAGACAAAAAAACCACCAACAGATTGGGAAAGGATCTTCACCTACCCTAAATCAGATAAGGGACTAATATCCAATATATATAAAGAACTCAAGAAGGTGGACTCCAGAAAGTCAAATAACCCCATTAAAAAATGGGGCTCGGAACTGAACAAAGAATTCTCACCTGAGGAATACCGAATGGCAGAGAAACACCTGAAAAAATGTTCAACATCCTTAATCATCAGGGAAATGCAAATCAAAACAACCCTGAGATTCCACCTCACACCAGTCAGAATGGCTAAGATCAAAAATTCAGGTGACAGCAGATGCTGGCGAGGATGTGGAGAAAGAGGAACACTCCTCCATTGTTGGTGGGATTGCAAGCTTGTACAACCACTCTGGAAATCAGTCTGGCGGTTCCTCAGAAAATTGGACATAGTACTACCGGAGGATCCAGCAATACCTCTCCTGGGCATATATCCAGAAGATGTCCCAACCGGTAAAAAGGACACATGCTCCACTATGTTCATAGCAGCCCTATTTATAATAGCCAGAAGCTGGAAAGAACCCAGATGTCCCTCAACAGAGGAATGGATACAGAAATTATGGTACATTTACACAATGGAGTACTACTCAGCTATTAAAAAGAATGAATTTATGAAATTCCTAGCCAAATGGATGGACCTGGAGGGCATCATCTTGAGTGAAATAACACAATCACAAAAGAACTCACACAATATGTATTCACTGATAAGTGGATATTAGCCCAAAACTTAGGATACCCAAGATATAAGATACAATTTGCTAAACGCATGAAACTCAAGAAGAATGAAGACCAAAGTGTGGACACTGTACACCTTCTTAGAATTGGGAACAAAACACCCAGGGAAGGAGTTACAGAGACAAAGTTCGTAGCTGTGATGAAAGGATGGACCATTTCGAGACTGCTGTATCCAGGAATCCATCCCATAATCAGCTTCTAAACGCTGACACCATTGCATACACTAGCAAGATTTTGCTGAAAGGACTCAAATATAGCTGTCTCTTGTGAGACGATTCCGGGGCCTAGCAAACACAGGAGTGGATGTTCACAGTCAGCTATTGGATGTATCACAGGGCTCCCAATGGAGAAGCTAGAGAAAGTACCCAAGGAGATAAAGGGATCTGCAACCGTATTGTTGGAACAACATGATGTACTAACCAGAACCCCGGAGCTCTTGTCTCTAGCTGCATATGTATCGAAAGATGGCCTAGTCGGCCATCAATGGAAAGAGAGGCCCATTGGACTTGCAAACTTTATATGCCCCAATATAGGGGAATGCCAGGGCCAAAAGAATGGGAATGGATGGGTAGGGAATTGGGGGTGCTATGGGGGACTTTTGGGATAGCATTGGAAATGTAATTGAGGAAAATATGTAATAAAAATATTAAAAATCAAAAAAAAAAGAAAAAAAATTTAAAAAAAGAAGCTTTATTTTAAAACCTAGAGAGCCTTATTAAGAGTCAACTTAAAGTAAAGCAGTGTGGGGCATAGGAGATATAGCACTATAAAAAAAATGGTGAAGAAGAGACATCAAGAAGAAAATGAGCGGTTAGAGTCTTTGGAGAAGTTACAAGAATAATCGGGTTATCTGACTTTTCCTTGCCTGGCACTAGCAAAACTGCCCATACGTCATATATTTGAGTTTTCTATTTCTATAATATATTGCTGAGGTCCAGCCTCAGCATGAGAAGGGTCCTCCCTTTTATTTACTAGAACTACATTATCAAGCCTTTGATCCTCGGTAATAATTATCAAAAAATCTTAAATTTACATCAACTCTATGAGTCGCAGATCAATAGTCCTGACCCCGGTTTCCTTAAAGCAGAACTAATCATAAGACAAAAGCATATTTCCTTATAGGTCTACACACACTGTTCTTCACAGGTAACCTGACACAACTCTTGCAGATTCCTGGTGCAGGGTCAGGAACTTAAAAGGGGGTCCCTGGGGAAGAGCGGAAGGAAAAGACTCACACCCTGCCAGAGTTTTACCTATGCTCTGGTCAGTCAGGCATAGGAGGGCTGCCATTCGCTTTCTACTCAGCCCCGGGTGGGCATTCAAGACTTTGACCCACTCTTTGGGGGTGGCTAATGGGCAGCCCTACCTGGAAACCCTGGAGCTACTTTCCTAAAGCCCAGGGGCTATGGGAGAGAGGGATGAGGGAAGAGAGGTTCTCAACACTGGTGAGAGTGAGCATAGCAGATCTTGACTGGATCAAAGGAAGGCCTTCCATAAAAGGCTCATTAGGAAAAAGCCTATATCCTATCCCATCCTCCAAGCACAGTGGGCCTTGATGAGCAGAGACATTCTATGGTTTTAGAGGATTATTATAGAAATGCAGAGGGAAAGAGAGAAGGTAGAAAGATAGAAAGAGAGAGAGGAAAGGCTAGAGAGAAAGAGAATAAGAGGGAGAGAGGAGAGTACAAAGAGAGAGGAGAGAGAAGAGAAGTCAAAGAGAGAGGAATGAGAGGGTGAGAGTGAGAAGTAAGAGTAAGAGGAGAGTAGTGAGAGAGAGAGGAGAGGCCAAACAGCCCCTTTTAAATTATGCTGTCTTATCTTACTGTTGCTAGGTAATTGGGGAGGAGTTTAGCCTGAAAGTCAGAAGCTTGGGGCATTGTCTACTTGACTTCTAGCCATGCTTTTGTTGTGGGGGCTGTGGTGGGCGGTAAATTAGACAGGAGTCAGAGTTCCAGGAGCATGAGGGAATGCCTACCATGTCATGTAGGTGAAGTATGAACATTTCAGGGTTCAGACCTCAGGTTGACTGGAGACCAGCATGTCTGTTCATAGCCCAATGCCCCACAGTGCAACAGATAGCAGTCTTTAGTAACTATTATCAAGTAAAAACAAAGATATCAGACTACTAAAATTAAAATGATTCCTTACACAGTTTTGAATTTATATAATTAAAACATTTATCTCTCTCTAATGTCTTTCCAGGCATTGTTATCTCCAATTCCTCGATCAGCTAGTAAAACAGAGTACAATTTGTATGCTTCTGTATCATCTTTTAATTCTCTAATCTTCATTTCCTTATCCTAGTAATTTCAAAGCCCCTTGTGCTCTCCTTCTTATACTATTTATTCCTAAATCATATATAGTTTCCTACTTTTTCTATTTATACCTTTTCTCCCTGAGACCATTTTAACTCTCTACCCTTAAAATCCTCAAGTTTACCCTGGCTAATTAATGCAGCAGCCATTGGAGTGGAGGGTAAATGTGCTTCTTTATTATTCTAAATTTAAGGCCAAGCTTAGCAAGGAACTCTTCTTACAAATGACCATATAGGCTTTATGGCCCTTACAGTTATGTTGTCCAGATCCTTTACATGAACCTAAAGGCTAAGCAGAAAGCATTTTCCTCATGCCCCACTGCCCCATGACCATCTCCATTACTCATTCCTGAAAACCACATCCCTTTCAATTAAAAGGTGTGATTAGTTCTGAATAATGGGGGAAAGTATATCCCATAGAAAGAAATTATAGTAGTAAAGACAGCAGATCAGTTTTGGAGTAAGAGGAACCATCAGCACATCTGGAGATCATGAGATCAATGCCCTCGTGATGCTCTAGGGGCAGGAACTGTGTCACACCTCCCCTAAAACAGCCATGATGTACCTGGCAATTTATATTAAACCAAAAGCAACTTTGCAAGGAAAGAGTTTATGTTATATCACAATTTTCAGGTCATACTCCATCAATAATGGAACTCAGGGCAGGGATTCAAGTCAGAAACCTAGTGGAATGAACTAAGGCATAGAGGATAGAGGGATGCTGCTTACTCACTTCTCTCATGGCTTGTGCAGCCTGCTTTCTTATAGAAACCATGACTATTCTAGTGACACCACAAGGCATAACTATCTGGACTCTCTTCCATCAATCATTAATTAAGCAAATGCACAACCGAATTACTAAAATGCCACTTTTATGGAGATATTTTCTCAATTGATCATCCCTCTTCCCAAATGATACTAGCCTGTGTTAATTTGATAGAAATAAAACCAGCATACATTGTGACTGATTCAATATGGTATGGTGCACATGACTCCACATATGGAGCCACATACTGGGTAGGATTATAACTTTCTTTTGTATTTTTGAGGGGAAGAAATACAAGATCAGACTAGCATAGCTCCTTTCTATGTTTTCAGATTGTATTTATTTGTGTGTTTATTCAAGCATAGATGTATGTGTACATGTGTGTATGTGTGTATGGATGTATCCGTTTATGTGTGCAATGTATTAATGAAGTGTACAAGTGAGGATCAGAGGACAATTTCTGGCTCTGATATTCAAATTCAACCCCTCTTGTTGGTAAATATCTTTACCCATTGTTCCATCTTGCAGGCCCTATGACAGAGCTTCTTAACTCTGTCAGAGAGAGCTTAAGAAAGCACAGCCTGGAATCTTTAGGCTGCCTTTTTTTTTTCCTTAGAATAATCAGCCCCATGACCAATAAACTGACAGACCAGTGATTTAGGGAAAAAAATCCAATTGATCAAATCAACCTTAACCGCATTACCAGGGTCATCATGAATAGAATTGTTATCATTTGATGCTTTGAGAGCTTATTCATGTATCCTTTGGAAAAGTCATGCAAAGTTTAGGAATCAAGGAGGACTGAGAATCAGAGGATTTGATGAAATCTATTTTCCCCAATGCAACAGAAAACAGTAAAAGAAATTATCAAACATTATCAAACAACTAAATCAACTATGGAGTCACTATGTCTCATTAAACACTGAACAAGAGTAGAGAAGTTATAGTCACGTACCTGAGAGATATTTGCTGAAGGAAAATGATAGGCCAAACATCTGAAGCTTCCCCAACTGTAGAGATTTTTGGAAGCCATGAGTGACTGAAGATTCTGAAGAAGGCTGAAGAGAAAGAAGAGTAAGTGGAAGAAAACACATAAGACTCTAAATTTCCAGCATCTGAAGGGATGTTCCTGCAGAAGTATGATCATGTGTTTGTCAACAACTTTCTCCATAACTGTCAAATATCAGAAGCAACCAAGAAACCCTCCACAAGAAAAATGAACATACATATTGTAATGGATATGTAACATGGAACAGTTTTAGTAACAAGAAAAAATTAAGTCACAGATATATGAGAAGATCTGAATAAATCCTCAGTCTTAGTCATATAAATTAAAATGACAATTACAGTGTCTACATGTTGATAGATTCTACTACTATAATATTCTTTTAAAAACTCAACAGCCAAAAAAAAAAACTATAAACAAGCAAACATACAAAATTGTACTGTCTTGCAGTATTTCACGGCAGAGGGAAGGATGACAGTTTATGTAAAGCACTAAATTTTGAGGCAGTATGTCTCTTTCACTGCACTTAAGGATCACTAACTGGTGCTCAAGAGATCACCCTGGGTCTGCCTCTATAGAGCTAAATCTAAAAGCAACTGCTGACACACCAAGTTTTTACATATATATTCTTGGAATTATACCCATGTATTTATACTTTCACAACAAACACATTACCAACAGAGGTATCTATCCAGTCCCTGAAGTGGAGAACTTTTAGTTTAAAAAAGTCTCTCTATTTACTTTATTTTATTTTATTTTTAATTTTTGATGAGGTAGAGGAATAAAGTATAGTCTGTAACAAATCAATGCAAATATACTACAAATGTGTGTAACTATCTGTTGGGAATCGGGATTGGGGACATAGGCAAGAAGGAAGCATTGGACTTAGAGGTTAAGTTTATAAACGCTTATTTATTCCTAAGTAGCAATAAACAAATAAATGGCGAAGTGGGGTTATGTTCGTACACATACACACAAACACACACACACATGTCACTAACATCCACTCTGGCCTGATGTCATAGCCTGGCTCCATGGCGGCACTAAAGATAAGGTTTGAGAAGTCCCCATCTGCTTCCAGGTTCAGATGGAGCTCGGTCCACGTGAGGGGCTCACTTGTTTGGTGTTGCATTACTGAGGTGGTGGATTCAATCTCTCAGTACTATGGCAGGGACTATGGGAATGTGTCAGTTGTGGTATCAGACCTGGGGTCTTTAAGTTACTCTTATTAAGGCGTTCACACATTAGTTCATTGGACATTTACCTTATTTCAACTTTGTCACACTCACGCCCACACTCTAGACTTGGTTTCCATTATTGTTTCTTTATCTTGTTCCTTACACTACCTCACTAATTATTCTGAGAAAAATAGTATGCTGACCTAAGAGAGTTTGGAAATATATAAGGTTTAAGCAAAATTGGCTACAATAATCAATAAATTTAATTAATAAAGTAATTTTCCAAAGGGCACACATTAATAAATTATTGCCTGATATGCTTGAATTGTAAACTGGAACAATAAACATACCTTCTGTATACATCTTAGTTTCTAATATTCCCTAGTCTAAGGATTCACAGTTTTTTATATAATAATGGATCAATATTAATTCATGAATTGAAGTCGGTATTGCATATTAAGGCAATAATTTAATGATTGGGTAACTGGGTATTGAATAAACAGAAACTATCAGTGTCGTTGTTATGATCATTCCATGTATGTCAAGCTACCACAAGGTGAAAAATTGATCAAAAAACAAAACAGACAGTCTATAAAAGCTCTCAGATAAACTGTCAATGAATCTTATCCATATACTATTATAAAATCCTTCATTAAGGACTTGCCTCATGAAAGTATACTCCGGTGGAAAGAGTGATGAACAATATCCCTGTTTAGTCAAGCTCAGACATGTTTATTCAGTAAGAGTTCATCCTTAAACACAATTACACCCCTTTAAAATGCAATGTTTGCTCATACACACATAGATTGGCTCAGTAGAACAGAGTATTCACATGCTCTGTTTTGTTTTGATACTGTGTCTTCAGCATTTTAAGATTTGAGTGACTTACTTGTTTTGCTCCTTCTCCACAATGATATGAACTTGAGGCTGAATGGAGTCCAAGCATTGTAGGTTTAAAAAAAGAAAATGTTTCTTCTCTAGGAATGATGAACCAATTCAGAATAGGTACATAAACTAAATTAGCATTTTATTTCAGAAAAAAAAAAACTACAGAAAGGTGATTTGGTGTTCATTGCAAGAGAAATTGTAAATTTAACAGAACCAGTTTCCATAATAAGACTTTTTTTTTTTTTAAGGTGAACTTCCAACCACACTTCTCTCAGTTTTAGAAAGTAAAGTCATTGTTTTCGGGACAGTCAATGTTGAACTTTACAGCATAGATTGTACATCTATTTTCCTAATTTCCACTGCACAGTGTTTTGAGAAAAGTGAGAAATTATAGAAGTATTTTGGACTATTATCAATCATTACAAATAAAAATTTTTTATATATAACAACTAAATGTTACCACTATAACTAAAATAATAATCGTTACTATCACTGTTTTTTTGTTTTGTTTTGTTTTGTTTTGTTTTGTTTTTTGATGTAGGTTCTTATTTATTCCGGTGTAGCCTCAAATTTGCTACTTATTTTCTTTGTAACTGATGCTACCCTTCAACTCCTTATTCTCAGCCTCTGTCTCCTAAGTGCTGAGATAAAAGCCTTGAAATATCATGCCCAGCCTTTTAGTCATTGTTCTATTTCTATAAGGAGACATCATGACAGTGGAAACTTTTATAAATGCACTTAACTGATGTTTTCTTACAGGTTCACAGATTTAATCTACTATGCTCAAGGCAAGGATCATAATATCATATAGACAGACATAGTAGGTGAGAGTTTTACACCTTGATTCACAGGCAGAAGGAGATACGAGGTCAGGCTGGAGCTTTTGAAACCTCAATTCCACCCTAGTGACACAGTTCTTCCAAAACCCTACATCTCCTAACCCATCCCAAATAGTGCCATTCTCTAAATTTGAGTTCAGGAACTCAAATATATAACTTTATGAAGGTCATACCTATTCAAACTCCCACATCCCGTATTAGCAAGATTAAGCTTCATGCTAGCTAATCATTGGGCAAGCTTGTGCTGTAACTCTAGCTATAATCATTAATATATAAATTATATATGTACATACATAATGCCATTTAGGTTTTACACTTGTTTATCTAACTAGTGATTTATTTATTTAATGGGAAGGTTGGTAAGTGCATGTGTGCAAGAGTGTACATGTGACCATCAAAAGGCTACTTAAAAGGAGTTGGTTCTCTCCTTCACGATGCAGATCCATGGGATTGAATTTAAGCTTGTTGGGAGGTATCTATCCACTCAGCCATCATTTCATGGGTTTACTATATATAAATATTTAAAGTATCTAAATTCAGAGTCTTGCAAATGAAAATATCATATTTCCACTCAATTATTAGTTCTCCACTTAATGGTCCAGCCTCAGAGAATAAGAATACCTTAGAATATGTTGGAGATAAGTAAGAACCATCATATCCTACGTGTTCCTTGATTGCTTATGTTCCACTATTGTCACTGTTCCAGCATTGATTCACATCATCGACTGTGTCCTAGGCTGGCTGTGATTCATATAAGATGGTTCCTGTGCTGTAAACCTGGTCCAAAACTGGGAGAATTACGCAATGTTGCAAAGCTTTTAAGGAGAGGAAGCCAACTGAGTTTCTTAGCTTAATTGGGAGAACACCCTCAAAAACAATTATGGTACTTATGGTTAGACCTTTGTTAATTCCCATTCAAGGAATCAAAAGTGCCAGCATCTACACTCACCCAGACTCTCTGGATTTCCATGAGATAGAATCTCTTCTTACTACCAACAACATTTACTAATACATATATATGGGACTCATTTTTAGAGACAGGCCCATACTTTTTTGCCTTTTAGACTTCAAGGTTGTGAGCTAGAATCTCTTTTTCTTTATAACATTATCCTGATTCAGGTATTTTTACATTTCTGAGAATGTGCTAGTACACATTGGCTCAGGGATCTTCTTTTAGTTCTTTACACTTTTATGTCCACAAAGACACAGACATCACATTAGAATCAGCATTTGACCATATTTGCTTCTGTTCATTATCATTCCCCACCTGTGCAATGTTGTCCTAACACATTTTGTGTGCTGTTTAAGCCTATCTCAATGGTTTGTAATTTACTAAATTATCTATACTTTTACTGTGTATATTCTCTTTTTCAGAATGTTCCATTGCATCTATAGAAATTTTATTTTAACTAAATAACTAAAAACCCACCATAAAGCATGATCAATAAATCAATCTTTCTTCTCCTCTTATAATGATAATTCCAGTTCCTCTTCAACTTTCTTGGATGTTCTGAATTTAGAATACTTAAAGAAATCTATTGAATAAAAGGAAAAATATTCACAAAATCTTCTCTCACATTCAGTAAATAAGATTCTAGGAAGAAACAGAATCAAAGAAATGAATATGATATTATATAGCATGAGGACATCAAAAGAAGAATTGAATGCAAACAAATGCAACAATAAATGACAGTGTCAAAACAATCCACCTTGAACTTAAAACAATGACTTTTTGTGATCTGTTCCGCATCTCTTTCTCTGGATTGGAATGCCCTTTCCGTGTCCCTAAATCTAAGGATGTCCCACTCTTTATTGATACCTTGACAACAGTTCAACTCTTTGGAACCTTCCTGATCCTGTATGTCTGTTTTCTTCTGACTATTCCAATTTTAATGAATTGTTCAGAGTGGTTGATAAAACTGTAGGGTTTCTCCTTAGAAGAGGTCTGAATGATGGTGGAGGTGTGATATGATATTGTAGCAGTCTGAATCCTAGGATTTTGATGACCCTTATACAGATAAACTGAGAATGCCAGTAATAGTGGGCATCTCCTCTGGAAGCATTGATTTCCAGAAAAGACATACATTATTTGCCTCAAAAGTCAAGAAAGCAAGTAGTCAAAGAAGGAATTTAGAAATCCCTATGCATTCCACTTGAGAGTTTTGCCATATAACAGTTACATAAACAGAGTAATATAAAAAGAGTATAAACTTGACAATATTAATTTCCATATTATCTGTCTTCTATCAATACACACACACACACACATACACATTCAATTACAGGGGTCCCATACTTCAGTTCATTGGTTGGGTGTAAGTATCTGCATCTACTTCAGTCAGCTGTTTGTTGGGCCTCTCAGAGGAAAGCCATGCTAGTCTTCTGTCTGTAAGTACACCATAGCATCAGCAATAGTGTCAGCCCTTGGAGCCTACCCTTTAGATGGATCCCAATTTGGGCAGGTCACTGGACTTCTTATCCCCCAATCTCTTCTCCATTTTTGTCCCTGAAGTACTTTAAACAGAAACTATTCTAGTTCAGAATTTGAACTGTAGGATAGCAACACCATCCCTCCACTTGATGCCCTGTCTTTCTACCGGAGGTGGAGTCTACAAGTTTCCTCTCCTAACTGTTGGGCTTTTTATCTAAGGTCTCTCTCTTTCTATCCTGGAATTCTCTCACCTCCTAGGTTTCTGGGACATTCTAGAGGATCCCTCCACCTCCCAATGTTGCATATTTCCATTCATTCTGCTGGCCTTCGGGGCTTCATTCCTGTTCCTTACCACTTGAAAATACCTGGTCATGTTTCACTGTCTCCTCTACCTCCCATATCCCACCCAGATACCTCCCTCCCTCTACCCTATTCTTTCCTCTGCCTTCCAAGTATAACTGAAGCATCCTTACTTGAGTCCTTCAGCTTGTTAACTTTCTTGAGTTCTATGGATTGTATCCTGGGTATTCTGTATTTTTTTAGCTAATGTCCATTTATTAGTGAGTGCTTATCATGTATATACTTTTGGGCCTAGGTTACCTCACTCAGAATAATATTTTCCGGTTCCATTCATTCTCCTGCAAAACTCTTGATGTGTTCATTTTTAATAGCTGAATTGTATTCCATTGTGTAAATGAATCACATTTTCTGTATCTGTTCTTTGGTGGATGTACATCTTTGTTGTCTCCAGCTTCTGGCTAATACAAATAAGACTCCTATAAACATAATGGAGTATGTTGTCTTGTGGTTTGGTGTAACATATTTTGGTTATATGTCCAAGAGTGGTATATCTGAGTCTGCACATAAAGCTATGTGTGTGTGTGTGGGGGGTGGACTCTGAGAGGAACCCTGGTAAGGTCAAGCTAAAGGCTAGAAATCCCAGAGACCTTGAAAGTAATGTAGGAGTCTCACCTGCTCCTTGTACCAGGCTTTTGCCACATAGCTGCAGTCACCCATAATGAGATCTGTGGCCCTCATTCAATTAGGGCAATGTCCCAAGCTCTTTCACATAGATGAAATATCTCTAACATCTCTGACCAAAAAAAAAAAAAAAAAAAATAGGAAAAGACAATGGCCACAGTCACATAGGCCCAAAACAGTGTTCTCCATGCTAAACAGTGTTCTCCATGTTCTCCAGAGGCCCAGAGGGCTTAGTCAATAAGTTTCCCTTCCCAAACATTCCTCAATGCAAAAAGTGTTCAATTTTAGGTCCACCCTGAGAAGTGGGGTATGGTTTTACAAACCCACTTTCAGTCATGGCAATAAACTGTTTAGAAACATGGGCTGCCTCTTTTCCTTAATATCCATCATGGGGAGCCAGGAAGAACACCTGTTTCTACAGAGCTGCAGTCTAATATCTCCTATACCCTGTGCTCCAGGCCACTAACACACCTGCTGCTGCAAAGCTAAGAACAATCATCCCCACTGAGAAAGCAGGAACTCCCCTCCTACCCACCCTCTGACTCAAGGCTAGAATCTGTTACCTGCCTGAGGGCTCCTGACTCTGTTTTCTGCACTTCTGAGACTCCCTGCAGCACCTGGCAAGAATCTGAGAACCCCACAGCCTTGACTTCATCACAAGCCCAGCTAACCCCTGAGCCAGCTCCAGCATTCCCCTCCTTCAGTCTCCCCAAGCAGCCATGCTCAGTGGAAGAGTGAACCTGGGCCAACAACCATATAGAGCTATTTCCAGTTTTCTGAGGAACTGCCAGATTTCCAGAGGGGTTGAACCAGTTTTCAAACCCACTAGAAATTGAGGAGTATTGCATTTTTTCTGCAATCACTCCAGCATCTACTGTCACCTGAGGTTTGTTTTTGTTTTGTTTTGTTTTGTTTTGTTTTGGTAGTTGTTGTTCTTTTTCTCTTTTTCTTTTTCTTTTCTTTTCTTTCTTTCTTTTTATTTTTTTTCTTTCTTTTTTTTTTTTTTGTCTTAGTCATTTTGATCTGTGTAAGGTGGAATCTCAGATTTGTTTTGATTTGCATTTCCTTGCTGATTTCTTTAAGTGCTTTTCAGCCATTCAAGATTCTTTTCCTAAGAATTCTCTGTTTAATTCCACTTTTAATTAGGTTATTTGGCTTTTTGGAGGTGAGAGAGAGAGAGAGACAGAGAGAGACAGAGACAGAGACAGAGACAGAGACAGAGACAGAGACAGAGACAGAGACAGAGACAGAGAAATTGAAGAAGACCACAGGAAAAGGAAAGTCCACCTATGCTTATGGATTGTTAGGACTAACGTAGTGAAAATGGTCATCTTACCAAAAGCAATCCACAGTTTCAATACTAACCCCATCACAATTCCAACACAATTCTTCATAAACAACTTCATATGGAAAAACAAAACACCCAGAATAACAAAAACTATTTTAAACAACAAAAGATCTTCGGGAATCACCATCCCGGACCTCAAGCTGTACTACAAAGCAGTAATGATAAAGACCACATGTTATTGGTGTCCCATGAACTGTACACCAATTTAACTGTAGAGACAGACAGTTCGCTTGAAGATGCAAAAATAAAACTACATACCTATTGACACTTGATCTTTGGCAAAGAAACCAAAAACATACAGTGGGGTGTGAGGGGAGAATGCATTTCAGTAAAGGGTACTGGTCTACCTGGCAGTCTGCATGTAGAAGAATGAAAATAGATCCATACTTATCACATTGCACAAACCTCAAGTTCAAGTGGATAAAGAATCTCATCAGAAAACCAGATATAGTGAATTGAATAGAAGAGAAAGTGGGAAATAGCTTTGAACTCATTGGCACAGGAGGGAATTTCAGGAACAGAACACCAATGGCTCAGGTTCTAAGATTAAAAATTGATAAATGGTAACTCCTGAAACTGAAAGTCTTCAATAAGGCAAAGGATATTGTCAATAGGACAAATAGGACAAATCTGCAATCTACTGATTGGGAAAATAATCTTCACTATCCCTACATCCAATAGAGGGCTAATATCCAAAATATATAAAGAACTCAAGTAGTTAACCTCAGAAGGTCTGTCTTTATGAAGTCTGTTTTGGGGTTTAGTGACCATAGTTACTGTGGCATCATGAAATGACTTAGCAATGTTCCTTCTTGTTCGATTTATGGAATAACTTGAAAAGTTGTAATTATTATTTTTAAAGTTATTTAATTTAATGGTTGTTCTTAAGAATTTTAACATCCCTTCTAGCCCATTAGCCAACAGAGGCAGTGGAAAAGAAAAGATATAGGGATAGTGGACCTGCCTCAATATGGTTCTTTGGAGCAAATCTCATCTGCACTTTCAGGAAATCAGCAGTTCAGTTCTCAGGTAAGCAGCAGGAGCTTAATCCACTTGCAACCACTTCATAGATACACCAGCAGTATGGCTCAGTAGTAGCTGGGATGGCAGTAGAGGTGGCACAACTTAGGAGGCACAGCTACAGCCCTTAACTATGTTTGCATGAGTCAGCAGAAGGGAGTAGGATCATCAGGAATACCAGGAAAGTTCTCAGCTGTGCCTCTCTCAGGAAAGTAAAGATCAGCAAAGATGAGAAAACAAACACTGTTTCACAGGTAGCACTATAAGGAAGCCAAGCTCTTCTCCCAGTCCAGTGAATCTTATTTAAACTCCCTACCCTCAAACATCATGTTTCCTCCATGGGTCAGCATGTGATTCTGACTTAGCAAGATTCCATGTGAGTCTTTATCAACTAACATCACGCTACCAATCATTCAAAGTCCAAAGAACTGGCATGAAGCTGATAGCACACCTGACCAGTAAGTTTTTTGGTGAATTTCTCTTTGTGGATTCCCAACAGATGGAGTTTAAATAGGCAGTGTGATGTGAACCAATACATGCCTGTCATTAGAGAAGATTTCTTCATCATCAGTCCTTTCACATGGTTGCTTTAGCAGAACATTCTTTTACCTATGTCTATTTCCCTTTCATTTAGATATTCTAATTTTGTTGAGGTTAGGCTTTCAAAGTAAAATCTAATGATTCTTTTGAATTCTTCAATGTCTGTTGTTACGTTGCCCTTTTCATTCCTGATTTTGTTAATTTTGATACTATTCTTTTGCCTTTTAGTTAGTTAGGCTAAGAGTTTCATTATCTTGCTGATTTTTATCAAAGAACCAGTTCTCATTGTTTCTAATTAATTGATTTCAATCCTGAATTTGATTATTTGCTGCCATCTACTGTTCTTATTTGTTCCTACCTCTATTTGTTCTAGACTTCTCTGGTGTTTTGAATTGCTCTTATGAGATTTTTCCAGTTTCTTTATGAAGGCCCTTAGTGTTCTAAGCTTATTTCTTGGCATTGTTTCACTGGGCTCCGTAAATATGGGTATTTTGTTCATTCATTTTCATTGAATACTAGAACAAACTTTATTTCTTTATTTATTACTTCTTTAACCCATTGGCCTTTGAGTAAAAAGTTGTTCAGTTTACATGAGTTTGTAGGATTTGTGTTCTTTCTCTTGTTGTTAAATTACAGCTTTAATCCATGGTGGACTAACAACATGCAAGATATTAATTCAATTTTGTAGATTCTGTTGAGACTTGATTTATCAAGAACTATATTGACAATTTTGGAGAAGGTTCAGTGAGGTTCTGAAGAAGGTATATTCTTTTGTATTTGTTTTAATGTTTCTCTAGATAACTGTTAAACATATTTGATACATAACGTCTATTCATTTTATTATTTCTGTTTATATTATCTCTTCATGACCTATACATTTGTGAAAATAGAATATGAATGGCTCCCATTATTAATGTGTGGTATTTTATTTGTAATTTTAGCTTTAGTGATATTTCCTTTACAAATTCTGGTGCCCTTGTGTTTTGGGGTAAACTGGCTGGTTTTTTCCTTTGATAATTATGAAGTATGCTCCCCACATTCTTTTGATAAAAATTAGTTAAAAGTCTATACTATTGTGTATTATTTTTTAATATTTTTATTACGTATTTTCCTCAAATATATTTCAAATGCTATCCCAAAAGTCCCCCATACCATCCCCACCCCACTTCCCTACCCACCCACTCCCATTTTTTATCCCTGGCGTTCCCCTGTACAGGGGCATATAAAGTTTGCAAGTCAAGTGGGCCTCTCTTTCCAGTGATGGCCGACTAGGCCATCTTTTGATACATATGCAGCTAGAGTCATGAGCTCTGGGGTACTCGTTAATTCATAATGATGCACCTACAGGGTTACAGATCTCTTTAGCTCATTGGATACTTTCTCTAGCTCCTCCATTGGGGGCCCTGTGATCCATCCAGTAGCTGACTGTGAGCATCCACTTCTGTGTTTGCTAGGCCCCGGCATATTCTCACAAGAGACAGCTATATTTGGGTCCTTTCAGCAAACGGTTGCTAGTGTATGCAATGGTGTCATAGTTTGGAGGCTAATATGGGATGGATCCCTGGATATGGCAGTCTCGAGATGGTCCATCCTTTTGTCTCAGCTCCAAACTTTGTCTCTGTAACTCCTTCCATGGGTGATTGTTTCCAATTCTAAGAAGGGGCAAAGTGTCCAAACTTTGGTCTTCGTTCTTCTTCATTTCATGGGTTTTGAAAATTGTATCTTATATCTAGCTATACTAAGTTTCTGGGCTAATGTCCACTTATCAGTGAGTACAAATCATTTGAGTTCTTTTGTGATGGTGGTACCTCACTCAGGATGATGCCCTCCAGGTACAATGATTTGCCTAGGAATTTCATAAATTCATTCTTTTTAATAGCTGAGTAGTATAGTGTATATGTATAGTGTGAATGTATAGTATATATATAGTTTAGTGTAAATGTACCACATTTTTT
Organism: Mus caroli; assembly: GCF_978045245.1. NCBI lineage: Eukaryota > Metazoa > Chordata > Mammalia > Rodentia > Muridae > Mus > Mus caroli. Next base: position 109,468,123 of record NW_028227256.1, on the reverse strand, counting down.
GTATCCATTCCTCTGTTGAGGGGCATCTGGGTTCTTTCCAGCTTCGGGCTATTATAAATAAGGCTGCTATGAACATAGTGAAGCATGTTTCCTTCTTACCGTTTGGGACATCTTCTGGATATATGCCCAGGAGAGGTATTGCAGGATCCTCCAGGAGTACTATGTCCAATTTTCTGAGGAACTGCCAGAATGATTTCCAGAGTGGTTGTACAAGCTGGCAATCCCACCAACAATGGAGGAGTGGTCCTCTTTCTCCACATCCTTGCCAGCATCTTCTGTCACCTGAATTTTTTCTTAGCCCTTCTGACTGGTGTGAGATGGAATCTCAGGGTTGTTTTGATTTGCATTTCTCTGATGATTAAGGATGTTGAACATTTTTTCAGGTGCTTCTCAGCCATTCAGTATTCCTCAGGTGAGAATTCTTTTTTTAGCTCTGAGCCACATTTTTAATGGGGTTATTTGATTGTCTGGAGGCCACCCTCTTGAGTTCTTTATATATATTGGATATTAGTCCCCTATCTGATTTAAGATAGGTAAAGATCCTTTCCCAAGCTGTTGGTGGTGTTTTTGTCTTATTGACGGTGTCTTGGTGTCTTTTGTCTTGCAGAAGCTTTGCAGTTTCATGAGGTCCCATTTGTCAATACTGGATCTTACAGCTCAAGCCATTGCTGTTCTATTTAGGAATTTTCCCAATGTGCCACTATATTCGAGGCTTTTCCCCACTGTCTCCTCTATAAGTTTCAGTGTCTCTGGTTTTCTCTGAAGTTCCTTGATCCACTTAGATTTGACCTTATTACAAGGAGATAGGAATGGATCGATTCACATTCTTCTACATGATAACAACCACTTGTGCCATCACCATTTGTTGAAAATGCTGTCTTTCCTCCACTGGATGAATTTAGTTCCCTTGGCGAAGATCAAGTGACCATAGGTGTGTGGGTTCATTTCTGGGTCTTCAATTCTATTCCATTGGTCTACTTGTCGACTATAACAGTACCATGGAGTTTTTATCACAATTGTTTTTAGTAAAGCTTTAGTTCAGGCATGGTGATTCCACCAGAGGTTCTTTTGTTCTTGAGAAGAATTTTTGCAATCCTAGGTTTTTTGTTATTCCAGATTTTGCAGATTGCTATTTCTAATTAGTTGAAGAACTGAGGTGGAATTTTGATGGGGATTGCATTGAATCTGTAGATTGCTTTTGGCAAGATAGCCATTTTTACAGTGTTGATCCTGCCAATCCATGAGTATGGGAGATCTTTTCATCTTCTGAGATCTTCTTTAATTTCTTTCTTCAGAGACTTGAAGTTTTTATCATACATATCTTTCACTTCTTTATTTAGAGTCTTGCCAAGATATTTCATATTATTTGTGACTATTGAGAAGGGTGTTGTTTCCCTAATTTCTTCTCAGCCTGTTTATTCTTTGTGTAGAGAAAGGCAATTGACTTGTTTGAGTTAACTTTATATCCAGTTCCATCACTGAAGCTGTTTATCAGGTTTAGGAGTTCTCTAGTGGAATTTTTAGGGTCACTTATATATACTATCATATCATCTGCAAAAAGTGATATTTTGACTTCATCTTTTCCAATTTGTATCCCCTTGATCTCCTTTTGTTTTCGAATTGCTCTGGCTAGGACTTCAAGTACTATGTTGAATAGGTAGGGAGAAAGTGGACAGCCTTGTCTAGTCCCTGATTTTAGTGGGATTGCTTTAAGCTTCTCACTATATATTTTGATGATGGCTACTGGTTTGCTGTAGATTGCTTTTATCATGTTTAGGTATGGGCCTTGAATTCCTGATATTTCCAAGACTTTTATAATGAATGGGTGTTGGATCTTGCCGAATGCTTTTTCCGCATCTAAGGAAATGATCATGTGGTTTTGGTCTTTGAGTTTGTTTATATAATGGATTACGTTGATGGATTTCCGTATATTAAACCATCCCTGCATCCCTGGAATAAAACCTACTTGGTCAGGATGGATGATTACTTTCATGTGTTCTTGGATTCGGTTGGCGAGAATTTTATTGAGTATTTTTGCACCTATATTCATAAGGGAAATTGGTCTGAACTTCTCTATCTTTGTTGGATCTTCCTGTGGTTTAGGTATCAGATTAATTGTGGCTTCATAGAATGAGTTGGGTAGAGTTCCATCTACTTCTATTTTGTGGAATAGTTTGTGCAGAACTGGAATTAGATCATTTTGAAGGTCTGGTAGAACGCTGCACTAAACCCATCTGGTCCTGGGCTTTTTTTGGCTGGGAGACTTTTAATGACTGCTTCTATTTCTTTAGGGGATATGGGACTGTTGAGATCGTAAACTTGATCCTGGTTTAACTTTGGTATCTGACATCTGTCTAGAAATTTGTCCATTTCGTCTAGATTTTCCAGTTTGGTTGAGTATAGCCTTTTGTAGAAGGATCTCATGGTGTTTTGGATTTCTTCAGGATCACTGGTTATTTCCCACTTTTCATTTCTGATTTTGTTAATTAGGATGTTGTCCCTGTGCCTTCTAGTGAGTCTAGCTAAGGGTTTACCTATCTTGTTGATTTTCTCAAAGAACCAACACCGACTTTGGTTAATTCTTTGAATAGTTCTTCTTGTTTCCACCTGGTTGATTTCACCCCTGAATTTGATTATTTCCTGCTGTCTACTCCTCTTGAGTGAATTTTCTTCCTTTTATTCTAGAGCTTTCAGATGTGTTGTCAAGCTGCTAGTGTGTGCTCTGTCCAGTTTCTTTTGGAAGCACTCAGAGCTATGAGTTTCCCTCTTAGAAATGCTTTCATTGTGTCCCATAGGTTTGGGTAAGTTGTGGCTTCATTTTCATTAAACTCTAAAAAGTCTTTATTTTCTTTCTTTATTCCTTCCTTGACCAAGGTATCATTGAGAAGAGTGTTGTACGGTTTCCACGTGAATGTTGGCTTTCCATTATTTATGTTGTTATTGAAGATCAGCCTTAGTCCATGGTGATCTGATAGGATGCATGGGACAATTTCAATAATTTTGTATCTGTTGAGGCCTGTTTTGTGACCAATTATATGGTCAATTTTGGAGAAGGTACCATGAGGTGCTGAGAAGAAGGTATATCCTTTTGCTTTAGGATAAAATGTTCTGTAAATATCTGTTAAGTCCATTTGTTTCATAACTTCTGTTAGTTTCACTGTGTCTCTGTTTAGTTTCTGTTTCCATGATCTGTCCATTGATGAAAGTGGTGTGTTGAAGTCTCCCACTATTATTGTGTGAGGTGCAATGTGTGCTTGAGCTTTACTAAAATGTCTTTAATGAATGTGGCTGCCCTTGCATTTGGAGCATAGATATTCAGAATTGAGAGTTCCTCTTGGAAGATTTTACCTTTGATGAGTATGAAATGTCCCTCCTTGTCTTTTTTGATAACTTTGGGATGGAAGTCAATTTTATTCGATATTAGAATGGCTACTCCAGCTTGTTTCTTCAGAACATTTGTTTGGATAATAGTTTTCCAGTCTTTCACTCTGAGGTAGTGTCTGTCTTTTTCCCTGAGATGGCTTTCCTGTATGCAGCAGATTGTTGGTTCCTGTTTTTGTAGCCAGCCTGTTAGTCTATGTCTTTTTATTGGGGAATTGAGTCCATTGATATTAAGAGATATTGATATTAACACAAAAGTAATTGTTGCTTCCTTTTATTTTTGTTGTTAGAGTTGGCATTCTGTTCTTGTGTCTGTCTTCTTTTAGGTTTGTTGAAGGATTACTTTCTTGCTTTTTCTAGGGTGTAATTTCCGTCCTTGTATTGTTTTTTTTTTTTTTTCCTGTTATTATCCTTTGAAGGGCTGGATTCGTGGAAAGATCATGTGTGAATTTAGTTTTGTCGTGGAATACTTTGGTTTCTGCATCTATGGTAATTGAGAGTTTGGCTGGGTATAGTAGCCTGGGCTGGCATTTGTGTTCTCTTAGTGTCTATATAACATCTGTCCAGGCTCTTCAGACTTTCATAGTCTCTGGTGCAAAGTCTGATGTAATTCTGATAGGCCTGCCTTTATATGTTACTTGACCTTTCTCCCTTACTGCTTTTAATATTCTATCTTTATTTAGTGCATTTGTTGTTCTGATTATTATGTGTTTGGAGGAATTTCTTTTCTGGTCCAGTCTATTTGGAGTTCTGAAGCTTCTTGTATGAGCATGGGCATGTCTTTCCTTAGGTTTGGGAAGTTTTCTTCTATAATTTTGTTGAAGATATTTTCTGGCCCTTTAAGTTGAAAATCTTCATTCTCATTAACCTCTATTATCTGTAGGTTTGGTCTTCTCATTGTGTCCTGGATTTCCTGGATATTTTGAGTTAGGATCCTTTTGCGTTTTGTATTTTCTTTGATTGTTGTGCCAATGTTCTCTATGAAATCTTCTGCACCTGAGATTCTCTCTTCCATCTCTTGTATTCTGTTGCTGATGCTTGAATCTATGGTTCCAGATTTCTTTCCTAGGGTTTCTATCTCCAGCGTTGCCTCTCTTTGTGTTTTCTTTATTGTGTCTACTCCCTTTTTAGGTCTAGTATGGTTTTGTTCATTTCCATCACCTGTTTGGATGTGTTTTCCTGTTTTTCTTTAAGGACTTCTACCTGTTTGGTTGTGTTTTCCTGTTTTTCTTTAAGGACTTGTAACTCTTTAGCAGTGTTCTCCTGTATTTCTTTAAGTGAGTTATTATAGTCCTTCTTGATGTCCTCTACCATCATCATGAGATATACTTTTAAATCCGGGTCTAGCTTTTCCGTTGTGTTTTGGTGCCCAGGACCGAAAGGTGAGGTGGGAGTACTGCATTCTGATCATGGTGAGTGGTCTTGATTTCTGTTAGTAGGATTCTTACATTTGCCTTTTGCCATCTGGTAATCTTTGGAGCTAGTTGTTATAGTTGTCTCTGGTTAGAGCTTGTTTTTCAGGTGATTCTGTTAGCCTCTATCAGCAGACCTGGGAGACTAGCTCTATCCTTAGTTTCAGTGGCCAGAGTACTCTCTGCAGGCAACCTCTCCTCTTGCAAGGAAGATGCCCAGATATCTGGTGTTCGAACCTGCCATCTAGGCACAAGTTGTGTTCCACACACTAGAGGTCTTAAGATCCCGTGGAGTGTCCTGTGAGGACCTTAGTGGTGTCTGGAGACTCCCCGGACCAGGAATCCCGGTGCTGGAGTGGTCCAGAAGGGACTTGTGTCCCTGATCAGGCTGGGTTATCTGCTTCCTTAATTAATGCAGTCTCAGGTCCTGCGCTATTGGATTGGAGCAGAAGCTGTGTTCCACTCACCAGAGAGAAGATGCTGTGTTCCACTCACCAGAGGTCTTAGGATCCCATTGGGGATTCTGTGTGGGTTCTTTCAGGTGTCCAGAGACTCCCTGGAACAGGAACCCTGGTTCTGCAGTGGACCGGAAGGGACTTGTCTTGACTGATCTTTCTTAATGCCAATGCTTACACACATCTACCTTATATATGACTCTTATCATTATTGATGACCCAGTAACTGTGCTATGTTTATTTTTTTTTATGTTATGTTATAAATATGTCCTATGAACGGTGACATGAGATGGCAATGGTATACTCAAAGTCACAGAAGTCTCCCAATCATTAAACATTCATACTCTGTAACGTTGCATTGCAATTTAGAGCCTCCATTTTCCTATAGGTATCAGAAATCCTCCATGCCTTAACAGCTTTCACACAATTGGCTCCTGTGTACAATAAATCTCCAATTACATATATATTAATTAATATGATCTCGTAAAATTATTTAATTTGTCTTGTGCTATCCTTGGACACTGGCAGCCTCCAAAACTGGAAAATACAAGGTATAGTTATATGTGCTATCGTAGAGAGCGAGATCACTGCAGAGTCAGCTGATAATTAGTGCTACAGGGGGATTTATCTCTTAGGCTTCTGGAATGTTTTTAAGAACGGGTAATGTCTTTGGATCATTTTTTCCCCTCATCCTCTGTAACCAGTGTTTGTATATCAGAAAAGACTGGGATATATTTGAGAACTTTGGGTGATCAAAATTTCAGGGAATTGGTTTTTGGTATACTCTCATATGAAATATAACAAGTTCTTCACAGATGAACAAAACAGATGAAGATGTTAGCCAACACCTCACACACAGGGCTTTTCTCTATCTACTGTAATTATCTGCTGATTTCTCAAACACTGATCACCTTTTAATAATATGTCCATCTGACTGGGTGAAGAATATCTAGGTGTCATTAGTACTATTTAACAAACAAGAGTGATGTGAGACTACGGGGAGGGAGGACCCATCATTTTACTGCCCATTTACTGTAACAAGATTACTTGTGAAGACCTTGAAGGTCCTTGCAGACTTAAATCAGTCTGGTTAGAGAAGTCACAGCACATCTTCTGCTGTGACAATTTTATTGAAAGCCATCATATATATATATATATATATATATAGTTTTATCAGAAACAGAATATAATGGTAATTGCTAGGACCAATACAATTATCCTTGACAGGAAACAATGGCCTTTGCAAGCTATATATGCTACACAAGATGAATATGAAAGACCACTTGTCCTGTCATGCTACTAAGGGAACACACAAAGAAACACACTGGAACTTGAGGGTACATTGTGTCCCAGGAGCCATGAACTCTAACCTGATAAACATGATGCATGCCTTTCAGTATGACTAGTTCAAGCCCTCTCTCCGTTCCCCAACCTCTTCTCCACTGATAGCTTAAATTTGACTCATATACAAGCCCAATGAATTAACTCTGTAAAATGCAGACAATGGCACACGTACACACATAGGTAGATTTCATTCTGTTTTGCTATGCAATATTTATTTAAAGAGCTTTCAATTCTATTAAAACAATGAATCTTACAATTTTCCTCTGAATATACTCTTGTGATACAAGTGCCAACATACATATACATAAAATAAATACTTAAAGTGTAATAAATCATTTAAAGTAAAATTTTGTGATATTAATAATGTAAAGGGAAGCAGAATTTTCCAAAATATTGACATTTGAAAGGGAATAAGTCTTGAGTTTCATAATTTAGAAATTAAATGTATCTCAAAAGGCATTATGAATTAAATAGCTAAAAAATAAGTAAAAAATTACAAAATTTCTTAAATGTTTCTCTACCAAAGGAGAGAAAAGATGAAATAAGTATGAATAGAACAATGATGTATAAAATTAAGGCTGAAAACACTCAAGGCAACTAGGAAACAAATATGCAAATAACAAGATCTATGAGTGTTGCTGATGTTGGAATTCTACGTTCAGGAAGCTAAGTCAGAAAGATCAGAGCTAAAGGTCACCCTCAGAGACACAGCAAATATTTTTTGTTTCAATTTTTTATTATATTCATTTTATATGTTTACTTAAATGACAAAAGACAACTTGAAGAAATTAGTTCACTCCTTTCACCATATTGATTTAGGTCCAAATTCAGGATTTCAGACTAAATAACCGTTTCATTTTCTGCAAAACTGTCTTCCCTTTGAGAAGAGCCTGTGTTTCCATCAGACTCTGTCTCAAAATTGTAAATGACAAAACAAAGCAAATATCAGGAAGAAACATCTCTTATGAATTATTTCAAATAAAAATCGGGAATTATCCAAACATATGCAGAATATATCAAAATAAGGGTAGGCCACCACTATATTGCATTTATGGGATTCAATTTATATCAAAAGATACAAAAATATACAGCAATAAAAATCTAACAGAGTCAGAAACTAGTACCTCATTTTTGGATTTTGTTGTGCTATACATAATCACAATGCTATGGGGAAGTTTGTGGGATTACATTGGTCTAGAAAAGCCATTGAGTGTTTAGAGAATATTAGATACTCTGGGAATTCTGAAAATAACGTTCAGAGAACAAAATTAATATTTTGAAGTAGAAAGTGTAGTAATTAGTCTGTCACAGTCATTTGTTTACAAGATTCTATTAAGATGCTGTAGTTCCAGTCAATTAGAGCTGAGAAATCAGCTGTGAATATAAATAGACCAGCATCACTGAGGTGAAATCTGGGAAGTATTTCCTCAGAGTCAGCACATGGAATCTGTGCTCTAGATGGGGCAAGGCACCTTATGTAACCAGCCAACTTGATAATGTCTGTCAGTCACTAGGTGGTACTAATTTTGAAGATATGAAGTGATCATGGAGCTCATGCTTAGGCTTAGCACTGCTCAGCAAAGCTTGAGGACATGAAGTGATGCCAGGAGCTCACTGGTGATGGTACAGCTTCAGTTTATGTGGAGACCTTAGCATATTTTACATATTAAGGCCATGTGATTACTGTCAAGAACAGCAGCAGCACCTGTGAAGAGTGGCAGCCTGAGCCTATGAGACCTGATATGTGAATTGTAGAGCCAGAGATGTAGAGTCCTCAAGTCTTTTGGATTCCAAACTTTTGATACCAATGAATATTGGCTTTGTTTTGATCTAATTATGTCTTTCCCTGGTTCTTCCATGTTAGTGGAGTAAAACATTTACTTCTTTTTGGTGTTATAGGAACATACAGTTAAAAGACTTTGGCTTTTTAAGAACAGATTAAGTATTTTAAAGAGATTGAACTTTTTAAGGTATTGGAAATTATAAAGACAGTGTAATTTTAATGTTATACTATGTTTATTTTTTATATAATATGTTCAAGAAAGTAAAAGTTATTGTGTAGTAAGTGATGTGTTTGTGTGTTACATTGACCAAGGGTCCATGTGTAGGAAGTGATGTGCTTGTGTGTTACATTGACCAAGGGTCCATGTGTAGTAAGTGATATGTCTATGTGTTACATTGACCAAAGGTCAATCGAACTGATTAACTTTTGTCAGTTTGACACAACCCTAGACATATCTGGAAAGATGAAGTCCTAATTAAGAAAATATATTCACTGGATGTTCTGTAGGCAAAATCTGTACAATATTTTTTTTTTATTAACAACTGATGTGTAAGTATGCAACTTACTGGGGATGAATCCAACCATTGGCAGCTGGTCCTGGATGCTTTAAGAAAATATACAGAACATGTTATGGAAAAAAGAAAACTAGTATATAATACACCTCTATACTCTTTACTTCACCTACAGTTTCCATGTTCCTGCCTCACATCCTGCCGTGGCTTTTCCAGATGATCGGCAGTAATTACACGTCAAATAAACACTTTCTTCCCCAAGTTGGCTTTGATCACAATTTTTGTGACAGAAATGGAAACCTAAATATCAAATTTAGCCTTGACAGTCATATTGATGAATCTGGCCCTAAAGATTTATAATCTTGCTTATATAAAGACTGATCCGAACTCCTCAGTTTTTCATAGTCTTCTAGATCATTACTGATTTAAAAGAACAGGTTGAACGATTGTCGTTACTTGAACTTTTCTTAAAAACCTAATGTATAATTAACTGCAAGGTGTCTAGCTTATAAAATTAATATTTTACCATTCTTTTGAATTGTAAATTCTTATTTAGCATAAAATACCTTTACTTTGTATTTCATAACTGTAGACTTGCGTTTGTTTCTCTCTCTGTGTGTGTATGTGCGTGTGCATGTGTACATATGTACACATACATAAGCCTGCCTCACATACATTCCACCTTGATTTTGAGATAGTGTCTGTCACTAACATGAACTTTGATAATTTGTCCATGCTGAATGGACACTGTTCTTTAGGGATCTATCCATCTTTGACTCTCCACTTTTGTAATTATAATTGCACTATACCTGCCCAGGGTATTATGCCTGTTCTATAGTGACAAAATTCAGATACCCATGTTTAAATAGCACACATGTTTATATAACTGATTCATCTGCTCATTCCATTTTCAATGCAGTTTTTGTTTTTAAAATGAAGATAGTCCCTCAAGGCCTCCCACCTCTTTTCCATGGCCTAGTCAGGGTCAAGATTACTCTAGCCTGGTTTCCACATCCAGAACCTCTGCCTAGTCTAACTACCATGCTGTTGCCACAACAGGCCTCTAGGATTCCATAATAGAATAACCTACTTACTGCCTCCCACTGTTCCCTTAAAGCCTTATTGCAGTTCTCAAGCCATACCTATCAAGACTTTCTCCAGGATCTTACCCAATGTTTCTCCCTGATATTCTCAAATGTATCAGATCCAGCCTGTATCCTGCATCCAGTGCACCCATCCACACTTCTCTTCTAGCCTGAATTTCACTGTCCAAACCAAAAGTAAAACTAACATGCCAATATCTCATCACAAAAATACCAACAGTACGAGTGAACCAGCCAGTATCTTCTCTAAAGAACAAAAGCTCAATGAAATTAAATGAGGAGATTGTGAAGAATAACTGCCTAAATGATGGCTCCAGAACATAAATGTATAGCTTATAAGAATTATGTGACAAAGTCAATTCAGAACTTGAGAACCAAAAATTGAAACACTGGAGAGGACTCAAGATGAAATAAATGTGGAACTCAAAAAGAAAAAGAAAAAGAAAAGGAAAGAAAACAAAACAAACCCAATAATGTGTCTAGAAAACTCAAATATCTGAAAAATTCAAAGAAAATGGAATTAACAGAATTTCAAGAAGGTCATAGAAGAAAACTTTATGACCCTAAGGACAGATATAACTGTTTTAACTCAATGGAAACTTGGAAAGTTAAACAAGTCTGGCCTTCTAAGTCCTAAAATATTGTGATGGGCAGCCTAGACTAATTTACCAGGAAAAAAAAAAGTATATACCCATAACCATGAAGAAAGCAAAATAAACAACCTAAGAAACATTTTATTCTCTAACAAACCAGACCTAAGAAATACAAGAAGCACTTTTTCAGACTGAAAAGAAGAATGAGCATAAAAGAAAAACTGTAAAAGAAATATAAAGCAATAATTATCAAAATATCCCTGAAAACAGAAACAACACCCCAAATCAACCATCTAATGGCACACATTACATAGTAAGTTTAATAATCATTGTTCTCAAATCTCCAAACAAAACAAAAACAAACAAACAAACAAACAAAAACCCACAGCCTTCCTGAATGGATAAAAAGCTAAATGTATCTAGCTTTTTTTCTACAAGAAACATGACTTGTCTTTAAAGATAGCTAATACCTTATTCTAAAAGAATGAATAAAAGTACCCCAGTCAAATGTGACCAGGAATTAAGCAGGCATCATTACTATAATTTCTGACAATTAAAATATGGTTATATTTTAAATTATAAATGATCAGAAGACATAAAGAAAGGAACTTTATTCTAACTAAGGGAAGAGCTACCGAAGAAGAGACCACTATTTTAAACATATAAATTCTGGCATGCCCAATTTCACAAAAATGTACTACTAGAAGTAAAGATACTACCGGAAGTAAAGATATAGATTAATATTGATCTATTAGTATTTGTTAAAATCAATACTGTACTTTCTCCAATAAACAGGTCATCTTTAACAAAATTTCTTAGAGAAACACTAGTCATTAAAAGGGCCCTATCTTGGAAAACAACAAATCTTTACAAATTCAAAAATACTGAAATACTTTTTATATTCTATTTGACTGTGACACAGTGAAACAATTTTTTTTTAGCTTTTTTTTTCCTTTTTTTTAATTAGGTATTTTCCTCAATTACATTTCCAATGCTATCCAAAAAGTCCCCAATATACTCCCCCCCCCAGACCCCCACCCACCCACTCCCACCCCTTGGCCCTGGCATTCCCCTGTACTGGGGCATATAAAGTTGGCAAGTCCAATGGGCCTCTCTTTCCAGTGATGGCCTACTAGGCCATCTTTTGATACAAATGCAGCTAGAGTCAAGAGCTCTGGGGTACTGGTTAGTTCATAATAATGTTCCACCTATGGGGTTGCAGTTCCCTTTAGCTCCTTGGGTACTTTCTCTAGCTCCTCCATTGGGGGCCCTGAGATCCATCCAATAGCTGACTGTGAACATCCACTTCTGTGTTTGCTAGGCCCCAGCATTGTCTCACAAGAGACAGTTATATCTGGGTCCTTTCAGCAAAATCTTGCTAGTGTATGCAATGGTGTCAGGGTTTGGAAGCTGATTATGGGATGGATCCCTGGATATGGCAGTCTTTAGATGGTCCATCCTTTCTTCACAGCTCCAAACTTTATCTATGGAACTCTTTCCATGGGTGTTTTGTTCCCAATTCCAAGAAGGGGCACAGTGTCCACACTTTGGTCTTCGTTCTTCTTGAGTTTCATGTGTTTAACGAATTGTATCTTATATCTTCCCTATCCTAAGTTTTTGGGCTAATATCCACTTATCAGTGAGTACATATTATGTGAGTTCCTTTGTGAATATGTTACCTCACTCAGGATGATGCCCTCCAGATCCATCCATTTGCCTAGGAATTTCATAAATTCATTCCTCTTAATAGCTGAGTAGTACTCCATTGTGTAAATTTACCACATTTTCTTTATCCATTCCTCTGTTGAGTGGCATCTGGGTTCTTTCCAGCTTCTGGCTATTATAAATAAGGTTGCTATGAACATAGTGGAGAATGTGTCCTTATTACCGGTTGGAACATCTTCTGGATATATGCCCAGGAGAGGTATTGCTGGATCCTATGGTAGTATTATGTCCAATTTTCTGAGGAACCGCCAAACTGATTTCCAGAGTGGTTGTACCAGCTTGCAATCCCACCAACAATGAAGGAGTGTTCCTCTTTCTCCACATCCTCGCCATCATCTGCTGTCACCTGAATTTTTGATCTTAGCCATTCTGACTGGTGTGAGGTGGAATCTCAGGGTTGTTTTGAGTTGCATTTCCCTGATGATTAAGGATGTTGAACATTTTTTCAGGTGCTTCTCTGCCATTCGGTATTCCTCAGGTGAGAATTCTTTGTTCAGTTCTGAGCCCCATTTTTAACGGGGTTATTTGATTTTCTGAAGTCTACCTTCTTGAGTTCTTTATATGTATTGGATATTAGTCCCCTATCTGATTTAGGATAGGTAAAGATCCTTTCCCAATCTGTTGGTGGTCTTTTTGTCTTATTGATGGTGTCTTTGGCCTTGCAGAAGCTTTTCAAATTTATGAGGTCCCATTTATCGATTCTCGATCTTACAGCACAAGCCTTTGCTGTTCTATTCAGGAATTTTTCCCCTGTACCCATATCTTCGAGGATTTTCCCTACTTTCTCCTCTATAAGTTTCAGTGTCTCTGGTTTTATGTGGAGTTCCTTAATCCACTTAGATTTGACCTTAGTACAAGGAGATAGGAATGGATCAATTCGCATTCTTCTACATGATAACTGCCAGTTGTGCCAGCACCATTTGTTGGAAATGCTGTCTTTTTTCCACTGGATGGTTTTTGCTCCCTTGTCAAAGATCAAGTGACCATAGGTATGTGGGTTGATCTCAGGGTCTTCCATTCTGTTCCATTGGTCTTCTTGTCTGTCGTTATGCCAGTACCATGCAGTTTTTATCACAATTGCTCTGTAGTACAGCTTTAGGTCAGGCATGGTGATTCCACCAGAGGTTCTTTTATCCTTGAGAAGAGTTTTTGCTATCCTAGTTTTTTTTTTGTTCCAGATGAATTTGCAGATTGCCCTTTCTAAATCATTGTAGAATTGAGTTGGAATTTTAATGGGGATTGCATTGAATCTGTAGATTGCTTTTGGTAAGATAGCCATTTTTACAATGTTGATCCTGCCAATCCATTAGCATGGGAGGTCTTTCCATCTTCTGAGATCTTCTTTAATTTCTTTCTTCAGGGACTTGAAGTTCTTGTCATACAGATCTTTTACTTCCTTAGTTAGAGTCACGCCAAGGTATTTTATATTGTTTGTGACTATTGAGAAGGGTTTTGTTTCCCTAATTTCCTTCTCTGCCTGTTTATCCTTTGTGTACATAAAGGCCATTGACTTGCTTGAGTTAATTTTATATCCTCCTGCTTCCTGGTAATCTCTGGGGTTAGTTGCTATTGTTGTCACTGTTTAAAGATTGGAGCAGACGCTGTGTTCCACTCACCAGAAGTCTTAAGATTCTGTGGCGGTTGTTGTGGGTAGCTGGCGAGTGTCAGCCGACCCTGGGCCCTAGCTACCCAGGTGCTGGTCAGACCAGAAGAGGCTGTGGCCCTACTCAGGCCGGTTTTCTGCTTCCCCAACCAAAGCAGTCTCAGGTCCCGCGAGATTGGACTGGAGCAGAAGCTGGGTTCCACTCACCAGAAGTCTCAAGATCCTGTGGCGGGTGTCGTGAGTAGCTGGTGGGTGTCAGCCCACCCCGCGCCCCAGCCACCCTGGTGCTGGTCAGACAGGAAGAGCGTGAAACAATTTTTAATAGATATTTTCTTTATTTGCATTTCAAGCTTATCCCTTTCTTGGTTTCCCCTCCAAAAAATCCCTATCCCATCTCCCCTCCAACTGCTCACAAACCCACCAACTCCTGCCTTCCTATCCTGGCATTCCTCTATACTGGGGCACCAAGCCTTCTGAGGACCAAGGGCCTCACCTCCCATTGATGAACAACAAGACCATTCTCTGCTACATAGGCAGCTGAAGGGAGAATTGGATGGGGGTGTTTGTGGAGGGGAAACCAGGAAGGGTGACAGTGTTTGACATGTTAATAAAATAATTAATTCAAAAATAAATACAGTAAAATACAAACAAACAGCCAAATGAAATGAATAAAACTATCCATATTCTGAAAATCAAATAGAAGTATTAAAGAATACACAAACTAAGGAAAAATAACAGGATCTTGAGGTGCAATCATTGCCAACAAAATACAAGAGATGAAAGAGACACTATCCAGTGTGTAAGGCATGATTGAAGGAAATGATGAATCAGCCAAAACAGTGTTTAAAATCTCATGATTCAAAACATTAATGAAATCTGGGACATTATGAAAAAGACCAAAATTAAAAATTACAGAAAAAGAAGGCAAACACTACCAGCCATAAGTTTGAGAAAATATTTTCAACAAAATCATAGAAAAAAAAATTCCCCAACTTAAATTAAACTTTACCTATGAACATAAAAAGAGCTTACAGAACACCTTATAGAAAGGTCCATAAAAGAAAATCTTCCTGCCACATGATAATAAAAACACCAAATGTGCAAAACAAGAAAGAATATTAACAGGTGTAAATGCAAAAAGCCAAGTAATGTATAAAAGAAGACCTATCATAATTATTCCTGAATTCTCAACAAAGACTCTAAATGCCAGAAGGGAATGGGCAGATGTTGTGCAGGCCCTAAAAGACCACAGATATCAGCCAAGACTACTATAACCAGCTAAATTTTACATCACCATAGAAGGAGAAAATAAGGTATTCCATAACACCATCAAATTTAAGCAATATTTAACTATAAATAAAGTCATTTACATCCAGCAATCATAAAAGAAACACCCCAACTACCCTCAAGAAAACACAGGAAATAAGCAACTCCACACCAGCAAACCTAAGGAATGGAAACACACACACACACACACACACACACACACACACACACTACTACCACCACTTCCACTACCACCACCACAACCTCCACCACGACTACCACTACCACCACCACAAAATGTACACACTCAAACAGTACCACAACCAACATCAAATTAACAGGAATTAACAATTGCTGGTCATTGAATTCTCAATGGAATCCATTTCCTAACAAATATACACAGGCTCAAAGAATGGATGCAAAAAGAATAAAACAGTATCTTTCAACTGCTGCTAATAAGAAACACACCTTAGCAACAAAGATAGAATTACCCCAGAGTAAACAACAGTGAAATGGCTTTCCAAACAAATTAACCCACAAAACAAACTAGAGTGGTCATCCTAATATGTAATTAAATATACTTTCAACAAAATTTAATCAAAAGGAGTGGGGAAGGATATTTTGTATTCATCAAAGGAATTATTCACTAAGATAAAATCCCTAGTGTTAATATCTATGCCCCTGATTCAAAGCACCCACGTTTGAAAAAAAAAAAAAAACAAAACAAAACCTAAATCTTAAGTCAAACATTGAACGCCACACATTAATAGTAAGATTCTTCAGGACCCCATGCCCACCAATGAAGAGGTCAACAAAACATAAATTAAACAGAGAAATAATGAGTTTATGAATCAAATGAACCTAACAGATATCTACAGAACATTTCACACCAAACACACACAAAAAATATCCTCTCAGGATCTCATGAAAACGTCTCCAAAATTAGCCAACTGGTCACAAAACAAGAGTCAACAAATACAGAAAAATTGAAATAACCCATTGTATCTTATGAAACCACTGTGGAACACAACTGAATTTCAACAAGAACAGGTACAACCTAAAGCTTATAAACTCACATTAACTAAACAAATCTCTACTCAATGACCATTAGAGACTTCCTTTACTTTAATGAAAATGAAAGTACAACATACCCAAACTTATGAGTCAAAACAAAAGCTGTCCCAAGAGGAAGGCTCATAGCACTAAGAGCCTTCATAAAGAAATTGGGGATAACTCATACTAGCAACTCAAAAGCATACTTGAAATCTCTAAAACAAAAAGTAACAAACACACCCAAGAGGAGTAGATGACTCGAAATAATAAAAATCAGGGCTGAAATCAATCAACTTGAAAAAAGAAAACAATGCAAATAATCAATGAAACCAAAAGCTGTTAGTTTAAGAAACTCAACAGGATACAGAAACACTTAGCCAAATTAACTAAAAGTAGCAAAGATAGCATCCAAATTAGCAAAATCAGAATTGAAAAGAGGGAATAACAGATACTGAGGAAATCAAAAGAATCATTAGGTCTTACTCCATTCAAATGTTTGTACTCCTCAAAATTAGAAATCTAGATTAAATGGATGACTTTTTTGATAGTTACCATTTGCCAAACTTAAATCAAAATCAGGTAAACTATTTATAAAGTGTTATTAAAGTAGTCACTAAAACCTTTCAACCCCCTCCCCCCCACCACCAAAAAAATCCCTGGAACAGATGCTTTTAACATAGAATTCTACCAGACATTGAAAGAATACTCCTCAAACTATTCTACTAAATAGAAACAGAATGAATATTGCCAAAGAAATGCTATGAAGTTTCAGTCAACATAATTAATACCTAAAATACACAAAGACACAGCAATTAAAAAGAAACATTTTCCAACTAACTTCTCTCATTATCAGTGATGCAAAAATACTCAGTGAAATATTTGAAAAATATACCCAAGAGTACATCAACATTGTCATCCACCCTGATAAAGTATTCTCCGTGAAAGTGATATAGGGAACTGCCTTGAATATATTGGAACACCATACAACTTCTATAAGAGAAAATCGATATCTCAGGTACTAAGATTAACAATTAATAAATGGGATAATAAAAACTGAAAAGGTTCAAGAAGGCAAAGGATACCATCAATAGAGCAAAATTTTATCTTCCTAAATGGAAAATGATTGGCAATAATTCTATATCCAACAGAGGACTAATATCTAATATTTATTCAATATATATAACATAAAATATATAAAGAACTTAAGAAATTAAACACCAACCAATCAAATAACCTCATTACAAATAGTGCACAAAGCTTAAAAAAAAAAACTCTCAACATAGGAATATTTAATAGCTCAGTAGCATTTAAAGACATATTTAAATTCCTTAGTCATAAGAGAAAGGAAAATCAAAATTTCCCTAAGAACTCATTTCACATCAGTCGAATGGCTAAAAAAATTAATCAATTATACATGCTGTCTAGGATATGGAGCAAGGGGAACTTTCCATCATTGCCATTGGGAGTGTAACTCATACAACTACTTTGTTAATTAATTTGGCAGTTTCTCAGAAAATTTAGAATTGTTCTACTTCAAGACCCAGCTATACCACTCCTGGGCATATGCACAAAAGATGCTCTACCATACCAGAGGAAATTTACTCAACTATGTTCATAGAAGGTTTATTCATACAAATCTGTAAGTGAAAACAACTTAAATGTACTTCAATCAAAGAATGAATAGAGAAAATGTAGTACATTTATACAGTGTAATACTACCCATCAATTAAAAACAAAGACATCAAAAATGGACCTAAAAAGTATCATCATGAGTGAGGTAATTCAAACCCAGAAAGACACGCTTGGTATGTACTCATAAGTGGATATTAGCCAGAAAATTTAGAATAATCACACTATAATCCACAGACCCAAAGAAGCCAAGTACAAAGGAGGTCTCAAGGGAGGATGTTTGAATCTCACTCAGAATGGGAAATAAAATAGACATCAGAAGTATATGGAGTGATGCAACTGGATTGGAGGTCAGGTAGAGAGGAGAACGCAGTAGGGATCAGGGTTGAAAAGGGATGGAGGGGGATGTGGAAGGCAGTATAGGGCTTGGAGAGAGAACAGAAAACAGTAGGATGGGGAAAAGGAGAGGCTTTTGGGAGTCTTGAGGGTTATACTAGCTGAAAGTCTAAGCTGACGGTGGATACAGAGACCCACATATCCACATCCTGTAGTCAGGCATGACTTCCATTATTTGGAGGGAGATATTAACCCATCCACAAAATTTTCGACCAAAAATCTGTCCTTCATTCATGATATGCAGGGATAAAAATAGAACATGGTTGAAGGAATGGCCAACTAATAATTGGCCCAACTTGAGACCCATCCCATGGAAAAGAGCCAACCCCTGACACTTTTAATGATACTATGCTACGGTTGGAGGCATTAGCCTAGCATAACTGTCTTCCAAGAGTCATCATCAAGTAGCTAATGCAATCAGATGCAGAGACCAACAGCCAAACCTTAGGGAGAGATCAGAGAACCTTGTTGAGGAATAGCAGGATGGAATGAAGGAACCAAAGTAGTCAAGGACACCAGAAGAAGACATAAAGAATCAAAAACAAAAAACAAAAACAAAAAACCCTTCTCCTCATCCTCACCAGCATCTGCTGTCATCTGTGAGGTGGAATCTCAGGGTTGTTTTGATTTGCATTTCCCTGAAGATTAAGCTTGTTGAACCATTTTTTAGGTGCTTCTCAGCCATTTGGTGTTGCTCAGTTGAGAATTCTTTGCTTAGCTCTGTACCCCATTTTTAATAGGGTTATTTGGTTTTTCTGGAGTCTAATTTCTTGATTTCCTTATATATATATTGAATATCAGTCCCCTATTATATTTAGGATTGGTAAAGATCTTTTCCCATTCTGCTAGTTGCCTTTTGGTTTTATTGGCAGTGTCCTTTGCGTTACTGAAACTTTGCAATTTTATGAGGTCCCATTAGTAGATTCTTGATCGTACAGGACAAAACATTGGTGTTCTGTTCAGGAATCTTTCCCTTGTGCCCATATCTTCGAGGCTCTTCCTCACCTTCTCCTCTATAAGTTTCAGTGTCTCTGGTTTTATGTGGAGTTCTCCTCCATTGATCATGGGACTGCAAGCTGGTACAACTACTCGAGAAATCAGTTTGGCGGTTCCTCAGAAAATTGGACATAGTTCTCCTGGAAGATTCAACAATACCACTCCTGGGCAAATATCAAGAAGATGCTCCAACCTGTATCAAGGACACATGCTCCACTATGTTCATAGCAGCCTTATTCATAATAGCCAGAAGACGGAAAGAACCCATATATCCTTCAACAGAGGAACGGATACAGAAAATGTGGCACATCTACACAACGGAGTACTACTCAGCTATTAAAAACAATAAATTTATGAAATTCTTAGACAAATGGATGGTTCTGGAGGATATCATCTTGAGTGAGGCAACCCAATCACAAAAGAACACACATGATATGCACTCACTGATAAGTGGATAATAGCCCAGAAGCTCAGATTCCTTCTTAGAAGGGGGAACAAAATACCCATGGAAGGAGTTACAGACACAAAATTTAGATTAGAGACTAAAGAAATGATCATCCAGAGACTGCCCCACTTGGGGATCCATCCCATAAACAACCTCCAAATTCAGACACTATTGCAGATGCCAACAAGACCCTTTTGACAGGAGCCTGATATAGCTGTCTCGTGAGGGACTCTGCTAGTGCCTGGAAAATACAGAAGTGGATGCTTACAATCATCCATTGGATGGAGCATACGGTCCCCAATGAAGGAGATAGAGAAAATACCCAAGGAACTGAAGGGGTCTGAAGCCCCATAGGAGGAACATTAATATGAACTAACCAGTACCCCCAGAGTTCCTTGGAACTAAACCACCAATCAAAAAAGAAACACGTGGTGGAACTTGTGGTTCTAGCAGTATATGTAGCAGAAAATGGCCTAGTTAGTCATCAATCGGAGGAGAGGCGCTAGGTCCTATGAAGGTTCTATGCCCAAGTATAGGGGAATGCCAAGTATAGGAGTGGGTAGGTTGGGGAGCATGGGGAGGATGGAGGGGATAGGAAATTGTCGGAGGGGAAACTAGGAAAGGGGATGACATTTGAAATGTAAATAAAGAAAATATCTAATAAAAAATGAAAAAACAGAGTCAAAAACCCTGAGGACATGGGAGCTCCTATTGACTAAAACATCATGAAAAGAGCATGCATGGGCTGGATCAAGGCCCCATTCACATTTGTAGCAGTTATCCAGTTTGATGTTCATGTGTAACCTCTAACAACAGGAGAAGGGGCTGCCTTTCGATCCCTTATCTATCCTTTGTGAAAAAGAATGGAGTTAGCCATGCTGCAAATTGATGAGTCAGGTAAGTTTGCTACACATATGGGACTATCTCTCTTCTGGTTTAAAGAAGTGAATAACGGAAGGAGAGTTTTGTTAGGGTGATACTGGAAGGAGAAGAGAGGGTCTGTAAGTGGGATGTAAAATGAGTAAATATATAAATTAATTAACAAAAGATGTTTAAAAAGGAAAGAAAGAAAGAAAGAAAGAAAGAAAGAAAGAAAGAGAATGAGAGAGAGAGAGAGAGAGAGAGAGAGAGAGAGAGAAGAAATTTGAAAGAATAAAGAATAGTCTCAAGCACAATATAGAAATCTGTTAACACTCTATTACCTAAACTAGATAATAACACAATGTCACAAATCAAAGAAAGAAACAGGCCAATAATCCTGGTGAACCTAAACTTAGAAATGTTCAATAAAACACTTGTGAAGATAATACAAACATGAAAAAGATTACCCACTGTAAAGTTAACAGAACATTGAGTCATCAGAGAGAACAGAGAACAGGGAAGCTTGACAGCATAACAAGAGTACTACCAAAACAGAGAACCTGAGTTTTAGCCACAAAACTCACATACTAGAAGGAGAGAACTAATGTCAGTAATGGTTATAGGAATCTCATGGAAGGCATATCATATAGTTTATAACATCCTGTGAAATCCATACTTTAAAGCCCATGCTTGTGAAATGCTGGCCTCAGGAATGACATGGTCATACACTTCTTGAACTATTAGCAGCTATAATTTCTCAAAGGGGTTGAACACAAGAGTGACCATCAATGTTTCATAATGAGAATAGGAAGGGCTCATGAAGCCATGTCTATTTGCAAGGTTTATAAACAGCTAATGGATGCTAGAAGGACAGCATCATGGAGTTCAAAGTATTTACAAACAGATATAGTTGCTCTGTTGCTAAGGAAGGCTGCTTGGGAGGCAATAGTCCTCACCAACTAGTGAACAGTTCATTGTTGGTGTGCATGAGAGAGATGTTTCTTTCACTGATATACAGGTATGCAGATACATATGTTCTTGTAGATGACCCCTTATTCATGCTCCTATAATTCACCCTTAATAAATCTACTATTTCATTGGCTAGAATTGTATCTTTGATTCTGTTATTGGTGCTCTATCTGAGATAAACAATTATTCACATATCCTCATAAGCTGTTGATAGAACACATGTATAAAGTATTTTTGGTAGTGCTTAGCAAAGTGTCCTAACATATATTATTACTATCATTGTTATTAAATTATATATTTGAATGTTTGGCACATTGGAGTAATTTAATGAAAACATGTATTGCTGCTGCCTTCTGGCTTTCTTGTTAGCCCTTTTTGTTTAGTAGCTATTCTAGTTTGGTTTCTGGTACTGTGATAATACCCTCTGAATAAAAGCAACTTAGAGCAAGAATGAGTGTATTTACCTTTCACTTCAGATCACAGTAAATCTCTTCCACTCTGGTCAGGGCTTTACCACTACAAGCCCCCAGAGCCCACATACACAGTGACAAAGGTCCCCCAACAAGCCACGCCTACTCCAGCAAGGACAAACCTAAATGCTGCCAATATGGATGCACCAAGCATATGTTTTTAATTAGGTACTTTCTTCATTCACATCTCAAGTGCTATCCCAAAAGTCACCCACACCCTCCCACCCCAATCCCCTACCCACACACTCCCACTTCCCAGCCCTGGTGTTCCCCTGCACTGAGGCATATAAAGTCTGTAAGACCAATGGGCCTCTCTTTCCACTGATGGCCGACCAGGCAATCCTCTGATACATATGCAGCTAGAGACACGAGCTCCAGGGGGAACTGGATACTTCATATTGTTGTTCCACCCATAGGGTTGCAGATCCCCTCAGCTCCTTGGGTACTCTCTCTAGCTCCTTCATTGGGGGCCCTATGATCCATCCACTTCTGTGAGCATCCACTTCTGTGTTTGCGAGGCCCCAGCAAAGTCTCACAATAGACAGGTATACCAGGGTCCTTTCAGTAAAATCCCTCTAGTGTATGCAATGGTGTCCACATTTGGAGGCTGATTAGGGGATGGATCCCCGGATATGGCAGTCTCTAGAAGGTCCACCCCTTCCTCTCAGCACCAAATTTCGTCTCTGCAACTCCCTCCATGGGCATTACGCTCCCATTCTAAGAAGGGGCAAAGCATCCACACCTTGGTCTTCATTCCTTCTGAGTCTCATGTGCTTTGCAAATTGTATCCTATGTCGTGGGTATTCTAAGTTTCTGGGCTAATATCCACTTATCAGTGAGTACATATCATGTGAGTTCTTTTGTGATTGGGTTAACTCACTCAGGATGATGCCCTCCAGGTCCATCCATTTGCCTAGGAATTTCATAAATCCATTCTTTTTAATAGCTGAGTAGTACTCCATTGTGTAAATGTTCCACATTTTCTGTATCCATTCATCTGTTGAGGGGCATCTTGGTTCTTTCCAGCTTCACCTACTATAAATGAGGCTGCTATGAACATAGTGGAACATGTGGGTGTCTTACCAGTTGAAACATCTTCTGGATATATGCCCAGGGTAGGTACTGCGGGATCCTTTGGAAGTACTATGTCCAATTTTCTGAGGAACCACCAGAATGATTTCCAGAGTGGTTGTACAAGCTTTCAATCCCACCAACAATGGAGGAGTGTTCCTCTTTCTCCACATTCTCGCCAGCATCTGCTCTCATCGGAATATTTGATCTTAGCCATTCTGACTAGTGTGAGGTAGAATCTCACAGTTGTTTTTATTTGCATATCCCTGATGATTAAGGATGCTGAACATTTTATCAGGTGCTTCTCAGCCATTCAGTATTCCTCAGGTGAGAATTCTTTGTTTAGCTCTGAGCCCCATTTTTAATGGGGTTATTTGATTTTCTGAAGTCCACCTTCTTGAGTTCTTTATATATATTGGATATTAGTCCCCTATCTGATTTAGGATAGGTAAAGATCCTTTTCCAATCTGTTAGTGGCCTTTTTGACTTATTGAAAGTGTCTTTTGCCTTATAGAAGCTTTGCAATTTTATGAGGTCCCATTTGTCGATTCTTGTGCTGTCGACAGCACAAGCTATTGCTGTTCTATTCAGGAATTTTCCCCCTGTGCCCATATCTTCGAGGCTTTCTCCCACTTTCTCCTCTATAAGTTTCACTGACTCTGGTTTTATGTCGAGTTCCTTAATCTACTTAGATTTGACCTTAGTACAAGCAGATAGGAATGGATGAATTAGCATTCTTATACATGTTAACTGCCAGTTGTGCCAGGACCATTTGTTGAAATGCTGTCTTTTTTCCATTGGATGGTTTTAGCTCTCTTTTCAAATATCAAGTGATCATAGGTGTGTGGGTTCATTTCTGGGTCTTCTATTCTATTCCATTGGTCTACTTGTCTGTTGCTGTACAGGTACCATGTAGTTTTTATCACAATTGCTCTGTAGTTCAGCTTTAGGTCAGACATAGTGATTCCACCTGAGGTTCTTTTATCCTTGAGGAGAGTTTTTGCTACCCTAGGTTTTTTGTTATTCCAGATGAATTTGCAGAATGCCCTTTCTAATTCGTTGAACAATTGAGTTGGAATTTTGATGGGGATTGCATTGAATCTGTAGATTGCTTATGGCAAGATTCCAAATTTTACTATATTGATCCTACCAATCCATGAGGGTGGGAGATCTTTCCATCTTCAGAGATCTTCTTTAATTTCTTTCTTCAGACTTGAAGTTCTTATCATACAGATCTTTTACTTCCTTAGTTAGATTCATGCCAAGGTATTTTATATTATTTGTGAATATTGAGAAGGGTTGTTGTTTCCCTAATATCTTTCTCAGCCTGTTTATCCTTTGTGTAGAGAAAGACCATTGACTTGTTTGAGTTAATTTTATATCCAGCTATTTCACCAAAGCTGTTTATCATGTTTAGGAGTTCTCTAGTGTAATTTTTAGGCTCATTTATATAAACTATCATATCATCTGCAAAAATTGATATTTTGACTTCATCCTTTCCAATTTGTATCCACTTGATCTCCTTTTGTTGTCAAATTGCTCTGGCTAGGACTTCAAATACAATGTTGAATAGGTAGGGAGAAAGTGGACAGCCTTGTCTAGTCCTTAATTTTAGTGGGAATGCTTCCAATTACTCACTATTTACTTTGATGTTGGCTACTGGTTTGCTGGAGATTGCTTTTTGCATGTTTAGGTATGGGCCTTGAATTTCTGATCTTTCCAAGACTTTTATCATGAATGGGTGTTGGATTTTTTTAAATGTTTTCTCTGCATCTAACGAGATGATCATGTGGTTTTTGTCTTTGAGTTTGTTTATATAGTGGATTACATTGATGGATTTCTGTATATTAAACCTTCCCTGCATCCCTGGAATGAAACCTACTTGGTCAGCATGGATGGTTGTTGTGATGAGTTATTTGATTCGGTTATTGAGAATCTTATTGATTATTTTTGCATCTATATTCATCAGGGAAATTTTTCTGAATTTCTCTATCTTTGTTGGGTCTTTCTGTGGTTTAGGTATCAGAGTAATTGTGGCTTCATAGAACGAATTGGGTAGAGTCCCTTCTGCTTCTATTTTGTGGAATAGTTTGTGCAGAACTGGAATTAGATCTTCTTTGAAGGTCTGGTAGACCTCTGCACTAAACCCATCTGGTCCTGTTTTTTTTTTTTTTTTTGATGGGAGACTATTAATGACTGCTTCTATTTCTTTAGGGGATATGGGACTGTTTAGATCATTAACCTGATCCTGATTTAACGTTGGTACCTGGTATCTGTCTAGAAATTTGTCCATTTCATCCACGTTTTCTAGTTTTGTTGAGTATACCCATTTGTAGAAGGATCTGATGATGTTTTGGATTTCTTCAGGATCTGTTGTTATGTCTCCCTTTTTATTTCTGATTTTGTTAATTAGGATGCTGTCTCTGTGCCCTCTAGTGAGTCTGGATAAGTGTTTATCTATCTTGTTGATTTTCTCAAAAAACAGCTCCTCGTTTGGTTGATTCTTTGAATAGTTCTCTTTGTTTCCACTTGGTTCATTTTGCCCCTGAGTTTGATTATTTCCTGCTGTCTACTCCTCTTGGATGAATTTGCTTCTTTTTCTTCTAGAGCTTTTAGGTGTGTTGTCAGTCTGCTAGTGTGTGCTCTCCCCTGTTTCTTTTTTGAGGCATATATATCTATGTACATCTAGGTACATATATATCTATGTACCATGGCTTCCTTTCAATCCCCCTCTAAATCCTTACCCACTTTCTCTCAGAGCTTCATGTCTTCTGTTTTGTTAATGAAAATCCTCTTAGTAATGCTCTCACTTTGTCCCATAAGTTTGGGTATGTTGTGGCTTCATTTTTATTAAACTCTAAAAATTCTTTAATTTCTTCCTTCCTTACTTGACCAAGGTATCATTGAGAATAGTTTTGCTCAGTTTCCATGTAAATGTTTGGCTTTCTATTATTTATTTTGTTATTGAAGATCAGCCTTGGTCCATGGTGATCTGATAGGATGCATGGGACAATTTCAATATTTTGTATCTGTTGAGCCTTGTTTTGTGGCCAATTATATGGTAAATTTTGGAGAAGGTACCATGAAGTCCTGAGACGAAAGTATATCCTTTTGTTTTAGTTTAAAATGTTCTGCAGATATCTGTTATATCCATTTGTTTCATAACTTCTGTAAGTTTCACAGTGTCCCTGTTTAGTTTCTGTTTCCACAATCTGTCTGTTGATGAAAATTGCGTGTTGAAGTCTCCCACTGTAATTGTTTGTGGTGCAATGTGTTCTTTGAGCTTACTAAAGTTTCTTTAATGAATGTGGCTGCCCTTGCATTTGGAGCATAGATATTCAGAATTGAGAGTTCCTCTTGGAGGATGTTACCTTTAATGAGTATGAAGTGTTCCTCCTTGTCTGTTTTGATCACTTTGGGTTGGAAGTTGATTCTATTCGATATTATAATGACTACTCCAGCTTGTTTCTTCAGACCATTTGCTTGCAAAACTGTTTTCCAACCTTTCACTCTGAGGTAGTATCTGTCTTTTTCCCTGGGATGGGTTTCCTGTAAGCAGCAAAATGTTGGGTCCTGTTTGTATTGCCACTCTGATAGTCTATGTCTTTTTATTAGGGAATTGAGTCCATTGATATTAAGAGATATCAAGGAGAAGTATTTGTTACTTTCTATTATTTTTGTTATTAGAGTTGGCATTCTCTTTTTGTGGCTGTCTTCTTTTAGTTTTGTTGAAGGATTACTTTCTTGCTTTTTCTAGGGTATGGTTTCTCTCCTTGCATTTTTTTTTCTGTTATTTTCTTTGATGGGCTGGATTTGTGGAAAGAAAATGTGTGAATTTTGTTTTGTCATGTAATACTTTAGTTTCTCCATCTATGGTAATTGAAAGTTTGGCTGGATATAATAGCTGGGGTTGGCTTTTGTGTTCTCTGAATGTCTGTATAACATCTGTCCAGTATCTTCTGGCTTTCATAGTCTCTGGTGAAAAGTCTGGTGTAATTCTAATAGGCCTGCCTTTTATGTTCTTGACCATTTTCCCTTACTGCTTTTAATATTCTATCTTTATTTATTGTATTTTTTGTTCTGATTATTATGTGTTGGGAGGAATTTCTTTTCTGGTCCAGTCTATTTGCAGTTCTGTTGGCTTCTTGTATGTTCATGGGCATCTCTTTCTTTAGGTTTAGGAAGTTTTCTTCTATAATTTTGTTGAAGATATTTGCTGGCCCTTTAAGTTGAAATTCCTCATTCTCATCCACTCCTATTATCCATAGGTTTGGTCTTTTCATTGTGTCCTGGATTTCTTAGATGTTTTGAATTAGGATCTTTTTGCATTTCACATTATCTTTGATTGTTTTGCTGATGTTCTTGATGGAATGTTCTGCACCTGAGATTCTCTCTTCCATCTCTTGTATTCTGTTGCTGATGCTGGCATCTATGGTTGCAGATTTCTTTCCTAGGGTTTCTATCTTCAGTGTTGCCTCACTTTGGGTTTTCTTCATTGTTTCTACTTCCCTTTTTAGGTCTAGTATGGTTTTGTTCATTTCCATCACCTGTTTGGATGTGTTTTCCTGTTTTTCTTTAAGGACTTTAACTGTTTAGCAGTGTTCTCCTGCATTTTTTTAAGTGAGTTATTAAATTCCTTCTTGATGTCCTCTACCATCATTATGAGATTGCTTTTAAATCCGGGTCTAGCTTTTCGCATGTGTTGGGGTACCCAGGACTGGGTGAGGTGGGAGTGCTGTGTTCTGATGATGGGGATTGGTCTTGGTTTGTGTTAGTAAGATTCTTACATTTTCCTTTAGCCATCTGATAATCTCTGGATTTAATTGTTATAGTTGTCTCTGGTTAGAGCTTGTTCCTCTCCTGATTCTGTTAGCCTCTATCAGCAGACCTGGGAGACTAGCTCTCTCTTGAGTTTCAGTGGTCTGAGCACTCTCTACAGGCAAGTTCTTCTCTTGCAGGGAAGGTGGACAGATATCTGGTGTTCGGACCTGCCTCCTGGCAGAAGATGAAAGTCTGAATCAGGGCCTGTCCCAGAAGCTGTTAGCTTCTGTAGTCCACACTCTCACCTGTGCAGCCTAGTCTCAAAGGGATCCTGGAACTAAGATGGCTGCCCCAGGTGCTCTGGCAAAACCTTCCTGTACGGGGAGGACATTTGTCCTCTGGCAATGAAGGTGGCCGGATATCTGAAGACCGAAATGGGGTCTGCCTCAGATGTTTTCCTCTAGGAACCTTAGGGGTGTCCTCCGCCTCCTCGCCTAGGTGATCTGGTGCTGGCACCAACTGGAAGGGACTTGTGACCCTGGTCAGGCCAAGTTTACTGCTTCCCTAATGCTGTCTCAGGACCTGCACGATTGGAATAGAACAGATGTGTTTCACTTACAGGTGGCCCTAAGATTGTGTGGAGATTCCTCTAGGGACCTTGGGGGGGGGGGGTTCTGCTGACTCTGGGCCCAAGGTGCTTCCCTAATGCTGTCTCAGGTCCCGTGAGATTGCAATGGAACAGAAGTAGTGCTCCACTCAACGGTGGTCCTAAGATTTCGTGGAGAGTCATCTAGGAACCTTGGGGGTGTCCGCCGATTCTGATCTCAAGGTGACCTGGTGCTGGCACCAACCTGAAAGGACTTGTGACCCTGGTCAGGCTGTTTTTTCTGCTTCCTTTATGCTGGTCCTGTGCGATTGGAATGGCACAGAAGATGTGTTCCACTCACCGGTAGTCCTAAGATTACGTGGAGAGTCCTCTTGGGACCTTGGGGGTTTCTGCTGACTCCGCACCCAAGGTGACCCGCACCAAGAATATTTAAACTAGCACAATTCATTACTTGAGTCCTTGTCAATTTTTATATTTTCACCATGACCACAAAGCCAGTTACCCTCATTTTCTCTACCTCAAAATATAATATCTATGGTCATGATTAGACTATCTGTGTCCATTTAAACTTTATATGTTGAAATCATATCCACCCATCTTAGATGATAGTACAGTGAGTTGGGTCTTTGAGAGATATAGAGGTCATGAGGGACTAACTCTCACAAACAGGATCAAAGCTTTTATAAATATAACACTGATAATATGCCCACTTCTTTTCCAGTAGAAGGATGCAGTAAAAAATAACATTACTGAACTGCAGGTCTTCAGTAGATACTCAAATTGGACAAATTGTAAAAATTTCAGGACCTGGCAATTGGTATCTTTTGACTGTAAGCCATCTGCATGATCTGGTCTGGTGCTGGGACATCAAACAGAAGCTCAGACAATGAATGGTTAGTCTCTATAATTGTTACTTTTCTCACTGTTCAGATCAAATACTAGACAAATCAATTACAAGATGCGGTGTATATTTTAGCTCAGTATTACAAGATATATCATTATATAGAAAAAGCATAAAGGTGGGACCATAAGATGGCTGGGCACAGTTTGTCCCCAGTCTACAGAAAGTGGAGACATGCATGTATGTGCTCATAGCACTTTCTTTTTTAATATCAATTTGAATCTCAGCCAATAAAATAATAACATCAACACTTAGGTAGAATATTTCAAACTTATTTATTTCAATCCAGAGACATCTTCACAGATATTCCAGATACATATTGTACTGTCTAGTTTTGTGTGTCAACTTGACACAGGCTGGAGTTATCACAGAGAAAGGAGCTTCAGGTGGGGAAATACCTCCACGAGATCCAGCTGTAAGGCATTTTCTCAATTAGTGATCAAGTGGGGAGGTCCCCTTGTGGGTGGTTCCATCTCTGGGCTGGTAGTCTTGGGTTCTATAAAAGAGCTAGCTGAACAAGCCACGGGAAGCAAGCCATTAAGTAACATCCCTCCATGGCTCTGTATCAGCTCCTGCTTCCTGACCTGCTTGAGATCCAGTCCCGACTTCCTTTGATGATGAACAGCAGTATGGAAGTGTAAGCCAAATAAACCCTTTCCTCCCCTACTTGCTTCTTGGTCATGATGTTTTGTCCAGGAATAGTAACCCTGACGAATACACTTATCTTCTAGGTAATTCCATAATCATCCAGGAAGACAATTGCTATTAATCATAATAAACTCCCAATGCATCAGTGCTGGAGCAACAACTAGAGTTAGATTGTATCAGAATGGTTTCAACTTCATCAGATATTTAAAATTCTGATAGAACCAATAAGAAATAGTCACTCTCAGGTAAGATCTATTTAAAAGAAGTAGGTTACTTGGTACAAAACTTTGAAAGAGGTATTTTTTCCACTATAATTTTCTCTCTCACACTGGTCCTTGGCCACTTGGAACTGAGTAGGCTCTCCAGTACAAAGCCCCTATCTACCATCGTGATATTGTGCATCATAAGCAAGACATTGAATACTAGACTTAGCAGTGAGTATGAATACTAGGCTTAGAAGTGAGTATAAGCACTGTTAGTTGTTTCTTAACCTGGTCTTCTGGAGGGAGTAGCTAGACTCCCAACCTCAGAAAATAAGAGAAACAAAAGGCCAAGGATGTGGAAGAAAACCATAGTCACAGAAATTGACTGAAAGCTTAGGGATAATAATCAAACCAGAAAACCTGGCCTCATATTGTGCAGGAAGTGCCAAAGATGCAGTTGTCACAGCTACTTCTCAGGCTGAAGGTAAGTTTTCCTGTGAGCAGTGAGTATTGATTCATCTATGTTCCTGTATGCATCTTATAGTCCTGTATGTTAACAAGTGTACTAACTCACTAAAATAGAGTTGAGTGAAAGTGTTTCTTTGGTTTTATCACCAGTTACTTCTGGGTGAAAAAAGATGTATATTCATGTTTCCCCAGAAAAGGTTTCATAGTCATTTTGAAATAGACTCTATTTTTCTAGTGATTAAATTTGTCCAAATAAATCTTTAATAAACTAGCCATTTCAACCACTATATTTCAATTTTCAATATTGTTTGTTATTAGCTATATGTTCTAGGAATTTGAAGACTAAAAGATTGATAATACTCACTGAATCATATTGAGATACTGAATTTCTAGCATTGACTACTTCTACCTTATTAAAATACCAAGGGGCGAAAATAGAGACACACCTGTACCAAGCAACCACCCACAACGATGCTTTGGCAAGTTGTTCCTTATTTGATTGAATATAGTTGTTTTAATTTACACTTAATTATGCAAAAAAATAATGTGACCTTGCTCTTAATATAAAGCTTCTAGCTTGCATGGGATTCTTGGACTTGATCAACTATCTCAGAATGTTCATTAATTTTGCTATGAGGTAAATCTCAACTTAAAGCTAAAGGTGACTTAAATGGCACTGCCGCTTCAGAGCATTTAAGAGTGCTCATGAATTAATGAGCTTAGTGGCATTGATTCTATAAGTAGAAAAAGAGTGACATTCCACTTTTCCTCATTCACAGTCTGGCACACCAGTCCTTTCTCAGGCCAAAGTTCACAGTGCATTAAGAAAGGCATTGGGTTATAAGTTTCCAAATGAGTTGGTGTTATTATTTTAAATGTTAATCATACATAGTAAAAGCACTTGGACTACTTCCCAAAATAATATAATCCTAGCAGAATGAGCATGCCAAAGAATAAAGAAATAGGACTAAAGACTTTAGCTCATTTCTTCCTTCATATTTGTGAGTTTAGCCTGCTCAGAAAATATAAACTAATTCCTTAAGCAGTTTCTTAACTTTGACCCTTCTCTGAAAACAAACAAGCCAGCAAATGAACAAAAACAATAACAACAAAAAACCTACAGCAACAAAACAGTGAAAATTTAATAGGGAAATAAATTGAACTAAATATGTAAAATGAAAGTTAAATCCTCCCTCAATGTTTCATCCATATTTTGGAGAAAGATTTTGGCATAGAAGTCATGCTCTACTGGAATACTAGTACTCAATGAGAACTAATTGTCTTTAAATCAATACTGACAGCATTTTTTTTTAAACTGGCTATAACAGCTGGAGAGATGGGTCAAAGTCTGAGCTCATTTTAACAAGAATGCCCAATATAGAATGTGTAGTCACCAAAAAGTAGAACTGTTTGATCGGGTTAGAAGGATTAGGAGGTGCTGCCTTGTCGTAGGAAGTGTGTAATAGAAGTGGGGCATTGCAGTGTCAAAACCCATTCCACAGTCTGTCTCACACTCAATTCCTAAGAAATAGGAAATAGAGCTTAACTACTAATCCATCTCCATGCTTCTTCACTTGATGACAATATACTAAGTCTCTGAAACTGGAAGCAAGCTCCCAATTCCCAATTATATACTTACATTTATAAGAGTTTCCTTGGTCATGCTGTCTATTCAAAACAATAAAATGGTGACTAAGACAAAGGAGTTGGTACTAGAGACTGGGGTATGGCTCTAACAGGCCTGACCATTTTCTCTGTTGGAAAAACATGGAAGACTTTGGGACCCTGGACTATAAAAGATGTTGCACACATTAGGTGAGATTTAATTAGCCATTCTAGTAGTACCATAGAATGAATGCAGTGGGAAATCTCAGCTGTGAGTATCCAGCAAAAGAAATTTCAGAGAAGAATATCAATAAGTGTCCTAGAAATCATTCCTGTGATTGTTGGGAAAAAAAGAGTAGCTACTTTCTACCCTTGTCTGAAAAATCTGCTTGAAGCTAAGTTGAAGAATGTTGGACTGATGGTATTGGTAGTAGAGATATCAAGAGGTTTTGTTTGTTTGTTTGTTTTTGTTTTTTTTTTGTATTTATGAGATTTTTATTGGATAATTCATTTTTTTGTATTTCAAATGTTATCCCCTTTCCTGGATTCCCCTGTAGAAACCTCCTACCTCATCCTACCTTCCCCTGCTTCTATGAGTGTGCTCACCCACCCACCCACTCCTGTCTCCCTACACTGGGGATTCAGGCCTTCTTAGGACCAAGGGCTCCTCCTCCCATTGATGTCAGACAAGGCCACTCTCTGGTACATCTGTGGCTGGAGTCATGGGTCACTCCATATGTACTGTTTGGTTGGTGGTTTAGTTCCTGGGAGCTCTGGGGGGTGGGGTCTGGTTGGTTGACATTGCTGTTCTTCCTATGGGTTGTAAACCCCTTCAGCTCCTTAAGTCCTTTCTCTAACTCCTCTATTTGGGATCCCACACTCAGTACAATATTTGGCTGTGAGCATCTGCATCTGTATTTGTCAGAGCCTCTCAGGGGACAGCTATATCAGGCTCCTGTCTGCAAGCATTTGTAGGCATCCACAATAGTGTCTGTGTTTGATGTTTGTATATGGGATGGATCCCCAGGTGGGGTAGTCTCTGGATGGCCTTTTCTTCTGTGTCTGCTCCACACCTTGACTCTGTCTTTCCTCCCTTAAGTATTTGTTCCCCCTTCTAAGAAGGACTGAAGCATGCACACTTTGGTTTTCCTTTGTCTTGAGCTTCTGAAAGTATAATGTAAAAACAAAATTCTAGGCCTTTAGGCCCAGGCTTAGGAATGTGACCTCTGTGACTTAATGCTCCAAGGTATGCTAATCAGATAGCGACATTCCTCCACCCACCAGCTTCCTGGGTTCAAAGAGTGTTCATTCAAAGAAAGTCACCCTGACCATTACCAGAAACTGCCATGCAAATGTTCTATTGTTAGGGGCTCTTAGAAACTGAGAGTTAACCAGAACAATTACCAGGTATTCTTTGTGACTCTTGTGACTTTGCACTTCCTTGTGACTCTTAACTGGTATGGACCTCCCCACTTCCTTGTTGTGGTTTCTTCCTTTAAATACCCCCTTATACAGCTACTCGGGGCGCCACAGTCCTCTACCCCTGAGTGGTGTATGACCTTGGGCCCAGAGGGCTCTTGAATAAAAATCCTCTTGCAAGTTGCAGCAAGACCGTATCTTGTGGGTGATTTTGGGGTGTCTCCTCTCCTGAGTCAGAACGTGGGGGAGTCCTCACGTTGTGGGTCTTTCACTTCATGTAGTCTGTGAATTGTATCTTAGGTATTCCCAGCTTTTGAGCTAATATCAGCGAGTGCATACCTTGTGTGTTATTTTGTGACTGAGTTACCTCACTCAGAATGATATTTTCTAATTCCATCCATTTGCCTGGGGATTTCATGAATTCATTGTTTTTAATAGCTGAGTAGTACTCCATTGTGTAAATGTACCACATTTTCTGTATCTATTCCTATGTTGAGGAACGTCTGAGTTCTTTTCAGCTTCTGACTATTATAAATTAGGTTGTTTATATGGAATGTGTCACATGGTTATTAGTGGTAACTCTTATGCAGATCTACAATGAAACAAAAAACAAACTAGAGAAAAAGAAATAGGAAGTATACAATTTGGGAGGAAAAAAAAAGAGGAAAAGGGAAATTTATGAAGCTAAGTCCTGTTCTAAAGAAGAAAAAATTTAAAGAATAACCTTATGTTAATGAAGTGGTGACCTTAGGAAAAGTTGCCACCCAGTTAAGCTTCCAACTTGTTGAAGGAAAATAAGGGAAAATTAAAGACTGGAGGAAACTATCAACAACAGAAACCTGATGCAAATGTATTTGAAAGAGGGGCCAAGTGTTGGCCATATCAAGCAGCAGAACTTGGAAGCTTTGGTCAAGTGGTTCTGCCATTAGAGTCAAGAATACAAGAAATGTGGTTATGGATATTTCTTCCTTCCTAAGGAAACCTTCTGAGGGCAAGAGGGTGCCAAGCATTGAGGTTCACAGAAATCATTACATTATGTAAAGCCTGGTTTATCTTGGAGTCTCAGAGATTCCAAAGTCATGGAAAACCTGCAGAAAGGTGCACCAAATTGGAGTGAGCAACTTTTCAAGAGAGAAAAAAAATATTACAGTCTAAATATCTGGAAAGAGATGGAATTTCAAAGAGCACTTTGACATCAGACATGAATTTGCAAAGCTTGGAATTTGCCCTGATAGTGTTTGTTGCTGGGGACAGCATACAATGATAGGGACTACTTAGAGTTGGCTGGGATGGAAATATCTCAATAGATCCTGGCAGCTCTTTGTAAAAAACAGTCGTTTCGATTTCTCCTAACCTTAGCCCTGGACAAAGACTGTATATATTTCATTTGTGCATGACTGCTTTTCAGTTTGTCTTGGTGTGCATATTTATTCTATTATATCTGACCTTCTTACTTCTTTCTCCTTCTGCTCTGGTGAATTCTGTGAAACTAGATGTTCCTTCATGTACTGATTTTTAAACAATTAAAAACTGAGACATGGCACACAGCACAGCACAGTACTTAATGGCCCAATAGTTTGCTGTGTGTTTTCATCTAATAAACAATGCAGTAACTGCACAATCGTAGTACCACTTTAATGCTTGACTTGCAAAGAATGTTTGAAGAAATTATTAGAAAAATGTAATAGATCCAACACTGGGACCGCAAGAAAGGAAAAAATTATTAAAGTTATGAAATAAGTGTTGCATCACATTTGAGAGTGTATAAGAATGTGTAAAATCTTATATTAGTAAAATTAAGTCAAAACGCTGGGACTCGTAGGGGAGTCATTGTAAGTAATGTGCTGAAGCAGAAAGCTAGCGTAACTATTCAGTTAAGGGTTAACTTGATTCTTTCTAGCCATGGCCTGACAGCTTTGTCCACATCATTTATCATTAGAGCTTCACAAGGAAATGCAAGTAGCTTAGCTCAGAGCTCTAGGCTTTGAAGTATAATAAGTTAAAGTTTAAATAATGATAAGTTTACAATTATTATTTTGGCAATAGGCCTGGGAATAGGAAGCTTGAAACTTTGGGGAACAATTGTAATTCCTGATTCTTTGTGGGACCTGGTTATCCTTTTGAATTTAATTTAGCAATGATTATACAATGTCTTTCTTTTACCTGCTTTTGGAGTATCAGTAAAAGACTGGGGAAAGAGAAAGGCAAGAGAGTGAGTAGAGAGCAT
This sequence comes from Mus caroli, assembly GCF_978045245.1. Lineage (NCBI taxonomy): Eukaryota > Metazoa > Chordata > Mammalia > Rodentia > Muridae > Mus > Mus caroli. The sequence goes on along the minus strand of NW_028227256.1, from coordinate 109,432,217 downwards.
ATAGAGAGTGAGTGAGGAGTATGTGAGGTGAATATGGAGAGTGAATGAAGAATGAGAGAGAGAGAGAGAGAGAGAGAGAGAGAGAGAGAGAGAGAGAGAGAGAGAGCAAGCATGAGAAGAGCATGTGAAGTGTGAATAAAGAGAGAATGTGAAGAGTAAGTGAGGAGAGAATGTGAAAAGTGAGTGAAGAGAGAGTATGTATGAGTGAATGAAAAGTGCATGTGGTGTGTGTGTGAGATGTGTGTGAATTGTTTGTGTGAGAGTAAAAGGGGAATGAACAGAGGTGTGTGTGTACATGAGAGTTCACGAAAAGAAAAGCACATAGGAGAAAAGCAGAAAGCACAAGAGAATGCAGAGTGTGTGCAGCCTCAAATTGTGAATGAATGAGAGAGGAGAACAGAGAATGAGAGAGAAGAGAGAGAAACTTTAAGCCTTAAAAAATTGCCTGTCAGCTTGTACCCAAAAAGGTATTTATTTATTTTTATATTTATTATGTGCCTTCAGATATCCCTGCTTCTTGTTTAGAACTCTGATTATGTGTCAAGGCTGGACCCAGACAGTTTGTACTAGTTTCAGTACCAAGTTTTTGCACATCCTCTCTTCTGTTTTGGAATAGAGATGTACATACTGTGCCATTGTATGTTGAAAATATGTAATCTGCTTTTTGATCTTGATTTTATGGAGGGATTAGAGTTAAGAGATTGCCATGAATTTCAGAAGCCAATTTGAAATAAGCAAATAAATCTATTTTTTTTTTAATTTACCCTTGTCTACTTTACTTCCCTATAGCAATATTCTGAAAGAAAATTATAGATGAGCTTACATCAATCTGTACACACAGACAGACACACACACACACACACCATTGATTATCTAAAAAGAGGAAGTCAGGTTGTTCCAAAAACCATGTCTCAATATAATAACAGTTTCATAACAACAGAATAAATAGTTAAGTCTTTTTAAAACACACTAGTTTTAAAAAACTAGTATGCATCAGGTTGGCAGTTATACCAAAGTAGGGAAACCTCTGATCCTACCATCTGATGACTTTTTTTTCATGTTTTTGGTGATATAAACTAGGGTCTCCTAAACTGTTCACAAGGACATTTGGTCACACATGTATATTGGCCACAGATAGCTATGAAGGGAACTAAATATAGGCTTTCTATTGAATAATCTTATGTCTGGTTAACTTCAGAGTTTGAACTATTTTTATTTGTAATGGTTTTAACACTAATTTTAAAATATTTTGTTAAAAAATGTTTAAAAGCAGCTCTAGATAATTTTGGCTACCAACCTGTGATACATTAGTTGTCCAAAAATTATTCAATTAGTCTTAGAATTGTTTAAGAGAAGGATGCCTTTTGTTCTGGAAACTTAGCTCCAATGTGTTATACAGCTTATTTGCTGATGGCCCAACCCCTTTATCTTTGGTGTTTATATTCTTTGAACATGCTACAACTTTCATGTATTGAAAATTGATCTCCAATATCACAAAATTAACAAACAGATTCTCAATTGTAAGTGACTATGAGCTACCAACACAGATTTAGGATACTCCAAAAATCATGTCCCAAACTAGTCACAGAAAAGAGATGACTGGGTTATAAGTTCAGAGCATCTAAGCAAATTAATATTGCTCGTTATTTGAGGATTAGGCTAGTTAGATAGAGAGAAAAATGTTAAATGCTCAATACCACCATGTGCCTTAGCTTTTGTATGTGGTTTATAAACCTTTATGTTCCACTGAGTTATGGTTTAGCACAAAGGCCCTCAACAGTAATCATACTAAGTCTTTCACTTGACAAATTTTAGAAGAGTGAACTAACAAACAACACTTCTTCCAAATTATCCCAACTTTTGTAGTCTTATAGCAGCATAAGTTGACAAGAAAAATGGACAAAAAGACAGTTTATTATTATTTTACTGGCATTGTAGCAAAAACTTGAAGCACATATATAATCCCAGGCTGATACTTGTATGAAAGCTTCTACCTTGCTGCCAGAGAAATATTCCAATCTACAGTGTGGATGCAAATCAAGCAGTGACCATGCTGATAGAGGCTCAGGGAGGATATTGATAAGTGCATTTGTAAGATTAATGTGGCCTCTTGGGGTGAACCATGGCACTGGATTTCTACATATTACTAATATGAGGCTGAGGAAACTAATCCATTTTTAAGTCAGACTCTTTCAACACTCCAACTTTTCACCTAGTTCTGTAATGCAGGCCTCTGCATATAACAACCTACCTGCTGGACTGCCTGTTTCCCGCACTCAAGGGAAAAAACAAAACAAAACAAAACAAAACAAGTCTGAGCAGGAGATCCGGGCCATATCCCAAAGCAACATCCAATCAGGAGGACCTGATTTGTTTTGTTTGTTTGGTTGGTTGGATGGTTGTTTGTTTTTTGTTTGTTTTTATAAGAAGGAAGGAAGGAAGGAAGGCAAGCCCAAGCAAGTCAATTACTAATAGAAAAAAACCTGGCCTTCAGCCTTTAGGCTCAAGTAATGGAATTTCCTAGCCACCTAACCTGAAGCAAGGACAATGGGGTCAACAGCAATTTCTAGACTTACTCAGTTGCTCCCTTAGTAACAGTTCCCAGGCCTCCACCTGGTAACTCTGGTAGTAAGTTTCCAGCCTTCCTACCTCTGTAATGGAACAGCCTTAAAGGCACCAGATTAATATAGAGGTCACCTACCCTGGTATTCCTTAATGTGTTTTAAATAAGGCTTGCAAGTTCACTTGCCTACTGTTCTATGTTGGTAATGAGAGAGCCCAGAATGCTGGACTTCTGACGGATAAAACATCTTTGCATTTACATACTATTTGAGTCTGGAGTGTGATTCTTCAGCAAATTGTGTACCCTTTCAACATTCATATCAGTATGCAAATGATGGGGAATAGTAAGTTAATAGACCAATCTCTACCATGATTGTTGAAGCATATCTGAGTATTATTTTTACATGTACATGAAATTGTAATTAGTTTTAACACCACTCATCCCTGTGCAGAAATTTCTTCACCACAAAATTTTGTAAAATTAATCTGTAGCATCTGGGTTTCCTTTGTCTTTCTGTGATACAAAATGGGGTAGATCATATTGGGTGCTGATATTACTTTTAGATATAATGATCCAGAAAAGTAAAGCATTTAACTTTTGATACATCAAACTGATGAAAACCAAGGGATGCCTTTGGAAAAGCTATAATGAAGGGCTTTAAAAGTGTGTGTGTGTGTGTGTGTGTATGTACATATACCAAAGTTTGTCCTCATATTTTTTCTCAATTACTCTCTAACTTAATTTTTGAGAAAAGATCTCTCCCTAAACCTGGAACTAACTGATTTTGCTTAAATAGCTGTCATGGGAACCCCACAGATCTTGACAGCCTAGCTTCCCCAGTGTTGGAAGTATGTAGCTGTCTAGCAGCTACAGAGAACTGGGTACATGAAAGGGAGGCTGGAAATGAAAAAGGACAGGTAGGAGAGAGATGGATGAAGGCAAGACAAAAGTTTCTGATCAAGGCTCAAATTTAATATTCAGCTCTTCATTTATATAGGGAAAGCCCAAAGACCCATCCTTTGTTTCAGCTGGAATACGTTGCAAAACAAGTTCAGAAAGCAGTCTGCTCCTGTAGGAAATTGCAATTGCAGCAAGGCAGAAGACTTTCACCTAAGTTGAAAGACTCTACCCTAGGTTGGCTAGGTTGAGAGAGTACCATCTGGGGCAAACAATTAAGATCTGTTTAGCCTGCTCAAGGTTGGGGATGGGGCACAATTTCCCCCCTACCCTTTTTTTTGTTTTTGTTTTAAAGATGAGCTGGACTGGGGCACAGGATTTACTTGTTTTCTATGATCCTGTCTAGGGAATAGACTGGCTAGGCAGCCATGTCTGTCTTAGGCACTTTTCTATAATGCTCCTTCTTACCTGTCATGGAGGACAAACACAGCTTTTTGGTGTTTGTCTTAGGTAGATAGGAGCTCAAGGATGCTGTTTCCCATCCCTGATTATTGGCCTTCAAAAGCACACTCTTTCCCATTTAGACCAAACCCATGAAGGACATATGAATATGTATGAAGGACATATGAATATGCATTCAATGCATTTCTTTATAGCTATGAATAACTGCCATGGTGAATAGCTGAGCTTACTGAAAGCAATCCTGTGTGAATGCAACACCACTGTTAAAAGTGTCAAGATTAAAGTTGTCTGTGGAAATGTCCCAGGTATTCAATTCAGCTGATAATAGGCAAAAATCAAACACAAAGTCTGGCCACCAGGTATATGGTTGGGGGCAGGAGGGAGGTGAGAATTGATAGAAAGCACTCACTCTCCAGTAAGAGTGGAGACTATGCTCCAGGTTAACTCAGCTGGTTGATAGGGATTTTGAGTCATTTTCATCCTTGGTGTTATAATCATTAGAAAGCTCAGGATCTGTGTCCACTTGGCGAACCAATCTTTCCGGCAGCCAGCCATTAGGCTCCATTTTCTTATTGTGAAAAAACAGAAAGAACCTTGCCCCAATATTAAATACCTGATCAGTATCATGCCCTATGCTAGTAAGTAGATCTTTCCATTATACCTAGGCATAAGTATGTCTAGTTGTAGGGAGTCATAGACACTAAGCAGAGAGTTCTTTGGCATCCAAATTTAATTTTTTTTTAAAATAAAAAGAGCATGATTTAAATAATGTGGTGTATGGGGATATAACTCCCCCCTTTTTTGTTTTTTTTGTTTTGTTTTGTTTTGTTTTCTTTTTAGAAGATATTGTTATAAAGTTCCACAATATCTGGTCCATGATAATTTTAGAGAATCCCAGTAATATAGGTAATATTAAATTGTCTGCAAAACACACCAATACTTGACTGTAGTAGCCAGTTCCATTAACTATTTTATTCTGATCTGGAATACTAAGCATAAAAAAAAAATGCAGGCAATAACTAATTGCATTTTTAGTTGCTTCTCCTGTAAAGAAGTTTCAAGTTGAAAGCCTAAAAAGGTATGAATATTCACATGTGGATATTTTAATCTTTTAAAGTCAGAAAGATGAGTAACATCCATTTGCAATAATTGATTAGGTATAAGTCCTCGAGGATTAACACCATTATGTGATACAGGTAGAAATTGAGGGCACTGAGAACAAGTCTTTACACTTTGACTTGTGCATTCTCTAGAAATACCAAATTATTGTCTCAAGCTATTACTATTCTGATGATGTAAAGAATGAGATTGTACGGCCAATTGTTCCTGCGTAAGGCATATAATCTGCCTGGAAAAAAAAAAAAAAAAAAAAAAAAAAAAACCTGCTGTAGCATTGCCCTAAGGGGTCTGTCCAGGTAATCCAGCATGAATTCGTAAATGTTCAAAGGCAACCCTTTAAAGGAACAACACCCTCTCCCAACTTGAGGCACATCTGCAAAATCTGAGAACAGCAGCATCCAAAAAAGGAATAATTTCAAGCAATTGTAAGCCATGAGCTATATACTGGCTATCAGTATACAAAGTAAAAGCTTGATTTTTCAACATTTCAAAAACAGTGGCTAAAGCACATAATTCAATAATCTGTGCTGAAGCTGGGGAAATTCAAGAGAATAAACATGTGATCCAATGTATATACTTCTTTCCCCTTAGATAATCTGTTTATAAATGCAGTAATACATTCTTTATTGGCTGCATGCATACATTTACAGGAAATACCAAAGCGTGCATAGAGGAAATTTGTAACAACTTGTCTTTTGGATAATAATTATCAATTTTGCCTAAAAACTTTGCCATGCAATAGGCCATATATCAGTATTCTGCAATAGCCAATTTAATTGCTGTTTGAAATAAGTAATAAATGTTTCATCAGGTTCTTAAGATATTCTTTCCAAAATACTTTCATGGTTCTTTCCTACAATTCTGTATTAACAAAGCAACAGCTTCATAATATGATGTAAAAACTTTACATGGAGATGAAGAAAGATGAGAGAGGCTTAAACCCAACTAGGGTGAGTTTAAGGTGAGGTCTTAGCCAATTAACATTTCCTAGAAGCTTTTGAGAATGATTTGAAGTACATAAATTATCTTTTCTTTCATGAATTTTCTGTGCCACTTTTTTTTTTTTTGGAATATAACTGAGGTCCCAAATATTGAAAAAGGTATTGCCTTTGAATCTTTACTTTAGCAACAACTACAATAAAATTTTAAAGCTCATGAGAGCAAAGCCTTGTATTAAAACTACTTGAGGGCATCTGCTAATAAAATACCCTCCATGTAATGAATAATACACACTGAAAGATGCAAAGTCCTAATTTCTTGTATTGAAACAGACTTTTTTTTTAACATAATCTAACGCTATTAACCATTCCTTTAGGCAAAATTTTTCCAATGATATTGCTTCATGGGCTCTTTAAAATTACATGACTACTAAAAGCAAATCCTTTACAATCATCAGGTTGGAAAGGAATAGCATAAAAACAATCCTCCAACTGGTAAACCCCTTTCTAGAAGCTGGTCACTGTGACAAAGACAAAAGGAATGCCACACAAGCCTCTGCTGAGGCTCCTCTTAGCTTTCTGTTAACTCAAATGTAAACATTTCTTATTCTGAGCCTATTTCCTGAGGCCTGGCCCAATGATTACCCCTCCATCAGCAAGAACAGATTCCAGGGGATTTATTCTGCTGCCTGTCTATGCCTTCTTTATTTTTTTAACAGTCTTCCTAAAAATGATTTATGCCCTCAAACTTAAAACTTTCCTTATCACATTGGTGCTGTGAAATCATTGCATTTATTGTTTTCCCCTGCAAGGCAGTAGCCATAGCCAGACCCTAAATGTATGAGGGTCCAATTTCTGTACAGTAAGAATGTATCCAGATAAATCTGCCTATGCTTTGTAGACTACTACTCATAAGACAATTATGTCATAAAGAACTACTGCCAAAGTCTCCAAATATTCTACCAGCTGCTTTTAGCAGTTCCTCAGAACCCTGCTAGATAAACTTCCACTGAAATCTCCTTTCCAAACTTGGTGCATTAAATTTTTCTTCTACCACTATTTCCAATACAGTTTGTGTAAAATGAGCAGTAGACCCATACTTTTTCACCACTGTTTTTAACTTTTATTACTTTCTTAATCATCTCTACATGCTTGATTTTTTTCTTAATTACAAGTATGTGTGAGTTAGAATCCTGAACCTGTGATCAAACTGGAAACTGCAGCCAATGAAACACTGGCAGTTAAACTATAATTTTTAAGTTTAGTTTGACATATTAGAGCATAACCATAACTTTGAAAAGCCAAGTTCAAAGTCTAACAATCCAGTCTCTCCAAAATCACCTCCAAGTTCGTCACACCCATGCTACAAAGTTTTTGGCTGCCAATTCCTATGCACAATAGTGTAGCCTCCAATACCTCATAGAGACACCATCCTAAATCCTAGTCTGATGTCTATGATAAGAATTCCATAAAATATTATCCCAAGGTAGAGGTATATTTAAAGATCTGTTTTCCTGGTTTGGATAATGCCACCTGTTGTTGTTTAAAATTACTCCAACCCTGAGTTACCAGTTGTAAGCTAAATTTCTATTACCAGTGTTAGAGAATTTCTAATAACCAATAACTTATAATTTATAATTTAACCAATAATTTATAGCCAATATTCATGCAGAACATATTTATACCTTTAAAACCAGCCAGAAACAAAAATAAAATTGCTACACACATCTTATATATTTAGACCAAACACAAACTTCTTGCTTTATCTTGCTGTAATTTCTAGAAGGAGCACCTTATTACCTGCTGAACCCAATAAATACATTTGCAGAGAATTTTCTTGGTGAAAACAGCCTTCAACTTATTTACCATAGAACTTGCAAATTTGCTGGCCCCTTTGAGAGCAGCTTATCTCCAGATGTGTTTGACTCCCATCTACAGTGCAGGGTAACATCAGTTTCTATGGAGCAAATTGAGACTGTCTTCTAAACAAATTTAACTAAGGGATGGTTAGCCAGCAGATAAAGTTTTAATCATTTTTTTTCTTTTGAACATGAAACATAGAACAAAATTTATTCAAACAACGATACAAAAACAGACATAAATTGACATGTAGACAGACTGGTAGACAGACAGTAGACAGAGAGGGAAGAGAACTTGATTTAATCAGAACTAAGGATATCTCCAGTAGGAGCCAGAGAAGAAACAGGATGTCTCCTGCTTTCCTCCTGTCCCTAGGAGAGTGATGAGCTTATATCCATTTTCTTTCTCTTTTGCTAATGTGTCCCAGACAGGGGACAACTCTTTTTCTGAAAACTATTCTCTCTCTCTCTCTCTCTCTCTCTCTCTCTCTCTCTCTCTCTCTGTGTGTGTGTGTGTGTGTGTGTGTGTGTGTGTGTGTTTGTGTGTGTGTGTGTGTGTGTGTGTTTGTGTGTGTGTGTGTCTGTCTGTCTGTCTGTCTGTCTATCTATCTGCCTTTCAACCCTGCTCCTCTTGCCTGATGTAACTCTTGACTGCAGACTCACCTGACGCAGTTCTCAACTGCGGACAAATGCGTATATAAAAGTCTCCCACGTGAATTGCACTGTCACATTCTACGTAAATTCATCGTTGGGTGGACACTCACTCAGCCTACCCTGTATCCTCTCTTAAATACACCTCCTGTAACAACTGCCTCCAAAAGATAAAATCTATGGCTAGAGCTAGCATTAATACTATTTGTTGCTTACCACCATACTTTAACTTCTTCCGTTTTCTGTGGATCCACCAATAGAGCATTCCTAAGTTGATCCCCCATGTTCAGTCCCCTCATTTGCGAGCCACCTGTGGCTGTCCAGCAGCCACAGAGAACTGCGTACCTGAAATTCCTTTCAGGAAATGAAAAAGGATGGGTCAGAAAGAGGAGGAAGAATCCAAGACAAAGGTTTCTGATCAACGCTCAAAGTTAATATTCAGCTCTACATTTATATAGGGAATAACCCCAGACCCATCCTTCTTTTCAGATGGATTATGTTGAAAAGCAAGCTCAGCAGGAATTCTGCTCCTGTTGAGGAAATTGCATGTTCAGCAAGGCAGAAGACTCCACCCTAGGTCAGGGGAAGACCATCTGTGGCAACAATTAAAATCTGTTTAGCCTGCTCAAGGATGGGGGAAGGGCACAGCAGTATATATCCATGTTACAATGGCTGGTTTTCTGTGGGAGTGCTGGTGATCTATGGTTTAAATCCTCTTGCTTGTATCATAAAATCTCTTCAAACTGAGCCCATATTTTTAACCTTTGAACAAACTGATTTTAATAGTAGTGAAATCTGTGATGAATTCTTGACTTGTCTTCATAGTAGCAAATCCTTACCCATTCTGTACGTGTCACAATTTAAAAACAGACAGGAAAGAAGTAAAAGTATGTGAAACTCTCAACTCCTCCAGTGCCCTGCCTGTCTTGTCACTGTCATGCTTCCTAACATGATGATAATGGACTGAACCTCAGAACCAGTAAGCCACCTCAAATCAAATGACCTTTATAAGAGTTGTTTTTGCCATGATGTCTCTTCTCAGCAACAAAACCCTAAATAATACAACCTTCATACCTGGCTTTTAAAAAATAGGTTCTAGGAATCTAAAATCAAATTCTCATGCTGAGATAGCAAGCTTTGTATTAGCCTTCTTAGTTAGTTGCTACCATAATTATCTAAGTCAGGAAGAATAGCTGAGCAACTGGAACATTAAGATGATAAGGAGAATATCACAAACTGAATGTTGGTTCTGAACTCAGCAAGGAGAAAGATATATGTAAGCAGTCTCTGTCGTAAGAAATCAAGAGTTAATGGGTAGAGAGTTAAATGCACACATAGGTGACATTCCTGGAACGTTAATTCCAAGGCTCTGAATCATAAAGCTTCCATTTTGTCTTGAAAAACACTCCTTACATTTGGTTAAGGATGAATTTCCAAGCAAGGGAGAAGTCGTATAGCATCACTATGTATTTGTGAGTATTTGAATTATTTCTGTAGTCTCCTCCATATATTTTCTGTGATTCGCAGCATTGAATAATATCTATGCTTTTCCTTTAAATATGAATAGTGCTTTCCTTATATTACCTATTAATAAGATTGTAAATAAAATACTGATTTAATGGGGAGCTGCCATGAAAATGCTGTGATAAATATATGATTTGAGCTCAGATGTAAGTGATTTGAATATGAAATAGAGGAAATTATTTATTCATTCATTTGAGAGAAACTGATAAAATGCAGGGTGTATGTCACAGAGTTCCAGCTTGTCAGTCTGTAATATTATCTACTAATGATAAAAAGCTAGAGGAATGTGGTGTCTCTAAGACAGAATGGAAAGGTCATCCTAATCAAAACACCTGGTTAAGGGCAGGAAAGGTGAGAGTTTTCTGCATATTCTAAACAGCATTACCACAAAAACCAAGTAGCTTCATGTGGCTTACATCTGATTTTAATTTTATTTATAGTCTTCACAGGTAGGTACACTAGGGAAACAAATAATATGATCCCAGTCTTCATAAATAACAGGTTGTTATTATTTGTGTCTGTGTATATGCCCATGTGTGAAGGGGTCTAAGGAGGACTAAGAGGTATCAGAACACTCTTGAACTGAGGTTATTGGAAGTTGGTAGCAACCTTCTGAGAACTGAATTAAGATGTTTTGGAATCCTTTACTACAGCTCCCTACCAAGTCATTTCTCTTTAGATGAAGGGCCTCTTCTTCAGCTGAAACCTACCATAATTATTATTCTTGTTTTCAACCTGATTATATCTAGAAATAATTAAAAACACAAAATATTGGTACAAATGTGATTGATTTTATGTTAATTTGAACATGTGTGGTAGGATGTCTTGGTTGGAGGTTTGTCAGTTGCTGCTATGTATCCACTTGCTAACTACTGTCCTTCAAAATCTAGTTGTCGCTGACAAGAAAATCCTCAGGTACAGCAAGTAATGCTATGTGAAAACTTTGTTCCCCAATTTAAAACTATTGGTGAAATAAAGGTAGCTATAGCCAATTACCTGGAGAGTGGAGACAGAGGAAGTCAGAGAAGGAGATCCCTTTTAAATGTGATAGATCAGGAGCACAGCAACAAGTAAGATTCCACCTGCCAAAAGAGACTGCTGGAGAAGAAATAACGCAGGGAAGATTCAAACAGTATTTGGTAGCACACCTGGGAATTAACAGTATTTAGTAGAAATAAACATTAGGGTTAATCCCCCAATAATTGTGCATGAGCTGCTTAAATAATCCATAAGAATCTGCCTCAGTTATTGGGCTGTGTATGACTGTTTCATATTAATATCAAATAGAGTTTATTAATATCTATTCACAGGACTCCCTTTAAATCCAAATCACTTGAGGATGTCAGAAGTACAATAAATCTGGGCCACTCCATTTTGTAATAGCCCATAAAAAAGAACATGAAAGTAAAAATTGCTTGCTCTTTGCCTATATGTCCTTGATTTCTCTGGTAAGTTTATCCCTTAAATGGCCTACTTCTTCAGAATTCTGGTATCTCTGAAACACATATGAGACATCCATCATTGTAGACTGAACAAGTACTGGATTTCTTAGAAATTTTACCAGTAGATGGCTATATTATTATAAGGAGGTGAATTGAATTTAAATTAGACAGAGCCAGGGCCTGTAAATGTAAGGTCACTGGGGAAATTCTGTACTATTGGTTAATGAGAAATTGAGTACAGCACATTTGGTTATTATGCTCATAACCTGTGACCCAGCAATTTTATTTTGTAAAATACATTTTAACTATTTATCGGAAGTCTATACAGACACCTGAATCAAGATATTTATTAAGTTGTTGTTTATGGCTGTATATGGTTAAGGAAATAGTCTCCTGGTTGCATAGTTAAGGTCAAGGAGGAACAATAATCACTGCAGATTAATATACATTTGAAGAAAGAATAATCCAAATTTATTAACATTTCTTAGATGTCTTGATAGAAAAAAAAAAAAACAAGAAAGAGAAGATATCTTACAGTATTCTAATCTTTCACCTTTATTAAAGGTGAGAAGTCTAGTCCCATTCCATGACAGGCTTCAAATTGGCAGTAAAGGAGACTAGGCCTAAATCTCTGTTTCCACAAACTAGGCATTTCCAGGAAAGTTCAGGCCTCAGAAGTTGACTTGCCATCTGGCATGAAGCAAGGACAATAAATAGGTCAGCAACAGTTTCCAGATGTCTCCAGCAGGTTTCCAGTCCCCAAACCTCTGTAATGGAATGTCCATAGAGATTTCCCCAACAATTAACATAGAAGTCACCTACCCCAGCATTCCCTAATGTGATTTAAATAGGGCCTACAAACTCACTTGGGGGGTCTCTTTTTCTTTGTAGTGGTGAAACCCCAGCATGGTAGACTTATGCAGAATAAAACATTTTTTGTGCTTTTATACTATTTGAGTCTGGGTGTCATTCTTCAGTAAATCATGGACCCTTACAAATGTAGATGCAGGACCTTGGCTATGGCTCACTGGTAATTGTGCTTGCTGTGAACTTTCAAGGATTTGAGTTTGGATCTCTTGCACCCCTGTAAAAACACAGACAATTCAGTATAGACCTTCCATCACAGTGCAGGGAGAGATTAAAACAGAAGCATCCCTGGGCCATCATACTCATATAGGCTCTCTGAATCAGTGAAATCCAGGCTAAGGAAAGTTCATATCTTAAGAACTAAGTTAGAGAATTACTGTAGAAGACACCTCATGTAAAGCTATGATTTTTACATAACATTTGTATATACACATAAAGTATATACACAAATATGCACACAAGCGAGAGAGATAAAAGTACAAACAAGTTCATTTCTAACACAAATATTATTTTGTTTTATATTTATGCATTTGCCCACACAGACTAAACATGCCCAATATTGATAAGGTAGTGGAGGAAAAGGAAGAGATCAAAGTAGAAAAGAGACAAAGCTATGAACAGAGCTTTTTTTTTTTTTTTTATTGTGGGCCAGGCCCTAAGGAGTAGAATAAGATCAAGTTCAGCATCAGAGTGAATGAAGAGGAAAGGTAGGCTTTAAATTCATAAACCCTATAAGGTAAATAAGCATAACACCATGACCAATAGGGCTTTATTACATTTATTGTAAATATACAAGGGATGCCAGGAGCCATGGCCTCAACCATGGCCTTGTAGAAAATTTCTAGTTTACATAAAGAGCCTTGAGAGAACATTTGTGGTCATAATAGAAAAAAAAAACATTTGTGGGTGGAGAGGACACTGTGACCACTGATTCTAGGAGCTGAAGATTGCCACCTGATCTTCTGAGAGCCCCTGGGCTCTTCCCCCATCCCTTCAAGTCTCATCTTTCTTATATTGCCATCCCAGAATAAAGTTTTTCAGAGCTTGATCAGTCACATTGTTTTGCTCCCATTCTTTTTTTTTTAATATATTTTATTACATATTTTCCTCAATTGCATTTCCAATGCTATCCAAAAAGTCCCCCATACCCTCCCCCCTCTCCCCCATTTCCCTACCCACCCATTCCCATTTTTTATTTTTGTTTTTTGGCCCTGGCGTTCCCCTGTACTGGGGCATATAAAGTTTGTGTGTCCAATGGGCCTCTCTTTGCAGTGATGGCCGACTAGGTTATCTTTTGATACATATGCAGCTAGAGACAAGAGCTCCAGGGTACTGGTTAGTTCATAATGTTGTACCACCTATAGGGTTGCAGGTCCCTTTAGCTCCTTGGGTACTTTCTCCAGCTCCCCCATTGGGAGCCCTGTGATCCATCCCACTAGCTGACTGTGAGCATCCACTTCGGTGTTTGCTAGGCCCCGGCATAGTCTCACAAGAGACAGCTATATCAGGGTCCTTTCAGCAAAATCTTGCTAGTGTATGCAATGGTGTCAGCATTTGGAACCTGATTATGGGATGGATCCCTGGGAATGGCAGTCTCTAGATGGTCCATCCTTTCATCACAGCTCTAATCTTTGTTTCTGTAACTCCTTCCATGAATGTTTTGTTCCCAATTCTAAGAAGGGGTACAGTGACCCCACTTTGGTCTTCATTCTTCTTGAGTTTCATGTGCTTAGCAGATTGTATTATATATCTTGGGTATCCTAAGTTTTGGGCTAATATCCACTTATCAGTGAGTACATATTGTGTGAGTTCCTTTGTGATTGTGTTACCTCACTCAGGATGATGCCCTCCAGGTCCATCCATTTGCCTAGGAATTTCATAAATTCATTCTTTTTAATAGCTGAGTAGTACTCCATTGTGTAAATGTACCACATTTTCTGTATCCATTCCTCTGTTGAGGGGCATCTGGGTTCTTTCCAGCTTCTGGCTATTATAAATAAGGCTGCTATGAACATAGTGGAGCATGTGTCCTTCTTACCGGTTGGAACATCTTCTGGATATATGCCCAGGAGAGGTATTGCTGGATCCACATTCATTAAAGACACTTTAGTAAAGCTCAAAGCACACATTGCTCCCATTCTTTTGTTTCTTGTCCCTCCTGCTCTCACCCCTGCCCTAGGTTCCTACTGATTATCCCTGCAGGTCAGGGAAAAGGGAGTGAGAAATGTTATCTTTATTACAAATGCTTTAAGCTTCCACTCAAGCAGAGGTAATTAACCAGCATCTGCTATATCCACAATATGCTCTGCATATAACAATTCTATTTACAAAGAGAATTTTTTGTTCCTGTCTCAATGCAGGTTCACTGCTCCAATCTAGGTATTACTGCCTTCCATCTATTGCACCTATTGCTTAGTCCTAGCGTGTTTCTTTGGATTCTATTTCTCTTGGAGAGAGAATTTGGCATGTCTCACATGATAACTTGAAAATTTCACTTTCCATACAAAATTTTTGAAAAGGTGTCCTTAGATCACTGCACACACTTTAACGGATGCCATTCAGGAACTTGCAACTTTTTAAATCTATCTTAATATTGATGTTTTTATTTCTTCTAGATCTTTGATTCACTGGTATGGTGGGCTGAATAAGTATAGCTCTCATAGTCTCATAGATGTGCTTATATTAGGGAGTGATTCTATTAGTTGGGGTAGGTGTTGCCTTGATACTGTGTCACTTGTGCTGCACTCTGGAGTTTCAGAAGCTCAATCTATTCCCAGTCTCTCTGTTTCTTTGGCCTGTGGATCAAGATGAGATGTAGAATTCTCAAAATACATATCAGGCAACATGTCTGCCTACGTGCTGCTATGCTTTTTGACATGATGTCAATGACTAAACCTCTGAAACTATGAGCAAGCCAAATTTACAAGAGTTGCTGGGGTTTATGACCCTAACAAAGAAAACATGATACAGAGCAAAAGGTCTAGCATCACTTCACTGTTAAGGTGTATCTTTCTTTTTCTGATATTTGGTTACCACTGCTTAGCTTCTGGTCAGTTCTGTAGGATTGTGTGGCAGTGGGGATATTTGCACCTATAATTTGCATTTTCATATGGATATCATCAATCTTTCATTTGTTTAAAAGGCAATTGTCCAACCATGAAAAGCTATTAAGCTGTTAATTCAATGAAAAATTTCAAGGATAAAATAGGTTCAGAAGGCACATGTTTATTTATGGTTCACTATGAACTGATATGGTCTAATTTAAAGTAGGAAAAACAGACTCCAACATGATCCTCTCTCACCTTTATCTTGTTCTCATCACCACTTTGTTACCATCACTCTATCTCACCATCACATTCATCCTCTCTCCTCATCATCTTCTGTCACTATCACTTTTTCTTGATCCATCACCCTCTCTTAGCATCACCTTGTCAAAATCCCATTTTCATCATCTTGCTCTCTCTATCACAATCCTTAAACATCATGCTTTCTCAGAATTATACTCTTATCATCTTCTTTATACATCATCATCTTACTCTACCACCATCTCTCACCATCATTCTCTCATTCAACCTTTACATCACTCTCTCTCCAAGATATTCTTTTCCACATCGACTTTTCTTACTATAATTCTCTTTATCCATCCTTTTCTTTACTATCCCCCATATGACCATCACTTTCTTTCACAGTTATCTTCTCTCTCTCTTACTCTCTCTCTCTTTCATTATTATCTGTTCTCAGGATTATACTTTTTCATCTCAAAATTCTGTCACAACAATCTGCTTTCTGTTATTCCTCATCTACCATCATTCTTAATTAAAATCATCCTCTGTCACTACCATCCTATTTACTGTCATTTCTCATGAAGGACTATGGAGACTCTCTTGAAATGGAAGGAAATGATTTGGTAGAAATCACAGTACCAAAAAGTACTGATAAAGTTGTGGACACAATGTCTCTTCTCAGCTAAGAGTTAGGAAAGGCAGAGGATTCAGAAGTGACTTACAAACAATCTGGACTGGAAGAAGGCAAGTATGTACTGAGTATGTTTAAAGATGCTTCTTATACCCACATTTCTTTTTCTCCTCTTCTTCCTCCTCCTTCATCTCCTGCTCATCCTCCTTCCTTCTCTTCTCCTTCATCCTCCTTCCTTCTCTTCTCCTTCTTTCTCTTCTTCTTCCTTGTCCTTCTCTTTCTTTCTTCTTCTTCTTCTACTTCTTCTTCTTCCTCCTCCTCCTTCATCTCCTCCTCTACTTCTACTTTTCCTCTTCATCTTCAACTTCTTTGTCTTCTTCCTTCTTCTCTTCCTCCTAATACTCCTCCTTCTATTTCTCCTCCTTCCCCCCTCCTCCTTCTCCTCCCTGCCAACTCTCCCTCCTGCTATTCCTTCCGTCCTTACATTTCTAAAAATTGTTAGTCTTTCATGAGAACAAGGCCTCTTTAAATCCTTACCCAAGTGCCCTACTCATAGGACTAGTATCCCTGTATAGCAGGTAAGTTTGTTTTATGACAATCATCCACATCTTCCTGTTTGCCTATGTCAGAACCAGCGATAATATTAGGTGAATCTGACCATAATAAAGTTTTGTCATCTGCCCTGCCTCATATGCAACATAAAAAATTAAATAACAATTACAATATTCTCTTGTATTTCAGTAAGAAAAGTAAAAGGGATTATTGCTATTCTATATCTAGATATTATGATTGTTCCTAAGTCTTTGAGTGAAAGGTTAGAAAAAATTAAAAACTGAACTTTGCAATTGGTATCAATTATTTTTCTCATCATTATGACAAAATCTTTGATAAGAATGACTTAAAGAAGAAAACATTTATTTTGACACGCAGAAGCTTTGTTTTGTTTTCTTCTGTTTTGTTCTGTTGTTGCACTTCTTGAGGGCACAATCCATTATGGCAGGTAAGTCATAACTACAGGAATTTGAGGCAACTGGTCCCATGGCATTCACACTAAAGCGACAGTGTTGAATGCTGCTGACCATCTTCCTTCCTATATTTTATTTTATGCAAAAAACCACATTCTATACTAGAGTTTAAAATAGGCATTGCTGTTTTAGGTAACCCAATATAGAAAGTTCCTCACAGGCATGTCCAGAGACTTGTTCACATGGGATTCTGATCCCATGATGTCAGGATCACAACATTCATCCTACCAGGAGTAGAATCAATCACTTGTTTCAAAATCACATGGCACTTCTGGAAGAAGCAAGGCCAGAAGCAAGAAATCCTTTTTTCCAAACTTACATAGTACTACTGAAACTATATTTTCTTTATTTTCCCATCATAGATTCCATTTTTGTATATGTATTTACTTGAATATGTATTTGTTTGTTGTATATGTGCCAATGTGAATTCATGTATGTTGTGTGAATTCAGATGCTACCAGTGGCCAACAGAGGGCATTCTTGGATCTAGAGTTATAGGCAGTTGTGGCCTGCCTGATGTACATTCCAGAAAACAAGTTTTGCACTTCTGGAAGAACATCTGATGCTTCTCTCCAGGATCCCAGTTTTATTTATTTTTTTATTTTTTTATTTTTTTTGGTTTTTCGAGACAGGGTTTCTCTTTATAGCTCTGGCTGTCCTGGAGCTCACTTTGTAGACCAGGCTGGCCTCGAACTCAGAAATCCGCCTGCCTCTGCCTCCCGAGTGCTGGGATTAAAGGCATGCGCCACCACGCCCGGCCCCAGTTTTATTTTAAACAAGCACAAAACTTGACTCTACACTATATAATGCATTTTTAAAAGTTATTTTGAAAGAACATAGTGGGGAAACCCCCACTCAACTCCCGATTCAGCATGTACCCAAGAATCACGAATAGAACACAACACTTTGATGTAACAACACTAGGTATTTTAATGGTGGAGCTCCAGGTCCACAGGAGAGAGTGGATTTGACCACGAGGCTTGGAAGCTAGGGGTTTTTATAGAAAAGGAGTGGGGCTGGGGGAGGAATTGGCGCGGTTTCAAATGATTGGTCCATTTAAACATCAGCAGCCTGTTAACATTTTACTTAGGTCAGAGGGGTGGGAGATAGGGAGGCGATGGGCCTGCCCGGGCATGTCCTGGTCTGTTCTGCTATGTTCTCAGCCCCAGGTTTCAAAGCTCACAAACAACTCTTTGGGCTATTTGACATACATTACATGAATCACAGGTCTCAAGTTTTATTTCCTTTCAATTTATTTTTTATCTATTTTTAGTATATTAGACATTTAAAACTCTTAGTGAACATGGCAAATAAATTACAATATACTACATTAAATTTATAAGCAAAACTTCATATTAGAATTAAATATTTTTACATTATTAAAACTATTAACAAAATTTATTGTAGTACCACTAAGAACAGCAGAAAGTTATTCAAATTATATTTTCTAGTTAGTTCAAAAAGCTATCATCAATTCTTTTTAATTAGATATTTTCTTCATTTACATTTCAAATGCAATCCCCAAAGTCCCCTCTAACCTCTCCCTGCCCTGCTCCTCAACCCACCCATTCCCGCTTCCTGGCCCTGGCATTTGCGCTGCTCCTTTGGTCATCAGATTCTTGAAACAATGGTTTCCCAGACAGTGGAACTCTTCCTGGAATCTCATTCTGGGAGAAGAAAAGACTTTAACTCTGGCCTGGCCAAGAGAATTATTCCCAGAAAAAAAGTTTGTTGTCTTTTGGGTTTTTTGTTTGTTTGTTTGGTTGGTTTTTTTTTTTTTTTTTTTTTGAGACAGGGTTTCTCTGTGTAGCCCTGGCTGTCCTGGAACTCACTCTGTAGACCAGGCTGGCCTCGAACTCAGAAATCTGCCTGCCTCTGCCTCCCAAGTGCTGGGATTAAAGGTGAGCACCACCATGCTTGGCCTCAGAAAAAAAGTTTTACGAAGTGTTAACAGTCTTTACTAAAAAAGCAAGGGGCAGGAATAAGTTTGACCACCCAAAACCAAGGTTGTTTCTCCTGATTCCTGTTGTTAGCAAATCGGCATTACCATTGTGCTACAATCAGGGCCTTGCAACAGCTTACAACATTACCAGCTACAACCAGTCACATACCAGGTGTTCTAGGTGCTGTGCCCCAGACACCACAGATCTTTCTTTCAGTCTTTCATCTCTTGTTTTCCATTGGTTATCTCTTTTTATCTCTGTCTCTCTCTCTGTCTCTGTCTCTCTCTCTCTTTCTCTCTCTCTCTCCTTCCTCTTCTCTCCCTCTCCCCCCTGAATCTCTCTCAGTCTCTATCCTGTCTCCCTGTCTGTCTGCCTTACTTCTTCTATCTCTCCCTCCTCTCCTCACTGTGAGACTTCCTTTTGCTCTCTCTTCCTCCAATAAACCTTTTACTATTAATTTAGTATAGAGCATATTTTCTCAGGAGTACACATGGCACATGTTAAACCACCCATGGAGCCACCACATTTTCTCCTACCACCTCTTCTATGACACTATTGCAGTGGAGAAATGAGCAAATACATATTTATTCAACAGGAAACAGATGACATGTCCCGAGCTAGTTTCTCGCCAGCAAGAACACACTCTGACAACCGGATTCTTCTGCAGCAGGCTTTATTGCTTCATTAGGAGGAAGACCCCAAACCCCGGAAAATGGTGCTGCTTATATACACCTTGGAGTGGCGTGTCAGCACCTGATTTGTTGCTTGCCCATCGCCTCATTGCTACGCCCCAGGATAGGCAGTGACTTGGCACGAATTCACTCTTGCACCTGCACACATTGCTTGTTTACCAGTTAGACACAGCAGAAGCAGGCGCCATCTTGTAATGGCGATTGCTCATGGCTCTCCAAAATGACAGACAATAATAATGTTACAAAAAAGTCTAATTTATGTAACCAAGAATTTTTATTGAGATTAATTGCAGAAGTGTAGGTGAGAGGTTACATAAAAGAGCAGAGAAGACTCAAAGGCATCTATATCACCAATGCCCATCTCAGAGAACATGCTATCTCATAAAAGCTAGAGTATACTGTATATCCTGCAGGCCATTCACCAGTTTACAGAGTATCCTTTCTCAGCCTCTTCCAGGCATCCTTACTCTTCTAGGAGTGGCTTTTGACAGTCCTTACAGAGTAGTCTAGTGTATCCAACCAGTTGTAGAAACTTTTTGAGGCCATTAAGTTGATTCCTCCCTGATTTTAATGAGCTTCCCTTTATGATTAAAATTTTTACCTCTTTTAGAACATCCTGTTTTTCTCCATCCTTGCAAATACATTGTCTCTGAATGAGCTTCTCCCATAGAAGAAGGTTTTTAATCTTCAAGGAAACCATTACATACCAGCAAAGGTGTCTTCAGTCAGCAAAATTCAATCATTCATCATGACTCACACAATGTGATCAATTTGTGTGGGTTACCTTGATCCCTCACCTATACTGACGTGATCCACTATTTAAGCATTCAAATAAATAATTTTATAATTTCAATATCACAATATCATCTGTTCAGAAACTTATAGAATGCCTCTTCTGTCCCACATTATGGATCAAATCCAGAGACTTAGAAAATCCAAAGACCAGGCTAGAAAATCTTCAAGAAAATAAATGAATGAGTTTGTGACCATTTTTGATCCTTCACAATCAATAAAGCTGTAACAGAAAGGCAAAGAATGTATTTGAGAACAAAGAACATTCTGAGTGTTAAAAGATTGGGATGATTAGAATATAATATTAAATAAATCATCTCCAAGAAAGAAACATGACAGCAGGAGCAAAAAATGGGGAACCAGGGAGACAATAAAAAAATGAGCATTTATCCAAACAATATACCATAATCAATTAGATCAAAACCAATCAAGGAAAAAAAGCTAAAATGGGGAAATTTAATTGGTTAAAGGAAACTGAGAGGAAGGAGAAACTGAATGAATTGTTGAAGAGATTGAAAATATCCAAAATCTTGAACAGTTTTCAGATAGAAAATGAAGGAATTACCAAATTTTCAGTATCTGATGAAATTTCAGAATGTAATAATGTAAGAAAATGAATGATCAGTAAGTTACTTTTGGATGTTTGTTGTTGGTACCGTAATAAAGAAGCTAACCAAAAATTTCCAGCACAAATAATAAAGCAAGGCTGTTCTTCAATCCAACATTCAGGAGATTGATGGGTCTCTGAGAGGTTGAAGTCTGTTTGGTATGTGAGTGCCAAGCAGCCAAGCCCTACCACCAAAGGGGAAAAAAAGTCCAATCAACTAAGCAATTACCATACTGTATAAAAAGTACAATAACAAAAACAAAAACAAACAAGCAAGCAAACAAAACAAAAACAAAACCCAGAAAAGATAACACACAAAACAACAACATAACAACTCTACAACAGCCAGGTACAGGTTTATATATCTCTAAAGCACCATTTTTCAATCTGTGAATCATGACCCTTATCAGGGTTGAAGTACACTGTAGTCAGGTAAGATTATTGGAAAACACAGATACTCGTATTTTGATTCATAACAATAGTAAAACTACTGTTTTTTTTTTGTTTTTTTTTTTTGTTTTGTTTTGTTTTGTTTTGTTTTTTTTGGTTCTTGTTTTGTTTTGGTTTGGTTTTAGGTTTGTTTTTTTTGTTTTTTGAATTATTTTTTGTTGTTTTGGTTTGTTTTTGTTGTTGTTGTTTGTTTTTCAAGACAGGGTTTCTCTGTATAGCCCTGGATTTCCTGGAACTCACTTTGTAGACCAGGCTGGCCTTGAACTCAGAAAGCCGCCTGCCTCTGCTTCCCGAGTGTGTCACCACGCCCAGCGAAAGACTACTGTTATGAAATAGCAACAAATAATTTTATGATTGAGTGTTACCAAAATGGGAGGAACTGTACTAAAGGGACACAACATTAGGAAGGTTTGGAATCACATCTCTAAAAAACTTAACACAGCTATATTTTCACTGGAGAGTATGAAAACCCAATAGCTGTTCAATCCATGAGGCTGTTGCTTCAGTTATCACAATCCAATAGAAAAGGTTTGTCAGATTCCTGGAGAACTATTGGCTTTTGGTCACATGGAAAGTGTGAAGAAGATTCTGGGGCAGAGGTTGCAGCTGCAGCAGCAGCAGGAGGAGGAGGTAAGTGAACTCACTACTGTGATACAAAGAAAGTAAGGCAAAAAGCAAAGGCTTTTTCCTTACCTGGTATTTGTCAACCAGTGCCAAAAGCTACCACACAAGCTTAAGATGAGGGTTTCCACTTTACTTAGACAAATCAAGAAAATCTACAAGGGATCCAGATGCTTGCCTGCTAGTGAATTCCGGTTCCTCTCAAGGTGCCAACTAAAACAGTGGCAGGAGAAATGTGTAGAGTGATAATGCTTGAGCATTCTTCTCAGCAGTTGAGAGATGCTCTAGAGTTCTTGATTATTGTTGGCAAAGAATGCTGGGTGGATGCAATCTCTAGAACAAAACAGAAACACAAACACCTCATTAACAGCTCTAAGAAAAAGAGAGAACTGAAGGAGAAGGGTGTCATTAGAGTCAGCCTTTATAAGCACTAAGCCATCTTTAAAATCCTCAGTATTCTCAGACAGACATTTTCCTCACTAAAATTAATAAGCCTGTTCTTCCTGGAATATTACATAGTAATATTCCCAGCCTTTCACAGTCAGGAAGTATGTGTATAATTCAGAACCGCTCTCCCAAAAAAAATCCAGCAGAAAATTCAGATGCCAGGCATTAATTTCAGCATAGAGCAATAGAAAGGCCTGTGTGACTTTTCAGTTTTAAATTCTTTCTCTTCTGCTGTGAAACCATCATAAATTACTTAATCTAGATTTTGCAGTTTAAATTCACAAATAACAATTTTCAGATGTCTGTGTTGCATAGATATCATACGCAGACTGCCAATCCTGGATGCTTTTAGTTCCCAGGTGTGATTATCATTCTAACCTGTCCTAGTTTTGTTTACTGTTGGATGAAAGCATGAGATATTGAACTCTTAAGTGATACATATTTTTTTTGGAAGTTGTGATGGCCAATGCTAATTGCTACCATGACAGAATCTAAACTCCTTCGAGATTTAGAGCTCTTTGTGTGCTTGAAAATGATTTTATTCATTGAGGTTAGACGACCCACCCCTCGTGGATATTTTCATTGCCTGTGATAAAATTTTAGGCTGTATAAAAAGGAGAAAGTGAGTTAACCACCTGCATTCATCTCTTTCTTCTTTCTAATTATACACGCAGTGTGACTAACTGATTCAATTTCCCACTTCCTTGGCTCTTCTGCTGCAATGTACTGCACCCTTAAATTGTGGGTCAGAATAAGCATCTTTTCATAGAAGTTGCTTTTTTTTTCAGAATATTTTTATCACAGCAACAGAAGAGAAACTAAGACAAGGATATAGGGGAGGAGAAATTTATAGCCATATTACTACTATGATAAGCCTAAACTTTTCCTTATTAGCAATAAATGTGAAGTAAGTGAAATTAGCATCTGAAAATTATAGTAAATAAAGCCAAGAAAGAGTAGACTAAAATACAAATCTATGAACTCTTTTAGTACTCTTAATTTCTGTATACCTCACTTAATTTAGTAAAAAAAAATTAGTTTAAAAAATATATTTCTCCATATATGCATCTTTATTGAATCAATTTTATTCATTGATATTTTTGTTATGTGGAAATTAGAACATGAATATTAAGTTCAGTTTGCTTTTCTAGTACAGACTAAGTTGTTCTAACTGAAAATCAGTGGTGCATTGGTGGTTTAAAATATCAATTTTGTTAAACAGAATGGAGCTAGGCACCCTTCCCATCTGCATAGATCTCTCTCGTTTTGCTCTTTAGGCTTGGTCATCTTCAACACATTGGCCCAGTGGCTTATGGGGATTATAAAGATGATAAAAGGGTGGATTTGAAAGATATCATAATCAATTCCAGCTGCTTAAGCATAGAACCATAGACACCTAACTAACATACATTTATGTTATATGTTCTGTATACTGGAAGGCCAAAGGCAAGGGAAAGAAAAAGAGGTTCAGAGTCTGGTCTCTCATAGAAGGTACATGGAGCCACTGCCATCAGATAATAGAAAGGAACAAGATAGAGCTCGATAGCCCTAATTCTTTCTGTAGTCTGTCTTTGTGGGTGCATGTTTGTGTGTGAGGCTGCTCTCAGGTATGTAAATGTGCAAGCACATGCATACAAGTGCATGTGAAAGTCAGCTGTTGGGCTGGTGAGATGGCTCAGTGGGTAAGAGCACCCGACTGCTCTTCCGAAGGTCCAGAGTTCAAATTCCAGCAACCACATGGTAGCTCACAACCGTCCATAATGAGATCTGACTCCCTCTTCTGGAGTGTCTGAAGACAGCTACAATGTACTTACATATAATAAATAAATAAATATTTTAAAAAAAAGAAAATCAGCTGTTAACCTCAAGTGCAATTGAAGAATGATGGTTCCATGAATGTTCTCATCAGCTATAGTCATCAGGAAAGAGGGAACCTCAGCTGAGAAAATGTCAAACCAGATCAGCCTGTGCACATACCTGTGGAGCATTTCATTGCCTGGAGCACACTTCACAGCCAGGAGACATCTCAAAATTTGGAAAGTGTCCATTTCTAGCAACTCACTTTGTGTGAACCTTTCCCAGGCATCTCATCTGGCACTTAATATCTTCTAGACTATTTGATTGGTCTATTTTTTCAGGTATCTGGGCTTATTTTATCTTTTCTCTTGTAGGTTGACTTGCCAGAGAATGCTTCTCAGCAGTCTTTCTTCCTTATATACTCAAAAGGAACGAGGATTGTAGTGAATTGAGTCTTTTTCAGTGACTTCCTGGAGCTATTTTGAGTTACATCCATCAGATTAAGATCAATAAGACCCCATCTGCTGCAAGTTCTCTTGTCTTTGCTCTCTTTGCTGATCTTCAGCAATGTTAGCTATCCTGCAGTAGTCTGCTGTATCAGCCTTGTTTCTGCTTCTGCTGACATATGGCTTTATTCGCAGTAATTCTTGGGCTCTTATTCCACTTTCTGCAGGAACATCTACATAGACTTAAAGAGCCCATACCTATTTCAAATGGGTATTAACTAAATTTCATTATCTATTTTTGGACTCCGTGTTAATTACTTCTTCATTGAAGCAAAAAAGTATGTGACAACATCAACTTAAGGAAGAGTTTCATTGCCTCCCTTTTTGAGGGTAGTATCCAGCATGGTGAGGAAGGTGTGGAAGATATGATGATAAGTGTATGAAGCAGTATGTCACATTGCACCTTCTCTTAGGAAACAGAGAAGTGGATGCTGGTGCTCAGATCACTCGCTCTTTGTATTCTGTATAGGACCATATCCCATGGAAGAGTGCTAATCACATTTAGGGAGAATCCTTCCTATTTTAGTTAAGCTAAACTAAAATTAATTCATAGAGTTACCCAGAGGTGTGTTTCCATGTCGACAAATCCTATCAAGTTCACAAGCAAGAATAATTACTAACCACCCATTTTCACATTCACAATTGTGGGGGCACATCTAATCTTCACCTCATCATTGGTATAACAATTTTATAATTCAGTACAATCCTGATCAATAAATGCTAAATGATTTTTGTCAAATATATAGGTTTAATGCTCTTTTTTTTTTCTTTTAAAGTGCAGCTGCAGCTTTACTTTTATTGTTAAGAATTGTTTTCCCAATTCTGGTTTTTTTGCCTTTCCAGATGAATTTGAGAATTGCTCTTTCCATGTCTTTGAAGAATTGTGTTGAGATTTTGATGGGGATTGCGTTGAATCTATATATTGCTTTTGGTAGGCTGTCCATTTTTTACTATATTAATTCTGCCAATCCATGAGCATGGGAGATCTCTCCATTTCCTGAGATCTTTTTCAATGTCTTTCTTGAGAGACTTGAAGTTATTGTCATACAGATCTTTCACTAATTTGGTTCGAGTTTCCCCAAGTTATTTTATATTATATGTGGCTATTGTGAAGGGAGTTGTTTCCTTAATTTCGTTCTCAGCCTGTTTGTCCTTTGTATAAAAGAAGGCTATTGATTTTTTTGAGTTAATGTTATATCCAGACACTTTGCTGAAGTTGTTTATCAGTTGGAGAAATTCACTGGTAAAATTTTGGGAGTCACTTATGTATACTTTCATATCATCTACAAATAGTGATACTTTTACTTCTTCTTTAACAATTTGTATTCCCTTGATCTCTTTTTTGTTTTCTTATTGTTCTAGCTAACACTTGTAGTACTATAATGAATATATATGGGAGAGTGGGCACCCTTGTCTTTTCCCTAACTTCAGTGGGATTGTTTCAAGTATGTCTCCATTTAATTTGATATTGGCTGTTGGTTTGCAGTAAATTGTTTTTATTGTGTTTAGGTATGGGCCTTGAATCCCTGATCTCTTCAATACTTTTAACATGAAAGTGTGTTGTATTTTATCAAAAATTTTTTTATCTATGGAGATGATCATGTGATTTTTTTTCTTCAAGTTTGTTTATACAGTGGATTACATTAAGGGATTTTCATATATTAAACCTATCTTTCATCCCTGGGATGAAGCCTTTTGGTCATGGTGAATGATGCTTTTGATGGGTTCTTAGATTCAGTTTGCAAGAATTTTATTGAGTATTTTTGCATCGATATTCATAAGCAAGATTGCTCTGAAGTTCTCTATTTTGGCTGGGTCCTTGTATGGTTTAGGTGTCAGAGTAATTGTGGCTTCATAGAATGAGTTAGGTAGTGTTCCTTGGGTTTCTATTTTATGGAATAATTTGAGGAAAATTGGTATCAGGTCTTCTTTGAATGTCTGGAAGAATTCTGCAATAAATCCATCTAGCCTTGGGCTATTATTATTTTTATTATTATTATTATTATTATTTTGGTTAGGAGGTTTTTAATGATGTCTTCTATTTCCTTGTGCAATATGGACCTGTTTAACTAGTTTACCTGCTCTTGATTTAACTTTGATATGTGGCATCTGTCTAGAAAACCATCCATTTCATCTAAATTTTTCAGTTGTTGAGTATAGGCTTTTAGAGTATGATCTGATGATTTTTTAATTCCTTCTACTTCTGTTGTTATATCTCCCTTTTCATTTCTGATTTTATTAATTTGGATACTGCCTCTTGGCCCTTTGGTTAGTTTGGATAGGAGTTTATCTATCTTGCTGATTCTAGCAAAGAACTAGCTTTTGGTTTTGCTGATTCTTTGTATTGTTTTCATTGTTTCTATTTGGTTGATTTTGGCCCTGATTCTATTTCCTGCCTTCTACTCCTCTTAGGTGAATTTTTAGCTTGTTTTTGTTGAGAGTGCTAAGGTGTACAGTAAAGTTGTTAGTGTAAGATCTCTCCAATTTCTTTACCATGGCACTTGGTGCTATGAACTTTCCTCTTAGCACTGCTTTCATTGTGTCCCATAAGTTTGGGTATGATGTGTCAACATTTTCATGAAATTCCAGCAAGTCTTTCATTTCTTTCATTCTTTCTTATCTGACCAAGTTATTATTGAGTAAAGAGTTGTTCAGTTTCCATATCTATGTGAGCTTTCTGTAGATTTTGCTGTTATTGAAGACCAGCCTTAGGCCATGGTTATCTCATAGGATGCAGGGTATTATTTTAGTCTTCTTGTATCTGTTTAGCATTGTTTTGTGACCAATTATATGGTCAATTTTGGAGAAGGTACCATGAGATGCTGAGAAGATGGTGTATTCTTTCCTATTAGGGTGAAATGTTCTGTATATATCTGTTAAATCCATTTGACTCATGACCTTTTTTAGTTTCATTGTGTCTCTACTTAGTTTCTGTTTCAATAACCTTGCCATTCCTTAGAATAGGGTGTTGAAATGTCCCACTATTATTGTGTGGGCTTCAATGTGTGTTTTGAGTTTTAGTAAAGTTTCTCTTATGAATTTGGGTGTCCTTACATTTGGGACATAGATATTCAGAATTGAGACTTTCTCTTGGTGAATTTTCCCCTTGATGAATATGAAGTGTCATTCTTCATCAGGCTTGATAACTTTTGTTTAAAAGTCGATTTTATTGGATATTGAGATGGTAACTCCTGCTTGTTTCCTGGGATCATTTGCTTGGAAGATCTTTTTCTATCCTTTTATTCTGAGATAGTGCCTGTCTTTGTTATCAAGGTGTGTTTCTTGTATGCAGCAAAATGCTGGATCTTGTTTGGGTATCCAGTTTGTTAGTTTATGTCTTTTTATAGGTGAGTTGAGTCCATTAATATTGAGGGATATTAAAGAGAGTTGACTGTTGGTTGCTGATATGTTTGTTTTTTAGGTGACTTTATGTGCTTGTGGCAATCTGTTTTTGACTTTGTTGTGAGATGCTTAATATCTTGTCCTTTCTTTGGTGCAGGTATCATCCTTGTGTTGGAGTTTTCCTTCCAGGATCCTCTGTAGGACTGGGTTGGTATATAGATACAGTTTGAATTTGGTTTTGTCCTGGAATATTTTGGTTTCTCCATCTATGTTGACTGAGAATTTTGCTGGGTATATTAGTCTGAGTTTGCATTTGTGTTCTCTTAGAGTATGCGTAACCTCTGACCAGGCTTTTCTGGTTTTCATAGTCTCTGTTGAGAAGTCTAGTGTAATTCTGATAGGTGGACCTTTGTATTTTACTTGGCATTTTCCCTTTCAGCTTTTAATAGTCTTTATTTGTCCTAAGCATTTAGTATATTGATAATTATGTGAAGAGATTTCTTTTGTCTCATTTATTTGGTGTTCAATAGGCTTCTTGTACCTTTATGGACATTTCTTTCTTTAGGTTAGGGAACTTTTCTTCTATGATTTTGTTGAAGACATTTTCAGTGTGTTTTATCTGGGAATCATCATTCACCTATAATCTGATTATTCTTAGATTTGGTCTTTTCATTGTGTTCTGAATTTCCTGGATGCTTTGACTAAGGAGTTTTTTAGGTTTTGAATTTTCTCTGACAGTTGTACCAATCTCTTCTACAATATCTTCTAAACTTGAGATGCCCCACCAATGCTACAGGGGCATGTCTTCCACTATGTTCATAGTGGTCTTATTTGAGATAGCCAGAAGCTGGAAACAACCTAGATGTCTCACAACAGAATAGATGGAGAAAATGTGGTTCATTTACACAGTGGAATACTACTCAGCTATTAAAAATGAGGACATCTTGAGTTTTGCAGGCAAACGGATAGAACTAGACAATATCTTCCTGAGGGATGTAACTCATACCCAAAAGATGCATTTGGGAAGTACTGACTAATAAGTGAATATTAGCAAAAAATAAAAGTACAGACTACCCAAGATAAAGTGCACAGAACTCAAAAAGATCAACAAGTTGAAGTGCCCAAGTGAGGACGTCTCAGTCCAACTTAGGAGAGAGAAGAAAGCACTCACAGGTGAAGAGAGAGGGAGGGACCTGGGAGGGAAACTGGATGGGAGGCAGTAGGAGAGGTAAGAAGGGATTCTGGTATTAGGTGAGAAAAAAAGACTGAAGCCCTAAGGGCCAGAAAAAGAATGGAAACAGGCAAACTTCTGAAATAGGAAGTTGGGGGGGAGAGCTTCCAGAATGCATAGAGACCTGGGATGTGAAAGACCCTCAGGACTCAAAGGGAGGGATCTTAGATAAAATGCCAGGCAGTAGGAAGAAAGAACTTAACCCCGCCCCCCATCAGGAAATCAGGACATCAAGTGAGGGATCTTGTTGCCATCACACAGCCACATCTCTGACCCATAATTGTTCCTCTCTGAAAGAATTATAGGGATGGAAATGGAGAGTAGCCTAAAGAAAAGAAGGTCCAGCAACAGGCCTAAAGTGGGATCAAAGGGAAGTCCCAAGGCCTGACACTATTACTGAGGCTTTGGAGTGCTCACAAAAAAGGGACCTATCATGACTGCCCTCCAAAAAACCCAACAAGCAGCGGAAAGAGTCAGATGCATATACTTGCACTCAACCAGTGGACAGAAGCATCTGACCCCTATAGTTGAATTAGGGAAGGCTGAAAGAATCTGAGGAGAAGGGTGATGCTTTAGGAGGATCAGCATTCTAAATTAATTTGGATCCCTGCTATCTCTGAAACACTGGACCATGAATCAGACAACATACACTAGCTGATATGAGCCCCCAACACACATACAGTAGAGGATTTCAGGTCTGTGTTCATTCAGAGATAATGCACCTAACCCTCAAGAGAATAGAGGCCCCAGGGAATTTTTCCCTTTCTAGTCTTTGTCCATTTTATTTATATATCTATATATCTTTTGGATTGATATTTGGTGGTATTTTTCCTATTTATTTCTCAAACAGAGGTTCAGATAATCACATAAATTGCAACCAGTGAGTAATTCATAAAAGAGTGACATGCATAGTTCAGAGGAAATTCTATGTAGTCATCATTCAAAAAAGGAAAGTTCATATATTCAAATAAAAAAAAAAAAACATACCTTGGATAAGACCCAGACTATGTTGTGGTGTTATTGAGTGCTGTAAGATTACACATGTGATGGCTGGATGTAGTTACATATGTCCAACCTGTAAGACACAGGGGCTGATAAGAGGGGCCGTTTGGCCCTCCTCATTCTTTTAAGCTTTCTTTCTCTCTTTCCCTTCTCCCCTCTCTCCAGGTTGACATGGCTGGTAGGTATCTCTCTCTTTCTACCTTCTCTCTTTCCCCCTGCCTTTCTACAAAAAAAACCCCCTCTAAAACCTTAGACTTGTTCATCAAGGCCCACTGTGCTTGAACGGTGGGATAGGCATTCTCCTAATGAACCTGGTCTAACCTCCCATGAGAAGGCCTTTCTAAGCTGCAGCCATGGACTGCACTAAGGACTCTTGCCTTCTTGGAAACCACCTAGCACCCCTCTTTCCCCCTGCCCTCCCTTCCCTTATCTCTGGGGAAAGGTGCCTCCCTGTGGCCCTTATTCTATTCTCAGCTCCTGCACCATAACCAGCGTGGGATGCAGGAAACAGAGAACCTGGTACCTGGGGCTGTCCCTTGTCCACCACCCGTTGTGTGGAATCAATGGCCTAACACAGCCAGATACCCAAGGGGGCCACAAGGAAAGTGTCCAGCAGTCCTACCAAGTCCACCACCCAGAGCACCTGATCTCTGGCAGGATGCGGGCACTCTCCCACTCCCCCCTCTCCCCAACACCCACAGCCCTGCAATAATAGATGTTTATATGTTTTGAAAGTAAATATAGATGTTAAGCTATCTAGGGAACAATAAGATTACTAAAAGCAGGACATAGTAAAACAGGAATCGTAAGGAGATAAGGAGGGTGTCTTATTCAGGGTTTCTATTCCTGCACAAACATCATGACCAAGAAGCAAATTGGGGAGGAAAGGGTTTATTCAGCTTACACTTCCATACTGCTGTTCATCACCAAGGAAGTCAGGACTGGAACTCAAGCAGGTAAGGAAGCAGGAGCTGATGCAGAGGCCATGGAGAGATGTTTCTTTACTGACTTGCTTCTCCTGGCTTGTTCAGCCTGCTCTCTTATAGAACCAAGACTACCAGCCCAGAGATGGTCCCACCCATAAGGGACCTTCCCCCTTGATCACTAATTGAGAAAATGCCTTACAGTTGGGTCTCATGGAGGCATTTCCTCAACTGAAGCTCATTTCTCTGTGATAACTCGAGCTGTGTCAAGTTGACACAAACTAGCCAGTACAATTGAACCCTTGTCAACTTGACACACAAATACATCACTAGTAAGCCTCAACCCTTAGTTCTTATTAATCCCCAAGATCTTAAATAACTTTAAAAGTCCAACAGTCTTTACAAATTATTAAATTTTCAATCTCTCTTATAATCCAAAGTCTTTGGATTTTACAATTAAATGTCTCTTAACTGTGGACTTCACTAAAATATTTTCTTCCTTCAAGAGGGAAAAATATCAGAGCATAGTCACAATCAAAAGCAAAAATTAGACTCCAACTGTCCAGTGTCTGGAATCCAACTCACAATTGTCTGGGCTCCTCCAAGGGCTTGGGACACTTCCCCAGCCATGCCCTTTGCAGCACATATCTTGTCTTCTAGGCTCCAGCTGCCTGTACTCCATTGCAGCTGCTGTTCTTGGTGGTCATCTCATGGTCTTGGCATATCCAAAATGCTGCTGTTTTCCACTGTAACTAGGGTTCAACAATAGCCTCTCATAGGCTCTCTTCATGGTGCCAAGCCTCAACTCCTTTTCATGACCCCTTCAGTCATGGGCCATCAACCAGAACTGAGGCTGCACTTTCACCAATGGCCTTCCATGGCCTCTCACAGTGCCGAGACTCAGTTGCTCTGCATGACCCCTTCATGCCTTCAAAACCAGTACCACCTGGGTGACTCTTACACATTACCAAGTCCAGCCACAGCACAAGGTACAACCTTGGATATCTCTGGAACACAGCTTCTGTGATCTCAAAAAACAAACAAACAAATAAAACAAAACAAAACAAAAACCAAAAACATTTTCCAGAAGATATCACCTCAATGATGCTGGTCTCTTCTTAATCAACAATAATTTCTTAACTCCAGCTAACCAGCATCAATAGTCCCAGTAATACAAAGTTTTTGCTTTAGTAGTTCTGGAATCTTTTTAATCACAGCTGATTCTTCAGCCCCAGCTAACCAGAACTACAGAATCTTCACAGTCAAAACAGCAATAGCCCTGATAAGAGTCTTTAATATTCCCTCTGAAATTTCACAAGCCAGGCCTCCATCTTCTGCACTCTTCTCAACATTATCATCCAAGCTCCTACACAACATTCAACAGAGCTCTTAACACCGAATGGATCTTCTGGCCCAAAGTTCCAAAATCCTTCCACAGTCCTCCCCAAAACATGGTCAAGTTGTCACAGGAATACCCCATTCCTGGTACCAATTTATCTTAGTCAGGGTTTCTATTCCTGCACAAACATCATGACCAAGAAACAAGTTGGGGAGGAAAGGGTTTATTCAGTTTACACTTCCATACTGCTGTTCATCACCAAGGAAGTCAGGACTGGAACTCAAGCAGGTTAGGAAGCAGGAACAGATGCAGAGGCTATGGAGGGATGATTCTTTACTGGATTGCTTCTCCTGGTTTGCTCAGCCTGCTCTCTTATAGAACCAAGACTACCAGCTCAGAGATGGTCCCATCCACAAGGAGCCTTTCACCCTTGATCACTAATTGAGAAAATGCCTTACAGTTAGATCTCATGAAGGCATTTCCTCAACTGAAGCTCCATTCTCTGTGATAACTCCAGCTGTGTCAAGTTGATACAAAACTAGCCAGTACAGAGGGATATGTATAATATATGATATAGACTTGTGTAAAATATCTTCATACAGTCCAATAAGGTGCACATAACTTATCACAATATGAATTTAAAAATAGGGTTCCTGGAATCCACCAAAAAGTAGTCTGCACAGGTGAGAGTGTGCACACAGAAGCGGACAGCTCCTGGGACAGGCAGGAGCCACAGAGCTTCTGAAGCAGTGCCCTTTTCGGGCTCCAGACATCCAATCACCTTCCCGTTTAGAGGACAGGTGTCCACCCAGCCCGGAAGGTTTTTGCCTCAGGAACAGCAGGAGCCATCTTGGTTCCAGGACTCCACCAAAAAGTAGTCTGCACAGGTGAGAGTGTGCACACAGAAGCAGACAGCTTCTGGGACAGGCAGGAGCCACAGAGCTTCAGAGGCAGCACCCTTTTCGGGCTCAGATCCTTCAACAAAAGGCTATACTCAACAAAACTGGAAAACCTGGATGAAATGGACAAATTTCTAGACAGACACCAGGTACCAAAGTTAAATCAGGATCAAGTTAACAATCTAAACAGTCCAAATCCCCTAAAGAAATAGAATCAGTCATTAATAGTCTCCCAGCCAAAAAATAGCCCAGGACCAGATAGATTTAGTGCAGAGTTCTACCAGACATTCAAAGAAGATCTAATTCCAGTTATGAACAAACTTTTCCACAAAATATAAATAGAGGGAACTCTACCCAACTCATTCTATGAAGCCACAATTACTCTGATACCTAAACCAGACAAAGATCCAACAAAGATAGAAAATTTCAGACTAATTTCCCTTATGAATATAGATGCAAAAAATAATCAATAAAATTCTTGCTAACCGAATCCAAGAACACATTAATGCAATCATCCATCCTGACCAAGAAGGTTTTATTCCAGGGATGCAGGGATGGTTTAATATACAGAAATCCATCACCGTAATCCATTATATAAACAAACTAAAAGAAAAAAAAACGACATGATCATCTCGTTAGATGTGGAAAAAGGATTCGACAAGATCCAACACCTATTCATGATAAAAGTCTGGGAAATACCAGGAATTCAAGTCCCATACATAACCATGATAAAAGCAATCTACAGCAAACCAGTAGCCAACATCAAAGTAAATGGTGAGAAGCTTGAAGCAATCCCACTAAAATCAGGGACTAGACAAGGCTGCCCACTTTCTCCCTACCTATTCAACATAGTACTTGAAGTCCTAGCCAGAACAATTCGACAACAAAAGTAGATCAAGGGGATACAAATTGGAAAAGATGAAATCAAAATATCACTTTTTACAGATGATATGATAGTAAATATAAGTGACCCTAAAAATTCCACCAGAGAACTCCTAAACCTGATAAACAGCTTCAGTGAAGTAGCTGGATATAAAATTAACTCAAACAAGTCAATGGCCTTTCTCTACACAAAGAATAAACAGGCTGAGAAAGAAATTAGGGAAACAACACCCTTCTCAATAGTCACAAATAATATAAAATACCTTGATGTGACTCTAACTAAGGAAGTGAAAGATCTGTATGATTAAAAACTTCAAGTCTGTGAAGAAAAAAATTAAAGAAGATCTCAGGAGATGGAAAGACCTCCCATGCTCATGGATTGGCAGGATCAACATTGTAAAAATGGCTATCTTCCCAAAAGCAATCTACAGGTTCCATGCAATACCCATCAAAATTCCAACTCAATTCTTCAACGAAATAGAAAGAGCAATGCATCTGGAATAACAAAAAACCTAGGATAGCAAAAACTCTTCTCAAGGATAAAAGTACCTCTGGTTGAATCACCATGCCTGACCTAAAGCTTTACTACAGAGCAATTGTGATAAAAACTGCATGGTACTGGTATAGTGACAGACAAGTAGACCGATGGAATAGAATTGAAGACCCAGAAATCAACCCACACACCTATGGTCACTTGATCTTCGACAAGGGAGCTAAAACCATCCAGTGGAAGAAAGACAGCATTTTCAACAAATGGTGCTGGCACAACTGGTTGTTATCATGTAAAAGAATGTGAATTGATCCATTCCTATCTCCTTGTACTAAGGTCAAATCTAAGTGGATCAAGGAAGTTCACATAAAACCAGAGACACTGAAACTTACAGAGGAGAAAGTGTGGAAAAGCCTCTAAGATATGTGCACAGGGGAAAAATTCCTGAATAGAACAGCAATGGCTTGTGCTGTAAGATCGAGGATTGAAAAATGGGACCTCTTGAAACTGCAAAGCTTCTGCAAGGCAAAAGACACCATCAATAAGACAAAAAGGCCACCGCCAGTTTGGGAAAGGATCTTTACCTATCTTAAATCAGATAGGGGACTAATATCCAATATATATAAAGAACTCAAGAAGGTGGACTCCAGAAAATCAAATAACCCCATTAAAAATGGAGCTCATAGCTAAACAAAGAATTTTCACCTGAGGAATACTGAATGACTGATTTACACCTGAAAAAAGTGTTCAACATCCTTAATCATCAGAGAAATGCAAATCAAAACAACCCTGAGATTACATCTCACACCAGTCAGAATGGCTAAGATTAAAAATTAAGGTGACAGCAGATGCTGGCAAGGATGTGGAGAAAGAGTAACACTCCTCCATTGTTGGTGGGATTGCAAGCTTGTACAACCACTCTGGAAATCAGTCTGGCGGTTCCTCAGAAAATTGGACATAGTACTACTGGAGGATCCAGCAATACCTCTCCTGGGCATATATCCAGAAGATGTCCCAACCGGTAAAAAGGACACATGCTCCACTATGTTCATAGCAGCCCTATTTATAATAGCCAGAAGCTGGAAAGAACACAGATACCCCTCCAACATGTATCCATTCCAACAGAGGAATGGATACAGAAAATGTGGTACATTTATACAATGGAGTACTACTCAGGTATTAAAAAGAATGAATTTATGAAATTCCTAAGCAAATGGTTGGAACTGGAGGGCATCATCCTTAGTGAGGTAACACAATCACAAAAGAACTCAAATGATATGTACTCACTAATAAGTGGATATTAGCCCAGAAACTTAGTATACCCAAGATATAAGATACAATTTGTAAAACACATGAAACTGAAGAAGAACGAAGACCAAAGTGTGGACACTTTTCCCCTTCTTAGAATTGGAAACATCACCCAAGGAAGTAGTTACAGAGACAAAGTTTGGAGCTGAGACAAAAGGATGGACCATCTAGAGACTGCCATATCCAGTGATTCATCCCATAATTAGCCTCCAAAGGATGACACCATTGCATACACTAGCAAGCTTTTGCTGAAAGGACTCTGATATAGCTGTCTCTTGTGAGACTAGGCCGGGCCCTAGCAAACACAGAAGCAGATGCTCACAGTCAGCTCTTGGATGGATCACAGGGCCCCCAATGGAGGAGCTAGAGAAAATATCCAAGGAGCTAAAGAGATCTGCAACCCTGTAGGTGCAACAACATTATGAACTAACCAGTATCCAGGAGCTCTTGACTCTAGCTGCATATGTATCAAAAGATGGCCTAGTCGGCCATCACTAAAAAGAGAGGCCCATTGGACATGCAAACTTTATATGCCCCAGTACAGGGGAACACCAAGGCCAAAAAATGGGAATGGGTGGGTAGGGAAGTAGGGGGGAGGGTATGGGGGACTTTTGGGATAGCATTGGAAATGTAATTGAGGAAAATACGTAAAAAAAATATTTAAAAAAATTGAAAATAAAACATGTAAATAGCATATAGGTAAACACAGAAGAATGACTGCAGTATAGCTTACTGGTAGAGCAACTTCTAGGCATATTCAAGCCTCAAAGTGCAATTTTATTATTTATTTATTTATTTATTTATTTATTTATTTATTTATTTATTTAATGTTTTAAAGACACTGTTCAGTAAGTAGGCCAAACTGGTCATGCCCTCCTGATCCTTTTGCCTCTGCCTTCTGAGAGTCAAGGTTACATACCCTACTTTAGTTTGACTTTTTGTAAAGTATTTCTTGAAGTATTTTACTGTATACAAAGGTTAGAGCTGAGAGTTGAGGAAGGAAAACACAATGTGACCATGTGTAGTATTTCAAACAAATGCCATACAAACACAAATAATGGTACAGATGTGATGTAGATAGTATCTATACAACAGAAATTAATGCAGGAATAAAGACAAATTAGTATGTTTTGGTTTCCCTGTGTTTTTGTTTTTGATTGTTTGTTTGTTTGTTTCATTTATTTTTAAACAGGCCTCATTTAGCCCTGGTTGTGTTCACATTCGCTATACACCTTCAACTACTGATCCTCTTGCCTCCACTTTCCAGTTACTGAAATTAAAAATGTAATTTTGAAGAGTGAGACATAAAACTCAAGGTCTTGGTTATGGTAGACAGGCAGTTTAACTACTGATCCAATTCCCCAGCCCTTTGGTTTTCTATACTTAATATATTTGTTTAAGTAACTTAACTTTAATATCCTTCTTTTATGCAGCAATAGCTTCATTTGCCAACACATTGGATTCTTTCCCTCAACAGAATATGCAAGAATTTAGTTACCCTATTCAAAAGCTTACTTTTTTCCTGAAAGAAAAAAAAAAGTGTAACCCAGAGTATGTTGTCATGAAACAGACCATAGAATTTTAGTGACAAGGCAATAAAATTATAAATGGTATCATTCTAAGGGGTTGTTCTCATAGAAACCCTGGAAACGGATGCATGGTTTAGAGAGAACAAAAGCTAAGCATCTACATAGTAAAAGCTGGAAGGTTGGAAGAAAAATAAAATATAGAAGCTGACCTATTTTAAATTAACCACATCAATGGCCATATGCAGAATGAGGCTCTTTGTAAACAAAATGGATATATGGAAGACAATGAAGTTTTATCTGTCTGACAAGAGTCTCAGTACATGTTTTTAGTCTCCTGAAGTATTTTGTGTCTGTGGTGGTGGCACAAGTCTTTAATCCCAGCATTTGGGAGGCAGAGGCAGGCTGATTTCTGAGTTCAAGGCCAACCTGGTCTACAGAGTGAGTTCCAGAACAGCCAGAACTATACAGAGAAACCCTGTCTCAGAAAAAAAAAAAAAAGAACCAATAACAACAACAGAAAATGTCTTAATGTACTTCTATAAATATTAGGATCCTGAAATTAGCAGTTACTGTGTGTCTGCATCAATTGTTGCTTTTGTGCAGTGAAAAAGAAAATAATGCTAGCAATGCATTCATGAAGATGTAACTCAGTATATTACAAGAAGAACTGCAAAGAACAGGCATCTTCTAGCTGTATGTGTGTGTGTGTGTGTGTGTGTGTGTGTGTGTGTTCATCAGTGATTGCTGGGTTGCTGACAAGCATGCACGTTTGTGTATGGGACATTATGGGGGATATAATACATACAAGCTGGATTCCTCAGTTATTTTTCATTCAACCTAGAACTCAGAGATTCTGTATTCTACTGATTTTGCTGGCCAGCTAGTTCCAAAGATCTTCCTGTTTCTGCCTTCATAGACTTGGAATGGTCATGCCCCAGCATCCACACTTTCCCTCAGAGCTGAAAACTGAACTGTGATACCTATGCTTGCATGTCACTTTACAAACTGAACCATCTCTCTCGCCCCTTACAAAGTACTTTAAAACCATATTGCTAATAGTTACATGGTATGCTATCAGAAATGGCACAATACTCTATAACATTTTGGAATATAAAAATCATCCACTGTGGTTGCACTGACTATGCCATTAGTGGAAACTCAATTTGAAAATTATCAGGGATAAAGACAACATAGAATTTTCCTGATAAATCATATAATACAATCCTAGGAACATTAAAATTATTCATTTTCTCTCTGAATTTATTTGCAATTTAAAGTATAAATATGTGGTAACAAGAAGACTTATTCATTTTTCTTTATTGTTCATTTTACTTTTGCTTTCTTCTTAGTATAGTAAGGTGTGCTATGTAACACACAGCCACATAAATAAATGCAAGCAGGTGTGTGGCAAGTCTCTGCCACAAACTGCATTGACTATCATGGTAGAAATGCACAGAGAGGCATGCTCAGTATTTTGAAATCTCCAGCGGTAACCCATAAGGCTTGCAACTTGCCTTTTGCTTTTTGTTTGTTTGCTTAGTTAAGTTTAGTTTAGTTTAGTATTTTGTGTGTATTTTTCATTTATTAAGACAAGCACTCATTATGAAGCTTTTCCTGGCTTGAATCACTCCAAAATGTCAAGGCTAACTTCCAACTTGCGGAGACCCACCTGCTTCAGCACCCTAAATCTTGAGATTGCAGATGCGTCATATCCTATCATGCCATTCAATGGTGTTTGAATTTTTAACTCATGGGGAAATTTTTGTCATTTATGCATCTAAAAACTTAATTGAAGACTTGAAAGTACCTTAAACTATTCTGACATTTATGTGAATGAGAATAGGCCTGGGAAAGGAACTTGTGAATGGAGAAAATACTATGAATGAACCTTATTTTATTCTAATTAAAATGTATTGTGGCTGTGGAGAAGGATTTATACCTCATAGCACGTGTTATATAAGCCTAAGGACCTGGGGCTACTCAGCACACATGCAGAAAACCTTGTGTAGTAACAGGTATGTTTGTATCCACAAAGTGTAGGTAGAGACAGGAGAAGCACAGGAAAATGTTGGCTGCCATCAAAGGTCCAGAAGTAGTGAGAGACTCTGCCTCAAGAAAATGAATAGGAGATAGGAAGGTTCCTCCACCTCCCTCTGGCCTTTGTGGGCTACACACAGGTTTGCTATTTATGCATATTTGGGCACATATAACTAAGACATGCACACAATCATACATGTACATGCACACAGAATTACTAAATGGTGATACTGAGATTTTGTATTGTTCTATTGATTTTTTCCTTTCTCTGTGACTCTTTCATAATTTTCTTAGCTGATGTCCAATAAATTTGTTGGAATTCTGTTTTATGTTTTAAAGGTAAACTGCAATAAAAATAGATTAGGGCTTTTACTGCATATTCCAGGCAATCAGTGGAGAACTGTCCAGGGGAAGCTGAAATAGTTACCTTTCCAGGAGAGATTGAGTCTGCATGGAGGACTTCTTTTTCTTAAGCACTTGGCTTTTGTGATCTCATGCTTGGCTTTCAAGGCTCATTCTAGCAACATCTAATTCATACCAAGTGGACCAGCTGTGACAATGAAGGTTTTTCTTTTCCTTGTTTATACTTTAACAATATTCACTAGATATTTATAGCTACCTACTTTTCAATGTAGAAGACTACACCTTGTGAACACTAGTTCCATCTAGTTAAGAGCTGTAACTAAGATCTCTCTTTACAGCTCATTGACACACCTCACAGATTATTCAGGATATTAGAGAGCCTTTTTAAGCCAATGTCATTACTTTCATATTTTTTTTTTTGTTTCCCAAATAAGAGTTGGGTAAAATATAGGCATTTGTGAGGTTAGAGCTGGGGCTAACCAAATGTTTAGCTCCATAGACACAGTGATTTCAAGAAATCACATGGGAGGAACAATTAGGCAAAGATCACAATGAACTCATATTTCTTGATCTTTGTTCCTCCATTTTAAGAGAAAAGCAGATGTTACCTTCTTTATTTATATCCATGCTGTTGTTCTCAGCATTTTCTTATCTGAAAGATGTTTGTTACTTCTTTGTGTGTGTGTGTGTGAATACATGCTCATATGTGTGGTTTCTTCATGTGTGGGTGAGTATATTGAGGCCAGAGAACATCCTTCATATAATTCATCAGGTGTACTTTTCTTTGTTTTTGGAACAGGCTTTCAATGACCTATGGCTCTTCTATGTGACTCACCTGACTCTGAACTCCTGGGATTTTTTTTTCCTGTGAGTGGAACACAGGAATTTGTAGATGAAAATCAGAACTCAGTGAGATAAGATGTCATCCCATCCACTGAAAATATAGGTAGTAAAATACAGCAAACCAGCACTGTCATGTTTCAACCTCCATCATTAGTCATGGTCCATGAATGCTTCAAGTAACTGAATACAAAATATTCTATTCTGTCCTTTACTAACTACTTTTTCAATCTTATTTACTTGACCCCACAATAGCTCTGTTACCCTTGGTCAACAATGATTTAACTACTAACATCAGAAGTACAATTAGGAAATATTTTTTATTTATAGTTGAGTTTTAAGATAAGAATTTCTTTTGAAATATCTTCATTTCCTAACACTGCTCTTGATATTATTTCCTGTGCTATTGTGTTCTCTTCAGAAATTTATTGTTTAGGTCTTGTAGAATTTTCCTCAATTAGATTCAACATTTCTGGTTTTAATTTGAGTCGATGATCAATTACTATTTGTGCTACCTTTATTTCCCCCACTTTTTATATTGTGTTAAAACTTGGAGCATTATTTGAATAATAGTGGAGAGTGTGGGAACTCTTTTCTCATTTAACCTTTCTGAATTCTCTTTTTTTAAACATACTGTTGTATATATTTATCACTATGTTAGAATGTATTTCTTCTACACTTAATTTACTCAGGAATTTGCTAATTGCCATTTTTTTTGAGTACCACTCTTGTTTGGACTATTGGTAGTGTAAGAGATTTGGTAGCTACTGTGTTGAACACAATATATTTTTCTCTCTCTTTTGCTTGCATATCTCTTCTCATGGAATGTGTATTTCATTGTGCCTTCATGGATTAAAACTTTCAGTATTCTAGCTGTGCTTTTCCTTTCAAGTAATTTCTGCAGTGTAGTTTTCAATATCAAATGCCTTAATTGTTTGTGTTCAAATATTCTTCTATCTAAATAATATGAAAATAGAACATTTCTGTGCATAATTATATTGGTTGTAAATTATAATTCTGGGATTAACATGTAATATTTCATGATTTCCTGGCTATTAACCTTTCTGATGGGATTGTAATTTTTGTTCCATCAGCAACAGACACATTTTCTTTACATTTTAAAGTAATCTTTGTACCGTTTACTCTATGACTATGACATGACATGACACACAGATATTCCTTCCTCTGTCAACCTTACTATTTAAAGGTGTTTTTTGTGTGTGTTTCCCTTTATTTATATAAATTTTGGGAATATCTGCTAAAAATGTATTCTTTATACCTTTGGTGTTTTGGCCTCTCCTTTTACCCTGTAGACTTTTAGCATATTTACTTGAATGTACTTCCAGTTCTTGGGAGTTTTGTTTGCAGTTTCTTTTTACTTCATACATGTCTGACTAAGTTGTTGCTTCCATCTCTTATCTTCTTTCTTCAGGTCTGTCTTGTCAATTGATAATACTTTATATTGTATTTTCTACTATATTGGTTGAGTTATTGCTGAAATTTCTGTTAGGTATTTTCTATATTTTTCCTCCATGTTTTAAAATTTTGCTTTTAATTTATTGATCTCTTCACCAACTTTCCAAACATTCTAATCTAGGTCCTGATTTGATTACCTTTCTTTACTTTTCTATTTTCTTAAGTTCACTTCTGGCCATTAATCATTTGTAAAAGTAGCACTCTAAACTTTTAGCATTTAACTTTCTTACTAGTTTTCTTTCAAAATTGAGGAGTTCTGAGCTTGGAGAGGTATCACAGTATCCTGTTTTGTCATCCTTCCTATCCCTATGTTTTTCATTGTAGTGTGTTTGTGTGTGTGTGTATGTTTGTGTTTGTGTGTGTGTGTTTGTGTGTGTGTGTGTGTGTGTGTGTGCGGATGCATATGCGTGTGCACACATGTGTCTCTATTGAAATGGATATGCCCTCCTATATTAATTTCGAACCTTTCTTTCTTGCATATTAGTTAGATGTGAGGCTTTCTAATGAATTGTTTCCAGCTAATTACAACCCTACTAGTATCTTAGAAGGAAACTCATGGTCATAACATTTGAAATTCTTTTATTGCAAATCAAAATGACCCTGAGATTCTACCTCACACCAGTCAGATTGGCTAAGATGAAAAACTCAGGTGACAGCAGATGCTGGCAAGGCTGTGAGAAAGAGGAATACTTCTCCATTACTTATGGGATTGCAAGCTTTTACAAACACTCTGGAAATTAGTCTGGTGGTTCCTCAGAAAACTGGATATATTACTCCCTGAGGACCAAAAATATACCACTCCTTTGCATATTCCCAAACAATGCTCTAACATATAGCTAGGGCTCATGCTCCACTATGTTCATAGCAGTCTTATTTATAATAGCCAGAAGTTAGAAACAACCAAGATGTCCCACAACAGAAGAATAAATACAGAAAATATGGTACATTTCCATAATGGATTACTACTCAGCCATTAAAAAGAATGACTTCATAAAATCCACAAGAAAATGGATAGAACAAGAAAATGTCATCCTGAGTGAGGTAACACAATCACAAACGAACACACATGGTATTACTCACTGATAGTGAACATTAGGAAAAAGCTTGGAATACTCATGCTACAACTTACAGACCATATGAAGGTCAAGAAGAAGGAAGACTAAAGTATGGATGTCTCAGGACTACTTAGAATGGGGAACAAAATAATCACAGGAGATAGAGGGTAGGCAGGATTTGGGAGGAAGAAAGGAGGGGGAAAGGACAGAAAGGGGGATAGGATCAGGTATGGGAGGAGAATGGGGGATATACAGAGGACTAGGAAATTGTACAGAGGTGTGTGGCAATAGGGGATGGGCAACTGCGGGTAGCCAACAGAAAGGAAACAAAGATGCCAGCAAAGAAAGAGGCTTCCATGTCCCAATGGGGGAGGGGGAATGACATTAATTGAAATAGCCAACAAAGGGGAAAGAGATCCTATAGAGACAATATCCAGAGGTAAGGTACAGACCCCAGGTGAGGGATGGGACTACCTACCCTTCTCAAATTTTTAACCAGGAATTGCTACTGTCTAAAGGAAGTACAGGGATAAAAAGTAGAGCACAGACTGAAGGAAAGGCCATCCAGAGACTTCCCCAACTAGAGATCCATCCCATATGCAACCACCAAACTCAGACACTATTGCTAATTCCAAGATATGGTGGCTGACAGGAGTCTGATAGGTATGTTTCCTGAGACACTCCATCAGAGCCCTACAAAAAAAAAAAAAAAAAAAAAAAAAAAAAAAAGATGCAGCTGCTTGTAGGGAACCATTGGACTGAGCATGGGGTGGAGTTACAGAAATGACT
Organism: Mus caroli; assembly: GCF_978045245.1. Lineage (NCBI taxonomy): Eukaryota > Metazoa > Chordata > Mammalia > Rodentia > Muridae > Mus > Mus caroli. The sequence continues at coordinate 109,387,595 of NW_028227256.1, read as the reverse complement.
GAAGGAGCTGAAAAGATTTGCATTTCCAGAGGAAGAACAACAACGTCAACCAACAAGAACCCCCAGAGATCCCAGAGACTAAACCACCCACCAAAGAATACACATGCAGGGACTGATGGCTCCAGCAGAGGATGGCCTTTTCTGGCATGAATGGGAGGGGAGGCCCTTGGTCCTATGAGGGCTTGTAGGGGAATGCTAGGGCTGTGGGGAGTAAATTGGTAGGTGGGTGAGGAAGCACCCTTGTAGAGGCAGTGGGCAGGGGGTTGGATGGGGTGTTTTCAGAGTGGAATCAGGAAATCAAGATAATATTTGAAATGTACATAAACAAAATAACCAATAAACAGTTTTAAAAAGCATGAAATTTTAAAAAAAGAAGAAAAACAACAGGGAGATACTATAGAATAAGTCTCTAGAAGGGAGGAATATTTACAAATTTACTCAAGTGTTACAGAACCTCAAATAAAACCCTAGGGCTGAAGTACAAAAGTGAATTTAAAAGGATATAGAAGAAAATAAAAACAAGCATAAAATACAAACTATTATGAAGAAATACACCAATCTGCCTTCTGAGCTGGAATGCTGTCTCATCCTCACTGGATTGTTTTTTGATGCAGATGCCACAGTCTGCAAAATGTTCCATTGATCCTTTCAAGGCAGGCTTGATAACTTGATACAATCTCTGAAAGCATTTTTGGACAGGAACTTTCTGTCTGAATTTATCAGGCTAGGTGTTCCACATCACCCAATCACACTTTGGAGTTTTAGGCTTTAGAAGCTCCAGGCAGGGCTCCCTCCACCTGAAGCTTGCAGTGAGGATGACCAGACCCTGGTACTGTTACTCTGATGTTGTTCCCTAGCTGTGCTCTGAGGGTATTCAAGCTCTCTAGTGGTGGGAAGCATGAAGCTCAGCAGTCCTCTTTGGTTCCTGTGCTACCACCAGGTTGTTCAGCTACTTTTTAAACCTTTCTGTAGCAATTTCTACTGTACACAGGACACTAGTTAATGGTCACATTTTATGCAAAGGAACTACTACTTTGATATGTTTTATATTTCTCTAGACCTTCCTCTCATAGAAATAGTATTTGTGCAGATCTGAATTCTTTTCCTTTGCTGGGTTACACAGGGTCAGTTTCTGATCCACCAACGTTCCCAGAAGCTTCATAGTATACATTTTTATAAAACTGCTTTTTTGTTTAATAATAAATTTTCAGGAAATTTGTTTTCCAAAAGTTACATATACATATAAACATAAAAATAATATGAAATTGGGCAGGTTTTTTTATGAGATACTTAGCATGGTTAATTTATTAAACCCTGTAAGTACTTATAAAAAATCTAAGTGTGAAAATAAGCTCCTGCCAAAATATAATAGGAATCTCAAATACAGAAAGAGAAGTACCTCAGAGAAAGCAATCATCAAAGCAAAACGTTCTTTCTTAACATGTAACTAAATATTTTATAAAAATACATAATGCTCCAACTTGGGAACACCATAATGCCATAAAAGATATCTTTACATTAATGTTTATTGCAATATTTTTAAATTGTTCTTAATAGTAATGTCCATTGTTCTACATTTTAACCTCAAATGCTTTTCTTTAGAGACCAGTTTATTGATGTTGATTTTGCAAATGATAGTGAATTTCCCTTGTAAGTATAACAGTTGCCATTTTTTAAACATTTTCTCATATTAGGAATTGGATCTAGAAACTGGCAGATTCTGAACCAGTATTCCACCCCCAAGCCAAATATCTAAAGCTCTGAGATGATTCATTAGTATCTGCTGCATTTGATTAAGGAATCCACAATTCACATTTTTCAATTTTCCATAAAGAGAGACAAAATAACCTGTCCACCAACACTGTTGTAAACATTCATGACATAACCATCAAATCAGATAATAGAGTACAAAGTATCAATGGAAGTTAAAGTGAAATATTGATTTATAAACTAATAAATGAAGGATTTATCTACAAACTGGATTATGTAAGAAACTAAATTGATTAGTAGTGTGGTACAGTGGGTGAGTGTGTGAGTGTGTGTGTGTGTGTGTGTGTGTGTGTGTGTGTGTGTATGTGTGTGAAAGAGAGAGAGAGAGAGGGTGAGGGAAAGGGAGAGAGAGGGAGGGAGAGGGAGGGGGAGGGGGAGAGGGAGAGGGAGAGAGAAATTGTGTTTGAAGGTCTTTATGCCTATATGGGTACAGTTATAGACTAATTTGAAGACCAGAGGTTGATGTATTTTTGCATTAGTTCTCTCTCATTGTTGGATCTTTGTGTGGATTAGGGATCAGAGTAATTGAAGCTTCATAAAACAAATTTGGTAATGTTCCTTCTGTTTATATTTTGTGGAATAGTTTGAAAAGTAATGGTATTAGGTCTTCTTTGAAGGTCTGATAGAACTCTGAATTAAACCCATCTGGTCCTGGACTTTTTATGGTTGGGAGACTATTAATGACTGCTTCTATTCTATTTAAGGGATTATGGGACTGTTTAGATCATTTTTCTGATCCTGATGTATCTTTGATACCTGGTATCAGTCTAGAAAATTGTCCATTTCATCATGAATTCCAATTTTGTTGAGTATAGGCTTTTGTAGTAGGATCTGATGACTTTGGATTTCCTTGGTTTCTTTTTGTATGTCTCTCTTTTCATTTATTATTTTGTTAATTTGAATACTGTATCTGTGCCCTCTCGTTAGTCTGGCTAAGGGTTAATCTATCTTGTTTATTTTTCTCAAAGACCCAGCTCCTGGTTTGATTGCTTCTCTGTATAGGCTTTATTTGTTTGTTTGTTTGATTCTACTTCATTGATTTCAGCCCTAAGTTTGATTATTTTCTGCTGTCTCCTTCCCTTGAGTGTATTTGCTTCTTTTTGTTCAAGAGCTTTCAGGTATGCTGAAAAGCTGCTAGTATATGCTCTCCAGTTTCTTTCTGGTGGCACCCAGGGCTATGAGTTTGCCTCTTAGCACTGCTTTCATTGTGTCACATAAGTTTGAGTATGTTGTGGCTTCATTTTCGTTAAATTCTAAAAAGTCTTTAATTTCTTTCATTTCTTCCTTGAACAAGTTATAATTGTGTACAATATTGTTCAGCTTCCACATTTATGTGGGCTTTCTAATGTTTTTGTTGTTATTGAAGACCAGCCTTAGTATGTTGTGTACATCTCATGATATCTCATGATAGGGTACATGAGATGGATTTGTGGAAAGATATTGTGTAAATTTGTTTTTGTCATAGAATACCTTGGTTTCTCCATCTATGGTAGTTGAAAGTTTTGCTGGGTATAGTAATCTGGGCTGGCATTTGTGTTCTCCACCAAACCTGGACTTTATTGTGGATGCTGGGAAGTGCTTGCTGATAGAAGCCTGATACAGCTGATAGAAGCCTGATACGGCTGTCTCAGGCTGCCAGAGCCTGAGAAATAGAAAGGATGAAGCTTTCAGCCACCCATTGGATTGAGGTCAAGGGTCCCCAATGTAGGAGATGGATAAGGGACTGAAGGAGCTAAGGGGGTTTGCAGCCCCGTGGAGAGAGCAACAGTGTCAACATGCCAGACCCCACAGAGCTCCTTGGGACGGGACCACCAATCAAAGAATACACGTGGAGCGATCCATGGCACTGGTCACATATGTAACAGAATATGGCCTTGTTGGCTATCAGAGGGAGGATAGGCGCTGGGGCCTGAGGGCATTCAATGCCCCAGTGTAGGGGAATGCACGTGGGCTGCAGAAGCAACAGAGCTTCTTGGTCAGTGTCCCATCAGGCCTTCATCCTCAGACAGGGGGCAGAGCTGAAATCCAGACTTCTATGCACCTTCCCTGCAATAGGAGAACTTGCCTGTAGATAGTGCTCTAACCACTGGGACTCAGGAGAGAGTTGGACTCCCAGGAGTGCTGACAGAGGCTAACAGAATCACAGGACAAACAAGCTCCAGCCAGAGATAGAACATCTAACACCAGAGATTACCAGATGGCAAAGGGCAAATGTAAGAATCTTACTAACAGAAACCAACACCACTCAGCATCATAAGAGCCCAGTACGCCCATCACAGAAAGGCTTGGATACCGCAACAAACCCGAAAAGCAACATTTGTATTTAAAATCATATCTCATGATGCTGGTAGAAGATTTTAAGAAGGGCATTAATAAATCACTTAAAGAAATACAGGAAAACAGTGCTAAAGAGGTAGAAGTCCTTAAAGAGGAAACACAAAAAGCCCTTAAATAATTACAGGAAAACACAACCAAAGAGGTGATAGAATTGAACAAAAACATCCAAGACCTAAAAAGGGAAGTAGACACAATAAAGAAAACCCAAAGTGAGGCAACGCTGGAGACAGAAAACCTAGGAAAGAAATCTGGAGCCAGAGATGCAAGCATCAGCAACAGAATACAAGAGATGGAAGAAAGAATATCAGGTGCAGAAGATTCCATTAAAAAAATAGACACGACAATCAAAGAAAATACAACATCTCAAAACATCCTAACTCAAAATATCCAGGAAATCCAGGACACAATGAGAAGACCAAACCTAAGGATTATAGGTATAGATGAGAATGAAGATTTTCAACTTATAGGGCCAGTAATTATCTTCAACAAAATTATAGAAGAAAACTCCCCCAACCTAAAGAAAGAGATGCCCATGAACATGAAAGAAGCCTACAGAACTCCAAATAGACTCCAGAAAAGAAATTCTTGCTGACACATAATAATCAGAACAACAACTGTACTAAATAAAAGTTAGAATATTAAAAGCAGTAAGGGAAAAAGATGAAGTAACATATAAAGGCAAACTAGAATTATACCAGACTTCTCACCAGAGAATATGAAAACCAGAATATCCTGGACAGATGTTAGGACAGACCCTAAGAGAACACAATATCTTTCCCCCAATCCAGCCCTTCAAAGGAAAATAAAGGGAAATCTCCAACACAAGGAGGGACATTATGCCCAAGAAAAAGCAAGAAAGTAATCCTTCAACAAACCTAAAAGAAGATAGCTGCAAGAACAGAATTCCTACTCTAACAACAAAAATAGCAGGAAGCAACAATTACATTTTCTTAATATCTCTTATTAGCAATGTACTCAATTCCCCAATTAAAAGGCATAGATGAAAAGACTGGCTGCACAAACAAGACTCAACATTTTGCTGCATACAGGAAACTCACCTCAGGGACAAAGACAGACACTAACTCAGAGTAAAAGGCTGAAAAACAATTTTCCAAGCAAATGGTCTGAAGAAACTAGCTGGAGTAGACATTCTAATATTGAATAAAATTGACTTCCAACCAAAATTTATCAAAAAAGACAAGGAGGGGCACTTCATATTCATCAAAGGTAAAATCTTCCAAGATGAACTCTCAATTCTGAATATCTGTGCTCCAAATGCAAGGGCATCCACATTCACTAAGGAAACTTTAGTAAAGCTCAAAGCACACATTGCATCTCACACAATAATAGTGGGAGACTTCAACACCCCACTCTCATCAATGGACAGATCCTGGAAACAGAAACTAAACAGAGACACACGGAAACTAACAGAAGTCATGAAACAAATTGATTTAACAAATATCTACCAAACATTTTACCCTAAAACAAAATTATATACCTTCTTCTCATCTCTTCATGGTAACTTTTCCAGAAGTGACCATATAATCAGTCACAAAACAGGCCTCATCAGATACAAAAATATTGAAATTGTCCCATGCATCCTATATGATCACCACAGACTAAGGCTGATCTTCAATAACAACATAAATAATAGAAAACGAACATTCACATGGAAGCTGAACAACACTCTACTCAATGATAACTTGGTCAAGAAAGAAATAAAGAAAGAGATTAAAGCCTTTTTAGGGTTTAATGAAAATGAAGTCACAGCATACCCAAACTTGTGGGACACAATGAAAGCATTCCTAAGGAAAACTCATAGCTCTGAGTGCCACCAAAAAGAAACTAGAGAAAGCATACATGAGCAGCTTGACAACACACTTAAAAGTGCTAGAACAATAGTAATCAAATTCACCCAAGAGGAGTAGACAGCAGGAAATAATCAAACTTAGGGCAGAAATCAACCAAGTGGAAACAAAAAGAACTATACAAAGGATTAACCAAACCAGGAACTGGTTCTTTGAGAGAATCAACAAGATAGATGAACCCTAACATCTCTACTGGGGACCCCATGTTCAGTCCAATGGTTGGCTTCAAGCATCTGTATTTGTCAGGCTCTGACAGAGCCTCCAAGGAGACAGCTATATCAGGCTCCTGTCAGCATGCACTTCTTGTCATCCAAAATCCTGGTTGAATTTGCTGACGATATATGGAATAGATCCCCAGGTGGGGCACTCTCTGTATGGCCTTTTCTTCAGTCATTCTTCCACACTTAGTCTCTGTATTTCCTCCTGTGACTATTTTGCCCCCTCTTTTTATAGCTGAGAAGAACTCCGTTGTATAAATGTACAATATTTTCTTGTTCCATTCCTCTGTTGAAAGATATCTTCATAATGTTCCACCTATGGGGATGCAGTTCCCTTTAGCTCCTAGGTACTTTTCCTAGCTCCTCCATTGGGGGCCCTGTGATCCATCCAATAGCTGACTGTGAGCATCCACTTCTGTGTTTGCTAGGCCCCGGCATTGTCTCACAAGAGACAGCTATATCTGAGTCCTTTCAGCAAAATCTTGCTAGTGTATGCAATGGTGTCAGCGTTTGGAAGCAGATTATGGGATGGATCCCTGGATATGGCAGTCTTTAGATGGTCCATCTTTTCTTCACAGCTCCAAACTTTATCTCTGTAACTCTTTCCATGGGTGTTTTGTTCCCAATTCCAAGAGGGGGCACAGTGTCCACACTTTGGTGTTCGTTCTTCTTGAGTTTCATGCGTTTAACAAATTGTATCTTATATCTTGGGTATCCTAAGTTTTTGGGCTAATATCCACTTATCAGTGAGTATATATTGTGTGAGTTCCTTTTTAATATGTTACCTCAATCAGGATGATGCCCTCCAGATCCATCCATTTGCCTAGGAATTTCATAAATTCATTCCTTTTAATAGCTGAGTAGTACTCCATTGTGTAAATTTACCACATTTTCTGTATCCATTCCTCTGTTGAGGGGCATCTGGGTTCTTTCCAGCTTCTGGCTATTATAAATAAGGCTGCTATGAACATAGTGGAGCATGTGTCCTTCTTACCGGTTGGAACATCTTCTGGATATATGCCCAGGAGAGGTATTGCTGGATCCTCTGGCAGTATTATGTCCAATTTTCTGAGGAACCACCAAACTGATTTCCAGAGTGGTTGTACCAGCTTGCAATCCCACCAACAATGAAGGAGTGTTCCTCTTTCTCCACATCCTCGACAGCATCTGCTGTCACCTGAATTTTTGATCTTAGCCATTCTGACTGGTGTGAGGTGGAATCTCAGGGTTGTTTTGAGTTGCATTTCCCTGATGATTAAGGATGTTGAACATTTTTTCAGGTGCTTCTCTGCCATTCGGTATTCCTCAGGTGAGAATTCTTTGTTCAGTTCTGAGCACCATTTTTTAACGGGGTTATTTGATTTTCTGGAGTCCACCTTCTTGAGTTCTTTATATATATTGTATATTAGTCCCCTATCTGATTTAGGATAGGTAAAGATCCTTTCCCAATCTGTTGGTGGTCTTTTTGTCTTATTGACGGTGTCTTTTGCCTTGCAGAAGCTTTGCAACTTTATGAGGTCCCATTTATCGATTCTCGATCTTACAGCACAAGCCTTTGCTGTTCTATTCAGGAATTTTTCCCCTGTACCCATATCTTCGAGGCTTTTCCCTACTTTCTCCTCTATAAGTTTCAGTGTCTCTGGTTTTATGTGGACTTCCTTAATCCACTTAGATTTGACCTTGGTACAAGGAGATAGGAATGGATCAATTCGCATTCTTCTACAGGATAACCGCCAGTTGTGCCAGCACCATTTGTTGGAAATGCTGTCTTTTTTCCACTGGATGGTTTTTGCTCCCTTGTCAAAGATCAAGTGACCATAGGTATGTGGGTTGATCTCAGGGTCTTCAATTCTGTTCCATTGGTCTACTTGTCTGTTGATATACCAGTACCATGCAGTTTTTTATCACAATTGCTTTGTAGTTCAGCTTTAGGTCAGGCATGGTGATTCCACCAGAGGTTCTTTTATCCTTGAGAAGAGTTTTTGCTATCCTAGGTTTTTTGTTGTTCCAGATGAATTTGCAGATTGCACTTTCTAATTCGTTGAAGAATTGAGTTGGAATTTTGATGGGGATTGCATTGAATCTGTAGATTGCTTTTGGTAAGATACCCATTTTTACAATGTTGATCCTGCCAATCCATTAGCATAGGAGGTCTTTCCATCTTCTGAGATCTTCTTTAATTTCTTTCTTCAGGGACTTGAAGTTCTTGTCATACAGATCTTTCACTTCCTTAGTTAGAGTCACGACAAGGTATTTTATATTGTTTGTGACTATTGAGAAGGGTGTTTTTTCCCTAATTTTCTTCTCTGCCTGTTTATCCTTTGTGTACAGAAAGGCCATTGACTTGCTTGAGTTAATTTTATATCCAGTTACTTTACCGAAGCTATATATCAGGCTTAGGAGTTCTCTGGTGGAATTTTTAGGGTCACTTATGTATACTATCATATCATCTGCAAAAAGCGATATTTTGACTTCTTCTTTTCCGATTTGTATCCCCTTGATCTCCTTTTGTTGTCTAATTGCTCTGGCTAGGACTTCAAGTACAATGTTGAATAGGTAGGGAGAGAGTGGGCAGCCTTGTCTAGTCCCTGATTTTAGTGGGATTTCTTCCAGCTTCTCACCATTGACTTTGATGATGGCTACTGGTTTGCTGTTGATTGCTTTTATCATGGTTAGGTATGGGCCTTGAATTCCTGATCTTTCCAAGACTTTTATCATGAATGGGTGTTGGATTTTGTCAAATCCTTTTTCAGCATCTAACGAGATGATCATGTGGGTTTTGTCTTTGAGTTTGTTTATATAATGGATTACATTGATGGATTTTCGTATATTGAACTATCCTTGCATCCCTGGGATGAAACCTACTTGGTCAGGATGGATGATTGTTTTGATGTGTTCTTGAATTCGGTTAGCGAGAGCTTTATTGAGGATTTTTGCATCAATATCCATAAGGGAAAGTACCCAAGGAGCTAAAGGGAACTGCAACCCCATAGGTGGAACATTATTATGAACTAACCAGTACCCCAGAGCTCTTGACTCTAGCTGCATTTGTATCAAAAGATGGCCTAGTCGGCCATCACTGGAAAGAGAGGCCCATTGGACTTGGTGACTTTATATGCCCCAGTACAGGGGAATGCCATGGTCAAGGGGTGGGGGTGGGGGGGACTGGAGGGGGAGTGTATTGGGGACTTTTTGGATATCATTGGAAATGTAATTGAGGAAAATACCTAATAAAAAAATAAAAAATAAATAAAAAAAAAAGAAAGACAACTAACAGCCAAAAAAAAAAAAAAAAAGAAGAAGAAAAAAAAAAGAAAAAGAAAGATATCTTGGTTCTTTCTAGCTTTTGACTATTATAAATTTAGCTTCAACAAACATTGTGGAACATGTGTCTTTATTACATGTTTGAACATCTTCTTGACATATGCACAAATGTATATGTCATACATACCAAGGTATAGCTGGGTCTTCAGGTAATACTATGTCCAGTTTTCTGAGAAATTGCCATACTGATTTCCAGAGTGGTTGTACCAACTTACAGTCCTCCCAAAAAGAGAGGACTGTTCCTCTTTCTCCATATCCTAACCAGCATCAGCTGTTAAATGAGGTTTTGATTTTAGCCATTCTGACTGGTGTGAGGTGGAATCTCAGGGTTGTTTTGATTTGCATTTCCTTGATATATAAGAATGTCCAACATTTCTTTAGGTGCTTCTGAGTCATTCAATATTCCTCAGTTGAGAAATCTTTGTTTATTGTTGTACCACATTTTTAATAGGCTTATTTGATTCTCTGGAGTTTAACTTCTTGATTTCTTTGTATATAGTAGATATTAGCCTTCTATGAGATGTAGGATTGGTAAAAATCTTTTCCCTATCTGTTCGTTGCCATTTTGTCTTATTGACAGTGTCTTTTGCCTTTTAGATGCTTTACAATTTTATGAAGTCCCATTTGTTTATTTTTGATCTTAGAGCATAAGCCACTAATTTTCTGTTCAGGAAAATTTCCCCTATGCCATGTGTTCAAGGATCTCTCCCACTTTCTCTATTATTAGTTATTGTGTATCTGGCTTTATGTGGAGGTTCTTGATTTACTTGGATTTGAGCTTTGTACAAAAAGTTAAGAATGGATGAATTTGCATTCTTCTACATGCTAACCTTCAGTAGAATCAACATCATTTGTTCAAAATTCTGTCTTTTTCCACTGGATGGTTTTAGCTTCTTTGATAAGATCAAATGACCATAGATGTATGAGTTCATTTCTCAGTCTTCAATTCTAATCCATTGACTTTCCTACCTGTCTTTTAAACAATATCATACAGTTTTTATCACTATTACCCTACAATACAGCTTGGGATCAGGGATGGTGATTCTCCCATATGTTCTTTTATTGTTCAGAATGGATTTTGTAATTCTATGTTTTTGTTGTTGTTGTTGTTGTTGTTGTTATTCCAAATGAATTTGGAAATTTTTCTTTCTAACTCTATCAAGAATTGAGTTGGAATTTTGATGGGGGGTTGCAATGAATCTGTAGCTTTGCTTTCAGAAATATAATCTTTTTTACTATATAAATCCTGCCAATCCATGAGCATTGGATATCTTTCCATATCCTGAGGTCTTCTTCAATTTCTTTCTTCAGAGACTTGAAATTCTTGACATACAGATCTTTCTCTTGTTTCATTAGAATCATCTAAAAGTATTTTGTATTATTTGTGACTACTATGAAGGGTGTGGCTTCCCTAATTTCTTTCTCAGTCTCTATAACCTTTGAGTAGAGGAAGGCTAATGATTTGTTTGAGTTCCTTTTATATCAAGCCACTTTACTGAAGTTGTTCATCATGTTTAGGAAATCTCTGGTGGAATTTGAGTGGAGTTATTTAAGTATACTATCATATCATCTACTACTAGTGATGTTTTGACTTCTTCCTTTCCAATTTTCATCCCTTTGACATCCTTTTGTTGTCTAATTACTCTAGTTAGAACTTCAAGTAATATATAGGTAGGTAAAGAGTAGGCAGCCTTGTCTAGTCCCTGATTTTAGTGGGATTGTTTCAAGTTTCTCTCCATTTAGCTTGATGTTGCTTACTCATTTGCTGCATATTAATTTTACTATGATTAGTTATGGGCCTTGAATTCCTGATCTTTACAAGACTTTTACCATAAAGACATGTTAAATTTTGTCACATATTTTCTCAGCATTTCATTGGATGATTATGAACTTTTTCTTTAACTTTATTTATATAGTGGACTACATTTATGGATTTCTGTATATTGAACCTTCCCTGCATCCCTAAGATGAAGCCTACTAAAGCATAATGGATAATCATTTTGACATGTCCTGGTTAGGTTTGTGAGAATTTTATTGAGTATTTTGCATCAATATTCATAAGAGAAATTGGTATGAAGCTCTCTTTCTTGGTTGGGTCTTGGTGTAGTTTACATATAAGCATAATTGTGGCTTCATAGAACGAATTGGGTAGTGTTCCTTCTGTTTCTACTTTGTAGAATAGTTTGAAGAGTATTGGTATTAGGTCTTCTGTGAAAGTCTGATAGATTCTGTACAAAATCTATTGACTACTGGGATTTATTTTGGGGCGGGGGAGAGTTGGGAGACTTTCAATGACTTCTGCTAATTCTTTAGGGCCTATGGGACTGTTTAGATCATTATGCTGATCCTGATTTAACGTTGGTACCTGGTATCTGTCTAGAAAATTGTCTATTTCATCCGGATTTTCCAATTTTGTTAAGTATAGGCTTTTGTAGTAGGATCTGGTGATTTTGAGAATTTCCTTGGTTTATGTTGTTATGTCTCCCTTTTCATTTCTGATATTGTTAATTTGGATACTGCCTCTGTCCCCTCTGTTTAGTCTGGCAATAGATTTATCTATCCTGGTTTTATTTATTCTTTGTATAGTTCTTTCTGTTTCTACTTGGTTGATTTCAGCCTTGACTTTTATTATTTTATGCTGTATCATTCTTTTATGTGTATTTGCTTCTTTTTGTTCTAGTGATTTCATGTGTGCTGTTGAGGTGCTGGTATATGCTCTCTCCAGTTTCTTTTTAGAAGCACTCAGAGATATGAGTTTGCCTATTAGCACTACTTTCATTGTGTTCCATAAGTTTGGGTATGATGTGCCTTCATTTACATTAAATTCTAAAAAGCCTTTAATTTCTTTCTTTTATTTCTTTCTTGACCATATTATCACTGAGTAGAGCTTTCAGCTTCCCTATATATGTAGGCTTTCCATTGTTTTAGCTGTTATTGAAATCCGTGGTGATTTCATAGAATGCATGGGATTATTTCAATATTCTTGTATCTGTTGAGGCCTGTTTTATTATCAGTTATATGATCAGTTTTGGAGAGGGTATTATGAGTTGCTGAGAAGAAGGTATATTGTTGTTTTGGGATGCAATATATATATATATATATATATATATATATATATATATATATATATATATACATGTTAAATCTCTTTGGTTCTTAAGTTCACTTAATTTCAGTATCTTTGTTTAGTTTCTGTTCCCATGATCTGTCTACTAATGAGACTTGGGTGTTGAAATCTACCTCTATTTTTGTGTGAGGTACAATGTGTTCTTTGTGTTTTATTAAAGTTTTTTTTTTTTTATGAATATGGGTGGACTTGCGTTTGGAGTATGTTCAGAAATCAGAGTTCATGTTGGTAAATTTTTCCTTTGATGAGTTTGAATTGTCCTTCCTCATCGTTTTGGTTAACTTTTTGTTGAAAGTCAATTTTACTCAATGTTACGATGGCTACTCCAGCTTGTTTTGGGGACCATTTGCATGAAAAAAAAATTCCCAGCCTTTTTCTCTGAGGTAGTGTCTGTCTTTGTCACTGAGGTGCATTTCCTTTAGGTAGTAAAATGCTGGGCCATGTTTACATATCTAGTCTGTTATCCTATGTCTTTTTATTGGGAAATTGAGTATATTGATATTAAGAAATAGTATGGAAAACTGATCATTGCTTTTTCTTATTTTTGTTGTCAGAGGTGGAATTATGTTTGAGTGGCTATCTTCTTTTGGGTTTGTTTAAAAAGATTACTTTCTTGTTTTTCTAATGTGTAGTTTACCTCCTTGTTTAGGAGTTCTCCAATTATCATTATTTGTAGGGCTGGATTTGTGGAAAGATTTTGTGTAAATTTGGTTTTGTCATGGGATATATTGGTATCTCCATCTATGGTAAATGAGAGTTTTGTTCATTGTATTATCCTGGGCTGGCATTTGTGTTCTCTTAGGGACTGTATGAAATCTGCCCAGGATCTTTTGGCTCTTATAGTCCCTGTTAAAAAGTCTGGTGCAATTTAGATAGATCTGCCTTTATATGTTACTTGACCATTTTCCCTTACTGTTTTTAATATTCTTTCTTTGTTTTGTGCATTTGCTGTTTTGACTGTTATGTGTCAGGAGGAATTTCTTTTCTGGTCCAGTCTATTTGGGGTTCTATAGGCTACTTGTATTTTTACAGGCATCTCTTTCTTTAGGTTAGGGACGTTTTCTTCTATAATTTTGTTGAAGATATTTACTGGCCCTTTAAGTTAGAAATCTTTCTTTTCATTTATAATGATTATCCTTAGGTTTGGTTTTCTCTTTGTGTCCTGGATTTCCTGGATGTTTTGTGTTAGGTTCTTTTTGCATTACAGATTTTCTTTGATTGTTGTCTTAATGTTTTCTATGGTATCTTCTGCACCGTAGGCTCTCTTCTATCTCTTGTATTCTGTTGGTGGTCTTTGCATCAATGGCTCCTTCTTTCCTAGGTTTTGTATTTCCAGAGTGGTCTTCCTTTGTAAATTCTTTATTGTTTCTACTTCCAGTTTTATATCCTAGATGGTTTTGTTCAATTTTTTTCATCCATTATTTTGTTTCTGTGTGTGTGTGTGTGTGTGTGTGTGTGTGTGTGTGTGTGTGTGTGCGTTCCTATAATTCTTTAATGGATTTTTGAGTTCCTTCTTTATGGGCTTCTAGCTGTTTACTTGTGTTCTGTATTTCTTTGAGTGAGTTATTTATGTCCTTCTTAAAGTTCTCTATCATCAACCTGAGATGTGATTTTAAATGCAAATCTTGCTTTTCTGGAATCATGGGGTGTCCAGGACTTGCTGTGGTGAGAGAACTAGGTTTTTATGATGCCAATTAGCCTTGGTTTCTGTTGCTTATGTTCTTGTGCTTTCCTCTTGCCATCTTATATCTAGTGGTACCTCCTCTTGTTTTCCCTGATTGGACTCTGTCCCTCCCGTGTCCTGGTTGTGTTAGAACTCCACAGAGTCCAGCTGTCTCTGTGATCCTGTGATTCTAATATCCTGTGATCTGGAGATCCTTTGTGTGTCAGAACTCCTGGGAGCCAAGCTGCCTCGGATTATGAAATCCTGGGATCCTGAGCATGTTAGAGCATCTGGAAGTTAAGCCTCCTCTAATTGTTTTGGGACTGGGTAAGGAGTCTGTGCCCAAGTTCAGCTTAGGGCACTGTCTCATACTAGAAGGAACCTGTGCCACTGGCTGGATGGGGTTCCTGTGTCCCTGGATCCCGGGGTCTCAGTTACTAGTGGTCTTGAGGCTGATGTTGTGGCCTTCTACCCAGTGATTCTGGGCGTGTTAAAGCATATGTGATCCTGGGCATGTTGCAGAACTTTGGAGTAGAGCTTCCTCTGGGTGTTGCGGGTCTGGGTGTGGATCTAATTTCCAGGGTCTGCTCAGGCCACCGGCTCAGACTGAAAGGATCCCTTGCCCCTTTTTTTTCATATTCTACCAGCCTTTTTCTTCTTGTCATCTAAGTTAATCAGAATAATCCACAATGACAACATTCATCTATGGTAAAGTTACAGAAAAGGTATTTTCCTAACTGCAGTACCTCATCCTTGTGCATACTATTTATTGTGAAATATGATCATATGAGTGTGACAGAGGACATACCATGTGCTGAAGTTATAGCAATAAATAATGTCCATGTCCCTTACTGAGTATTAATGTAGAAAGACCAAATATGTAACTATTTTAATAGACAGGTCCAATAAATGTGATGAATAAGTACACAATGGTTTCATTGTCCCAATAATTTTCACAGCAGTACTTGCCTAATTTGTATCTCTACCTCAAGTGCACTCTAATTTAGTGTGATATTGACTGATAGTATTACAGAGAATATTTATTTATGTATTTATTATTTATTTATATTTTCTAGGTGTGATAGTTGGCACCACACTTTCATTTTTCTTAATAATTTTGACTTACTTCACTGTGAATTTGTATAAAATATCATGATAACAACTATTCATTTGGGCTGGAGAGATGGCTCAGTGGTTCAGAGCACTGACTGCTCTTCCGAAGGTCCTGAGTTCAAATCCCAGCAACAACATGGTGGCTCACAACCATCCATAATGAGATCTGACACCCTCTTCTTGTGCATCTGAAGACAGCTACAGTGTACTTAGATATAATAATAAATAAATCTTTAAAAAATATTCATTTCAGCATGTAACTAGCCATCACAAGATTAAACACATCCTTCACATATAGTTTTTTATCATAATGAAGGATATATTGATTGTGTTATGAGGCTTATTGTCCCTCACCTTCCAATGTGGATGCTAGAGGCAACGGAGCTCATAACTTTATTCCAGTTCATAACAAAGTTTTGATGTCTAGAGCATCCAGTAGCATAAATTATAGTAGAATCCTTTAGGCATACGGTCCATGTGCAGCCACTTATCTGTAGAGCCAGAAAAATATGAATGTCTTAGCTGATATAGAAGAAAATATTTTACCTCCTCTATCTTTTTGTTTTGTAGGAATATGTATGGTTTTGTAGGTAGGTGTGCATTAAGGGGTGGCATTCTCAGGACAGCCTTGGTGCCTTGAACATCTCTCTCTCTCTCTCTCTCTCTCTCTCTCTCTCTCTCTCTCTCTCTCTCTCTCTCTCTCTCTCTCTCTCTCTTTCTCTCTCTCTCTGTCTCTCTCATTCCCGAGACAAAACACTTCCTTCTCTTGGAGCTTGTCAAATAGTCTGATTGGCCAGGGAATCTCAGGTATCTTCTTGTTTCTGCTTTCTGAGTTCTGTGATTATAATCATTTGGTATATCCCGCCAGTTTTTCTGTGGTTGTTAGGACTCAAATGCTGCTGCTCATTCTATATTGAACATATTTTATTGGTTAGATTTCCTCTCCAAGCCTTGCATTTTATTTTATTTGAATATACAACTACTTGAATGATGCTCAGCCTTGGGGCTCTCAGAGATGGACTCACCAAGCAAATATACATAGGCTGAACCTAGGCCTCCCCAAATATATGTAACATATGTGCAACTTGATCTTCACTTAGGTACCAAACAACTGGAATGGGAAAGTAGACACTGTTCAGAGTTCCTAGACAGGAATGTTTCCCCAAACATTCTCAACTCCCAATGAATATCTTAGGCAAGGACATTGAAAAGAGAAAACGAGTAGTTATTGATGAGGTCCAGTGGGCATACTGGCCCCATCAGATTTGAACTCTTTGTGGCTTTTATGGAGGATAACATTTCTGCAAGCAGCTCTACATATATAATTTAATGAAGCAAATCTATGCCCTTCAAGAGGCTTATCACAAAGCTAGTAGTGCAATCCTGGTGTCAGATCAGTCTCCTGAAGAAAATCCTCCTATATTCTATATAGGTGTACCATGTGGGGGCTGCCACCATTAAAATGTTATTATGTTATGAATGAAATCAATAAACACAGCATTAAGTGCAGTGCCACAGAAGCTGAAAGACCTAAGAGAAAGATCATGGAGCCCTGTTTTCTTCTGCCCTCTTAATGCAACTGGCTCACAGTCATTGCAGGATGGATACTCAGCCCCAGGTGTTCTCTTTACTGTCAGAGTGGGTAAAGCATTTTATTCTTCATTATCTACTATTACACCCATCACTTATATGACCCATATATCTATATAATGGTATCACTTACACAACAGTATGTTATGTACACTATATATTCAATATTCATCATCTACTGTTTCCCTATCACTGGATTCATCAAACACATGAATGGACTTTTGTTCATAGTTCACAGACTATGATAATCAATATTGAAGATCACAGACTAGTCAAATATAATCAGGCTTTGGGAACATTTGAGGAAGGTGGTATAGATTTGGTTGGCCTTTAGGTATGTCTCTGAGTGATTTTCTTATTTATAATGGAAAGGAAAGACCCACCTTAAATGTGAGTGACATCATCCCATGGAATGGTGGGCCTTAACCGCATAGGAAAAGCTGAGCATCAGGATTTCTCTCTTTTTGCTGCTTTAGTACGAATCCAAGATGCCAGATGCTTCTTCTATCTCCTTCCATCAGGACCTCCAGCACACTCTGTTAAGTTGCTTTTGTCAGCGTGTTCCTATCACACCATAGGAAGTGAAAGTGGTACACCATACACACAGAACTCATGGATCTGAAGGACAAGAGAAACAAAGGAATCAACATATGAAAATTGACCTGATGAGACAAAACAAAAGAAGGAGTTTTAAATACACTTTGTTTGTTTCTGATTTAAGGGGGACTATGAAGAAAACCTATGTCAATTGAAATGACTGTGTTGGCGAGTTTATCATGGCTATCCTATTTGGAAATGAGGTGAGTAGAAAACTTTCTGGTGTCATTTAACAGATCATGAGAATTTTTGTAAAGGCTGGTAGAGAAAGATGGAAGTGATGGACAATACAGTCAGTTGGTAGCTTAATACAGGCATAAATAACTAGGTTGGACTTTTGTGGAATGCAATTTAGGAAAAAAAAACAGGAATACATTTTTGGTTATATATAGCCTTCTAGCTGTGTGTAGAAATGTATAAGTGGATGCATGTGTATGGAGACTCCATGCTTAAATGTGTGAACAGATGCATGCACCTGTAGAAAGAGAAAGAAAAGCTCTGGCCATATTATTAGCAACATCAGCAATGTTCTTAATGTGCATATTTGTTCAGGTAGACATGTGTGTTCAGAAATTAATATGGCTGTGGAGGTCAAATGTCAATAATAGCTTTTGTTCCACAAGAACTATTCATGTTGTTTTGTGAGACATTGAATTTGATTACTGGCCTGTAGAGTCACTTAACCCCAAAAATCAGCATACAGGTTGTTTTACTAAAGAACACTAAAAGGAAAACTCACCAATACTGATGCTTTTACTATTTCCTCCATTTTAAAAAAGTTAGTTAAATTAATAATTAACTGGTTATCCTCAGCAACGTAATTATTGTGAATAAATCCCACAATAAAGACAGAATAAAATGTTGACAGACAATGGAGTAATGGCTAATTAAGCAGTAATTCTCAGATTCTGTTGTCCTTATCCTATTATTTTTAACTTTGCTGTTGAACACTTGGGGAAATTCAATCATGTCTCACTTTCACTTCTTAGTCCTCATTTCTAATATTTCAAATCTAACTTGTATCTCAGCTGACTCGGTAAAACTTTTTCATGGTTTTGATGGATTGAATGTATAAGGAACTTATTTTAAAGATGGTTCTTGGATTTTGAAAAATAAAAACTGAAAGGTTTTTTTCACAAAAATCATTTTGCCTGTGATTGAAGTTTCTGTTTAATAGTTTATCTGATATAGTAATATATTTTGTTTGCTTTATTTATTTTTTTGTTACTAAATGGCTTAGAAACAAAGATGTCTCATTATCATTAGCTCCTGTAGAGTCCAGAGCATAGTTTCTACATGCTTTATCTCTTAAACTTATCTTTTTAAAAGAATAAGACATCTATGTCCCAAAAATGCACTTCATACTTTGTTCTGTGGTTAGCGGTCTGATTTCACTTTCTATACTTGTGTGTTCTTGTGGTTGTACTTAGTTGAACTTTTCAAGACTATTACACTACTTTCCCAGGCACATAGGCATGTATAAATTTCTACTTTCCAGTACAAATTATGATTTTATATGAATGTACAGTTAATTCATCTTAGGTTTCTCAAGTACAATCCCATACTGCTCTGACATTTTTGTCTTCCTGCTTTGAAATTTAAAAGAGAATTTAATATACCACACAATGTATGTAGAAGCCCTCATATTTCATTGTTAGGCATGTTGTCTTATTCTAATTGAAATTCTTTGTGCTTTAAAACAACATTTCCCCTCATGGCATTCTAGTAGAATTTATTATGAATAGATTTCCTCTTTATTTCATACTTTGTTGTATGCATTGAAGTGATTTCATCCTTCCTTCTGTTCCTATACAGCATTACCAACAACTGATTTTTTAAACATTAGCCTAACTTCAAAATCCTTCAATATATATAATAAAACTCAGTCATTATTTTGTCTTTTAACTGTTAGTAAAACACCTGAAAATTCTTACACAGGGATTTTACCTATCTGCATGTATGAGACCAAGTCATAATTTATCTCATTAGTAATGCCCTTAATATATTTTTCTAACAAAATTTTTAATATCATAAAATAAGTTAAAATATTCTTTCTCTATCCCATGACAATATGTTTAATGTGTATAATTTTATTTTTCTTCAGTATTTTCTATAACTGAAAATGCTATGCAAGCTGAACAACAAACTCCAAGTATCCTTCTATCTCTTCATCCCAGAACTAGTTTACAAGCATGGGCCACTACACTTTTGGTCCTGAGATGTAACTGAGAATTTGGGAAGTGTATGTAAACATTTACAGGCAGACTCTTCTGTTGAGTGTCTTTACTTAAACTTTGTTCGTTGATTTAACTATGTACTTTAAGTTTATTCATCTCCCAATGAAGACCAGAAGGACTGAAAACTGGTTAGGGAAATGTAATGACAAGTGTTCTCAAAGCAAACCATCCTATTCTTGTCCTTGCCTAAAGAATGAAATATTCTTTGTTCTGTCTTAGCAGCAGAAGAAAAATATTGCAGGAAGAGAGAGGTATTGTTTTCTATGGTTTCTTAAATAGGTATTCTTGCCTTGAATATACATACATATACATACACACACACACACACACATACACACACACACACATAATGTTTGTGAGGCCCAAACTCCAATCCAAACACTAATCCTTTCTAATGAACAGTTTTCTAATCAAATCTTTAGCACTAGATTTTAAAGGGAAAGTTTAGATCCCAGTGGGTATGGATATCATGGCTCTATTGAGAAAGAGAAAGAGACAACTATTTCCTGTGTGTTTAAATAATAAAAAACTATTTCTGGTCCTGTGTGGAGATATTATATTCTTATCTCTTCCAAAGGTTAGCTCATTGCATATCATTACTTCCATAATTAAGAGTTACTCAAGCTAGGTCTATCAGTTACCTGGTCAGGCATCTACTTCCTTAAAAAGCTGATTTATATAATATTAAGGACATGGTAGTAGTAATTGTTTCCTAGGTAAAATAATGTATTTATTCTTCATTGGCAGATCATCTGTCATGTAGCACTGTAGCCTCTTCCTTTCTCCTATGCTTTGACTTTTCATGATGGCCAAATCTATGGCATAACTTTGCTGGTACTGGGGGCTTTTTCAAGCATTTTCTGAAGGTTCTCTCCCCTTCTAATTGTGTGTGTGTGTGTGTGTGTGTTTGCAGGCCTAACTCTAACAGCATGACAGCATGTCACTATTTATTCTTCTTCACTTCCCTCATTTTTTCCAGTACCAAGGTTTACAGGTTCTTTTTCCAGATTTCCCCCTTCAGATTATAGTAAGATTGTTTTCAAGCTTTATTTCCAGTCTTCTTCTGAATTCATCAAAATTAAGGACTCTATATATGTGATGAAATTTTATAAGAGTTTTATGTTGTCCTGATAATTTTATGTTTTATGATTTGGGTGTATGACATTCTCTATATATCAATCATACCATGTGGTTGGCTTTCTGAAATATACTTCATTTGTCAAATAGCAAAGTTGAAGGACAACCAAAGCTCTAGGAGACCCTTTCTCAAACACAACCTCCCCCTATAATAAACCAAATTTATTATTTTGTGTGTTCTATCATTTACTAAGTTTGTTAAAAGATGCTGCTATGATGTAATTTCACTTACTACAAATTAAACTTTCTTGTTTTGTATTTTGTCTTTTTAATTCATATGCTATGTATAAGTCATTATAAAAAGGGTTTGTGTCAGTGGTTTTGAACTAAACTTCTTCGCTATGTCATAGAAAAACAGACAAAATAAAAATGGGATCACTGGGGTTAAATTTCACAGAAGAAAAACAGAACTCATTTGTGTGGTGAATAAAACAAAAGAAAACAATAGAAACAACAACAAAAACATTAGAAACCAATCACATGAGGCCTGTAAACTTGAGAGGGTACCATATGAAAATCCCTTCCTCTTTGTCTACACAGAAAAGGGATTTAGAAATGAACTTGTTTTGGCCATCATTTTTGCATTCATAACTAAGAACAATGGATCTGCATCTTGAATATGCAAAACCAAAATAAACAAGCCAAGAGATGATAGAGTGGAGAAAGACTTATTCTTACCATTGCACAAAGCAAGGAAACTTCCAGAATAATTTCCAGAGGTATGGTTTTCCTCAACAAAGGAAAGTTTACTTATTTACATATGTTTGGGAGGCTATATATTCATATGGGGAAATCACTTTCAGAAAAACCACTCCTGGTCTGTATCTAATTCCAATAAATTAATTGGTCAACCAAGGTGTACTTTGGTGGAGTCATTTTATTTTTCAATTACTACCTATTTGGACCGCATGCATATTTATTATTTCACATAAACATTTTTGGAGCTATACATGGTTTCAAAAATAATTCAGTATACTGTATCTCTAATAAGATAGCAACCAGATACTTAAGTTAAAAGCTCAGATAGTAACCTCAAACTTAAAAGCACTGTGCTCCACTATACATGCTCCATTTATACTTAATTCTCTTCTTTATCTCCAAATTCATGCCCAATTCACAGGCTTTGATCTGTACACAATTTCAACTCAAATCAGAAATTTTAGAAATGAATAAATGTGGGTTTTTTAGAGACAGATGTCTCTGAACCAAGAGAAACACAAGAATGTTGTGGGTTTCCAATGTTCCAATCTGTGTTTTTCACTGTTTTTTTTTTTTTTTTTTCCTGGGCGTGTGGAGATTATTAAAAGATGTATTAATGTCATGGGCCAATAGTCAGACAACAGCATGGCAATTTCTGTGACAAGAGAAATTAGGGAACATATTAAAGAAAAATAATTCCTTCTTATACACTTCTGTGGATGAGGATGGCTTCCCAGAGGCCATGTTCACTGATTCCCAAACAGAAGGCAGGGAATCGGGTAGTGGGAAAACTGTGTGATCACCAATACTACCTTTGAAGTAAAATCTCTTGACTTTCGAGAGAGCATGGAGCCTAGAAGCTAGTCATTATGTATCTTAGTAAGGTGCCTATGGTATCTGTGAGAGACATCGTACTCTAAGCAGTAATCTGTAATTATTTCTTACATTTTTTCCCTTTTATTCTTTTCACATATATTACACTTTAGTTTTCCTTTCCTCATATCTACTAAGTCTCTCTCTCTAACTCCGCTCTCCCCAAAATTCACTCTTCCTTGGTTGTCCTTCAAAAACAAACAAACAAAGTGTCTCTCAACAATATAAACAAAAGATGACCTAACATGTTTCAATAAGGCTAGGAAAAGGGTCCCAAGTGCAGGCAAAAGAGTCTGGACAAACCCCAATCGCCTTAATTTTCTTAATATCTCTTAATATCAATAGACTCATTTCCCCAGTAAAAGGACATATACTAACAGACTGGATATGTAAACAACACCCAATATTTTGCTGCATACATGAAATCCACCTAAGTGACAAAGACAGACACTATCTCAGAGTAGCAGGCTGGAAAACAATTTTCCAAGCAAATGGTCTCAAGAAACAAGCTGGTGTAGTCATCTTAATATCGAATAAAATTGACTTTCAACCCAAAGATATCAAAAAAGAGAAGGAGGGGCACTTCATACTCATCAAAGGTAAATTCTACCAAGATAAGCTCTCAATTCTGAACATCTATGTTCCAAATGCAAGGGCACCCACATTCATAAAAGAAACTGCATTTGGGTTTCAATTGTTTGTATTTCTTCCTTGGATGAAGTGGCATGTGTGTAAGGACTGGAGCTTGTAACATCCAAACCAACAAAAAAAAAAAAACTAATCGGCAAAGAAAAGACCCCCCAAAGACTGAGAAAATACACAAAAGACTCCAACTTTTGTATTATATTTGTGAATAGTTGGAAGGAGTTCTATACCTTGTCAGTTAGTCTGAGGTAGCCTATATCACACAGAGAATGAAGATAAAATGTACTGAATATGATCATAATTCTGGGGCTGCCATTAGGCTGTAGGAAAACACATCTTAACTCTCTCTCAGTGACTGCAGTGAAGGGATGTGAGACATGATTGTGTAGGTAGTAAAATCTGGACCCTTGAATTTACCAGTACCGTAAAATTATAGCCAGCAGCCAAACAAAGAGCACTTTCACTTTCTTAGAAAATTCTGTTTCTATCCACATGTACCCTGGTAATGTGAATCTGGATACTTCATCAAATAAACTAGAAGTTAAATTCAAACTGGGCACACTGATATTCTTCTGCTCAGATAATGAGTGCAATTTCAGTAAGAAAAAAAAAAAAAGAATGAAATAGGTGATTTCACTACCACACACAGATCATGGCACAAAGCTCTGCAACCAAGCACCTCTAAATCAAAATATCAGATTTCCTTTGACCTTATTTGGCTTGACTTGCTGCATTATGCATCATCACTTGTTTATATTATTTTTGTAATATTTTGACTAACATTCCACATGGGGATATACTGCGTGCTGATCATATTCCCACAGCTCTTTTCTATACTGCTCCCCATCTCCTGACAGCATTTTCTCTCTTTTAGCCCTAGAGAGTCTCATTTCTATTTTCATATTATATGTCTATGCATGATCTTAAGTAACCACATAAACTACCAAAATTAGAGAATATTCAGTATTTGTCTTTCTGAGATTGGCTTAATTTTCTTAATATGATATTCTCCGTTTGCATCCATTTCCCTTTCAATGCAACAACTTTGCTTTTCCTATGGGTAAGAAAGTTCTATTGTATAACAAAATGCATTTTATTTATCCTTTGCTGCCAAACACCTACATTGGTTCACATAACTTAATTATTTTGAACAGTGTGATTAACTAGTTAACACTAATCTTAACTCATCTTTATTGGACAAGAAATGTATAATGATTAAGAAAGATTTTCTGGGTGTGTGAATCTGTTCAGTGTGAAATGGTGCCTGTCTCCAAGCCTGACAAATTGAGTTTAATCCTCAGGATCTGTATGGTAATAGTAGAGAAGTTACTTTTTAAAATTGTCATATGCTTCGATACATGCACTGTATTACATGCACAGACACACACACACACACACACGTAAACATGCAATAAATACATAATGTAATAAAAGAGAAAATTTTCAATAATTAATTAAAATAACAATTGTTGTCAATTGGCCAGAGAAGAACCTATGGATTTTATTTTAGCCTATGATATTTCATGGCAATTTTCCTCTATGAATCTATTTTCCAAATAAGGAGTTCTTTAAACCCATGTCTGAAAAACAATGATTCAAGAATATAGCAGTACAGGGTTTGGGGAGATGATACAATGAGAAATGTACTTGTCATGAAAGCATACAGGATTAACTTCAAATCCACAACAACCTATAAATATCTGGATGTGTCAGCATATATCTGTAAATCCAGAGATGGGGAACAAGAACAGGAAGCTAACTGAGGCAAGTGGTCAGGTGGGCTTTTCAATTATTGAGTTGTAGTTTCTGTGAGAAATCCATCTCAAAAATGAGATTGGTTGGAGAGAGTGCTGAGCACATAAAGGTACTTGCCACCTAGCCTGCCATACATAAGTTTGATCTGGGGGACCTGACATTGTAGAATGAGAGAACTGATTCCAACAAGTTGTCCTCTGACATTCCACACAAGCCAGGGAACACACATGCTCACACTCACATACATTTACAAAGAAATAATAAATGTAATGCTGTTTTTTTTTAAAAAAAAAAAACTATGGTGAGCAATAGAGAAAATATTTCTGCAAACATGCACATGCATACATATGAACATATAAATTCATATATATCACAAAATTATAAAATGCAGTGGTATTAGT
This sequence comes from Mus caroli, assembly GCF_978045245.1. Taxonomy (NCBI): domain Eukaryota; kingdom Metazoa; phylum Chordata; class Mammalia; order Rodentia; family Muridae; genus Mus; species Mus caroli. Next base: position 109,362,241 of record NW_028227256.1, on the reverse strand, counting down.
TTGGGGTTATTTTTGTTGTGACAAAATACCATGATTATGCTTGCATTGGGAGTAAAGGGCTTATTTCACACACATTTCTATATGTTCATTATCAAAAAACCACCTAGGACAGTAACTCAAATGCTGGCAAAACCTGGAGGCAGGAACTAATGGAAAAAACACAGAGACTTGATTATTACCTGCATGCTTCTTTTGGGCTTGGCCATCCTGCTAACTTATACCATCCTAGGAACACCCGTGCAGGGATAGCAGTGCACCATCTACAAAGGGCTTTATACTGATTAGTAATTAATAAAATGCCTTACAGCCTTGCCTATATGAAAATCTTCCATGAGCATTTTCTCAATTTAGAATTCAACTTCTCAAATTACTCTAAGATTTGACAGGATACTACTAAACAAAATAAATAATAAAAGTTTTAAAAAAGAGTATAAGGGTATAGAGAAAAGGGAAGTTACACTCAAATTTGACTATCTTTTCCTGTTGTATTTCTGTAATCCCAGGCACTTTCAGCTATATTCAATAATATGTAGAAATTGTCTAATGCCAATTGTCCTATCATTAGAGAATCCATTGTTCAATTGTATATCATGTGCTTCCTACAGGAGTCTACCTTGCTTCTTCAAAGGACAGCTATCAGGCTAAGAAGTTGACGTAATGTGTGAAAGCTCTTGTCACACAAGAGTAAAGACCTGATATTAAGTCTCCAGAAATCTCATGTAAAGCTAGACACATAACTATTCATGAATCCAGTGTCCCTACAGAGAGATGAAGGGTAGACAGTAAAACCACCTCTGCTCACCTGCACTGAACTGTAAAATCTCATTAAAGATATCAACTCCACAGTAGTGTCCACACTGCTCTGACTCCCAACTAAACATAACAGACTTCCAGTGATTAACTCAACTCCATTGCACTGAACTCAATCAAATGGACAGAACTAATTGACTCCCTCTCTCTCCCTGATCTGCTCATGTTTTGTCTTTTCTAATTAGATATTTTCTTTATTTACATTTCAAGTGTTATCACCTCCTGATCTGCTCTTAAGTAGCTTTTCTTTCCTGTGCTGTTCTTCAGAAAGTTGTACATATCCTATCTCAGACTCATTCTTTCAAAGCTTTGTCCAGCTTCTCACTTTGCTCCTCAATTAGACATTATTTTCAAACATGAATGATTCCTTCTATAAACTAACCTTACCTATATTGTCTAGTATTAAAGGTGTATACTAAAGGTATGTCTGTAATCCAGCCAGAGAAGTCACGAAGCTGTGTTAAAATTTTTCTACATGTTTCCATACCCCCTTGTTGGCTCAGTACTACAGAATTTGGCAGGCTGAGCCCACTCCCAAATATATTCTTTTTTTTTTAATATTTTTATTACATATTTTCCTCAGTTACATTTCCAATGCTATCCCAAAAGTCCCCCATATCTCCCCCCACTTCCCTACCCACCCATTCCCATTCTTTTGGCCCTGGCATTCATTCCCCTATATTGGGGCATATAAAGTTTGCAAGTCCAATGGGCCTCTCTTTCCAGTGATGGCCAACTAGGCCATCCTTCGATACATATGCAGCTAGAGACAAGAGCTCCGGGGTTCTGGTTAGTACATCATGTTGTTCCAACAATAGGGTTGCAGATCCTTTTAGCTCCTTGGGTACTTTCTCTAGCTTCTCCATTGGGAGCCCTGTGATACATCCAATAGCTGACTGTGAACATCCACTCCTGTGTTTGCTAGGCCCCGGCATCGTCTCACAAGAGACAGCTATATTTGGGTCCTTTCAGCAAAATCTTGCTAGTGTATGCAATGGTGTCAGCGTTTAGAAGCTGATTATGGGATGGATCCCTGGATACAAATGGTCCATCCTTTCATCACAGCTACGAACTTTGTCTCTGTAACTCCTTCCCTGGGTGTTTTGTTCCCAATTCTAAGAAGGGGCACAGTGTCCACACTTTGGCTTCATTTTTCTTGAGTTTCATGCGTTTAGCAAATTGTATCGTATATCTTGGGTATCCTAAGTTTTGGGCTAATATCCACTTATCAGTGAATACATATTGTGTGAGTTCTTTTGTGATTGTGTTACTTCACTCAAGATGATGCCCTCCAGGTCCATCCATTTGGCTAGGAATTTCATAAATTCATTCTTTTTAATAGCTGAGTAGTACTCCATTGTGTAAATGTACCATAATTTCTGTATCCATTCCTCTGTTGAGGGACATCTGGGTTCTTTCTAGCTTCTGGCTATTATAAATAGGGCTGCTATGAACATAGTGGAGCATGTGTCTTTTTTACCGGTTGGGACATCTTCTGGATATATGCCCAGGAGAGGTATTGCAGGATCCTCCAGTAGTACTATGTCCAATTTTCTAAGGAACTGCCAGACTGATTTCCCGTGTGGTTGTACAAGCTTGCAATCCCACCAACAATGGAGGAGTGTTCCTCTTTCTCCACATCCTCGCCAGCATCTGCTGTCACCTGAATTTTTGATCTTAGCCATTCTGACTGGTGTGAGGTGGAATCTCAGGGTTGTTTTGATTTGCATTTCCCTGATGATTAAGGATGTTGAACATTTTTTCAGGTGCTTCTCTGCCATTCGGTATTCCTCAGGTGAGAATTCTTTGTTCAGTTCTGAGCCCCATTTTTTAATGGGGTTATTTGACTTTCTGGAGTCCACCTTCTTGAGTTCTTTATATATATTGGATATTAGTCCCTTATCGGATTTAGGATAGGTGAAGATCCTTTCCCAATGTGTTGGTGGTCTTTTTGTCTTATTGATGGTGTCTTTAGCCTTGCAGAAGCTTTGCAGTTTCATGAGGTCCCACTTGTCAATTCTCGATCTTACAGCACAAGCCATTACTGTTCTATTCAGGAATTTTTCCCCTGTGCCCATATCTTCAAGGCTTTTCCCCACTTTCTCCTCTATAAGTTTCAGTGTCTCTGGTTTTATGTGTAGTTCGTTGATCCACTTAGACTTGACCTTAGTACAAGGAGATAGGATTGGATCAATTCGCATTCTTCTACATGTTAACAACCAGTTGTGCCAGCACCATTTGTTGAAAATGCTGTCTTTCTTCCACTGGATGTTTTTAGCTCCCTCATCGAAGATCAAGTGACCGTAGGTCTGTGGGTTCATTTCTGGGTCTTCAATTCTATTCCATTGGTTTATTTGTCTGTCACTATACCAGTACCATGCAGTTTTTATCACAATTGCTCTGTAGTAAAGCTTTAGGTCTGGCATGGTGATTCCACCAGAGGTTCTTTTATCCTTGAGAAGAGTTTTTGCTATCCTAGGTTTTTTGTTATTCCAGATGAATTTGCAGATTGCACTTTCTAATTCGTTGAAGAATTGATTTGGAATTTTGATGGGGATTGCATTGAATCTGTAGATTGCTTTTGGCAAGATATCCATTTTTACAATGTTGATCCTGCCAATCCATGAGCACGAGAGATCTTTCCATCTTCTGAGATCTTCTATAATTTCTTTCTTCAGAGACTTGAAGTTTTTATTTTACAGATCTTTCACTTTCTTAGTTAGAGTCACACCAAGATATTTTATATTATTTGTGACTATTGAGAAGGGTGTTGTTTCCCTAATTTCTTTCTCAGCCTGTTTATTCTTTGTGTAGAGAAAGGCCATTGATTTGTTTGAGTTAATTTTATATCCAGCTACTTCACCGAAGCTGTTTATCAGGCTTAGGAGTTCTCTGGTGGAATTTTTAGGGTCACTTATATATACTATCATATCATCTGCAAAAAGTGATAATTTGACTTCATCTTTTCCAATTTGTATCCCCTTGATCTCCTTTTGTTGTCGAATTGCTCTGGCTAGGACTTCAAGTACAATGTTGAATAGGTATGGAGAAAGTTGACAGCCTTGTCTAGTCTCTGAATTTAGAGGGATTGCTTCAAGCTTCTCACCATTTACTTTGATGTTGGCTACTGGTTTGCTGTAGATTGCTTTTATCATGTTTAGGTATGGGCCTTGAATTCCTGATCTTTCCAAGACTTTTATCATGAATGGGTGTTGGATCTTGTCAAATGCTTTTTCCGCATCTAACGAGATGACCATGTGGTTTTTGTCTTTGAGATTGTTTATATACTGGATTACGTTGATGGATTTCCGTATATTGAACCATCCCTGCATCCCTGGGATGAAACCTACTTGGTCAGGATGGATGATTGTTTTGATGTGTTCTTGGATTCGGTTAGCAAGAACTTTATTGAGGATTTTTGCATCAATATTCATAAGGGATATTGGTCTGAAGTTTTCTATCTTTGTTGGGTCTTTTTGTGGTTTAGGTATCAGAGTAATTGTGGCTTCATAGAATGAGTTGGGTAGAGTACCTTCTGTTTCTATTTTGTGGAATAGTTTGTGAAGAACTGGGATTAGATCTTCTTTGAAGGTCTGATAGAACTCTGCACTAAACCCATCTGGTCCTGGGCTTTTTTTAGTTGGGAGACTATTAATGACTGCTTCTATTTCTTTGGGGGATATAGGGCTGTTTAGATCGTTAACCTGATCTTGATTCAACTTTGGTACCTGGTATAATAATTGTCTTAAATGATTTTAAAGAGATAATAGTCTCCATAGAAGGGATGAATAAATAAAAATTGCTTTAATTATCTTAAAGTAATAATCATTTTAAATTGTTAATTATCAAATGGAAGGCTGTTATAAGTTTGGAGATAATGATATTACTAATCCTCTGCGAGAGAGATCAAAACAGAGTAGGCTTAAATTAAAAATGAGCTGCTGAATTGAATTAATTAATTTCAGGTTGCTGGACTAGGGACATGCTATGTTGGAAGAGAGGTTCTTCGTTTGTGTCAATAGGGAAAGAGAAAAGGCTGTGGACCCATGCAAAGTAGTATGGCCCAGACATGATAGAGGAAGCCCCCTGAAAATGAAGATCTTGACAGCAGACAGGAAGAAAAAAAAGCAGCGTCAAACAAGACAGTTAAGTAATTGCTGATCCCTCTACATGGAAACAGCCCTAAATCTGGATGAGACATAAAAATGTCCATAGCCAAAACTTCACCTATACATAGCCAATAAATCTTGTTGATTAGACATCCTCAAAATTCTTCATGTCATTATGTTTATATGGTGTGAATGAATATTCATTACATTTGGGTATTGATCAAACTAACTCATAAATACGACAGTGATTTTGCACCTGCTCAAACTGGGAGCAAAAATGAATCCTTACCTGACATGTGTAACTTGCACAATCCATACAAATATCTTTATAGAACTAAATGTTAGTAGAAATATTCATGTATTACTGAATGAGATGCAAAGAATGCAGCCCTTATGAGTTTTACACTCTGGGATATTAAAATGACCTGCTCTTAGATCTGCCAGCCTAATTCTCACTCAATTGATGCTGTTTCCAGTAACTTGCTTCCAGAACAACTTCAGAAATGGCTGCTAATTCCCATGACCTCAGTACATCCAGCCTTTCAGATGGTTACAATTAAGTCTTGAATATTCTCAGCATACAGACACTTAAGACTATATTCTATAGTTAGCTTTCTTAAGACTAATAATTTTTCTAATTCTCTTGCCCCACCTTATAAAAAAGAGACCCTTCACTCCAGTTCAGCATGAAGCAATCATAAAATCACCACCACAATCCCTTAAATTGGGATGTCTAATTTTGATTATTTTTATAAATTGTTAATGTGTTGTCATTCTAGGGAGGTTTAAAAAAATGTTGTAACATTGGAGAGAGAGGAAACTAAATGGAGAACTTAGAATTAAGGATTTCTATCTTTCCTTTGCTCTATACTTCTTTCTTAAGTAAATGGAAGGGGGTCAAGGAAAGGGGCGGGAGACTCTTAAACAAATCATTTTATAGCCATAATCTTACTTTGATAGAAAATTTTATATTTTGATGCAGAATTAAAGTTATATTTTCTTATATTGGTACAGTATTTATATATATACAGGTTTAACATTTTCATTTGTATGAATATTTGTATATTGATACAAAATTTAAAATTAATTTTTGACTCTTAGCCATTGTGCCTATGAAACTCATTTAAGAAAACAAGGCTTAGACACATTCCTTTTAAAAGCTATTAGACACTGTGTAGCACAATTAAATAATGCAAGATAATAGTCAATTAGTGAAACACATGGTCATATTAGATTCTAATTTACTTAATTATAATAAAGTGTTTTGTGGTTGCTCAAATAAAGAAGAGGTAAAAATGATCAATGTTTAAAAGTTCAGTTATCCTATATATAGATTGTCTTCAAAAGTTTCAAAGATCCAGAAAATATGGCATTTAATATTATTTCATTTTTAAAGGTCTTTTGACTATAAGCCATGTCTTTTACTGGCAGTACCCTCATTCTGCTTTTGAAAAGGAGATGAACATCAATACCTCCATGTAGAGTTGGTTCAGTTGATATCCACTCAGGGAAAATGTCCTAATTTCATTTGCAGACAAAATGTGGTAGAAAGGACAAATGGATGAAAGATAGTTGCCTGCAAACCTATAACAAAACAGGGTAATCTGGACCTTCATAATTCCAGCTTCACTTAAGGTCTGTCAGATGTTCTGGGCAAGAAAGCTGAAGATAGTTGCTCCAACATTATAAGAAATATTGGGGATTGTCCAGGGTCTCTCTGCCAATTGTTTAAGTTTTGGAAGCTGTGTCTTTGTGTTTCCTGCATATACAGGTAATATTTATTTCCTTCATAAAGGTCTGATGGTATTGAAGACTAGATATAGCCTCACAATTAAACTTAAGTTGTTTAGTATTGAAGATGCTCTAGATTTGAAAGGATAGTTTTCAGATAACAATACAGGTTAAAATCAAACATTATTAAAGTACAGAATAGTATACTCTTGAAGTTAGGATAGATGGTAGAATATCAAATTTCCCAGGTATGATGGACTGGACATTATAAGTATTTATTGTACCCTATAACTTCATTTGCTTAATTGTTATAATTGTGTTCAAATTATATCTGAGACAAAAGAGCCTTATATTGGAATGAAAGAGGGAATTGTTGGGGTTTTTTCTTTTGCCATCTATTGTAATGCTGAGAAAGGGCAAAACCTGGAGTCTTTATGTAGTCCCTGGGTGAGTGTAAATAACTGAAGCCCTGAGAGCCAGCAAAAAGAATATAAACAGGCAACCTTAGGAAATAGGAGGTTGGGGGACCCTCTAGAATGCATCAGAGACCTGGGAGATGAGAGAAGCCCAGGACTCATAGGGAGGGACCTTTGATGAAATGCTGGAAAATAGGGAGAGGGAGCACATAGCACCCACCTCCAGCAGGAAGACAGGAAATCCAGTGAGCGATGGGGGTGCAATCCCACATTCATACCGCTAACTCAAAATTGTTTCTGTCTGAAAGAATTACAGGGTGGAAATGGAGAGGAGCCTGAAGAAAAGAAGGTCCAGCGACAGGCACAAAGTGGGATCCAGTTCAAGGGGAGGCCCCAAGGCTGGACACTATAACTGAGGTTATGGAATACTCACAAAAATGGATCTATCATGACTGCCCTCCAAGAGACTCAACAGGCAGCTAAAAGAGTCAGATGCAGTTATTTGCACCCAACCAATGGACAGAAGCAGCTGACCCCTGCTGTTGAATTAGGGAAAGCTGAAAGAAGCTGAAGAGAATGGTGGTCCTTTAGGAGGACCAGCATCCTTAATTAATCTGGACCCCTGATATCTTTCAAACACTGGACCACCATGCAGACAACATACACCAGATGATATGAAGTCCCCAACACACATACAGTAGAGGACGTCAGGTCTGTGCTCATTCAGAGATGATGCACATAACCCTCAACAGACTGGAGGCCCCAGGGAATTTAGAGGTCAGGTGGGGTGGAAGGGGGGTGGGATCATCCTTGTGGAAGTCGGGTGTTGTGGGGAGGAGGTTTTGGATGTGGAAAACTCGGAGAGTAAATAGGGAGGGGCAGGGAATGGGATATGGAGTATAAAAAATGAATTACAAATCATATTAAATTTAAGAACAAAAAACAATTATATTGATATTTAGAAAAATATGTGTTTGTGGTGAGTGCAGGTACTCATAGCAGACAGAAGAATATGCCATATCTTATCAAGACCACCAATTACTCTTAACTGCTCATTAATCTATCTAGCCACACTTGCCCTTTGAGACAAGTTTCTCACTGAGACTGACTCTCTGATTAGGTTTGACTATCTAGCCAAAGAGTGACAGGATTCTGCAAGTCTCTCTCCTTAATGATGGCATTACAAGTTTGCCTCACTATTCCCAGCTTTTCCTCAGATGACCTTTTTAGGATAAATTTATGTCCTCAAGATTATGTGTCAAGAATTTTACTTACTGTCATCTCCCTACCTTCTCTTCTTACAGCTTTTATCCCTTACCTGCACATGTTTTCAGGATGCTTATTCTGTTCAGTATATAGAACAAGAAAAATGTACAGCATTATTTCTCACTAATCAAAGCCCTATAAAGTAAAAACTTGTGTCATTTGAACATTTGGAATTCCTTCTTCTGCATCATAGTTGGTATTTGTGTTACTTTATAAATTTAAGCAACTATATGGACTTGAAGCTTTGCTTTTGTAATTCTTCATTTACAACCTGAATTTACATTATTATTGAAAATGAATATTCAATAGTATCTACACAAACATGTATGTCTTATAAATTTATGTGAATGCATGGAATTTGTTCCTATAGAATACAAGCCAAGAAAATACACAATATGCAAATAAGCAAAATAGTATCCTAGGTTTTACGAGAAATAATGGAAGAGATAAGAGTAGAGGCTTGACTTCTCTGAGTATACAATGTCCTATAAATTCTGAAAACATGAATATTCTTCAAATGTATAAAATAAAATAATTATTCTTTGCAATGGTAATGCTTATAATGAATTCAAATTGCAAGGACACTTGATGTGATATATGAATTTGCCATGTAAAATGCTTACAAGTTTAATATACAATTGAAATTTTTAAGAGAAGATATAGACAATCAATAATCACTGTGGGAAAAAACATGTTGATATATGAACTTTTTGTGGAAAAAAAGAGTCATTGCACCTAATTATGAATTCTGAGTGATGCCAGATAAGGCAATTCTCTGCTACATATCCAGCTGGACCAATACCCCACCCCCCAGGCTCCATGTGTACTCTTTGGTTGGTGGTTGATAGATATTGTTACTTTTCTTATGGAGTTGCAAACCCCTTCAGCTCCTATAATCCTTGCTTAACCTAACTTCTCCAATGAGGTCCCCACACTCACTCCGATGTTTGCCTGCATGCATCCTTATCTGTATTGGTCATGCTCTGGCAGAGCCTCTCAGTAGACAGATAGACCAGACTCATGTCAATATGTGCTTGTTGGCATCAGAACTAGTGTCTGGGTTTGGTGTCTCCAGATGGAATGGATCCATAGGTGGAGCAGGCTCTGGATGCCCTTTCCTTCAGTCTTCCCCTCACTCTTTGTCCTTGAATTTCTTTTTGACAGAAAGGATTCTGGATTAATATTTTTGAGGTGGGTGGAGACAGGTTCTATCTCCACTTTATTGAGTATTTGGGCAAATTTCCTTCCTGTTGGGTTCTGGTAACCTCTTGGGTCTCTGGCATCTGGGACTTTCTAGTAGCTACACCAAGTTACCCCTCCCCCACTGCTACATACCTCCTTTCAAATCCCTAACCCTCTGTACTTCTCCCCATCTCTTCCCATATATGAACTTACTCCACTTGTCCCCTCCCCATCCCCTCTCATTCCTATATCATCTCTCCCTCTACTTTCCAGAGATTATTCCCTTCTGCCTTCTGAGTAGGATTGTAGCACCCACACATTCCAGTTTACACCAGTCAGAATGGCTAAGACCAGAAACTCAGATGATAGCAGATCTAGGATGTGGAGAAAGAGAAAAACTCCTCCGTTGCTGCTGGGATGGCAAGCTTGTACAACCCCTATGGAAATCAGTCTGGTGGTTCCTCAGAAAACTAGAAATAATTCTACCTGAGAACCCAGCTATACTATTCCTAGGCATATACCCAAAAGATGCTTCAACATATAAAAAAAAATGTATGCTCCACTCTGTTCATTGCAGCCTTATTTATAATAGCCAGAACCTGTAAAGAATTCAGATGTCCCTCAACAGAAGAATGGATATAGAAATTTTGGTACATTTACACAACGGTGTACTACCCATCTATTAAAAACAATGACTTCATGAGGTAAATGGAGGTAACTATAAAATAATCATCCTGAGTGAGGAAACCCAGTCACAAGAGAATACACATGGTATGTACTCACTGATAAGTGGATATTAGCCAAAAATAAGATTGGAATATCCACGATGTAACTATATGAAGCCCAAGAAGAAAGAAGAATCATACTATACTTAAGGCGAGACAGGAGGCAGAGAAAGGGAAATCTCCAGAAATCCCACAAATTAGCTGTCCTAGCATTTGCAGTAGCAAAGAAAGACACATGAAAAAAAAAAAAAAAAAAAAAAAAAGAAGAAGAAGAAGAAGAGGCCAGGCAATGGTGGTGCATGCCTTTAATCCCAGCACTCGGGAGGCAGAGGCAAGTTTGAGGCCAGCCTGGTCCAGAGTGTGTTCCAGGACAGCCAGGGCTACACAGAGAAACCCTGTCTGAAAAAACAAAACAAACAAACAAACACAAAAACAAAAAAGAAAAAAAAAAGAAAGGGAGGACCAGCACTTGATATTGTCTTCTCACTTCTGAGGGCATGACATAGCATGTGCATACACTCACACAATGATTAAAACAAAAAAGAAAAAGTTGTGTTCTAATAAAATGTCTATGCACTAAAGTTTGGTAATATCTTTCAGGGTTACTGGAACATTTACTCTGATTACAATAATTCAGATTCTAACTGCCTATTGAAAAGCGTATGCACAAGACATTCATCCATGAATACAGAACTTATTTGTAATAGTGAAAATGCAAACACTCTAAATGTCTGTTGGAATAAACTGATTGAATAACTGTGAGTAACTCTCTAAATAAGACTGCAATAAACTATAAAATAGATTGCATGTCTTTATTTAACAGTGTGATTTAAGATAGATTATATTTAAAGTGGAAAAACAATGTGGAGAGCAATATAGTTTACTATAAATAAGGCACAAATAACCATGTGCTTGTGTGTTGGTGTATGTTAAATATTTCCATATATACTTATAAATGAATAAAATATGTGTATATTTGTGTGTACATGTGTATACATGCTCACAATTAATTAAAATAAAATACTTAAAATAAGTAATTAAGCATATTATCTAACCTGATATGAGAATGGATGCAAGAAATATGAACAGACACTTGACTTCTCTAAAAGTAAAATGTAGTTCTATGAACATGTAAGTACCTGAAGATTTTTCAAAATGATAAAATAAAATTGTATCAATTCCAAAATTGAAAATTCAAAGCAGATACATTAATGCAAATTGAAACTGATGACACAAATACAAATTTTCAGAGTATATAAAATAACTTTATTATCCTAGAAGATGTGATGACAAAAATTAAAGTGTAAATCAAGGCAATCTGAATGCTATTGTGGTTGTTTGTCTTATTGTTAATTGTAGTGTTCATATCACTGCCTTGCAACCATTAATGATAAACTGTGAGAGAATGAAACAATGGGTGTTTTACCAGGTCCAATGTAGGCCAGTGTAAGATTAAGTAAGGCCAAAAAGGGCCATGTTTTTCAGAATTGGAAATTTCATTATGAACGTATGTATTTTTATTCCAAAAAATTATGTTTTGTTTTTCTTTTTCTTTTTTTATTCAAGTAAACTGTCTAAGAAGGGGCAGCAAGCCTGTGAAAACAACCAAAGTGTAATGCTTGCTGCTAAATGTCATATGGCTCAAAAGCAAGACGCTTCTCTTTGGGCACTGCCCAGTGGAAAGTCTGAAAAGATGACCTCAGAAGTCCCCCACCACTCCGTGACAAGAAATTCTCAGATGTGATCTCATCTCATAAATATGATTGAATAATCAAGTTTGAAAAGAATACTGTTGGCTGAAATTGGGCAATGTAGGCATCAAATGTAATAAATAACACACACTGCATGTTCCTTATTTGTTTTTATATCTATATATTCAGTTAGCGGATACTGGAAACATGAATCATAGTTTTTAAAATTGGTATACAAAGCAACTGAAAAGACATTCTTTGCTTCCTCTATTCACTGCACTTTAAATTCCCAAAGAATAAAAGAGATTTTTTTCCTATAGAGTATCCAAGTTAATAAATATAGGTGGGAAATCAATACAATTCATTTCCATAGTTAATTTATTTGAACCTAACAAAGTAATTCCTTGAGCAATAGTAATCAATATTCAAGGATGCCCAAATGACCTCTAAGCCATCCAAACAAAGTATGATCCTGAAGGAGATATATGACCCACATATGAAGAATTCTTACCAATGTGTCTTTGAGGCTCATTAAATGTGAGCAGTAATTTATAGGAACAGAGAGCTTGTTAGATGAGACCAGAGGGATGACTGTAATGCCTGTATGATAAATATGTTTCCTTTAATACACTGCTGCAAGATAATAAAATGTGATAGAAGAGAGATCATTAATTCAAGACAAACTAATAAGAAACTTTGCCATTGGTTGTTTGCTTGAAAAGCTGAAACAAGCAAACTTGTATCCAACAACTTATAAGCCAACTTCAACACTATCTCAAATGTTTTGCAAATTGACTTATTAGATTTATTATAATGTAGCTACTTAAGCGTAATAGTGGGTATTCCAAAATTTGGCCTATATCCACTTATCAGTGAGTACATACCATGTGTGTTCTTTTGTGACTGAGTTACCTCAGTCAGGATACTTTCTAGTTCTATCCATTTGCCTGCGAATTTAATGAAATCACTGGTTTTTGTTTTGTTTGTTTTTTTGTTTTTTTGTTTTGTTTTTGTATTTTTTATTTGTAATTCATTTTTTACACTCCATATTCCATTCCTCGCCCCTGCCCTCCAGCCCTCCAACTGCTCCACATTCTACACCTCCTCTCAATCACACCCCATGTCCACAAGGATGCCCACACCATCCACCCCATCTGACCCCTAAATTCCCTGGGGCATCCAGTCTCTTGTGGTTTAGGTGCATCATTTCTGAATGAACATAGACCTGGAAGTCCTCTACTGTATGTGTGTTGGGGGCCTCATATCAGCCAGTGTATGCTGTTTGGTGATCCAGTGTTTGAAAGATATCAGGGGTCCAGATTAATTAAGACTGCTGGACCTCCTAGAGAATCGCCCTTCTCCTCAGCTTCTTTCAGCCTTTCCTATTTCAACAACAGGGGTCAGCTGCTTCTTTCCATTGGTTGGATGCATCTGATTCTTTCAGCTGCTTGTTGGGTCTTTTGGAGGGCAGTCATGACAGATCCATTTTTGTGAGCACTCGATAGCCTAAGTAATAGTGTTAGTTAGGCCTTGGGACTGCTGCTTGACCTGGCACAGGGGGGGATTTCCTAAACAGAACTCCAATTGCTCATGCTCTAAGATCAAGAATAGATAAATGGGACCTCATAAAACTGGAAAGGTTCTGAAAGGCAAAGGACAGAGTCAATAAGACAAATGTGCAACCTAGAGATTGGAAGAAATCTTCACTAACCACCCATCCGATAGAGGGTAATATACACAATATATAAAGAACTCAAGAAGTTAATCATCAAAAAACAAAACAACCCAATCAAAAAATGGAGTATAGAAGAAAACCAAGAATTCACAACTGAGGAATCTTGAATGGCTGAAGAAGCACTTAAAGCAAAGTTCAAAGTCCTTAGTGATCAGAGAAATGCAAATCAAAATGACACTGAGATTCCACCTTATACCAGTCAGAATGGTAAGATCAAAATCTCAGGTGACAAAACATGCTGAAGATGATGTGAAGAAAGAGGAACACTTCTCCATTTCTGGTGGAATTGAAAACTGGCACAACCACTCTGGAAATCAATCTGGAGACCCCTCAGAATATTGGAAATAGATCTACCTGAAACCTAGCTATATCACTCTTGGGAATATACCAAGATATGTTCCACCATGCTGCAGGGGCACATGTTCCACTATGTTTATAGTGGCTTTATTTGTGAAAGTCAGAAGCTGGAAACAATCTAGATGTCTCAGAACAGAAGAATGGATACAGAAAATGTGGTTCATTTACACAATGGAATACTACTCAGATATTAAGAATGAAGACACCCTGACTTTTGCAGGCAAATTGATGGAACAAGAAAACAATATCCTAAGTGATGTAACTCAGACCCAAAAATACATGCATGGTATGTACTCACTAATATGTGGATATTAGCCAAAAAGAAAAAAAAAAAGGCCAAAAAACTATACAGAATACACAAGATATAGTCCACAGAATTCAAATGGCTCAATATGCTAGAGTGCCCAAGTGAGGATGCCTCAGTCCCACTTGGAAGAGAGAAGAAAGGAATCATAAGTGAAGAGGGAGCAAGGGACTTCAGAGGAAAATGGATGGGGTGGGGTTACAGTGGGTGAGAGAGGGGAACCTGATCAGGTATTGGGTGAGGGAAAAGGACTGAAGCCCCGAAGGCCAGCAGAAAGAATGTAAAAAGACATCCTCAGGAAATAGGAGGTTGGGGAACCCCCCCCCCCCGAGAGTGCACCAGAGAACTGGGAGGTGAGAGACTCCCAGGACTCACAGGGAGGAACATGAAATGCCCCACAGTAGGGAGATGTAACTTATAGTTCCCACCTCCAGCTGGAAGACAGGACATCAAGTGAGGGATGGGGTTACCATCCCACAGTCACACCTCTGACCCATAATTGTTTCTGTCTTAAAGAATTTCAGGGGTGGAAATGGAGAGGAGCCTGAGGAAAAGAAGGTCCAGTGACAGGCCCAAAGTGGGAAGTCATTGGTTTTTAATAGCTGAGTAATTCTCCATTGTGCAATTGTCCTGCATTTTCTGTATCCATTCCTCTGTTGAGGGACATCTGAGTTCTTTCCAGCTTCTGGCTATTATAAATAAGGCTGCTATAAACAGAGTTGAACATATTACATGTTGGAGAATCTTCTGGATATATGCCTAGGAGTGGTATAGCTGTGTCCTTAGGTAATAGTATGTCCACCTTTCTGAGAAACAGCCAAACTGATTTCTAGAGTGGTAGAACCAGCTTGCCATCCCACCACCAATAAAAGAGTGTTCCTCTTTCTCCACATCCTAAAGAGCATCTGCTGTCACCTGAGATTTTTATCTTAGCCATTCTGACTGGTGTGAGGTGGAATCTCAGGGTTGTTTTGATTTGCATTTTCCTGATGACTAAGGATGTCGAACATTTATTTAGGTACTTCTTGGCCATTACATATTCCTCATTTGAGAATTCTCTGTTTAGTTCTGTTTGCCATTTTTCATAGGGTTATTTGGTTCTCTCTATTCTAACTTCTTGAGTTCTTTATATATATTGGATATTAGCCTTCTATCAGATCTAGGAATGGTAAAATTCTTTTTTCCAATCTGTTGGTTGCCATCTTGCTGGCACTGTTCTTTGCCTTCCAGAAGTTTTGCAATTTTATGGGGTCCCAGTCATTAATTCTTGATCTTAGAGCATAAGCCATTGGTTTTCTATTCAGGAACATTTCCTCTGTGCCCATTTGTTTGAGATTTTTCCCCATTTTCATTTCTATTAGACTCAGTGCATCTGGTTTTATGTGGAGGTCCTTGATCTACTTGGACTTGAGCTTTGTACAGTTATATAAGAATGGAACAATCTGCCTTCCTCTACATGTTGACCTCCAGTTGAACCAGCACCATTTGTTGAAAATGCTATCTTTTTCACCTCACTGGATGGTTTTAGCTCCTTTGTCATATCAAGTGACCATAGGTGTGTGGGTTCATTTCTAGGTCTTCAATTCTGTTCTATTGATCTATCTGCCTGTCACTGTGCCAATACCATACAGTTTTTAATCACTATTGCTCTGTAGTAAATCTTGAGGTCAGAGTTGGTAGTTCCCCTAGAAGTTCTTTTATTGTTGAGAATAGTTTCTCCTATCCTGATATGAAGCCCAAGAAGAAGGAAGACCAAAACATGGATGCTTCAGTGGTTCTTAGAAGGGTTAGCAAAATACTCACAGGAGGAAGTATGGAATCAAATTGTGAAGCATAAACTGAAGGAAAGGCCAGCCAGAGTCTGCCCTACCTTGGGATCAATCCCATTTACAGCCACTAAACCGGGATGTTATTGTGGATGCCAGGAAGTGCTTGCTGCCAGAAGCATCATATGGCTGTCCCCTAAGAGGCTCTGCCAGAGCCTGACAAATACAGAAGTGTATGCTCACAGCCAACCATTGGACAGAGCATAGGTTCCTCAATGAAAGAGTTGGAGAAGAGACTGAAGGAGCTGAGGGCCTTTGCAGCACCATGGGGGGGGGGGTAACAGTGTCAACTGGCTAGACGCCCTGAGCTCCAGGAGACTGGATCACCAACTAAAGAATACATATGGATGGACCCATGGCTCCAGCCACATATGTGGCAGACAAGATCTTGTTGGACATCAGTGAGAGGAGCAGCCCTTGTTAGTGAGGATGTTTGATGTCCCGATGTAGAGGAATGTTATGGTGGGAAGATGGCAATGGATGGGTGGGTCAGGAGCACCTTCTTAGAGACAGGGGAAGAAGAGATAGGATAGAGTTTTCAGAAGGGGAGACCTGGAGAGGGGAAAACATTTGAAATGTAAATGAAGAAAATATACAATAAGAACAATTTTAAAAATAATAATAATGATGTATTCTGATCTTCCAGAAATATGTGCTGATATGATTCTATACCATGTGGTGATTTGATGTAAAGCATTCTTTTATATAATCAAAACTAGAGCAAATTACTGTGAATGTAGATATAATAAAATCAATGCCACTGTGTTTTATCATCACTGGGCACTGGTGCTGACAGTATTCATGCTAAGAGCATGTTTCAAATATTCTTAATCAAAGAAACAATAAAAATGTTCATTTCATTTTTTGTTAACACTGTGAATGATATCAAATACTTGTCAGTGAACTAGTCTACTAAGGAAAAAGAAACACACCATCATAGTTCTTGAAGCCAGAGTATTCCTTCACCAGCCACAGGCAGCATGTCCTTTCTTTCCTTTTTGTTTACTCTGTAACTTGAATGATCTGTTACTAGTGTGAACCTTCTTCCCATGAGAATAAAAATAAACAAAAGCTCAAAAATTTTGAGAATTATTAGATTAGAAAGCTTGCCAATTGAATTGCCAAATCAAAATATAATGGAAAAAAGTGGAAAGTTGGTAGTATAGTAGATTTGAAGCTGTCCTTGTCACTGATCAGAGGACAAATTTGATTTAAACCAGATTAATTTGGAAGGGGCTCAAAAATAAGGAAAGTTATTCCTGAGGAAGTGCTAAGACTATTAACACTTCATTCCAAGTTGAGTTTCTAGGTGTTCTTTTCAAAGGCATACACTGACCTGGGCAGACAACTAGACAACTTGCTGCTGCAGTGCATAGAATATATATATATATATATATATATATATATATATATATATATATATATATATATATATATATATATATATTATACAGTCCAGATACCATTACCCTCTGAATATTGTCCAAATTAGAAATGGTGTATCAGCTGCAGGAGTGTAACCTATGTTTGCTATAATCTCCAGAAAGAGATACAAGTGTATATAATTTACAGGCTCTGATCAAATTTGAAATTCAGTCTGGAAAATTGTGCCAAAATAGTTCTACATTTTCAGCCTACTAAACTTTTTATGTCTGTATACTTGTGTGTGTTTGTGTATGTGTGTGTACACTAGTGTATGTATCTATGTATGTGTCTGTGTGTGTGTTGTTTGTGTGTATTATAGGAATGATTGTGAGAAGGTATGTGGCATATGTGTGTGAAGGCCAGAGGTTAACATTTAACGTTATTCTTCACATTTCCTGGGTTTTTCACTAAATCTGAAGCTCATGACTTTATGCATGCTAGACAAGCACTTTATCAAGTAGGGACTTGATCTCATTGTTGGCATTTGCCAATCCTCTGAAGATTCTTTTCTTTTTGCCTTTCTAGAGATTCTCACTCTTTATCCATAGTCTAATGTGCATACACCAGGTACCCAGTGAGACTGAATATCTAACACAATGGAACCATGCATCGAGTACATGAGGTTCTATGAAATCTAGTACACAGAATATCAGAGTGTTAAAGAAGTGGCAGACATTCTAGTACACAATCCTCTCTGCATTACTTTAAACTTAGCCTATTCACCCATCATTTCTGAGGGAGACCTGCAAATAGTTGGATGCAGTGACTTTCTGTGACAGACTGGGGTATAGTCATAGGATTCTCTGCCTCTTCCCAAAGTTTATAGACTTTTAGCAAGTACTAAGGTAGAAGGGCTCATAAGATCTCATCTTCCACAGAAGCTTGCAGTTGTTGTAGTGAAGAACTCATGCTGACCCTTCCTAGACAATACATTATAGAGTTAATGGCTACAAACAGGGATGGCCTAATGAGCCCAAACCATTCCCAAGGAAATGCAGGCAGTTGGTGGTTACTAGGATTAGGTCCTTTGTTCCTCACTGGTCTAACTTCCCTTATGTTACCCACAGTCTTGCCAGTGCCCTCTGAACAACGTTCCTATCAACAAGGCCAACAAAGCTTATTGGTTCACCAAGTTCCACCAGGGTAGACTAATTTCTGTTTCTTTCCTTGATGACCTATTTGGGATGAACGCACAAATATTTATGTGACCCCATGGAAAAGAGAACATGATATAATTGGAGAAAAGGGAATAGCATAAGTGACAGTGAAAACCTCATTCTTGAAAATTATTTTTATCAACTAGCACTCAAAATAGAGAGTGATTCACCTACAGACAATACCAGATAATTATTTTATTAAGTAAAAAAATATACTAATAAAGCTAAGGAACATGGAAAAGTGGTCAAGGCCTACTTTCAATTAATGCACCTGTTCCAGCAACAGAAAACAGTATCTAATTAAGTTATCAATTAAAAGTCATAATTGGCTGGCATTTTCAAAATAATTATTCATTTGTTGTTCATAGATAGAACTACATAAGTGAAAAAACTAAACTAAATAAGAATCTTACAATTTTTGGACAAACTGTTGAAAAGGTCGTTGGGATGACCCAAGAATATTATGTGCTCACCAACTATGCGATTTGTTCTTGCTTTTTACCTCCACCTAAGCCTTACTGTGGCTCAAATTGGACAAACCATATTCTTAAACCTCTTTTTTGAACTTGCTAAGAGTCCACATATTTTCTGAATCTCTCAAAATCCATGGTAATATTTTAATTGGGCAGACTAAACATAGTTTAAAGTCATGTAATATTGTAGTAAGCCCTTAGGTGGTTGCAAAAGTCTGGTGTGTGCTACCATGGAGGTGATGTCATACCCTCCCCTGCTGGAACAGAATGGATTCAAGACAGGAAACACTGGCACCTCAGACCTAGAAACTAACATTTCTAGGCACTACATACATATTTGTTTTGTTACAGCATTTTTAAATGCATTTTCTCCCTTACTTATACTAGTTTTGTGTGGTTATGTATCTACAGGTGCACATGTGAAAGCCTGCCTAGGGAAGTGGGAGAAAACCTTGGTTTTCAGACCCAGGAAGTTTGTCTATATACTTTGAGACTGCATCACTTTAGTTCAAACCTAAAGCTCATCAAAAACACTGGGAAGATTTATATCGATGCACATGGATCTTCATTTCTCCACCTCCAAACTCCATGATGTTATTACCAGCAGGTGCTGCCACATCTAGAATTTTAGGTTTTCAAGTTGAGACCCAGCCATGTGCTTGCAAAGCAGATATTTTTCTAACTTAGCCACACTCCCACATTCTCCACCTGCTCACATTGTGTTTGTTAAATGGTATCCTCCCAAAGATAGAACTCTAGTTGACATGTTATTTTACCCACTATTCCAGAATATGTGAACAATGCTGAACACAAAAGAGGCATTTCTTAACTATTGATGAATTAATGAAAATTATATTAGAGACTGTACTCGTGTGTGTGTGTGTTCATTAACATTACAAGTACTAGGTGAATATTATATCAGTAACATTTCATAAAATTGAAGTTTCCAAAAGAGTAACTAATTTTCACATATTTATATCAGTTCTCAGAGAAAACAAAACAAAATTTTTGTGAGTAGAATGACATTGACTCTAAGATACATAAGCTCAAATATGTCATATCAACTCTGTTCACTAGTACAAATAAACTCCAACCATCCTTGCATTATATGGGCATCTTCTCTCTATATCTCTCTCTCTGTGTATGTATGCTTCTACTTCTTAGTATGGTGTGTGTGTGTGTGTGTGTGTGTGTGTGTTTGTGTATGACTGAGGCACAAATGTAAGCATGTTCACACCTGTATCAGCTAGAGGTTGGTGTAAAGTGTCTCCAATTCTTTAACTTTACTTTTTTAAAACAAATTTCACTGAACCTGAAGATCACTGATGGTGCTCTAACAGTTGGCTATTGAGATCGAGGAATCATATTTTCTGTATTCCTTGGATCTAAAGAATCCCACCACATGCAAATGACACTGAATTTTTCCTGTGGGTGCACATGATTACATGCAGATCTTTATTCTTATTTGCTAGATTCTTTATTTTACTTGAGCTATTTATTTGCCCCACTGCTAATGTTGGAAAGGTGAAAGAAAAATTAGAGAGTCTAGGCCCACCTCACCATCCTATAGCCCTGACCACAGAATCATGCTTGAGAGTGCAATGGGTCAGGCACAAATGCTGAGGGCTGCTTTCTCAGCCTATTTATAGTTAAGTTGAAGTTATAAAAAAAAAAGGATATACATGATATCTTGGAATACAGCATAGTGCAGCAGGAATAGAACATTGAAGGTAATCTAACAAGTGTTAAGGCTATTGTTTTGATACACAGTACTAGGTATTTAATTTAAATATTGTCTGAGAATTTGTTTTAGAACTCTCTTTGATAAGTGGATGTATTTACAAGCTCCGCAGGTAAGTACAATTGTTGCAAAAGGGTGAAGACCTGAGTTCATATCTCCAAAAATCTATGAAAAAGCTAAGTATGGCCTGGCACATCTATAAGGCTAACACTAAGCACAACTTCAGAGACAACAGGATTACTGTAGCTTGCTAATGAGCAGCAAAGCTCCCAATTTAATGAAGCACTGTATTTGAACATAGTAAATCCATCTTAGTTTAATTTCTGCTGCTGTTATAAAATATACTTGCATAAAGCAACCTAGGGGAGAAAGGCTTTGTTTTCTTACTGCAGGAAAGTCACAATGGCTGAAGCTTGAAGCAGCTGGTCACATGCATACTCAGAAAATTGCACAACTGTGTGCATGTGTATTTACTATTCAGTTGGCTTACTCTATACTTATTCACCCAAGGCCCAAATAGAGATTGATACTACCCACATTCATCTTGGGTCTTCCCACATGAATTAAGACAGTAAAAGGCAATCACTGACATGTTCATAAGTCTACTTGATCTAGACAGTTACCCACTTTATATTATCTTCACAGGTCACTCAAGGCTGTATTACCATCATGAAGATGGAGACTAGTAAAATAGTACAGCAACCATTCTCCTCTGGCCTTTATAATGGGCATGGGTGCACACACCTGTATATCCAAGTAAGCATATAACACACACGGACAAACACACACACACACACACACAAACAACAAGGAAAAATGAAGAGGAGGAACACTTATTGTTCCATATTTCAATTGTTATATCTTGTGTTTGCTACAAGCAAATCTGGAAGATTTCATATGTTTTTTCTCCAAGAATTATCCTTTGGATTTTCATATTCTGAGAACAAGTACTGATCCCATTGAAACATTAATTTATTTTTTAAATATTTATTTATTTTCATTTTATTTCTATTAGTGTTTTGACTGCATATATGTATTACTCCATATACAGGCATTAATACCTGGATATTGAGAAGATCAGAAAAAGACAACAGATTTCCTGAAACTAGAGTTACAAGTGATTGTAAGGGTCACACTTGGGTCCCCTTGAAGAGCAGCAATTGCTCTTGACCAAGCAGCCATCTGTTGAATCCCAAGACTTAATTTTAGCAAAATAGAAAAATCTAAATATGAACAATACAATCCAAATCTATCAAAATCTGTGATTTCCTTGTGGTTGCCATAAGGAAGGTTGTCTGCTTTCCTGAGACTCTGTATATGTGTGATAGAAAGATTTGTGTCTTCACAGAAGAGGGCTATAAAAATGTTGTCTAAAATTGCTGGGCAGCCATAAAGGAAATAAATGACTCTATTACAATGAAACATAAGCAGACACTACCAGTAAAGCCCTGGGCAACAGGTGAAACAATCTCCTATTAATAAATAGAAGGTTGATGACTTATCCTCATATGGAAAATAAAGCAAAACCAGCATCATTTTATGGGGAAGGCTATTGGGATCTCTAGATACCTGGTGTTGATATGAGAGCACAAGGGCAACACGATATGGCACAGTCCCTTTTCAGGTGGGAAAGAAAATAGACTGTTTTAACCTACTATTCCCTGATGAGAAGAAATGACTTTTCTTGATTCTGAATCCCAGAATACACTCTTAAAAACTAACCTGGAATGTCCAGGAAAGGCAAACACAAAGAACAATTCTATGTTCCCTCTGGCAGGCATGGTTGCCTCATTTCATAATTTTCACTAGGGCTAAAATGAGGAAGGAAAGGACTGATCTTGTATGGATCAGGGAAGGGTTACAGAAAAGTTACAAGAACTGGAACAAAGTTTAATTTCATTTTCTATGTGTGTGGGGTGTTGAAGAGACTCCATAAGCACACATATGTAGATGCTTCATTAAGTACTACACACACATATTCTGCATGTCCAAACCACAAGTCAAATTTGGATGCAGTTCTGCAGGAGCTGTCCATCTTTAATTTGAGATAGGTTATGTCCCAAGACCTGATGTTGACCAGTGCAGCTAGGTGGCCTCATCTCCACAGTGCTGGGATTACAAGTATACACCACCATGGCTTTATGACAAAATTCTAAGCTGAAATTGGGATTCTCCTTCTTTCTTGTCATATAATTTACAGTCAAACTCCAACCGGAGACCCAGGTTTTTTTCACACATTAGAGTGCCTGAGTTTTGTACATATGTAGTTTTAGATTCTTGTGTTTTAATTGTGCAAACACACAATCAAACACAGATGTACTTATTCATGATCACATACACATATACCCTAATGCATACCACCTGCACACACCATATAGACTTAACCAAACATATGATCATGTAGTCACATAAACAC
Source organism: Mus caroli (assembly GCF_978045245.1). Taxonomy (NCBI): domain Eukaryota; kingdom Metazoa; phylum Chordata; class Mammalia; order Rodentia; family Muridae; genus Mus; species Mus caroli. Next base: position 109,338,877 of record NW_028227256.1, on the reverse strand, counting down.
CTATACATACATATATAGTCATACTCATATGGTTCACTATTATAGCTCTTTGACAGTTTGTCTTCCACATATAGTCATAGGCTCTGCTGATGGTGGATAACTTTTGGGTTGAACAACTAATTTTTTTTGTTTCTATCTTTAATTCTCATTTGTATTTCTAAATCATCAAAACAGAACTACTGGTCGAAGATTCCCAAACCCTTCTGGCTATCAACAGCCTAGTGTGTCAAGAGGTCTTTTGACAGAGTTGTCAAATTAAAACCAATTTAAAACTACATATTTACCTAGCACTCCTTACCATATGTATAACATGGAGCTCTTTGGCAGACTCAGTTTATATGATCTCACAGAGTACAGCCCCTACTTACATATGTTTTTTATTTAAATAATTTTTATTAGATATTTTCTTCATTTACAATTAAAATGCTATCCTGAGAGTCCCCGAGAACTGCTCCCCAACCCACTCACTTCTGCTTCCTGGCCCTGGCATTCCCCTGTATTTGGGCATATAATCTTTGCAAGATCAATGGCCTCTCCTCCCAATGATGGCCGATTAGGCCATCTTCTGCTACATATGCAGCTAGAGACATGAGCTCAGGGGGTACTGGTTAGTTCATATTGCTGTTCCTCCTATAGGTTTTCAGACACTTTCAGCTCCTTGGGTACTTTCTCTAGCTCCTCCATTGTGGGCCCTGTTTTCCATCCAATAGATGACTTTGAGCATCTACTTCTCCTCCTTACATATTTAAGCAGAACAAATGAATTCATGTTTGTGCTTATTCTGAAAATGTGCATCTGCTAAGGAGTTGGAAATTTTCCTGTGTCATGCCTTGAAAACCATAAAGCACAGAATTTGTTTTCTTCCTTTTGTGTGATTTCTGTGGTTATAGATATATATGTTTATCTAAGCAAATGAGTCTGATAACATTAAATTAAATCTATAGATAACAGTGTGTTGAACCCCTGGTATATATGTGCTTAGTTGAATACCTTAGTAGAGATTCTGTTTCTTTTTTAAATTAAATGCATATTTTGTCTGAATGTGGGATTGGGTATAGGAGCAAAACTCTTGTTGACGTCAGATGAAGGTAACAGATCTGCTAAAGTCAGAGGTACAGATGGCTATGAGCTGCTTGAAGTTTGTTTTGAGAGTCAAATAGTTCTATGGTATCAGAGCAAGTGCTCTTCACTGCTGAGCAATCTTTCCAGCCCAAAGGCAGAGAACCTTTATACATAAACACCTTAAGACTTGATTCACCAAAATCTTGCTAGTGTATGCAATGGTGTCAGCATTTGGAAGCTGCTTCTGGGATGGATCCCTGGATATGGCAGTCTTTAGATGGTCCATTCTTTCCTCACAGCTCCAAACTTTATCTCTGTAACTCTTTCCAGGGGTGTTTTGTTCCCAATTCTAAGAAGGGGCACGGTGTCCACACTTTGGTCTTTGTTCTTCTTGAGTTTCATGCGTTTAACAAATTGTATCTTATATCTTGGGTATCCTAAGTTTTTGGGCTAATATCCACTTATCAGTGAGTACATATTGTGTGAGTTCCCTTGTGATTGTGTTACCTCACTTAGGATGATGCCCTCCAGGTCCATCCATTTGCCTAGGAATTTCATAAATTCATTCCTTTTAACAGCTGAGTAGTACTCCATTGTGTAAATATACCACATTTTCTGTATCCATTCCTCTGTTGAGGGGCATCTGGGTTCTTTCCAGCTTCTGGCTATTATAAATAAGGCTGCTATGAACATAGTGGAGCATGTGTCCTTCTTACCGGTTGGGACATCTTCTGGATATATGCCCAGGAGAGGTATTGCTGGATCCTCCGGTAGTACTATATCCAATTTTCTAAGGAACCACCAGACTGATTTCCAGAGTGGTTGTACAAGCTTGCAATCCCACCAAAAATGGAGGAGTGTTCCTCTTTCTCCACATCCTCGCCAGCATCTGCTGTCACCTGAATTTTTGATCTTAGCCATTCTGACTGGTGTGAGTGGAATCTCAGGGTTGTTTTGATTTGCATTTCCCTGATGATTAAGGATGTTGAACATTTTTTCAAGTGCTTCTCTGCCATTCGGTATTCCTCAGGTGACACCATTGCATACACTAGCAAGATTTTGCTGAAAGGACCCAGATATAGCTGTCTCTTGCAAGACAATGCCGGGGCCTAGCAAACACAGAAGTGGATGATCACAGTCAGCTATTGAATGGATCACAGGGCCCCCAATGGAGGAGCTAGAGAAAATACCCAAGGAGCTAAAGGGAACTGCAACCCTATAGGTGGAACAATATTATGAACTAACCAGTACCCCAGAGCTCTTGACTCTAGCTGCATATGTATCAAAAGATGGCCTAGTATGTCATCACTGGAAAGAGAGGCCCATAGGACTTGTAAACTTTATATGCCCCAGTACAGGGGAATGCCAGGGCCAAGGTGGGTGGGTAAGGGAGTGGGGGGGGAGTGTATTGGGGACTTTTTGGATAGCATTGGAAATGTAAATGAGGAAAATACCTAATAAAAAAGATTAATTAAAAAAAAAGACTTGATTCACCTACAGTTTCAATGCAATCTGCATCAAAATTGCAACTCAGTTCTTCACAGACTTAAAAAGGTCAATAAGCAAATCATCTCCAATAAGAAAAAAACCTATGATAGCAAAAAGTATTATCAACAATAAAAGAACCTCTGGGAGACCCACCATCCCTGACCTCAAGAAGTACTACAGAGCAATTGTGATAAAACCTACATGGTACTGGTACAGCAACAGACAGGTAGATCATTCGAATAGAATTGAAGACCCAGAAATAAACCCACACACATATGGTCACTTGATTTTTACAAAAGCGCTAAAACCATCCAGCAGAATGAAGACAGCATTTTCAACAAATGGTGCTGGCTCTACTGGTGTTTATCATGTAGAAGAATGTGAATTGATCCATACTTATCTCCTTGTACAAAGTTCAAGTCTAAGAGGATCAAGGAACTCCACATAAAATCAGAGACACTGAAACTTATAGAGAAGAAAGTGGGGAAGAGCCACGAAGATATGGGCACAGGGGAAAAATTCCTGAACGGAACACCAATGACTTGTGCTGTAAGATCAAGAATCAACAAATGGGACGTCATAAAATTGCAAAGCTTCTGTAAGGCAAAGGACACAGTCAATGAGACAAAATGGCAACAAACAGATTGGGAAGGAATCTTAACTAATCCTAAATGTGACAGGTGCTACTATCCAATATATATAAAGAACTCAAGAAGGCAGACTCCAGAAAACCAAATAATCCTATTTGGGGTAGAGAGCTAAACAAAGAATTCTCAACTGAGAAATAATGAATGTCTGAGAAGCACCTAAAAAAATGTTCAACATTCTTAATCATCAGGGAAATGCAAATCAAAACAACCCTGAGATTACAGTTACACCAGTCAGAATGGTTAAGATAAAAATTTCAGGTGACAACAGATGATGGCAAGGATGTGGAGAAAAAGGAATACTCCTCCATTTTTCGTGGGATAGCAAGCTGGTAGAACCACTCTGGAAATCAGTTTTGTAGTTCCTCAGAAAACTGGACATAGTATTACCTGAGGACCCAGCTATACAACTCCTAGGCATATACCCAGAAGATGGTCCAACTTGTAATAAGGACAAATGCTCCACTATGTTGATAATAGCCTTATTTATAATAGCAAGAAGCTGGAAAGAACCCAGATGTTCCTCAACAGAGGAATGGATACAGAAAATGTGGTACATCTACACAATAGTGTACTACAAGGCTATTAAAAAGAATGAATTTATGAAATTCTTAGACAAATGGATGCATCTGGAAGATATCATCCTAAGTCAACTTTGTCAATACTTGATCTTCAGGCCTAAACAATTGATATTCTATTCAGGAAATTTACCCCTGTGCCCATGTGCTGGAGGCTCTTCACCTTTCTTTTATGTTAATTTCAGTATATCTGGTTTTACGTGGAGATTGTTGATCCATCCACTTGGACTTTTCCTTTGTACAAGGAAATAAGAATGGATCAATTGCATCCTTGGTCACGTTAACTGCCAGTATAACCACCACCATTTGTCAAAAGTCTGTCTTTTTTTCCACTGGATGGTTTTATCTCCTTTTTCAAAGATCAAATGACCATAGGTGTGTTGATTCATCTATGGTTCTTCAATTCTATTTCACTGATCTACCTGCCTGTCACTGTACCAATATCATGCAATTTTTATCATTATTGCTCTATAGTACAGCTTGAGGACAGGGATGGTGATTGCCACAGAAGTTCTTTTATTCTTAAGAATAGTTTTTGTCATCCTGGATTTTTTGTTATCCCAAATGAATTTGAGAATTGCTCTTTCTAACTCTATGAAGAATTGAATTGGAATTTTGGTGGGGATTGCATTGAGTCTCTAGATTGCTTTGGGCAATATAGCCATTTTTCCTATATTAATCCTGTCAATCTATAAGCATGGGAAATGTTTCCATAGTCTGAAATCTTCTTCAGTTTCTTTCTTAAGAGACTTGAACTTCTTGTCATATAGATCATTCACTTGCTTAGTTAGAGTCACACCATGGTATTTTATATTGTTTGTGCCTAGTGTGAAGGGTGTTGTTTCCCTAATTTCCTTTCCTAGCCTATTTATCCTTTGAGTATAAGAAGGCTAGTGATTTGTTTGAGTTAATTTTATATCCAGCCACTTTGCTAAAATTGTTTATCAGGTTTAGGAGTTCTCTGGTTGAATTTTTTAGGGTCAATTAAGTATACGAAGATCATATCACCTGCAAATAGTGATATTTTGACTTCTTCCTTTCCAGTTTGAATTCCTTAGACCTCATTTTGATGTCAAATTGTTCTGACTAAGATTTCAAGGACTATATTGAATAGGTAGGGAGAGAGGTGGCAGTCTTGTCTAGTCCCCGAGTTTAGTGTGATTCCTTCAAGTTTCTCTCCATTTAGTTTGATGTTGGCTACTGGTTTGCTGTATATTGCTTTTACTATGTTTAGTTATAGGTCTTACATTCCTGACCTTTCTAATACTTTTATGATGAAGGGGTTTTGAAATTGTCAAATGCTTTCTCAGCATCTAATGAAATGATCATGTGAGTTTTTTCTTTGAGTTTGTTTATATAGTGGATTATTTTTATGAATTTCCATATATTGAACCATCCCTGCATCCGTGGCATGAAGCCTACTTGATCATGTTGGATGTTCATTTTGATGTATTCTTAAATTTGATTTGTGAGAATTTTACTGAGTATTTTTGCATTGATATTAATAAGGGAAATTGGTCTGAAGTTATCTTTCTTTGTTGGGTCTTTGTGTGCTTTAGGTATCAATGTAATTGTGGATTCATAGACAAATTGGGTAGTGTTCCCTCTGTTTCTATTTTGCAGAGTAGTTTGAAGAGTATTGGTATTAGGTCTTTGAACATCTGATAGTATTCTGCACTAAAACCATCTGGTCCTGGGCTTTTTTTTTTTTTGGGAGATTATTAATTTCTGCTTCTATTTCTTTATAGATTATGGGGCTGTTTAGATAGTCTATCTGATCCTGTTTTAAGTTTGGTACCTTGTACCTGTCTAAAAAGTTGTCCAATTCATAGAGATTTACCAGATGTGTTGAGTATAGGCTTTTGTAGTAGGAACTGATAACTTTTTTGATTTCTTTGGTTTCTGTTGTTATGTATCCCTTTTCATTTCTGATTCTGTTAATTTGTATACTGACTCTGTGTCCTCTGGTTAGTCTGGCTAAGGGTTTTATCTATCATGTTGACATTCTCAAAGAACCAACTCCTTGTTTGGTTGATTCTTTGTACATTTCTTTTTGTTTCTACTTAATTGATTTCAGCCCTGAGTTTGATTATTGCCTGCCTCTTAGATGTATTTGCTTCTTTTTTTCTAGAGCTTTCTGGTGCGGTGCCAAGCTGCTAGCATATGCTCTTTTCAGTTTCTCTCCAGTTTCTTTTTTGAGGCACTCAGAGCTATGTCTTTTCCTCTTACCACTGCTTTCATTGTGTCCCATAAGTTTGTGTATAATGTGACTTCTTTTTCATTAAATTCTTTAAAAAAGTCTTTAATTTATTTCCTTATTTCTTCCTTGACCAAGTTATCATTGAGTAGATTTTTGTTGAGCTTCTAGGTGTATGTGAGCTTTCTACTGTTTTTGTTGTTATGGAAGACAAGCCTTAGTTTGTGGTGATCTGATAGGATATATGGGTATATTTCAATATTTTTCTATCTTTTGAGGCCTGTTTTTCGATAGATTATATGGTCAATATTGGAGAAAACACTGTGAGGTTCTGAGAAGAGGTATAGTCTTTTGTTTAAGGATAAAATGTCCTATAGATATCGGTTATATCCATTTGGATCAAAATTTCACTGTGTCTCTATTTTGTTTCTGTTTCCATAATCTGTTCACTGATAAGAGTGGAGTGTTGAAGCCTCCCACTATTGTGTGAGGTACAAAATGTGCTTTGACCTTTAGTAAAGTTTCTTTTATGAATGTGGTTGCCCTTGTATTTGGGGCGTAGATATTCATATTTCTTTTTGGTAGCTTTTTACTTTGATGAGTATGAAATGTCCTTCCTTATCTTTTTTTAATAACTTTAGGTTGAAAGATGATTTTATTTGATATTAGAATGTCTACTCCAGCTTGTTTCTTGGGACCATTTACTTCAACAATTATTTACTCAGAGGTAGTGTTTGTCACTGAGATGGGTTTCCTGTATGCAAGATGTTGGGTCCTGTTTACCTACCCAGTCTGTTAGTTTCTGTTTTCTTTTTGAGGAATTGAGCCCACTGATATTAAGAGTTATAGAGGAAAAGTGGTTGTTACTTCCTGTTATTTTTGTTGTTAGAGGTGGAATTATGTTTTTGTGACTGTTGTCTTTTTGGTTTGTTAAAAGAAAATTATTTCCTTGATTTTTCTAGGGTGTAGTTCCCCTCCTTGTGTTGGAGTTTTCCATTTATTATCCTTTGAAGGGCTGTACTTATGGAAAGATATTTTGTAAATTTGTTTTTTCATGGAATACTTTGGTTTCTCCATGTGTGTTAATTGAGAGTTTTGCTGGGTATAGTAACCTGGGCTGTCATTTGGGCTCTCTTAGGGTCTGTATGATATATGCCCAGGATCTTCTGGCTTTTCTAGTCTCTGTTGAGAATTCTTGTGTAATTCTGATAACTCTGCCTTTATATTACTTGACCCTTTTCCCTTACTGCTTTTAATAATCTTTCTATGTTTTGTGCGTTTGATGTTTTGATTATTATGTGACAGGAGTAATTTCATCTCTGGTCCAATCTATTTGGAGTTCTGTAGCCTTCTTCTATGTTTATGGGTATCTCTTTCTTTATGTTAGGGAAGTTTTCTTCTATAATTTTGCTGAAGATATTTACCAGACCTTTAAGTTGGAAATCTTCTCTCTCTTTCATACCTATTATCCTTAGGTATGGTCTTCTCATTGTGTCCTGGATTTCCTGGATGTTTTTGGTTAGGACTTTTTTGCATTTTGCATTTTCTTTGACTGTTGTGTCAACTGTTTTCAATAGCATCTTCTTCACCTAAGATTCTCTCTTCTATCTTTTGTGTTTTGTTGGTATCTATGACTCCTGATCTCTTTTGCAGGTTTCTTATCTCCAGAGTTGTCTCCCATTGTGATTTCTTTATTGTTTCTACTTCCATTTTTAGATCTTGGATGGTTTTGTTCAATTCCTTCACCTGTTTGTTTGGTTTTTCCTGTAATTCTTTAAGGTATTTTTTGTGTTTCCTCTTTATGGGCTTCTACATGTTTATCTTTGTTCTCCTTTATTTCTTTAAGAGAGTTATTTATGTCATTCTCAAAGTCCTCTGCCAGCAGCATAAGATGTGATTTTACATCCAAGTCTTGCTTTTCCTTTGTGTTGGAGTATTAAGGACTTACTGTAGTGGAAGAACAGGGTTCTGATGATTACAAGTATCCTTGGTTTCCTTTGGTAATTTTCTTGTCCTTGTCTTTAACTATCTGGTTATCTCTGGTGTTAATTGGTCTTGCTGTCTCTGCCAGGAGCTTGTTCCTTTTGTGGGCCTGTAAACCTGTGTTAGTACTCCTGGGAGACCAGCTGTCTTCTAGCAGGAACTGTGTACAGAGGTCTGTAGAATAGCCCCAACTCCTGGGTACAGATGCCGACCAGAAGAATACTCTCTCAGCTGCTCCACTGTTCCTGTGCCCTGTGTGCTCTTGGTCAGTCCTGCTTTAAACAGTTTTTGGAGAGAAAGTGGAGATTTCACCTTTGAGCCCAGGAGTGGGAGTACTCCTGGGAGACCAGCTCTTTCCTGTTGAGTTCTGTGTACAGAGGGTAATACTTTTCTATAGCAGTAAACCCACACAAGAAATGCTGAGAAAGTAGAATTTTTCCAGAGGTAATATCTGGTGACTCCAAATACATTCATGCATGGATTTTTGCACCACAGTAGACCAAAGTGGAATAAGCAATACTGACATGAAATAGTGGAGTGATTATTCCTGGTTTTCAACTTTACCATATGTGAAATGAACTACAATCCAGAATTGGAAGGCTCACCTATGATCCTAATCTACAGGCTGGGAGATATAAGTTTGTGACCTGAATCTTGGCATGGAGATCTTGAGGCATAATGACTATGAATTCCAGAAGTTTAAGACATGGAGCTCTCTGAATTTAAGGTCATCTGGGACAAAGCAAGTCCCAGATCCAGGCGTGATGATACCCCCTTTAATCTGGTCCACACCTTCTGCTAAAGACATACATAAGGACACTGGAAGAAGGAAGACTCACCCTCTCCTCTTTGCCTTCTTGCTTTGTGGAAGTGAACAACTGCTAGATCGTTGGACTTGCATTCACAGATGCTGCTGAACATTGTGGAGTTGGACTATAGACTGTAAGTCATCAACAAATTATTTTGCTATATAGAGACTACTTTTAAGTTCTGTGACTCTAAAGAACCCTGACTAATACAGACATTAGTACCAGGAGTGGGGTTTGAACCCAAGCAGACATAGGTTCATTGTCTTTGTCAGGGAATTTATTCCTGCACAAACATCATGACCAAGAAACAAGTTGGGGAGGAAAGGGTTTATTAAGCTTACATTTTCACATTGCTGTTCATCACCAGTGGAAATCAGGACTGGAACTCAAGCGAGCCAGTAAGAAACATCCCTCCATGGCCTCAGCATCAGTTCCTGCTTCCTGACCTGCTTGAGTTCCAGTTGTGACTTCCTTTTGGTGATCAACAGCAATGTGGAAAGTGTACAATAAATAAACCTTTTCCTCCCCAACTTGCTTCTTGGTCATGATGTTTGTGCAGGAATAGAAACCCTGACTAAGACAAGTGGTATAAGTCCATCTTTTATCCACTAGATGTAACTGTCATCTTAGAAACTGATTCTTTCTAATTCTTCCTGAAGTGTGGCTTGCTGATTCAATGTAGCTGTTATGAGTCTGACTCAATTCCAGGATGACTGATTTAATCTGCTCTGGGCTTCTCATTAAATGTCTCTGTTTTGCCTAAAATTAATTCTGGCAATTTTTTTCTAATGTTTGGAATTTTTCTTATTCTCTGGATTCAACTGCCTCTGCACAAACTCTGGAACAAAATCAACTCCATTCCACTGCATTCACTCCATTAACTCTCATCTGATTATACCAAACTCATCTCCTCTCAACTGAACTAAGTGAACGGAACTCTCTCCACCTGCACTGCTCTCAAATAAGTTGTACTGAGAGATGAGAATATTCTATCTCTGACTAATTCTGTCAAACCTTTTTCTGATTCATCACTTTGTCTGTCCCCGAAGTAGAAGTAATTGTTTGCAAACAAAGGTGTGGACAAAAGGATTTCAGCTAGAGGGATTAAAGGTGTGCAATCATTGTGAGCCTGCATTACATAAGAACAAACAGATAAAGTAAGGTTAGCCTTAAGCAGATCATCTCCTACTAAGAAGCCTAGTTTTTCTTTTGTAGACAGTAAGGAAAGCTACATTTAAGAAATTATGTAACTAGATTATAAATATTAAAGAACTCTAGGCATTTCCCCTTACTCAGAAATTTTGCTCCAAAAATTAATTATTTTTCTATTTCATTGTCAGGCATGAAAGTCAAGTATTATTAAATTTGAGTCACTTGCAAAGTGTGAATAATTGGTGTGCATTCACCTCTGTTTTATAATGACAGATGGGGATGGAAATTCTCTTCTAGTTGTATGCTATATAATATGTTGTGAACTTGCCTTGAAAGATCTTAATACTGTTACTTTTCTTTCTTCAGCTAGAACTTAATGAATGTGTCAGTGTATAACTGGCCATGGCATAGAAAGACATGCACACTAATCTAAATACCATGTTCCAATATGGTAACCATTTCATGAAATTTTTATGAAAATCAAAGTGTTGTTTCAAACATATGGGTAAGTTACAGTAAGGTGAAGATTCTCCTACAGGATGCAGATGCAATCTGATGTCATGCATGGGTTTAGAGTGGGTGAAAGCCAACGGATTCATTTGTCCTCCCCACAAGGAATTTTACCTGGTGTTAACAGAGATGTTATGCTAAGCCCAGAGGTGGACAAAAAATGGCAATTTTGGATACAAAGATAGTTCAAGATAATTTGTCTCCCAACAGGTAATCTCTCATCTTTCTATAATCAAAGAAATTAAACTCAGTCCATCATCTTTATAATGTGTTTAAAACACACCTATGCACTTCTATTTGTTTGTTTGGGTTTTGTTCCATGACACATATACATTTATTTCACAAAAAGACAATTATCAAATCATGATTTATGATTATGTTTAAGAATATCTTAAGTGAGCACATAGCTAAGTGGATAAGCCTCTTGCTGTTGTACAAGGAGGAAAAGTATTTATAACCACAGAACCTTCACAGAATCAGGCATCTATTGTCTGTAATCCTGGTACTCTTACAAGAAAAAGAGAGGCAGAGACAAAACAGTCCCCCAAAGCCCACCATCTTGGCAGCCACATTCACTAGAGAGAGATACATTAGTAAAGCACAAAGCACACATTGCACCTCACACAATAATAGTGAGAGAATTCAACACACCACTTTCACCAATGGACAGATCATGGAAGCAGAAACTAAACAGGGACACAGTGAAACTAACTGAGGTTATGAAATAAATGGATCTAACAGATATCTACAGAACATTTTACCCTAAAACAAAAGAATATACCTTTTTCTCAGCACCTCACGGTACCTTCTCCAAACTTGACCACATAATTGGTCACAAACCAAGCCTCAACATATACAAAAATATTGAAATTGTCCCATGCATCCTATCAGATCACCATGGGCTAAGGCTGATCTTCAATAACAAAATAAAAGATAGAAAGCCAACACACACGTGGAAACTAAACAACACTCTTCTCAATGATACCTTGGTCAAGGAAGGAATGAAGAAAGAAATTAAGGACTTTTTGGAGTTTAATGAAAATGAAGCCACAACATACCCAAACTTATGGGACACAATGAAAGCATTTCTAAGAGGAAAACTCATAGTGCTGAGTGCCTCCAAAAAGAAACTAGAGAGAGCACACATTATCAGCTTGAAAACACACCTAAGAGCTCTAGAACAAAAGGAAGAAAATTCACCCAAGAGGAGTTGACTGCAGGAAATAATCAAACTCAGGGGTGAAATCAACCAAGTGGAAACAAGAAGACTATTCAAAGAATCAACCAATCAAGGAGCTGGTTCTTTGAGAAAATCAACAGGATAGATAAACCCTTAGCCAGACTAACTAGAGGGAACAGGGAAAGTATCCTAATTAACAAAATCAGAAATGAAAAGGGAGACATAACAATAGATCCTGAAGAAATCCAAAACACCATCAGATCCTTCTCCAAAAGGCTATACTCAACAAAACTGGAGAACCTGGATGAAATGAACAAGTTTCTAGACAGATAGAGATACCAAAGTTAAATCAAGATCAGGATAATGATCTAAACAGTCCCATATTCCCTAAAGAAATAGAAGCAGTCATTAATAGTCTGCCAACCAAAAAAAAAAACACAGGACCAGATGGGTTTAGTACAGAGTTCTATCAGACCTTCAAAGAAGATCTAATCCCAGTTCTTCAGAAAATATTCCACAAAATAGAATCAGAAGGTACTCTACTCAACTCATTCTATGAAGCCACAATTACTCTGAAACCTAAACCACAAAAAGACCACAAAAAAAGATAGAGAACTTCAGACCAATTTCCCTTATGAATATCGATGCAAAAGTCCTCAATAAAGTTCTCAATAACCGAATCCAAGAACACATCAAAACCATCATCCATCCTGACCAAGTAAGTTTCATCTCAGGGATGCAAGGATGGTTCCATATATGGAAATCCATCAACGTAATCCAGTATATAAACAAACTCAAAGACAAAAACAACATGGTCATCTCCTTAGATGCTGAAAAGGCATTTGACAAAATCCAACACCCATTCATAATAAAAGTCTTGGAAAGATCAGGAATTCAAGGCCCATACCTAAACATGATAAAAGCAATCTACAGCAAACCAGTAGCCAACATCAAAGTAAATGGTGAGAAGCTGGAAGAAATCCCACTAAAATCAGGGACTAGACAAGGCTGTCCACTCCCTCCCTACCTATTCAACATTGTACTTGAAGTCCTAGCCAGAGCAATTATACAACAAAAGGAGATCAAGAGGATACAAACTGGAAAAGAAGAAGTAAAAATATCACTTTTTGCAGATGATATGCTAGTATATATAAGTGACCCTAAAAATTCCACCAAAGAACTCCTAAGCCTGATAAACAGCTTCAATGAATAGCTGGATATAAAATTAACTCAAGCAAGTCAATGGCCTTTCTGTACACAAAGGATAAACAGGCTGAGAAAGAAATTAGGGAAACAACACCCTTCTCAATAGTCACAAACAATATAAAATACCTTGACGTGACTCTAAGGAAGTGAAAGATCTGTATGACAAGAACTTCAATTCTCTGAAGAAAGAAATTAAAGAAGATCTCAGAAGATGGAAAGATCTCCCATGCTCATGGATTGGCAGGATCAACATTGTAAAAATGGCTATCTTGCCAAAAGCAATCTACAGATTCAATGCAATCCCCATCAAAATTCCAAATCAATTCTTCAACGAATTAGAAAGTGCTATCTGCAAATTCATCTGGAATAACAAAAAACCTAGGATAGCAAAAACTCCTCTCAAGGATAAAAAAACCTCTGGTGGAATCACCATGCCTGACCTAAAGCTGTACTACAGAGCAATTGTGATAAAAACTGCATGGTACTGGTATAACGACAGACAAGTAGACCAATGGAACAGAATTGAAGACCCTGAGATCAACTCACAAACCTATGGTCACTTGATCTTTGACAAGGGAGCAAAAACCATCCAGTGGAAAAAAGACAGCATTTTCAACAAAAGGTGCTGGCACAACTGTTTCTTATCATGTAGAAGAATGCGAATTGATCCATTCCTATCTTCTTGTACTAAGGTCAAATCTAAGTGGATTAAGGAACTCCACATAAAACCAGAGACACTGAAACTAATAGAGGAGAAAGTAGGGAAAAGCCTGGAAGATATGGGTACAGGGTAAAATTTCCTGAATATAACAGCAATGGCTTGTGCTGTAAGATCGAGAATCGATAAATGGGACCTCATAAAGTTGCAAAGCTTCTGTAAGGCAAAAGACATCGTCAATAAGACATAAAGAGCAACAACAGATTGGGAAAGGATCTTTACCTCTCCTAAATCAGATAGGGGACTAATATCCAATATATATAAAGAACTCAAGAAGGTGGACTCCAGAAAATCAAATAACCCCATTAAAAAATGGGGCTCAGAACTGAACAAAGAATTCTCACCTGAGGAATGCCGAATAGCAGAGAAACACCTGAAAAAATGTTCAACATCCTTAATCATCACGGAAATGCACTAAAAACAACCTTTATATTCCACCTCACACCAGTCAGAATGGCTAAGATCAAAAATTCAGGTGACAGCAGATGCTGGCAAGGGTGTGGAGAAAGAGGAACCCTCCTCCATTGTTGGTGGGATTGCAAGCTTGTACAACCACTTTGGAAATAGTTTAGCGGTTCCTCAGAAAATTGTACATAATACTACCAGAGGATCCAGCAATACCTCTCCTGGACATATATCTTGAAGATGTTCCAACCGGTAAGAATGACACATGCTTTACTATGTTCATAGCAGCCTTGTTTATAATAGTCAGAAGCTGGAAAGAACGCAGATGCCACTCAACAGAGGAATAGATACAAAAAATGTGGTACATTTACACAATGGAGTATACTCAGCTATTAAAAGAAATGAAATTCTGAAATTCCTAGGCAAATGGATGGACCTGGAGGGCATCATCCTGAGTGAGGTAACAGAATCACAAAGGAACTCACACAATATGTACTCACTGATAAGTGGATATTAGCCCCAAAACTTAGGATACCCAAGATATAAGATACAATTTGTTAAATGCATGAAATTCAAGAAGAATGAAGACCAAAGTGTGGACACTGTGCGCCTTCTTAGAATTGGGAACAAAACACCCATGGAAAGAGTTACAGAGATAAAGTTTGGAGCTGTGAGGAAAGAATGGACCATCTAAAGACTGCCATATCCAGGGATTCATCCCATAATCAGCTTCCAAACCCTGACACCATTGCCTACACTAGAAAGATTTTGCTGAAAGGACCCTGATATAGCTGTCTCTTGTGAGACTATGCCGGGGCCTAGCAAACACAGAAGTGGATGCTCACAGTCAGCTATTGGATGGATCACAGGACCCCCAATGGAGGAGCTAGAGAATGTACCCAAGGAGCTAAAGGGATCTGCAACCCTATAGGTGGAACAATATTATGAACTAACCTGTACCCCAGAGCTCTTGACTCTAGCTGCATATGTATCAAAAGATTGCCTAGTCGGCCATCACTGGAAAGAGAGGCCCATTGGACTTGCAAAGTTTATATGCCCCAGTACAGGGGAACGCCAGGGCCAAAAAGTGGGAGTGGGTTGGTAGTGGAGTGGTGGTGGTGGGGGAGTGTATTGGGGACTTTTTGGATAGCTTTGGAAATGTTATTCGAGGAAAATACCTAATAAAAAATTTTAAAAAGAAAACAAATAACTCAATTAAAAATGGAATATAGAAACAAATTTTGTTCTCAACCAAAAACAAAAATAGTTGAAGACATTTGAAAATATTCAACACTGTTAGCTATCAACGAATCTCAAATTAAAATTACTTTGAGATTTCATCTTATGCCAGTCAAACTGTCCAATATTAATGCTGGTGAGGATTCAGGGAAAGGAAATACTCATTGCTAGTGAGAGTGCAGTCTGGCCAGCATTTTCTGTCTTTGTAGGACTCTAATCAATCTATACTTTCCCTAAGGAAAGACTGTGTACAGGTGTCATTAGCGCCCATCCTCTCTACAGTCCCCTCAGTTCTTACCTGACAGAAACTGCCTGGACTTCCTTATCTCTGTTCCTTAACTACAAATCTCATGTGGGGGAACTGTAACTGTAGCAATGATCACAGTTTCTACTACATTAGCTGTATTAAATAAATATTTTTGATTAAGCAAAAAAAAAAAAAAAGAAGATAGAAACAGAAGTGATATCCTGCTCTAAATGTGATATATATATGAAAACATTCATTAAGAATTATTAAATTGGTTAGCCAGTCTGTTAGTCTATGTCTTTTTTATGAATTGCTAGGCAAATGGATGGACCTGGAGAACATCATCCTGAGTGAGGTAACAAAATCACAAAGGAACTCACATAATATGTACTCACTGATAAGTGGATAATAGCCCAGAAACTTAGGATACCGAAGATATAAGATACAATTTGCTAAACGCATGAAACTCAAGAAGAACGAAGACCAAAGTGTGGACACTGTGCCCCTTCTTAGAATTGGGAAAAAAAAAACACCCATGGAAGGAGTTACAGAGACAAAGTTTGGAGCTGTGACAAAAGCATGGACCATCTAGAGACTGTCGTATCCTGGATCCATCCCATAATCAGCTTCCAAACCCTGACACCATTACATACACTAGCATGATTTTGCTGAAAGGACCCTGATATAGCTGTCTCTTGTGAGACTATGCCGGGGCCTAGCAAACACAGAAGTGGATGCTCACAGTCAGCTATTGGATGGATCACAGGACCCCCAATGGAGGAGCTAGAGAATGTACCCAAGGAGCTAAAGGGATCTGCAACCCTATAGGTGGAACAATATTATGAACTAACCAGTACCCCAGAGCTCTTGACTCTAGCTGCATATGTATCAAAAGATGGCCTAGTAGGCCATCACTGGAAAGAGAGGCCCATTGGACTTGCAAACTTTATATGCCCCAGTACAGGGGAACGCCAGGGCCAAAAAGTGGGAGTGGGTGGGTACTGGAGTAGGGGGGAGGGTATGGGGGACTTTTTGGATAGCATTGGAAATGTAAATGAGGAAAATACCTAATAATAAATATTTTAAATTTTTAAAAAAAATTTAATTGGAAAATTGGCAATTTCTATCATCTAAAAGATCAATTTAGCATCTATCCTCCTACAAAGTGTAAAATAATATTCCTTTGCCTCTAGCTTAGGTACATATTTTAAAAGTGTTTGTTAATGGGGAGGGGGTGATAATTTTAATATCTTTGGGATGAGTGTGACAGAATTTAAAAAGCATCTCCCTGGCTTCTTTACATGATTCCATTTGGGGGCATTTGTTTCATTGCAAATATTATGGCAACTTAAAGTCCAAGCAATGAAGAATAGAAAAGAAGGTTCTGTTCAGAACTATTTCCCATTAAAGCAGCAATGAATAATTCCTTTATTATGTGAGTGTGAAGCTTGTCTTGATAAATTATTAACGGATAACTGTCTTTCTCATAGATATGTAAAAGCTGTCTCCTGCAGTTACACAATACAACAGTCCTTTTGTGAGTTATGCAGGAAGGCCACATGGGGAAAGAGCTAGTGGTAATATATATTTAGTTCATGATCATGGGGCACTTTGATTAAGTAGTGAATTCTGAATGACAATGTACATGAAGAACACATAAGCCTCTGCCTGTGTTTATAAGGGTTGTAACCAAAATAATCTTGGGAACTTGCTACTATTCAGTAAAAACTTCCTGAACACCACCACAGATGCAATACCAGCACTTCAATACAAATATGTGTCCTACACCTACAGATTAAGGTTCTTATAAGGTCTGTGATGTCACTGGGATATTGTGTTGCTTTTAGAAAATGGACTTACTACATTTCTCTATCATGAACTTTCTACCATGATGTTCTGCCATAGCAGTCCCCCAAAACAATGTGAACAAATATGTCTTGGGTTATAACCCTAAATAATTATTCTTTCTCGCTTTCTTGCTTTCTTTCTTTTTTATGCTTAGCTGTTTTTATTGGATATTTCATTTATTTATATTTCAAATGTTATCCACTTTCCTGATTTCCCACTCAGAAACCTTAATGATTCCATAAAAATGAGAGACAGCTTGATTCTGGGAGGCAAGAAGGTGTTCCTCAGCAACATACTAAGCTCTGTGATCTTCTGTAGGTGATTAACACTACTCAAAATTGCCCTGGCATCATAAGTTCCTTGCTATCTGTCCCAGTGTTCTGGATTCCCAAATGAAAGACATACAAATACAGACATATATTTAATATGCCTTACATAACTCAATGGCTGGGCCACTCCCAAAAGTCCATGTTGCTAATGTCTTTTCTCTGATACTCCTCAGTTATTGCTTACTAAAATCTGTATTCCATCTTTGCTACCCTTCACCCAATCAGGAGGTCATCCTGGGGCTGCTCTTCCCCAGCTCTTACATAATGGGTATACTAGTGTCTAAAGATCTCAAGTCTTCATCTTATTCATTTCCTGACATGGCGATACTACTTCTTCACTTGGTTCCTTTGCCTACAAATTCTAAAATCCTGCCCCTGTCTTTCTTCCTAGCCACTGGCCACCAGCAACTTTAGTTACCAATCAGAACCAACTGAAAACAGGGACCCTCAGTTTCTTACATATGAATTCTCATGGTATTTTTGGAACACAAATTACATAATACAAGCTTTAGGCCAAATCCACAATACCCTTTAGGCTTTGGAAAAGAACTCGGAAAACATGAGTTCAAGAATCTATAATTTCTCAACTATGGAAAATATAAGGATGCAATATGAACTGTAGAGGGGCTTCATGTACCTAAAAGAACAAAGGCAGCTGTAAAAATGAGCCATTTTTTCAGAAAGATACAAAGGCAGGAAGATTTCCAAATTCGATATCAGCCTGGGACAGACTGAGTTTAGGTCTATGTTTGGTGGGAATGGTAATCTCAGGATATAATCCCTGTCAGCTAAACTTATTGTTTGTGCTTACAAATGCAGGCAGATCTCTGAATTCATTTGCTATGGGGTTTTTTGTTTGTTGGTTTGTTTTTTGTTTTTGTTTTGTTTTGTTTTAATGTACTTGGTTTCTCTTTCTCAGATTTAAGGGCTAAGATTAAAAAACAATAAAATAATTTGTGAGATAATCAAAAGGGAACCTGGGGGATATATCTGAAATGATAGGTAAATAAATGACTGAGCTCTTATCTGCAAGATCAGAGCTATCTACATAGCCGTCTGGAGATCCAGCTAAAGCAGGACACAGAGTTGTCTGCTTGTACCCAAACTTGACTTTGTGTCATTCTTTTGCTGCTCCCAAATATCCCTTCCATAGGATTCTCTCTCCAACCTGAGGCTGATCCTCGACACTAGGTTTACAGAGAATTTTCTCATTGAGGATATTGGTTTTTTTAAAGCTACAGTTGAACAAAGATATTAGACTTATTCCCAGAGGTAAAACACTGTTCTCAGAGAGCTTTGGCAGTGTCTCGAAGACAAAATTCAGAAGAACATGCACACACACTGCCTCTGGGGATGTATTATCTATTGTACTGTTACTGTGATTGAACACCATGACAGAAAACAACTCATAGAAAAAGTTTATTTTGGCTTATGGCCCTTGGACAGATAATAGTTCATGGCAGGTGTGGTGGTGGAAACACTGAGATATCAAATATTAAAATGAAATCATGAAATAGAGACACACAATTGAATGAAGGGCAAGTCTATGAACCCACAAAGCCAGCTTCCATTGACATACTTAATCCAGTGAAGCCACATTTCCTAAACTTGAAAAACAGTGCCATCAATTATATTGACTACATGTTCCAATAGATACCTCAGCCTATAGGAAAATTTAAACAACTACAGGGACAGACCTAATTGGTTCTAAGATATCTATTTTCAAATTTTGGACTTGGTCCAAATATTTTTGTCTGTTTGTTTTCTTCTGTTTTCTTTCCTTTCCTTTCCTTTCCTTTCCTTTCCTTTCCTTTCCTTTCCTTTCCTTTCCTTTCCTTTCCTTTCCTTTCCTTTCCTTTCCTTTCCTTTCCTTTCCTTTCCTTTCCTTTCCTTTCCTTTCCTTTCCTTTCCTTTCCTTTTTCCTTTCCTTTCCTTTCCTTTCCTTTCCTTTCCTTTCCTTTCCTTTCCTTTCCTTTTTCCTTTCCTTTCCTTTCCTTTCCTTTCCTTTCCTTTCCTTTCCTTTCCTTTCCTTTCCTTTCCTTTCCTTTCCTTTTCTTTTCTTTTCTCCTTTTCTTTTCTTTTCTTCTCTTTTCTTTTCTTTTCTTTTCAAGACAGGGTGTCTCTGTAGCCCTGGAACTCACGTGTGCTGGAATTCACTCTGTAAACTAGACAGACCTTGAAAGCAGAGTTCTGCCTGCCTCTACTTCTGCCTCTTGAATGCTGAGATAAAGGGTATGCTCCACCACCACCTAGCATGGACTTGACCCATTAAAATGGCCCTCTGGTTGTCTCTGCATAGAGGTAGACAAGTGTATAGGATTTAAACATGTGGCAGAAGTACTGATGAATACGTGCTGGCAGATATGTTGCTGGTTGTGATAGGCAAAATAGTTGGTGGAGACTGAATCTTGTTTTCTAGATAAGTGTTTCTTAATGGGAACAAAAATAACATTTAACCTTATCACAGTGAAAAATGAATTTACAAGTTGTTGTAGACATAGGGAATTTTTTTCCAGAGTAATAAAGTGTATGGATGGGAAATTTCTACTTGGTATACAGGGCTAGGAATAGTTCATTGGTATGGAGGGACAGCAAACACCAACTTGGCTCATAGAGACAGAAAATATCTGTTATTCAGAAATAGGAAATATGCATTTGGCTGCAGACATCAAAAAATTTAGTGTGAGTTCTTGGCAAAAAAAAATTAAATTAAATAATTAAAAAGTGAACAGATATATGGGCTGAAATTCTGTATGCTAAAGATGCTTAAATAAATGGTTCTGTGTATGGAATCATAGCTAGCTTCACCCAGGGCACAGTTCGTTAATTCTGGAACTGTATAATGTTTCCTTTCCTTCTTGAAGCAGGATAAATGTCACTTACTGTGGGTTGATTATACAAATAGTTTGGAAACTTGCTGTGGTCCTAGGATGCCATTTCTGTGATGGAGCAAATCTACAGGGAGCAAATCTTCCAAGAACACTGTCTCATCGATATTAGCCTCAGGGCTCCACAGCCTTTACACATTCATCTCTTCTTGTTCCATGTCAATTTCAAGAGTGAAGTATGCCATGGGGCTGAAAGAGATGCAATTTCAAGATGAATCAATGTCCTATAGGCCAAGTGCTCTGCCTTTAAGGAAGACAGAGCAATTATTATCCAACATGCTGTCCCTTCCCTTTTTCAAGGACAAGTAGAATTGAATCCCTCATAGGCCTGCAATTTAAAATAGGCTTTATTCTGTAGTGCTTCCTCTGCACAACCATCCTCCACACACACTTGCTGTTGGTCATCCAATGTAATTTGTAGCAAGGACATAAAAGAAACAAACTGTCCTATCTTTAAAGGTAAACTGAGTTAGTGATGGCATTGCTCTTATGCAGAAAACATTTAAAAAACTTATTACAAGTATTTTTTATTTATTGTGAATTCTTTACTCTTCCCAAGAAGAGGATAGAGGATACAGAGTGTGTGTAGGAGGGCAAGTGGGAAAGAAACAGAGAGGAAATGAGAGAGATAATATGCTTTTGTGCATATGTTTTTGTCTGTTTGAATGAGTGTATATGTGAGTGGAAGCTGTTTGCCAGCACATGGGTGCCCATTCCTTTCACAACTACAAAGATGTCTTGATTTTCTATTCCATACATATTTCATTGTTTTGTGTAGAGTACTGTGGATGAAGATAAAACAATGTAGATGTTCCTTTGGCAAGCTTACATTCTGATGGTGGGCCATGAGCTAGGCAGCAATGGGTGATCAGTTTAACAGAAAGATGACTAGGGAGTGTGAAATCAGAAGAAGTTCATTCTGAAATACCAATGCATAATGACCAGGGCATAATTCCTGCCCACTGTAGATGCTGAAATGATCTTGCAAAGCAGCAATATCATAAAGGTGATATATACATGGAGGAGGGAGAACAAGATATTAACAACTTTCTGAAGAGCAATGAAAAGAGTCTTAACCCCTACTTTTGTTTGGATTGTGTCCTCTTAGCTTATACTTAACATAGTTGGAAGAAAGAATATTAATTTAGATGATCTCCAGAAGATTAGCCTATAAACAAGTCTTTGAAGTATTCTCTTGATTAATGACTGGTATGAGAAGGCCCATCCCACAGGCCAAATTTTCCTTGTATATATAAAGCAAGCTGAGCAAACTGGTAAGCAGTGTTCCTCCTTTGTTTCTTCTCTAGCCTCCAGGTTACTGGTTTGAGTTTTTTCCCTAACTTCCCTGGATAATACAATACCAGCCATTAGGTGAAGTAAATAGTTCCCTCTCCTAGTTGCTTTTCATCTTGGTGTTTTGTCATAGCAATTAAAACCTTAACAATGGCAGAAGTAATTGCTGTCAAGTACATGAAATATATCTGTCACATACCTAATGACCTGCTTTTGGAAGGATTGTGGTGGCATTAAGCTTTGGGCTGCCAAATCAATTCAGTACTTAGAGCTCAGAGTGATGTTCTGTGGGAATTTGGAGAATAAAGAGTATTCAGGGAAATGCAGACAGAAATAAAAACCTACTTTGTGATGATTCAAAGAAAAATTTCAATAAATCCTTAAAGAGTTTGTTGAAGCAGCTAAATATTTTGAATTAAAATCTGTGGCTCCCAGTGAAAGGAAATGCCAGGGCCAGGAAGTGGGTGTGGTTGGGTTGGTGAGCAGGGGGAGTGGGGAGGGGATAGGGGGTTTTCAGATGGGAAACCAGCAAAAGGAACAACATTTATAAATAAAGTAAATATTCAATAAAATAAAATCTGTGCCTCTGTTCAAATTGAAATGAAGATCAAGCTGTGATTAACAAAACAACTGAATCAATAAAGTGAAACAATTGCTTTGCTGGGACATTCAGTGTTAGTCAACTTTGGCAGAAGAATCAGCCCTGATACAAATGAAACTGACATCATTTGAGGCAATATCTTCTTGGAAACTATTTTCCCTGTCAGTACACAGAATCTGTGTTCCAGAGGCAGAAAAGGTTTCATCTCTTTTTTTTCCAGAAAATTTTTCTTCATTTTATTTAATTTTTTTATATTTATTTATTTTGTATTACATATTTTCTTTATATACATTTCAAATGCTATCCCGAAATTTCCCTATACACTTCCTCTGCCCTGCTCTCCTACCCACCCTCTTCCACTTCTTGGCCCTGGCATTCCCCTGTACTGGGGCATATAAAGTTTACAGTACCAAGGGTCCTCTTTTCCCAGTGATGGCCGACTGGGCCATCTTCTGCTACAAATGCAGCTAGAGATATGAGTTCTGGCAGTACTGGTTAGTTCATATTGTAGTTCCACCTATAGGGTTGCAGACCCCTTCAGCTCCTAGGGTACTTTCTCTAGCTTCTCTATTGGGGGCCCTGTGTTCCATCTTATAGATTACCATGAGCATCTACTTCTGTATTTGCCAGGCACTGGCATAGCCTCAAAGAGACAGCTATACCAGGGTCCCTTCAGCAAAATCTTTCTGACATATGCAATAGTGTCTGGATTTGGTGGCTGATTATGGTATGGATCCTGGGTTGGGTAGTCTCTATGAACATTGTAATGTCAAACACAGGATTACCAGATTTGAAGGCTTTGGGTTCAGGAAGAGAAGCTGAAGCTCGATACTCTATGGAAGGGTTAGAATTCTAAAGAAAGGGAATGAGTGAAGCTGCAGCCTCATTTACAGTAGAAACATCAGGTTTGAAGGAGTCATGGGGAGAAATTGAAGGTCTTGACCATGTGTCATGATCAGGGTCTCAAAAGAGATCCTGGAACAGGCTAGTGGTGGAGGTGGAAACCCAGTTGCAGTAGAAACCCAAGAATTTTATACATGCTTTTATCCTGAAATGAGTACCACAAACAGTAACAGGTATAGATTAGAGCCAACTTGAACTTACAGAGAAGTTGCTGGTAGATAAAAGAATTATTTCCTAAGCATTTTAAAGGTCAGAGGATGGTGAGTGAATCTCAAATATCCAACAATGAGCTTTTTACCCTGTTGATTTGGTTTTTGTCTGATCTGATAGTATAATGAAGGAAATAACTAGTATACGTCACAGAAGTCTTTAACAGAGTTTCACATGTTACAGCCTCCACATGGCCCAGATAACAAGCAAACTAACAACATCAAGAATTATCTGCATATGTATCAAAAGATGGCCTAGTCGGCCATCACTGGAAAGAGAGGCCCATTGATCATGCAAACTTTATATGCCCCCATACAGGGGAACGCCAGGACCAAAAATTGGGAGTAGGTGGGTAGGAGAGTAGGGAGGGGAGGGTGTGGGGGACTTTTGGGATAGCATTGGAAATGTAAATGAGGAAAATACCTAATAAAAATATTTTAAAAGAAAAAAAGAAAAAAGAAAGAATTATCTGTATGTTGCTGTCAATATTTATGGTGGATATTTTTCAACTCCTTTGCCATGTTCAGCATTTACTTAATACATGCGTACATACATACATACATACAAATTGTTATCAGGATAAGTGACATAGAATAGTATCTGATTTAATGTATAATATAAATTATTTTCTTCAGTATTACTTAGTAATGGGGGAAATTCTTAATGTGGGAAATTCAAAGTAAGTAAGGCTACTTATTTTATTGTTCTCTTAAACGCAGGTTAAGCAAACAGGCTCAGCCCATAGTAGAACATCATTGTAAAGGGAATTCAAAATACTGTTTTAAACTCTAGCAGTGGAGCACAACAAAAGTTCCAGTCTCTTAGAATGTAAGAGATATTTTCATAATAGTTTTCCTCTACATCCATATATTATGCTGCCTAATTTTATGCCAACTTGACATAAGCTAGAGTTATTTGAATATAGGGAATCTCAATTGAGAAAATGCTTCCATAATATTAGGCTACAGCGCATTTCCTTAGTTAAAGATTGATGTGGGAGGCTATAACCCATTGTGTGCAGTGCCATTCCTGGACTTCTGCTCCTGGGTTCTACAAGAAACCAGCCTAGGCAAGTCAAATTGAGCACACCATTAGGAAGTATGACTCAGGGCTTCACCATAAGCTCTTGTGTCCAAATTCTTTCTCTGTTTGAGTTTTTGCCCTCATCACTTTTGATGATGAATACTTATATAGAATTGGGAAGTAAATGAACCCTTTCCTTCTCAAGTTGCTTTTGATGATGACATTTCATCACAGCAGTAGTTAACCTTAAGAAGTTCACCCTGCTAATGGCTGCTTTTTTGGTGGTACTTTGAAATACAGATGTTATCTAGAAAGCACAGATGGTATGAAGGATTCAGTGACTTGTAATTACATAAAATTTTTTTTATTTAATTTATTTTTTTATTAGGTATTTTCCTCGTTTACATTTTCAATGCTATCCCAAAAGTCCCCCATATCCACCCGCCCCAATCCCATACCCACCCACTCCCCCTTTTTGGCCCTGGGGTTCCCCTGTACTGGGGCATATAAAGTTTGCAAGTCCAATGGGCCTCTCTTTGCAGTGATGGCCAACTAGGCCATCTTTGATACATATGCAGCTCGAGAAAAGAGCTCTGGGGTACTGGTTAGTTCATATTGTTGTTCCACCTATAGGGTTGCAGTTCCCTTTAGCTCCTTGGGTAATTTCTCTAGCTCCTACAATGGGGGCCGTGTGATCCATCCAATAGCTGACTGTGAGAATCCACTTCTGTGTTGGCTAGGCCCCGGCATAGTCTCACAAGAGACAGCTATATCAGGGTACTTTCAGCAAAATCTTGCTAGTGTATGCAATGGTGTCAGTGTCTGGAAGCTGATTATGGGATGGATCCCTGCATATAGCAATCACTAGATGATCCATCCTTTCATCACAGCTCTAAATTTTGTCTCTGTAACTCCTTCCATGGGTGTTTTGTTCCCATTTCTAAGAAGGGGCAAAGTGTCCACACTTTGGTCTTCATTCTTCTTGAATTTTATATGTTTAGCAAATTGTATCTTATATCTTGGGTATCCTAAGTTTCTGGGCTAATATCCACTTATCGGTGAGTACATATTGTGCGAATTTCTTTGTGATTGTGTTACCTCACTCAGGATGATGCCCTCCAGGTCCATCCATTTGGCTAGGAATTTCATAAATTCATTTTTTAATAGCTGAGTAGTAATCCATTGTGTAAATGTACCATAATTTCTGTATCTATTCCTCTGTTGAGGGGCATCTGGGTTCTTTCCAGCTTCTGGCTATTATAAATAAGGCTGCTATGAACATAGTGGAGCATGTATCCTTCTTACCGGTTGGGACATCTTCTGGATATATGCCCAGGAGAGGTATTGCAGGATCCTCTGGTAGTACTATGTCCAATTTTCTGAGGAACCACCAGACTGATTTCCAGAGTGGTTGTACAAGCTTGCAATCCCACCAACAATGGAGGAGTGTTCCTCTTTCTCCACATCCTTGCCAGCATCTGCTGTCACCTGAAATTTTGATCTTAGCCATTCTGACTGGAGTGAAGTGGAATCTCAGGGTTGTTTTGATTTGCATTTCCATGATGATTAAGGATGTTGAACATTTTTTCAGGTGCTTCTCAGCCATTCGGTATTCCTCAAGTGAGAATTCTTTGTTCAGCTTTGAGCCCCATTTTTTAATGGGGTTATTTGATTTTCTGGAGTCCACCTTCTTGAGTTCTTTATATATATTGGATATTAGTCCCCTATCCGATTTGGGATAGGTAAATATCCTTTCCCAATCTGTTGGTGACCTTTTTGTCTTATTGACGGTGTCTTTTGCCTTGCAGAAGCTTTGCAATTTTATGAGGTCCCATTTATGGATTATTGATCTTACAGCACAAGCCATTGCTGTTCTATTCAGGAATATTTCCCCTGTACCCATATCTTCGAGGCTTTTCCCTACTTTCTCCTCTATAAGTTTCAGTGTCTCTGGTTTTATGTGGACTTCCTTAATCCACTTAGATTTGACCTTAGTACAAGGAGATAGAAATGGATCAATTCGCATTTTTCTACATGATACCCGCCAGTTGTGCCATTACCATTTGTTGAAAATGCTGTCTTTTTTTCCACTGGATGGATTTTGCTCCCTTGTCAAAGATTAAGTGACCATAGGTGTGTGGGTTCATCTCTCGGTGTTCAATTTTGTTCCATTGGTCTACTTGTCTGTCACTATACCAATACCATGCAGTTTTTATCACAATTGCTCTGTAGTACAGCTTTAGGTCAGGCATGCTGATTCCACAAGAGATTCTTTTATCCTTAAGAAGAGTTTTTGCTATCCTAGGTTTTTTGTTATTCCCGATGAATCTTCTGATTGCACTTTCTAATTCGTTGAAGAATTGAGTTGGAATTTTGATGGAGATTGCATAGAATCTGTACATTGCTTTTGGCAAGATAGCCATTTTTACAATGTTGATCCTGCCAATCCATGAGCATGGGAGATCTTTCCATCTTATGAGATCTTCTATAATTTCTTTCTTCAGAGACTTAAAGTTCTTATCATACAGATCTTTCACTTCCTTAGTTAGAGACATGCCAAGGTATTTTATATTATTTGTGACTATTGAGAAGGGTGTTGTTTGCCTAATTTCTTTCTCAGGCTGTTTATCCTTTGTGCAGAGAAAGGCCATTGACTAGTTTGAGTTAATTTTATATCCAGCTCTTCATTGAAGCTGTTTATCAGGCTTAGGAGTTCTCTTGTGGAATTTTTAGGGTCACTTATATATACTATCATATCATCTGCAAAAAGTGATATTTTGACTTCTTTCTTTCCAATTTGTATCCCCTTGATCTCCTTTTGTTGTCTAATTGCTCTGGCTTGGACTTCAAGTACAATGTTGAATAGGTACGGCAAGAGTGGACAGCCTTGTCTAGTCCCTGATTTTAGTGGGATTTCTTCCAGGTTCTCACCATTTACTTTGATGTTGGCTACTGGTTTACTGTAGATTGCTTTTATCATGGTTAGGTATGGGCCTTGAATTCCTGATCTTTCCAAGACTTTTAACATGAATGGGTGTTGAATTTTGTCAAATGCTTTCTCAGCATCTAACGAGATGATCATGTAGTTTTTGTCTTTGAGTTTGTTTATATACTGGATTACGTTGATGGATATCCGTATATTGAACCATCCTTGCATCCCTGGGATGAAACCTACTTGGTCAGGATGGATGATTGTTTTGATGTGTTCTTGGATTTGGTTAGCAAGAACTTTATTGAGGATTTTTGCGTCGATATTCATAAGGGAAATTGGTCTGAAGTTCTCTATCTTTGTTGGGTCTTTTTGTGGTTTAGGTATCAGAGTAATTGTGGCTTCATAGAATGAGTTGGGTAGAGTACCTTCTGTTTCTATTTTGTGGAATAGTTTGTGAAGAACTGGAATTAGGTCTTCTTTGAAGGTCTGATAAAACTCTACACTAAACCCATCTGGTCCTGGGCTTTTTTTGGTTGGGAGACTATTAATGACTGCTTCTATTTCTTTAGGGGATATAGGACTGTTTAGATCATTAACCTGATCTTGATTTAGCTTTGGTACCTGGTATTTGTCTAGAAACTTGTCCATTTCGTCCAGATTTTCCAGTTTTGTTGAGTATAGCCTTTTGTAGAAGCATCTGATGGTGTTTTGGATATCTTCAGGATCTGTTGTTATGTTTCCCTTTTCATTTCTGATTTTGTTAATTAGGATGCTTTCCCTGTGCCCTCTAATGATTCTGGTTAACGGTTTATCTATCTTGTTGATTTTCTCAAAGTACCAGCTCCTCGATTTGTTGATTCTTTGAATAGTTCTTCTTGTTTCCACTTGGTTGATTTCACCCCTGAGTTTGATTATTTCCTGCTGTCAACTCCTCTTGGGTGAATTTTCTTCCTTTTGTTCTAGAGTTTTTAGGTGTGTTGTCAAGCTGCTAATGTGTGCTCTCTCTAGTTTCTTTTTGGAGGCACTAAGAGCTAGGAGTTTTCCTCTTAGGAATGCTTTCATTGTGTCCCATAAGTTTGAGTATGTTGTGGCTTCATTTTCATTAAACTCTAAAAAGTCCTTAATTTCTTTCTTTTTTTCCCTTGACCAAGGTATCATTGAGAAGAGTGTTGTTCAGTTTCCACGTGAATGTTGGCTTTCTATTAGTTATTTTGTTATTGAAGATCAGCCTTAGTCCATGGTGATCTGATAGGATGTATGGGACAATTTCAAATTTTGTATATGTTGAGGCTTGTTTTGTGACCAATTATGTGGTCAATTTTGGAGAAGGTACATTGAGGTGCTGAGAAGAAGGTATATCCTTTTGTTTTAGGATAAAATGTTCTGTAGATATCTGTTAAGTCTATTTGTTTCATCACTTCTGTTAGTTTCACTGTGTCCCTGTTTAGTTTCTGTTTCCATGATCTGTCCATTGGGGAAAGTGGTGTGTTGAAGTCTCCCACTATTATTGTGTTAGGTGCAATGTGTGTTTTGAGCTTTACTAAAGTTTCTTTAATGAATCTGTCTGCCCTTGTATTTGGAGCATATATATTCAGAATTGAGAGTTCCTCTTGGAGGATTTTACCCAACAGTTTTTTAAAACCATCTCCTGGACACTCAGATATTCAGTAATGGTTGAAGGAGCTAAACTTTTAAGACCCATGTAGCCATTTAATTGAGTTCATATGTATCACATATGTTCACTGCATCATATCACATTGCATTGCATTTAATTGGTTTATTGTCTTTGTTTCAGGGCAACCTTACTGAACTCCCAGATTATCATATCTGTGGATAAAGAAAGATTTAAAGATTCTAACCCTAGATTTTGTTTATAAACGTGCATGACAGGCTGCTTAAAATACCTTTTTTTAAAAAAATATTATTAAAAAGCTAGAACCTAAGGAGATCCAAAAGAATAATTAAAATGTCTCCTGAGCCTTTGGTGGAGCCTCTGCACAGCACAGTACTATGGGAGAACCTGGCTTATCACACTGGAGTGGCATACCATGTTCTAAGAATATGGATAAAAAGACAAGGGAGAGATAAAGAAACATTCACCAAAGACTCTAAACAGAGAATCCTTGTGAAGCCTCTACTTGAGAGAGCTGGTCAAATTTAATTTAAGAAAAACATAAGATAATAAGATGAATATAAGACATACAACTTGAAAACCTGAGATTGCAGTTAGAAGCTGTGAGAGGTAGATGTTATCATGAGAGATTTTAATGAACCACCTTCATGCTGTCATAAAAAAAGAGCCAGTCATCAAAGATCCCACAAGAGGGCCAGGAAGAAGATTCAGTGGAGAAAGTTGTACTCATCTAATGTGTATTGACCTGAATTTGATCTCAAGACTTTACATAAAGCTGAAAGAAAAAAAAGTTTCATTTGAACTCCATATTCGCATCATGGTATACATTACAGTGTAAACACACTATTAGAACACAGAAATAAACACACATATAATAATAATAGTAATAATAATAACAACAATAATAGAAGTAGTAGTACTAGTAGTACTAGTAAAATAATGACAGTAAATACGTTTTAAAACCCTTTGAGAGCTGAAGAAATGATAATCACAACAATGTCATTAAAATTTTAGTTATAACTACTTTTACAGCAGGAAGGAAAGAAAGAACAGACATCGAGAAAATGGTTCAATGTGTTAAGCACCTGAATTAAGATTTCACATATAATATAATGCCAGGCATACTAATATGCATCAATAATATCCATAATTGTGTAAATACTACAAATAGATGCCTTGGTGATGTTATGGACCAGTTTTAAAGAAAGAGAGTTGAAATTCCGCTTCTTTCCATTCAACTCTTTAGGACTGAAGGTGCCAGGAAGACATTGACTATCATTTATCTCACAAGTGCCTAACATTTTCTCTATCTCTTCCTCCTCCTCCTCCTCCTCCTCCTCCTCCTCCTCCTCTTCTTCTTCTTCTTCTTTCTCCTCCACTTTATTGTCATCCTCCTCCTCTTCTTCTTCTTGTTGTTCTTGTTGTTCTTGTTGTTCTTCTTCTTCCTCCTCCTCCTCTTCCTCCTCCTCCTCCTCCTCCTCCTCCTTCTCCTCCCCCTTCTTCTTCTTCTTCTTGTTATTTAATTTATTTACATTTCAAATGTTGTCTCCCTTCTCAGGTTCACCTCCACAAACCTCCCTTCCTATCCGTCCTCCCCTTTGTGTCTACTAGGGTGGTTTAGTTCTTGGGAGCTCTGGGTTGTAAGGTTAATTGACATTGTTTTTCTTCCTATGGGTTTCAGTCCCTTACCATTCCTTTATTTTTTCTCCATACTCTTCAATTTGGATCCCTAGGTTCAGTAAAATGGTTGGTTGTGAGTATCTGCATCTGAGCTGGCAGAAGTTCTCAGGGGAAAGTTACACCATGCTCCTGTCAGCAAGCACTTCTTGGCATCAACAATAGCATCAGTATTTTTTTTTCTTCAAATGGAATGGATCTTTAGGTGGAGAGGTCACTAGATGACCTTTCCTTCAGTCTCTGCTCAATTTTTTTATCCTTGCATTTCCTAAAGATAATATGCCAAAGTACAGGGGAAGCCAAGGCCAAGAAGTGGGAGTGAGTGGGCTGGGGAGTAGGACATGGAGAGGGTATAGGGGACGTTTGGGATAGCATTTGAAATGTAAATGAAGAAAATATCTAATAAAAATTTTTAAAAAGAACAATTCTGCATTAAAATTTTGAGATTGATGGGTAACCCCATCCCTCAACTAGAGACCATGCTTACCTACTGTAGATGGTCTCCACAGGTTCTCTCTCCACCATGTTGTGTATTTATGCTAAGGTCATCCGTGTTGGATCCTGAGAACCTCTTGCATTTGAGACTTTCTAGTGGCTTTCCCCCAGTTCATCATGTCCCACTGCTATATATTTCTGTTCAATATTGTTGGCTAGATGATTACATGATGGACAGCTAGAATGGTCATTCATGGTATTAAATGATACTGGGTAAGTTAGGAGATGTATTAGAGATTCATAATAATATCTTCTAGATGGTGTTGTCAGATAAGCTTAAAGAATTCTTTGATGTGAATTGAGTTTATTCTGCCAGCTGCTAGGAAGCTTTATAGCATATTAAAGAAGAGCATGTCTTGATTCTGGTATGTTCATGTTCTCTACATTTAAAGGATGCTCTGATAACAATGATATGCCTTCCTCTATTGTGGAATCATCCCAAAGTAGATGATACAATTACAATGCCTATAAATATTTGACAGCTAAATGACAGATCTTCATATGATCTCCTGAAAGTGTCAAACATTAAAAAACAATATCATGGACAGACATAAAGACATCAAGTAAAAAAAAAAATCACAATTGTTAGTCAGATACAAGCGTCCTTGCCATTTAAGCAAATGAATTTTTAAGTCTGTGTATATATTGCTATTTTATTCATATGCAGATAAACATGACAAATAATCTATAAGATATTAAACTAATTTAATTGTCTCAAAAACCATGTCTTTCATATACAATATCATACAACCTTGAAAACCCAGCACCAATAGTCATTATGAAAATGAATAACGCAGTAGGGCCACAAGCCTCTCCGGTCAGAAAAGCGCCAGGGTAGCTAGGGCGCAGGGTCGGCTGACATTAGCCAGCTACCCACAACACCCACAACAGGATCTTAAGACTTCTGGTGAGTGGAACACAGCTTCTGCTCCAATCCAATTGCACGCAGGACCTGAGACTGCATTAGTTAAAGAAGCAGAAAACCGGCCTGAGTAGGACCACAGGCCTCTTCCAGCCAGACAAGCACCAGGGTAGCTAGAGCGCAGGGTCGGCTGACACCCGCCAGCTACCCACGACCCCCGCCACAGGATTTTGAGACTGCTGGTGAGTGGAACACAGCTTCTGCTCCAATCTTTAAACAGTGACAACGACAACAACTAACCCCAGAGATTACCAGATGGCGAAAGGTAAACGTAATAATCTTACTAACAGAAACCAAGACAACTCACCATCATCAGAACCCAGCACTCCCACTTCGCCCAGCCCAGGGCACCCCAACACACCGGAAAAGCTAGACACGGATCTAAAAGCATATCTCATGATGATGGTAGAGGACTTCAAGAAGGACTTTAATAACACACTTAAAGAAATACAAAGGAACACTGGTAAACAGGTAGAAGAGAGTAAAGAGGAAGCACAAAAATCCCTTAAAGAATTGCAGAAGAACACTGCTAAAGAGTTACAAATCCTTAAAGAAAAACAGGATAACATAATCAAACGGGTAGAAGTCCTTACAGAAAAACAGGAAAACACATCCAAACAGATGATAGAAATGAACAAAACCATACTAGACCTAAAAAGGGAAGTAGACACAATAAAGAAAACCCAAAATGAGGCATCACTGGAGATAGAAACCCTAGGAAAGAAATCTGGAACCATAGATACGAGCATCAGCAACAGAATACAAGAGATGGAAGGGAGAATCTCAGGTGCAGAAGATTCCATAGAGAACATCGGCACAACAATCAAGGAAAATGTAAAATGCAAAAAGATCCTAACTCAAAACATCCAAGAAATACAGGACACAATGAGAAGACCAAACCTACGGATAATAGGAGTGGATGAGAATGAAGATTTTCAACTCAAAGGACCAGCAAACATCTTCAACAAAAATTATAGAAGAAAACTTCCCAAATCTAAAGAAAGAGATGCCCATGAACATACAAGAAGCCTACAGAACTCCAAATAGACTGGACCAGAAAAGAAATACCTCCCGACACATAATAATCAGAACAACAAATGCTCTAAATAAAGACAGAATACTAAAAGCAGTAAGAGAAAAAAGCAAAGTAACATATAAAGGCAAGCCTATCAGAATTACACCAGATTTCTCA
The DNA here is from genome assembly GCF_978045245.1 of Mus caroli. Classification (NCBI taxonomy): domain Eukaryota; kingdom Metazoa; phylum Chordata; class Mammalia; order Rodentia; family Muridae; genus Mus; species Mus caroli. Next base: position 109,305,510 of record NW_028227256.1, on the reverse strand, counting down.
CCAGAGACTATGAAAGCCAGAAGATCCTGGACGGATGTTATACAGACACTAAAAGAACACAAACTCCAGCCCAGGCTACTATACCCAGCCAAACTCTCAATTAACATAGATGGAGAAACCAAAGTATTCAACGACAAAACCAAATTCACACATTATCTCTCCAGGAATCCATCCCTTCAAAGGATAATAACAGAAAAAAAACAATACAAGGACAGGAACCACGCCCTAGAAACAACAAGTAGGTAATCTCTCAACAAACCTAAAAGAAGACAGCCACAAGAACAGAATGTCAACTTTAACAACAAAAATAACAGGAAACAACAATTACTTTTCCTTAATATCTCTTAATATCAATGGACTCAACTCCCCAATAAAAAGACATAGACTAACAAACTGGCTACACAAACAAGACCCAACATTTTGCTGCTTACAGGAAACTCATCTCAGAGAAAAAGATAGACACTACCTCAGAATGAAAGGCTGGAAAACAATTTTCCAAGCAAATGGCATGAAGAAACAAGCTGGAGTAGCCATTCTAATATCTGATAAGATTGACTTCCAACGCAAAGTCATTAAAAAAGACAGGGAGGGACACTTCATACTCATCAAAGGTAAAATCCTCCAAGAGGAACTATCAATCCTGAATATCTATGCTCCAAATACAAAGGCAGCCACATTCATTAAAGAAACTTTAGTAAATCTCAAAGCACACATTACACCTCATACAATAAAAGGGGGAGACTTCAACACACCACTTTCACCAATGGACAGATCATGGAAACAGAAACTAAACAGGGACACAGTGAAACTAACAGAAATTATGAATCAAATGGATCTGGCAGATATCTACAGAACATTCTATCCTAAAACAAAAGGATATACCTTCTTTTCAGCACCTCATGGTACCTTCTCCAAAATTGACCACATAATTGGTCACAAAACAGGCCTCAACAAGATACAAAAATATTGAAATTGTCCCATGCATCCTATCAGATCACCATGGAAAAGGCTGATCTTCAATAACAAAATAAATAATAGAAAGCCAACCTTCACGTGGAAACTGAACAACACTCTTCTCAATGATACCTTGGTCAAGGAAGGAATAAAGAAAGAAATTAGGACTTTTTAGCGTTCAATGAAAATGAAGCCACAACATACCCAAACTTACGGGACGCAATGAAAGCATTTCTAAGAGGAAAACTCATAGCTCTGAGTGCCTTCAAAAGGAAACTAGAGAGAGGACACATTAGCAGCTTGACAACATACCTAAAAGCACTACAACAAAAGAAAACAAATTCACCCAAGAGGAGTAGACTGCAGGAAATAATCAAACTCAGGGGCGAAATCAACCAAGTGGAAACAAGAAGAACTATTCAAAGAATCAACCAATCAAGGTGCTGGTTCTTTGAGAAAATCAACAAGATAGATAAACCCTTAGCCAGACTCACTAGAGGGCCCTGGGAAAGCATCCTAATTAACAAAATCAGAAATGAAAAATGAGACATAACAACAGATCCTGAAGACATCCAAAACACCATCAGATCCTTCTTCCAAAGGCTATACTCAACAAAACTGGAGAACCTGGATGAAATGGAGAAGTTCCTAGACAGATACCAGGTACCAAAGTTGAATCAAGATCAGGTTAATGATCTAAACAGCCCTATATCCCCCAAAGAAATAGAAGCAGTCATTAATAGTCTCCCAACTAAAAAAAGCCCAGGACCAGATGGGTTTAGTGCAGAGTTCTATCAGACCTTCAAAGAAGTTCTAATCCCAGTTCTTCACAAACTATTCCACAAAATAGAAACAGAAGGTACTCTACCCAACTCATTCTATGAAGCCACAATTACTCTGATACCTAAACCACAAAAAGACCCAAAAAAAATAGAAAACTTCAGACCAATATCCCTTATGAATATTGATGCAAAAATCCTCAATAAAGTTCTTGCTAACCGAATCCAAGAACACATCAAAACAATCATCCATCCTGACCAAGTAGGTTTCATCCCAGGTATGCAGGGATGGTTCAATATATGGAAATCCATCAACGTAATCCAGTATATAAACAAACTCAAAGACAAAAACCACATGGTCATCTCATTAGATGCTGAAAAAGCATTTGACAAGATCCAACACCCATTCATGCTAAAAGTCTTGGAAAGATCAGGAATTCAAGGCCCATACCTAAACATGATAAAAGCAATCTACAGCAAACCAGTAGCCAACATCAAAGTAAATGGTGAGAAGCTTAAAGCAATCCCTCTAAAATCAGGGACTAGACAAGGCTGCCCACTTTCTCCCTACCTATTCAATATTGTACTTGAAGTCCTAGCCAGAGTAATTCGACAACAAAAGGAGATCAAAGGGATACAAATTGGAAAAGATGAAGTCAAAATATCACTTTTTGCAGATGATATGATAGTATAAATAAGTGACCCTAAAAATTCCACCAGAGAACTCCTAAGCCTGATAAACAGCTTCAGTGAAGTAGCTGGATATAAAATTAACTCAAACAAATCAATGGCCTTTCTCTACACAAAGAATAAACAGGCTGAGAAAGGAATTAGGGAAACAACACCCTTCTCAATAGTCACAAATAATATAAAATATCTTGGCGTGACTCTAACTAAGGAAGTGAAAGATCTGTATAATAAAAACTTCAAGTCTCTGAAGAAAGAAATTATAGAAGATCTCATAAGATGGAAAGATCTCCCATGCTCATGGATTGGCAGGATCAACATTGTAAAAATGGCTATCTTGCCAAAAGCAATCTACAGATTCAATGCAATCCCCATCAAAATTCCAAATCAATTCTTCAACGAATTAGAAAGTGCAATCTGCAAATTCATCTGGAATAACAAAAAACCTAGGATAGCAATAACTCTTCTCAAGGATAAAAAAACCTCTGGTGGAATCACCATGCCAGACCTAAAGCTTTACTACAGAGCAATTGTGATAAAAACTGCATGGTACTGGTATAGTGACAGACAAATAGACCAATGGAATAGAATTGAAGACCCAGAAATGAACCCACACACCTACGGTCACTTGATCTTCGACAACGGAGCTAAAAACATCCAGTGGAAGAAAGACAGCATTTTCAACAAATGGTGCTGGAACAACTGGTTGTTAACATGTAGAAGAATGCGAATCGATCCATTCCTATCTCCTTGTACTAAGGTCAAGTCTAAGTTGATCAAGGAACTTCACATAAAACCAGAGACACTGAAACTTATAGAGGAGAAAGTGGGGAAAAGCCTTGAAGATATGGGCACAGGGGAAAAATTTTTGAATAGAACAGTAATGGCTTGTGCTGTAAGATCGAGAATTGACAAGTGGGACCTCATGAAACTGCAAAGCTTCTGCAAGGCTAAAGACACCATCAATAAGACAAAAAAACCACCAACAGATTGGGAAAGGATCTTCACCTATCCTAAATCAGATAAGGCACTAATATCCAATATATATAAAGAACTCAAGAAGGTGGACTCCAGAAAGTCAAATAACCCCATTAAAAAATGGGGCTCAAAACTGAACAAAGAATTCTCACCTGAGGAATACCGAATGGCAGAGAAGCACCTGAAAAAATGTTCAACATCCTTAATCATCAGGGAAATGCAAATCAAAACAACCCTGAGATTCCACCTCACACCAGTCAGAATGGCTAAGATCAAAAATTCAGGTGACAGCAGATGCTGGTGAGGATGTGGAGAAAGAGGAACACTCCTCCATTGTTGGTGGGATTGCAAGCTTGTACAACCACTCTGGAAATCAGTCTGGCGGTTCCTCAGAAAATTGGACATAGTACTACCGGAGGATCCAGCAATACCTCTCCTGGGCATATATCCAGAAGATGTCCCAACCGGTAAGGAGGACACATGCTCCACTATGTTCATAGCAGCCCTATTTATAATAGCCAGAAGCTGGAAAGAACCCAGATGTCCCTCAACAGAGGAATGGATACAGAAATTATGGTACATTTACACAATGGAGTACTATTCAGCTATTAAAAAGAATGAATTTATGAAATTCCTAGCCAAATGGATGGACCTGGAGGGCATCATCTTGAGTGAAGTAACACAATCACAAAAGAACTCACACAATATATATTCACTGATAAGTGGATATTAGACAAAACTTAGGATACCCAAGATATAAGATACAATTTACTAAACGCATGAAACTCAAGAAGAATGAAGACCGAAGTGTGGACACTGTGCCCCTTCTTAGAATTGGGAACAAAACACCCAGGGAAGGAGTTACAGAGACAAAGTTCGTAGCTGTGATGAAAGGATGGACCATTTAGAGACTGCCGTATCCAGGGATCCTTCCCATAAGCAGCTTCTAAACGCTGACACCATTGCATACACTAGCAAGATTTTGCTGAAAGGACCCAAATATAGCTGTCTCTTGTGAGACGATGCCGTGGCCTAGCAAACACAGGAGTGGATGTTCACAGTCAGCTATTGGATGTGTCACAGGGCTCCCAATGGAGAAGCTAGAGAAAGTACCCAAGGAGCTAAAGGGATCTGCAACCCTATTGTCGGAACAACACGATGCACTAACCAGAACCCCGGAGCTCTTGTCTCTAGCTGCATATGTATTGAAAGATGGCCTAGTCGGCCATCATTGGAAAGAGAGGCCCATTGGACTTGCAAACTTTATATGCCCCAATATAGGGGAATGCCAGGGCCAAAAGAATGGGAATGGGTGGGTAGTGAAGTGGGGGGCGCTATGGGGGACTTTTGGGCTAGCATTGGAAATGTAACTGAGGAAAATATGTAATAAAAATATTAAAAATTAAAAAAAAAAGAAAATGAACGACAAAAAAAGCAATGAATGGCACATATGGAATGTCTGTTCATCTAAACATATTTCTGAGGAATCTTCATTTGAGGCTGTCTGAGATATCCCAGAAAAACTCTGTTTTTCAAAATATCTTCAATGTTGATAGCTTGAGGATTTCTTAATGAGAACAGTCATTTTTATGTGATACTGTTGAAAAAAGTGAAGAAAATATTGCTCACCACTGCAGCTACTTTATGCTGTTTATACAAATAACATTCTACTAAAAGACTGTATATAATATTATAGTTGTTTGGTCTGATGCTGCTCGTGTTCTAATGCTAAAACTGTTTTGTCAAGTTGTCATTGCCACAGAGGAGCAAAAGTTTAAATACTCAAGTGATGCCATGTGATCGTTCTCCCAAATTTAACTGGTCAGTGAAAGACTAGAGACTGTCATTGAGTAGTAGAAGGAAAAATGTGGGACTGTAACTTTGAGAGTGGGTTGCAGGGTTAGGGTGTTGGGTTACACTGAGAAGAAGGAAACTACTATGGACCAGAATTATATGGTCAGGAGAAACAGCAAATAACTAGAGGTTTTATTGCTGAGGAATAATTTAGAGTTGGCCTAGATTTGTCCAATCTAGGGAAATGGCTCTTAAATACTATATCTGAATTGTGTCTCTTTTATATGGGCTTATTAGGATTATGAAGTGAACACCAGAATATATAGAATGAGAAACTGTACACCCTGAAACTTTCTGACATATTTCAGTTATATAGAAATAAATATATGCATAGGACTCTATAATACACATACCAGGCATTTAAATGTAGAATATCTAAGATCATAACAATTTTCCTAGTCTGCAAGCTTTGAAGATTTACATAAATAAGAAGCAAAATATAAGGTAGATGTTTCAACTACTGTTGCAGTGTTTACAGAGTGTGCAAGCACATGCACTCTGGTTATAAATGAAAATTTGGAAATGTAATATTTCCAAGAGGTAAAAGAAATAATTTTATAAACATTAACTGACAACTACTACAAGCAGAGACATCATAATATAAGCATAATAAACATAAACTTCACAGAATTAATCCAGGAAATGTCATGCAACACTTAACAAGAAAACAACAAGCATCAATATTCCATACTCACACCAAAGAATGAAAATGAGTTATATTCTTTGTATGCTTGAATTTTTACAAAAGACATTAAGTAACTTATGAAAATGCAATAAATTAACTGTAAATCATTCCCAAATCAAAATTGTATGGGTAAGGCATGGATTGAGACAAAAAATGTAACAGGGAAATGTTCCTTTAGAAAATAAAACTTGAAAGTGTTACTGCAAAATGTTAATCATTCATTATGAATATGTTTAATCAAAAAATAGGAAAGAAAAGAATTAAGCATAATTTTTTTAATTTATTTTAATAGATATTTTCATTATTTACATTTCAAATATTAACCCCTTTTCTCATTTTGCCTCCAAACCACCCCCCTCCACTCCATCCCTCCTCCCACTGCTCACTAACCCACACACTCCTACTTTCCTCTCATGGCATGACCCTACATTGGGGCATAGTGCCGTCACAAGGCATACATATCTTATAAACAGAGAGATAACAACACCAAAATCCCAAAATATACTACATTGTTAAATAAGAAGAGACTAGAAGTTAAACAGATAAGAGTTGGAAAGGTAAATTTTATTGGTTTGTTATTCTTTTTTTAATCAATTAATTATTTTTTACACTCCATATTTTATCCCCTCCCTGTCTACCTCCTACTGCCCCACATCCCATACCTCCTCCCCACCCTCCTGTCTCCATGTGGCTATCCCCACCCTACCCCTTACCCCTAAACTCCCTGGGGCCCCCAGTCTCTTGAGGATTACTTGCATCATCTCTGAATGAACACAGACCTGGCAGTCCTCTACTGTATGTGTGTTGAGGGCCTCATATCAGCTATGTATGCTGCCTGGTTGGTGGTCCAGTGTTTGAGAGATCTCAGAGGTCCAGATTAGTTGAGACTGCTGGGTCCTCCTACAAGGTGGCCCTTCTCCTCAGCTTCTTTCAGCTTTCCCTAATTCAACAACAGGGGTCAGCTGCTTCTGTCCATTAGTCTGGTGAACATATCTGCATCTGACTCTTTCAGCTGCTTATTGGGTCTTTCAGAGTGCAGTCATGCTAGGTCCCTTTTTGTGAGTGTTCCATAGCCTCAGTAATAGTGCTAGGCCTTGGGACCTCACCTTGTGCTGGATTCCACTTTGGGCCTGTCGCTGGACCTTATTTTCCTCAGGCTCCTTTCAATTTCCATCCCTGTATTTCTTTCTTTTTTTATTTTAATATTTTTATTAGGTATTTTCCTCATTTACACTTCCAATGCTATCCGAAAAGTCCCCCATACCCTCCCCCCCACTCCCCTACCCACCCACTCCCACTTTTTGGCCCTGGCATTCCCCTGTACTGGGGCATATAAAGTTTGCAAGTCCAATGGGCCTCTCTTTCCAGTGATGGCCTACTAGGCCATCTTTTGATACATATGCAGCTAGAGTCAAGAGCTCTGGGGTACTGGTTAGTTCATAATGTTGTTCCACCTATAAGGTTAACCTTGGGTACTTTCTCTAGCTCCTCCATTGGGGGCCCTGTGATCCATCCAATATCTGACTGTGAGAATCCACTTCTGTGTTTGCTAGGTCCCGGAATAGTCTCACAAGAGACAGGTATATCTGGGTCGTTCAGCAAAATATTGCTAGTGTATTCAATGGTTGGAAGCTGATTATGGGATGGATCCCTGGATATGGCAGTCTCTAGATGGTCCATCCTTCGTCACAGCTAGTATTTTACAAACAGAGCCAACTCTCCAGCTATAAATTATTAGCCTTATGGAACATTGATGAATGGGGTCTTAAAAAAGGTCAGTACCTCTGTAAATACCTCGGAGTAGTATCTGGATGATATGAAGTTAGAATGTAATATCTACTTTGCAGCCAGGTTTGTCAGTAACTTCCATTTGATTAACACAAATCCCTAAGCAATTTCACATGTAATATTGTTATCCTCAAAACTCTAAGACCTCCTTATATCCAGCTAAAAGTTATAGTCAATGTAAAAGGTGTGAATGCCCTCTCTAAATTCATAAAGCCAATAAATCAAAGAGAAGGGCGCAGTTCTAGGTGCCTTCTCATAGAATATTCAGTGATGCAGAAACCTTTCATCCAACTCTGCTCTCTCTTCTCTCTCTACCAGCTTCCTCATGAAACTTCAACAGGCATAGAACATAGATGATATCTTTAATTTTCTATCTTTTCTTATGCATTTATCTATCTATCATCAATCTATCTGTCTATCTATCTATCTATCTATCTATCTATCTATCTATCTATCTATCTATCTACCTGGTGTGTGTCTATGTGTGTGTGTTTCTAAATAACTATATCTGTGTATACATACACATAGCAGCCACAGAGTTAAACATTGGATGTCTTCTTCTATCACTCCGCTGTTTACTTTTTTTTTTTTTAAGATTTATTTATTTATTATATGTAAGTACACTGTAGCTGTCTTCAGACACTCCAGAAGAGGGTGCCAGATCTCATTACGGATGGTTGTGAGCCACCGTGTGGTTGCTGGGATTTGAACTCTGGACCTCCGGAAGAGCAGTCAGGTGCTCTTACCCACTGAGCCATCTCACCAGCCCCAAAAAAAGCCTTAAGCCCTATTTTTTTTTTGTGGGTTTTTTTTTGTTGTTTTTTGTTTTTGTTTTTGTTTTGTTTTGTTTTGTTTTCTTTTGTTTTGTTTTGTTTTGTTTGAGACAGGGTTTCTCTTTATAGCCCTGGCTGTCCTGGAACTCACTCTGTAGACCAGGCTGGCCTCGAACTCAGAAATCCGCCTGCCTCTGCCTCCCGAGTGCTGGGATTAAAGGCGTGTGCCACCACGCCCGGCCGCTGTTTACTTTTTAAGACAAGATCTCAAAGTGAATTTGAGCTTTTCAAATTAGGTAGTCTACCATGCCAGCAAGCTCTATCATAACTATCTACCTTGTATTACATGGGCACGTTACCATGCATGATGTTCTGGTTAGTTTTTGCAACTTGGCACAAACTAAAGGCACATATGAACATGAAAACTCAATTAAAGATTTGAACCTTTTGTACCATTGCCAAAATGATCTTCAATTTTGAAATTCTAAGTCATATCACTTTCCTGATTTCTTTCGCAAAGTATCTTCTCCCCAGACATCTCTGTGCTCTGGACCTAAATACAGTGATTCTCACTCTTCTTAAAATCAACATCTGTGATGTTGTTGTTGTTGTTGTTGTTGTTGTTGTTGTTGTTGCTTAACATTTATTTCCAAGAACGGTTTAGCCTCTTATATGCTGAGCAATTTTTTTATACTATAATTTTCAAAGATTTGTGTTCATGTTATTGTAATTTTCATATTTCATATGCCTCAGACAAAGCACCAAATCAGAAAACAAAGACAGTGAGTTATTTTTAATTAATTAATTAATTTAGTCATTCACTTTAAATCCCAATATCTGCCCCCACTCCCTTTCCAGGACATCCTGATCACTCACACAGATTCTCACCACATTTCTCCCTCCTCAATCCCTTATTTCTTTACAAATTCCCTCTTTGGCATTTTATGTCTCTGCTGTACTAAGCCATCCTCTCCCACTGAAACCAGACAAATTGATTTTGACAAAAGAGAGGGAGAAAGGATCCAATCATAACTTGTTCTCTGACAGGATACACCCAACATCTAAGGAAAAGAGATCCAAAGACCCACAGCCAAACATTAGATGGAGCCAGGGGAGTCACACAGAAAAGGTGAGAGAAGAATTGAGGGACCAGAAGAGGACAGGGCCTCTTGCTTTCTATTTCCTCCAATTTTGGGTATTAACTCTCTGTCAGACAGAGGCTTTGGGAAGATTTCTTTTCAATCTGTAGGCTCGCATTTTGTCCTATTGTCATATCCTTTGACTTAGAGAAGATTTTCAATTTCACAAGGTCCAATTTATTAATAGTTGATCTTAGTTCCTGAGCCATTGTTTTTTCTTCTTCTAATATCAGAGCTTTTAATTTTGACACAGACACATATCTAAATTAGTATTATTTTGCTGTCTGATAGACATAATATGATAAGGTTTTTCTGATATTTATCCTTATATTATTAATATAATCTATTGTTATCACTAGTATGTTGAATGGCAACTTTTAAAGAGTGATACATTGAATTAACACTTAACTTGTATTTCCGTAGAATACTTGTTTTTTGTTTTTGTTTTTTGTTTGTATGTTTGTTTTTTCTTGGCTGAACAATTAGTAACCATTGTTATTTGAATGCAAATGTCCTCCATAGACTCATGTCTTTGCACATTTGTCTCTAATTAGTGGCTCTGTTTCGAGATATTATGGAACTTTTAGGTGGTGACCTTATACAATTTTGTGAGGTTTCATTTGTCGATTCTTGATCTTACAGCACAAGCCATTGATGTTCTGTTCAGGAATCTTTCCCCTATGCCCATATCTTCAAGGCTCTTCTCCACTTTCTCCTCTATAAGTTTCAGTGTCTGGTTTTTTTGTGGAGTTCTTTGATCCACTTAGACTTGAGATTTGTACAAGGAGATAAGAATGGATCAATTTGCATTCTTCTACATGCTAACTGCCAGTTGAGCCAGCAGCATTTGTTGAAGATGCTGTCTTCTTTCCACTGGATGGTCTTACCTCCTTTGTCAAAGATCAAGTGACCGTAGGTATGTGGGTTCTTTTCTGGGTCTTCAGTTCTATTCCATTGATTTACCTGTCTATCACTGTGCCAGTACCATGCAGTTTTTGTCACAATTTTGATGGGGATTGCATTGAATCTGTAGATTGCCTTCAGCAAGATAGCCATTTTTACTCTATTAATCCTGCAATACTTGAGCATGGGAGATCTTTCCATCTTCTGGGTTTTGCATTGTGTAAAAATATTTGCAACATCTAATGACATGTTCATTATATTGCTTTTCTTTCAGTTTGTTTGTATGGCAGATTATTTTGATGATTTTTTTTTGTATCTTGAAACATCCCTGTAAGCCTCAGATGAAGCCTACTTTATTATGGTGGATAATGTCTTTAATGTGTTCCTGGATTCTCTTTGTGATTATATTATTGAAAGTTTTGGCATCAAGGTTCATAAGAGAAATTTGTTTACAATGCTCTTTCAATGTTCAGTCTTCGTGTAGTTTCTTTAACAGGGTGACAGTGGCCTCAGAGAATCAGTTTGGCAGCATCCAGTTCCTAATTTGTGGAAAAGTTTGAGGAGTATTGGTATTGTCTTTGGCTTGTCTTTGAAATTCTGGTAGATTTCTGCATTAAAACCATCTGACCCTGAGCTTTTTTTTTTTTTTTTTTTTTTTTTTTTTTTTTTTTTTTTGGTTGGAAAACATTTAATTTTCCTCTGGGATTAAAGACATAATTAGATAGTTTTCCTGATCTTGATTTAATTTTGGTAACTGGAAACTGTATAGAATATCATCCATTTCATTTAGATTTTCCAATTTTGTGGAATACAGGCTTTTGAAATAAGACAATGATTCTTTGAATTTCTTCACCATAGTCTTTATGTCTGTCTTTATTTTTTGTTAATTAAAATACTATTTCACTGCCTTTACTTAGCTTCACTGGGGCTTTTTGTTATCTTGTTGATTTACTCAAAGAACCTTGATTCTTTGTATTGTTATTTTTTTGTAATTAATTCATTTCATCCCTGAGTTTAATATCTCTGCCTTCTATTCTTCCTCTGATGTGTTTGCTTCTCTCTCTTTTTTTTTTTTTGTAGAGATTTCAGATTAACTTTTTGTTTTGTTTTCTGTTTTTTGTTTTGTTTTGTTTTTTTGTTTTGTTGTTGTTGTTGTTGTTGTTGTTGTTTTATTTTTCAAGACAGGCCTTCTCTGTGTAGCCCTAGCTGTCCTGGAACTCACTTTGTAGACCAGGCTGGCCTCGAACTCAGAAATACGCCTGCCTCTGCCTCCCAAGTGCTAGGATTAAAAGCATGCACCACCACTGCCCGGCTAACTTTTAATTTTTTAGTATGAAAATTAACTCATTTCTTTAGGAAGGCACATAGTGCTATGTGCTTTCCTCTTTGCACTGCTCTCATTATCTTCCAAAAGTTTGGGTATATTGTGCCAATCATTTTTATTTTTGTGTTCTAGAAAGTCTTTAATTAATTAAGTAATCCCTGACCCACTGAGCATTGACTAAGAATTCTTCAATTTCAATGAGTATGTAGTCTATTGTAAGTTTTCTCCTGAGAGGCTCTGCCAGTGCATGACAAATACAGAACTGGATGCTCACAGCCATCCATTGGCTAGAGCACAGGATCTCCAATGAAGGAGCTAGAGAAAGAACCCAAGGAATTGAAAGGGTTTGCAGCCCCATAGGAGGAACAGCAATATGAACTAACCAGTACTCCCAGTGTTCCCTGGGACTAAAACACCAACCAAAGAAAACAACACATGGTGGCAAGGCTCCAACTGCATAGGTAGCAGAGGATGGCCTAGTCAGTCATCCATGTGAGGAGAGACCCTTGGTCCTATGTAGGTTCTATGTCCTAGTAGAAAGGAATGCCAGGCCGAGGAAGTGGGAGTGGGTGGATTGGTGAGCAGGGGGAGGGGGGAAAGATAGAGGGTTTTTGGAGGGGAAACCAGGAAAGAGGATAACATTTGAAATGTAAATAAAGAAAATATCTAATAATCTTTTTTCAAAATAATTTTATTCAAAATTATTGTACAAACAAGTGGTTCTTGCTGTGGCTTTTCCAGAAGGACTAGAGTCTTAGCTGCAAGGATCCAAGTGCAGTTTATCAGTTTTGGTTGTTCCAATTCAGGCTAATTTTTTTTCCATCTAAAAAAAAAAAAAAAAAAAAAAAATCCTTGAAATGAGTTAAAGCTAAATCAAGGTGTAAACAGATATCAGATAAAGTTTTAACCATTTTTCCTCTTAATATGAAACATAGAGCAACAAACAAGCACCACTACAAAACAAAACTACAGAAATAAACTGACAGACAAGTACAGATGAGTGCACCAAGGATAAACAATAGAGTTGGGATGGAATGAGATGGTACCCAGATATCCTACCAAATGTACTCAGATATCTCATAGTGAAGGAGTGGAAGACTGAGAAGAGAGGAGTCAAAAAAAGTGAATGATAGCCAGGCATGGTGGCACATGTCTTTAATCCCAGCACTTGGGAGGCAGAGGCAGGGAGATTTCTGAGTTCAAGGCTAACCTGGTCAACAGAGTGAGTTCCAGGACAGCCAGGGCTACACAGAAAAACCCTGTCTCAAAAACAAAACAAAACAAAACAAACAAACAAACAAAAAAAGTGAAAGGCAGAAAACAAACAAAACCAAGTTTCAATAAAGCAGTGCACAAGCTCTTAGATTAGAGTCCCAACCATGCCCAAGTACAAAGAGGCAGATTGCACTATACTCACCTCACCCAGAGGACTCAGAACATCTTCCATCCTCAGACCCAAAGAAACCCTGTGACCCTGTGACCAGGTGTTACAGGATTATATCTCTGAAAAAGGTACCTGAGGGGTGCTTGAAGATAGGGAGCTTCCTAAACAACACACTAAGTGTTGTTGTCTAGGAGTTGCTAAACAAACCACATGAGCACCGATTTCAGTCAGACAGTGATGCTTTATGGAATGCACACCCTAATACTGATCAGATCAGGAAAAGAAAGAAAGAGAGAAAGAAAGAAAGAAAGAAAGAAAGAAAGAAAGAAAGAAAGAAAGAAAGAAAGAAAGAAAGAAACAAACAAACAAAGAAAGAAACAAAGAAACAAAGAAACAAAGAAAGAAACAAAGAAAGAAACAAAGAAAGAAACAAAGAAAGAAACAAAGAAAGAAACAAAGCAGAACATAATTGTAGCACCAGTCTAGTCTCAGAGAAGACTTTTTATAGGGGACACCACGTTCAAAGGTTAAAAGTTAAAGAAAAGTGTAGAACTGTACTAGACAAAATATTATTACTTAACATTTAAATTGATTGGTCCAGAGTGAGGTAAGAAGGGTGGTGGCTGGGTAGTGAACAGGGGAATTTCAGAACATTTAGATAACAAAGCATGAGTTTTATAATTGTAACTTTTTGGTTTACTAGTAGCATTCTTCAGTATCAGCCACAATGAAAATTTATTGCCTTCTGAGAAGTGTCTGTATGTGTGAGAACATGCATAAGTATGTGTCTCTATGTGTGCCTGCATGCAAGTGGACCTATGTGTACATGTGTATGTGTGTTTGCATGCACACACATTCAGTGATGCCAAGAAAGTTTGTCTTGTTGTGTATTCTAGTTTGTTTCTCTGTTGCTGGAATTAAATGCTGTGATCAAAGCAAGTTATAGAAGACAGTATCTTGTTTTTGTTTTGTTTTTTTTTGTTTGTTTATTTTTTTTATCTTTTCAGAGGGATAGGGTCTGTGATGTCAGGGAAGGCATTACACTGTGGCAAGAGCTGAAGTTAACTGATCAAAGTTTCTCTCACACCGAACAGATATGAGAGAAAGCATGGGAAGTGAACCAAAGAAACAACCCCATAATACCTACTCACAACGATGTATTTCCTCCAGCAAAACTCCACATCACAAAGTTCCCATAATTTCTCCAAATATCACTGCCAACTAAGTGCTGACACACATGAGCCCGAAAGGAGCATTTCCCATTCAAACCACCACATCTCTATATTGACAAGCCTGGGAATATTCATAAAGTGGACTAATTGCAGATGAAAAGCAGGGTCTATGAGAAAGCATACTACCCATGTATTGCCACTGTAGACTGTCATACAGAAACATGATTGAAAAGGCTGAATAAACTGCTCAATTGTGAACAAGGGCACAGGTCAGGCATAACTAGATTAAGTTTACTGGGGAAAGAGACAAGAGAGAAATATAGCTGGGGAAACTTCATCTTGTCTCTTCATTCTTATTCTAGAAGGAAAAAAAACAAGAAAAATAAAGACACAAGGAATTTAGGTTGCTACAGGAGTGGAAATTGTCTTAAGATTTCTATTACAAACTACAGACAGTAGAAAAATGCAACATAGCCTGTCATATGCAGATTTCAATCAGGCTACGAAGTTTATACATGGAGTATGATGTCTATGGATGCCTATGGATATCACCACCATCATAGTAATAAGATGGAACAAGTGGATGCCACACAACTGTAATTTTGGAATCCTGCATCTGGTTCAAGTGCCAAGCAAACCTCAGAGGGCAGCATATTCATGACAACACTGCCCAGTCAACACTCATGTCCACAGAGCTGTTACTGTCATTGGGTCTGAGAAAGGAAAAGAGATCAGAGGTCATGCAAGCTTGAACAGGTGTATGGTATGACTTGTATATTTACTAATGCTTGAAGCTGAGGGTGAAGAATCAGAAGGTCAAAAACATAAACCTGATTAAATTTGTCTAATCAAGTGAAACGCAAACTAATTTGTGGTTTCTTTATGTGTAATATAATTAGTAACAAATTCCAGAAACGTTTTCCGGGAAGCCATGATTTCAGAACTGCTGAGAGCATAGCAATGCTTAGAACCAGCTGAAAATGAAACTGCTCCTGAAACATAATTAGCTATTGACAGGTGCTTAACAATCATGGGATACTATTAACCCTGAGCAGAGATTTCCAATAATGTAAAAAAATATATTTTAAATTCCTGCACCTTTATATAGCTACCTTAAATACATATATATGCATATATATACAAATACATAGGTGTATATATGTAGACGACTTGTGTGTGTGTGTGTGTGTGTGTTTATAAATTAAAGTAGCTGGAGGTTCTTCAGGCAGAAACCTACTTTCCTTAAAAGCATGGGAATCTGAATTGGACCTATGTCTATCCCAGGAATAGTGGCATCATGCAACAATTCTATAACAATTCTGCTCTAGGATGGCAGAAATGGGCAGATCATGGTGGATTTCTGCCTAGATCGTCTAACCTAATTGCAAGTTCTTGATCCAGTGATAGTCTCGAAAAGGCAGGTGAAGAGAAATGGAGAAAGAAGCATAATAATGACTTCTGGCCTCCACTTCTATATATTCTCATGCAAGAACAAAAATAAACAGACACATGAATTTATACAAAAGCAAATACAGTATGCAAAAATAAGCGAAAAGATAAGTTATAAAATAAGTTAGTAAATTAAATCTTCACATATTACTACAGGTATGTTCTGAGAATATGTCATCAGAAGAGTTCCAGCCTTACTTTTGTTACTTTGTGCGTTTGAATACTTAGGCTCCATGCATGTCTAGACTCTTTTTATGTGTGTAGTGTCTAAGAAGGAACGAAAATATTACTAAACTCCCCAGAATTAGAGGTATACTCCGTTGTGATCTATCATGTCATAACTGAGAATAGAATACAGGTCCTCAGCATAATTAAAATTAAGCTCTTTTCTGCCCCTATTAGGTGATTTTATCATTGTGCCTATGTCATAGAATGAGTTTCCCCTAATTAGAATGACTATGGAAATAATAAGCAATATCTTTTCATGGGAATACCCTTATAGAAGATTCTTGTCAGACTGAGTTGTTGCTATTTAGGGCATACAATAAAACACACACACTCACACATACACACACAGAGAGAGAGAGAGAGAGAGAGAGAGAGAGAGAGATACAAGGACACAGACATACACAGTCCATGTATTGCATATATGTGTATAAGTTTACAAATATATGTATATTAAGAGAAAGGGAATAATAATTAGAGAGAAAAATGCTTTTATAAGCATTTTCAAAAAAAGCAATCATTTAGGAGAGTTTCTCATTGGCAGTTCAACTACCCTGATATGTCTGGAGACCTGTTATGTAGATGCCACATTAAATGTAGAGTTTGCACTACTTGCATTAGTGATACAACACAAATAATTACATTTTTGCATATGAGAAGAATGGCATATAAAACAAAGTTGACTCTGGACCCACGTGTATCATTTAAGCTAGAATACATACTACCGTTATTTGTTGGTACTTAACAGAGTGTCAGTGTTCTTGCTTTCACAGATCAGAGAGCAGCAGAAGAGGCAGGTCATTTGTACAAATCCTATGGAGCTGGAATGAACCATTTCCCTCACCAGAGAAGCCTCTCTCCTCTACATGGAGGAGAAGATGAGGTGAAACCTGAGGGAGCTGGGATTTAAATGAGCCTTGTTATAAATATGAACAGTGAAGGGAAAATGCCCATCAACTTTTCTGAAAGGAAAAGGGAGTTAGATTTGTATTCTTTGAGATTTAGGACCACCCATGCTCTCCAATCGAACAGCTTTGACATTTTGTTACATACACAATATTTCACGGATTATTAGCAGAACTCTCTAGAGGAAGAGATCTTAGAGAAATAATATATACAGTATGCATGCATGGAATAGCATGCATGTGAATCAGAGGATGTCTGGCAGGAATCATCTTTCTCCTTCACACAAACTATCAGGCCATCAGGAATGTCAGCAAAGGCTGTATTCTCCTGTGCCATCTAGCTGGCTCTGGATGTCTATTATAAAATGAGATTTCTTGGGGGAACCTTTTTATTAAGGTAGCAAGGGCCCATGACCAGATGGCTTTCTTAACTCACTGCAAAATAGTAGACCCCCTTTATCAACAGGCTTAGATGTTTCTTTCTCTCTTTGTCAGGACACTGTCCCTGAACCCAGTTGGCTGGCCTTTTCTGGCCTTGTCTGAAAGGTCACCTTGTACAGAGCTCTTTGCAAGGCTGCCTAACTCAGCACACATGTATTGCTCTAGCTCCCCACACAGATGATAAGTAATTGCTGTATTATAGTCAAATTAGCATTCCCATACATTAGATGTTATGACCAAATACCCCTTTTCTCACATACCCAACAAAATCTCTGATACACCCTATTCATAGAAAAAAAAAAGTAGACTCATCTTGCTGTAGTGGTCTCAAGAGATCATTCCATATATACAGCTGTTAGAACACTGGTCTTTAGATCTGCCAATTTTTGCCCTTTCAGGATAGTGGTCATAGCCTCTGAGAAGGGCAGGGACAGACATTGGGTAGCTTGCCTTACATGATGGTGTCTTGATAGTGAAAAATGTTATCTACACTATAGAGAAGCTGAGACACTGTGGCTGATTGATTTATGACACTAGACACATAGGAATGTTAATATATCCCTGAAGGCCTGAGCAGTTTCTGGAAGCTACCAGACTTCAGCCCATGCTGGAATGTCAAAAAAGCTGGATTTGGAGGTCAGTGAAGGGCAAGGTTAGCAGTAGCCCCAGCAGCAATGATGGGACAAATCCATTCACTAGCAAGAAGTAAATGCTGGTGTGCAAGGAGCACTTTTTCTAACTTAAAACTCTCTGCTCTCTGGGCCACCACTGCAATGGACTGGAAAATCTACTGAAGTGAGTTCTTCTTTAGTTAATTATTCCAAGAAATGTCCCCACCCTCCAGATTAACCATGCCAAGTGTAGAGAAAGCTTTTATGCTCTTTGGCACAACTATATAATAATTCATAGTTGAAATATGCTTGGTAAAGCAGTCCTAATCAGGATACAATATTATATGTCATGATCCTAATGAAATGCAGGGTGAGAATTAAAATTCACAAAGTAAATTACATCACAGACACATGTACATACATACACAAACAAACAAACAAACAAACAAACAAACATGCTTTTTTACTCAGAAGAAAGCCGTTAATTACAAAAATATGCAGAAAAGTTGCTGGGCAGAAGCATGTAAACACAATTGTTATTTTATTCCTGTAATCAGATATGAAGTCTCTGAAGAAGGGGATAGGGCTCAGTTGGCAATGTCACTGAGTATACATGAGGACCTGGGTTCCACTCACAGAACCCTAAAAACCAAATGGTGTGGCATATACCTGCCATCTCTAATGGGTGAGGTAAAGGCAGGAAAATAAAATCTTCAATGTTATTCTCACATAACAAGTTCAAGGCCATTCTGGGACACCAGAAACCTGTTCTTAACACACACACACACACACACTAAATAGATAGATAGATAGATTAATAAATTAATAAATAAAAGTCTTCAAGGTTCAAGGCCATCGTTTAGCTTAACTACTTACTGCCTAAAATATCAAAGTTCAATCATGTACTTGAAACATGGCTAACACTGCATAAGATCCCTTTTATAAGTAATTTGATTTTTTTGCAGTACTAAATCCATTTCTATACATTCATAGGTTCATTAATTTTTTTTTCATTTATATTCAGTTTAGCCTTGTTAGATCCTAGAACAGTTAACATGATGTGAACACTTCAGTCATTCTTGGTGATGTACACTGTGCACAAGAATGCTTCTACTACATTTGTTACTAGGAGCCTGTGAGGAAAATGCCCTGGAGGAAGTGGACCTGATGAATCAATGCACAGCTTATCATTTATACCCAGATGCAATTCTGCTGCTGCCCTGGCTGCCGGCGATCTAAACTCATGGGACACCTGCAGAGGTTAATTAGTTTGAAGTTTGCCATAATTAGGTGTAAAAAATGTGAACCAAAAGAAAAACTTAACAGTTTTGTCAGAAAATATATGCAGAAGTTGATCTGTAGGCTTGAGAGAATGCGGGTTTAACTCAAATAAAGAGTATTGAGAACTTTACAAAGTGTGAGATGGTGTTGCAGGTGAAGACAGGATTGCAGAGAATGAGAGCGACCCAGTAACACTTGTCGCAATAATCTGTGGCAATGCGGGCTTCAATTCATGGAGACCATTTCACTCAAAAGTAAACGGCTATGCCGGACAGGTTTTCCAACCTGGCTTTGGTATAAAATGCTTTTAGAGGAAGAAGAAAAATAGATAAGATTATTCTTAGCCATTTCTTAATCACTCGCCATGTGCTTGCTTTTCATGAAATCCTTTATTACTTCTCCAGAGCAGCAATAAAAATAGATCTGATTGATGTCCTTATGAAGCTGAGAATATGGAAGCTTAGATGTCTTGTGGCTAAGATAAAAGGAAAAAGTTGACCTAAGAAATTTAACGAAGAAGTGACTCACTCTGGCTCAGAGATCCAGTGTTTGGTCCATCTGAGTGAGAAAAGACAGATCACAATACTTCGAAGTTAAGAAGCAGGGAAAGACCAGCTCGTTTTTGTCCTTTTTAATTGATTCTGGAGTCATTGTCCATGAAAAGTGCTCCCTGCCTTTTCCTGTTTACATAAATCTTTCTGGGAGAATGATCGTAAATATACATAAAAGAAAAATTCCACAGTGATTCTAAAAGACATCACGTAACTATCAAGATGAACAGTGTAGGGCTGTTAAAGGCAGCCTAGTTTCTGGTTGAGCTAGGTTTAAAACCCCGGCGACCCAGTGAGTTATCCTTCAAGAAACAGTAGGTGTTTTGCCACGCTCCTAGAGTCAGCTCTCCATAATTCTGTGGCTATCAGTCACATAAGGGCAATGCCCCAAGCCCCTCCGCATGTAGAGGACATGACCATAGATCACTTAGCCTCAAGGCCAATCTCCATTTTCATGAGGTACCTAAAGACTGGAAGGGCTTAGCCAATTAAAATCCCCTTCACAGTCACTCCTCCCTGAAAAACATATTTAACCTCAGACCTGCCCTAAGAAAGGGGGCAGGGGATATGGTTTCACTCATCACAAATCTCCACCACGACAATAAATGCTTTAAAACCATGGACTGCCTCTTCTCATAGCGATCTGCAGTGGGGAACAATGGAGCAGGTCTTCTTCTAAAGAGCTACACCTAAACTCCCATAGGAGGCCTCTCTGCGCTCCCAGCTATGGGCTCAACCAAGTTAAGCTGCCCACTGAATAAGCCAAGGAATCTCTGTCCCTGTGGGAACCAACTGGAGCTTTTCTCCTCCTGCCCTTTTCCCTTCGACCTTGGGCTAGAGCCAGCCCACAGGCCCCCATTCCATTCTTAGCTCTTCCACTGCATCCAGCAGCATTTGTGGTGTCCAAGAGTCTGAGAACCAGACATCCTCAGCCTCCATATAGGTCCCGTACCGAGCCTTACTCTCTAGCAGTCTACAGGGACCCCAGATATCACTTCCCCGCCCACTGAGTGGGTACCCATGTCTTCTCACAGCCTGATGCCTGAGGGGACAGTGCAGTCAAAACTCCTGTTGTCTCGAAAAAAACAAAACAAACAAAAACAAAAAACAAACAAAAACAAAAAACAAACAAAAACAAAACAAAACAAAAAAGAACCCCCACAAAACAAAAAAACAAAAAATCCTGTGTCCTGCCTCACCCAGCAGCCCAAGCCCCATTTAACTCACATCACAGGACTCACCCTTATATGCATCAGTGGATAAAACTAAACTCAGACTAATGACAGACTTTTGTACCTTCTCTGATTGATGTAATGCTGTTCTCTACTACATTTTCCAAAGAAATAGATAGGTTTGTTGGAGGCTGTCTCTGTTTAACTCAGATTTCTTTTTGAAAAATGTAGCATATAGGCAAAGAAACAAAACCTATTGACTATAGAGAACATAAAAGAAGTTCCCAACTCTCATAAAGGTGAATAATATGGATGAATCTCATACTATAGAGAGTGGTTCTAAACAAGAGCATAGTATACATATGTAGAAGTGACCTCATCCTCATATCCTTCAGGGTATATATTCACCTTTTCAATCTCTTCTCCTGACACCACTCTGCTTTTCTGCTTTGTGTTTACAATGTTTGTACTGCTGTCTCTTCCAGTCTTGACATGCTCGCCCAGGTCAAGGTCTTTGAAATATTTTATTTCTACTTCATCCCAATCTCTAACAGTACTTGCAAGACAAAACAACTCCATTCATATTTGTGATACATAATTGAGGAATATTTAATATTAAATTAAATTATGCAATCAGACACATAGTTTTATGTGTATATACACATGCCCTAATGACTCATATCTGGAGATCAGAGCACAACTTACTAGAGTTATTTTCTTCCTTACACTGTATGGACATTGGGGATTGAGCTTAGCCTGTCAAAGTTGGTGGCAATCTCCTTTACCTGCCGAGTTTTCTCAGTGACTAAACATATACTTTATAAATAGAGACTCTGAATTTCACATAAGTTAAAAAATTTTGGATGTTACATCACTTATAAACAAAAAAATAATAATCACGAAAATAAAGATCCACATGCCTTTTATTTTGATTCTCTCAATAAATGCATTCTCTCTAAGCAGTACGCATGGTTCAGGAAAATCTCCTTCCAAACTACAGAAATTGTCACCCCTTATCTGAGTTTCACCAAACTGATTGGAATCAATAAGGTAAAAAAAATTTTTGATGAGTTTCTATTTAAATATTCTGCTCCATATAAATAACAAGTAATAAAAAAGATGTGCACTAACTTACATCAATGCAGTCTACCATATGCATCCTATTTTAGCTCTTTTTAGATTACTTTATGTATATGAGTGCTTTTCTGTTATGTATGCCTCCCTTATAACTGTGAAGATCATAAAAGGGCATTTAATCCCCTCAAACTGGCATTATGAATGTTTATGACCTACCATGTGAGTACGGAAAGATAAATTTTGGTCTTCCATAAAAGGGGCAAGTACTCTTATTCGCTGAACTATCTCTTGGGACTTATTAGTTTTTAAAACCCATTTCTTAAGATTCTTTCTACGTCTTTAATATGATCAAACTTTATGAGAGACGAATTCCATATCTGGGAATATTTTCAAAATATTAGATATAAGAACTACATATGTGATTACTTATATTCACGTATATTTCCTGAAATAATCCTACGAGAAACAAAATGACCTCTCTGGAATAGTCTGAAGACCATGGAAACTCTAGTGAAATTAAACTAATCAAATAAAGGACACCTGTATTTATATGCATATATAAATATATATATGCAATATATTAATTAATATATTAATATTATATATTAATTAATATATTATATATTATATTATATATAATATAATATTAATTATATCAGTTAATATTATAATATTAATATTAATTAATATATATTAATATATTGAATATAATATATGCATATATGTGCAAGTATGTATACACCATGTATATATTCATCTGTGTATATGTGTGTAAGTATATCTGTATAGCTGTAGTTAATATGTACATGCACACAAAGAAGTTTTTAATACAACTTTGAAAGTGATTGTGAGTGAGGCAAAGCAGTAGGAGTTTGAGGCAGCTTGTTACATTTTATCTCAATTCATACAGCAAATAAATGAATGTTGATGTTGGTTCTCTTTATTTTCCTTATGCTGCTGTACACCACAGCACTTTGACTGCTACCGACCACATATAAGGAGGGTCTTTCCACTTCAACACATTCAGCCCAGAGTTTCCCTCTCAGACATGCTCAGAAGTGTGTGTATGTGTCCTGTGTGATTGTGGAATCTTGTCAATTTGGATACATTGTTTTGTGTAAAATTATGAAAATATATTTGTTATTAAATAAGAATAATGTCAGAGTTAAAACAAAGCTTGAACTATCTTCCTACTTAATATATTCTTGGACATTGTCAGTATCAAGTTACACACTTGGTAATGAAAACAAATTAAATACCCTCGTGCAGTAAGTTAACTGCTTTTTGTGTGTTTTGGGAGTTGTGTGTTGTAGGAGGGTTGGTGGATGTGAATTTGTGGTGTGTGCATGTGACTGTGTGGCTATTCCCATCTGTGCATGTGTTTGTGGAGTCCTGAGAAGGATTTGAAGGCTCTTCAGTACTGCGTTTGTTTCTTTGGATATAAACAAAGTCTCTTGTTGAACTAAAAACTCACAGTTTGAACTAGAAGAACTGGCAAGTGAGCTCATAGGAATCACAGGCTCCAGTCATGTGTAGGCATGCCCTATGACGGACATTATATGCACATGCTAGAGGTTCACATCCAGGTCCTCATGCATTTACCTACTGAGCCATCTCTCAGGTCTTTAGTGGTCAGAGTTTACACTGGGTTTAATACCAGACCACAGTTTTCTTTCTTTGTTCACATTCACTTCTAATCTCCACTTAATTGTATTTTTTAAAAAAATTTCAACAATTATCTCTGCATGTTGGTCCTGTAAGCTATATCTGAATAAACAAGAGAAGAAAATGGGAGTAGATATATCATAACCAATTCTATGACACCTATATCTTCCATCCTTATCTTGGAAGCACAGTTGATATTTCTGGGTTTGTCAGTTATATAGAAAACGTAGCCTTTGATATAAGGCTAGTTTTGACAGTAAAACTAAATAGAAAAAGAGCAAGAGGCATAGACCTATTGAAATAGTATGGAGAAATTGATACATTATTACATGAGAATAAAAACTGTTCTTAATAGATTTCAACAGAGGAAAGGAAGGAAAAATGTATATGCACATTTTGGCAGCACTGTCTGTAATAAAACAAACAGGGACATTTAAATAAATATACTGCAGCATTTAAGTCTTCATTTCTTTTTCAATATTTGAAATTACATAGTCGAAGAGTGTAACTTGTAGTCATTGATCACTTAACAAAACAACTGGTAAGAAAAGAAATCCAGTCACCCTGTTAGCATTCATATGAATCGTGTTTCCTTTCTACTGTGTTCAGAACAGCAATGAGTGAGGCTGTGCAAGAACCTCTGCAGTAAGATAGAGACTGGAGATGTTATTAATGATTTTAGTTTCTAAATACCTTTTGTGTGTGTGTAAAATTCAGGAAACTTATTTCTGTTTGTGATCTATAACATCATTTTTTTTTCATTTTAAAAAGTAGAAACAATTTGAAAAACACAAGAAAATCAAGAGGAGAGAAGACCAACGTGTGGATACTTCATTCCTCCTTTGAATAGGAAACAACATACTTACGAAAGGAGTTACAGAGACAAAGTTTGGAGCTAAGATGAAAGGATGGAATATCTAGAGACTATCTCACCAGGGGATCCACCCCATAATCAGCCACCGAACCCAAACACTATTGCATATGCCAGCAACACTTTGCTGAAGGGACCCTGATATAGCTGTTTCATATGAGGCTATGCCAGTGCCTGGCAAATACAGAAGTGGATGCTCACAGTCATCTCTAAGATTGAACACAGGGCCCCCAATGGAGAAGCTAGAGAAAGCGCCTAAGGAGCTGAAGGGGTCTGCAACACTATAGGTAGAACAACAATATGAACTAACCAGTACCCACAGAGCTCGTGTCTCTAGCTGCATATGTAGCAGAAGATGGCCTAGTCAGCCATCACTGGGAAGAGAGGCCCCTTAGTATTGCAAACTTTATATGCTCCAGTACAGGGGAATGCCAGGGACAAGAAGTGGGAGTGGGTAGGTAGGGGAGCAGGGCAAGGGGAGGGTATTGGGAATTTTCGGGATAGCATTTGAAATGTAAAGAAAGAAAATAATAAAAAATAAGAATCAAAAAAAAGAAAAAAGATGATCATTTTAATTTTTGAAATGATATTATGACATAATGTGCTTGTATCAAATTTTTCTATATGGGTCCGTGTATCATATTTTATGGGTACCAAATTTCTCTGATTATTTTCTAGTAGTAATAAGATGATCATAAGGTTTTAAGTAAAATAAGTTAAGCATTAGTTCACAAATATAATTCATTTCATATCTCAAATATTATTTTTACATAGATGAATTTTAATTACTAAAATTTTGTTCATAAATTATTTCATTGTATATTATAACTTTAAGTTCATAATTTTTGTTGAAATTGTAGATTCAATAAAGTTTAATTATATAATTTCCATGTTTATTCAGTTGTTATCACATTATGGGTATCATTGCACATGATAAGAAATGTTACAAAATCTTCTTGGATGATTAATGTCATTTTATTTATACTTTATTAAAATATTAGACTTTTTGATATATGAGCATGAGATTCATTTTACTTCATTTAGACATTCCTTAGTTTTATTTAATAATAATATTATATTTTCTGTATAAGACCTGAGCTTCTCCTATTTCCTTTAATAGCAATTATACCATTGCTTTTGTGTTTTTCTCAGTTTAATTTCTATTTCATTCCTTGTTGGTATATATATATATATATAGATATATATATATACATATATATCACATCTTGTTTTGTATATGTATATATATATAAAATCACACACATATATAACAGAATATTATGCATATATTATGTTTCAGAATTATACAAAAATTTAAAAATACTACAAATTTTTAAGTTGTGTCACATATTTAATTACTAATGTAATTTTTTGTGTGTCTCTGTATGTCACAGTGCACTTGCAAGAATCAGGACAGTTTCCAGTAGCTGCTTCTCTTTTTCTTCTCTCTAGGACCTGTGAATTGATCTTAGGTTTCAGACTTGATGGCAGGCATTTTAACTGGGTAAGGCATCTTACTGGCCATAATGTTAATAATTTATGAAATATATTTTTAAATTTCTCCTCATGGCAATTATTACATTTATGGATAGAAATATATTCATTTATCTCCAGACAATAGTTGTTCATTTGTTTGTTTGTTTGTTTAATAATTTCTCTGGATAGATGTTCTAGTACAATACTGAGCTTCTATAGGGAGAATGGCAAACTTGCTTTTGATCTGCGAATGATGTTGTCTTTTTTTCTCAAGATATGTTAGCAGTACTAGCACCTTAACATATTTTTAAAAATAAATACTTATATAAAAATAAATACACATTTATGTAATTTCATTATAATATATATGCATATGCATATACTCATACATACACATACATATGCATATACCCATACACACACATACACATACATATACATATACATCTATGGTCCAAAGTAAATGAAATAATGTTAATTTGTAATTAATCATCATAATACCTATTGTTGCAAAGATAATCAAAGATATTCACAGTCATATCGATGAATGGTGAGTGAAGCTGCCAGAGTCATGGCAACACCACCATTCCATCAGTGATATTATCATGGGTAGCAGCAGCAGCACCATCATCAGAAGTTTCATTATGAACAGTCACAAAACTATCTCTGGAAATCTCAGTATGTGTGGACCAAGGCAGAATTCCTTGACTTCATAGAGTAATCATTGTTCTCTTTGGTCAATAAGTACATTTTATTTCACTACCACATCTAATTCTGGTGTGATTGCTTGTGGAAGTAAAGCTTAAATTACTGAATTTTTCATCATCATGAAAAAGCAATGTGCAAAGCTGATCATGTCTGTGACCATTAGTGAGGAGGACAGAATATTTCAATGTAACAGATTCGAAGACACAGTCTACTTGTGGAGATATCACCCACCATGGATATGATGTCTATGGGACATAAAGTATCTGTCTGTTCAGTAATAATATTATATGTCATGATCCTAATGAAATACAGGGTGAGAATTAAAATTCACAAAGTAAATTACATCACAGACACATGTACATACATACACACACAAACAAACAAACAAACAAACAAACAAACATGCTTTTTTACTCAGAAGAAAGCCGTTAATTACAAAAATATGCAGAAAAGTTGCTGGGCAGAAGCATGTAAACACAATTGTTATTTTATTCCTGTAATCAGATATGAAGTCTCTGAAGAAGGGGATAGGGCTCAGTTGGCAATGTCACTGAGTATGCATGAGGACCTGGGTTCCACTCACAGAACCCTAAAAACCAAATGGTGTGGCATATACCTGCCATCTCTAATGGGTGAGGTAAAGGCAGGAAAATAAAATCTTCAATGTTATTCTCACATAACAAGTTCAAGGCCATTCTGGGACACCAGAAACCTGTTCTTAACACACACACACACTAAATAGATAGATAGATAGATTAATAAATTAATAAATAAAAGTCTTCAAGGTTCAAGGCCATCGTTTAGCTTAACTACTTACTGCCTAAAATATCAAAGTTCAATCATGTACTTGAAACATGGCTAACACTGCATAAGATCCCTTTTATAAGTAATTTGATTTTTTTGCAGTACTAAATCCATTTCTATACATTCATAGGTTCATTAATTTTTTTTCATTTATATTCAGTTTAGCCTTGTTAGATCCTAGAACAGTTAACATGATGTGAACACTTCAGTCATTCTTGGTGATGTACACTGTGCACAAAAATTGGACATAGTACTACCGGAGGATCCAGCAATACCTCTCCTGGGCATATATCCAGAAGATGTCCCAACCGGTAAAAAGGATACATGCTCCACTATGTTCATAGCAGCCCTATTTATAATAGCCAGAAGCTGGAAAGAACCCAGATGTCCCTCAACAGAGGAATGGATACAGAAATTATGGTACATTTACACAATGGAGTACTACTCAGCTATTAAAAAGAATGAATTTATGAAATTCCTAGCCAAATGGATGGACCTGGAGGGCATCATCTTGAGTGAAGTAACACAATCACAAAAGAACTCACACAATATGTATTCATTGATAAGTGGATATTAGCCCAAAACTTAGGATACCCAAGATATAAGATACAATTTGCTAAACGCATGAAACTCAAGAAGAATGAAGACCAAAGTGTGGACACTGTGCACCTTCTTAGAATTGGGAACAAAACACCCAGGGAAGGAGTTAAAGAGACAAAGTTCGTAGCTGTGATGAAAGGATGGACCATTTAGAGACTGCTGTATCCAGGGATCCGTCCCATAATCAGCTTCTAAACGCTGACACCATTGCATACACTAGCAAGATTTTGCTGAAAGGACCCAAATATAGCTGTCTCTTGTGAGACGATGCCGGGGCCTAGCAAACACAGGAGTGGATGTTCACAGTCAGCTATTGGATGTATCACAGGGCTCCCAATGGAGAAGCTAGAGAAAGTACCCAAGGAGCTAAAGGGATCTGCAACCCTATTGTTGGAACAACATGATGTACTAACCAGAACCCTGGAGCTCTTGTCTCTAGCTGCATATGTATCGAAAGATGGCCTAGTCGGCCATCAATGGAAAGAGAGGCCCATTGGACTTGCAAACTTTATATGCCCCAATATAGGGGAATGCCAGGGCCAAAAGAATGGGAATGGGTGTGTAGGGAAGTGGGGGGCACTATGGGGGACTTTTGGGATAGTATTGGAAATGTAATTGAGGAAAATATGTAATAAAAATAAAAAAAAAAAAAAAAAAAAAAAAGAATGCTTCTACTACATTTGTTACTAGGAGCCTGTGAGGAAAATGCCCTGGAGGAAGTGGACCTGATGAATCAATGCACAGCTTATCATTTATACTTACAATAATCACAACATAAATTTTGATTATTTTTAATAAATGAAGGACTATTCAATGCTAGTGTACAGATTATTGACTTCTGCAACTGAATAGTAAGAGTATGTGTTTGCATTTTAAATGTGCGAATTATATTGATTCAAGCTTATAGTACATGACTATCTGTGGATATGCAAAGCATCCACATTATCATGACTTACATGCAAATCATTGTCCTTTATCCCCTTCCTTCTTTTTTTACCTTCACTTTTTCTGTCTTTTCATTTTTTATTAGATATTTTCTTCATTTACATTTCAAATGGTATCCTGAAAGTCCCCTATACCCTCCCCCCACCTTGCTCCCTAACCCACCCACTCCCACTTCTTGCACGTGGCATTCCCCTGTACAGGGGCATATAATCTTTGCAAGACCAAGGGCCTCTCAACCCAGTGATATCCAACTAGGCCATCCTCTGCTACATATGCAACTAGAGACACAAACTGGGGGGCGGGGAGGCATGGATACTGGTTAGGACATATTGTCGTTCCTCCTATAGGGTTACAGACCCCTTTAGCTCCTTGGGTACTTTCTCTAGTGCCTTCATTGGGGGCCCTGTGTTCCATCCAATAGATGACTGTGAGCATCCACATCTGTATTTACCAGGAAATGGCATAACCTCATAAGGGATGGCTATATCAGTGTCCTGTCAGCAAAATCTTGCTAGCATATGCAACAGTGTCTGGGTTTGGTGGTTGTTTATGGGATGGATTCCCAGGTGGGGCAGTCTCTGGATGGTCCTTCCGTCCATCTCAGCTCTGAACTTTCTCTCTGTAACTCCTTACATGGGTATTTTGTTCCCCATTTTAAGAAGGAACTAAGTATCCACACTGTAGTCTTCCTGCTTCTTGAGTTTCATGCGTTTTGCAAATTGTATCTTGGGTATTCTAACTTTCTGTACTAATATCCACTTATCAGTGAGTGCATATTATGTGTGTTCTTTTGTAATTGGGTTACCTCACTGAGGTTATTTTCTAGTTCTGTCCATTTGCCTAAAATTTCATAAATTCACTGTTTTTAATAGCTAAGTAGTACTTGATTCTCTAAATGTACCACAATTTCTGTATTCATTCTTCTGTTGAGGACATCTGGGTTCATTCCAGCTTCTAGCTATTATAAATAAGGCTGCTATGAACATAGTGGATCATGTGCCTTACTGCAAGTTGGAACATCTTCTGGGTATATGTCCAGGATAGGTATTGCTGGATCTTCTGGTAGTACTATGTCAAATGTTCTGAGAATCAGCCAGACTGATTTCCAGAGTGGTTGTACAAGCTTGCAATCCCACCAGCAATGTAGGAGTGTTTCTCTTCCTCCACATCCTCGCCAGCATTTGCTGTCACTGAATTTTTGATCTTAGCCATTCTGACTGGTGTGAGGTAGAATCTCAGGGTTGTTTTGATTTGCATTTCCCTGATGATTAAGGATGTTGAATATTTTTTCAGGTGCTTCTCAGCCATTTGGCATTCCTCAGTTGAGAATTCTTCGTTTAGCTCTGACCCCATTTTTAATGGGGTTATTTGAATTTCTGTAGTCCAGCTTCTTGAGTTCTTTGTATATATTGGATACTATTCCCCTATCAGATTTAGGATTGGTAAAGATCTTTTCCCAGTCTGTTGGTGGCCTTTTAGCCTTACTGACAGTGTCTTTTGCCTTACAGAAGCTTTGCAATTTTATGAGGTCCCATTTGTCAATTCTTTTTTTTTTAATCAGATGTTTTCGTCACTTACATATCAAATGTTATCCTCTTTCCTAGTTTCCCCTCCGAAAATCCTCTATACCCTTCTCCTTCCCCCTGCTCCACAACCCACCCACTCCCACTTTCTCCCACTGTTGGCTGTCTACACCATTTGTCAATTCTTGATCTTAGAGTATAAGATATTGATGTTTTGTTCAGGAAAATTTCCCCTGTGCCCATGTGCTCAAGGCTCTTCCCCACTTTCTTTACTATTAGTTTCTGTATATCTGGTTTCATGTCGAGGTCTTTGATTCATTTGGACTTGAAATTTGTACAAGGAGATAAGAATGGATATATTTGCATTTTTCTACATGCTAACTGCCAGTTGAACCAGCACCATTTGTTGAAAATACTGTCTTTTCTCCAGTAGATGGTTTTAGCTTCTTTGTTAAAGATCAAGTGACCATAGCTGTATAGGTTCATTTCTGGATCTTTAATTCTATTCTATTGATCTACCTGCCTGTCACTGTATCAGTACCATGCAAACTTATTTATAATAGCCAGAAGCTAGAAAGAACTCCGATGTCTTGCGCGCACCCAACTGGACCAGCAAGAATGACGCTGCAACAGGATCTTTCTGCACACGTTTATTGGGAGAGCTTGATTGTAGAGGCGAAAAGACCCTCAGCCCAGCCTTGGTGCTGCTTTATATAGGCCTAGGAGAGGTGTGTCTCACACCCGGATTGTGTTGTATTTGGTTGATGCTTACTACCTCATTTGCATTCCTACATCTGATTGGTTACTTTCTCTCTTATCTGATTGGTTACTTTCTCTCTCTTCTGATTGGTCAATTTCTCTCTCTTCTGATTGGTCAATTTCTCTCTCTTCTGATTGGTCAATTTTGGTCAATTCTCAAAACCTCATCTTGGCAAAAAACTTTCCTGCCTATGTATGCGTGGTGGCCAGCAGAAGCTTGTGCCACTCTGCAATGGCACATGTGGCTTCCCACATCTCCCCCTTTCTGTTTTAATAAAATGAGGCTGGACTAGGCCTGTGCAATTATGTCCATCTGCTGTGGCTCCTGTTTTAGGTCGTTCCTCCAATGTCACAGTCTTTTCCCATCGTAGGGTAACCCTGTCACCAACGGGCCCCATGTCTTAGGTTGGCCTGTGCATGAGGAAAGTTGCCCATCTCTGGATACCCCAGTTCTGTGTGACAGTAACTGCTAAATGACCTAGGGCGAACTCTGCAAAAGAGGCCAGCCAAAAAATGAATTAGTGGGGAAATCATGATCACTCTGTTGTATGCATCAATGTGCAAGGGCTGATCAATGATTGTTGAGTCTCTCTCATGCACAAGAGCAGAGAACTCAGAGGCCGACTAATTCTTGAGCATAGATAACCAAACTTTAGGGGAGGCGCCGTTTTCAATAGCCAATAGTGCCTGAGTTATAATTACCTTGTCACGTTTTTGTTGTGTTCTAAATTTGCATACCAACCAGAGCATGAGCGCCAGTCCACAGCATATGGCAGCACCAAACAAAATCACTCCCACCCATTCCTTAAAGTAAGAGAAAGCAGAGGAAAGCCAAGAGGTAAAGTCTCCAAAGGTCACAGGTTCCACTCTGGTTCCATTAAGGTTCAGGATCTGTATCTGCAGCCTCTTCTGCAGCCTGTCCAGCTCCTGCGACCAGTTCCCCTTCAGATAATTCGATAGGTCTGTACTTTTAATAAAAGAATTATTAATATACCTATTGGGAGTAATGCATACATGCGGAGTGGATGCCACACAACTCATTTGAATGACATCCATCATCTGTTCCATGTTATGCTGTAAAATATCCACTCTCTGATTCACTAACATTAATCCTGAGGCGATATGAGAATCCACCCTTTGCAGAGTGAGCAATGCCTCAGACGTTTTTTCTGCTATCTGACTTATGGCATCAGCACTATTAACTTGATTGGCCATAGCAATTCCTGCGGTAACCGCTGATGCTGCAGACACCACAATGGCAGTGACAATGGCAGCTGTGATTCCAAAATCTCTCTTCTGCCTAACTAGACTCATTATTGGGAATTTCTCTGGATCTGCCTCAACAGGTACAGGGACCAAGATTGGTAGCTGTACCACTAAGGCTAAGGATTTGGTTCCATTCCAGCATTGCGTCAAAAAACAAGTGATATTTGTACAATCTAACCATTCTGTATCATTTTGAAATTCAGCCAATATAAAGAAAAATGGAGGACTAACACAAACTTCTACTGGAGAGGTAGTCATATTTCTGATAACTCTATTAGTTGTCACATTATCTAAATGCACAGAGATATTGGAAAGTGTGGCAGAAACATTCAGCATCTCATGAAAGGTGCCAGTCAGCAGTGCAAAGGCTGACAGACTGGTACTAGCACCTGCCTCATTACTTAAAATCCATTGGTAATATGGCCAAATATTTTCTTTACCTGTAACATCTCCTTTATCATTCATTACAGTAAAATCTAAAGGAGGTGACAAAACAAAACCCTTTGCTATTTCTTTTCGAGGAAAAATTTTTGATTGACAAGGTGAGAAAACTATAGGAAATGTGAGGTCCGGATGACACCAGGGCACGCTGCGTTTAGCAGTAGCATTGCCAACAGGCCATCATGATCTTTTGGGAATAGTCACCTTTCCCTTTATCATAATAGTGGTGATGTTTATAGGTGAAGTTATATTATTTCCAACATCACCTGAGCCTAATTGCGCTCCTTGGACGACTTGCGTTAAAGCATTAAGTAACACTCCAGAGCTCACTTTATTTTGGATAATGGGGTCTGCCCATTTAGAGATAATCTTTTTCTTTAAAAATATACAGGGTGTAAAAGGTCTATCCACATCATGCACGAAGCATAGTGTATAATTTATATGAAAACTCGTACTATTATACACCCGTGGCTCTTGAGGAGTTTGTCGTGCACAAGGCGCATCCAGAAAACATTCTGTTGCATAAAACAAAGGCAAGGTGGAAGAATTGGAATGTACCGGTAAAGGTACTGGCCATGATCTTACTATGGCCCACAAAGGTATACTTATCCCGGTCTCAAACATCAGAAGCAGGAATAGCAGGATCATCTTGGGATTCATCTTGCTCTTTCACGGTCCTTGTCAGTCGCGTCGGGACCCAAAGTGGATTTTCTTCACCCTGTGGAAAAACACAAATAGCTCCCCGGGATCTGATTAAGATAGGATCCGGGCCATACCATTTATTATCAAGGACATTTTTCCATTTGACCATTTCATTGGGCGATTGAGGCCATTGTCCGTGCCTTTCAGCTGGTGATCTTCCAGCATCATCCAATTTTAAAAAAATAAGAGTAAATATTGTAAGGGATAGAGCCATCTTTGGTGTCATAGCCTCTATTCCCCCTTTCTGTTTTTGCAAATATTGTTTCAAAGTACAATGGGCTCTTTCAATGATGCCTTGGCCCTGTGGATTATAGGGCAGTCCAGTAATATGTTTCACTTGCATTTGTTTGCAAAATTTGTTAAACTTAGAAGAAGTATACGCAGGGCCATTATCTGTCTTTAGCACTAGGGGCTTACCCCATGCAGCCCAAGCCTCTAAGCAGTGAGATATGACATGAACTGCTTTTTCCCCTGACAAGGGAGAGGCATGTAGGACACCAGAACTGGTATCAATGGACACATGTACATATTGTAATTTCCCAAAAGCTGGGATATGCGTGACGTCCATTTGCCAAACATCTAGGGGTCGCAATCCGCTAGGATTAATGCCCACGGAAGGTGCATTAATAAATTCTACACACCTACCACACTGTAGGACAATATCTCGAGCTTCTGTTCGTGTGAGCTTAAACTTTTGTCGTAATGTAGAAGCAGGGACATGATAAAGTTGATGAAAATTTTTTGCACTTTCTATAGAATTTTGTGATAGGAAAACCATATCTCTGGTGGCTGAATCAGCAATTGCATTACCCTTAACCATAGGTCCAGGTAATGATGTATGTGCTCTAATATGTTGAATATAAAAGGGATGCTCACGCATCAAAATACAATTTTGTATTTTCATCAAAGTTTCAGTTACTGGACTAGACTGCTTAAAATTTCCAGCAGTCTCTAACATTAGTACAGCATTAACAACATAAACAGAATCAGAGATAATATTTATGGGCCTAAGAAATCTTTTAAAGACTTCTAAAACCACCAAACATTCTACCAATTGAGGGGCTCCTGGTGTATATTGCAACCTTACAGCCTTTTCATTTATCACATAACTTCCAATTCCTATTTTGGATCCATCTGTATAAATATCAATGGCTCCCTTTATAGGAGTGTTAGCCATTACCTTTGGAAATATTACTGGATGTAATAACAGAAAATGTAATAAAGGATGTTTATGATAATGATTATCAATTAAACCAGAATAACTGCATCTAAGAATAGCCCATTCATCTATAGTCGCACACAATGTTTGCATTTGTGCAGCAGTATAGGGGACAATTATGCTATCCGGCATTTTTCCGAAGTGAGTAATTGAACTTTTTATGCCTTTATGGGCCATATTTGCCACCATGGTGGGATAATACTCTATAGTCTTATTAGGGGATATATGTGGATGTATCCATACTAGAGGACCATCTTGCCATAATACAGCAGTTGGCAAATTTATGGTTTGTAATATGCATAGGCAAAAAGGTTTTTGCTCATTTTATACGATTTAGCTGTGCTGTTTGGATTGCTTCTTCTACCTTCCTAAGAACATCAGAAGCCTCAGGTGTTAATTGTCTCAATGAGGTAATATGTGATTCTCCTTCTAAAATTTGAAATAGAGGTTTTAATTCTGAAGTAGGGATCCTTAAATAAGGTCGAATCCAATTTATATCTCCTAATAATTTTTGAAAATCATTTAATGTCTTTAGATGATCTTTTCTTATACTAATCTTTTGTGGGGTAACACACCGTAAAGTAATAGTGGCTCCTAAAAATTGACTAACATTAGACTGCTGTACCTTTTCTGGTGCAATAATCAAGCCATTATTTTTTAAAGTTTCATTAAGAAAGCCATAAGCTCGCTGTATACTTTCTTCAGGTCCACAAATCACAATGTCATCCATATAATGACAAATTTTTAAGGAGGGGAAACCATCTCTAACTGGTTGTAAAGCTTTTCCTACATATAATTGACATATGGTAGGGCTATTTGCCATTCCTTGGGGTAACACTCGCCATTGATACCTTTTATCAGGCTCCATATAATTAACAGAAGGTAGGGTAAATGCAAATCTAGGTTTATCTTTCTCGTTTAATGGAATGGAAAAGAAACAATCCTTAATATCTACTACTATAATTTTCCAATCCTTAGGTAGAGCTGAAAGTAGGGGGAGTCCCCTTTGTACAGGACCCATAACTTGCATTTGTGCATTAATGACTCTGAGGTCATGTAACAATCTCCATTTACCTGACTTTTTCTTTACAACAAAAATAGGGGTGTTCCAGGGTGATTGTGTGGGTTCTACATGTCCCAGGTCTAATTGTTCTTGTACTAATTCTTTAGCTGCTTTTAATTTCTCAGAGGATAAAGACCACTGAGGCACCCACACCGTGTCCTCTGTACACCACGGAATGGGCAAAGGCTCCTCAGCGGCCCCTAGAAAAAACCCAGCCCTTTCTTATCTGCTTTTACTGTGGCTTTAACTGGTGAAATTCTACCTTGTAAACTTTTTCCTAGACCTAGTCCAGGTATATATCCCATTCCTTTCATCATTTCCTTGCTTTTCTGAGAATAATCATTAGTCAGTATAAAGTTCATGGCTGACATCACATCTCTTCCCCATAAGTTTACAGGTAAAGGGAGTACATAAGGTTGAAAAAGCCCTGTCCTTCCTTCTTTATCTTTCCATTGTAAGGATTTTACACTTATAGTTGGGGTAGCCTCATATCCTAATCCTTGTAAGCTATGTGATGATTGATTAACAGGCCAAGAAGCAGGCCACCAATTACTAGATATAATGCTTTTATCCGCTCCTGTATCCATTATACCTTGAAAGGTTTTTCCTTTTATTTGTAAAGATGTGTACTTTTTTTTCAAACCTCTTTCCTACCCTTTGTACACTGCTTTTGCATATGACCTGTTTTCTTGTGTTCGTTCATGTTGTTTAGAATGACTACAACCTTGAATTTCCAATTTTAAGCTAACTTTCTGTTACAAGCAAAAGGCTGTCTGCCCCTTTAAAAGCTCCATTTGCAATCGGCCCTCAACAGGGCTTTTTCAGCTGTACTTGACTCCCAGCCACCGTGCAGCTAACTTGTCAATTTTTGCTGTGCAGACTGAGACTGCTTTTTGTATTTTTCAACATGAAACACAGAACAACAATCATTCAATCATCCAAACAAAAACAAACATGAGTTGACAGACATATAGACAATTTGGTGCACCAAAAACAGACAATAGACAGCTCAAAGGGACACAGATATCCTAACCAGAGCTAAGAATATCTCCATAGAAGTCAGAGAGGAAGCAGGACGTCTCCCGTTTTCCTTCTGTCCCTAGGAGGGCTCTGAAATAGCTTATTTTCATTTTTTCTCTTTCTTCTGGGAATTCTGCACAGTGGCTGCTTCTAATAGTTATTCCTCTTTCCCTGAGAGCTATCGTTAAGCCTTTGATGAAGGCTGCCTCTTTAGTCAAAGTCCTCGAGAGGAGGGTAAATTGACTTAATTTTTTGTTCTTCATTTTTTATATTATCCTTTATATCTTTATATTTTCCTTTATATTTTATATTATCCTTTGTATCTTTATATTTTATATTATCCTTTGTATCTTTATATTTAGCTTCCTTTCTTTTTCTCTCTCTTTTTTATATTTCTTAAGTTACTTATTTTTCTTCTTTTTCCTTTCTCTCTGTTTCTGATATGCCTTCCTGGTACTCCTACAAAATCGTTGCCCTTCCTTAACAGCTGGTCCCACACAAACCCAGCAACAACTACCAGACCTACTGCGTAAGAAAGCATACCTCTCAGAGACTTACCTTAATTTCTTTATACTTACCGGTACCACTGTTCCTCAGCTGAAGAGTTCTGAATCCACGCAGTTGAATCCTTCTCAGCAGTCTGTTTTGCAGGAACACTTTATTAACACCGCTTCCCAGCTGGAGAGTTCTGAATCCACGACGGATCCTTCTCAGCAGCCTGTTTTACAGGAACCTTTATTAACTGCTCCTTCCCCACGATGCAGTTCTGAATCCTCCCTGTAGCAGGGGGTCTTCGCTTGTGCCTGAAGATGTTTCGTCCCGGGTTCTCGGCACCACTTCTTGCACGCGTCCACTAGACCAGCAAGAATGACGCTGCAACAGGATCCTTCTGCACACGTTTATTGGAAGAGCTTGATTGTAGAGGCGAAAAGACCCTCAGCCCAGTCCTGGTGCTGCTTTATATAGGCCTAGGAGAGGCGTGTCTCACACCCGGATTGTGTTGTGTTTGGTTGATGATTACTACCTCATTTGCATTCCTACATCTGATTGGTTACTTTCTCTCTTATCTGATTGGTTACTTTCTCTCTCTTCTGATTGGTCAATTTCTCTCTCTTCTGATTGGTCAATTTCTCTCTCTTCTGATTGGTCAATTTTTCTCTCTTCTGATTGGTCAATTTTGGTCAATTCTCAAAACCTCATCTTAGCAAAAAACTTTCCTGCCTATGTATGCGTGGTGGCCAGCAGAAGCCTGTGCCACTCTGCAATGGCACATGTGGCTTCCCACACCGATGTCCTTCAACAGAGGCACAGATACAGAAAATGTGGTACATTTACACAATGGAGTACTAGTCAGCTATTAAAAACATTGAATTCATGGAAGTCTTAAGCAAATATAAAAACTAGAAAATATCTTCCTCAGTGAGGTAACCCAATCACAAAAGAACACACATGGTATGCACTCACTGATATGTGGATATTAGCCCTGAAGTTCGGAATACCTAGGATACAATTGAAGACTACATGAAACTCAAGAAGAAGGAAGACTACAGCATGGATACTTAGGACCTTCTTAAAAAGGGGATCAAAATACCCGTGGGAGGAGATACAAAGACAAAGTTTCTAGCAGAAACTGAAGGAATGACCCTACACTGACTTTCCCAACTGGGAACCCATCAAATATACAGTTACCAAACCCAGACACTAATGTGGAGGCCAAGTGCTGGCTGACAGGAGCCTGATATAGCTGTCTCCTGAGAGGCTTTGCCAGTGCCTGACAAATACAGAAGTGGATGTGCACAGTCATCCATTGGATGGAGAACAGGGTCCCCAATGAAGGAGCTAGAGATAAGACCTAAGGAGCTGAAGGAGTTTACGGTCCCATAGGAGGAAAAACAATATGAACCAACCAGTACCCCCAAAGCTCCCAGGCACTAAACCACCAACCAAAGAGCATACATGGAGGAATTTAAGGCTCCAGCTGCATATGTAGCAGAGGATAACATTGTGGGACAATGAGAGGAGAGGCCCTTGTTCTTGTGAAGGCTCTATGCCCCAGTGTAGGGGAATTCCAGGACAAGGAAGTGGGAGTGGATGGGTTAGTGAGAAGGGGGGGAGGGGAAAGGACTTGGGGGTTTTCAGAGGGGAAATTAGGAAAGGGGATAAAACTTGAAATGTAAATAAAGAAAATTTCTAATAAAAAATAGGGGGGGGGAAGAGAGTATTTCTTGTGCTGCCCTAGCTCAGAGGCCACCTGCACCAGGAAGGAAAGCAGGCTTTCCCTAGCTCAGAGACCATAAGGCACTTGGGGAGCCAAGATCTTGGGGCTCTCTTCCTCCCAGGTGGTGGGATTCAAGGCAGCCTAGGAAACAGCACTGAGCCTAGGAGGAGTGGCAGCTATGGCAGTGGCAGCTTTGTCAACAGCGCATAAAGGGGCCGCTGCCTGCTGATGCAGTAACTGTGGCAGGCCCTAAGCTGAGTGGACCTTGGTCCTCAGTTTGTTGAATCTGTGCTCTGGAGCTCCTGTCTTCTGTCCTCTGGAGACTGTAGATTTTTTTAAATAAATAACTGATTTTTTAGAAATATATATTTGATAAACTTTGAAAAAAATATATTTTGTTATAGTCATAAAATTACAGACCTAGTCCCCAATTTAGAAAATCTTACCATCAGCAAACTTTTCTGAGTTACCATTACAAAGCAAAGGAATCCTGGTATTTGACCACAATTTGTGTGCTGTGTAGTTTCACTAGCACATTTACATATTGACGTATATGTTTTTATTTTGCTAATAAAGTTGTAAAATTCTGATTTTTTTCTAAGAAGGATGATATTGGATTGTATTGGATTTATAAGCACAAACGTTGGGAAAGCATTGGTTTTCCTGAAACTTAGATAGATAGATATTGTCTGAAGTTGTTTACCAAATATAGAGAGGCACACTTGTGCTAGCAGCTTACCTGTGAAAGCTGGCTGTTAAAGAATGTTAAGGCTTCCTCTAAAGATCCTGTCTTACATCCATGTTGTTATAGAGTTGATGGACGTTATACCAACAACAAAACAAAATACTGAAAACTTTGAATCTTGAGAATACCTATGGGATTTCCCAAAGATAAAAATATTATTTGCCTCTTAATTACATGGAACAATATTTTAAATGGTTTATTTTCTTTATATATAAATGGGTTTCTGGATGTATGTGTGTGAGTATGGGCAAATGAGAGCAGTTTCTAAAAGAGATCAAAAGTGGGCATGATGCTTAAGAGCGCTGAAGTTAGAGGCTATTGTTATTCACCTAATGTGTTAGCTTCAAACTGAACTAGCATTCTCTGGAAGTCCTAAAAGTACTCAAAACCACCAAGTCAATTCTCCAGTTCCTATAAACTACATTTTGAATCATGACCTGGGATATTAAGACTTTCATTGGATATAGGATATTTGTTTTTCCTTTTACAAATTAGGACCAAATGTGTAATAAACATTTGTCATCTTTCCACAGTCACAAAGTAGCAGAAAAAGAAAGAACCACAAGAAAGTGTGTAAGCACACACACACACACATACACAGAGACAGAGACAGAGACAGGGACAGACAGAGAGACACACAGAAAGACACGGGGGGTGGGGTGGGGGGAGAGGAGGGAGAGAGAGATATTAGAACATAAGGCATTATCCAAAGGGAGAGAGAGATATTAGAACATAAGGCATTATCCAAAGCAAGAATTCTTAACTATTGAGACATTGCTCTATCAACAGGCTTATTTTTTTTTTAGCATATTTTTTTGTAGCATCAAACTCAAGTCCTCATTCTTGTCTGATAAGCACGTTACCAGCTATGGCATTCCCACTGACTTATAAACAGCTTTAACTAAGAACATAAGATACGAAGAGAAAGCAGTCTTGAAATAGTCCCCATCAGTTAGCTATTTCTTCAGAACCATTTAGATTTAAACATAATGGCAATTGGGATGCTTATACTTGTTCCTAAATTGAATTATATATATATATATATGTGTGTGTGTGTGTGTGTGTATGTGTCTGTGTGTGTGTGTGTGTGTGTATAAATGATAAAGGGGCTGAGAAAGAAAGGAGTGAAGCAATACCATTCCTAATAGCTACAAATAATATAAAATGTCTTGGTGTAAAACTAACCAAGAACATGAAAAACCTGTATTATGAGAACTTCAAATTTGTGAAGAAAGAAAGAAGAAGATATAGATAGATAGAAAGATATCCCATGCTCATGGATCAGTAAAATTAACATATTAAAAATGGCCAACAAAATTCTTTACAGGGCTTGAAAGGACAATAATCAATTTCATGTGGGAAAACAAAAGACAGGGGAAAGCTAAAAAATGCTGTACAATGAAAGCACTACTGAAGGTATCATCATCCCTAATTTCAATATTACTACAGAGCAATAGTAATAAAAGCTATATGTTCCTGATATATACAGACTTATAGATCATTGTAATCAAATTTAAGAACTAGAAGCAAATCCATACACCTATGGACATTTGATTTTGGATAAAAGAAGTCAAACTATACAGTGGAAAGCATCTTCAGCCAATGGTGCTGGTCTAACTGGATGTCTGCATTTAGAAGAAGAAAACCCACTAACATTTCAGAAAGCAAAGGACATCTGAAAAAAAAATCTCAGAATATCTGAGATATCTGACAAAAAGCTGCAGAGTAGAAATTTACATTAGATCATATCCAGAAGAAGCATCAGATATTTGGTTTTTCGGTTGTTTTTTTTTTTTTTTTTTTTTTTTTTTTTTTTTTTCTGGACACAAAGAGATACTCAGGAGCCTCTAGAACCATAAGACAGTCGAGCCCAAAGCACAGAATGGCACAGGAGGCTCTGAGACAGCATATCACATTGAGCCACCCCAAAGTAAAACTTAAATTATATTTATAGGCATTTCCTGTAATAGAAATGGAAACTAAATTATTGATCTCTTAAAGCCAAGAATATGGGTCAATGGTGTAGGAATATGCCTGGAAAAAGCCATAATTGTGAGCACTAGAGTAAACTCCTCCCTACATGCATTTTTCTGGGGGTATATTCTTTTTTTATAATTTTTAATATTTTTATTACATATTTTCCTCAATTACATTTCCAATGCTATCCCAAAAGTCCCCCATACCGCCCCCCATTTCCCTACCCACCCATTCCCATTATTTTGGCCCTGGCATTCCCCTATATTGGGGCATATAAAGTTTGCAAGTCCAATGGGCCTCTCTTTCCAGTGATGGCTGACTAGGCCATCTTTCGATACATATGCAGCTAGAGACAAGAGCTCCGGGGTACTGGTTAGTTCATCATGTTGTTCCAACAATAGGGTTGCAGATCCCTTTAGCTCCTTGGGTACTTTCTATAGCTTCTCGATTGGGAGCCCTGTGATACATCCACTAGCTGACTGTGAGCATCCACTCCTGTGTTTGCTAGGCCCAGGCATAGTCTCACAAGAGACAGCTATATTTGGGTCCTTTCAGCAAAATTTTGCTAGTGTATGCAATGGTGTCAGCGTTTGGAAGCTGATTATGGGATGGATCCCTGGATACGGCAGTCTCTACATGGTCCATCCTTTCATCACAGCTCGAAACTTTGTCTCTGTAACTCCTTCCATGGATGTTTTGTAACCAATTCTAAGAAGGGGCATATTGTCCACATTTTGGTCTACATTCTTCTTGAGTTTCATGCGTTTAGCAAATTGTATCTTATATCTTGGGTATCCTAAGTTTTGTGCTAATATCCACTTATCAGTGAATGCATATTGTGTGAGTTCCTTTGTGATTGTGTTACCTCACTCAAGATGATGCCCTCCAGGTCCATCCATTTGGCTAGGAATTTCATAAATTCATTCTTTTTAATAGCTGAGTAGTACTCCATTGTGTAAATGTACCATAATTTCTGTATCAATTCCTCTGTTGAGGGACATCTGGGTTCTTTTCAGCTTCTGGCTATTATAAATAGGGCTGCTATGAACATAGTGGAGCATGTGTCCTACTTACCGGTTGGGACATCTTCTGGATATATGCCCAGGAGAGGTATTGCTGAATCCTCCGGTAGTACTATGTCTAATTTTCTGAGGAACCGCCAGACTGATTTCCAGAGTGGTTGTACAAGCTTGCAATCCCACCAACAATGGAGGAGTATTCCTCTTTCTCCACATCCTCACCAGCATCTGCTGTCACCTGAATTTTTGATCTTAGCCATTCTGACTGGTATGAGGTGGAATCTCAGGGTTGTTTTGATTTGCATTTCCCTGATGGTTAAGGATGTTGAACATTTTTTCAGGTGCTTCTCTGCCATTCGGTATTCCTCAGGTGAGAATTCTTTGTTCAGTTCTGAGCCCCTTTTTTTAATGGGGTTATTTGACTTTCAGGAGTCCACCTTCTTGAGTTCTTTATATATATTGGATGTTAGTCCCTTATCTGATTTAGGATAGGTAAAGATACTTTCCCAATCTGTTGGTGGTTTTTTTTGTCTTATTGATGGTGTCTTTTGCCTTGCAGAAGCTTTGTAGTTTCATGAGGTCCCACTTGTCAATTCTCAATCTTACAGCACAAGCCATTGCTGTTCTATTTATGAATTTTTCCCTTGTGCCCATATCTTCAAGGCTTTTCCCCACTTTCTCCTATATAAGTTTCAGTGTCTCTGGTTTTATGTGAAGTTCCTTGATCCACTTAGACTTGACCTTAGTACAAGGAGATAGGAATGGATTGATTCGCATTCTTCTACATGAAAACAACCAGTTGTGCCAGCACCATTTGTTGAAAATGCTGTCTTTCTTCCACTGGATGGTTTTAGCTCCCTTGTCGAAGATCAAGTGACTGTAGGTGTGTGGGTTCATATCTGGGTCTTCAATTCTATTCCATTGGTCTATTTGTCTGTCACTATACCAGTACCATGCCGTTTTTATCACAATTGCTCTGTAGTAAAGCTTTAGGTCAGGCATGGTGATTCCACCAGAGGTTCTTTTATCCTTGAGAAGAGTTTTTGCTATCCTAGGTTTTTTGTTATTCCAGATGAATTTGCAGATTGCACTTTCTAATTCGTTGAAGAATTGAGTTGGAATTTTGATGGGGATTGCATTGAATCTGTAGATTGCTTTTGGCAAAATAGCCATTTTTACAATGTTGATCCTGCCAATCCATGAGCATGGGAGATCTTTCCACCTTCTGAGATCTTCTATAATTTCTTTCTTCAGAGACTTGAAGTTTTTATTATACCGATCTTTCACTTCCTTAGTTAGAGTCACACCAAGATATTTTATATTATTTGTGACTATTGAGAAGGGTGTTGTTTCCCTAATTTCTTTCTCAGCCTGTTTATTCTTTGTGTAGAGAAAGGCCATTGATTTGTTTGAGGTAATTTTATATCCAGCTACTTCACTGAAGCTGTTTATCAGGTTTAGGAGTTCTCTGGTGGAATTTTTAGGGTCACTTATATATACTATCATATCATCTGCAAAAAGTGATATTTTGA
This sequence comes from Mus caroli, assembly GCF_978045245.1. Lineage (NCBI taxonomy): Eukaryota > Metazoa > Chordata > Mammalia > Rodentia > Muridae > Mus > Mus caroli. Next base: position 109,260,825 of record NW_028227256.1, on the reverse strand, counting down.
CTTCATCTTTTCCAATTTGTATCCCTTTGATCTCCTTTTGTTGTCGAATTGCCCTGGCTAGGACTTCAAGTACAATGTTGAATAGTTATGGAGAAAGTGGACAGCCTTGTCTAGTCCCTGATTTTAGAGGGATTGCTTCAAGCTTCTCACCATTTACTTTGATGTTGGCTACTGGTTTGCTGTAGATTGCTTTTATCATGTTTAGGTATGGGCCTTGAATTCCTGATCTTTCCAAGACTTTTATCATGAATGGGTGTTGGATCTTGTCAAATGGTTTTTCAGCAACTAACGAGATGACCATGTGGTTTTTGTCTTTGAGTTTGTTTATATACTGGATTACGTTGATAGATTTCCGTATATTGAACTATCCCTGCATCCCTGGGATGAAACCTACTTGGTCAGGATGGATGATTATTTTGATGTGTTCTTGGATTCGGTTAGCAAGAACTTTATTGAGGATTTTTGCATCAATATTCATAAGGGATATTGGTCTGAAGTTTTCTATTTTTGTTAGGTCATTTTGTGGTTTAGGTATCAGAGTAATTGTGGCTTCATAGAATGAGTTGGGTAGAGTACCTTCTGTTTCTATTTTGTGGAATAGTTTGTGAAGAACTGGGATTAGATCTTCTTTGAAGGTCTGATAGAACTCTGCACTAAACCCATCTAGTCCTGGGCTTTTTTTAGTTGGGAGACTATTAATGACTGCTTCTATTTCTTTGGGGGATATAGGGCTGTTTAGATCATTAACCTGATCTTGATTCAACTTTGGTACCTGGTATCTGTCTAGGAACTTCTCCATTTCATCTAGGTTCTCCAGTTTTGTTGAGTATAGCCTTTGGTAGAAGGATCTGATGGTGTTTTGGATGTCTTCAGGATCTGTTGTTATGTCTCATTTTTCATTTCTGATTTTGTTAATTAGGATGCTTTCCCTGGGCCCTCTAGTGAGTCTGGCTAAGGGTTTATCTATCTTGTTGATTTTCTCAAAGAACCAGATCCTTGATTGGTTGATTCTTTGAATAGTTCTCCTTGCTTCCATTGATTGATTTCGCCCCTGAGTTTGATTATTTCCTGCCATCTACTCCTCTTGGTTGAATTTGCTTCCTTTTGTTCTAGTGCTTTTAGGTGTTTTGTAAAGCTGCTAATGTGTGCTCTCTCTAGTTTCTTTTTGGAGGCACTCAGAGCTATGAGGTTTCCTCTTAGAAATGCTTTCATTGCGTCCCATAAGTTTGGGTATGTTGTGGCTAAATTTTCATTGAACTCTAAAAAGTCCTTAATTTCTTTCTTTATTCCTTCCTTGACCAAGGTATCATTGAGAAGAGTGTTGTTCAGTTTCCAAGTGAATGTTGGCTTTCTATTATTTATTTTGTTATTGAAGATCAGCCTTAGTCCATGGTGATCTGATAGGATGCATGGGACATTTCAATATTTTTGTATCTGTTGAGGCCTGTTTTGTAACCAATTACGTGGTCAATTTTGGAGAAGGTACCATGAGGTGCTGAGAAGAAGGTATATCCTTTTGTTTTAGGGTAAAATGTTCTGTAGATATCTGCCAGATCCATTTGATTCATAACTTCTGTTAGTTTCACTGTGTTCCTCTTTAATTTCTGTTTCCATGATCTGTCCATTGGTGAAAGTGGTGTGTTGAAGTCTCCCACTATTATTGTATGAGGTGCAATGTGTGCTTTGAGATTTACTAAAGTTTCTTTAATGAATGTGGCTGCCTTTGTATTTGGAGCATAGATATTCAGGATTGATAGTTCCTCTTGGAGGATTTTACATTTGATGAGTATGAAGTGTCCCTCCCTGTCTTTTTTAATGACTTTGGGTTGGAAGTCAATCTTATCAGATATTAGAATGCCTACTCCAGCTTGTTTCTTCATGCCATTTGCTTGGAAAATTGTTTTCCAGCCTTTCATTCTGAGGTAGTGTCTATCTTTTTCTCTGAGATGAGTTTCCTGTAAGCAGCAAAATGTTGGGTCTTGTTTGTGTAGCCAGTTTGTTAGTCTATGTCTTTTTATCGGGGAGTTGAGTCCATTGATATTAAGAGATATTAAGGAAAAGTAATTGTTGTATCCTGTTATTTTTGTTGTTAAAGTTGGCATTCTGTTCTTGTGGCTGTCTTCTTTTAGGTTTGTTGAGGGATTACCTTCTTGTTGTTTCTAGGGCGTGGTTCCTGTCCTTGTATTGGTTTTTTTCTGTTATTATCCTTTGTAGGGCTGGATTCGTGGAGAGATAATGTGTGAATTTGGTTTTGTCGTGGAATACTTTGGTTTCTCCATCTATGTTAATTGAGAGTTTGGCTGGGTATAGTAGCCTGGGCTGGAGTTTGTGTTCTTTTAGTGTCTGTATAACATCCTTCCAGAATCTTCTGGCTTTCATAGTCTCTGGTGAAAAATCTGGTGTAATTCTGATAGGCTTGCCTTTATATGTTACTTGGCCTTTTTCTCTTACTGCTTTTAGTATTCTCTCTTTATCTAGTGCATTTGTTGTTCTGATTATTATGTGTCGGGATGTATTTCTTTTCTGGTCCATCCTATTTGAAGTTCTGTAGGCTTCTTGTATGTTCATGGGCATCTCTTTCTTTAGATTTGGGAAGTTTTCTTCTATAATTTTGTTGAAGATGTTTGCTGGTCCTTTGAGTTGAAAATCTTCATTCTCATCCACTCCTATTATCCGTAGGTTTGGTCTTCTCATTGTGTCCTGTATTTCCTGGATGTTTTGAGTTAGGATCTTTTTGCATTTTCCATTTTCCTTGATTGTTGTGCCGATGTTCTCTATGGAATCTTCTGCGCCTGAGATTCTCTCTTCCATCTCTTGTATTCTGTTGCTGATGCTCGCATCTATGGTTCCAGATTTCTTTCCTAGGGTTTCGATCTCCAGTGTTGCCTCATTTTGGGTTTTCTTTATTGTGTCTACTTCCTTTTTTAGGTCTAGTATGGTTTTGTTCATTTCCATCATCTGATTGGATGTGTTTTCCTGTTTTTCTTTAAGGACTTGTAACTCTTTAGCCATGTTCTCCTGTAGTTCTTTAAGTGAGTTATTAAAGTCCTTCTTGTTGTCCTCTACCATCATCATGAGATATGCTTTTAAATCCAGGTCTAACTTTTCAGGTGTGTTGGGGTGCCCTGGACTGGACGAAGTGGGAGTGCTGGGTTCTGATGATGGTGAGTGGTCTTGGTTTCTGTTAGTAAGATTCTTACGTTTACCTCTCGCCATCTGGTAATCTCTGGAGTTGTTATAGTTTTCTCTGTTCAGAGGTTGTTCTTCTGGTGATTCTGAGTACCGTCTGTCAGCAGACCTGGGAGACAGGCTCTCTCCTCTGTGTTTCAGTGGTTAGAACACTCTCTGCTGACAAGCTTTCCTCTTAAAGGGAAGGTGTACAGATAATTGGTGTTTTGACCTCCTCCTGGCCGAAGAAGAAGGCCCAAAACAGGACCTTTCCCAGATGCTGTGTTGCTTTGGCAGGTCACAGAAGCTGTCAGCTTCTGTGGTGCACACTCTCACCTGTGCAGACTAAGTTCCTAAGCTCGGTGGAGTCCTGGATCCAAGATGTGCTCCCTGCTCCTGAGGCAGAGGGCTCCTGTGCAGGGCAGACCACTGTCTTCCAGCTGGGAGGGTGCCGGATGTCTGCGGCCACAAAAGGGTGCTGCCTCAGCGGCTCTGTGGCTCCCGCCTGTCCCAGAAGCTGTCTGCCTCTGTGGTCCTCACTCTCACCTGTGCAGACTAAGTTCAGCGGAGTCCCGGAGCCAAGATGGCTCCCTGCAGGGCGGACCTCTGTCCTCTGGTTGGGAGGGTGCCGGATGCCTGTGGCCCCAAAAGGGTGCTGCCTCAGTGGCTCTGTGGCTCCTGCCTGTCCCAGAAGCTGTCTGCCTCTGTGGTCCTCACTCTCACCTGTGCAGACTAAGTTCGTCTGCCTCTGTGGTCCTCACTCTCACCTGTGCAGACTAAGTTCGGCGGAGTCCTTGAGCAATGATGGCGCTCCCTGCAGGACGGACCACTGTCCTCCGGCTGGGAGGGTGCTGGATGTCTGTGGCCCCAAAAGGGTGCTGCCTTAGCAGCTCTGTGGCTCCCGCCTGTCCCAAAAGCTGTCTGCCTCTGTGGTCCTCACTCTCACCTGTGCAGACTAAGTTCGGCAGAGTCCCGGAGCCAAGATGGCGCTCCCTGCAGGGCAGACCACTGTCCTCCGGCTGGGCCCTACATGCATTTTTAATCTTTATAGTTTTCTTTTCAGAAAAGGTTTAAAAATAGCTATATAAGAGAAAATATTAGCTGTGATACCACAAATGCTTAAGAGAAAAGACATAGAGAAAGTAAAATAACAGAAAATACTTAATTATCAACCTATGGTAGGTACCTAGTAAAATTGAAGATCAAGATAGACAGCCATTGACAATTAGTAAGAAGCCAGTCTCTATGTAGAGGGGCATGGAATGTGAATGCCTAACTGTCTACTTTATGCATTGATTAATTAATATCTAATTGTACTTTGATAAAAGGAATTGGGAAATAAAATTAGTTTAATGACACCAATTTTATTTTTTCCAGGACTGTAGAACCTACTGATTCACTCTGGGGGGCACTGCACAGCCCCCCAAAAGCAACGAAACCCCTTTGCTGTGTGCACCACTGTTTAGACAGCAACTACAGGCAGCACCAGTTCTTGGGATGGGTGCCAGACACCAATTTTAAAAACAAACAAAAACCTGGTGAATTAGATCAAACTGTATATTTTACAGATTAACATCAGAACTGAAATAAGGCAATGTGTTATGTTGAGAATATACTATTTACTATATTTGTACAGGTGATCAAAGGCTATGCTTTCCAACAAATCTGATAGAGTTGCAATCTCAATAAGATAATAGGAAAATAAGAAAAACTTGACCATAAATGGCACAACTCATGGAACAAACAGATGAAGAAAGACAAGAAATGCAAATGACACATAAAACTGATCCCCACCTGCATGAGGACATCTCAAAAATCTGGATAAAAAAAGGAAAGCTCATTCATCAGGTCTACAGACTGAAAAACCTTGATTTTAAATGGATATTTGCTGAAGGACAGACGATCAGGACTGCAGTTATGAAGGACCCATCATATCAGTTAACCTTCATAAGAACATTCAGACTATTAAGCTTATGGAATTGATAATTGTTTCTGTTGTAATCATTAAACTACATGAGAAAGAAAACACCTATAATTAATGGTGCTGCTTTAACTGGCTGTATGTATGTTGAAAAATAAAAATAGATCAATATTTGTCAACTTGTACAAAGCTTGAGTCCAAGTGAATCAAGAACATAAAACCAGATACACTGAATCTAATAGAAGAGAAACTGGGGAAGAGCTTTGAACTCATTGGCACAGGGGGAAATTTCCTAAACAGAACTCTTATGTCTCATATTCTAAAATTAATAACTGATAAATTGGACCTCATGAAACAGAAAAGATTCTGGAAGGTAAAGGACATATTCAATTACACAAATAAGCATCCTAAAAATTGGGGGGAAAAATCTTCACTAACCCCACATCCAATAGAGAGCTAATATCCAAAATATATAAAGAACTCAAGAAGCTAATCACCAAAAAAAACCAAACAACCCAATCAAAAAAATGGGGTATAGAACTAAATCAAGAATTCACAACAGAGAAATCTCAAATGGCTGAGAAGGATGTAAAGAAATGTTCAAAGTCCTTAGTGATCAGAGAAATGCAAATCAAAACGACCCTGAAATTCCACACAACACCAATTAGAAGGCCTAAGATCAAAACCTCAGGTCACAACACATGTTGAAGAGGATGTGGAAAAAGAGGAACATTCTGTTTTTGGTGGGATTGCCAACTGGTACAACCACTCTGGAAATCAATCTGGAGGTTCCTCACAAAATTGGAAATTGATCTACCTGAAGATGCAGCAATACTATTCTTGGGAATATATCCAAATATGCCCCACCAGGCCACAGGGGCACATGTTCCCATATTGTTCATAGCAGCCCTGTTTGTGATAGCCAGAAGCTGGAAACAATCCAGATGTCCCACAACAGAAGAATGGATACAGAAAATGTGGTTCATTTACACAATGGAATACTACTCATAAGAACGAGGACATCCTTAGTTTTCCAGACAATGGGATGGAACTAGAAAATATTAGCCCGAGTAAGGTAACTCAGACACAAAATGACATTCATGATATGTACTCAGTAATAAGTGGATATTAGCCAAAAAAAAAAAAAAGTACAGAATACAGAAGATACAGTCCACAGAACTCAAATCAGGTCAATAAGCTCACTCCTACTAGGGAGGGAGAAGAAAGCAATTACAAGAGGGGAAGGAGGGAGGAACCTGGGAGGGAAAGTGGACTTGGGAGGGTGTATTAGTTAGGGTTTTACTGCTGTGAACAGACACTATGACCAAGGCAAGTCTTATAAAAAAAACAACATTTAATTGGGGCTGGCTTACAGGTTCAGAGGTTCAGTCCATTATCATCAAGGTGGGAGCATGGCAGTATCCAGGCAGGCATGGCGCAGGAGGAGCTGAGAGTTCTATGTCTTCATCCAAAGGCTGCTAGTGGAAGACTGACTTCCAGGCAACTAGGGTGAGGATCTTATACCCACACCCACAGTGACACACCCATTCCAACTAGGTCACACCTATTCCAACAAGGCCACACCTTCAGATGGTGCCACTCCCTGGTCCAAGGATATACAAACCATCACAGAGGGTAAGGGGGGAACCTGATCTGGTATTGGGTGAGGGAAAAGGACTGAAGCCCTGAGGACCAGCAGAAAGATTGGAAACAGGAAACCTCTGGAGGTAAGAGGTTGGCGGAACACTCCAGATTGTACCAGTGACCTGAGAGATGAGACACTCACTCTCAGGACTCAAAAGGAGGGACATTATATGAAGTGCCAGACAGTATAGAAATGGAATTTATAAAGCCCACCAGCAGAAAGATGGTACATCAACTGATGGAGGGGGTTGTCATCCCATAGTTAAAAGTCTGACCCATAAGTGTTCCTTAAAGAGGAAAATTACTGGACACCTGAACTCTCCATGAACTCTTCAGCTCAGAGTCCTCTTACCCCTCCCATCTAGGGACTGTTCCCGGAACACTCCTGAACTTTTTACCTCAGAGTACATTCCTGAACTCTTTACCCCAGAGTCCGACCCCCTCCCAATTGAAAACTGTTCCAGGAACATTTTTTAGATAAGGGTCTCCTGGAACAAACCTAGTCCTACCCCTCCTAACTGAGGACTGTTCCAAGAACATTTTTGAGATAGGGGCCTCCTGGTACTACCCCAGAATGTTCCAATAGATCAGGTACATTGCCAAAATATAGGACACGACCCCTTGGTGACGTAAAACTTGTACTTTTCCCCTGGCCTTTTCCTATAAAAGCCTGTAAAAATTTGGGCCGGGCGTCGATTCTCCTCTACACCATGCTGGGTGTATGAGTTTCGACCCCAGAGCTCTGGTATATGTGCTTTTTATGTGCTTTCTTGTCGTTGCTATATTAAATCTTACTCTCTACATCTTAAGTTCGGTCTCAGTGTCTTCTTGGGTGCGCGGCTGTCCCGAGGCTTGAGTGAGTGTCTGCCCTCCGGGGGTCTTTCATTCCTATTTGAAAGAACTCTAGGGATTGAAATAGAGAGAAGTCTGAGGAAAAGAATGTCCAGCTACATGCCCGAAGTAGGATCCAGCTCAAGGGGAATTCCCAAGGCTGGACACTATTACTAAGGCTATGAAGCTCTCAGAAAAAAAAAACCTATCATGACTACCCTCTGAAAGACCCAACAGGCAGCTGAAGGAGTCAGATGCAGATATTTGCACCCAACCAATGGAACAATAGAGAAGCTGCAGACTCCTGTAGGTTTATTAGGGAAAAACTGGAAAAAGATGAAGGGGGGGGCAATCCTGTAAGAGGACCAGCAGTCTCAATTAACCTGGACCCCTGAGATCTCTCAAAGACTGGACCATGACCAGGCAGCATACACCAGCTGATATGAGACCCTCAACACATATACAAAACAGGACTTCCAAGTCTGGGTTCAGTCAGTGAAATTGCAACTAACACTCAAGAGACTGAAGGCCCCAGGGAGTTTAGAGGTCTGCTGGGGTGGGGGGTGGGAGGTGGTGAGGGGGGGAAACTCATGGAGATAAGAGGGCAGGGATGAGGTATGGAATGTGGAACAGTTGGAGGGTGGACAAGGTGGGATATAAAATCTGGAATGTAAAAATAAATAAATAAATAAATAAATTTTAAAAGAGGTAAAAAAAAAAAAAAAAAAAAGACCAGTGCAGAAAAGGAGATGGCAGTTTTACCAAATCACTTTTACAGAAATATTTTTCAGGTGAAGACAGAACAATCCTGAGAATGAAAATGAGCCAGAAGATGAAAACAGAGTTAGTTCAAGGCCTAGCAGAGCAGTTCACTCATAAGCTGAACAAAACCAGTTTGAATCAGACAGCTTGGAAAGGAGTTTGGAATAGCTTAGCTGAATCACCCAGCTGGAGTACAGAAAGAGCTAGAAAGTATGGGTTTAGTCAGCAGAAGGCCTCTAAGATAACAATTACATGGGGTGAATAAAACATAATTTTATAAAACAACTTCCTAAGTAGAACACGCATACCTCAGGCACTAAGACAAACAATAAATGGGTCCTCAGGTAACCAAAAATCTTCTATGAGTCAAAGGAAATCTTTAAAAGGACAAAATGGAAATATACAGAATGGGAAAAGGCTTCAAAAACCCCATATCTGACAAAGGAATGACATCCAGAATACATAAAAATACATAAATAACTTAAGAAGCTAGACATCAAGAAATCAAATTATGTAATTTTAAAATGGGGTACAAATGTAAACAGAATTAACTTAATGTTCAACAGTCTTAGTAATCTGGAAAATCCAAACTAAAAAAACTCTGAGATTCCATCTCATACCCAGCAGAATAGCTACTATTAAAAAAAGGAAGAAAGGAAGAAAGGAAGAAAGGAAGAAAGGAAGAAAGAAAGAAAAAAGGAAGAAAGAAAGAAAGAAAGAAAGAAAGAAAGAAAGAAAGAAAGAAAGAAAGAAAGAAAGAAAGAAAGAAAGAAAGAAAGAGGAGGGGAGGGGAGGGGAGGGGAGGGGAGGGGAGGGGAGGGGAGGGGAGGGGAGGGGAGGGGAGGGGAGGGGAGGGGAGGGGAGGGGAGGGGAGGGGAGGGGAGGGGAGGGGAGGGGAGAGGAGAGGAGAGGAGAGGAGAGGAGAGGAGAGGAGAGGAGAGGAGAGGAGAGGAGAGGAGAGGAGAGGAGAGGAGAGGAGAGGAGAGGAGAGGAGAGGAGAGGAGAGAGAGAAGAGAAGAGAAGAGAAGAGAAGAGAAGAGAAGAGAAGAGAAGAGAAGAGAAGAGAAGAGAAGAGAAGAGAAGAGAAGAGAAGAGAAGAGAAGAGAAGAGAAGAGAAGAGAAGAGAAGAGAAGAGAAAAAGAAGCACCTCATCCTGGTGATGAAGGTGACAATGGTGACTAAGGTGACTGTAGTGGCTATTCCTGGTTGTCAACTTGACTATATTTGGAATGAACTACAATCCAGAATTGGCTCACCAGTGACCCTTATCTGGAGGCTTGGAGATCCTTATCTGGATCTTGGTATGGAGATCTTGAGCCATAGTGGCTATGGATTCCAGAAGATTAAATCTCCGAGTTTAAGGAGATTTAATCTGGGCTACACCTTTCATCTGGGATTAAAGGTGTGGTGGAACACACCTTTAATCTGGGCTACACCTTCTGCTGGAGACAATATAAGGACATTGGAAGAAGGGAGTCTAGCTCTTGCTCCTTCACCTGCTTGCTGTGTGAGACTGAGTAACTGCTAGATCCTTGGACTTCCATTCACAGCTGCGACTGAACTATTGTTGGGAATTGGGCTGCCGACTGTAAGTCATCAATAAATTCTTTTATCCATAAGTTCTGTGACTCTAGAGAACCCTGACTAATACAGTGACAAAGGTGATGATGTGATCCAAGGGAAAAAACTTCCCCATTGCTGCAGAGTGCAAACTTGTACTACTACTTTGGAAATCACTTTTGTGGTTTCTCAGAAAATCAGGATTAGATCTACCCAGCTGTAGCACTCCTGGGAATATACCCAAAAGACACTCAAACAAACCACGAAGACACTTGCTCATCTGTGTTTGTAGCACTTTGTAATAGCCAGAAACTAGAAATAACCAAGATGCCCCTCAACAAAAGAATGGATAAATAAAATGTGGCAATTTACACAATGGATTATTACTCAGTCATTAAAAACATTGACATTAGCAAATTTGCAGGCAAATGATTAGAACTAGAAGAGTCCATCTCAGTGAGATAACCCAGACCCTGAAAGACAAGCATGGTATGTATTCTCTTATAAGTGGTTATGAATCAGAAAGTACAGGAAAATAATGCTACAAACCTAAGAAAGTAATTTAAGAAGGAAGACCCAAGGGGTGATGCTTCAATCTCACTGTGAAGTTGAAAGAGCTTTGGCTACAGATATAGTTCAGCACTTAAGAGTGAAAGGACCCAGAATAGCTGTCTCTTGTGAGACTATGCCGGGGCCTAGCAAACACAGAAGTGGATGATCACAGTCAGCGATTGGATGGATCACACGGCCCCCAATGGAGGAGCTAGAGAAATTACCCAAGGAGGTAAAGGGAACTGCAACCCTATAGGTGGAACAACAATATGAACTAACCAGTACCCCGGAGCTCTTGTCTCTAGCTGCATATGTATCAAAAGATGGCCTAGTTGGCCATCACTGCAAAGAGAGGCCCATTGGACTTGCAAACTTTATATGCCCCAGTACAGGGGAACCCCAGGGCCAAAAAAGGGGAGTGGGTGGGTAGGGGATTGGGGGAGTGGGTATGGGGGACTTTTGGGATAGCATTGAAAATGTAAACGAGGAAAATACCTAATACAAAAATAAATTAAAAAAAAAGAGTACATGCTGCTATTGCTGAGGACTGGGCTCCAATTTTGTTACCTGTTCAGTGGCTCACAAACACCCTCCTTCTCTGAGAAGAGGAAAACACCCCTCCCCTGTATCAACACATTCTGGCACATCAAGTCACTGGATGACAAGGCACATCATCTCCCACTGAGGCTAGAGAAGGCAGTAATTTTAGGGGTTCTGGATCCATAGGCTGGCAAGTGTCAGGGACAAACCCCTGCTCCAGTTGCTGGGGGACCTGGATGAAGGCCTGGCTGCACATAGTGTGTGTGTGTGTGTGTGTGTGTGTGTGTGTGTGTGTGTATGTGTGTGTGTTAGGGGGCAGGTAAGTCTATATATGCTTTTTGGTTGGTGGTTCAAGTTAGTTGAATGAGCCCTAAATTCATCCCCAAACTCTTTTATAAGATTCCCTGAGCTCCAACTAATGTTTGGCTGTGAGTCTCTGAATCTGTTTTGGTCCATTGCTAGGTGGAGCCTCTCAGAGGGCAGTTATCCTAGGCTCCTGTTTGAAAGCATAACAAAGTATCATTAATAGTGTCAGGGATTGGTTCTTGCCCAAGGAATTGGTCTCAAGTTTGGCCAGTCATCAGTTGGCCCTTCCCACAGTCTCTGTCCCATCTTTGTGCCTGCATTCCTTATAGGCAGAACAAATTAATTTTTGATTGAAAAAATTCAGAAGATTTATTTCAGTAGTTTGCACAGTAGTCTTGTGTTCCATATTAGCTATCTAAAAGTAATACTGATAATTTCTTTTGCTGCTTAAACCATACTGTATAGAAGTTTTGGTAATCTTTTTTTTTTTTTTTTGGTCAGGATCTCATCCTGCCAGGGTTTTATCATGACAACTGCAGACAGGGTTGTCAGGCCTCTCTGGTCTTCTCAGAGAATTTGCAAAGTACTTCCTTGCTTTGTTTTCCTGCACTGGATACTTGTTGCCTGAGGGCAGCCTGTGTCTGAGTGTTTTAAAATGTATTTTCCTTTGATGTTTAACCTAAATAATGTGATATACTCTGTCATTTATTTCTATATATTCAAGAACCCTTAGAGTTATTGAAGTATGGAAAACAATAACTATTCATTGTAAAGAATAGATAGATAATTCAAGCTTCCAATGCTGTGTACTTGCTCTTTAGGGAACATTGTAAGTGCTTTACATTGAATAGTATTCATAGTTTACACTTCTCTTTCTACACTGGCCACTTACTTCCATTTGGATTTGCATTTTTATACCAATAATTATGCTTATAAAACAAACAAACAAAATATCTGGTTGTTACAGAAAATTGAAAAAATAGGAAATTCAATTATATGACCATATTAAAAACTCATTAAAGAAATCAGTTCCATTTCTCACTATGAGTATAATGTAATCATTTCTATTAAGTAATATTTTCAAGTTGTTCAGTGCCTTTATTTTACACTGTAATTGCATAACCTTCAGCAATGTTTATTAAATTTTTAAGTTAGACCAGTATTCACCACTGTAATAGGTGTTGTTTAGTATTTAACATTGTTCATTCACTACACAAATGTGGCAAAGGTTGGCAACTGGCAAACTGCTAGTTATGTATATTGGAAGATCTGTGTTCTAGACCCATAACTGAAACACACAAGAAACTTCTATGGAGGTGATCCATTATAGTTCTAGCCATGGCCAAAAAGTTTAGGCCAAGGGTTTAGGCTTGGAGAGTCCGGCCAGTGAGTGAACCTTTCTAAAATTCAAAGTAGAACTTATCCATGATTTTCTTTCTTTCTCTGCACATGTTCAGCCATTCAGTTACAGAAGGTGTATTCTGAGTCATATGTATGATAATTTAACACTGAAACATTCTTGTGTCACCTCATGTAAAAAAAAAAATAAGAAAAAGAAAAAAAGAAAAGAAAGAAAAAAGCAACACCCCCCCCCAAAAAAAAATCTAAGCAACTCTTTAATTGGTACAATTTTGAACATTAAACAAGACACTGGGTTTTATAAACAATTAACTTCTGTGGTAATTTGATTTCATTTTATGTTGATACAGACATAATTACCTTTTGAGGTATAAATTGATAGTTGGTTTAAATATCTACTTTGTGTATGAAAATGCACTTTCATAGACAGAGACAATTTGAGTGGAATTCTTTGTGTGTGTGTGTGTGTGTGTGTGCATTTGTAATGAATGTTGTTTCTTTGGATTATTTTTATTGTTGTTTTAGGGAATTGTTTTTCGTGGAATCCCTGATGAGAATTGAAAAGTTCTTTCTGCTGAAAGTTTGTAAATTTCACTTTTCTTTAGGAAAAAAATAATGTCACAGAAGGTAAAATTAGAATCCTTAGAGATCTGCATGTTACCCAAATAGTTAATGAGGTGACAGGGCCTGTCTAATGCAGCTATTTTAGAACTCTTGAACCAAATAAAACTATAAAATATCTGGGATAGCACTTGGCTAAGACAATGTTCTATTTATGATTTAGAGACATGGCTCAGCACTTAGCCACCAATAGGTGGCCTGAATGAACTGTGTACATGTGGCTCAGATATACATTCAGATAAATCACTACTACATTCTACCTAACACAACATTGGCCAATATGAATGCCTAGTCCAAGAATTGAGTTGTTGCTCAGTCTCAAGAGGCTGGGTGTTTCAGGTGTTCTGTATAACCTGGTATCATTTGCAATCTTTTAAGAAGTTGTTATTTTTAATTGGTGTACACAAAAAATTGGGATAAGAGAGTGGCAAACTCTTGAAAGACAAATAGTTCTTGAAATATTAGTGACTTGCATGTATTTGGAAACATCTGCTGATTGTCATAGTTCACCCATACTTCAGACTGAAATAATGAACAAAGCTTGCCTTCATATTTATTGGCATGGTCTTCTTTTGATGACAAACTTCTGCCTTGATATTGGTCTACAGTAAAAATTAAACATGTGTTCATAGATTGTCAGGCATAAATTCTACAGCCTTAGCTGTGTATGAATATGAAGCCCCCTATCTACCATCCTGTAAATTGGTAAACTTTGTTTTGTGGCTTCACTAAACAGATTCCAGCAGGCACTAAAATGAAGTTCTGGGGGAAAATGTCCTTATTCCCAGGGTGCCTACTTAGTCTACACTATCTTAGTTTCATCTAATATTGCTTTAGTTGGATTGCAGCCTATCAGTCCTTCCAATAAATTTATATACATATATATACATATATATTAACACACACATACACACACACACACATATGTCACTCCATAAGTTTTGTGACGGTATAGAACCTTGACTCATATATCATCCCAGTGGTATGACATCATATGGCTGTTCACTTGTCCTGGGTCTGTCTTGCCTGTTTTAGAATCATGATAAGCGAATGAGAAACTGGGTACTAAGCCTGGTGTGGGCCATGAGGGAGTGGTGCTTGTCAAGAGCACTGTGTCTATTTTCCTGTTTTTCTGCTTGGATGACAAAATCAAGATCACATGTCTAGTGGTACTATGTGAAAGTGGCTCTGTTTCACCTTTTGAGCCCAGGAATATCTGTAGATAGAACTTATATCACTTATTTACAGGTATAAGACTAAATTGGACTCTCTTTACATTAAGCCAGAAAAGGGAAATTCAGAAAACCTTTCTATTCTACTGTTATTGGTATAGTGCAAAGTAGAATGGACAGATGAAGGCGGTTATGGATTAAGAGGAGACAGAGAACTGATCTATTATAGGGTCTGATGGAAGATTAATGACGGATAAAAATCAGTAATTCTTACATAATGGGTAAAGTAATTGTTGTGCTAGCATGGGTTCAGTTATCCACTCTTGCAAAAGACCAGCTAACGGTATGTCTATATTACTCTGGATGTTAAGAGAAATGAGATAGGTGGATATCTGAACCAGTGAGCAAAAGGTGCAGAAAAGGATGCAATGAAAACAAGAAAAGAAAAATGAATGTCTACAAGAATATACCCAAAGTCCACCTTTGGGTGCCACACATACACACACAGCCAAGCATATTTATTACATGTTCAAATGTATGTAGACACCATATAACTACTCAAATATAAACATCTCTCTCCCTTTCATTCCTCTCTCTCTCTCTCTCTCTCTCTCTCTCTCTCTCTCTCTCTCTCTCTCACACACACACACACACACACAAACACACACACACACACACACACACACACACACACTTAATGACATATGTGTAAGGCTTTCCTCCCTTCCAGACGAACCCTTCTATCTTATTGTAATGAACCAGAAGACTTGACAGTAAAGAACATAGCCTCATGCCATTTTTCTAAAATAGTGTCTGTTGATTTTATTTTATCAGATTAGAATCTCATACAAGTCACTTATTGTTATGGGTTGTCCTGATGCTGTTTGTTTTCTGATTTTAAATCTGCTTCCCTAAGAAGGGTTGCCCCCAGTGAGCAGTCAGTCATGTATTCAGGTGGTCTCACATGAACTTTTCCTCTATTTTAACTGGTCAATAAAGGCTAGAGCCTGTGATTGGGTAATGGAGGGGAAAGTTGGGACTGGAGGTTTTTGAGAGTGGTGCCCTCTTGTCACAAACTGCCCCGTGAGCACACATAAGCAAGCAAGTAAGCACGGGAAAGCAGGAAGTGTGCTAGGGCTTAACTTCAGGCGCCACAACCGACCCAAGGGCAGAAAAAAACAGTAGGCTGAACAAACAAAGTCTTAGAAGGGCTTCTCAGTGTCCTTTAGTCTCAAAAGCCATAGGACAGCATGTCAGTATGTATCTCCAGGTCCAATATGAACAGATAACATAATTCAAAAACATTAAAGATACAGGGAGGAAATTCACAGGCCACAGAGAACACCTGGTAGTCATGCCTGTTAAAGTGTCCCAAAACTGTGCAAAGAGAACTGAACCTCAAAGGTACAACTTGTCTGATCAAGTTGTTCAGCTACTCGCAGACTGCCTTGCTGAATTCTGTACTGCATAAACTCAGTAACTCTAGGGCTGGAAATAGGCAGATAAGGTGGTGGTTGATGCTCAGGGATCACAGCTGACTGTTCTACACAGCCAGTTTGATAGACTGATCCTGTATTGATAGAAAGGAAGAAGGAAGGAGAGAGAGAGAGAGAGAGAGAGCGCAGAGAAAACAGATCTATAGAAACATAAATAAAATCAACTTGGAACAAACCAACACATACACACACACACATACACACACACACACACACACACACACACACGAACAAGGGAAAGCAGTGCATACAATAATTATTTTCTGGCCAAAGTGAAAACAAATCACTATGAAAAGGTATTCCTAGAAAAAAATAAACACAAACCGGAGTTTCAACCATTCCACCATGGTTTGCTTTTAATTTACTCTCTGTATTTAGTCTTTGTAAAGGGGACTGGCTGGTGGGTGAGTGAGGGCTGGCCGTAGAGGAACAGAAAACAACAGCAAACCCCAAGCAGTGGAGTGTTTTGAAATTGAGACCTTAAATAGTGTGAAACTGAGGTTGCTTCCACCCTCCCCTAACACCATGTTTGGATGCACCCTTCACTGATGCTGTTAGTCAAGTACTTTCACTTAGAGAATGAGTCACCTGTTTTCACAGCTCCCTGTCAATCTTTTCAGTATTTGAGGTGCCTGAGGGGGTCGGCCGGAGTCCAGCCCGAGTTCACGATTTTCGGGCGGGACAACAGGGACCCTTTGTGCCACTCGGGAGAAATGGTGGGTACTCTACTCTGTTGTGCATTGGTGAGTGTCCCCCTGAGCTAGGGAGGACTCTCCAGAGTGACTGAGTGTGGCAGTGTTTTTGTTTGCTTGGTTGATGGAGATCATTGTCGAGCGACACCTAGTGGTGACAAATTTCCGCAATGCTCCTGATCCCCGGTTGATGACAAGATTGGGAAGTGCCTAGGTGAACCAGTGTGAGAGTATGCTAGATCCTCTCTCTCTCTCTCGTGATGGCAGCAGAGAGAGAGAGAGAGAGAGAGAGAGAGAGAGAGAGAGAGAGAAATACCTGATCAAAGAATCAGTAACTCTTTAGGATGGGGTTGGTTCGGCATTACTGGCAAAGGGGTTTCCTTCAGAGGTGGTTACAAATAGAATATATAGCCAACCACCTTGGGAAGAATGCTAAAGAGAACCAGTCAAGTCTCTCTTGCTCTCTTTTCTCGGCCTCCCTGCCCTGACTCGTATTAAAAGGTGAAGAAAGGTAAAAGAGATAGAGGTGGAGGAGGAGGGTAACAAGTATAATGATGTTAATATAATTTTGATAGACTCACTCAAAGAAGAAATCCCGAGAGCCTCAGTGAGACCATGTGTCTGGGTCCCTGAGGTTCAGTGAGGCAAAACAATCCATAGGTCTTTATGGCTATCAGACAAATTTAAATCAAATGAAAAAGTGAAGTAAAAATCAAATAAACAAAAAGACACATCATAAGCATGGAGTTCCCTCAAAAAGCTGGAAAGGGCCAACCCTGGAAAGAAACACGGAAGCAGTTTCTCTCCTACACCACCACCCACAATTCGACTACCATCTTATCTGCATATTTTCAGCTCGTGCTTTCTAGAGTTACTGAGTTTAGTACTCAGTTCAGAGTTCAGCAAGGCAGGCAGGTATACCCTTGTGGTCTGAGAGCATGCTAGATTAGCTGTCAGGTTAGGGGGAGAAAAAAGAGATGGGGCGGGGATAAGGGAAGACTGATCAAGGAATAAATATCTTTGTGGGTGGGGTTGGGCATTAGTGGGAGGGGGTTTCCTTTGCAAGTGGTTAAAAATAGAACCATTTTATTAAAAATAAAAATGTGGTTAAATATAGCCACATTGGGAAGATTTCTAAAGAGAATGCAGTTTGAAGTATGGAGTCCAGAGCTTGGGACACTCTAGACCATGGGTCTCCCACCCATGATAAACCTGGCACCCAGCACTGCCTTCCCTTGGTTGTTAGTTTTGTCCAAAATTAATAATTATATTTTTCCTATTTATTTATTTAGTTGGGTAAAGGGACTCTCTATATAGCCCTGGGAATCACTATGTAGGTCAGACCTGCCGCCAATTCTCAGCATTCCACCTGCCTATTTTTCCTTCCTGAGTGATGGGATTAAAGGCATGTATGGCCACACCTGTTTTCATTATTGCTCTAACCCTAGGAAGGTTTTTTGGACTTCGTTTTGTTTTCATTTGGTCTCCATTTTTAATTACTTTTTCTGTTACTTTATTGTATGTTTAGTTCAAATTCAAGTTGTGTGAATGAGTGTGTGTGTGTGTGTTGAAAGACTCCAAAACTCCCAAAGGGAGGCACTTACTCAAGCCTCGGGTCAGCCGCGCACCCAAGAAGACACTGAGACCGGTACTTAAGATGTATAGAGTAAGATTTAATACAGCAACGACAAGGAAGCAAACAAAACAAACAAAAAGCACATATACCAGATATCTGGGGCCGGACCTCATGCAGCCTGCAAGGTGCAGAGGAGATCCGGCCATTAGCCCAAACTTTTCACAAGCTTTTATAGGTAGGAGGCAAGGGGGGGAGCAGGGCAGGGAAAATACAGGTTTTACGTCACTAAGTGATTCAGCCAAGGGTTTTTCCAAAGTGCTTTTGCAACCGCGTCCCACACTTTGGCCATGTACTTGATTCATTAGAACTGAGGTTTTTACTCACACCCTTATCTCAAAAATGTCCCTGGCACAGTCCTTAGTTGGGAGGGGTAGGACTGGGTTCGTTCCAGGAAACCCTTATCTCAGAAATGTCCCCGGAACAGTTTTCATTTGAGAGGGGGTCTGACTCTGGTGTGAGAGTTCAGAATGTACTCTGGGGTGAGAGTTCTGGTGGTCAGTAATTTTCCTCTTTCATTCCCCCCTTCTTTTAGTAAATAATTCTAATCTTAGAATTTCAGATACTGCATAATGCACCAAATGAAAGACTCTATTTTAACATGGGAACAAAAACAGAACAAGAAGCATTAGTAAACAGAACTAGGCAGGGGCCCTTTTAGCGAGGCTTGAGGGTCTGGGCATGATGTAGGTGCACGTAGATCAGATCTCTGGCTGGAACTGGTGAGATGTCCTTGGGGTACCCAGCTCGTTTACTGTCTCAGCTGTTGGGATCCCTGGAGCAATGTCGTCCGCGTACTCAGTCCAATTTTTCCCAGTTGTGACCAGACCACCTGCAAGCCTTTTAACTTAGCATACAGAGCATTATTAACAACATAGGTTTAAACACATCATTTGAGACTATGATGGGCATAGGAGTTTCATAAAGGATTTTAAACAGAGTAAAACTGAATCAAGAAATAGGGCATAGGGAAGGAACACCAAGTCTGTGCCAGTCTCTACGATTAATTTTGTCAAGGTCTGTCATAGAGTTTTAAACTAATTTTTATCTATCCTGAGCTCTGAGGTCTATACACACAATGTAATTTTTATTTGACCTCTAAATACTTGGCCACACCCTGACTTACCTGGGCAACATCATCTGACACTATTGCTTTTGGCACTCTGAACCTTGGAAAAATTTTCTTCAATAATCTTCTTGATGACTATGTGAGCAGTCTCATTTATCCATTTTGAGAACGTTTTTTCTCAGTAAAGTTTATTTCTCAGTTGATGTCAGGTCTGTCTTTTCAAGGGAGGACTAGTTTTCTTTCTTTCAGTTTTTACCATTTTATACAGGGTTTCTTTTACCAGTCTTAATTTGTCTATAACTTGATAGTCTTCAGACTGCCAGGATCATTGCTCTTTGGGATGCCTGTTTTTGGCGGTTAGATCTGCCATCTGATTTCTTTTGTTCACAGCATCTTAGGTCTTTTTCTGTAGATGTCAACAGCTCTCTTTGTCTGTATATTGTTCCATACAGTGGCAAAAGCATACCTGCTGTCAGTGTAGACTTTTATAAAGCTTGTATCAAAGCCACAAATTTAGCTTTTTGGGCTGAAGTCCCTTTAGGGAGGCTGCTGGCCTAGATCACTTGTTTTTTGTCCACCACTGCACTGCTGTCCCCGCCTTCCGCTTACCTTAGTCAAATCTGGCAAAGCCAGAGCGGGGGCTGCAAGCAGTGCTGCCTTTATGCTGTCAAAGGCTTTTTGGTGTTTTTCAGTCCAGGTGAATGGGACTTTTTTTTCTGCAAAAGCCCGCCGTCCCCAGAAACTCACGTACTTGGCGCGGGGTGGTGGGGGTTGGGATCAGCATCACAGTCTTTTTTCTGGCCTCGGTGAGCCACCGCTTTTCGTCGTCTCAGCACCTCGGTACGACATAACTGAGCTTTACCCCAACTCACCCAGTCCATTCAGGAGCTTCTAGGAGGGCCAGAATTTCTTCTTTGTCTGTAATGTCTCTGCCTTTAGCCAACCGCAGGGCTTGGGTTAGTGCCAGGAGTTCAGCCTTCTGAGCCGAAGTTCCTTCTGTCAGAATATCAGAGCAGTGATGAGTCAACAAAAAGCTCTGATAATATGTCCATCAGTCAGGGGAATGATTTGATAATGTTTTCCAGAGCATTAGTCAGCCATCGGTCAGGGGGCTGAACCACACTTTTAGGGCATGTGCCAAGTTTTGTCTCAGAGTCAGTTTATCTGCGTCCTTGACCAGAAGCCACTATGTGCAGACAAGCAGGTCATCTTACAGTCACCAGGTCTAATTTTCACAAGTATGCCACCGGTCTTTTTCAGGGTCCCAATCTCTGAGTAAGAACCTCTTTGGCAATACTTTTGTTCTCAGTCACATCTAGGAGTCCCAAAGTTAGGGACAACATTAGGGCAGTCTCAATAGCATCTAAGTCCATCCAAGGTTGTTCTTTTTATTTTTTATACGAAGGGCTGTTTATCTTTTTAATTCAGCAAAACCTGGAATCCACAGTCTGCAAAGGCCTGCAGTGTCCAGGAACCTTTTAAACTTGCTTTGCATTGGTCAGTGGAGGAATATGAAACACAGTCTCTTTTTAGCTGCTTTTAACAGGTAGGCCACCGGTCTCTTTTAAGGACTCAGCTTCTGTGTTAGCACCCCTTCTGCTTTTTCTTTACTTTCAGCCACAAACAGGTGAAGGGTTTGGTCATGAGGGGGGGCTCCTCTTTTTTTGTTAGGGCAGTCTCTCACTCAGTGCTCTTTTTCTTTAACAGATAACAGTAAACACTTTGATCTTCAGCCAAAAGCTTGCTTTTGTTGCCGGGTACTAAGTTTTCTAGCTTCCCTGACTTTTGTGACCAGCATTTTTTTTTCTTATCTTTTTTTTAAAAATTTTCTGGCTCCCTGTTTTTTAACTGCAATGGAGATCTCATCTAATGTCTCTCTTTCTATCTATATATATATATATCTCTTTGTGTCTCTTCCCTGTCCTTGCCTACTTTGAATGTTATCTAATTATTACATCTATATTCTGTCGCTTAACTTTTTTCATAGTTCGACTACCCTGGTTTATTTTTCTGTCTTACAGCACATTTCTGATTCTGACTCTGGTCTCTGTACTTGCCAGCCTCATTTTACTGGTTCCTCTTTTAAATATTTCTCATTTAGAGTATCTTTCTCATTTCAGACCTAATTTTTCTTTATCTCTATTTTTACCTCTTTTCACTGTTAACCTATCTCTTCTGAGTCTGCTGAAGCTTTGCTCTCAGCTCTTCTTTGCAGACCTCTATTTTTCATCAGAGCCTGGCAGTTAGACCCGTTGGTGCTCCTTACCTTGTATGTCTCCCTCACCGGAGCCCAGAACAGACTCACTGCCAACAACTCAGGGCAGTGCCTGAGAAGAGAAAACACATGGGGCAGAGAAGGGAGTGCAGTTCTCACATCAGACCACTGATATTTCAAAATGAACACAATTTTTTTTTTCTGTTAACAAGAGACAAGATACAGGGGGCAGGAGAATGAGCCTTTCTCCCACCCAAGAGGCAGGCAAAGGCTGAAAACAGATCCTTTGATGTGAAGAGCCCAGCGCCGAGTCTCCGCTGCGTGCCGGAACGGTGTAAACTCCTGGGAGTGGCAAACAAACGCTGGCAGGCAGAGGCAGCAATTTAACTATTTAACTACCTGATAGACGCCTGGTGCTCTCTGCACTGTCTTTGGGGAGGGAGCACGCAGCCGGCCGGCACAAGGGAGTGCGGGTAGACTCTGGGGGGGGGAGGGGGACCAAAAGAGGGACGCTGTAGTCGGCCCCTCCCCAGCTGTGGCAGGCTTCACAGCCACTCCGGGACTGGCAGGCGGGGCCGGCAGGCCGCTGCACTCATCACCAGCATCTCACAACTCGGGGCACAGACAGCCTCTGCTTCTGCCGTGCCTGCAGAAGCCAGAACCTCAGCGCCACTGCTGCTATCAAAGCCCTACCCGCGCTGCCAAAGCCGGAAATTCTTAGCCCAGCTCTGCAATCTCAGAGCTCTTTTGAGCAGTCTGGGACTCACCAGCACTGAGTTTTTTTCCCTTTTTTTTCCTTTTTTAAAACTATTGCTGACAAATTTTGTCCTGACGTCAGTCCAAGTCTACAGTCGACAAAGGGTTAACACACACACACACACACAGTCTTGTCACGTGACACAAACACAACCAGCCAAAAGCCACTTTTTGACGGGGTCGGATTTCACATTGACTCTTTTTCCTGATAGGGGTGGGATTCCACATCCACTCCCGCTCTGGCAGAGAGAACACTCTCTCTCTCCTTCACTCTGCCAGGCAACAGCCAGGTCTTTTTGACTGTTCTGTACCCTGGGCACTCCTTCCAGGGTCTCCCTTGGAACATCTTTTTGGGGTGCAGATTGTGAGGCCATAGACAGTCGTCCTCTCACAGCCACTGCCAGAATAAACCCACAATCTCAGAATACACAAATGCAGCAGTTCCACACCTACACACCCAGCAGATTGTCCCATTTCTAGAATAATAGCAGACACGACAAAAGCAGACACAAGACTTAGACAAAAGAAACCAAAAACAGCGGCGACTTCCCGTCGCCCACAGGCAACTCACAGATTCAGATGGCCTTTCCAAGGCCGGCCAGCTTAGACCTTCCACCTAAGTGATGGTCTCTCGGCCTTCAGAGGGGTCCGCCAAGCGTCCTTGGCCCTCCCCTTGTCTTCCTGGGGCGTCCCCCAGGGCGATCGGACGGTGGGCACCAGATACGTCTATCTCTACCCACCCCGTGCTCTCTATTGAGACCTGCTTGGTCTCCAGTCAGATGGCCTCTCCCAGGCCCACAGTCCCGGAGCACGGTCTCTGGTGCTCGTACTGAGCACAGAGCATCACGCAAACCCAAAACAGCGATCGCACCAGATACAGATTCAGATGGCCTCTCCCAGGCCCACAGTAAACAGAACACAGACACTAGACCAAAGCAGAACAGTAAATCTTACTTCTGAGTGGGTCCAGGACTTCTGGGTAGACGCGCTGATTCCCGGCCAATGCACCAAATGAAAGACTCCAAAACTCCCAAAGGGAGGCACTTACTCAAGCCTCGGGTCAGCCGCGCACCCAAGAAGACACTGAGACCGGTACTTAAGATGTATAGAGTAAGATTTAATACAGCAACGACAAGGAAGCAAACAAAACAAACAAAAAGCACATATACCAGATATCTGGGGCCGGACCTCATGCAGCCTGCAAGGTGCAGAGGAGATCCGGCCATTAGCCCAAACTTTTCACAAGCTTTTATAGGTAGGAGGCAAGGGGGGGAGCAGGGCAGGGAAAATACAGGTTTTACGTCACTAAGTGATTCAGCCAAGGGTTTTTCCAAAGTGCTTTTGCAACCGCGTCCCACACTTTGGCCATGTACTTGATTCATTAGAACTGAGGTTTTTACTCACACCCTTATCTCAAAAATGTCCCTGGCACAGTCCTTAGTTGGGAGGGGTAGGACTGGGTTCGTTCCAGGAAACCCTTATCTCAGAAATGTCCCCGGAACAGTTTTCATTTGAGAGGGGGTCTGACTCTGGTGTGAGAGTTCAGAATGTACTCTGGGGTGAGAGTTCTGGTGGTCAGTAATTTTCCTCTTTCAGTGTGTGTGTGTGTGTGTGTGTGTGTATGTGTTTGTTTCCCTGGAAGGTGTGTATGTCTGTTTGTTTCTAATTCCTTGTTCTGTCACTCAGTGACCTCACCAAGATGGAAATCAACTTGTGGATGACAGCCATCTTGCTGCTGACAGACCTCACCAAGATGGAGGGTGCCAGACATGTGACCTATTGTTTCAGGTTGCTTCTGTTTCTCCCTTTCTTTCACAGACTCTAGGAAAACAGAACTTAATTAAACCCAATGCAGAATGGTGAAGAGGCACTGAAAAGCCACCAGCAGCCATAGCCACATTTTTTTTCTCCTGCTTTTTGTCTATTACTTTTTGTTTGTTTGTGTTTTTGTTTTTGTTTTTTGTTTTTTGAGACAGGGTTTCTCTGTATAGCCCTGGCTGTCCTGGAACTCACTTTGTAGACCAGACTGGCCTCGAACTCAGAAATCTGCCTGCCTCTGCCTCCTGAGTGCTGGGATTAAAGGCATGTGCCACCATGCCTGGTTGTCTATTACTTTTAAACAACAGGTGAATCAATCACTTTAAATTTTTTGATTGGGTTGTTGGTTGATTTTGTTTTCTTTTCAGGAGGTGTGGTGGCCTAGTGTCTATGAAAACCCAGGCACAAGAAATAAGTAAGTAAAGATCTCTGAAATATTAATCTGGGGTTGATGCTAGCTTGGCCATAGAAACACTCACACAAGCCCACACACACTTGCACACACACTCACGTAATATTGATGATCTACCCACCCATACAACAGGCACAACACTCAGAAACATAGAAATTCTTTATTCACTAGAGCCACAAAAAAAAAAAAAAAAGCCAGAATCGCACAGCCAATCAGAATTACCTGCAACCAGATACTACAGAATGTTCTCATTTACATAGAAAGAATTGACTGATGGGAAATGATAAGCAAAGTTGCTCACTACAACTATAAAAAGACTTCACTTTTCCCAGATGAGCATAGTGATGCAGAACACTGACTTCAATACCTAGAATAAGAAAGTAGATGGAAGCCTGAAGGCTCAAGGTCAGCTTGGTCCACACAGCAAGTCCATGACATTCACATCTGGCAGGTTACACTGAGAGGTCCTGCTTTTTTCCCCAAAGATTTATTTTTTATTTATATGAGTGCACTGTAGATATCTTCAGACATACCAGAAGAGGGCATCAGATCCTGTTACAGATGACTGTGAGCCACCAAGTGTTTGTTGGAAATTTCAGGACCTCTGAAAGAGCAGTCATTGCTCCTAACCACTGAGCCATCTCTCCAACTCCCAAGAGATCCTATCTTAAAAACAAACAAACAAAAAACAGAAAACAAAATAAGGAAGAGAAAGAGCACTTCTTTCCAAAGGCTATATACTGACTAAAAATCTTTATAAATTCCTTACATCTGTTATTCTTTCTAGGATTGAATGAAAATGGTACATATATAACTTAGTTGAAGTTATTTCCTAAGTGACACTAGTCACATATATATATTGAAGTGATAGACTATAATAAATATAAGGACACTGTGGGACCCTGGATATCTATGCAGGATAACAGTAGATGTAGCTGTACTTTCTGAATAAAATATATGTAGCTTTCCAAACCTACTTATTTTTATTTGTTTTAAGATTTATTATGCATATGAAAGACCCACAACATGAGGACTCCCCCACATTCTGACTCAGGAGAGGCGACCCCCCAAATCACTCATGAGAAACGGCCTTGATGCAAATTGCAAGAGGACTTTTATTTCAAGAGCACTCTCCTGCCCACAGTCATACACCACCCAGGGGTAGAAGACCATGGTGCCCCAAATAGCTGGGAGAGGGGGTATTTAAAGGAAAAAAACACAACTCAAGGGGGTGGGAAGGGCGTTGTTGGAAAATACCAAAAATATCAGTAAGAGTCAGAGGAAGTGGAAAGATAATCCCTGGTAATTGTGCAGGTTATTTCTCAAGACAGTTTCTATGAGCCTCTAACAATAGCACATTTGCATAGCGGGTTCCAGCAATGGTCAGGATGGGTCAGGGTGACTTTCTTTGAATGAACACTCCCTGAACCCAGGAAGCAAGTGGGTGGAGGAAGGTTGCTATCTTTTTTATGATTAGCATACCTTGGGACATTGAGTCACAAAGGTTACATTCTCAAGCCTGGGCTTAAAGGCCTAGAATTTTTTTTGTTTTTTATGTTTCACTGTTTTATATACAGCATTCTGCCTGCATGCATGCTTGCAAGCCAGAAGAGGGTGCCAGATCACACCACAGATGATTGTGAGAAACCATGTGTTTGCTGGGAGTTGAACTCTGGAACAGCTGCCAGGACTCTTGATGCAGAGCCATCTCTCCAGCACCACTACTTCTGTTCTAATCTGCCTTGTGTCTTCAATTTATTTTCTCATGAATGTTCTTTTGGCATGATAAAGTTTGATCTTACACTGTGCACTCAGAAGGGACACATATCTGCAATGACATGTTCATTTTGGGTGTCAGTTACTGAAAACTGTGTATGGTAATCGAAGCTTTGTTTCTGTTTGTATTTAGTCAGGAACTGTGTATGTAAACTAGGATGTTCTACTCCCTGATATCTACCTGTTTCTGCTTTCCTATTTCAGCTCTTGTACTAACAGTTGACCACCATCCTGACAGGTATTTTCTTCTTCATGTCCTACAACCACAAACAATTGCCTACCTGGGCATTTTATAAAATATGCTATTAGCTTAGATGATATATAACATCTGACATGACTTATACATTAAGAACTTTTAGCTGGATATTTTGAGGCTTTATTCCATTGGACTAGAGAGCAGGCACTGGCTCGAATTGTCTAATAGTGTTCAGTGCCTAGCATTTTCATGAGTCTGAAAGTCCTTTGGATTTAAAACTGAGGCTGTGTTCATTTTGAGAGATGAGTGCTTATGATGAGGGTGATTCAGGTCTCCTCCAGCTCTTGGACTTGAAGCAAGATGTACTAACTTCTTATTTCCACAAGGTGGCACCCCATACTTGGTTTCTATATCCTCATTTCTTCATAACTAGCTTTGGTCAGAAGTCGCAACACCACTCTTCTGTTTCCCTATTTGTTGTGCATGACTACGGAGCCCTCCTAAGTGGAGATCACACTTATAGACAGCATACTGCTGTGTTCAGAATTGAGAAATGTGATATTTTAAGTTCTGTCACAAGTAGGAAATAAAAGTTGACATTGGGCCATAGTCTATCACACACTACAATTGGAGGCTTTTGTTGATACTTATTAATATAAAAGTATAAGAATAAAAAAGGTGCCGTGCGTTGGTGGCACACACCTTTAATCCCAGCACTTGGGAGGCAGAGGCAGGAGGATTTCTGAGTTTGAAGCCAGCCTGGTCTACAAAGTGAGTTCCAGGACAGCTAGGGCTATACAGAGAAATCCTGTCTCAAAAAATCAAATAGATAGATAGATAGATAGATAGATAGATAGATAGATAGATAGATAGATAGATAGATAGATAGATAGATAGATAGAGGCACGGATAACCCATTTTATCTGCAGATATTATAATATTTATGAAAACTTCAAGGATATCAATGAAAAATTTACATATATGAAAATTACAGAGAGAGAGACTTGTGCAATATCAGCAAGGCACTCAGCAGGTAAAACAACTTGCTGGACCAGTATGATAGTGTGATTACCTGAGTTCAATCCCTGGGACTCATGGTAGAAACTAAGAACTGAAAATTGTGGCACATATGTGCACACACACACACGCATATACACTGACAAAGAAAACTTTGAAAATTAATAAGCATTTACAGTTAGAGGCACAAGCAATAGGAGTTGAGATGAGGTACCCCAAACATTCACTTGCCTTGAAAAACCCCAGATCACAGATTGACCTAAGCTAATGTATCCTATTAAAGAGTGGCACACTTAAGAAAAAAAAAATAATGTGCATGTATGCATGCCATAAACCACAACAAATATAAGGTTAAAAATATTAAATTGCTTAGTTGAAAGACAGAGAGAGAGAGAGAGAGAGAGAGAGAGAGAGAGAGAGAGGGAGAAAAGTAACTAAAAAAAAATGAAGGGAAATAAAAACCATCCAAATTAAGGCATGGAATGAAAGAAAACAGACTGGGGGTCCCAAACTTGAAGGAGGAAGACACTTTAGATATTTTGCTCTAATGAAGTTGACTGCATTTGTGCCTGTGGGTCCTCAACAGGTACTTTTGCTCTGCTGGCTCAGCTTGGGCACTGTTGCTCATCTTCTTGTATCCTGTAGTGGAAATAAGGAAAAAGCAAGCAAGCGCTTTTGTACAAAATACTTTATCAGAGGTTTGTGCTCCTCGGGCTTCCTCAAAGAAGCTCTGAAGGAAGTTTTAGGGAGAATTTAATAATCCCATAGGTGGTAAAGGAAGAGAGGCAATTGGCTCAAATAAAAGCCATTTTATGTGATTTTAAATATCTTTCTTGAAGAAAGAGAAACTTGGTTCTTTGGACTCTGAAGCATCGTGAAATGAAAATAACAAATGAAGCTTAAAAATGATATGCTTTCGCATCTTCTGATCCTTCTGTGTCCATTATCTTTACTTTTTATTTTTTGTTTTCCTGTATGTTTCAGGGTTCCGCTGGTATGTTTTAAGGAGGAGATTGTTTGATAAAAACCAATAAGACTGCCAATAAGGGTTCTCTTTGCTTCTTGATTAGTTGTATTGTATCGTTTGTTTGTTTCTTTGTTTGTTTGTATTTTATTGATTTCAACACTTAATTTGAATATTTCTTATTCTCTACTCTGTGTGTAACTTCTTTTGGTTCAAGTCTTCAGGTGTATTGTTATTAGTATAAAATCTTGCAAATAAATTATGTAGGCTTTTACTGCTATAAACTTGGCTCTTGGAACTGCTTTCATTGTGTCCCATAAGTTTAGACATATGTATTCATTTTCATTGGATCCTAGAAAGTCATTGACTTCTTTCTAAATTTCTGTCTTGACTAATTTTTTCATTCAGTAGAAAGTTGTTCAATTTCTGTGAGTTTGGAAGTTTTGTGTTGGTATCCTGCTTTATTCTAAAGTGGTCTGATGGGATTCAGGGAATTATTTCATTTTTCTTGTATGTGGTAAGACTTGGTTTGTTTGCAATGTGATCAATTTTAGACAAAGTTTCATGTGGTGCAGAGAAGGAAGTATAATCTTTTGTGGTTGGGTGAAATGTTCTGTAAATATTTGTTAGGTATGTTTGGCTTATGACCTCATTTAACTACAGAATTTCTCTGTAGTGAGAATATTGTAATTTGGATTTCTTTTTTTTAAAAAACACAGAAATATTATAAAAGTGTGTTTTCATTTTAATTCCGGGTGTCCAGGGATATGGAGCTGCTTCAGATTGTCCACAGCAGTTGAATATGGTTTGACTCTTACTATAAGCAGGGATGTGATTTTGCCAACTGCAGGTAACTTCTTCAGTTGTGTGATATTTGGAAAACTGGCAACTTCTTAGAGGCCATTATTTTAAGATTCTTACTTCATGGTGGCTTCTTTTCTATTTACCTCATTTTTTCTACCTCTCTCATGGTCTCCTTCCATCCCCAGGCTGGGAACACCAGGAAATGCCTATTTCAATTTTGCCCAGATTTTGACTGTAGGCACTTTTATTTACAATCCAGAAATAACTTGGGGGCAAGGTCACATAATGTCATTTGGGTCTACATGCATGCTCTCTCATGTCTGGAACAACCAGGTCTTGGGGACCTCACTTAGTATTACAATTGAAGCAAGCAAAAGAAGGTCATTGTCCTGGTCCATTGGGTTGGGGTGGATGGCTCTGGTTATTTTATGAATTATAGATATGTTTAATTTTAAGTGATCATTTGTAAATGTTGTGACTTTGGACAGGGAGGAAACTAAAGTGCTCAGACTCAGTGATTTTTACCTTACCTTTCTTCTTCTCTATCCATCCTTCTTAACTGTAAGAAAAGGAAGTGTAAGAGAAAAGAGAGAATATAGTAATATCATAGAAATTAGAAGAATAGACAAAAAGGGATAGGTTATAAAATTTACTCTTAAACAAACATCGTATAACCATAACCATACATTGATAATTATCTTTATAATTGATGCAAAACTAAAGTTATAATTTTTACATTGGTACAGAATTTGTATATTGGTATAAAATTAAGGTTTTCATTGGTATAAATCTGTATATCGATACAAAATTTGAAATTAATATTGTTACTTTTAATTAGGCATTGTGCTTATGCAACTAATTTAAGAATACAAGGCTTTGACCAAGTCCTTCTAATAGCTGTTATTATAAACTGTTTAGGATGATTAGTAACACAAGTTAAGGGTCAGATAACAAACTCATGGTTATTTTAGATTCTCATTCAATTATAAGAAAGTGTTTTCAATTTATTCAAATAGAAATTGCTAAGAGTGATTAAGGTTTAACAGTTCAGATATACTTTGCATAGATAGGTAGTATTCAAAAACATTAGATATCTGTCAAATGTGACATTGGATAGTATTTCATTAGTAAGGATCATTTGACCAAGAGACATGTCTGTTCTTTACAGCTCCCATTTCATGGTTCAAAGAAGATATTAAGCATCTTTACCTCCAGGAGAGGCTGCTTATCCTGGCAAGGTAGCCACTGGGCATAAATTGCCTATATTGTCTGCAGACAAAATACTGTCCAAAACAGACAAATAGATGTTGGATAATCAACTGGTAAGCTCTACCAAGACAAGGCAAACTAGTCCTAATTCCTGCTTCATTTCAAGTTCTGACAAATGGTTATGAAATGTAAATTTAATTAATTAATTAAGTTTGAAAAATTTAAAAAGAACTTAGTTGATTCTCATAATATGCAGACTCTATGGCAGATGCCAACAAGAACCTGCTGACAGGAGCCTGATATAGCTATCTCCAGAGGGCCTCTGCCAGTGCCTGGCAAATACAGAAGTGGATGCTCACAGTAATCCATTGGATGGAGCACAAGGTCCCCAATGAAGGAGCTAGAGAAAGTACCCAAGGAGCTGAAGAGGTCTTAGCCCCATAAAAGGAATATCAATATGAACTAACCAGTATCCCCCAGACCTCCCTGGAACTAAACCACCAATCAAAGAAAACACATGGTGGAACTTGTGGTTCTAGCTGTGTATATAGCAGAGGATGGCCTAGTTCGTCATCAATGGGAGGAGAGGCCCTAGGTCCTGTGAAGGTTCTATGTCCCAGTATAGGGGAATGCCAGGACTGGGAATGGGTATGGGTGGGTTGGGAAACAGGGTCAGAGGGGAGGGGATAGGGGATTTTCAGAGGGGAAACTAGGAAAGGGGATAACATTTGAAATGTAAATAAAATATCTAATTACAAAAAAGGAAAAAAAAAACTCAGTAGGTTCTCATAATATGTAATACAAGGTGCTAGGACAGAGGGTGGGGAAGAAGGGACATTTAAAGAAAAATCATGGAAAAAGAGTGTGATTGTTTGAAGATCTGGTGGGACAAGATTTCCAGGTAGAGGTTAAAGACATGAAAGGCCCTAAGTCTACAAAGATGGTGTCTTAGTTAGGGTTTATTGCTGTGAAAAGACACCATGACCGAGGCAATTCTTGTAAGGGACAATATTTAATTACCGCTGGGTTAAATTCTCTCACACTCAGGACACAAGTGCTAACTGAGGGGTATAGCTGGTTAAAGGGATTGAGTCCAACAGGTGAGAAAGGTTGGAGGCAAGGCTTAATGATACTCCACTATTTCTGTATCAGGTATTCCTAGGTATCCAGCAGGTGTTGGGGGAAATGTGTCTTTGAAATTATATAGCCCAAACTAATTTAGTCCTCAATGCCTCTTAACAATATCTAATTTGGGAGGGACACACTCTTAAAAATTTTTAGTGAATTGTGATCAGAATAGAAGCACTTTCAAATGATTCCCATATCCTTAGGAATTGACTGTCCTGGTATGAAAGGTCAGAACATCCTATAGGACACTTGTAAGGTTTCATTATTTCCAGAGCCAGGCCTTCTATACTCCAGAGTCACTGCAGTTAGCAAAGTGGTACCCTTATGACTGGTGAGTGTGTGGGCAGGCTGTATGAAGTGCATCTCTTAACCTGAAATGTAAGAAAGAGAGGAGGGAGCTGAGCCTATTTGGTTACAGCCTGATCTCCTTCCTTGTGCTTCAGACATTGGCCTAGGGAAAGCAAGCATCTAACAGAATGAAGGGAAGTGGAGGGAAGCAATCCAAGAACAAAGGAGAGTCAGGAGGAAGCAATGGGGTCAGCAGGCTGCCCTAAAATAACATTCACCTATCAGAGAGGCACTCACAATCAACAGATCCAGACAGCTATTGAAGAGGTCAGCTCGGGAACTCTAGGAAATTCTATTGGACCCCTCCCCTCCTGGAAGCAAAAGGTCATAAAGAACATAGGCACCCCTCCACTATGGAAGGGAGGGGCTAATTACATTCCTCAGACCACAGGGAGGAGGGATTGACCACGATCCACCTACAGGTAGAGGTAGACTGTTGGGCACCTACGTCATTCCCTATAGACTGTTCTGCCAATTACATTGTACCTAATGGCTACTGCCTAGAGAACTGTATATAGGCTAAACAGGCAGGCTGCCCAGGGTCGTTCTCTTTCTCTCCATGCCAGGGTGATCCCAATATGTTGGAACAATAAATTCCTTTTGCTTTTTGCATTGATATTCAGCTCTGCATTGTTCACTCAGGGAGTGCCGGTAAGCTAAGGCTCACCAGAGTCTTATACTACATGTCTCTCTCAGTGACCTGGAGGCTTGTAAGAATGTCCAGAAATGTCTACTAGAAGCCTCTAAACCATACAAGCAGCTCCTAGTTAGATCTAATTGCAAGTTTCATAAAATATCTGCTCTTGATGTTGCACGGCAGGCAGATTCTATTTCTTAGGGAAGTTTGCACAGGTGACATTTGACATCCAGTTCCTAGAAATTTTTCCATTGAGGACTGCTATGCACACTCCAGTGAAGTCTGCTTGGCAGCCCAAGAGACCTAGAAGCACTCAGGAGGCAATGAGTTTCAAGGAAACTCAACCTCCTGGAACAGTGGCATTCTCATAAACTGTATACTCATACCCTATCCCTGCGTTAGTCTGCTGTATGGATCCACGTGCTCTCTTTTAGTATTATTTAATTATAAGTGCTTTTAAAGATTGAATTCTGACATAGCTAAGCCTTCATCAGTGTTTCAATGTCCTAGAAAATCCTTGAAGCCCAGGAGCTTGGAATTCAGTAAGAATGTTACCTATTCAGTAACATTCAAATTTACTTCTAGTAGGGATGGTGAAACTAATTAGGCATTACAAAGAACAGAGCTAGAATAACTCAGGGCAGGTCTGCAGAGTGATTACTTCGGACAGTAGCCAGTCTTAACCAAAGAAGGGAATACACAACGGCCTAGCTAAAAGGTGGGTTTTACCATGTAAGAGTTAGGGAATCCCACTGAGACAGGAATCTTCACTACAGCCAGGTATAGCAGGCTACATTGCATATTAGGAGCAAGTTGGGGAATTCTTCTGACAAATGGAGATTCTTCACAGATACTTTAAAGAACAGCCAAGTTACACTTATGCAAGTATTTACCAAGGCCTAGGAAATAGGGGATTTGTGGTGTTACATTATTCATGAGAAGGTCTGCTAGAGCAGAAACCCCTGGTGCTAGCTTTCACAAGGCTCAACTGAGTAGCAAAAATTGTGACTAGTGTGTGAAATCCTTACCTTTCATTAGCTGACCCTAGGCAGGGCTGTTTTATTCTTACTGTAAATATTACCTGGTTCCTGTAAGTCCTTTTGAAGTCATTCCTTTGTGTGTCAGATAACTTCAATGTACTTTGCCTGCCTTGACATCCTACCCCTTTGTTTTCTGTATTATATAAGACTGGTGTACACTTTGTGAAAATACATTCAGATTCTACACAATCTCTTGTGTCACTTCTGTTTGTCATTTGCAGACTCCTTGTCCACCTGCAACTAGAGACCCGTTCTATGCAGACAGGGACCAAAAAGGGTGTGCAGCAGAGGATAAATAACTAACTGCCTCTAGATAGAGAGGAGACAGAGGTGACACCTAGGAAAATGGAGACTTATAAAGGTAAAATGGGAAACACTGTGTTACAATGAGGTGTTTAATTTTAATTGGGCATGTTAATTAGGTGAGCTAGACTTCAATACTTTGACATCTTGACCTTGGCATATAGCCACAGGAGGAAGAAGTGGACAAGTAAGAAAATAGACCTTATGGGCTAACTTTAGGCATGTAATCTAATGGGGTTTTGGCATGCCAGAAGGAGTGGGAAAGAAGGGAAAGGCCTGCCAGAGCCGTGCTCATCATGCTGGACCTGGCCAGATTCTCATTAGTGCTGATGAATTTTGTTCTGCCTAATATGAAGGCATTGGGATGGAGTTGCTGTTTAAGCTTCCTACAACAGCAGCTTCAGTGTCCCTCATATTTTATTACAAGCAACTGTTTTATTCAAGTCTTCCACATTGTCTGAATTTCAGATTATCTTCCTAAAAATGTTTCTATAAACTCAGTTTCACGGTATTTAGAACACTTTACATTATCTGGTATAATCTGAGAAATGGTTTCTGTAAATGAAAAGCTGCTATCTTACCAGCCTCCCTTGTATAATCACTAACATGGAGAATATTTCTTTTATTAGTCCTTAGACATTTTTCTAAGAAAGTCATATGGAAATCAAAAGTTTATTTTTCTTTCCTATGGCATACTTTTAGCACTCTACCACTATGTAACGCTCTGGGTTTGTCTATAAATGCAACACAGTGTATTAATTCTTTAAATCTACATTATATATGCTGACTAGTACAGATTAAAATTACTTTAACAACCACAAAACAGATTTCATGTAGTGAGTACCCTGCTGAAGGGAACCATCTGACTATCTTAGCAGAGGGCAAAGGCCTTCAAGGGTACCCGCAAACCTTCTGGCCACTTTCCCCAATTTTAGCAGACACATTAGAAACACATGTTCCTCCTATATTTAAGAATTGTCCCTGTATTCCTTGAATTCTCTAGCATTGGGCCATTTTACCTTGAAAAGGTCCAAATATTATTCCTGTTGTGGGTTTGTCTAATGCTGCTTGCCTTCTAATGATAAATATTGGCTTCTCATGATGTGGCTGCCCCTGACCATTAGATCCTCACATACACCAGGAGATGCTGTATGAACATTGTTCCCCAATTTAATTGGTCAATAAAAGCCTAGAGCCTGTGGAGAGAGAAAGTTGGGACTTGGGGACTAAATGAGGGGGTTGTAGGTGGAGGGTGATGAGGGAGAAAGAAGACAGAGATGGAGGAGACTGCCATGAGAGGGGATGTGTAACTTTAATTCTTTTCAAACCTTATTTTTAATGATGGTTCTTAAATGCTTTAACCTCCCGTATAGTCTACCATCCACCAAAGGTAGTGGGAAAGAAAGGATACAGGGGTGTGGAGGAAGTGAACCTGTTTAGAAAGGTTCTTTGGACTAAGTCCCATCTGTGTTGTCTGGAAATCAGCAGTTCAGTTCACAGGTTAGCAGGCAGCAGCAGCTTGATCCACTAGCAAACACTTCATAGATACATCAGCACTCCAGTTCTGTAGAGTTGGGTTAGCAACTTCAGTGACAGGACCTAGCAGAGACAGTCAGTCTTTATAGCCTTGGTTTGAGTCAGCAGAGGGACCTGGAAGAAGACCAGGAAAAGTTCTATGGTGTTCCTTTCTAAGGGAAGTGAAAATTGATCATCAAATAAATGAGACCCACAAGCATTGCACAGCTAGCTGTACCAGCAAGCCAAGCTCTCTCTTCCCTTCACTCTGTAGAGTTCTATTTATACTCTCCAAACATCACATATTCTCCACGTGCCTTGCCTCAGAATGTGTCTTGCATGTGCATCCAATCAGCCTGAGTCTGTGGAAGTGACAAGAAATTGCAGCAGACCACCACAACTTTTTTTGGTGTATTTCTCTCTATGCAGTCTCAAGAAATGCAGCTCAACTTCACAATGTAAGGCAGACCAATACATGTGTGCCGTTAGCAAAGAATCATTCATAAACAGACTTTA
This sequence comes from Mus caroli, assembly GCF_978045245.1. Taxonomy (NCBI): domain Eukaryota; kingdom Metazoa; phylum Chordata; class Mammalia; order Rodentia; family Muridae; genus Mus; species Mus caroli. The sequence continues at coordinate 109,224,845 of NW_028227256.1, read as the reverse complement.
CCTGCATTTAGACAGGAAATGAGTTAATTTGGCTCCCCGAAATTATAACTTTGTGTTTTTGTCTTCCTAATACTTGGACTGTCCATAGGAAACTATAGACCTTACCTATAGAACTCTTTCTGGTTTGTTCCTGGCAAGGTTGTTTGTTTGTTTGTTTGTTTTAGGTTTTTTAAACAAAAAGCCTCTATTTTACTAGAAAAAAATTGAGTCAGATTGGTGAATCTCTGAATAGTCCCAGTCCCACAACAAGAGAAGCTAATACTCTAGGCTATAGCATAAGATGTTTGAAGAGAGGTTTGTCTATGGGACCTTTGGAGGTTATAATTATTGTACTAACTTAATTCTGAGCCTGTAAAATATGCATTTTACAAAGAACTTTGAAGTTATGATTATTTGCCTTACATGCTAATGGTTGATAAAATCTTAAGTAAATTCAGTAAATAGTTGTATGACAGAACTTCTAGTAAGATAGAACACAGTCAGTCTACTCACCCTAGATAGGGAGTCCAAAACAAATCAGAGTATGTACACCACACAAGTATAATTAACAAGATAGTGAGTTTTATTGGAGTTACTTACAGGATACAGGGGAGAACTTACTAACAGGAGCACAAATAATTAAAAAAATAAACAAAACAAAACCTGTTGCATCATCAAAGCCCACCCCAAGACTGGCAACCTGAACCCCACTGCACTTCCTTCAGGCAACTGAACATGTTGAACAGAAAGCCCTTCACAAAGGACTCTGTCTATCTACACATATTCCACATAGCTGGGATGGGTTTTGAGTCTTTGCAGCTTGGCTTGTTTGAGAGTGATTCATACAAGCTGCCAGCCTTGTTTATTCTTTGGAAAAAAAGAGCCTAGAAAATCTGGTTACTTCTGGGGACTCTTGATGCTATTTTGAGTTGTTTCTCTTCCTGCTGAAAGAGAGTTTCTGTGGAGTGGAAGGCTTCAATTTCAGAGGAAAGTGTTACAGAATAACAGTGCAAAGCTAGAATGAGGACTTTCTGAAGTATCTTGAGTTATTGTGCTTTAGAAAGGATGGACACAACATAACTCACTCAGAAAGAATAAGTACAAAGAACACAGGTCCATGGTGATTCCAAGAGAAGGATCCTATTGTATAACCATGCAATGCCACAGAGAGATGGAGTGAAATCAGTTCTGAGGGTGATGATTCCACAGTTATCACTGTGTATTTTCACTTAAGATATGTTCTCTAGATTTATTAGTCCTTTTGCAATGGGTAAATGAAATATGAAGTATGTCTATTAGACCCTATCATCAGTGGAACATGATTAAAAAAAAACTAATGATTTTTTAAGCATATACACAGATGCTTTTAACAACTATTACTTGCAATATTTTCAAACTGGAGGCTTCCACAAGTCCTTCAATTGTGAGATATTTAAAATTAAATATATAAGAATATGTTACATAGATATGAGCATACCTACAAATAATCAGTGCAGAAAAATGAATCATTAAATGAAGCTTCAATTATGACTATTGGAAAATAAAATCCAAAAGTTCAAATACAGCTTATTCTCCTCAATATACAGTGTTCACAGAAACAAACCCACAACAGAAATGGATACTGGGTTGATAATGGCTGTATCTGACTCTTGATTAGGGCATCTGAACTAGTGGGCTTTTTTTTTTCAGATTTGTTTATTTATTTACTTGTCTGTTTGTTTGTTTATTATGTCTATGGGTACACTGTAGCTGTACAGATGGTTGTGAGCCACCATGTGGTTACTGGGTTTTGAACTCAGGACCTCGGCTTGCTCCTGCCCAAAGATTTATTTAATATTATATGTAAGTACACTGTAGCTGTCTTCAGACACACCAGAAGAGGGCATCAGATCTCATTATGGATGGTTGTGAGCAACCACGTGGTTCCTGAGATTAGAACTCAGGACCTTTGGAAGATCAGTCAGTGTTCTTAACCCCTGAGACATCTCTCTAACCCATGTGAACTAGTTTTAAGAAAATAATCTACCACTGATTAAGTACTTATTTTGAGATACATGTAAGTGAATCATGATGCCAATAGCAACTTTTCAACTATATAGATTTCTGATAAATTATGCCTCCCCCTCAAGCAAGGGTGTGTGTGTGCATGTGTGTGTGTGTGTGTGTGTGTGTGTGTGTGTGTGTGTGTGTGATCAAACCACAGGTTTTTATATGCTTTAAATCTGCCTAAAAATAAACTTAGTAAATAACAGAGCTGTGATTGAATAATATCTAATGTAAAGATTTAGAGATCTCCGTAGTTTCAAGTACTCTTACAATTTACTTGGGATTTAAAGAATTTCTACCAAATTAGGCCATAAATGAAGGTATTGTAAAATTTTGGAAAATCTTATTTTCCTAATATCTCAACCTCAACATACCTGCTATAGAAGCAGTAAACACCCTGCCCAGACAGCTTTGTTACACCAAAGTGAAAAGGTTAGTCTCTGCCACAAGTATTCCTTTATGTTCTCTGATGTGTTCTAGTGATGTTCAGTGCAGTCCCCACATGCCTTTTACTTGTAGACTCTCTGCTGACACTAGTAAAGATACTTGCTAAAAGTTTTTACTTCTAGCTCCCTACCTGTTCTGCCCATCCATCTGTGCAGTTCTGAAGACATGATAGCCTTTACTCCTGAATGCTTTGCCATACCAATCTCATGTCCCCTATAGTTATCTTAGTAATGTCTGATGAAGCAGGAGTCCTGAGTTATGCATAGCTTTTGTCATGTTTCTTCATTCTCCTTTGCATATCTTGATGTTTACAGTTTCAAACATCATGGAGCAAATAAAATGTAGTTGGTTTGGATGTGCCTAATTCTTCCTCATGGTTAGATTAAAACTATTAATTTATATAGAAATATTAGGTCTCAAGTCAGAAAGTACATGATAATGAATTTTTCTGTTGTTGGTGACATTAACCTTGTCTTTTTTAAAGTGGTCTCTCGCAGGTTTCTTCTAGCAAAGCAACAACTTTTCTTTTTGTGATTAGTAAGTGTCTTGTGGAGAACTGCCTATGACTACAGACAAGTTCCAGTAAACCTCAGATTTGGTATCATTTCAGTTTTAGCAGATGCTGACTATTTACACCTGATAAATTTCTGCTATAGTTAGAGTCAAAGAATTACTTCATAATGGTATATTTTAATATATTAATTGTCTTGCCTTTTACTTTAATTTAAAATCTTTATATTTCTTTTCCTTTCTTTTAGCAAGTTCTTATCCTATAGCCAAGCTAACCTAGAAATGTATATAGTCTAGATGAAACACTAGTGAGCAAAAGAATGTAAAACACAACAACTATACAATATCAAAATGTGACTTACCTAGTGATGTTGATCAGAGTTCAATAGCTAAATTATTACTATAAAATTGTTTGGTGTCTGTGAGTGTGTGTGTGTGTGTGTGTATGCTTAGAAGTCAGAAAATAATATGAGATCCCTCAGACTTGGAGTTACAAGCAAGGTTCAAGATACCCAGCTTTTTTACCTGTGTGCTAGAATCAGAATTTTCATCATCTTGGAAGAATACTAAGCTCTTTTAGCCACTGAATTATCTTTCTAGTCCAATAAAAGTATTACCACAGCAAAAGATGGAAGCAGCATAACTACAAAAGAAAGAGGATAGGGAAATGGCATTTATGAGATGAAATTCTGGATTAAATTTATTTCAGTAAATAGCTAAGGAAATGTAAGTGTATAGTTCATGAAGTACGTTTATCTGTTATGTATGTAATATTGAGTACAAAGCAGTTACAGGACAGCATCCAGTCTATTCATATTATATTTTTAAGGTTGAAAGTATATTCTCAATTTTTAAAAATTAAACTATAATTACATTGTTTCCCCATTATCCTTCACTCCTTTCAACTTCTACTATACCCACCACAAAGGGCCTAGTCTTCTTTAAATGTTATTATCACACACACACACACACACACACACACACACACACACACACACACACACACATACACACCAGGTTGTTGATTTGTATTTTATAAGTAGCATTGCTATAAAACTTTAAATTTGGGCAGGGGTTGGGGAGGTTGTCATTGTTGTTTGTTGGTTGGTTGGTGGGTGCACACCTTTAATTATAACATTCAGGAGGAAGAGACAGGTAGATCTCATGTCAGTCAATTTCACATACTGAAGTGTAAACTACTCAGGTTTCATAGTGAGACCCTGTCTAAACACACACACACACACACACACACACACACACACACCCCAGCTACTTAATTTAACCTAGTTTAATTTTTTGTAGTATGTGGGATGGGGAGAAGTACACATATGGAGTTAAGATGACAAGTCTTGGGGAGTCTGTTGCATCCTGCTACCTTGTGGGATTCCAGGGCCAAACACAGATTCTCTGGCCTGCTTTGAAAAGCCTTTCCCTGCTATGCCTTGCTAGTCCTAAAACACCTTCTTTCTTGAAGAATTTCTTTTGTTTTCCATTTTTATTTAACTTCCAAATAATGTTTTTCTGTGTAGAGAGAATCTCTTATAAGCAACACCTCACAATAAAAGAGATTATGGCTAATGAGCTGAGGTAGGAAATAGGAGGTGGGACACAGGTGGGAGAAGAGAGAGTTCTGGGACATAATGAGAGAATAAAGAGAGATTGGAGAGACATGCTGGGAGAGATGATGAAGGAAGTCTCTAAGGAAGAAGCAGTCAATGACTAAAGGAGAGGTAACTAACCAGCAGGTAGCTGAAATCAGGAAAGAATAAAGAGGATTTGCACTAGGCTTGGACACATGAAGCTGAGGACAGGTAACTAATCATGTGGTAGACAGAATGGGTGAAATACGTTATGACCTAGTAAGGAAATGAGACACAGCTTATGGCCTGGACATTTATTAGTAAATAATTAGTGTCAGCGTCATCATTGCAGGAGAATGGGCTCAGAGGAAAAACTAATTTTTCTTTTATGTTTCTGTCTTATTGTTAAACTTCAAAACTGATGGAGTAGCTGACAAGATGATTCAGCTTGTAAATTAGGCACTTGCCACCAAGTCTAATGACCTGAGTTTAACCCTGGGAGGGATTTAAGGAATCTAAATCTTTCTAAACCCCAAAAGAAAATAGACTGCATTGGTTTTGAGGTATGCAGTGTCAGAATTGATCATTTTTCATACCCTTATGACTCTGGGTCCATCTCTATCACCCAAAACCATTAAGAAACCCCTCCTCTCCACCTGTGCCTTGCCAATACCTACTCTTGGATTAAATGCTCTCTTGAGGCCAGTGAATCCAAGGAGGGGATGGAGGTAGGGGCAAAGCTAACTCCAGAGAGGTCTCTATGCTAGAGCTAGAGTAGTTCTTGCAGCTTAACACCACCTTAGACCCTTCTCTGATCCTTCCCTGACTGGAATGATAATGACTGAGAAACCAAGAGGGCTCAGGATAGGCACTTGAGAACCATTATGGACTTCAGCTGTCTCAATTCCTAAAAGTTCACTTTGTGGCATCTTTGCCTTGGGTGCTGTCTTAGTCAGGGTTTCTATTCCTGCACAAACATCCTGACCAAGAAGCAAGTTGGGAAGGAAAGGGTTTATTTGGCTTACACTTCCATACTGCTGTTCATCACCAAGGAAGTCAGGACTGGAACTCAAGCAGGTTAGGAAGCAGGATCTTATGCAGAGACCATGGAGGGATGTTCTTTACTGGCTTGCTTCCCCTGGCTTGCTCAGCCTACTCTCTTATAGAACCAAGACTATCAGCCCAGAGATAGGCCTCTCTTGTCCCACCCACAAGAGGCCTTTCCCCCTTGATCACTAATTGAAAAAATGCCTTACAGTTGCATCTCATGTAGGCATTTCCTCAACTGAAGATACTTTCTCTGTGAAAACTCCAGCTGTGTCAAGTTGACACAAACTAACCAGTACAGGTGCTCATCACAGGGTCCAGGGACTTTGGCATCAGCTCCAAAGTGAAAAGGAGCTAAGAAGAACAACCAGGGGAGGTCTGGGAACTTTCCTACCTTCCACAGGAAGGGCAGAAAGGAGAGTCTGGTGCACATATTGAAGCCTGTAAGAACTGTTCCTACTCAGTTTTTGTGCTCTACTGATTTCCAACCTGGCAATGGGGTTGCCAATGTCAAAGTGAGTTAGCCAGTTAGGTCTTAAGGCCTCTCTCTCCTCAGATTTACCCTTGGTTCATGTCATCTCTGGAAGGTCCCAGCTCACTTGTAGCTACCCTGGACTCTTCTGCACATATTTGACACTATTGTTTTTCCTTGTGAAGATTATTTTTTCCCTTTTTTTTTGGGGGGGGGGGTGTCTGTGTTTATGTGTGAGGAACTGTTGACTGGCTGTGCAGATGAATGGAAAGCTGGTGCCCAGAGACAGCAGCCTGCTCCATCTTCTCTATCCTCACCTGAGGAAGCTTGCTGGGGATCCTGGCTTCTGAGAGAAGACATGTCATGCCCCCTCTCCAGTATATACTTGTTCCTGTTCTTTGACATAGTTTTAGTGAAGCCTTAAGTGCAGCTCAGTAATAGATTCTTACTTAGTTTTGTAGAATTCTGCAGAGTTAGGACTTGATTATTCTTGGCAAGAAGACTACTCCTGTGGGCTGGGAAAAGACAAGGCCTTTTCAAAAAGAATACAATGAAACATTCTTTTGGTAGTCTCTCAAGGCCTGCTTAAGAATTGCAAAAGCATCCTAGAAAAACTCCTGAGGGGGTTTAAATGTAAAATGGAACCAAACATCATAATGAAATTTCCCTTAATTTTACCAGAGTTTGGGGTCAAAGAACGAAATAAAACTTACAGAAAATACATTTGAGTGCTGAAAGCTCTCCAGCATCCTGGGAGGTACATAGGAGGGATGGACCACAATGGGGGGATGGCTTGGGGTTCAAGTACAGGTGTAAGGCCCATGCTTTCCCCATTGATCACCCCCCCATCCCTCACTCCACTGAACTCACTGTTCTCCTCCACAGACTTCCTAAGATTAGCCCTCCCACTTGTCCTGGAACCTTTCAGGATAGGTAGCATGCCCAAGCTCAGAGATTCAGGATGCCACCATCAGCCATGAGAGTCATGGGATTCCTGGTCTGCACGCTAACACTCTGTGTAGTGTTTGTGGCCAGAACAGCTTCCAAGCATCTTATCTCAGAGCAGAGGATAGTGAGTAGGGTGACTGACTCAAGGCACCTGGCAGTGGGTTTGAAGTGTGGAGTGATAGTGGTGGCCAACAGAACTTTGGGAACAGCAAATCCCATGGGTGAGGATGTGTATTAGGTTGACTAGCACCACTGATTTTCCCTTCTAATCCTGTAATGTGGCAATTTGTAAGTGTCTGGAGCATTAGACTCACTCCCCCAGTGGTTCACAGTGCCAGAAGTCCCCTGGGCTACTCAGCTGAGGCAGGCTAGAGGGCCATAAGCTGAGCTGAGTTCCTGTGATTTCTCATTGTTAACAGAAGTACTTCTTGGTTCTCTAAGCCTCCAGGCCAGTTCTTCCTCATTTAAGACCAAAATATATTCTAGATTTTTGGGGTGTGAAGGAATATCTCAGCCAAAGCCCATCTTCTGTCAGCCACTGTCTGCATGACAAGACAAGAACTTCAGGGCTCCTCTTTTTATGTAGGCATCCTGAGGGATGGGGTCTCCAGAGGTACAACAACTTCCAGGTAGATTGCTCTCTGGGAGGTGAAGGGCAATTGTCCCAAGATCCTGAGAGCAAGCTAAGCAGCCCTGTTGGCCATTAAAGTCTGATTAGACACTGAATTCTAACAAGGCCAGAGTCTAAGAATTGGACACCCAGAATTACATGTGTGTTTGCCTGATCTTCTTACCCTCCCCTACATCCCTCATACCTGGGCACAGGGATAGAGTCAAACCAAGCCATTTGAGCTGTCACCACCCCATCAAAATAGAGGTCCAAACAGCCACTCCTTGTATCCTGGTGGTCACACACTGCTCAGCCCCCAACCTCCACCTATACACATATTGATTGTAGTTCAGCATCTTGCGGAGGATTAAGTGGGGCAGTTACAATCAGTTGAGGCACATGGCAGCTTGGCCTTCCTAGTGCCCCCGAGGCCTTTCTTTCTCAGGAGCTGTAGACTACTAGAAAAAAGAAGTTATTTTTTGTTGTTGTTTTATTTTGTTTTGTTTTTTAATACATGAATGTGGGCCTGAAGTCTGAGTGTGCAGGACACTCAGCTAATGTGATAGTAAAAGACCCACAATGTGAGGATTCCCCCATGTTCTGACTCAGGAGAGGTGACACCCCAAAATCACCCACAAGAAACGGTCTTGCTGCAACTTGCAAGAGGATTTTTATTCAAGAGCGCTCTCGGGCCCATGGTCATACACCACATAGCTGAGTAAGGGAGTATTTAAAGGAAGAAATCACAACTCAAGGAAGTGGGGAGGGCGGTGTTGGAAAAATACCAAAGATACCAGTTAAGAGTTACAAGGAAGTGCAAAGTCACAAGAGTCACAAAGAATACCTGGTAATTGTTCTGGTTAACTCTCAGTTTCTAAGAGCCCCTAACAATAGCACATTTGCATAGCAGTTTCCGGTGATGGTCAGGGTGACTTTCTTTGAATGAACACTCTTTGAACCCAGGAAGCTGGTGGGTGGAGGAATGTCTCTATCTGATTAGCATACCTTGGAGCATTAAGTCACAGAGGTCACATTCCCAAGCCTGGGCCTAAAGGCCTAGAATTTTGTTTTTACGTTATATTTTCAATAGTGGTTTTCAGGAGGTCAATGCAGAATTTGAACACCTGCCTACATGGAGGAGGGTCATCACCAGGAGCCAAAATGCTAGAGAGAAGGGACCATATTAGTACTAGGTGGATGTATTTTCCTTGTGTCTGGTGTCAGTGATCTTAGGTTCAGGCAGAGGGCAACCATTGTCTGTGCTCCAAGAAGTGAAGCTGGATTGGTGTGCAGTGTGCTGACCTGGCTTAGGTTGCTACTGAGGAATAAATAGACCTATATATTAAAGGCATTAGTGGCTGTTGCTTTAGGACCTCAGGAGGGGAGGATGGAAGTACCATGTAAAAGGGCTGTAAAGGGGGCATCACAGATTGAGTGTGAATATATGAGGGAACATGGAATAGCAGTACCCATATAATTGCTTAGAACTATGGTAGCACAGTAGAGGAAGAAGGAGAGGGAGAGGGAGAGGAAGAGCAAGTGAACTTGGCTTCTGGGTGCAGTGCCACTTGGGAATATGCACTAGAGCATAATGACCTTCTGACTAACCAGGGCCAGGAACATCAAATACAGACTTTAATCATCAGTTGGGAGTTTCTACACCTTCTTTGATCATTCAGTTCCCAGATAAAAGACAAAACTTTTATATTCATAAGAAGGCTTAATCCATACTAGAGTTGGGCAGATATCTACCCTCTATGCTATTATTTCTACTTCCCTGCCAATAATCCCACAATATGACTTGTCATATTCATCTAGGCTGCTCTTACTCCAACTGGCCAGCCCTTATGGCCAAGTTTTCAAGAATCCTACCCCATGACATTTTCTCCTCTCTCTACCTTCTTCTCTTTCCCCTTGTGGTTCTGCCTCAGACCACAAGGAAAACAGTATTGTCTGTCTTGCCTGAAAACAGACTCATTTATGGGGCATTGTGAATGAATGTACTGTCCTATACTACCAGAGCTGTTTTCTAAACTTTCTTGAATTTGAGCCAACTGATTTTGGGCCATGGTAAGTTTAGTCCACAGTGTATGTTTTGCTGCCCTGTTGGCTGATAGAGTCCACATTTTCAGATGCCTCTATTGAAATATGAATTTCAGATTGAATTTACTGGGCTCCTAGAGTAGTGTTTTGTCACTTAGAGGGTCATTATGTAGCTCAGGACAATTGTTTTGTTAACGTCTTTCAGCATCTTTCTCATATGCAGGCCCCTTTGCATATGAGGGTTATGTATGGCTCTTAACAAAACCCTTTAGAGCTTGTGTATTTTCTCAGATGTTTCAAATTAAGTGTGAATTCTCAGAACTTGTGAAATTTAGCAGAAAGAAAAGGGTAAAGATTTTTTTTAAATCCCTTGCTTTTTTCTTTCTTCTTCTTCTTCTTCTTTTTTTTTTTTTTTTTTTTTTTTTTTTTTTTTTTTTTTTTTAATGTATAGGAGGCATCACATCTCTCCTAAAAGAGTTAGAAAGGGGTGCTAACCATATCCTCTAAGCCAAGTCATTTTCCTCTACCACCAGATACCTCACATACACTCACATATTTTCATGTTTGGGTTCATCTACCTCGAGAGTTCCTAATTAAGAAACACTTAAGGAATTATGAGCTGGCACTTTAATGGGCTATATTTGTTTGCTAATTTTAGCTAATGAATTACTACAAGTAGAAGAGTTTAAAATAGCACCTCTGTATCATCTCATGGTTTAATGGGTCAGAAGTACATACAAATGATTGGGTTATGATCTGAAATCCAGTGTCAGGATGGCAGAGCTGGGGGAGGATGCCACTTCTAAATTGTTTCTGGTTGTTGGAAGTGAGTGAACTGTTTCATGGGTAGAGGACTTGCTTCCTTGCTGGCTGTTGATCAGAGGTCACACTCAGCATGAAGAGCCTTCTTTCAAGCCCTTCTTTGTAACTCATCATCTTCAAAGTTAGGATGGGCACTGTAAGTCAGTCCCATGCTTCGAATTTCTCTGACTTCTCCCCATCTGTTTCCAGCAATAAAGAATGTTCTGTTTTTAAAGGAATGTAATGAGGATGAACCCAATTGCATGCCCTCCCATTTGATTATTTCAACATCAAGTCATTATTATTTTTAATCACATCTTCAAAACTTCCCTTGACAATAGCATAATATGATCATGGGTTGAAAAGATGATAAAAATCCAAGACCTAAGAAAATGTGACTCTCATCAGGTGGAAAAATTTGGGGCAGTGACTACCAGCTGTACATACACAAAACCAAAGCTAGAAGAGAGGCAACTCAAGGATCAGGACATCTCAACCTCAGTACTATTGGAATTTATGGACAGATGCTGGTCTAGGTTCCTGGGCATGTAACTTACGTAGTCACAGAAGGCCTTACACCCAAAGGATCCCAAACACTTGCTTGTGGACTCCATTTTCATTATTTTAAAATTCTTAGCAATCTTTAAACGTGTAAGTGAAATACAGGAAGACAAGAGGGTTATATCTGTGAGCAGAGCGCTTGTCTGATAGTCATGGCCATAGTCCTTGCTTCCCTGTTTGAAGGCTGGTGTTTCAGTGTCTTGTGAGCACAGAATTGTATTGGACCCATGGTACAGGAAAGTTCAGTGACAATCAGAATAAGCAGAAAAGCAATGTGTTACACTTCTAAGAAAGCTAGTAATTCTCAACCCTTTCAGGAACAGAAATGACACATGAACAGCTCTATCATCAAGGACTACCCCAGCACCAGGACAGCTTATGAATGCTAGGAACCCAAAGCACACTGCACAGCCTGCAGGCAGCTCCGTGGATTGAAGAGTGTCCTTTCCAAGTGACTCAGTTGGCCTAAACCTTTTCCAGGCAGCTTGGCTTGTTATTGCTTTTTCCAGGCAGTTAGTCTGGCCTCAGAGTCTACTTTGTAGCTTGACTGTTCTGAGAGCAAATCTAGGCCCTTCTTTATTACTTACTCAGGCAGGCAGGGGCCTAGTAAAGCTAGTTAGTTTCAGGAACTTCCTGAAGTTATCTTGAGTTGTTCACATCCCTGTTTAAAGGGCTTTCCAGGAGCATTTTATGTTTTAATCTCAAAAGAAACTGTTACATCAAAGTCCATGGTGAGGATGGAGTCATAGCAGCAGGACAGTATGATTGCTGGTTTCATTGCATCCACCTTAGGAAGCAAAAAGAAGGCAGTTTCTAGAACAGTTCAGTCTAGAACTCTAGATCATTGGAAGGTGCCAGTCACATTCAGGGTGTGTCATCCCCACACAGTTAATCCTCTGATGAGGGATGTTCATAGACCTGTCCAAAGGCATGTTTTCTGGGTGATTCTAAACTAGTATGGTTGTAAAAATAACTATTATTATTATTGGTAAGGTGCTTTGGTAACAGTTTCATTAGTTCCACTCCTATACTTCCCTGTTACAAGACTGAGTTAGACTCCAGGGACAAGAAAGACTTTATCTTGTTTATTTGAATTTCTAGTTAAGTATCTAGATGGTCAGTAAATGAGTCCAGGGAAAGAGTGAGGACAAAGGAAGATACCAGAGAAAAGAGAAGAAGAAAGCAGCTATAGACCTCTCTAATGTTGCAAGTGTAGTAAATGTCATTCTCTGTATTCCATTTTTATTTCTAGAAGTCTGTTAAGTAAGCACAACAAATAAATGCCAGTCCCTTGTAGAAATAATGCTTGTCAGTAAAGTGGTGTCTTCACTGTTTATATCAGTGGCCAGGCTTGCTCTGAACCCCAAGCTGCATTGCACCCTTTCTCTGGACCAATTTGTCATAGTCAAGGTTTCTATTCCTGCACAAACATCATGACCAAGAAGCAAACTGCGGAGGAAAGGGTTTTTTTCAGCTTACATTTCCAGATTTCTTTTTTTTGTTTTTTTTTTTGTTTTTGTTTTTTTTTTGTTTTGTTTTTTTTTTTGAGACAGGGTTTCTCTGTGTAGCCCTGGCTGTCCTGGAACTCGCTTTGTAGACCAGGCTGGCCTCGAACTCAGAAATCCGCCTGCCTCTGCCTCCCGAGTGCTGGGATTAAAGGCGTGCGCCACTCCAGATTTCTGATCATCACTAAATGAAGTCAGGACTAGGACTTAAGCAGGTCAGAAAACAAGAGCTGATGCAGAGGCCACAGAGAGATGTTCTTTACTGGTTTGCCTCCAGTGGCTTGCTCAGCTTGCTTTTTTATAGAACCCAAGACTACCAGCCCAGAGATCTTACTGTAGTTGCTGTAAACTGGACTTTCCAAAACACCACTACATACCTACTATGTTCCTAGCAGTGGTAGTTTGTGACTATATAGGAACTCATTAGTGACTGACCATTACCATTAGAGCACCCCCTCCCCGTGCCCTCTCCTGACAATCATAATGTAAATGGTTTTGGAGACAGAGGTTTGCCGAAGGGATCACAACTCACAGGTTGAGAACTACTGCTACAGCTAGATCCAGCATTCTATCTATCTGTCTGTCTCTAAAAATCTCTAACTGTTCTTATTGTTTGAGTGTGAAATATGCCCCTTAAACTTATGTGTAGTTCATATGAACATTTGACCTCTTCAGTCCAGATCCTGCCTGCTCCCATTTACTGATTTCATGACCCTAGACCAGTTAATGACTTCTGGTGCTTCATTTTATTCAGCTGTATATGATGACTATAGTATTACCTATTTCATAGCATTACAGTGAGTAATTGAGTTAATACATGTTAACGAACATACGTATGAGTTTCCTATGCTTTGTGTAGAAGCCAAAGGTCTATGTCAGATGTCTTCCAGTTGCTCTCTTTTAATCTTTAATTCAAAATTTCTCACTGAACCTGGAGTTGCCATTTTGGCTAGACAGGCTGACTCCTAGGATCTGTGTCTTGTGAGACAAAGTGTTGGCGTAAGAGAGAAATGTGCAGCACTGCACCAGATTTTATGTGGGAAAGGGTCTGAAATTTAGGTCCTCATGCTTGCAAAGTAGGCACTTCATTTATTGAGCATCTTCCTAACCCTTAAAAATAAACAAACAAACAACCCAAATTTTTAAAAATTTTGTTTGCTTCTTTCTTTCCTGTTTTCCTTCCTTCCTTCCTTCCTTCCTTCCTTCCTTCCTTCCTTCCTTCCTTCCTTCCTTCCTTCCTTCCTTCCTTTCTCCTCTTCTCCTTGTCCTCTTCCTCATACTCCTCCTGTTCTTCCTCCTCCTCATTCTCCTTCTCATTCTTTTTCTTTAGAGGCATCGTTTCTCGGTGTACTCCTGATTTTCCTGGAACAGTCAGTCTGTAGATTTGCCTGGCCTCAACCACGAGAGATCTATCTACTTTTGTCTCCGGAGTGCTGGGATTAAAGAATTGTTACCATTGCCTATCTTCTGACAACAATTTTTTTATTATTGTTATAAGATAAAGTAGAATTAGTTTTTGTATTTAGATTTTTGAACGGAATTTTGTTGGTCACCAAAATTATTTGAGTTTCTAGTTTTTCTGAATGTTTAGAACAAAATTAAAAAATAAACTGCTACGAATGATGACTTCTCTTTAGACTTAATGTGTATGTAAGATTTATTTTTTTTATTTTTCAATCTAAACAGGATGCTAAGTGAATATCCCCAGTAGTGTACACATCACAGTTGGAAGGAAATTTCCAGGCTATTACCAGGTTCAGTTTTCCATTTCTGTGAGTCAAGCATATGTTATCTTTAGTAATAGGAGCTTTGCCTGGTGGGGAGCTATGTGATTGACTGGCCAAGAGCTCACAAATAGTATTTCATTTTTAGCACTGTATTTGTATTTGTGAAAATATAATGCCTAGTTTGAGAATCAATACCTGTTAGTAGGTAACTCCATTTATACTTGTTTTAAATATATATGTATATATGTTTTACAAGTGTATGTGTGTGTGTGTGTGTGTGTGTGTGTGTGTAGGCAGCTTCAACAATAATTAGCTTCTAGATAGCTTTTCATTTTTTTTAAATGTTAGTTATATGTCCTCCATGCTGATTTCCCACTCCCCCATCATTTAACCTTTTTTTTTTTTTTTTTTAATGATTCTCCTTTCCTCCTTTATATCATTGTGTTCTATTTTCTCTGACTTAACCTTTTCCTCCATTGTTCCTTACTTACTTTCTGGATGCTAAGTCTATTCCAAGTGAAACACATTTATCTAGAGTTTTGAATAAATGACTTAATGTTGATTCCTAGAGCCAGAATCCCACTTAGTACCTTGAACAGTCAGCTGAATGTATTTAAGGAGCAAATCCAAGATCTTCTACAGCATACCAACTCTATTCACTTTTATTTGATCTGTGCAGTTTATTTAAGGAAATATTATAGTACAATGTTGAAAAATCATCAAACCATAGCAAGTAGTTTTACCTCCATTCTTCCTCAGATGCAAAGGAAAGAGAAGAAGATGCTCTTTCATAAATTGGATTTTTTTTTTGTGGTGGGGACATGACCACCTCTCTCTCTCTCTCTCTCTCTCTCTCTCTCTCTCTCTCTCTCCCTCCCTCCCTCCCTTACCCCCTCTCTCTTCCTTCCTTCCTTTCTTTCTTTCTTTCTTTCTTTCTTTCTTTCTTTCTTTCTTTCTTTCTTTCTTCCTTCCTTCCTTCCTTCCTTCCTTCCTTCCTTCCTTCCTTTCTTTCTTTCTTTCTTTCTTTCTTTCTTTCTTTCTTTCTTTCTTTCTTTCTTTCTTTCTTTCTTTCTTTCTCTTCACTGTGGCACTTTAGGACATGACCTGCTGGTGGTGCCGTTAGGAGCTCTGTCTGTAATTCCTGAAATTAAGCTGTGTATATCTTTTCAGTTGTGAGTCCAGAGAAACGTGCAGTTTTCTAGGGATGAGGATGGAATACCAAAGTTGAATTTATGAAGGAGAGCAAGAAAGAGGGAGAATGAGAGCGATTTTATTTCAATATCTCCTGTCTTTCTGGGGTAAAAATAACCTCAGGCTTCCAATGTCAGTTTTGAAAAGATTACTGATTTTTTAAGAATTGCAAATTCTTTTCAAATGTCTAAGGTGGAGGAATGAAAGTGTTGAACTTTGGGAGAGGAGTTGTTTGGCTTTGTGTTTGAGTATTCCAACAATAAAGACTATTGTAAGTTGTCTCCTGAGAGGCTCTGCCAGTGCCTGATAAATACAGAGATGGATGCTCTCAGCCAAATATTGGAGTGAGCACAAGGTCTCCAATGGAGGAGCTAGAGAAAGGACTCAAGAAGTTGAGGAGATTTGCAGCTCCATAGGAGAAACAATATGAACTAACCCTTACCCCCAGAGCTCCCAGGGAATAAACCACCAACCAAAGAGTGCACGTGGAGGGACCCGTGGCTCCAGCCGCATATGTAGCAGAGTATGGCCTTTTTGAACATCAATGAGAGGAGAGGCCCTTGGTCCTGAGAAGGCTTGATGTCCCAGTGTAGGGGAATGCCAGGACAAGGAAGCAGGAGTGGGTGAGTTGGTGAGCCGGGGGTTAGGGGGATAGGATAGGGGGTTTCGAAGGGGAAACCAGGATAGGGGATAACATTTGAAATGTAAATAAAGAAAATACCTAACTAAAAATAAATAAATAATTAATTAAAACTAGTGTAATAACAATTGAGTCTCAGATTGTATACCACAGAGGCCTCTTTTGCCAGCCAGCAATGTACCACCAAGGATATGCCACCCCTAACTCTGGAGGAGAGTGGGGCCTTGGTTGCCTTACTCTCTGTGCTAGGGCCCCTGTGCACTGAGCCTACTGAATGCCAGCAGCTCTCATTCAGCTTGTCTGGTCAGGAGTAGGATGGATGCAGGGCGTGCTAGAGGGGCGTGGCGGAGGCGACGAGTGGGGGCGGAGCAACTGTGGAAGAAGGAAGCTGGTACCGCTTTTGAGGGAGCGAGGGATGCAGCGTGGTGCTGCTCTGAGGTGTGCTGCTCAGAGGCCACCTGACTGCCTACCTTCCCTGGTATTCCCCCCGGCCGCGGCAAGAGCACTGAGTGGCGGCGACGCCGGCAAGGCTCAGGTATGGTGTCTAGAGGCAGTGCAGGTTTGCGACCCCCGGGCTGGCGGGTCGCGGAGTAGGACTGAGCCTGGAGGCTTCGGTCCGCCGCTCTTGCACCTCAGACTGCTGAATTATGGAACCCTTGACCTCCGGTTCCCCCTCCACTGCGGTGTGGCCACCTTGGCTCTTCCACCTGCACTCGGTCCTTTGCCTATCTGTGCAACCACAGCCTTGCCTCTGCCTCCCTCCTTCGCGGGATTAGCGCCCTCACTGGTATCCTTATTTTGTTTGCTGTTCCCCACTTAACATTCAGAATGATGGTTTGAAAAAGAACTTGGTGGGTAGGGGAGCAGGGTGGGGGGAGGGTATAGGGGACTTTTGGTATAGCATTTGAAATGTAAATGAAGAAAATATCTAATAAAAAATTGAAAAAAAAAGAAAGAAAGAAAAGAAACAGAACTTGGATTTAACTGTTTATGCTCAAAATCCTCCAAAAAGCTCTGGGTTACATACAAAATTGAATCTAAACTTCTTTCTACCATCAGGGCAGCTGTCAACTTAACCTTAGCCTTAGCCCATGACTCTCACTATTGGGCTTCAGGTTGCTACCCAGGCACATATACTGGTGACCTCTTCTGGCTGTTGGTAGTTGTTCTTGTCTTCTATTGCTGTTCTTTACTTGAGAGAACTTCTCCTGGTTCCTAAAATAGAAGCAAGTCTCCCTCTTTTTGTCATTTGACACTTTTGTTTGGTATTAAATTAACTATTTTTTTTTAAATTTGTATTTATTATAAGATTATCCCATTAGACTTTTTGGTTCTCTCTTCCTAACTACAGCATAGAGATCACTTTAGATTTAGTCACAATTTTATCCTTAGTAGTTAGAACTGTGCCTGGTACCTAATAGGTTCTTTGTAAAAGTAAATGCTGTAGTTGATTTGAACATTTGACATCTTCAGTCCAGATTTACTCCCATTTACTGACTGCATGACCCTGAACCAGTTAATGACTTCTGGTGCTTCATTTTATTCAGCTGTATATGATGACTATAGTATTACCTGCTTCATAGCATTACAGTGAGTAATTGAGTTAATACATGTTAACGAACATAGGTCTGAGTTTCCCATGCTTTGTGTAGAGGCCAGAGGTCTATGTCCAATGTCTTCTAGTTGCTCTCTACCTTAATTTTTAAGTCAAAATTTCTCACTGAACCTGGAGCTTGCCATTTTGGCTAGACTGGCTGACTCCTAGGATCTGTGTCTTGTGAGACAAAGTGTTGGAGTTAGAGAGAAATGTGCAGCACTGCACCAGATTTCATGTGGATACGGATCTGAACTTAGGTCCTCATGCTTGCAGAGCAGGTGCTTCATTTATTGAGCATCTTTCTAACCCTTAAAAAACAAACAGACATGCCAAAGTCACTGCCTTCTTCCTTTTCTTCTTCTTTTTCTTCTTCTTTTTCTTCTTCTTTTTCTTCTTCTTTTTCTTCTTCTTTTTCTTCTTCTTTTTCTTCTTCTTCTTCTTCTTCTTCTTCTTCTTCTTCTTCTTCTTCTTCTTCTTCTTCTTCTTCTTCTTCTTCTTCTTCTTCTTCTCCTCCTCCTCCTCCTCCTCCTCCCCCTCCCCCTCCCCCTTCCCCTTCTCCTTCTTTCTTCCTCCTCCTCCTCCTCCTCCTCCTCCTCCTCCTTCTCCTCCTTCTTTTTGCAGGTTTTTTCTGTGAAGCCCTGGCTTTTCAGGAGTAGCCTATAGATCACGCCATTTTTCAAAGTCAAGTGATCTGCCTACCTAACTCTGTCTCCAGAGTGCTGGGATTAAAGGTGTGTTACCATTGCCTGTCTTCTGACAACATTTTTTATGGTTGTCACAAGATAAAAGGAAATTCATTTTTATATTTGGTTTTTTGAGTGAAATTTTGTTGCCTACCAAAATTTATTTGACTTTCTAACTAGTTTCTTTGTGTGTTTAGAATAAAATAAAAATAAACTGCTGAGAATGAGAAAGCCACCAGAGTGGCTTTCCTAGGTTTTGCTTTGATGTTCTACTGGAAATATGATTGTGGTGATGATAGAACTTACTGGGCTTCTTGTTTGAATATAGGAAAACTGGAACATCTCAGGGAAGTCTGTTTTTTGAAGTGTTCAGGAAGGAGGGATGTCTTATTATCTTTGGTGTGATATTTTCTACCATTTTGTACAAGGAGATTTTCCTACATGTTGTATTTTGGTTCTCAACTTGTACCATAAAGCAACCTAGTAATATTCTACATACTTACTTTTGCTCTCTCTCTCTTTTAATGTGTTGTTTTTTTTTCCTTTATCATTTATGAAAACTAAACCATATCTTTTTAATAATAAAAACTTTGAGGTAATGCATCAAATTATTCTTATAAGCTTATGAAACTGCCTATGGCAATTATATTTTTATAATACTAGATACTTTTACTTAACATTTGTCCTTGGCAAAATGGCTTTTTGTAAATTCTTTATATCTGTCTTAACTTTAAGTCATAGGATTCTAAGCCTTGTGCCTGACACTAAAAAATGAACAGGAAATACTGCTTGTTTTTTTTTTAACATTTGTTCCAAAATTTTAATAATAATTGGTAAATTACTACGTATGGACTATGTTGCAGGACTATTTGCTAAGTGGTTTCCCATTTAATATTCAAAAGCAGCATATAAATTTGGCATACTCAGCAAGAAACCGATTTGTAGAGATAATAGCACTTGGTTGGGTTACATGGCACAAAAGGAACCAGGATTTTTACTTACTTTCCTTTGATTCGTGACCCAGGTCCTAACTCTTTACATTTTAAAAGGACAAAGTTTTGGATTTTTGCCATATGTTTGTAAATGTATGTTCCTCCAAATTACTGGCAGTTTTACATTATTTATGCCTAAAAAGATGTTGTCTGATTCCTGGAAGCTATAGCCATCGGTGTTTGCAGGATGCTAGGATTTGGGCTCCAGGCCTCATGAACAGCAAGTTCTTCTAACCTGGGAACCATCTGTCTAGTCATAAGAACTGTACTTTTATAAAGAGTTTAATATATATTTAAACATGGACATTAAGGGAGGAGAAACAAACATGCAAGCATGATAGGCATGAGAGAAGGAGAGGTAGATGTGTTTTTAATAGCTGAGTAGTAGTCCATTGTGTAAATGTACCACCTTTTCTGTACCCATTCCTCTGTTGAAGGACATCTGGGTTCTTTCCAGCTTCTGGCTATTATAATTAAGGCTGCTATGAACATAGTGGAGTATGTGTCCTTGTTATATGTCAGAGAATCTTTTGGGTATCTGCCTGATAGTGGTACAACTGGGTCCTCGGGTAATATATGTCCAATTTTCTGAGGAACCGCCAGACTGATTTCCAGAGTGTTTGTACCAGATTGCAATCCCACCAGCAATGGAGGAGTGTTCCTCTTTCTCCACATCCTTGCCAACATCTGCTGTCACCTGAGTTTTTGATCTTAGCCATTCTGACTGGTGTGAGGTACAATCTCAGGGTTGTTTTGATTTGCATTTCCCTGATGACTAAGCAAGTTGAGTATTTCTTTAGGTGCTTATTGGCCATTTGATGTTCCTCAGTTGAGAATTCTTTGTTTAGATTTGTATCCCATTTTTAATAGGGTTACTTGATTCTCTGGAGTCTAACATGAGTTCTTTGTACATATTGGATATTGACCCTCTATCGGATATAGCGTTGTTAAAGATCTTTTCCCAATTTGTTGGTGGCCTTTTTGTCTTATTGACAGTGTCCTTTGCCTTACAGAAGCTTTGCAATTTTATGAGGTCTCATTTGTCAATTCTTGATCTTACAGCAAAAGCCTTTGCTGTTCTGATCAGGAATTTTTCCCCTGTGCCCATATCTTCAAGGCTCTTCCCCACTTTCTCCTCTATAAGTTTCAGTGTCTCTGATTTTATGTGGAGTTGCTTGATCCACTTGGACTTGAACTTTGTACAAAGAGATAAGAATGGGTCAAATTGTATTCTTCTACATGCTGACTGGCAGTTGAACCAGCACCACTTGTAAAAAATGCTGTCTTTTAGCCAGGCGTGGTGGCACACACCTTTGATCCCAGCACTTGGGAGGCAGAGGCAGGCAGATTTCTGAGTTCAAGGCCAGCCTGGTCTAAAAAGTGAGTTCCAGGACAGCCAGGGCTACAGAGAAACCCTGTCTTGAAAAACAACAACAAAAAAAAAAACAAAATAAACAAAAAAGCTGTCTTTTGTCAAGTCTACGTGATGTTGCTGTAATGTTTTGACTTCCTGCCATGCTCTTTTCCTCAGTAGAAGCATCATTATATATTCTCACCTATTGTCTTTTTTGGGAGATGTAAGCAAGAAGATCAGGAATTTTTGGCTATCTGGGTTACATAGTCTGACTCAAGAAAAACAAGGGCTGAGGATATAGCTTAGTGGTAGAGCACTTGCTTAGGATACACATGACTTTGAATTCAATAGTTAGACACTCGCCGACACCCTGAACCCTGGTAGCCATCCATCTGGGTGTGAGGAGACATCTCCTTGGGGATTTGTATGATTGGTAACCGAGAACATTTTTTCATGTGCTTATTGGCCTGTTCTTAATTAGATTATTTTTATCATTAATGATAAAATTAGTTTTAAGTTATATATATATATATACATATATATATATATCTTTATTTCTTATTGAATGTATGAGTTCGCATATTTTCTCCCATTTTGTAGGTTGTCTTTTCTCTACTGTTATTTGATACAGTTTTATCTTTAAAGATTTTTTTCTTATGTGTATGAGTGTTGTGGATTGGTTGTAATGCTATTTGTGTTAATTTGGCTCCCCAAATCACTCAGCGACTGCATAGTGCCTGTAAGAAGCTGAGGGTTACTACCTCCAGTTGGTTCTAATTGGTAAATAAAGTTGCTGGTGGCCAACGGCTGGGCAGGATGACAGAGGCAGGACTTTAGATTTCCCAGGCAAAGGAACCACAGGAGAAGAGGAATCACCATTGCCAGGGGAAGAGAAGGTCATGATCTGAGAATTGTAGGACAGAGAGACAGAGATTTGGCCAACATGTAAGAATTGGAGATTGTAGCGCATGAGGGCTTCAGGCCTGGGTCTGTGGCTGCCAGGATGGGATATAGGTTTTACTAAGTAATAATTCAGGAATATTGGAGGGGAGAATGTGTTAGTTGCAGGGAGGTTTGGATGTGCCCAGCCATTGCACTGTTTAAAGCATAATAAATAGAAGGCCCTCTCTCTCTCTCTCTCTCTCTCTCTCTCTCTCTCTCTGTGTGTGTGTGTGTGTGTGTGTGTGTGTGTGTGTTTCATTCATGAATCCAGATTATTCGATGTGCTGTTGCCACTGGCAAGGTGATTTGAGTAGTGATAATTATTAATTCAACATATGAGTATTTGGCTACATGTATGCATGTTTACAGCATGCTTGTAGAGGCCAGAAATTGTCAGATGTCCTGAAACTGGATTTATAGTTGGTTCCAAGTTGCCTTGTGAGTGCTGGATACTAAACCTTGGTCCTGTGCAAGAGAAGCAAATGTTCTTAAGAGCTGAACCATCCCTTCAGCTCCAGGTTTGTTGGTTTGTTTGTTTTTTGTTTTTTTTTTTCTCCCTAAAAGTTTAATTAAGAGTTTTAGTTAGCATACAAAATCATGAGTTTTATTGGAGAATTTTCATGCATACTTATCATTTGTTCATGTCACCCTCCAGCTCCTATTCCTTTGTTCCAGTTGATAGCTATCATGGACCCCTTTCTGCTTTCACAGTATTAAATCTGATAATTTACTCTTTTATTCTTGTGCTTTTCACATCATATCATATCAAGAAATCATTAACAAATCCACTGTCAAAATATTTACCTATTTTTTTCTTTTTAGAGTTCAAAAGTTTTGGTCTTATATTTAAGTCCATTTTACAATCTATTTTGAATTAATATTTATATTAGTGTAAGCTAATGGTCCAACCTCTTCCCATTTGATATCCCATTTTCACTAGCTTTCTTCATTAAAAAAAATAAAATGTCCCATTGATTTCTTCTGGAGAAACCCTTTTAAATACAGATGTCCCTAGATTCCACAATATCTGAAGTTCCTCAGTTGTAAGTAACTGCCTAAGTAGAAAACTGATGGCTAAGGTAAGGGAAAAAGGTACTGAGAGGAGAGATAGGTTTGGGCCCAAAACAAGCTTGTTTCACCTTATCCTAGAGTGGCCACAGGTTGCTTTCTCTGCATTTGTGTAACATTTTGAGTTATGTCATATGACTAAAATGTGCACATCAGTTAACTCATTGCATATTTATTTTAGCTAACAAATATTTCTTGTATCTATAAGTGAAGGTAAAGTAGCAGTTTATTATTTGGATATGACTATAGTAATGAGATTGATTAAAAGTCACTCAAAGGCAGTTGTGCTTACTTATTTTGGTTATTGGGTTTGAGATAGGGTCTGGCTATATATCTAGCTAGCCTCTGTTGGCTTGAACTCAGAATCCTCTTGCCTTAGCTTCCTGAGTGCTGTGATTGCAGGTATGACTTACTGTACCAGGATTGTTCTTCCTATATCTCCTCCCCTCCCTACCACCATTACTACTACTAGGTAGCACAAAATAGCCATAATCTTTGAGCTTCAGTCTTCTGAGTGTTGAAATTACAAGCGTGTACCATGAAGCTTCTCTTTCATTTACTAATAGTCCATTTATTTAGGAGTCACAAATGTCAGATTTATTAACGATGACTGTATATGGGAGAGTGTTGCCAGTGTGTGATTAACTGTTTATAAGTTATGGTATTAGTAATTGATCTTTACTAAATGGGGAAATACCTCTTTTGCACAAAACTGATTGTTCCTAATAAAGATTATTCCTTTCATAGATATTAAAATTAAGAATCAAATGTTGTGGTTAATTCCAGGACTCAGGCTGACTCAGGGGAATAGCTATGAATTTATCCCGTCCTGGAATATAGACAGCCTATGTCAGAAAATCAAAAAATAAGCAAAAATAAGTAAAACTTACCAAGAACCATGGGAAGCAGTCAAAAGGAAGTTTTGTTTTTTTTTTTGATTGGGTGTGAGCAGCCCCGCAAGAAGGACACATATTTAAGTAATCCTGTAAGTCAGGAATACACATTTCAAATCCATGCTGCTCTATCATTTCCCTTCCATTGACCACACCTGGCTAGCTGTTATGGAATATTGAATGGGACAGGGCATAGTTATATTTTATAGTCACTAATTTGGCCGGCCTTTAATATTTTCACCTGAATATTTCCCTATAGTTTTAGATTACAGATCCTTGCAGTGGTTGAGGCATTTCTGGCCCCTTTCATAGTCTCATGAAAATAACAAGTAAGAACTGAGGAATCTTAGACATATTTTTAGCTGATTAATTTAAGTCAATCTAGTCTGTTCCGAAATGTTTTATTTTTAAACCCTAGAGGAGACTCTTTATTCAGAACTTAAATCTAAAATTTAAATAAGAAAGAGAACTGCTAAAGATAGGTTTAAAGAATGGAACCCTCCTTGCTTGCTATTTTTACATCCAGTTCTCCTTACTCTGGCCACATCTCTACCTCATATTCCTATATATGGCCCCATATGGGAGTTTTCTGAGCACTATTCAGTCAGATTTTTTGTTAACAGGTGAAGAGATGTGAGCCTCACTGCTCTTAAACATACCCGGTATCATAACTAAGGTGGCAGTTCTTTAGCTGGGATTTGAGCTGAGATCTTTCATTACTAAATCCTTTCCATTATGTCTCTATGTAGTGGCTGGATGCTTGGTTTAGGTAACATTATGCTATGTATAGTTCTCAATGGGATTCTAGGTCTGTTCCAGTTCGATTTTCACTCTGTACTGGCAGGGTAGAATATGATGATAAACCACTAAAGTTCTTTGAGGACATACTCCAAATGATGGGCATAAGTGCATTTTAGATTTATGAGTTCATGCCTCATTCATTTTTAAACTTAAATCATTGACATCATCATTGATAGTTTCACTGTTAATGTTGCAGAATACACAGAAGTTGCAGGCTCTTTCATTTTGTGTATTGATTTTTATAAACCATTTCTCACTTTACCATACAATTAGCTTGGAAAACCCAATCACCTCAGAACAAGGTGATTTTTACTGACACGTCAAGCTTTATAACTGATGACTTCTCAATGCAGGGCCATTGCTTCCTAATGAATCTGCGTAGTAAAGAGGACACAGTGTAATTGCAAAGGTTGCTTGGAACAGAGGAAGAAAACAGCTCATTATTTTTTGGACTGTTCTGTTAGGTTATTTCTATCCTAATTCATTGCCCTTCTCACTTTAGATAATGTCTTATTTAAATAAACAGACAAGTCTCTTGGTATGGAGAAAACAGATAAGACTGCAGAGACATCGGTAAACTATTTCTTTTTTGGTGACCATTATGGATTAGCAAAAATGTATGCTTTTATATCATGACACATTATAGTTTATAAGAATAGAGTTTTATTTGGCTCCTTACTTGACACTATATTAGCAATCCTATAAATAATTTGTAGTTAATTCCCGTATACTACGTGGGTCTTGATGCTATCAGTGTGGTCCAAATGCTGATTTTGTCTGTGCTACTTTTAGGAGAAAATTTTGTGATCTACATGTTCAGAGTTTGATTCTGAATTTTCAGAATTTTTTTTCTGTTAACATTTTTTTGTTCTTAGTTTAATTATATGCATTTGTATGTGGCAGCTGCTTGGTGGAAGTGGTGGGTGTGCACACATGTGAATCAAGGTGCAGGCATCCAGAGAGTGTGTCTGAGCTCTTGGAGCTGGTGCTAGAGGTGGTTGTGAGTTGTTAGATGTGGTTGCTTTGGCCAAACTCTGGTCTTCTGCAAGATTAGTATGTTCTGTTATCCTCTGAAGCATCTCTCCAGTCCTGGAAAAGATGATGTTTTTGCTCATTTTGTTTGGCTTTTTTTGTTTTGTTGTGTTGTTTTTGGTTTTTGGTTTTTCTTGGAAACAGCTTCTCAATATGTAGCCCTGGTTTGCCTGAAACACTCTTGACTACCCAATCACATGTACAGTTTAGGGCAATTTAATATATTTCCATTATAATATTTTAGCATATGAAACACGATTCTTTTTAGCCTCAGTGAAATATGAATGTGTATATATAAATGTGCTGTACAGGTTTGTGTCAGCTCTACATAAGCTATAGTCATCATAAGGGGTGAAGGGACCTCAATTGAGAAAATTCCTCTGTATAAGTTCAGGCTGTAATCAAGCTTATGAGGTATGTTATTAGGGATTGATACAGAAGGGCCCATGCTGTTGTGGGTGTGGTCACCCCTGGACTGGTGGTCCTGGACTGTATTAGAAAGCAAGCTGAGGAAGCCAGTAAGCAACACCACTCATTAACCTCTTCATCAGCTCCTGCTTCTAGGTTGCTGCACTCTTTGAGTTCCTATCCCAACTCCGTTCAGTGACGGACTACAAAGTGGAAGTGTAAGGCAAATACACCCTTTTCTACACAACTTGCTTCTAGTCAGTGGTTCATCACAGTGATAATAACCCTAACTAGGGCAGTGAGTATCGACGCAAGTGTTGACAAATGTATACATATTGTTTGTTTCGATCACTTGCCTTGTATTTGACCTTATAGTAGAAGTTGTCAAGTGGCAGAGACACCTGTTGATAACTCTGTGCTTAAGGAGTCCCATTGCCCATGCTGCTGAAAATCTTCACCTTGAGTTCATTTGTTTAAGAAATTTGCTCTCCCTCCCATAAAAGAAACAATTTCTTATTCTGTAGCCTTTGTTGGCCTTGAACTTGAAACTCCTATGCAGCCCAAGCTTACCTTGAACTTTTGGCTCTCCTCCAGCTCAGAATCCTGAACAACAGGCGTGATCCACCGTATTTGAAATTTGTTTTAAGGCTAAAGACTTTTATAAGTTATCATTTTATAAGTTAACTTTTATGCTTTGTTTTATCTCCTTGAACATAGCATGATTATTGAAACGGCTAAAGTTCAATATCCACTAACTTTATTCTTTGGTTGTTCTCATTTGTATAGTTATTTCTTTGTGTCACAGTCATATATGCAAATTGGCTGCAAAGACAAGTAAACAAAAGTGCTGTCATAGTAGAATATAGTTGCTCTTGTCAGTTGCTTCTTGCCAGGTTTACTTTAGTCCACTTCACGGATAAACTAATATGAGATGTGGTTTAATTTCTGGAAAACTTGATTTGTTTACTTCTAGTTTGTTCTTATTTCTAAGATTCTAACCCGTAATATAGAGATAAAAATATTTGGAAAATTATTAGACTCCAGTTCTCATTATTTTAATAAGGTGTTTGTTAAAAACATGGCCCACTCTTCAGCCACTCCTCTGGAGGTGACCGATTATTCTCAGAGGGGAAAGAATCCCCTTTGTGGAGAAGTAGCAGATCTTTGTAAATTTGGTTCTCTTCTGATTGTTAACTAATTTCCACTACTTGGAAGGCACCTTTGCTTTTAACAATTTTATATAGAAAACATAGTTTTAGTTTCTTCTGGGGTTTGCTTGGTTTTGTGTTTTTCCTTCGGAATTGACACTAAATCCATAGCCTTTTGAATGACAGGCAAGTGCTGCACCTCTGATCCATACCAATACTCTTCACATCTATCTCAGTGTGATATCTGTCTACTCTCCTCATTATACCATCAGTAAGGACGTTCTCACTGGCTTTTCAGAGCAGAAACCTTAGTGAGTATAAGGTGCTCTTAAACGAGTAATCAAATAAATTACTATTTTTTTAATTTCTCACTTATTTTTCTTTTATTTACTCATTTTTTTTAAAACTAAGACTGTGTTTATGTAGTCTACCCTGGTCTTGAGCTCATTATGTAAATAGTGCTGGCCTTGAACTTCTGTTTCTTATTCTGCCTCCCAGACACTGAAATTATAGATGTGATACACCATACCTGGCTTTAAATTTGAAGATATATTTTATTATTTGTAGAGAAATGGCATGAGAAGACTGCTCCCTGTTTGCTAGCTTCCAGGAAACCTAAGTAAGCTCTCTGTCATTTTCAGCTGAGACCCAGGAAGCACACTTTCTCAAGCAGAGAATCCTAGTGTTCTGCCAAGTAAGCTGCAAACCTGAGGAAGGGACCTTCCTGTTCTTTTTTTCCAGGAGAAAGTAACTTTGTTTATAATTGTCTATAGTTAATAGACATCATAATGGGGAGCAATGCAGCAAGCAGCAGGCATGGCAGCTGGAGTAGAATGCAGAGAGCTCACATCTTCAGTCACAAAGCATGAAGCAGAGAGAGCAGACTGGATATAGCAACAATCTTTGAACTCTCAAAGCTTACCTCCTGGGACTTACTTCCTCCAGCAAAGCCATACCTTTTCATCCCTTCCAAAGAGCAAATATACAGCACACTAAGTCTCCAAATATCTAAGTCTGTGGGAACATTCTTACTCATATTACTGCATATAGTTATATTTAATGACTGTGACATACACTTTAGCAGAATTCTCTAGTCATTTGCTTTTAAAAGTAGGTGTATAGATTCAGAGTTTCTATGAATCAGTAATTTGGTAATAGGAATACCTTTGACTCTTAAGAGATGAAGTCTTTAAGACTGGCAAATAAGCTACTTAAGGAGAATTTAAAGGAAACACGGCAATTCTGGACCTGATAATGAATATACCATTGAACACCTTTGCATCTGCCTAGAGCAAATTAACAGCAAAATACTTCTCTCTCCACAGAATTAGTAATTTATTCTCAAGACCTTTTACATATGCCCCTAAAACATTTAATTTTTTCTCTCACTCCTAGGACTTAGCTGATAACTTCTGTGTATTTTTAACCATCTTTCATATATATAAAATGTCATTAATCCAAATGTCAGAAAGAGAAACCAAATCAAAGTTCATTTCAAAATCTAAGGGTCATGTGTGTAGATAAAATATGTTTAAGTGTTAATGATTCTCATAAATCTTAGCAAAGCTAATTTGACTGTGATAGTGTGTGTAAGGCTTCATATAATAATCTTTGATATAAACTTAAATAATTACAGGAAGCAATGTAAATATTACATTAATTTATGAAAGATAATACTGTGATAGCCTAACTTGTAGCTAGAAGAATTTGACTTCGTACCTCTTCTGATCTAACACTGACTTAAATAGCTTACTAGTAAGTCTTTAAGTCTTAAGCTTGAGACATGCCAGCATTTGGTAATCTTGGTGTTGAATGGTACAATTAAGTGTTGCCTTAAAAATGCCAGTATTTTCTATCCTCTGCCCCCCCCCCCCCCGCTTTCCTTCTCTGCCCTCATGGCTCTGCTCTTGTCTGCCTGCCTCTACCCAGTCTGCAGGTCCTCACCCCTCTCTCTTCTCCCAATAAACCTTATATCTGACCTCTTGTATATAGTAATTTCTCAAGAGCACACCTTGGCATGGGTCTGCAGTAATACCCCCTTGCTGTATTATATTTCAGCCTCATGTATTACATTTGTTATCATGATAATCAGCCCCTTATGATGTGTTCTTTTAATGAACTTCTTGGGGGGGGTAAATTTTGTATAGAAAATGTGCTATACTGTATGTGTTTTCTTTAATGGCTAGTATGACACAGTTGAAGAACCATTTTAGGTTAGATGATGAAGGGAATATTTTAATAGATTGTTTAACTAATTAGTGGTAACAAGTAACTAAGTGACTGTTAGTTGGATTTATAGATATTTTATGCAAAGTGAATGTTAAGTGTTGTTGTTCTGGAGGACATAGATTCTATCTCCATTGATCCCTTTCACCCATTTAAAAAGTTAAAAAGTGTTTAAATATGAGGCTTAAACTGTAGGGAGGATGTTCTCTGGACAGATTGCACTGATAAAGCAATCTGAAAATAATGCATTTGACAAAGTTTACTTGGAATTATTCTTTTTCATTAATTGGACATTTGAGTTTCAAATTTTCCATTTTCATTGATAAAATATCAATGAAGAGTACATTATGGTATAAAATTCACTTATTTTTTTGTCCCCATACAGAAGCTTCACCCACCATGAAGCAGTGTTGTGGAAGGAAGCAAGCTGAAATTGATGGCTGGGAAAATGGGTGTATTTTAATGAATAAAGATTTTTTTTTAATTATCTAAACATGTCTAGATAATTTTTGTTTTTTTTAGTCTATGATATGGCTTCAGGTATAACATGTGACTTTATACTCTCTGTGTTTTCACTGTTCATAAACTCTAATACTTAAAGTTTATTTTTCTGTTAAGAATTTTGTTCTGTGCTCCACTATGTTCATAGCAGCCTTATTTATAATAGCCAGAAGCTGGAAAGAACCCAGATGCCCCTCAGCAGAGGAATGGATACAGAAAATGTGGTACATTTACACAATGGAGTACTACTCAGCTATTAAAAAGAATGAATTTATGAAATTCCTAGCCAAATGGATGAACCTGGAGGGCATCATCCTGAGTGAGGTAACACAATCACAAAGGAACTCACACAATATGTACTCACTGATAAGTGGATATTAGCCCAAAACTTAGGATACCCAAGATATAAGATACAGTTTGCTAAACACATGAAACTCAAGAAGAATGAAGAGTGAAGTGTGGACACTATGCCCCTCCTTAGAATTGGGAACAGAACACCCATGGAAGGAGTTACAGAGGCAAAGTTTGGAGCTGTGACGAAAGGATGGACCATCTAGAGACTGCCATATCCAGAGATCCATCCCATGATCAGCATCCAAACGCTGACACCATTGCATTCACTAGCAAGATTTTGCTGAAAGGACCCAGATATAGCTGTCTCTTGTGAGACTATGCCGGGGCCTGGCAAACACAGAAGTGGATGCTCACAGTCAGCTAGTGAATGGATCTCAGGGCCCCCACTGGAGGAGTTGGAGAAAGTACCCAAGGAGCTGAAGGGATCCACAACCCTATGGGTGGAACAACATTATGAACTAACCAGTACCCTGGAGCTCTTGACTCTAGCTGCATATGTATCAAAAGATGGCCTAGTTGGCCATCACTGGAAAGAGAGGCCCATTGGACATGCAAACTTTATATGCCCCAGTACAGGGGAACGCCAGGGCCAAAAAAATGGGAATGGGTGGGTAGGGAAGTAGGGGAGAGGCTATGGGGGACTTTTGGGATAACATTGGAAATGTAATTGAGGAAAAGATGTAATAAAAAAAAAGATAAAAAAAAAAGAATTTTGTTCTGACAAAGTACAAAGTAAATATTATTGCACAGAACAATTTAATATATTTTAGTTTATCTCAGCATTGCTAGTAATCCTGAGAACTCTCAGCTCCTTCTCCAGCACCATACCTTCATGGATGCTGCTATTCTTTCTACCACGATGACAATGAACTAAACCTCTGAAACTGTAAGCCAGTCCAATGAAATATTTTCCTTATAAAAGTTGCCTTGGTCATGGTGTCTCTTAACTGCAATAAAACCTAAGTATGACACCTACTCACCCACATTTTTTGACCCAGTGACACTTCTATCAGTTTCTGTCCACCAAAATGCTTTATTTTATTTTCCTGTTTTTGATACCAGGTAACCTCTTTCTGTGTTTTTATTTACCCAATCTAGATTTTTTTCCCCTTTCTGATCATTTTAGCACTTGTCTTGGTTTATTGGGTATTTCTCCCCATTTTTTTTTAATTTTGAGTCTTCTTATGGTCATTTTTAATGTATGTTTGCCCCCACAGCAAATTGTTCTCAATATATTTTTCAGTATTACATTTTATTTGAACCTGTGCAGCTGGCTGATACATGTTTAGCATTTAAGATCTCTGTTTATATATTAGTGCTCCATTGCCTGGTTGTCTTCATCCTGGCTTAGGTGATTTCACATTATTTCTGGGGCCATGGCTCTTAATGGATGTGAATATTCACACTCTTTAGTCCTTAGTGCCATTCCTTGTTATAGAGACAAAAGGTAGAGGTACATTTTCATTATTGTGGCATTGTACTGTTGTTTCTGTGATGACTGAATCTCACTATTCAGGATAGATTTGGTTTGTTAAAATTAAGTACTAATCAATCAAAATATTTGCTTTTGAGGGAATTTGCTTAATGAGGGCAGATCATACTGTTTATAATTATAGGTTTTGCTGGTAAAGTGTTACTTCAGAGTGGATCCTGGAACAGCTTTTAAAGTAAGTCTGTAGAAAATGCAAAATGTTCTTCAGTGTACCTTGGCAAATTTAATTTCTTAGACTTTGGTCACATATACTCTGAGAATCTAAGAATGTTAAAAACAAAAACAAAATCACTGCTTTGTATAATCAATAGTTAAGAAACTCCTTTAATTCTCTATAGCACCTTACTCACATAGGTAGAAGTGAAGAAGAAAAAAGATTGCAGTAATTACTATTTTAATTTTTATTATTTGGTTTAATTATTTGGTATTTTTGGGTTTTTTTTTGGTTTGGTCTTTTTGAGACAGGGTTTCTCTGTATAGCCCTGGGTGTCCTGGAACTCACTTTGTAGACCAGGCTGGCCTCGAACTCAGAAATTGTCCTGCCTTTGCCTCCTGAGTGCTGGGATTAAAAGCGTGCACCACCACGCCTTGCTCGGTATCTTTGTTTTATTCTAGTGTTCGATTTAGGAAATTGTAGTCCTTTCTGATTTTTTTAATTAGTAGTAGCACAAAGAACTTTGGCTTTTGTGTTTTTGAGCCCTCTGGGTCTTTTGTCTGGGCTATAGCCTTCAGCATGAATATTGATCTTAGCCTTCAGTGTAAGCATTTGGAAGAGCTGGTTTGGCTGTCCTGTGCCATTTAGAAGTGTGTGTGTGGGGGGGGGGTGGGTTGTGTGTCAGAAATTAGAAAGCCTGCATGGGGAAGGTTGGCTAAGGGCCAGGATGCCTACATCAACGAGTTGTGTCTGTGAGAAAACTTTGTAAAGATAGTTGCTGTTTTTTCAGTTGCTCATCTTCAGTTGTTAAGGCGTGTTCTCAGGCTGCTTCTCAGTTAATTAATACTGCATACTTGATTCTTACATCGTACTATCTGAAATCATAGTAAGCCAGCTGGTTTGTGGTTGAATACAAGACTTCAATCCTATATGTTGTGGTATTGGGTTTAATGTGTTAGAAAATGGCTTATATAAAAAGCAAATGTAAAATCAGGAGCAGAGACTCAGGGAAAACTATTATTCATTTTATGAAAAGCAAATGTAATTCACATAATAAATAGATGACAACTCCTATGTTAGAGATGATAGGTTCTCATGAATCTTTTAGAGAAATTTATAGAACACCAGTGGGCATGCCTGTATGTGCTTTTAATTTTAGTACTTGATAAATGTCAATAGAAGGCCATTTAACTCTTGCCCACTTGCTTCTCTTGTCTCTCTTACTCTTGCTTCCAGCTTGCCTCCTCTCTCCACAGTCCCTTTCTGCCTCTCTCCACATGGTCATGTCCAGCCTATACTTCTCTACTCTCTCCTTTTCTCTGCCTCTTCTACTCTGCTAACTCCCCTCCCCATGCCGTAAATAAACTCTATTCCATGTTTAAAAAAAAAAAAAAAAAAGGAAGGCCATTGAAGTAGTAGGCAATTTAGACCCTATTTTTAAAAAAGATGAAAAACAAGAAAAGAAAGAAAATGTTCATGTCTTTAGTTTGAACAAGAATTATCCTTTGTTCAAATATAATGTTGATGGTTTAGCTTTCTTGTACTTAGGAGGGAAACAATAAGTAACAGAGTTTGTAATTTAAGCTTTCAAGTTTGATACATTAACTTAAATTCTTTTATTCTTTAGAAATCACATAATTAAGAAGATTGAGACAGAAAATGAAGGGAAGGCAAATGGACTGAGAATTTGGAATAAAGACAGTGCAAATGATGATTATAGTTTCGAGGACCTGGACATAACATTTTCAGGAAGAAACCACGGATTCATGAATTCCAGAGGCATCTTTGTCATTTTTCATGGACATACAACTCTAATGGTGCCTTAAAGACACAGGATTGCTTTATGCCTGTGGCCAACAGTGTTGCTAACAGGCTTTCTTTAGATTCTGCCCAGAAGGAGAAGAGAGGAGAGAAGAACAAGACAGAGGTCAGAGACAGAAAAGTGCTACAGTTGCAGCCCAACACCAGAAATGCAGAGGCTTTGGGGTATCCACACAGAACTAATTCTCTCTCACCATATTTGCACTGTAACACTAAAATCAATGGAGCTCAGCACATCACTGTTCAGGGGCCTTCAAGCACAAAACATAGTTCTGTTCTTACTCTTAGTGCCATCCAAACTATCAGACTGCAACTTCATTTCAGATTTCTATTCTCATTCAAGCCTGTGTCACATCTCAGCATGAAAGTATGAATTGGCCAAGTTTGCTAGTACCCTACAAAGTCAATGTAGTGGTATCTTTCAGGAATGGAAAGCAAAAAAAAAAAAAAATGAAAACAGGAAGGTCTTCCCTTTTTGTACCTGACATGGGTAAGTACTAAAATTGTTTTCTTCAAAACAGTTATATTTGATGATTTCATTCTGATGTTTTCATTGGTATTGTAATTACTACAGACTTCTTAATATTAAAAGTCTCTGGGAATGACTATGATTCATATTAAACTTAACTGTGGCTAACTCAAAATGACAGGTCATTTCAGTGCTGTGAATGCTGGGATTCCAAGCTTTCCTTCTTCATGGAGATTTTATAAATTGTTAAAGTTATGAACTGTATAAACATGACATTTTATATTCCTTGCCTAATCTCCTGAGAGAATGAAGTAGATTGGTAAGGGTAACTGAGAGTTATTAGAAGGTTTCTTCAATATGCATTCTTAAAAATTAAATATTGAAATAGAACTGTTGTAATTACAGTGGTAAACTTAGTGAGATTGTTTTAGCATCTACTTAGATTGTCTAATTTGTGTCTGTGGCTAACGTTTGTCATCCAAATCCAACAGGAAGCTGTTTTGTGATAGTTGTTACTTAAACCTGATTCTAGTTCAGTTGACAAAGGGTTTGATCTTTTTTTCTTTTGTGGCAAAAAAGAAAGGATCAAGATTGTATGATAGTAATCTTTATAGCTCTGGAAAGAGAGGCATAAAGAGAAAGATGCTAATGAGGTTTTAGAAAGTTGCAGGGTTTTTCTATGAGTGTATGTTGCTCTAAGGTTATTTGTTTGATACATTCCAATAGGCTTTAAGTCAGTATTTTTGGAATATTTCATAATAATGTCATAGGTTATTTATTTCTTGATCTTTATAATCTAGAGGACACTTAATTTTGAAAGCTTTAAAATACTATTATGAGTTAGGTCGATGAATGGGAATAAATTCATAAATTTTTATGTTGTAAGAAAGCATGTGTAGATATTTTATTTATACATTCGGTAACTCTTAAATATTTAATAGTATTTTAGGTTGTCTAACTTCTGTTTCATAGTACTTTGAACAATAGGAATGTGATTGGTGTGTGCCTTACATCTTCAAGGCCCTGAGTTTAATACCTTGTACTGCAAAAGAAAGAAAGATTGTAATTATTGAAATTTTCATAGAGAATGGCAAGAGTTTGATTTCGATAGTGTAGCCTGAATCTGAATTCTTCCTCTGCCACTTTCTGTGACAGGAACATTAATGGGTATTTGCCTTTCTTGCCTAAGTCCTCTCTGCAAGAGGAACAACAGGAACCAGTGATGTCCAGTTTATGTCTGCTTAAAAAGAGCATGGCGAAAGGTTCAGTGCCTTGCACCTAGTGAGACTAGACAATTGCCACACAGTTAGTACATAAAGAAGGTCAATTTTTAGGGACTAAGTTTGTTTTCTGTTTTTGTTTTTGCTTTTAAAAAAACTTACCCGGGCGTGGTGGCAGCCACCTTTAATCCCAGCACTCGGGAGGCAGAGGCAGGCGGATTTCTGAGTTCGAGGCCAGCCTGGTCTACAAAGTGATTTCCAGGACAGCCAGGGCTATACAGAGAAACCCTGTCTCGAAAAAAATCTAAAATAAATAAATAAATAAATAAATAAATAAATAAATAAATAAATAAAACTTATCATAAAGCTTATACGCAAGAATATTCTCTGAGATCAAAACTTCTCACAAGCTTAAAAAATTCTTAGATTTTTAGATTCTTAGATTTAGGACCTGCACTATTATATTTTGGAACACTAGGAGGAGTATTAGTAATAATATTATTATAAAATAATATCATAATAGTTGGAATATAATAATTCTTATAAAATAACTCTGGTTATTCTAAGTCATTAATTGTCCTTATGAGATAATATTTGCTCTCATCTCCATGCTGCAGAACTAATAACACCTAATAGTGAAAGAAAAATTCCCTTTGTATATAGATTTTTGGTTTTTTTTGTACTACTTTTTGAAATATGTCTAATTATAACAGTAAAATAATAGTTTAAGTGCTTGGAACATAAACTGATTAGTTAAATTCCAATTTGGGTATTCACCAGCTTTGGGACTTAAATTAGTAATCTATAAAAGATGGGGACGGTAGTACTTTTTCCCCATGTGAGAATTAATCTAACCCCCTGTAAACTTCTTGTGTTTTATTACTTACCGGGAACATTGGGTAGTAGTAGTAGCCATTGTAATTGTTGTTTCATTAAATAAAGTTTGTACAATTGTGCAGAATGGAGCTTATCAAAGCTAAATATGTAAAACTTCACATATCAAAATATTTATAAATAATCAGAAAGTAGAATAAAAAATAATACAATGGTATTGTTAGAAGTGATTTAAAATTCTATCAGATAACCAAAGAAACTAAAATTCATCTATCAAGGTGGCATACACTCCATAATATATTCTATATTATTTTAAGAGACCATTCTTCTTAAATGTGATTTCTACAATTAACTAAATCTGTTTTTATTGAGAATAATTAGTTTGGATTTGAATGTTCTTTTTTTCCTTTTAGGCAATATGTCAATATTGAGCACACCCAGACATCAGATCTCTGTACGGTATGTTGATATTGATAGCTTCTTTGTCCCAGGGGATATAAGCAATATAAGTAATTTAACAGATCTTGAAGGTCTATATTCTTGTTTGTTTTAAAAAAATTGATACATATTAATGTGTGTGTGTCTGTATGTGTGTGTGTGTGTGTGAATTGATAACAATGTATTCTTTGGAAAGAATTTTGATTTTCTCAGTCAAATCTATTCCTTTGTTCAAATTGGCTGGAGTCCTTTATCACAGGTGTAGGGAAATTAGGAAACTACTGCTTGATGTAAGTTGAAATACATAGGGAAGACTAGGATTGAGGACTCTGTTAATTTACATAGATGAAGACATCTGGATATTTTCTATATCTTCTTAATGTTTGTTACGGGGAAATTTCTGGCATCCTGTGTTTTTAGACTTTCTGTTCTGTTCAAATAACTCTCCTCCCTTAATGTAGGTAAATATACTAACTTTTGTGTTGTGATAAATTTGTATCATTGAGTTGAGTCATCTGGGCAGTCTTTTTTTTTTTTTTAATGAAATTTCAGGTTTATGTGTGTACCACTTAGTAGTATTAGAAGCATTTACTTAGGACTTTTCTTTACTACTTTTTTGACAAGATAGCATTTTCTTTTTAAAGTGAGCTTTTCTCTTATGTGAAAACCCTAGAAAATTCTACTTTCTTAACTGGGCTTTATTTTTGTCTTAGGTAGTTGTGACTCAGCTCAGAAAGGGATTTATTGAATTTGAATGAATTGATTTTAACCTAGGAACAACTCACCTTCTAGTATATTTTTCTTTTATCTAACTTATGTGGAGAGACAGGAAAACTTTGTGTGTTATGTGTTTCTTTGTTCTGTGTCGCCTGCCCTCTAAGCCTGTGTTATTTCACTTACAAATCAATTTTACATTATAGTTGTTTTGTAATTTAATACATAAAAGGAAACAATGTATTAAAGTAATGTTCTTAACCAAAGCAAAATCTGGGGGTCTGAAATTCACATTTGGCTAAATGTGAATTTGGTTAAAAATCAGATGTTCATTGCTAGGCATGAATCTCCAATTGGTTTCTAGTGCTATAAAAAAAATATGGAGGGTAAACACATTTATACCAGAATTACAAAAGTCTGTTTATAGTTTTTGTTTCATTGTCTCCTCCTACAGTCTGAACCTGGGATCTGAGTTGCCTGTTTTTCATTGTAAGAAATCAAACGCCATGGAAAACTGACTTTGCTGCTTTTAGATTGAGTCCATTTATCAGAAACGTTCCTGTAGTCATGCTTGGTGGCAGCATGCTTTTAATTCTAGGAGGTAAATCTCTGTGAGTTCCTGGCCAGACTAGTCTACAGAGAAAATTCCAGAGGACTCTGTCTTGAAAAAACAAACAAACAAGCAAACAAACAAAACCAACCCAAAAACGTTAGCTGATATTATATGGTGATGAGTATATTAGCTTATTTAAGATTTAATGCCTAAGTGATTAAAGAACAAATGTTATATAATTAAAATCCCATGAAAAAATTTCCATTACATGTTCTTAACAACTTTTTATACTTAGAGAAACAATTTAATTTCTTTTCTCACAGGAAAAACAGTGGCTCTTACAAGTAACCGGAGCATAGGTAGGTCACCTTTTCATCCTGGTGCTGGAATGGCAGTATTACCAGAATAAAATCCTGAAAGGAAAGCAGGTACACATGAGTTCTTTAAAGCCATAGTACACCTATGGATGGCCTCTGGATGTTGCAGATAGTGTTGGTGCTTTCGAAGTAAAAGCAGAATTAGAATAATTAGCTCTTTCAAGTTGAAGGCTTTAAGGATGCTAGAAACTGTGGAGACAATATCTTCTGTATTGTATGGCTGTATCATCTTTCAGTTAAAAGAAAACTTTGGCCTACAGGAAAGGGTAGAATAGAGGGTGGGACATCCAGAAAGCAGAAAGAATTCTGGGATAGAGCCTGTTGTAGGAGATTTACCCTGGAAAATATGACGAGACAGACACATGGTACCTGAGCACAGGTAACCAGCCACGTGGTAGAATGTAGATTTGAGTAACTGGTTATAATTCTTGTGGGATAGGTCACTGTCCTTCTCTGATGCTACCAAGATTTCCTATGAAGGAACCAGGGTAGGTTTAGTGAGAGGATTTTGATGAGTCAACATGCGGTTTGTTGGAGGCTTTTCTTAGAAATTTCTTTCTTAGGAATTTGGTGTTGTGATATCCAGGTTATCTGTGCAGAGCTTGTAACTTACTTGAAGGACCAGCAAGAATCTGTATTTAAAAAGTTCCTGAACAGGAAATAAATATAGGCCAGGGCAGCAAAACCTGCCTGAGTCTACGAGTCTTGTACAGCATAGGTCCCACTACTTGCTCATACAACAGGAAATGTGGTGGACAATAGCAACATTTTCATTGATGTGTGTGTGTGTGTGTGTGTGTGTGTGTGTGTGCTGTGGTATATGTGTTTGTGTGGCTGTTTGTGTTTGGACCAACTGTGGCTGAGCATGTTTTTGCAAGTGTTTGTGGTATGAGTGCTATAGACGTACAGGTGTGTTGTTCTGTTTCTTCATGACAATCACCTTTAAAGTTCAGTTCCTAGCCTTGGGAATATTTTCATGCAGCACCCTCTTGCTGATTATAGGACCTATGCAGTGCCCATGGATTTCATGTGAGATGGTTTCTCTGGTTATTTGCAGATACAGGGGTTGACAAGTGGAACCCAGGCAGGTTCCTGCATTAGAGAAATAATCATAGCCTTCACTTCAGTTCTGAGCAGGTTCCCCATAAGGCATTCACATGGTTTTCTAGGTTACTAATATCTCTCTTTAACTCAGATTCAGACATTCATACAATGTTATTATTCAATATAATATACCTGGGCTATTGGAGAAATATGGTGGGTTTTTTTTAATGCCATTACAGTGTGTAGTTCACAGTTCAGTTTCTAACAGTTTTTAAAAGCTGAGAAGATTCCAAACCTAGGTACTCTATGACACTTGGGATACAGGGGATGACCTCACCTGGACTGGCCAACTGAATAAAGCTGGTATGGGAGGGATAGCTGAATGGTTTACCAGGCCTTTGTCCTTTCCTTCTGAAGATTTGAAGTACTCCAGCAGAAACTCGAACATGGCACAGACCAGGACAAGAGCTCCATCGGAGAAAACTGCTGCTGGAGGAGCACTGAGTGTGCACAGCAAATACACTACTATTGAATCTCATTCCTAATAATCATGACAATCATGGGCTGCATTTTCTTCCTTTACTTTCGCTTCCTTGGCTTGAATAGGCCTTAGTTTCTCTAACCTCTGGCCCAGCAAAAATGCGCATTTTGAGGTATTCAGAGAAGTGCTGAGGCACATCAAGAGCTGCTGCACATTCAGGAAGAGTCTAGGAGTGTACATTTTTCTCATCTT
Organism: Mus caroli; assembly: GCF_978045245.1. Taxonomy (NCBI): domain Eukaryota; kingdom Metazoa; phylum Chordata; class Mammalia; order Rodentia; family Muridae; genus Mus; species Mus caroli. Next base: position 109,184,890 of record NW_028227256.1, on the reverse strand, counting down.
GATGGGTCATTAAGAATAGTTTCATGGAGATTAGTCAATAGAATTGGAAAGACTTTGAGCCGAAAGCTGTAACATGTCTTATGCTTAGTCTTGGGAGGCCATATCCTTCAAGCACACACTCCAAACAGAGACTTGCTTTCATTTCCCTTGAAAAGATTATTTCCATCAGGAACTGCTTTTCTACTATGCTCCCAAGGCCAGCCACAGGCTGTAAGTCTGTGCTACAAAATGATCGGTCAAAGAATGCTGCTTAAGCACAATTCTTGTGTTTGGATTTTGTTTTGAGTTTTAATTACTTTGGTTATTTGGTTTTCTTTGTTTTCATTTGAAGTTTTGTTATTTATTTGTTGTTGTTTTGTTACTGTAATTTTTGAATAGTTTGACAAGGCTATATACACTGTACATATTTACTTCCCCCTTGCAGTTGCTATTGAGTAAATTGGATGCATTCTTATGAATAAAACAGCAATCTCTAGCTCTTCACTTTTAAGAACCTTCTTTATTCAGGGGTGGTGTCACTGTCTTGAAATCCCACAGCTATCAGACAGAGATGGATCTCTGCATTCTCACGGGACTTGGGCTTCAGAATTATTTCCCTACAAAGGTGATTGTACTTTCAGTGTGGATAGTGTGTCCAGCTTTGTGGATACCATAGGTAGAAAAATTACCTATGCTGTATTCTTAATGTCAAATATTTACCTACTACTAAAATACACTATTCTGTAGATGATAGTGTTGAACAAATTAATGGGAAATATATTCTGTAATATCTCTCAGAAAATAAAAACATAGTCTTAAGGGAATATAAAGCAGTCATGAAACACAGAACTGTATGCCTCTGGTTTCCTTCAAATATACTATCAGTGGTAACTGCACAGCAGAAATAGTAAATTCCAAGACCTTTCAGGGGATAGGGTGAATTGTTCTTCTTGATTATGATGATGATTTTTGTTCTTGACAGTGCATTTGGTTCCTTTTGGGGTTTTAACTCAAACACAGTGTGTAGTTCACAGATCAGTTTTTAGTTGTTTTTAAAAGCTGAGAAAAAATCCAGGCCCATGTACTTTATGGGTTTTCTTCCATGGTTATTATTTTTTTAATCTGAGGGTGCTTTTGTTTTTTATATTGATTTATTTATTTTATATGTATGCATGTTGTGCCTTCTTTAGGTCTGATCACCATATGCATGCCATTCTCCAAAGACCAGAAGAGTTCTAGATCTTCATCTGAAGATTGCTAGCAAATTATTAACTTTCAGTCAACTAGGATGAGGGTCTTAAAGTTCACTTGGACAGTGACACACATATTCCAACAAAGCCATATCTACTCCAACAGGGCCATACCTTGTAATAGTACTAGTCTCTGGGGTAGGCATATACAAACCATCACAAAAGGCATTACTGGATTCAATGTCACTCAACATCTCTTATTGCCAGGGTTGGAACAAATCTCTAATATCTCATCCAGTATGACAATGCAGATTAGGCCCATCAGATGAAATGAAGAATTGAGAAACTCTCCTGAGGGTCGAGGTGGAATGGATATCATGTTAAACTGCCATTTAATCAGTGTTAAGAGCAGGGGTGGTGGTGGTGGGGGGTGGAGACTGCAGCAGAGACCATGCACCTCTAGTGGGGAATGTTTCCTTTCAAGACTAAGCATGGAGAAGGATGGTTGATGGTGTTGATTTGAAACAGCAGAATGTGAAGTGAACATTTGCAGTTAGCTTACCTGCTTTCCTGCCTATAGTATGTATTGTCTTTATTTGTAGAATTTTGAAAAGAGTTAGTCTTCTATGTTCCAATGTGTCTATGGTATGATCTGGGCTAGTCAAATTCCTATTGTATCCCTTCTTCCTTCTATAGATTTGTAGGATGTTCTCTTTTATACTCAATAACTGAAAAATCTAATAATCTGCTCAGACATGATCCTATTTCCATCCACTGTACATGGACATTGGACACAGGCAATGCCCACACTATCACAAGCTCTGCCACTGAGCCACATCCTAAGCCTCAATGACCCTTTTGTCAGGGTCCAGCCTCCATACAGGATTGGAATTCTCAACTGTAACCAAGGATATCTGGGTGGCACATAATAAACAGACACAGACTATTTTTCCAGTACAAACTGACAGGCAAATTTTCAAAGCTTAAAGTTGTCCTCTCCTCTCTCTGTGCTCTCTCTCTTGCTCGCTCACAGCTTGAGGCTGCACACACTCTGTATTATGCACTCTGCTTTTCCCCTGTGTACTTTTCTTTTTTCAAACCCCAACACTCATACACATCTTTTTATGTTCACCTTTCACTCAAACATGCACACGTCACTCACACCACATGCACTCTCCTTTCATTCACACACACTCTTCACACACCTCGTATTTTTTTCACTCACTCTTCACATTCTCTCTCCTATTTTCTCTGCTCACTCTGCTGTCACCTCATGCAACACTCACTCTCACCTCACTCACTCACTCAGTCACCAAATGCTTTCTGCGTGCTCTTCACATGCTCCCTTGCCTTTCTCTTGCCTCAGTCTTTTATTGACACCCCCATAGGAGGTAGGAAAAAAGACATTGTATAATAATTACCAAATCAAATTCAAAAGAATAACCATATCCCACGAAGAATTAAGAATTACAGTTGTTCCTCAAAGTTTCCAGCTTCTCCTATTTCCAGGCCTGTGGCCATAACAATACTAATTGCAAAAATCATCATTTTAAATTTAACTTTTGAGCCATTAGCTACTTGCCTTTCCTTGTGAAGCTCAAATGATAAATGACATGGGCTAAGCTGCTTGGCAGTGGCAAGAAAGAATCAAGGTAACTATTAACTCAGTAGTTCCGGTAGCTTTCTGCTTCTGTACATTGCTCACTATTCTATCTCTTGTATTTTGTTGGTGATGCTTGCATCTACAGCTACTGATCTCTTTCCTAGGTTTTCTGTCTCCAGGGTTGTCTCCCTTTGTAATTTTTAGTGTTTCTATTTCCATTTTTAGATCCTGGATGGTATTGTTCAATTGCTTCACCTGTTTGGTTGCATTTTTCTGTACTCCTTTATGGGATTTTTGTGTTACCTATTTAAGTGATTCTACCTGTTGACATGTGTTCTCCTACATTTCTTTACCTCTTTCTTTCCTTCTTTCTTTCTTTCTTTCTTTCTTTCTTTCTTTCTTTCTTTCTTTCTTTCTTTCTTTCTTTCTTTCCTTCTCTCTCTCTCTCTCTCTCTCTCTCTCTGTCTCTCTCTCTCTCTCTCTCCCTTCCTTCCTTCCTTCCTTCCTTCCTTCCTTCCTTCCTTCCTTCCTCCCTCCCTCTCTTTCTTTCTCTCTCTCAGCTTTCTTTCTTTCTTTCTTTCTTTCTTTCTTTCTTTCTTTCTTTCTTTCTTTCTTTCTTTCTTCCTTTCTTTCATTCTTTCTCTCTCCCCCTCTCTCTTTTTTTTTAAGCTTTATTTATTATCATATATAAGTACACTGTAGCTTTCTTCAGACACACCAGAGAGGTCAGATCTTCGGAAGAACAGTCAGTGCTCTCAACCACTGAGCCATTTCTCCAGCCTTCTCCTTCATTTCTTTAAGGGAATTATTTATGAGTTTCTTAAAGTCTTCTATCATCATTATGAAATGTGATTTTAAATCAGAGTCTTGTTTTTCTGTATGTTGGATTATCCAGTGCTTGCTATCATTGTACAGAGCTAAGAATAGGACAAAGGGGAACAACTACTTTGTACAAAAAACTGCCTGCCACAGGCCACTCAGATGTTTCCATCCCAGCCTACTGTAGGCAGTCCCTTACTTCAGATGGTGGGTCCCCTGGAGGGTTGTTTCTCCTGCTTCTTAGGGCCTCAGACATCATCCAATTTTACAATTAGCTGCTACAGATTTCTGAGATGTCTTCATTCTGGCCTGCTGCTGGCAGTCCCTCTCATGGTATACTGTCCCCAGCACCATTTAAAATTGCAGAGACCCACAGCTAAACATTATGCTATAGTCAGAGTGTCTGTGGACATGTTGGGGGAAGAGTTGTGGGAGACAGAGAGATTAGAAAACAACAAGAAGACCTACAAAGTCAACTAATCTGGGCCCATGGTGGCTCACAGAGACTGAACCACCAACCAAACACATGTAAGGGCTTGAATTAGGCCCCCTACACATGTGTAGGAGATGTGCAGCTTTGTCTTCATGTGGGTCCCCTAACAATTGGAGTGGGGACTGTCTCTGACTTAGACTCTGTTTCCTGCCTTTGGATCACTTTCACCTAACTGGTATGTCTTGTCTGGCCTCAATGGGAGAGGATACACTTAGTCCTGATGCAACTTGATGTGTCATGGTGTGTTGGTACTGGGGGATAAGAGAGAGTATATTTCTCTGGGGAGAATGGGACAGGGAAATGTGGGAGAAGGAGTGGGATGGTAGGTGGGACTGGGAGGATAGGAGGAAGGAGGCTGTGATCAGATGTAAATAAATAAATTACTGAAGAAAATGCACATTCTCTGACTTTTGGAGACTTTCTGTTCAAGCATGGTTTTGACCATTTTCTCCATGGTCTTCCTTCCTCTCCCTTCCATGCCAATGCTATTCACATTCCCCATCACCTTATTTGTTGAGACTGTAGTAGAACCAATTTAAGGGTATTACAGACTAGCTTCCACATTAATGATTCAGATTATGTTTATTTTATTTGGCTTTGAAATTTCCTGTGGGTAGTATAAGCCCTAAACTACTTTTCTAACTGCTAGCCTGGCTACCTCCCCAGTGGTGTTTGATCCCAAACACTCCTTGTTTCTCCTAGACATGTGCTCATAGTACCTCTCCTCTCATGGCACCTTCTTTTCTATTTCTTCTGGTTTCTCTTCTTATCTCTTGCCTTTCCACCCACAACGAAATTCTGCAAATTCACCTATGTCTAATTCCTTCAGTAACTGGCTGTAGTAAATTTTATTTAAACAATAGTTTTAAATTAAGGAACAAGGTTTGCACAACAAATATTCTCTTAATTGTGAGAATTCATTTCTATGCCTAGACTTCACTGAACAGAGTTTAGCTTTGCAGTAGATAGTAGCAGATAGAACCTCAATGAATGTCTTAAAGTATTGCAGATGACCTAAAATTCATTATGTAGTGAAGGATGCTCCCGAACTCCTGATTCTGCCTTCCTCTCCCTAGTACTGGAATTTCAAGCATGGTGCAAGTTGTCAGTATCTCCAGTTTCAAGGGATATGATGCCTTCTGGGTCTGTCAACATCATTGATACACAGGATGCATGGAAATAAATGATGCCAAAATATCCGTTCACATTTTTTATTTAAATAAAAGTAATTTGAAAGTTTGATTGCATGGAGAACTTTTCATGTAAGTTTAATTTTCATTCTTATATGAGAGTATGGACAAGCTCATGCTACTGTGTGAAGAGAGGGTGGTCAGAAGACATCCTTGGGGAGATATTTCCTTCTACATATGCCCTTTGGAGCTCACTCATGTCATCAGGCATAGCAAAAGACACCTTTACCTGCTGAACTTTACCAATGGCCCATATACAAGTGTGGGCTGTGCATCTTACTGTTTGTGAACCAGTGGGATTATTTCCTTATAATAAATATGTTTAGCTCTCTTCTGTTAGGCTAGTCTGTATCCCCAAAGCAGATTATCCATTAGTCCCCTGGATTTACCTTGTGCCTTGGAGCTGAATGTAGACCTGGGATCCACACTTTATCTGTAAATATTTGTATCATCCCCTCTTATAAGTACAAAGTCCCCTTACCAGGTAAACCTAATATCTCTCAACCTCAGGAACTTGATACTGGAAATAAAAATAAAGTCTGGAGCAACTGTTTAGATGGCATTGATCTCATAGAATTCTGTCTGTCTCTGCCTCTCATAGTATTAAAGGCAAGTGCCACCATACAAGGCTATATTATTGTTTCTTGCAAGATTGAATTAGACAACATGAGACATTAAAAGTGATCTTGGGGTACACATATCAAGAAAGTAGGACGAGATCCCTGTCATGTCAGTGTCCAGGGAGCAAGGAGGAACAAAAGTAATACATGTGGGCTGGAGAGAGAAGAAGAATGTTCTCAGGAAGAATGGTGGCTTTTCTTTCAGCAGTGGCTATTTCTTTCTGGGCCTGGGCCAACCCCACTGAGTTCATTCAGCACAAAAGATACATTATCTCAGGAGTAAGTTTACAAGACACTGGCTTTCATTGCTCTCCTATGCTGCCTAGACCACAGATCCAAAGAACACCTAGCAGTGGAAAAACCTTGGTATAAGCCTCAGAAATCATCAGACTTACCCAGGGAAGGAAAAAAAATCTTTTAGATCAGTTAGGCCTCATGATGGTTGCAGCTCAGGTCCAAGTTCCCTATGGCCATATTCTCTAAACTTGTGTTTCAGATGATGGGTTATGCTGGCCTTCTTGGTTTCTATAGCTTCTGGGCAACAAAAGTAAAATAACAAAAGTCCTGAATCTCTCAAGTGGAGCACATAGTGATAGAATTACATGTGTGCATCAGATGGAGAGTTTCCAGTCTAAGTGAGGAGTGGGAAACCTTAGCTACTGTGGGCTAAGACCTGTCACCCCCCCCCCACACACACACACACACACATGAAAGTCAGAGGACAATTTATGGAGTTTGTTCTCTCCTACCATGTGGATCACAGGGAAGGAACGCAGTTCTCTGGACATAGTGGTATTCCCTTTACTCACTGAGCCATCTCACTAGCCAATCACCACAAACACAGAATTTAATAAGCTATGTATCCATATTTATTTTCTGATTTATACCCCAAGAATAAAAACTTGCCCCAGAGAATATTAAGGACAAGGAGTGGAGTCTGTGGAGGGTTCTATGAGGAGGTTGGCAGACTTTAAACACCTCCACAGAGCCTCACAGTCATGTACCTTCATGCACCTGTACCGACAGGTCTCCAGGAACTTCTATCTTTGGTTTTGAATGATATAGTTCAATTAAAAATCCCACTAGTTTGGAAGGGTACTGTAGGGACTGGAAAGAAGGCTCCTACATTAAGAGCATTTGTCTATCCACCAGAGGACCCTGAGGCAAGTGACAATCTCATTACTCTGGCTCTAGGTGGAATCGCATGCCCTCTTCTGGCCTCTGGAGGAATTGCATGCATGTGGTACCCAGTCATCCAGCAGGCAAAACATACAAATGAATACAAGAAATCATCTCTCCAAAACCAACCAACCAATCAACCAAAATCTTAAAACTAATAGTACCTAAAAATAAAGTCATGTCTCCACATGTCTGGGCAGTTTTAATATGGAAAACTGGGAAGCCTTTATCTGGGAAGTCATCTCTGCTTTGCAATTATGACTCAGGCTGTATTTCAAGGGAGTGAGAGGCAGATAGCTCTGGATTTCCTGATTTCTTGTATACATCCTGAGTGAATATTCATTTCCTAAGAGGTTTTAGAGCAATACAGTTGCAAATTTCATGGATTTGGTCGGCATAACTATTTCTGGAACATATGAATGCAGAGGACCATATTTTAAGGGTATCTAAATATATGATCTAAAGGATACAGTATAGATACATTTTCCATCTTGCAGTGGGTATCCACAGAGTAGGCCATGGCATCTACACCCCCAGAAGACATACCCCAGTGCAGCACTGGCTGGCTACGAATTCCCAGTGTAGCCCATAGTGCCTAGAGCTTACAGAGATCCATCTCTGCCTGTGAATTCAGGGGCTACGGGAGTGTGACACCACACCTGGGGGAACCACTGTCTTAGAGTGAAGACTTGGAAATTGATTTTTTTAATTCAAAAAAATATATAGCCATTTCATTCAATAGGGGCTTAAAAAGAGTTCTAACTTAGCTGAATCAATATACACAGTGTATGTAGCTACAGCAAAATATCGAAATAATGACCAGAGAAAATAAATATCAAAACCTCAAACTAATGGAACAAACAACCCAAATGCCAAAGCAAACAAAACCCAAAATAAAAACCACACAAATAAAAACTTTAAGTTAAGCAGTATTCGCTTGCTGAACTTTAGCAACACTGAACTTCAGCATGTGGTCAGCATTGGAGACAAAGTGGAGACACAGTTTCAGATGTAATAGACTATCAAGGCAAGTGTTGCAGTGCCTCTTTGGGGTCTTTGTAGGTTAAGCCTTCCCAAGGCCAAGGATGAGACAAGTTACAGGTTTTTGCTAAAAATCTTTTAACTTAACTCACCTCCATTAAATATTCTTAGTGATCGATCAGGACAAGTGTTAATTTATGGTCTTGGACTTTTTCTCCTGAATGTTGAGCAGCTCTGGATGTGCTTCTGCCTTCTCTGAAGTCCTGCCTGGTGTAATATCAGCAAGAGTGGGATCCCACACACCTCTGTGTTGAAACCCATTTCCCCTGCCTACCTGGGGCCTCATCTTACCTGTTCTAAAATCTTTATACGCCTAAGGAAATGAACGTCTTGATATACACCAATAATTTTGTAGCATAATAAATATAACATAACATAATATAATTAATATACATTTTCTAGCAACCTTGATGCTTTGTCCAGGAAGCCCATAGCTCCCCTCCCCCTTTTTTCTGACATGTCCTCCACACAGCAGCACTCACCTGGATATGGTATTGCTTCCTTGGCTCTGAAAAGGCAGTTGAGCCAAATGTACTTAAAGCTTTGTTCATTTCCAAGTCTGCACTTTTGATATTAGTTGCAAATAGTGAATTTTCTTAGGTTCTCAGCTTGAAGCAATATAGACGTTCTTATTGACCCTATACAGTTATGTCTAAAAATGATCTGGTCCATCCCTTCAACATTGAGAAATGAATAACAACAGTTTAAAGGTTGCAGCAGTAGAATTCTCTGAAATGCTCTTTTGCTGAAAATTTTAAAATTTCATGTTTCAGATCATCCCTCTGAAACTCTAATATGTCATCATTTATCAAAGATTTTATTAAGAGAGGAATAGGAGTTCTGTCTGTGACATTGGGTTTAACTTAATTGTGGATGATACACTTCATTTCACACAATATAGATCAGGTGTCTAGAAGAGTCCACAGTAACTCATACTCCATAAGATTAGGAGCACATATCTTTAAAGTTAGCATAACCTCCTCTCTGTTAAACACTTTGGTAGCACACCACATCGCCCACAAAAATATACCATTTGCAGATATCCCTGTTGTTCAGATTAACCACATAATATCTATCATTATTCTATATGATGGGATTCAAGGGTGCATGAAAAATTATTTGTGGGGTCCTTGCATTCTGTTTTCCCCATGATTCAACACTTGTTGATTGTTCTGAGAATTTGAATTGTTCTGACATTAATATTTTGGATATCTGAGGCTTATGTACAGACCTCATCAGCTGCAGGTACAACACTGGTGACAAGCTCAGGGCATGCTCCCTTAAGGTCGTCTTCATTGTTATTGTCCAGTTGTACTGTTACATGATTCACAAGTGATTTCCTTACATGTTTTCTTTATACTTAGGTGGATCGCATCAGAATTTCTGAAGATGGGAGGCAACATCTTTGCACTAAATGTAGTTCATCATGCTGCCTGTGGATGCTTTTAGAATGGTGCTTCTGTACACACACCTTAAAGCTGATTTCACATTATCTAACAATATTCAACATAGTTATTGAGCAGCAGAGAGTTACCTGAAGTTTCCCAGCCAAATAATTGTTAGTCCCTACAAGGTTTGTCATTATGTGGAATTCATAGAATACACTTTTCCGGGGCTAAGGAATGCTTTTTGATAATTTATCGCTCTCTTCTGGAATAATATAAAAAGCTTTTGATAGCTGCTCTGTGAAGAATATTTAAGACTACAGCAGGCTAATAGTGCAATATGTTGCCCACTGTGTGATTCTTTCAGCCATTTCTTTCATGACTGTGTGCATCAAGAAGAGACCACATTAACTCATGCTGCATAGGATTCGGAGCACACATCTTCAAATGTTGCATAACCTCCTGTCGTTTACATACTTTGGTAACATACCACATCACCTCCAAAATATACCATTTGCAGACATCGCAGTTGTTCAGATTCAAGTGGAGAATCTTCTGTCCAAATTGGTCAAATGTAACTCAGAAGTCCTCTATAAATCCCTTCTTGAAGAAGTCAATGCCAATGACTCTGTCTTTAGCATCCAAGTGGTGGGTCAACTGAGGCAGGCAGCCATTGGTAGTCAGTGCTTAGAGCTGCTGACTGGGATTACTCCAGATACCTACAGGGTCTGCTGCCAAAGGCAGCCAGGCATTAGAGAAGTTGCTCAACAGACTTTCTTATAGAGGGAACAAAACCTAATTTGCTGGGGCTGGCATTTTGTGGACAGTGAAAAAACTATGAACTCCTTTAACTCCTTGGGGCCAGCAAGAAAGAGAAGAAAAGAAAGAAAATTCACATGTACACACAAATAAGCATGCATGCACACACACACACACACACTGAATGAAACAAATGTCAGAATCCAATTACTTCATACATACAAATACAAATGCATATATACATACATACATATATACATACATGCATACATACACACACACACACACATATATACATTTATACACACCTAAAGACAGACGTACACATATTCACGCATTGAATGGTTACAGGAAAGCTCTGACAGGCACATTCCACATACTCCAAACATATATACTTAAGTAAACACACTTTGTTGATAGTAGGAACAATGTTCCAACCTTCTTTCACACAAACTTTACACATGCACACATAATCTATGGATGGGAAAACAATGTTCCAACCACACAGTAGCATTTTTTAATCCTTCCTTCCATTGTTTATGTATCACAGCAAAATATTTCAAGTCATATACAATTACAATGTGATTACATTTCAGTTTTCCTCTAGTTTTCCTCTAGATTATGAAAAAACTGTGTTTTCTAATACATTTACAAGAAATAACATTAATTAGTGTAGGTAAAGAAAACAAACTATTCTAAAAGTTCCCTATCCATTCATAACCAAGCATCATGTTATACATCACCAAAGTGTATGCAAGCAAGATGTGACACTGAAGAATCGCCAGTTGTTTGCCTTTTGGAAGAGCAAAGGAATAACAAAAGGAAAGAGGAACTGTCAACATATCTACAGTACATTATCTTCAGCAACACTTGTTCATGATATGGGACCCACTTCAACACTGATTTGGAGAGATAATGTGATGCTCTTGGGCTTGCTCTGCCTGGATAGCATGAAGAGATCAGCACAGTATGTCATGACAAATTTTCCACAATATGGATGACTGATAGCCAAGTAAATCGTGAGAAACTCAAAAAGAACACAGCTACAGGGAACCCTCTTGGTTTTTAACCCCCTCCTCTCAACCTGAGCTCTTAAGTTCTCTTAAAAGACATTGAAGTGATTCTGCAGCTTTAATGCCAAGTCTTTTGAGTAGGTGACTAACTCCTTGTGCTTCAGCAGGTATTACACTCTTTCCTTCAGTCTTTTCTGCTCTCGTTCAATAGATAAGAGTGACTTGGTAGAGGGTTATAAGTGTGTGTGTGTATATGTGTGTGTGTGTGCACGCACACACACAAAGACATGCACAAACACACACAAACTCATGAACACACAAACACAGTACATGTATGAACATATAGAAGCATACTGCATTGCAGTCACATGTTTAATTTCCCATTTCATGCTAATGCAAACAGAGATAACCTGTGTTACTGTAAAAAAGAAAGTAAACTTTTTTTTAATATTTAATATTTTTTATTACATATTTTCCTCAATTACATTTCCAATGCTATCCCAAAAGTCCCCCATAGCACCCCCCACTTCCCTACCCACCCATTCCCATTCTTTTGGCCCTGGCATTCCCCTATATTGGGGCATATAAAGTTTGCAAGTCCAATGGGTCTCTCTTTCCAGTGATGGCCAACTAGGCCATCTTTCCATGCATATGCAGCTAGAGACAAGAGCTCCGGGGTACTGGTTAGTTCATCATGTTGTTCCAACTATAGGGTTGCAGATCCCTTTAGCTCCTTGGGTACTTTCTCTAGCTTCTCCATTGGGAGCCCTGTGATACATCCAATAGCTGACTGTGAGCATCCACTCCTGTGTTTGCTAGGCCCCAGCATCGTCTCACAAGAGACAGCTATATTTGGGTCCTTTCAGCAAAATCTTGCTAGTGTATGCAATGGTGTCAGCGTTTAGAAGCTGATTATGGGATGGATCCCTGGATACGGCAGTCTATAGATGGTCCATCCTTTCATCACAGCTCCAAACTTTGTCTCTGTAACTCCTTCCATGGGAGTTTTGTTCCCAATTCTAAGAAGGGGCACAGTGTCCACACTTTGGTCTTCATTCTTCTTGAGTTTCATGCGTTTAGCAAATTGTATCTTATATCTTGGGTATCCTAAGTTTTGGGCTAATATCCACTTATCAGTGAATACATATTGTGTGAGTTCCTTTGTGATTGTGTTACCTCACTCAAGATGATGCCCTCCAGGTCCATCCATTTGGCTAGGAAATTCATGAATTCATTCTTTTTAATAGCTGAGTAGTACTCCATTGTGTAAATGTACCATAATTTCTGCATCCATTCCTCTGTTGAGGGACATCTGGGTTCTTTCCAACTTCTGGCTATTATAAACAGGGTTGCTATGAAAATAGTGGAGCATGTGTCCTTCTTACCGGTTGGGACATCTTCTGGATATATGCCCAGGAGAGGTATTGCTGGATCCTCCGGTAGTACTATGTCTAATTTTCTGAGGAACCACCAGACTGATTTCCAGAGTGGTTGTACAAGCTTGCAATCCCACCAACAATGGAGGAGTGTTCCTCTTTCTCCACATCCTCGCCAGCATCTGCTGTCACCTGAATTTTTGATCTTAGCCATTCTGACTGGTGTGAGTTGGAATCTCAGGATTGTTTTGATTTGCATTTCCCTGATGATTAAGGATGTTGAACACTTTTTCAGGTGCTTCTCTGCCATTCGGTATTCCTCAGGTGAGAATTCTTTGTTCAGTTCTGAGCCCCATTTTTTAATGGGGTTATTTGACTTTCTGGAGTCCACCTTCTTGAGTTCTTTATATATATTGGATATTAGTCCCTTATCTGATTTAGGATAGGTAAAGATCCTTTCCCAATCTGTTGGTGGTTTTTTTTTTTTTTTTTGTCTTATTGATGGTGTCTTTTGCCTTGCAGAAGCTTTGCAGTTTCATGAGGTCCCACTTGTCAATTCTCGATCTTACAGAACAAGCCATTGCTGTTCTATTCAAGAATTTTTCCCCTGTGCCCATATCTTCAAGGCTTTTCCCCACTTTCTCCTCTATAAGTTTCAGTGTCTGGTTTTATGTGAAGTTCCTTGATCCACTTAGACTTGACCTTAGTAAAAGGAGATAGGACTGGATCGATTCGCATTCTTCTACATGTTAACAACCAGTTGTGCCAGCACCATTTGTTGAAAATGCTGTCTTTCTTCCACTGGATATTTGTGACCATAGGTGTGTGGGTTCATTTCTGGGTCTTGAATTCTATTCCATTGGTCTATTTGTCTGTCACTATACCAGTACCATGCAGTTTTTATCACAATTGCTCTGTAGTAGAGCTTTAGGTACGGCATGGTGATTCCACCAGAGGTTCTTTTATCCTTGAGAAGAGTTTTTGCTATCCTAGGTTTTTTGTTATTCCAGATGAATTTGCAGATTGCACTTTCGAATTCATTGAAGAATTGAGTTGGAATTTTGATGGGGATTGCATTGCATCTGTAGATTGCTTTTGGCAAGATAGCCATTTTTACAATGTTGATCCTGCCAATCCATGAGCATGGGAGATCTTTCCATCTTCTGAGATCTTTAATTTCTTTCTTCAGAGACTTGAAGTTTTTATTATACAGATCTTTGACTTCCTTAGTTAGAGTCATGCCAAGATATTTTATATTATTTGTGACTATTGAGAAGGGTGTTGTTTCCCTAATTTCTTTCTCAGCCTGTTTATTTTTTGTGTAGAGAAAGGCCATTGATTTGTTTGAGTTAATTTTATATCCAGCTACTTCACCAAAGCTGTTTATCAGGTTTAGGAGTTCTCTGGTGGAATTTTTAGGGTCACTTATATATACTATCATATCATCTGCAAAAAGTGATATTTTGACTTCATCTTTTCTAATTTGTATCCCTTTGATCTCCTTTTGTTGTCGAATTGCTCTGGCTAGGACTTCAAGTACAATGTTGAATAGGTATGGAGAAAGTGGACAGCCTTGTCTAGTCCCTGATTTTAGAGGGATTGCTTCAAGCTTCTCACCATTTACTTTGATGTTGGCTACTGGTTTGCTGTAGATTGCTTTTATCGTGTTTAGGTATGGGCCTTGAATTCCTGATCTTTCCAAGACCTTTATCATGAATGGGTGTTGGATCTTGTCAAATGCTTTTTCCGAATTTAACGAGATGACCATGTGGTTTTTGTCTTTGAGTTTGTTTATATACTGGATTACATTGATGGATTTCCATATATTGAACCATCCCTGCATCCCTGGGATGAAACCTACTTGGTCAGGATGGATGATTGTTTTGATGTGTTCTTGGATTCGGTTAGCAAGAACTTTATTGAGGATTTTTGCATCAATATTCATAAGGGATATTGGTCTGAAGTTTTCTATCTTTGTTGGGACTTTTTGTGGTTTAGGTATCAGAGTAATTGTGGCTTCATAGAATGAGTTGGGTAGAGTACCTTCTGTTTCTATTTTGTGGAATAGTTTGTGAAGAACTGGGATTAGATCTTCTTTGAAGGTCTGATAGAACTCTGCACTAAACCCATCTGGTCCTGGGCTTTTTTTAGTTGGGAGACTATTGATGACTGCTTCTATTTCTTTGGGGGATATAGGGCTGTTTAGTTCATTAACCTGATCTTGATTCAATTTTGGTACCTGGTATCTGTCTAGGAACTTCTCCATTTCATCCAGGTTCTCCAGTTTTGTTGAGTATAGCCTTTGGTAGAAGGATCTGATGGTGTTTTGGATGTCTTCAGGATCTGTTGTTATGTCTCCTTTTTCATTTCTGATTTTGTTAATTAGGATGCTTTCCCTGTGCCCTCTAGTGAGTCTGGCTAGGGGTTTATCTATCTTGTTGATTTTCTCAAAGAACCAGCTCCTTGACTGGTTGATTCTTTGAATAGTTCTTCTTGTTTCCACTTGGTTGATTCGCCCCTGAGTTTGATTATTTCCTGTTGTCTACTCCTCTTGGGTGAATTTGCTTCCTTTTGTTCTAGTGCTTTTAGGTGTGTTGTCAAGATTCTAATGTGTGCTCTCTCTAGTTTCTTTTTGGAGCCACTCAGATATATGAGTTTTCCTCTTAGAAATACTTTCATTGCGTCCCATAAGTTTGGGTATGTTGTGGCTTCATTTTCATTGAACTCTAAAAAGTCCTTAATTTCTTTCTTTCTTCCTTCCTTGACCAAGATATCATTGAGAAGAGTGTTGTTCAGTTTCTAAGTGAATGTTGGCTTTCTATTATTTATTTTGTTATTGAAGATCAGCCTTAGTCCATGGTGATCTGATAGGATGCATGGGACAATTTCAATATTTTTGTATCTGTTGAGGCCTGTTTTGTGACCAATTATGTGGTCAGTTTTGGAGAAGGTACCATGAGGTACTGAGAAGAAGGTATATCCTTTAGTTTTAGGATAGAATGTGCTGTAGATATCTGCCAGATCCATTTGTTTCATAACTTCTGTTAGTTTCACTGTGTCCCTGTTTAGTTTCTGTTTCCATGATCTGTCCATTGGTGAAAGTGGTGTGTTGAAGTCTCCCACTATTATTGTATGAGGTGCAATGTGTGCTTTGAGATTTACTAAAGTTTCTTTAATGAATGTGGCTGCCTTTGTATTTGGAGCATAGATATTCAGGATTGATAGTTCCTCTTGGAGGATTTTACCTTTGATGAGTATGAAATGCCCTTCCTTGTCGTTTTTGATGACTTTGGGTTGGAAGTCGATTTTATTAGATATTAGGATGGCTACTCCAGCTTGTTTCTTCATACCATTTGCTTGGAAAATTTTTTACTAGCCTTTCATTCTGAGGTAGTGTCTGTCTTTTTCTCTGAGATGAGTTTCCTGTAAGCAGCAAAATGTTGGGTCCTGTTTGTGTAGCCAGTCTGTTAGTCTATGTCTTTTTATTGGGGAGTTGAGTCCTTTGATATTAAGAGATATTATGGAAAAGTGCTTGTTGCTTCCTTTTATTTTTGTTGTTAGAGTTGGCATTCTGTTCTTGTGGCTGTCTTCTTTTAGGTTTGTTGAGGGATTACCTTCTTGTTGTTTCTAGGGCATGGTTCCTGTCCTTGTATTGGTTTTTTCCTGTTATTATCCTTTGAAGGGCTGGATTCGTGGAGAGATAATGTGTGAATTTGGTTTTGTCGTGGAATACTTTGCTTTCTCCATCTATGTTAATTGAGAGTTTGGCTAGGTATAGTAGCCTGGGCTGGAATTTGTGTTCTTTTAGTGTCTGTATAACATCTGTCCAGGATCTTCTGGCTTTCATAGTCTCTGGTGAAAAATCTGGTGTAATTCTGATAGGCTTGCCTTTATATGTTACTTGGCCTTTTTCTCTTACTGCTTTTAGTATTCTATCTTTATTTAGTGCATTTGTTGTTCTGATTATTATGTGTCGGGAGGTATTTCTTTTCTGGTCCAGTCTATTTGGAGTTCTGTAGACTTCTTGTATGTTCATGGGCATCTCTTTCTTTTGATTTGGGAAGTTTTCTTCTATAATTTTGTTGAAGATATTTGCTGGTCCTTTGAGTTGAAAATCTTCATTCTCATCCACTCCTATTATCCGTAGGTTTGGTCTTCTCATTGTGTCCTGTATTTCTTGGATGTTTTGAGTTAGGATCATTTTGCGTTTTACATTTTCCTTGATTGTTGTGCTGATGTTCTCTATGGAATCTTCTGCACCTGAGATTCTCTCTTCCATCTCTTGTATTCTATTGCTGATGCTCGTATCTATGGTTCCAGATTTCTTTCCTAGGGTTTCTATCTCCAGTGTTGCCTCATTTTGGGTTTTCTTTATTTTGTCTACTTCCCTTTTTAGGTCTTGTGTTATCCTGTTTTTCTTTAATGACTTGTAACTCTTTAGCCATGTTCTCCTGTAATTCTTTAAGTGAGTTATTAACGTCCTTCTTGATGTCCTCTACCATCATCATGAGATATGCTTTTAGATCCGTGTCTAGCTTTTCCGGTGTGTTGGGGTGCCCTGGACTGGGTGAAGTGGGAGTGCTGGGTTCTGATGATGGTGAGTGGTCTTGGTTTCTGTTAGTAAGATTATTATGTTTACCTTTCGCCATCTGGTAATCTCTGGGGTTAGTTGTTATCGTTGTCACTGTTTAAAGATTGGAGCAGACTCTGTGTTCCACTCACCCAAAGTCTCAAAATCCTGTGGTGGGTGTCGTGGGTAGCTGGCAGGTGTCAGCAGACCCTGCGCTCTAGCTACCCCGGTGCTGGTCAGGCCGGAAGAGGCCTGTGGGCCTACTCAGGCCGGTTTTCTGCTTCCCTATCTAATGCAGTGTCAGGTCCTGCGTGCAATTAGATTGGAGCAGAAGCTGTGTTCCACTCACCAGAAGTCTTAAGATTCTGTGGCGGGTGTTGTGGGTAGCTGGCGAGTGTCAGCCTATCCTGCACCCTAGCTACCCCGGTGCTGTTCTCGAAAGTAAACTTTTGTTGGATGGAAAAAGAACACAGTGAGTGAACAGAGGATATAAGAGAGCTCTGGCAAAGTGCACAGACAAGCAGACCCATGGGGGTCCTTGCCCTTGTAGCAAAACTTGCTCAGCAAGTTCCCCAGGCTATGTAGTAATGGCTTGTTTCCCCAGCAAGGACCAGCCCATTGATTTCTCCCACTGCTTCCCTGTTGATTCAAGGTAAACAGCTTTCTCCAAAAAAGGAGTCCCCTTAACCACAGCTTGCCTCACTTCCTGCACATCAGCTCAGTAAACTAGAAAATCTTCATAACCAGGAGGCAAAATAAAGCTTTCTTACCTGTAAGGTGATTGTGCCAGGGATTTGTTTGGGTAGCAGAAGGCTGATGAACTCATGGGCAAATTACTGTATGAACTATTTCATACCAAAAATTATTCCATGGAAGGGGTGGACCACATTATATATTTTTCATTCTTTAACTTATGAACATTTGGTTAGTTTCAAATTTGGGGCTGCTCTGAGGAATACTACTAAGACCCTAATGTCCCATAGTTTATCTGTGGACACCCACTTATCATTCTGGAATCACCGTGGAAACTGCTGTTCAACTTTCTGAAGAAATGTACATGACTTCTCGCAGGGCTCCATAATTTAATACCACCATCTATATCTGAGGAACCTTATTCCTCTCAACTTTCCATGAAGCCAGTTTTAACTCAGTGTGAAAAACTTTGGAATAAAAGCAGTGACTGAGTACTGCAGACACAGAGCTTTAGACTATCATGAGCCTCGGTGGGTTGCACTGAGACAGGCCTGTTCACTTCAACATGGCTATGGGACTTCTGCTTGTGTGGGAAGCAGCTACAAGCACTCTGCTACACAGAATCTCTCAAAGACCAAATTCCAGCCAAGGATAACTAAGCTAAGGTTAGGCAAAGGGGGAAAGAAGATGCTTGCAGGCAATGCGGATGAGAAGAAAATGGGCTGCAGGGAAGAGTGAAAACTCCTGACCATCCAATGAGCTGTTACCATTCATCCAGGACAAAGAGACACAAACCCTCAGCTAGTGTTTCTGTCTCCCCCACCCCCAGGCACCTTGATTTGCCACAGCAGTCTGCTCCTAACCTGCATCTATCCTATTCCTTTTGTTTCCTCTAAATGATTTTATTGTAGATAAATATTTTATAGGCTCTACAACCACTTGAAAACTTTTGAGTTTGCAATTACAGTTGTTTTGTCCTTTTGTTCTAGGGTGCTGTGTGAATGTGCAAAAAGACAGTGAACTTCCATGCAATGTTCAGTCGATACAGAGTGGTACTAACTTGAGTGGGCATAATACTTTCTCATTTAAATTGGCTACCATAATTGTTAAAGATTCTCCTTCCATGAGCAAGTGAACACATAGATATTCATACACACACATGCATGTGCACACACAGACAGAAATACACACACAGACACAGAGACAAACATATGCACATTCCAACATGCAAGCAGCCACATCCACAAAACACCACACAGGCACCCACACGTACAATATGTTCAACATGTGTACACAGATGCTCACCCATACCTGGATATATGCATGTATGTGCATGCATGTGCACTTATATACACAGACAATATTGTACAAACAAAGACCTATACACATGGCTAGGCATGCACTCACATGTGTATACACACACACACACACACAAATATTCATATATATATATATATATATATATATATATATATATACACCCATATGGATGCACCCACACGAAAACATAAGAACACCACAAATACAAGCACAAAACACAGACAGACACACACACACACACACACACACACACACACACACACACACACACACACTCACACTCACATCCACATACCTACATCCTTTATCTAGAAAGGCCAGAGAGAACACTGGCGTGTTGCGGTAATTTTTGTGCTGCAGGAGGAGGTGTTGGGCCACTGAACTGTCTACGAGGTGCTTAGACTCATCCAGATTTTGCTGCCCTAGCTTGCACATTATTTTCCCTTCCAGGATTTTTTTTTTATCCTGACACTCTCTGATCCTAATGGTAAGTTACAATCTCTGCACAGCAAAACTGGACCACACAAGAAGAAGCCTTCAAGAAGGACTCCTAAAAAAGCCAATAGCTAACTCCCAGTTGACCCAGCATAGTCTCCTCACAAAACTTTCCCCTAGCAACTTTTAAATGGATTGTATTGTATAAAATATGAAAACGACACCCAGGTCAGTCAGTAGACTACTGAAATTACCTCTAGAGCTTTTCTGAAATGCAGTACTGTAAAATATGAGGGAGAATCTTCACTCGTTTTATATTTGGCAAGGACTCTCCTCCTTGCAAGATGCCTCCCACTTGTGAACTCAGCCCCTGAACAGCAAATGACTCACTGGCCCCTGACCTCCTTCATGAAAAGTTGTATGTTACTCTATAATATCTATATAGCACCCTATCTACCATAATGACATGTAGGTGATATAGTGATATGGGACTGATGGACCTCCATCAATGGACTGAAGCTTCTAGTATAGCAGGAGGGTTTGCTTGCTAATCATACAGTTTCTTTCAAGAAACTAACTTCAAAGAAAGACTTGTTAATGATGACAAGAATGAACAGTTGGAAGGGAATTTAGGTTGGTGGCTGGATTTGTGTGTGTGTGTCTGTGTGTGTGTGTGTGTGTGTGTGTGTGTGTGTGATAGAGAGAGAGAGAGAGAGAGAGAGAGAGAGAGAGAGAGAGAGAGAGAGAGTTTACATAGGTGGAAAGCCTGTTTCCACTCTCTCAGCTTACTTGATACTTCTTTACCGAGAGGTCACAGATCTTCTCATGGGACTCCTCAGTCTCCTCACCTCCTCATAGGACTCTTGCAGCATATCTGCTCCTCTTGTAGGTTTCTGTTCTCTCATCTCAATACATTCACATTGCCTTCTGCTTTCTTTCCATAGATGGCTGTGGAGGGTGCTGAATCACCAACAAAGAATAGTGAGCCTCAGCCAGCTTCTATCTTCCAGCTGTACTTCCATGTACTACTGCCAACCTTGAAAAGTTCATGGTTCCCAGACAGCATCAGACTAGAGCCAACAGTAGCCATGCCAGCATCTCCAAGAAGCAGGCCAAGTCCAGAGAAAAGCCAACTTCTAAAAGATTCATACTACTTCTGAAAATTCTGATACCAAAAGGTCTATACCAAAAGGATCTATGTACCTCCAAGTACAAGATGTGGCTCCACCTTTGCTTAACTGTCCATGGTAGTACCATAATATCAGCAGGCAGAGTACAAACATCATCTGAAGGAGGAAAGAAGATCTCCCTCACTCAGAATCACATTCCTTCCATGGGTCCCATAGAAACCAGTTCTGTAAAGTCCCTGCCAGAGCCCCAGAGTCCCTGGGATGCCTAACATCCCCTCAGCGTATAAAACGTTTTTCTATTTAAAGGCTCCTGAGATTGCAGGACAATCCTAGAAGGGGCTCACAGTTTTTCACACTTAGAAAAATTAAGTCTAAGAGGCAGAACTCCCAAGTCCACAAGGCAGGCTGCTTGCTAAGAGGCAGACAGACTAGAACTTCACTATGGTCCAAAGACAAAGAAGACAGAATTGGTACATCCCATGTGCCTGAGTCCTGGACAAGTCAGGTGATCACCAACAGGAGATGGTCTACTAAATCAGTGTTATCTTTAAGTACAATATGCACTAAGAGAATATGATAAGGAAAGGCAAGGTTTTTTTTGTTTTTTTGTTTTTTTGTTTTTTGTTTTTTTTCAGCACATAGCTTTATTAAGGCCCTACATTAGCTTTCTGCTATTCCTTACAATGCCTGTAATAAGAAGCTAGCCCATGGTCAGCCTAGGACAAATGTTCTCCAGATCTCTGGACTTTTTCCTTCCAAGGCCTGTCCTTTGGACCTGAGGCCTGATAGTAGGGGTAGTAGGTAATGTCAGGTGTTATATGTATTTCTAAAAGAGGGTGATAGTTGCCTTTGCAATACACAAAATACATAGAAAGACAGACATATATCCATGAAGTACCCCAAAACTTCAGAAGTGGGTGACAGATTGCCGTGCAGTGACTTATCCATCCAAATGAGTTCTATAGCTTCCCAGGCAGTACTGGCAGTGGGCAAAAGAGGGACATCGATCTCTTGCTATACAGAAAGCATGTAGAAGAGGTCTATATAGTCACATGTCTCACCCAAGGACTCCAGAAAATGACAATATATGCCAATATAGTCTCCAAGACATCTAAAAGATGTGATGGATCTCAAACCACACAGAAGACATGGATACATCCCCATGCAGTATCCAAAGCACCCAGAAGAGGGAGAAAAAGCCACATGCAGTGTGTAAAGCATCAAAGGAAAAAAGAGTCTACTGCATTACCAAGAGAAACTAGAAGAGGGCAACAGAGCATCATGCTGTACTCAAATCATCCAGAACAAGACAATACCTTACCACATAGTACATTCCAGTCGTATCTTTAGGAACATAATCACAAGTGACCTTGTATGCTTGAGTGGTATAGGGCCAGGAGAGACCATACTGAGTTCCAAATAGTGACCTGAGTAAGAGGGAATGCTTGGAATCTACTGGTGCCCCTAAAAACAGGACAGCTCTCCTCAAGCTGTGATCCCATTCCCAACCACTGTGGCTAGGCACGTGTTTCAGGCCATACTGCATTCCTACTGGATCTGGAATTGCTTAAGTTAGCCCAGCCATGCTGTGCTTGGAGTACAGTGTCAGCTAATAGCTGATGTGATACAAGTAGGTCCTGGAGTCCCTAGTGCTTAGCACCACCAAGCTGTGATTTCCTGTGTCCAAGACACAGGATGTACCTGAATGTCTGAGACCTTGGTGTATGTTCATGGGGAGTTTCTTTCCCTGGTTTTTGCAATCAGACATCCAAGGAATTTAATTGAATCTGCTAAGGATGCAGTTCAGCAAAAACCTACAAACAAGACCTTCTCACAGAGGACCAATTGTATGTGTGCATGTGCATGTGCATGTGTGTGGGTACTGCGAGTCTGAAGTCTATAGTGGGGCCTGTTTTGAGGTGATGCCGGCACCATGGGCAGGGAGCCCCACTTTAAGCAGCAGTGCTTTTAGTCGATCTGTTCCCCTTGGTTGCACATTGAAATTCCATGCCGAGTTTAGAGAGCCATCCTGAAATTGAGTCTCCTAAGTATTTACTCTGAGCATATGTGTGGCAATAAGAACCCATGACTGTGAATCTGTGTTCTGAAGATATAAAAAAGATGGTAACAGGTTTCAGGTGGGCCAGGACCTGTGGCTCAGACTTCCTGGGAACTTTTTAGAGGGGTAGTCTTTCCTTCCAGGCCCATGAGGGAGTTCTTGAAGCCCTGGATCCCTTACTAGGGAACCCTTCTGTGCTGTGCTGGGGTCAGAATACTAAGTTTAATAAGCACCAGAAGGTCCAAGTATATAGGAGGCAGAATGTGGCAGCCACTGCATGGGGGTAGTCCAGGACATAGCCTGAATCCACTTGATCCTTGAAGCCTGTTTCATGGAGTAACTTAAGTGACTAGAAGAATAGGTTAGATTTATTTCCTGTACTCAAAGCAGAAAGAAAATGATGAAAGTCCTCCCATGCAATGTGAAAAGCATCCAGAAGAGGGTGCTAGATCCTCAGTACCCAAAGTATCCACAAGATGGAATAAGGCAGATTCCCATGCAGTATCAAAAGCATCCAGAGAGCATTTTAAGCTCAATGTTTCGGTTGTGATGTAGCCCTAGGAACAAAGAGGAGGACTCTGCCTCTTGAAACCCTCTTCTGAGAGTCAGAGTGAAATTAAGGAGCTCCTAGCACAGCAGCTGTAGCCTTTACAATTCCTGCCTCTCTGCCAAACAACCTGCTTCCCAGAAGTTCCAAGCTCCTGAATCCCATTACTGGAAGATGCAGCTCAAGCTCCCTATTTCGGTTCCAGGACTCACTGTGACTTCCCCAGGATCATTAATTTTAGAGTTCTTTTAAACTAAGACCAAAGTCTATCTTGTTTCTATCCCTTACTGGTCTCTGTATGTTCACTGTTCTCTCTTCGAAGAAGCCTGTTCAGTTTTGCAAACATGTCTATAGGTGACCCGTAAAGGTACTGAATGAATGCTCCAAGAGCAGTTGGAGTCACCACAACATTAATAACATCACAGACAATGCCAGGGCACTCCAGGTTATAATACAAGATGTTAGGAAGGGACTGTTGATGTCACACAGGATAGCTCTTTGCTTTCTTGCTAAGTACCTCACCCAAGTTTACCTGAAGTCAAGGTGCCTTTTCCAGAGAGTGGGATAGAATACATTTTGGTACTCAAAGTACTTAGAAGGTGGCTATTGATCCCCTTCCAACGCCAAACATATCCAAAGAGATCCTTTGGATCCCCATGTAAATCCACATGTAATATGCAGATCCCAGAATAAGATTATAGATGCTATGCAATACACAAAGCATCCAGAAGTGCGTGATAGATCCCCTTGCAGTACTGAAATCATCCAGAAGAGGTTAATACATCTCAAGCCAATTTCTCTGCAGTGAGGACTGACCTGGACAGAAAGTAAGATGTCTCCACCAAAGACCAAAGTATGGTGAAGATGGCCAGGTGTTCTCATAGTTTTCATGTCAGAATTTCAACATTGCCAATTGATGAAGGAGAAAAACTGGAACATGGATTTGATACATGTCCTGAACCTTGTTCTACAGAAAAAAATTAGCAACACATGTCAAAAAATGACCAATAGCTGTAGGAGAATAGTTTTACACTCTAAGCATAACATCAGTGGACTATATTCAAATGTGGAAAGGAAAAGGCGATGAAGAGGGGATTATATAGGATTGTAGAGATGGAAATTTGACATCTATTATGAGGCATTTTCCAGAGATGCTTCATGTAGCTGAGATCTGGGAGTGTACACTACACTGAGCAGAGTATCATATCTAGGTTTGTCAGAGATTGGAGAGGTATTTTACATAAATATTTTAACATATCTATGTTCAGGCCCTACTGGGTGACATATACATTGTAATCCTTTGTGTCTGGCTTCTTTTATTTAGCATTGTATTTAACAAATAGTCATGTGAATGACATATTAATACTCTGCAGACTATATTCTATGTAAACAGCAAACCAAAACCCAAAAAGCTCCAAATGTATAGCCCTACAAATAGTACCTAATAATAAAGCCATGTCTCAACCTGTCTGGGCAGTTTGAATAGAGAAGCTGGGAAGTCTTTATCTGGGAAGCCATCTCTATTTTGCAGTTATCACTGAGCCTATATTTCAAGGAGATGAAAGGCAAATAGCTCTTGATTTCCTGATTTCTTGTATACACCCCAAGTGAATATTCAGTTCCTAAGAGGCTTTAGCACAATACAGTTGTGATTCTAATTAATTTGGTCTGCATGACAATTTTAGGAACATGCAAATGCAGAGGACCATACTTTAAGGCAATCTAAATATATGACATAAAGGATACAGTATTGATTCATTTTCTATCATTAAGTGGGTATCCACAGAGTAGGCTATGACATCCACACCCCAGGAAACATACCCCTGTGCAGCACTGGCTGGCTGGGAATTCACAATGTAGCCCATAGTGCCTGGAGCTTACAGATTCATCTCTGCTTGTGAATTCAGGGGCTACAGGAGTGTGACACAACCCTGGTGAAAAACAGCTGTCTTAAAAGTGAAGCCTTGGAAATTGACTTTTTAATTTATAAAAATACAGTCATTTCACTCAATAGGGGCTTTAAAAGAGCCCCTACTCAGCTGGACAGTATACATAGTGTATATAGCCACAGCAAAATATCAAAATAATGACCAGAACAAAAGAAAGAGTAAAATAAATATCAAAATCTCAAACCAATGGAACAAAAAACCCAAATTCCAAAGGAAACAAAACCCAAACCAAAAATCAAACAATAAAATAAAAAGTTAAGTCATATTCTCTTGCTGTGCTTTAGCAAAACTGAACTACACCATGTGGCCAGCATTGGAGACAAGGTAGAGACACAGTTTCAGATGAAATAGCCCATCAAGGCAAGTGTTGCCATGCTTCTTTGGGGTCTTTGGAGGTTAAGCCTTCTTGGCCAAGGTTAAGAAAAGTGATAGGCTTTTGCTCAAAGTCTTAATTTTACTTAACTCACCTCCATTAAATATTCTCAGTGGCAGATCAGGACAAGTATTAATTTATAGTCTTGGACTTTTTCTCCTGAATGCTGCGCAGCTCTGGATGTGTTTCTGCCTTCGCTGAAGCCCTGCTTGGTGCAACTTCAGCAAGAGAGGAATCCCACACACCTCTCTGTGGAAACATACTTCTCCTGTCTACCTGGGTCCTCATCTTAACTCTGACCAAATCTTTCTACACCTAAGAATATGAGTATCTTCTTGATGCACACCAATAAATTTTTAGCATAATATAATTAATATAATATAGTATAGAATTTTTTTAGCAACCTAATTGTTCTTGATGCTTTGTCCTGGAAGTCTATAGCTTCCCTCCCACTTTTTCTGACATGTCCTACACACAGCAGCACTGACCTGGATATAGTATTGCTTCCTTGGCTCTGAAATGGCTGTTAAGCCTAATGCACTAAAAGCTTTGTTCATTCCCAAATCTGCACTTTTGACATTAGTTGCAAATAGTGAATTTTCTTAGGTTTTCAGCTTAAAGCATTATAGAAGCTCTCATTATCCCCACACAGTTATGTCTAACAATGACCTGGTCCAACCTTACAAACCTGATAAATGAATAATGGCAGTTAAACAGTTGCAGAAATAAAATTCTCTGAAATGCTCTTTTGCAGAAATATTTACAATTACATGTTTCAGATCATCTCTCTAAAACTATACTATGTCATCATTTAACAAAGGCTTTATTAAGAGAGTAGTAGGAATCCAAGTTTTGTCTGTGACATTGGGTTTAACTTAATTGTGGATGATACACTTCATATCCTGGATAGACCTTTTTTATTGGATTTTATTAAATTTACATTTCAAATGTTACCTCATTTCCCAGTTTCCCTTCAACCTGGAAACACCTTATCCATCCTCTCTCCCCCTGCTTCTATGAGGGTGTTCCTTCACCTCTCCACCCACTCCCACCTCCCCACCCTCGATTCCCCTACACTGGGGCATCTATCCAGCCTTCATAGGACCAAGGACCTCTTCTTCCAGTGATGCATGACAAGGCTACATATGCAGCTAGAGCAATGCGTAATCCTTTGTTGATTGCTTAATCCCTGGGAGTTCTCAGGGAAATGGTTGGTTGTATTGTTTTTCTTCCTATGGGGTTGCAAACCCCTTCAACTCCTTCAGTCCCTTCTCTAAGTCCTCTATTAAGGACCCCAAGCTCAGTTCAATGATTAGCTGCTAACATCCACCTCTGTATTTTTAAGGCTCTAACAGGGCCTCAGGAGACAGCCATATCAGGCTCTTTTCAGCATGCACTTCTTGGCATCCACAATAGTGACTTGGTTTGGTAAGTGTATATGGATGAATCCCCTGGTGGGACAGATCTTTCACTTTCTTAGTTAGAGTCACACCACAGTATTTTATATTATTTGTGACTATTTTGAAGGGTGTTGTTTCCCAAATTTCTTTCTCAGCCTGTTTATCCTTTGTGGAGAAAAAGACCACTGATTTGCTTACGTTAATTTTGTAACCAGCTACTTCACTGAAGTTGCTTATCAGGTTTAGGAGTTCTCTGGTGGAATTTTTGGGGTCACTTATATATACTATCATACCATCTGCAAATAATTGATATTTTGACTTCTTCCTTTCCAATTTTTATTCCTTTGATTTACTTTTGTTTTCTAATTGCTCTGGATAGGACTTCAAGTACTATATTAAATAGGTAGGGAGAGAGTGGGAAGCCTTGTCTAGTTCCTAATGTTAGTGGACTTGCTTCAAGTTTGTTTCCATTTAGTTTGATATTGGCTACTAGGTTGCTGTATACTGCTTTTACTATGTATGGGCCTAGAATTCCTTATCTTTCAAAGACTTTTTATCATGAACAGGTATTGGGTTTTATCAAAAGCTTTCTCAGCATCTAATGAGAAGATCTTGTGGTTTTGTCTTTGAGTTGGTTTAGATAGTGGATTATGTTGATGGATTTCCAAATATTGAACCATCCCTGCATTCCTGGGATGAAGCCTAATTGATCATGATGGATAATTGTTTTGATGTATTCTTAGATTCAGTTTGCAAGAATTATATTGAATATTTTACATCAATATTCATAATGGAAATTGGTCTGAAGTTTTCTTTCTTTGTTGGATCTTTGTGTTCTTTAGGTATCAGGGTAATTGTGGCTTCATAGAATGAATTGAGTAGCGTACATTCTGTTTTTATTTTCTGAAGTAGAATGAGGAGTATTGGAATTAGGTCCCCTTTGAAAGTTTGATAGAACTCTGCACTAAACCCATCAGATCCTGGGCTTTTTTGGTTTGGAGACTATTAATGGTTGTTTCTATTTCTTTAGGGGAAATGGGACTGTTTAGATCGTTAATCTGATACTGATTTAACTTTCATACCTGGTATCTTTCTAGAAAATTGTCCATTTCACCCAGGTTTTCCAGTTGTTTTGAGTGTAAGCTTTTGTAGTAGGATAGGATGATTTTTTGGATCTCCTCAGATTCTGTTGTTTTGTCTCCCTTTTCATTTGAGATTTTGTTAAATAGGATACTGTCTTTGTGCCCTCTAGTTAGTCTGGGTAAGTGTTTGTCTATCTCGTTGATTTTCTCAAAAACTCAGCTCCTGGTTTGGTTGATTCTTTGTATAGTTCTTTTTGTTTCTATTTGGTTGATTTCAGCCCAGCCCTGAGTTTGACTATTTCCTGCTGTTTACTCCTCTTGGGTAAATTTGCTTGCTTTTGTTCTATAGCTTTTAGGTGTGTTGTCAAGCAGCTTGTGTATGCTCTCTGCACATTCTTTTTGGATGCACTCAGAGCTATGAGTTTTCCTCTTATGACTGCTTTCGTTCTGTCCCATAAGATTGGGTATGTAGTGGCTTTATTTTCATTAAACTCTAAACAGTCTTTAATTACTTTCCTTATTTCTTCCTTGACCAAGTTATCATTGAGTAGAGTGTTGTTCGGCTTCCACGTGTATATGGGATGGGCTCTCTTTTATTTATGTTGTTATTGAAGGTCAGCCTTACTCATTGGTGATCTGATAGTATGCACAGGATTATTTCAATATTTTTGTATCTGTTGAGGGCTGTTTTATGACTGATAATATGGTCAGTTTTGGAGAAAGGTACCATGAGGTGCTGAGAAAAAGGTATATCTGTTTTTTTTAGAATGTTCTATAGATATTAGTTAAATCCATTTTTTTCATAACTTCTGTTAGTTTTACTGTGTCTTTATTTAGTTTCTGTTTCCAGGTTCTGTCCATTGATATGACTGGGCTGTTGAAGTCTCTCACTATTATTGTGTGTGGTGCAATATGTGTTTTGAGCTTTACTAAAGTTTCTTTAATGGATGTGGGTGCCCTTGCTTTTGGAGCATAGCTGTTCAGAATTGAGATTTCAACTAGGTAGATTTTACATTTGATGAGTATGAAATATCCCTCCTTATCTTTTTTGATAACTTTTGGTTGAAAGTTGATTTTATTCTATATTAGACTGGCTACTCCAGCTAGTTTCTTCGGACCATTTGCTTTGAAAACTATTTTCCAGCCTTTTATTCTGAGGTAGCATCTGTCTTTGTCACTGAGGTGGGTTTCCAATATGCAGCAAAATGTTGGGTCCTGTTTATGTAACCAATCTGTTAGTCTATGTCTTTTTTATTGAGGAAATTAGTCCATTGATATTAAGAGATATTAAGGAAAAGTCATTGTTGCTTCCTGTTATTTTTGTTGTTAGAGTTGGAATTCTGTTCATGTGGCTATCTTCGTTCAAATTTGTTTAAAGATTACTTTCTTGCTTTTTCTAGAGTGTAGTTTCCCTCCTTGCATTGGAGTTTTTTCCTTTATTATCCTTTGAAGGGGTGGATTTGTGGAACAATATTATATCAATTTGGTTTGTCATGGAATACTTTGGTTTCTCCGTCTATGGTAATTGACAGATTTGAATGTTATAGTAGCCTGGGCTGGCATTTGTGCTCTCTTAGGGTGTATATGACATCTGCCCAGCATCTTCTTGCTTTCATAGTCTCTGGGGAGAAGTCAGGTGCAATTTTGATAGGTCTACCTCTATATGTTACTTGACCCTTTTCCCTTATTCCTTTTAATATTTTTCTTTGTTTTGTGAATTGGTTGTTTGATTATTTTATATATTTTTATTAGGTATTTTTCTCATTTACATTTCCAATGCTATCCCAAAAGTCCCCCATACCCTACCCCCCATCTCCTACCCACCCACTCCCACTTTTTGGCTGTGGTGTTCCCCTGTACTGAGGCATATAAAGTTTGCATGTCCAATGGGCCTCTCTTTCCAGTGATGGCCAACTAGGCCATCTTTTGATACATATGCAGCTAGAGTCAAGAGCTCAAGGGTACTGGTTAGTTCATATTGTTGTTCCACCTATAGGGTTGCAGATCCCTTTAGCTCCTTGGGTACCTTCGCTAGCTCCTCCATTGGGAGCCCTGTGATCCATCCAATAGCTGACTGTGAGCATCCACTTCTGTGTTTGCTAGGCCCCGGCCTAGTCTCACAAGAGACAGCTATATCAGGGTCCTTTCAGGAAAATCTTGCTAGTGTGTATGCAATAGTGTCAACGTTTGGAGGCTGATTATGGGATGGATCCCTGGATATGGCAGTCTCTAGATGGTCCATCCTTTTGTCTCAGCTCCTTCTTTAAGGGATTTTTGTGTTTCCTCTTTAAGGGTTTCTTACTGTCTACCTGTGTTTACCTGTATTTCTTTAAGAAAGTTATTTATGTCCTTCTTAAAGTCTTGGTCATTGTCATGAAAAGTGACTTTAGATCTGAACCTTGCTTTTTCAGTGTGATGGTGTATCCAGGACTTGCTATGGTGGGAGAAGTGTGTTCTCATGATGCCAAGTTACCTTGGTTTCTGTTGCTTCTGTTTTTATGGTTGCCTCCTGACATCCATTTATCTCTAGTGCTCCCTTCCCTCTCTATATCTGACTGGAGCCTGTCGTTCCTGTCATCGTGGTTGAGTAAGAACTTCTTAGATTCCAGCTTTCTCTGTGATCTTGTGATTCCAGGATCCTGTGATACTTAGATTCTGGCTGTGTCAGAGTTCCTGGGAGTCCAGCTGCCTCTGAGACCCTGAAATCCTCGTGTGACCAATCTCCTGGGCTCCTGGGACCCCGGGATCTTAAGAAGCAGATTGTGCTATAGCTCCTGAGAGTAGAGACTCCTTTGGGGGCTGTGGGACTGGCCATAATTTTGAGACCAAGGTGAATAAATCTTTCATGCCACAGACAATGGAGATCAGGTATCTAGAAGTATCACAGTAACTCATGCTCCATTAGTTTAGGAGCACACATATTCAAAGGTAACAAAATCTCTCTTTTACAAACTTTGGTAGCACACCACATCACCCCCAAATTATACCATTTGTAGACTATTCATGTGGATCAGATTAACCACATAATATCTATCATTTTTCTATATGATAGGATTCAGGGGTGCATGATAAATAATTTGTATAGTCCTTACATTCTGTTTTCCCTATGATTCAGCACTTGTTGATTGTTCTGAGAATTTGAATTCGTTTTGACATTGTTATTTTGGATATCTGAGGCTCATGTACAGACTTCATCAGCTGCAGGTACAGCACTGGTGGCAAGCTCAGGTCATGCTCCCGGAAGGTCATGTTTGTTACTGTACTGTCACATGATTTGCCGCAGACCCTCTGGGCCCCTTTGTCTGCGTGGAACGGGTCTCTAGTCTCCGGTGGGCAAAGTGTCAAATGAATGACAGACAGATGCACACAGGAGAGGTTGTGTAGAATCTGAATGTAATTTGTCAAATCGAGCATCAAACTTTTTATACAGAAGACAATAAGGAAGTTGGGTGACACACTCGCAAGGTACAAAGAGGTTACTGGATTCTTACATAAAACACAGGAATGCAAACACAGGTCTAACAGGAACCACCTGGGATAGAATACATTGTTAACAACTGGGATCAAAAAAGGGCTTCACCTAAGATTCACTTAATCTTAGAAGCCAAGGTCAAGGGCTTCGTGCCCTTGCCATAGTTCCTATTTTAGTCTATTGTATAGTCCACCTTCCCCCTAGGCCATTGTAAATATGTGTGTATGGGTGTAACTCAGCTATAGTTCTAAGTATCTATTCTGGTTTCTCCTTAGGTCTGAAACTTCCTTCTTTCTTGATGATGGTAAATTCCTGTGTAGGGCAGTGACTTAGCTTTTATTCAAAGTGATAGTATAGTACCAGAGGCAATTCTGAATGTCACTGAATAGCAACATTCATACTGAATTTCCAAGCCCATGGTCTTGCTCAAGGACTTTCTAGGACATGTTGGAACACTGGCGAAGGCTTTAGCTATGTCAGAATTTAATCTTAAAAGGCACTTATAATAGGATAATACTAAAAGAGAGCACGTGGATCCATACACTAGACTAACTCGGGAATGGAATATTATTGTATGGGTTAGAGAGAACGCCAGACTCCAGGAGTGAGTTTCCGTGAAACTCTTTTGCCTCATGAGTAGCTTCCAAGCCTCTCGGCTTGTCAAACTGACTCAACCGGAGTGCATGGCTATGATTCACAAGTGATTTCCCTACATGTTTTCTTTATACTTAGCTGGATCTCATCAGAATTTCTGGAGATGGGAGGCAACATCTTTGCACTGAACGAGGTTCATCATGCTGCCTGTGGATACTTTTGGAATGGTGCCTCTGTACACATACTCCTAAGCTGATTTCAAATTATCTATTATATCAATACTCAACATAGTTCTTGAGAATCAAGGACTTACCTGAAATTGCTCAGCCAAATAATTGTTAGTCCCTCTAGAGTATGTCATTGTGATGCAACTCATAGAGTATACTTTATGGGCCTAAGGGATGCTTTTCAATCATTTATCACTCTCTTCTGGCATAATATACAAAGCTTTTGATAGCTGCTTCATGAAGAAAAAATATGTCTACAACAGGCTAATCCTGTAATATGTTGGCCACTATGTGATTATTTCAGCCAGTTCTTTTATGCCTGTGTGCATATTCAAGACCCAACAAATTCATGGGGAGTATCTTCTGTTCAGAGACATCAAATGTGACTCAGAAGTCCTCTACAAGTCCTTTTATGGAACATCATTGCCAAATATTCTGTCTTTGGCATCCAAGTGGTGGACCAACTGAGACAGACAAACATTGGCGATTAGTGCTTAGAGCTGCCTACTGGGGTGACTCCAGATACCTACAGTATCTGCTGCCAAAGGCAGCCAGTCATTAGAGAAGTTACTCAACAGATTTTTTTTTTATTCTTTTGAGGAAACAAAACCTAATTTACTGGGACTGGCACTCTGTCTCTAATGGAAAAGCTATGAACACTTTTAAGTACTTGAGGCTGGCAAGAAAGTGAAGAAAAAAAGAGAAAATTCATATGTACACACAAACACACAAGCACACATTGATTTTAAGAAGAAAAAGGCAAAATCCAATAACTTCAGACATACAAATATATATGCATACATACACACACATACATACATATATACAGACCTAAAGATAGACATACACATATTCACACATTGAATCGTTACAGCAAAGCTCCAACATGCAGGTTCCACCTATTCCAAACATACATACATAAGTACACAAAATTAGTTGATAGTAGGAACAATGTTCCATACCCCTTTCACACAAACTTTACACATACATACAAAATTGATGGATGGGAGAAACAATGTTCCAACCACATTGCAGCATTTTTTTTTCAATCCTTCCTTCCATCAATTATATATCCCACCAAATTATTTCAAGCCATATACAATTACAATGTGATTATGTTTCAGTTCTCCTCTATTGAAAGATTATGAAAAAAAGAATGTGTATTTCTAATACATTTACAAGAAATAATAGTAGGTAGTATAGGTAAAAAACCAAATTATTCTAAAAATCCCAATTCCATTCATAAACAAGCAGCATATTATAGATTACCAAAGTGTAAGAAAGCAAGGTGTGAAACTGGAGAATTCCCAGTTCTTTGCCATTTGGAAGTGTGAAGGACTAACACAATGAGAGCGGAATTGTCAACATTTCTATAATACATTATCTTTAGCAACACTCGTTCATGATATGGGACCCACTTCAACACTGATTTGGAGAGATAATGTGATGCTCTTGGGTTTGTTCTGTCTGGATAGCATTGAGAAATCAGCACAGTATCCTGTGACAGATTTTCCACAAGATGGATGGCTGATAGCCAAGCAAATGTTGAGAAACTCAAAAAGAATACAGGTACAGGGAACCCACTTGGTTTTACCTGCTCCTCTCAGCCTAAGCTTTTAATTTCAATTTGAGGATGATGAACTGTTGCTGCAGCTTTACTGCCATGTCTTTTGAGTAGGTGACAAACTCCTTCTGCTTCATCAGGTACTACACTCTTTCCTCCAGTCTTTTCTGCTCTTGTTCATTCGATAAGTATGACTTGGTAGAGGGTTATAAGCTTGTGTGTGTGTGCACGTGTGCGTGCCTGCATGCATGCACACAAACAGACACATGCAGAGAGACACAGACACACACACTCACACAGACACACACATAGACACACAGTACATGTATGAACACATACAAGCACACTGCATTGCAGTCATGTGTTTAGTTTCACAATTCATGCTAATGCAAGAGGAGATAAGCTGTACTACTGTAGAAAAGAAAGGAAATTTTTGTTGGGTGGAAAAAGAACACAGTGGCCTGAGGAGTTAAAGAGCTCTGACAAAGTACACAGACAAGAGGACCAATGGGGTTCCTTGTCCTTATAGGAAAGTATGCTCAGCAAGTTCCCCAGGCTGTGTAGTAAAGGCTTGTTTCCCCAGCCTGTTGCTCTCACAAACTGTTTCCCAGTTGATTCAAGTTTTTTTCCAAAAGGAGTTTCCTTAACCACAGCTTGCCTTACTTCATGCACAATCAGCTCAGTAAGTAGAAAATCTTCATAACCAGGAGGCAAAATAAACCCTTCCTACCTATAAGGTGATTGTGTCAAGGATTTATTTGGGTAACAGAAGGCTGATGATCCCATGGCCACATGAGTGTATGCATTATTTCATACCAAAAGTGATTCCATAGAAGGGCTGGACCACATTGTACATTTTCATTCTCTGACTGATGAACATTTGGATAGTTTCAAAGTTGGGGCTGCTCTGAAGAATGCTGCTAAAACCCTAATGTCCCCTAGTTTCTCTGTAGACATCCAGTTGTTATTCTGGAATCACTGTGTTACCTGGAGACTGCAGTTAACTTTCTGAAGAAATGTACATGATTTCTCACAGGGTTCCACCATTTAATACCACCATCTATATCTGAGGAACCTTATTCCTCTCCACTTTCCATGAAGCCAATTTTAACTAAGTGTGGAAAAGTTTGGAATAAAAGCAGTGGAGAAATAATTGGAGAAGTAATGTGTAGGTGGCTACAATATAACAACTCACAGTTCAGGTTCACCTTTGCTCAATGATGCCCACTTTAATTTTCTGGTTGTATTTGAGAAAGGCAGAATATGTTTCCCTTTCCCCCAACATTGACCAGGCTAAATAGACCTTAATTGTTTGTCACATTTGGTCTTCTGCCAACCTGGGTGGAGTCTTCTGATCTAGCTGAAGTCTTCCACCTTGCCACTCCTGCAATTTCTTACAGGAGCAGACTGCCTGCTGAGCTTGCTTTGTAACAAAATCTAGCCAAAACAAAGCAACATAATCCAGCTGAAACAAGGGATGATGGTTCTGTGGGCTCTCCCTATTTAACTACAGTGCTAAACATTAAACTTTGAGATTTGATCAGAAACCTTTGCCTTGGCTTCATCCTTGTCTCACCCATCCATCCTTTTCCATTTCCAGCTTTCCTTTCTGGTATATCCAGTTCATCTATGACTGCTGGACAGCTACATATGGCTCCCAAAGCAGGGTGGTGGTGGGGTGGGGTGGTGGTGGTGGATCAACTGAGAAATGCTGTCTTGGTGGAGCTCCACAGAAAATTAAAGAAGTTACAGTATCATGCATGGTGGTAAACAACAAACAGCATTAAGGCTAGCATTAGCCACACATTTTATTTTTTGGAGGCTGTTATTGTAGGAGGTGCATTAAGAGAGAATACAGGCTAGACTGAGACATTGTAGACCTGACAATGATTTCATGTAGCATGTGACAGCACAGCTGGAACATAGGAATTGTATATAGGCATTTGTCCGCAGCCAAGAGCTGTATCAAGCAAGAGGAGCAGGGTTAAAACTAAGATAAAATAAACAAAACAAAACAAACAAACAAAAAACAAAATCAAAACAAACAAACAAAAAAACCCAAACAAACAAAAAAAGAAAAACAGGTGTTAGAAAAATTCTTAGCTCAAGTATATTTGTGCTGTACATAGTTCCCAGAAGTATGAATGGTAAATATATAAATGACATCAGAAAGAAAGTAAAAGAGAGAGGGGGAGAATAGGTTTCAAAAGAGCAGTTGTCCCTTGTCTGGGACACGTTGGCAAAAGAGAAGAAAAATGGATATCACAAGTCTTCTAGGGACAGGAGGAAATCAGGAGAAGTCCTGCTTCCTCTCTGGCTCCTACTGGAGATATCCTTAGTTCTGGTTACATAAAGTTCTCTTCCCTGTCTTTTGTATTGTCTGTCTTTAGTGCCCAAATCTGTCCATGTGTCAATCTATGACTTTTTGTTTGTTTGTTTGTTTGTTTCATTGTTTGAATACTTGTTCTATGTCTCATGTTCAAAAGGAAAAAAAAAATGCTTAAAACTTTATTTGCAGGTTATCCACCACTTGATTTAGTTTAACTTGTTTAGAAGGCAGTCTGCTTGTTTGCACAGCAGAAACTGATAAGTTACACTGTACAGGGACTGGCAGTCAAAACCTTTGTTGTGTGGGGTTGATGCACTTTGTCTTGATTTTGGAGAGACTGGATTGTTTATTGGAGGTTGAATTTCACTTTCCAAATGTTGTGGTTGTGCTCTGGTGTTATAAGAGAAACT
Organism: Mus caroli; assembly: GCF_978045245.1. Taxonomy (NCBI): domain Eukaryota; kingdom Metazoa; phylum Chordata; class Mammalia; order Rodentia; family Muridae; genus Mus; species Mus caroli. Next base: position 109,148,089 of record NW_028227256.1, on the reverse strand, counting down.
TGAAGATTCTGGTTAAACTGCAGTTCGATCATGGGTTCAGAATTCTAACTCACCCTTTTTTGTATTTAAGAAAAAGTCAAGCAAGTGGAGATGATTGCAAGAGTAATAAAAGTTGAAAACAGCTGTGGCAAAGTATGGGTCTGCTGCCCCCTTTACACAAACTTTATTGGATACAGTGGTAGGAGCAAAATTTAACCCTCTTCCCCCTAATATTGGAAAGGAGATCTCAGTGGGAGTTTATCTAATAGGGTCTTGAGGAACTGCTAAAAGCCCCTGCTAAAAGTAGACTTTTTGGAGACTTTGGCAGGAGTTCCTTTTATTACACAATTGTCTTATTAGAATGCTAATGTAGTCTGCCACATGGCCATCCTGCCATATAAAACAATAACAGACTAATCTGGATACATTCGTCTTTGTACAGAAATTGGACTCTCATACAATCAGGGTATGGCTATGGTTGCTGCCTTGCAAGGTTACTACAGTACAAGCAATGCTGTTATAGCACTGAGGTGATAAGAAATGTTTTAAGTGTGAGGGAATAAGTCATTTTAGGAAACACTGTCCAAAAAATAGAGGCATAGACAGGCAGCAGAATCATTCCCCTGGAATCTGTCCTCATTGCAGGAGGGGTAATCATTGTGCCAGGCCGCAGGAAATAGGCTCAGATTAAGGAATATTTACATTTGAGTTAATGCAAAGCTCAGAGCAGCCTCAGTGGAGGCATATGTGGCACTCCTTTTATCTTGTAATCCCTGCCTATGGAAGTTTTGGGGCCCTTGCCTCCAGGGACCTGGAAATTACTTCTAGGCCAAAGCAGCATTATTATAAAATGATTACAGATCTATCCAGGTGTTATCCAAAACAAATTTCAAACTTAAGATTTCTGAAATATTAATGAATAGGAACTTGTGGGGGCATTACAACCTGGCTTGCCTACTCCAGCTGCCATCCCAGGACATGCATATAAAATTATTATGGATTTGAAAGATTGTTTTTATACTGTTCCTATAGATCCTGATGATTGTAAAGGGTTTGCTTTTAGTGAGGTTATAATTTTAAAGAGACCATGATGCGATATCATTGGAAAGTTTTGCCTCAAGGAATGGCTAATAGCCTTATATTATGTAAAAATAAATGAATAAATAAATGTCTTTGCTTCAATACAAGAAGTTAGGACTTTGAATCTCTCAGTGTATATTATTCATTTACATGGATGGTATTTTATTAGCTGATCCTTCTGAAGGAATTATATTACAAGGCTTAGTCTTTATACAATGAAATTTAAAATTTTAGAGAGCTATTTCCCAAGAAAAGATTCAAAGGCAATATCTATTTCAATATTTGAGGCCTCAATTATATTCTGAGAAAATTGTGGCACAGAAAATTCAAGAAAGAAAGGATGATTTACTTAAAATTATTTTCAAAAGCTTCTAGCAGATGTCAATTGGTTAAGACCTCACCATAAGCTCACCATAGGAGGACTTAAGCCTCTGTTTGATATTCTTAAGGGGAAATGCAGATTAACTGGTGAGGGATGAATAGTTTTGCAGAAAGTACAGGGAGTATTAGCCAACAACAGATACATTAATTATAGATCAATTGTTGGCTGTTCATGTTATTGCTACTCATGTGTGCACAGCAATTCTTTGGCAAAAAGAGACCATTAATTTAGACTCATCTTTCTTCAACTCCAAGTAAAGTTTGAACCTATTATGAAGCTGTTGCAGTGTTAATTCAGAATTGTAGGATAGAATCATGAAAGTATTTTGGAAAGAATGTCTTAAGAACCTGATGAAACATTTACCCCTAATTTCAAACAGCAATTAAATTAGTTATTGTAGAGTACTGATATTTGGCCTATTGCATGGCAAACATTTTAGGGAAAATTGATAATCATTATCCAAAAGACAAGTTGTTACAATTTGCCTCTATGTATGCTTTTGCATTTCCTATAGATTTATGCATGCATCCCATAAAGAAGGCATCTACTGTATTTTTAAACAGTTCATCAATGGGAGAGAAACATATGTAGTTGGATCACATGTATATTCTCTTGAGTTTTCCTCCACTTCAGCACAAATAATTGAATTATATGCTGTAGATACTGTTTTTAAAATGTCAAAAAAATCAATCTTTTAATTTGTATACTGATAGCTTATGGTTTACAATTGCTTGATATTGTTCCTCTTTTAGATACTGTTAATTCTCAAATTTTGTAAATACAACTCAAGTTAAGAGAAAGTACTGTTCCTTTAAAGGACTACCTTTGGATATTTAAGAACTCATACTGGAGTCTGGACAGACCAATTAGGGCAATGCTACAGCAGATTTATATACCAGGCAGGTTATAGGCCTTACAGGAACAATTGGCCACACAATCTCATTCTTTACATCACCAAAATAGTAATAGGTTGAGACAACAATTTGAGATTTTTAGAGAATGTCCACATCAAATTGAAAAGACTTGTCCTCAAATTCTATCTGCACCACATAATGGTGTTAATCCTCAAGGACTAGTACCTAATCAATTATTGGAAATGGATATTACTCATATTTCTGATTTTAGAAAAGAAAAATATGTACATGTGACTATTGATACCTTTTCAGGCTTTTTTGTTGCAACTGCTTTAACAAGAGAAGCAACTAAAATTTTAGTCAGTCATTGCCTGCATTATTTTTCTATGCTTGATATTCCAAATTAGATTAAAACAGATAATGGAATTGGCTATTACAGTCAAGCATTTGAGATGTTTTGTAGACAATTCAATATACCCATATTACTGGAATTCTTTATAATTCTCAAGATATTGTGGAACTTTAAAAAAATATCTTCTTAAAAAACAAAAAAGGGGGAATTATATCTCTGTAAACCACATTATTTAAATCATGTTCTTTATATTTGGAAAAATTTAAGATATGGATGCTGAAGAACTCTCTGCTGAGTGTCTATGACATGCTACAACTAGGCATACTTATGCCTAGGTGAAATGGAAGGATTCACTTACTGGCATATGGCATGATCACAATCAGGTATTTAATATAAGGGCAAGGCTCTATCTGTGTTTTTTCACAAAAAGAAAATGGAGCCCAATAGCTGCCTGAAAGATTGTTTTGTCAAGTGGACACAGATCCTGAGCCTTCTAAGGATTATGATACCAATGATGAAGAAGTCTCAACATCCCTATCAGACAACTGAGTTAACCTGGAGTGTAGTCTCAAATCTCACTGTAGAATGAGTGCTAGTTATCAATTCTCAAAGCCACCCCCGATACCCCCATATACCTGGTGGCCAGCCTTTGTATTTGATCTCTGCCAATTAGCAGCTGAATTGAACACCTGGGACATTCCCTCAGACAACTTTAATCTTATTGCCTTTAACTTTTGAACTTTGTATCTTAAACAGACTGGCTGTTTTCACACAGGATCAATTTCAGCAAGCTCACCATGTTCACCATGGCAGTTATTCATTGATAAGAAGAAATGCGTTGAGTGCAATATTCATAGCTTTGGTCTCAATGGGAAAGAGTGTGCTTTTGAAGTCTGGTATTCAGGAACTGGTAAAAAGAGTTCTTGAGTTCCCATCTACCTGAGACAGAGACAAACATCAAAAAGTTGTGTTTTGCCTCCACAACAGGTAAGAAGGAACAATATAGACACCAACCTAAGACAGGCATGACATCCTAGACACTTTACACCCTAGCCAGGATTAATGAAAACAAGTAAATATTGTGCCCCCCATCCAGCTCATCTTAAAAAAAGGGGGGGGGATTGTGCCTTTCCCTCAGTATTGAACAGGCTAAATAGACCTTAATTGTTTGCCACAGTTTATCTTGCGCCAACTTGGGTGGAGTTTTCCACCTTGTCACTCCTGCAATTTCCTACAGGAGCAGACTGCCTCCTGAGCTTGCTTTGCAACAAAATCCAGCTGAAACAAAGGATGGTTCTGTAGGCTTTCCTTATATAAATACATGCTAAACATTAAACTCTGAGCCTTGATCAGAAACCTTCCTCTTGGCTTCATCCTTGTTTCGCCCACCCATTCTTTTTCATTTCCAGCCTCCCTTTCAGGTATACTCAGTTCATCCATAGCTGCTGAAAAGCTACAAATGTGTAAGATAATATTTTGAAGATGGGACAGAAAGTGTTTTTCCATTAAGTGTACTTTACTCTTATGGAAGGCTTGTGGAACTTTTTAAAATTCAAGTACAAATATACCTGTCTATTAAATATGTTTAGCATATATATATATATATATATATATATATATGCATGAGCCATAAAATTATTTTGTTGGTACTTCAGAAGGTTAATATTGTTACTGTTATGAATCCTAGTACAAATATGTATACTTTACATAAATCTTAGGGGAACCCTGTAAAAGAACCTCCTTCAAGAGGTTGAGAACTACTGTTGTAGTTACATTGCTGTAGAATATAATCAGGGTAAGGCAGAGCCATTCAGACAAATATTTTAAGGAAATATCATTTTGGGGGCTCAAGTGAAGGTTTTAAGCAAATAGTCGATGACAAGAAATAGTAAAATTATGAGAAAAAAGTCAGGAAACAATTAGAAAATGGTTTGATTTGTCTGGTCAGGGGATGATGTTGACTTACATTAGAATAAAAATGGAGGGAGTACGGAGAATCAAACAGAATGGAGAGCTATTGTGAATGTAACAATAATAAGAGTCTCAGACTCATAATAAGGGAGGGAAAAGAAAAATAAAAGATAATGTGGACATACTTTCATTTTCAACTTGGTAGGCAAAGAAATTAAATTGCTTAGTTTGAGGAAAATAAGAGGATTTCATTCTCATGGAGAAGTAGGAATGTGTGACAGAGATATCTTATAAATAGAACAGCAGGTATTTAAAATATATTAATTATCTGAACTGATAAACGATAGGCACTTGGGCAAATAGAAATCAAGTTAAAGTGATAGTGATTGTTACAATAAATATATATATATTCATTTACAACAAACATAAACAGTAATTTAGTATGCTAAATTCCACATGTGCATGGCTAACTCTATGATTCACTTACATACACATGCACACACACAAACAGACACACACACACACACACACACACATTATTTAGATGCATTACAGAAAATAGTCAAATTAATTATGGGACTGGATATAAAACAATTGAAGCAAATGTAATAAAATGAAAAGAAAATGAATAGGCAGATGATTTTAAATAAGAGAGTTCAAAAGAGAATACAATTCAATGACGAAAACCACATGAATAGACATATTAAACCTAGCAACTGGAGAGCAGTTCTGTGTGTGTGTGTGTGTGTGTGTTTATTAAAGAAGACTTATATTACATAAACTATAATATGGTAGAAGTTGACCTGAAAAGGATATGGTTTGCTGTGAAGAGTCTCATTTTTATGCCCAGAGCCCTTTCTGTCAGTACTTCAATTTTCATTATTAAAGATTTTTTCCCCTTTTGTTAAAGACACTGTTTTTTCTGCAATACTTTTAAAAATTGTAAGTATTCTTACAATGATGAATTATTCAAGTAGTAAGTTTTTATCTTCATGAGATTGACAGATTAAGAAAACACTTTCAGTGTCATTAGAAAATAGCCTCTGAAAGGTAAGTTGTGGTTGAATACTGAGGAAAAAAAAAAAAAAACAAAAGATTTTGCAAATGTCATAGTAGAGCAGAGGCAAAATCAGGAACTTCACAGAATACTGGCCTATGCATATAAATGCAAGACTCTTTGAGCCTTAATGCTGCTATATAATTATCAGATTATTTACACGATTTTTCCAAAAAAGAAGGCAATCCTTTTGATAAGTGAAAAATAGTACATTTTTAAATATTTTAAAATTCTCCTGAGCTTAAAAATATTCAAGTCTATAATTAGATTCAAATGTGAAAGTTCATCTTTCACCATACAGCTAATAAAAATAACTAATCCTTGTCAGGAGCAAAATTGTTTTGAACATTTAACTGATAATACCATGGCTGTAATTAATACATTACTACTACTACTACTAATCATTATAATTACTTTTTCTTAGTACCTAAAGCTAAATGTTGATAAATTTGTATAAGATCAGAATCAAGAAAATTTGCTAACGACAAAAAATAAAAATTAACCTGCATGGGGTTAAAAAACAGATTTTGCTATATTTGTGGGAAAAAAAAAACAGGCAAAAGGAAATCATGGTAACTCAGCTGTACCACGAGCATGGAAAAAACAGGAAGAAATTAGTAGCTTCTGGTACAGCCATGGAAGAGCAGTTTTACATTATGGCCTGCATTGGGAATACCAAACAGTTTTAACAAAGTCTCAGAAGGTAAATAGGAAATTCCCAGTACAAAGAAGTAGTAGTAGTACATTGCTCTGGAATGTCCATCAAAAGTGAAGAAGACAGATACAATTATGGTGAAAGGTTTGAACAGACTGAACAGAAATTTTACTCTAAGGCTAAAGCAAAGTTTCAGAAAGAGGCACATTGGTGGTAGTTACAATTGCTTTGTTTTGTGATACAGTATTAAGAATAGAATCCAGTACTTTGGGCATTCAAGAAAAAAACACTGAGATGGCACTACAACCCCTGGTTTTGTGGAGACAGTGTCTCGGTTTTATCTCATGTTGAACTTGAACACCTGATGCCCCTGCTTTATTTGAGAGATGACCTGTTAAATCCAAGTGCTTTAATATAAAATTTCAGTAATAGTTCTTGAGTGACTTCGATTTTTTAAAATTTATTTTTGAGAATGAGAAATGTTACTAGCTATAAGGATAGTAAAGGGTTTAAAAAATGTGACTATATGTCACATTTTCTTGTACTTATTAATCCTGAGTACTTTTCCTAGTCCTTTTTTCTGATTTATTTATCAACAGTAAAATAAAAACAAATCTCTACATGAGCCTCAGGTAAGATTCCAGATCATGCCAGGCAGTCGTGGTGCACATCTTTAATCCCAGCACTTGGGAGGCAGAGGCAGGCAGATTTCTGAGTTCGAGCCAGCCTGGTCTACAAAGTATGTTTCAGGACAGCCACAGCTATACCGAGAAACCCTGTCTCAGAAGAAAAAAAAAAGATTCCTGATCATGAGATTATAGTAAATAATACTAAATAACCTGCTTTTACTACATAGCAATGTTACTTTCAATCAAAGCATGCTACCATGACTTTAATGCATAACTACTCATGTTTGGAAGAACCATAGAACTTATATTTTAAAAATTGTGATCATTAAATCAGTTATATTTGATCTGAAACATTACTACTCTCTATCAAGTTACCATTGATTTAACCACATAAATCCACAACGTTTTTTTTTTTTAAATCAGTAATCCCTTGTAGGAATATGACTGTTTCTAACCTTGGTCCCATATTTTATGCCTCAAAGGCTGAACTCAATCTATGTTCCAGGACTCTTCATCATGTAGAAATGTTACTAGGGAAAGGACTATAAGATCCCTTCAAGCTCCCTTAAATATTTGCTAATTATCATTTCCATGTGGCCATGACAGGCATGCCAGATAACCTTCTCAGTGCTGCAACAGTTTCGACTGTGTTTAGTTTGGAGCTCGTATATTTTCACAAGGTTAAGTCAACCTCACACTCTCTGAATTCCCTTTGGATTTAAACACTTGTATTGATGCTATTTCTATCTGATGGATCACAAAAAATTATAGGAAAGCAAGTAACTTAATCAGAGAACATAGTAACTGATGAATAAGAACCAGGTATTATATATACTATCTACACAAGAGAATACCAATCTGTATTTATGAGTTTATAGAACTACATACCACTATTAATAAAGTTTTTCTTAATTATATGCAAATTGGGACTACTGTTAGGAAGAGCTAACATAAATTCAATAAACTGATGAAAAATAAAATTTTGCAGAGAACATGGTGGGCATAGTTATTTTATTCATATATTAAAATGTATTTCATGTGTTTCTTAACTGAAAGAAAAAATGTTACTGTGTTGATAAAATCATATATCACATATAAAATATTCTAGTTTAAGTCAATTATCTTCCATTGGAGATTTCTGGATATGTAAGAGTTAGTCTTCAAAAATACAGTAAAATTAATCTAATTGTTTTCCAGTAATATACATTTTTTTTATTACTTAAGAAGAAATTCCCAACTTCGTTTTCAGAAAGGTTTATCTTGGACGTACTACTTATCATTTGTAATATTACAACATTTAAGGAATAACTATTCCTCTGATAATATGAATAACATTATAGTTAACTTTGACTAAGTATTTAAAATCACCTTTGTTCTTTAAGTTATATTAGTGTGAATGTATTTTGCATTGAATCAAGATCTTAGGTTAAAATCAATAAATATGAATGAAATTTGCATACTTGCATACAATTGTAATTATTTATTTTGACAATCATTAACTACTCTTTAACTAATACGGAACTATAGGTTTATGAAGTATTAAATTAAATATAATGAAATTAAATTTAATTAACTATATCATCAGAATTATACAATCCCATTCACATTAAGCATTTTAAGAAAGGTAGTTTGGCATTGCATACACTAGCAAGATTTTGCTGAAAGGACCAAGATATAGCTGTCTCTTTTGAGGCTATGCCGGGCCGGGGCCTAGCAAACACAGAAGTGGATGCTCACAGTCAGCTAGTGGATGGATCATAGGGCTCCCAATGGAGGAGCTAGAGAAAGTACCCAAGGAGCTAAAGTGATCTGCAACCCTATAGGTGCAACAACATTATGAACTAACCAGTACCCCGGAGCTCTTGACTCTAGCTGCATATGTATCAAAAGATGGCCTAGTCTGCCATCACTGCAATGAGAGGCCCATTGGACTTGCAAACTTTATATGCCACAGTACAGGGGAACGCCAGGGCCAAAAAATGGGAATGGGTGGGTAGGGAAGTGTTGGGGGGTAGGGTATGGGGGACTTTTGGGATAGCATTGGAAATGTAATTGAGGAAAATACGTAATAAAAAAATATTTAAAGAAAAGCCCCCCCCCCAAAAAAAAAGAAAGGTAGTTTGATTCTTGATTTGTGCTTATTTATTATTTTATTCATACATCCATATCCATTTATTAAAGTTTAAAACAATTCTTTGTAGATACCAAATATCTCAGGGGCATCATCTATATACTTCATCCAGCTCCAGGTTTATTTATTTGTATAAATAATCTTTGATCTTTTAATTTGATTAATTTGTGGAGATTCTCTGGTACTGTAACATGATTCCTTCTGGGCACTGTCTGGTGAAAGCAAAGGAATTTGTTCTTATATAGTACAGAATAATCAAACAAATGTTGATAATATTCCTAAATATTAGTATCCAAGTTTTTAAGATAATTACAAGCTCATACATATGTCTCTAATAAGACGTTTGTTACACTAGCATTTCTTTATCTGTTACCTTCATGACAATACAAAGAAATATGTTAACATATGTAGTTTTCATTTACTCATTCTTAAGGGATTTTGGATTTTACCAGTATCTTTTTGTTTAAAAAAAAAAAAAAAGTATTGTAAACTAAAGCACTGTGCTTGTACATACATCAGTTTGTGCAGTCCTCCATACCCAAAAATTTCATGCCCCAAAATTATTCAATATATTTATGCTATCTTTTATCATGAATGCATTTTTACCCAGCTACAAACTATGTTTCCATTAATTTTAATATTTAGTTTGAAGCTTCAACTCAAAAAGAGGAAGTCTCAAAACTTGATTCAGAAATTCACTGGTAGAGACCAAATGTAATCAAAACCAATTTTTTTTTGTACGGTGTCTTAGAGGGACAAAAGAGAAGAAGGAATGATGTAATTATACTATAATATTAAAAAGAAGAGGAATGATTGAAAGAAAAAGAAATGTACCTGTACTGAGTACTTCACCTTCTCTGACAAGTTGATGTTTTAAAGAGGTTGGCTGTGAACTTCTTCTACCTCCATAGCTCACATCAAAAATAGGTCAGACAGATTTGCATGCACCTTCACTTGTTTTTCACACAGCATTGCTACCCTGAAAAATATTTAAAACAAGGTATGTGAGGTGCCAGAGTATTTTTCAGGATAGATTTCTTGAATATCTAACAGTATTAAATAATTTTACAAGAAAAAAGTTAAAGCTGTTTTATCTAGTCATTGTTTCCTTAGAGGTTTAATATAACCTACATATCATGGCATAGATATAATCTAAAAGTTTTTTTATTCATATCCTTTATCCCGTGAACTAACATTAATTAAAAGTCTGCAGTATTTTTTGTCATTAGGTGTGGTTGTATTTCAAGGCAATAAAGAAATGAAACAAAGAGGGGATACATTGAAAAATCATGTTACTTAATGTTATGTTTAGTCATCTTGATATTGGTGTAAAAGCTATCCATAAATCATATTTAAAGAGATAATACATATGGGTTTAGGTTCCTGCTGAATAGAATTTAATTATATTATAGAATATAATATAGCATTATGTCATAACTACACAAGCAGGGATTTTGCGTTTGTTTTTGTTTGTTTCTGTTTTTGTTTTTTGTTTTGCTTTGTTTTGTTTTGTTGCTGTTGCTAATTTTACTGTGAGCAAACCTACGACTGAGGGATTTATGGTCCCAATTGGCTGGGACATATGAAATGTTACAAGACATTATTAATAAAACAAAACATGAATGTAGCACTTAGATTTCAATACTTGTCCACTTTCCATGAAATTTAAAGCACACTAGTTGAATTTAAATCAGATTGAATTTGGATACAAACAGAGGGGTGAACACTGAGAAGTTCTTATACATATATGTTCAAGAGGTGAAAGCAGTGCATCTTGATTCACTTAAAAACCAAGATGAAAATGTCATTAATAAATAAGTCTCATAAGTTTTTGGCATTTGAAGGAAGAATTAATATTTTTGGCCATCACCCCATAAAACTGCTATATTTTTTCTTAAAAAGTGGACCAAAAAACCCATTAAAATTGAGTTTATGCAGAAAATTGTAGAAAAACATCTACCTTGCATTTTTCTTCTTCTTCTTTTTTTTTTAAACAGCGTTTTACTCTGTGTCCTTGACTGGCTTGGAAATTCCTACATAGACCAGCTGGCCTAGAACTTGGAAATTCCTTTGCCTTTACATAAGAGTGCTGAGGTTAAAGGCTGCTGAATCACACTTGGGAGTAAATTTCTTGTTTTATTTAGTGAAAGAAATAAAGAATTCAGTCATTTTAATCAGATGTTTACTTGGCAAAGCAAAAGGAAGTCTGTCCTTCAGAGAGAGACTGGGCTGGGCTTCCCCAAAGGAAAATTATTAGTACATTTAGTTTTGCATTATGAATGTTTATTAATATTTAACCTAGGTTAAAAGATCAGTACAAGGGCTGAGCAGGCAAATGGAAAAACCACTTTCCACAAAGTCTAATAATTTGAGTTCTTTTTATTTATTTATTTTTATCATTAACTATGACAGCAGGAAAAATGATTTCATTTTATACAACTTACACTTGTCCACAAGTAAGGACAGAGGTATTCCAGAATAACAAAAGTCCAGGGCAGATAGCCAGTTGGCCAGTTTTGTTTGTCAGGAAGACAGCCAGTCTTTCTGAAGGTCATGGCAAGTAGAGATAGTGAATTCTAAATTAAATGATTCGTATTTCTGACAATAGCATACAACCTAGCAGCTTGTACCAGCATCCTTGTCTCCGGAGTAGCATTTTTCTCCTCTGTAAGTCTTGGTGGCAGCACAGGTTATTTACTTAGACCGCTGTCTCTTAGTCTATGTGCTTCAGGCTTTTTACTCTCTTCTTTCTACACTCTCCTTTCATAGTAGGAGTTTTATGGAAGACAACCTTAAGATCTAGCCCAACTTGACTTTTTTTTAATTAGATATTTTCTTTATTTACACTTATAATGTTATCCCTTTTCCTCATTTCCCCTCAGAAAACTCCATATGCCATCCCGCCTCCCCCTGCTCACCAACCTTCCCACTCCTGCTTCCTTATCCTGGCATCCTCCTACATGGGGCATTGAGAGTTCGAGCCTTCACAGGACCTGAGGCCTCTCCTCTCTTTGATGCCCAAATAAGTCAGCCTCTGCTACATATGTGGCTGGAGCCATGGGTCCCTCCATGTGTACTCTTTGGTTGGTGGTTTAATCTCTGGGAGCTCTGGGGTTATTGGTTGGTTCATATTGTTGTTCCTCCTATGGGGCTGCAAACCCCTTCAGATCCTTGGGTCCTTTCTCTAGCTCCTCCATTGGGTACCCTGTACTCAGTCCACTGGTTGGTTGTGAGCATCTACTTCTGTTTTTGTCAGGCACTGGCAGAGCCTCTCAGGACACAGCTATATCAGGATCCTGTCAGCAAGTACTTATTGGCACCTACAATGAGTTCCTCAGAAAATTAGACATAGTACTATCTGAGGGCCCAGCTGTACTACTCCTGGGCATGTACACAGGAAATGCTCTAACAAGTAATAAGGACACATGCTTCACTATGTCCATTGCAGCCTTATTTATAATAGCCAGAAGCTGGAAATAACCCATATGTCCTTCAACAGAAAAATGGATACAGAAAATGTGCTACAGTTATATAATGGAATACTACTCAGCTGTTAAAAACAATACATTCATGAAATTCTTAGGCAAATGGATGGAACTAGAAAATATCATTCTGAGTGAGGTAACCTAATTACAATACACATGGTATGTACTCACAAATAAGAGGATATTAGCCCAGAAGCTCGGAATACCCAAGATACAATTCAAAAACCATATGGAGCCATCCAGCAGTATTTCCAATTTAGAAACTTTAAATATGCTATAGTTTGGGGGTTTTTTGATAATGATAAATGGCCATTACATGGGGATTTACATGTTAGTTTCTTAGATTCAGTTGAGATTTTAGATATGGGAACTTGCAAATGCAAGTTGAACTTTCTATCCTTCTGGTTCTGTTCACTTTTCTAGATTCATTCTTGAATTTCAGTTAGGATATTTGTAATTTAATCCCTTTACAATCTCTTAAATTATGTCTCAATGATTATTATGATATGGCAATTGTATGAACTAAAATTTCCCTTTAACTCAAGTTTAAAATCTGCTGGGGAAGGCTTCAAGGACAAAATTCAGAAGTTTCAGCAGATCCAGGAACCAAGGCTGTAGGAATGTGATGGCTTCAGCCTTGCCTACTTGACTAGACATTGCCTGAGAGTGATTATATATTGTATGCTTGTATGTATGTATGTATGTATGTATGTATGTATGTGGCAAAGAAGCATCTAATAGCCACACCTGGAAATATAATTAATGTGCTGTGCACAAAATACCACATTCCAGGCTAGACTTGGCTGTACAAAGAGACCTCATCTCTACATGAAATTAAACAAATAATTTAAATAACCTGGAATTATGACTCAATGCCCCAGTGTAGGAGGATGCCAGGACAAGGAAGCAGGAGTGGGTAGGAGTAGTGTTGAGCAGGGGGAGGGGAGATGGCAAAGGGAGTTTTCTGAAGGGATTATGGGAACAAGTCCCCTACAGAACAATTTCAATGAAAACATTTAAAATCATATTTTACTTGATTTCCTCTAACCTGGACTTGATAGAAATACCCTATATAAATTAGACTGACCTAGAACTCTCCCAACTCATCCTCCAAAGAGCTACAATAATATACTCCCACTGGCATGTGTGGAATTTATGCAGCATTCTAACAGCATAGTGCTCTGGGCAAGAATGGTGGAAGGAAAAAAATAAAAATAACTTGACACTCCTAATCACAGGCAGGATTGACACTCCTAATCACAGGCAGGAACATGGTAAGTAGACACAAGCCTGGGCTACAAAATGAGTTCCATTCAGGATTGGAAGGTGTAGTGGCTATTCCTGGTTGTCAACTTGACTATATCTGGAATGAACTACAATCCAGAATTGGAAAACCCACCTGTGATCCTAATCTGGAGACTGAGAGATACATGTTTCTGACCTGGATCTTGGCATGGTTATCTTGAGGCATAGTGGCTATGAATTCCAGAAGATTAAGACAGGGAGATCTTTGAGTTCAGTGTCATCTAGGATTAAAGGAGTGGTGCCACACACCTTAAATCTGGGCTACATCTTCTGCTGCAGACCTACATAAGGACATTGGAAGAAAGAAGATTTAGTCTCTCTCATTTTTTGCCTGCTTGCCTTGTAGAACTGAGCAACTGCTAGATCCTTGGACTTCCATTCACAGCTGCTGCTGTTGGGAGTTGGACCACAGACTGTTCTGACTGAATATCTATCAGGATGGGCATCTACAACTCTCCCACACTCCAGCAGCTGGTACAGGAGTGGATGCTGAGGAATTATGCCATAGGCTTCTCTGATCTGGAGAACCTGCCCAGTATTCTCTCCATAAAGGCTTTCAATGACAGACACATAGGAATATTGAAGACAATGGTGGCAGCCTGGGATTTTTGCTGCCTCCCTGTGGGGGCACTGATGAAAATTCCCAATGGTGAGATCTTGAAGCTGTGCTGTGTGGCATAGATATACTGTTGTCACAGAATGTTCATCCCAGAAGGTAGAAGCTTCAAGTATTGGACTTGAGAGATGTGCACCAGGATTTCTGGGATGCATGGGCTAGAAGAGAGGATGAAGTCCACTCAGCAGAGACTGGGAGTGAGAAGCAAGTAGCAGAGCTCATTTCTAGGAAAACACTGAGGCAGGATTTGAAGGTGGTCACTGACCTGAGTGAATGCCAGACATACGTGCAGAAAAAGGCTCTTTGAGAAAAAGCTCTTTGAAGCTATGCTTTCAAAAGATGGAGACTTGTGATCTCCCTGTATAGATAATCAGGGAGTTCTTAGAGATTTTCAAGCCAAGTTATATCAATGATTTGGAACACAAACCAGTTTGTATCTTCCCTGGATCACCTTACTTTGGAAATATGTGATATCTGAAAATTACAACTAACTTGCATCAGCTCAGATAGAGACATAATTTCAGATACATTGGCAGACGAAGAGGAGAAGTGTAGAGCCAAGTTCATTTCTCAGTTCTCCAAACTCAACCATCTCCAGCATCTCTACATAAATGATGTCTACTTTTCCAATGACAACATGAAAGAGTTATTCAGATGCCTGAGGTTCTTCTTGGAGTCTTTGTTTATCAAGCTCTGGTGTCTCTCAGAGTTATATATGAAATACTTGTCACAGTGTAACTGGTTTTGTCAACCTAAACACCTGCACATGAAAGGTGTAGTGTTATCCGTGTCAAGAGTCACACATCTCTGAGTTCTCCTAAAAATGTAGCAGACTCTTTGCAGACCCTAGAGTTGGAGCAGTGTAGGATGAAGGACTCTTCAGCTCAGTGTACTGCTGCCTGCCCTTAGCCAATGCTCCCAGCTCAACAGATCAATTTCTGTGGCAACTTCTCCAGTCCTATACTGAAGGACCTTCCGAAATGCATGGCCAGTCTCAGCAAGTTGATTATAAAGCCGTACCCTGCCCCTCTAGGGTACTATGATGAAATGGGTGATGTGGCGGAGATATTTTCCCAATTGTGTCTGGAACTCATGGATATACTCATGGTCAAGACAATGTTCTTTGCTACAGTCCCTTGCCCTCATTGTTGGATGCACTTTGTCTATGTAATGAAGACCATACTTTTCCATTGTGGGCAGTAAATAGGAGATGATTACTTCTGGATGGAGACAAATTAAAGTCAAGTGGGAAGAATTCATTCTGGGGTCCCAGAACACATGACTTTAGGCACTGTTTGATGCATTGGAATCAACATAGTGCTAAGATTATTCAGAGCACAGAAGATGACATGACTTGGATAAGAAAGGGACAATGGAGGCAGATGTCTTGTAGGATCTGAAAGACAGTTCTGCATTTCTACCAGGGACAATCAGGACAGGATCACCAGTGGCTTCCCCATATTATAAATATATGGTCAGTTTATGAAACAGAATGATCATCTCTGGTGTGCTAATGAGTCACTGACCTCAGTTCTTGGTTTACTGTCAGGATGTCCTGTGACCTCATGGAGTATGATCAAGGAAATTATAGTTCAAGACCTGTTCGTTTCAAAATGACCTGAAGTAATTTATCATATTCTCTTCCCCTCTTGATTTCCTACTTTTTGGCTGCTAGGAGTGCTATGTGTGGTTTACAGACCTTCTGTTTTATGAAGAGCATTTTAGAAAATGTCAGATGATTTCACTTCATGATACTCAGATAAGAGGTGGTGTGACAATATGTACTTACTGATAAGTGGATATTAGCCCAAAACTTAGGATACCCAAGATATATAATACAATCTGCTAAACACATGAAACTCAAGAAGAATGAAGACCAAAGTGGGGTCACTGTACCCCTTCTTAGAATTGGGAACAAAACATTCATGGAAGGAGTTACAGAAACAAAGATTGGAGCTGTGACGAAAGGATGGACCATCTAGAGACTGCCATACCCAGGGATCCATCCCATAATCAGCTTCCAAACGCTGACACCATTTCATACACTAGCAAGATTTTGTTGAAAGGACCCAGATATAGCTGTCTCTTGTGAGACTATGCCGGGGCCTAGCAAACACAGAAGTGGATGCTCACAGTCAGCTAGTGGATGGATCACAGGGCTCCCAATGGAGGAGCTGGAGAAAGTATCCAAGGAGCTAAAGGGACCTGCAACCCTATAGGTGGTACAACATTATGAACTAACCAGTACCCCGGAGCTCTTGACTTTAGCTGCATATGTATCAAAAGATGGCCTAGTCAGCCATCACTGGAAAGAGAGGCCCATTGGACACACAAACTTTATATGCCCCAGTACAGGGGAACGCCAGGGCCAAAAAAAAAAAAAAATGGGAATGGGTGGGTAGGGAGATGGGGGAGAGGGGGGGGGTATGGGGGACTTTTGGGATAGCATTGGAAATGTAATTGAAGAAAATACGTAATAAAATATATTAAAAAAAAAAGAGGTGGTGTGAACATTTGGAACATGACTGAAGCAAAATTTCTTGCCTAGGGAACTGATTGATCTGAGACCTCTTAACTATTCAGTTGTGAGCTCTGTGAGAACAGGCAAGCCAGCCATTTTATAGCCAGTCACTGCATTAGGTAACATTTAAATAATTGTACTCTCTTAACAAAAACAAATTTCCTGGATCTTATATTTTAAATATTTTACTGTAATAGCAGTCTGAAAAGAAAATCCAGAATCAAGACTGTCATATCCTCTGTCGACAAGACACATGTGAATCTACTACCTACTGTTGATTATAATACTTTGGATTCCAATAACTCTGTCAGTTACAATGAAAGATGTCTGACAAGATAGGTCTGCTGTGTCTCATTTGAGAAACTGAAGTAGTTTATAAGTCAGTGTCACATAGTGAGATGAAGCTGTTGGGTGGTAAGAATTTCAACCAGGATCCAAACAGTAAGACAGCTGAAAACACCATTAGCCATTATAGAAAATCTTTTTTTTTTAATGTTTAAATTTCCTTGCTATTTTATTTTATTGGATATTTTCTTTATTTACATTTCAAATGTTTTCTCATTTTCAGTTCCAGGTCTCCCCTTCAGAAATCCCCAATTCTATTCCCCCTTCCCCTTTCTCTATGAGGGTGCTCCCCGACTTACCCACTCCCAACTTCCCGACCTGGGATTCCACTGCACTGGGGCATTGAACACTCTCAGGCCTGAGGGTCTCTTCTCCCATTGATATCCAATAAGGCCATCCTCTGCCACATATGTGGCCAGCACCAGAGACAACTCAATGTGTATTCTTTGATTGGTGGTGCAGTCCCCAGGAGCCCTCGGGGGGCTCTGGCCTGTTGACACTGTTGCTCCCTCCATGGGGCTTCAAACCCTCTCAACTGGGGACCCCCCAAGCTCAGTCCAATGGTTGGCTGTGAGCTTCCTTCTCTGTATTTGTCAGGGTCTGGCAGAGCCTCTCAGGAGTCAGCCATGTCAGGCTTCTATCAGCAAGCATTTCCTGGCATCCACAGTAGCGTCCCAGTTTAGTGGCTGTATATGGGATGGATCCCCAGGAGGGGCAGTCTCTGGACGGCCTTCACACTTTCCTTCAGTCTTTGCTCCACACTTTGTCTCCATATTTTCTCCTGTGAGTATTTTGTCCACCATTCTAAAAAGCACTAAACATCCACATTTTGGTCTTCCTTCTTCTTAGGCTTCATATGGTATGTGAATTGAATCTTGGGTATTCCGAACTTTTGAGCTAATATCCAATTATCAGTGAGTATATACCATGTTTGTTCCTTTGTGAATGAGTCATCTCACTCAGGATGATATTCTAAAGTTCCATCCATTTGAATGTGGATTTCATGAAGTCATTGTTTTTAATGGCGAGTCATACTCCAATGTGTATTTACCACATTTTCTGTATCCATTCTTCTGTTGAGGGACATCTGGGTTCCTCCCAGGCTCTGGCTATTATAAATATGGTTGCTATGACCATAGTGGAGCATTACAGAAAATCTTAACAAGTCAAGTAACTTCCTCCATTTCCTGAAGCAGTTGAACCAATTTGCTGTGAAACTCAATCCTACTGCAACAGAATTTTTTGGCAACTGCACTGCTCCTCATGAGTCTTAAGGAAGACACCAATAAATAAATAAACCAATAAATAAATAAATAAATAAATCTCACCTGTGTAATACCCACCCAGTGAATTGAGAGTGGTATAAAGGTGATCAACTTTAGCCTTTCACAGTAACCTAGATATGTTACAACTATGATAAATTAAATGTTCTTTAAGAGGTGAGTTATTATATACAGTAACAATATCACTTTAGTAAAACAAAGTCACTTTCCTTATCAGATATGCATATACTTTTTTTTTTTTTTTTTTTTTTTGGTTTTTTGAGACAGGGTTTCTCTGTATAGCCCTGGCTGTCCTGGAACTCACTCTGTAGACCAGGCTGGCCTCGAACTCAGAAACCCGCCTGCCTCTGCCTCCCGAGTGCTGGGATTAAAGGCATGCGCCACCATGCCTGGCTTGTATATACTTTTACAAATGTAATCATCTTGGGAAATTATCTCAGGACTTCATAGAAATTTCTTCCCTAGAAAATATGTCATATGCATGGGTTACCTGGATGTGATCTTGGTAAATGTGAGGAGAGGTTAAGATAAGTAAAATGGAGCATGGCAGAACACATCTTTAATCAAAGCAATCTGGAGGCAGACACGCGTGGTTCACTTTGAGTTTGAGGCCAGACTGTTCTAAATAGCAGATTACAGGACATACTATATATAGAGATGGTATCTAAAACAGACAAATATTTCATGCAGCTGAGTGAGCTAAGCATCATCATTTCAGATTCAGCAACTTCTCTCTTTGACTGGGATTCTGTTAAAGTAGGAAAATATTTTATTCATTCTTTTGCCACTGAAAAATAAAATTTAACTCAACATGATATTTACTGCCTTAGAATCTTTAGTATGGTTTGTGAAAAATGAATCTCAATCTCATGGAACTGTTGTACAAAAGATAGATAAATCTCATCATAATGCTTCCTTATCTTCCAAA
Organism: Mus caroli; assembly: GCF_978045245.1. NCBI lineage: Eukaryota > Metazoa > Chordata > Mammalia > Rodentia > Muridae > Mus > Mus caroli. Next base: position 109,128,576 of record NW_028227256.1, on the reverse strand, counting down.
ATAGTGGCTCTCTAAAACAATGTATTCATTATTCTAAAAGTTTATTCATTACATAATGGTCTTTGCGAAGGAAAATATAATAATTTGGAAATAGGAATTGGGTGAAGTACAATGCTAAAAGCTCATGTTTCATTATTATAAGTAATCATACTGTGCATCATAGAGAAAAAATAACCTGATTTTCTTTTTATTTAAATATTCTCTTCTTGTTTGTGTCCTGGATATTTCTTGTTATCTTGTTAGATACACATAATTAAAATAATTGATTTTTTGAAAAAGACATAGCACTGTAAGGCTTAACAGTCCATATCAGAAAGGTCAGACACCAGTTACTGTAATTTTGCATGAAATGAAAAGAAAAAGCTGCCCCCTTCACTCCAAAAAGAACTGTTATGATAATCAGAACTCTCATGGGGTTTTTTTTTCAATCAGTACATGCTTTAGCAAATGACTACAGCTCCAAAACTGAAAGTGCATTTTGCTCAGACCTGCAATTATGGTCATAAAGAACACAAGTTCTTTCAGAGCACTATTTTTGTGCTTGGGAAGATTGATTTTGGTTGTCCATGATTTCTGTGTTTTCTGACACTGTGCTTTGAATGTTTTCAAAGTTCAATCCTTTTTATTTTGTACTCAGTGGGTTGTCCTTTTCTTGAAATATAAATACCTTTCTCATTTATATACTCTAAATGTCAGAAATAAAATCTAAGGCAGAAATAAAATCTAATTAAATATGTGTTGCAACCATGAAGCCATCTTTAAACACAGTTTACAGAAAACAACATTCACTTTGAAACAATGTCTTTATTGTATATAAATATATTTTCCTATATAATACACTTCTTTTTCTTTGAGAAGCAACTTATTAATGAACTAAGAAATGAAGTACATATTAAATTCTTAAAGATTTTGATGAAGAATGTAAAATTTTACATTTAGAGTACACAGAAATAAAGTTGCTGATATAATTTCATAAGAAATTGAACACCATAACCCACCACTATACTTTTTCAACAAATATAGTTGGAAAATGTCAAATACCAGAGTTGAAAAAGAAAATGAATTTATTGGGTAAGAAAGTAAATATAAATCGACTGAAAAGTTACTAAATTAAAATGAAATGACATATGGACCCTGCTATTATCTTTTTTTACACTCCAGTTGTTATATCTCCGGTCCATTCTTTGACAGTTCCTCATCTTATTCCTCTTCTAAGTGTCCATGAGGATATTCCCACTTTCCCCCAACCCAAAAGACCTCGCCCACCCCTGAGGCCTTCAGTTGCTCAAAGGTTAGTTGCTTCTTTTATCACTGAGGCCAGATTAAGCAGTCGTCTGCTGTATATGTGTTGGGGCCGCATATCACCTAGTACATGTGCCTAGATGGTGGCTCATGGCTAGATGTTGGAGAGATCTCGGGAATTCTGGTTAGTTGATATAGTTGGTCTTCTTATGAGGTCATCCCCAGCTTCTTCTAGACTTTCTCAAATTCAATCACAGGGTTCCCCAGCTTCTGCCCATTAGTTGGGTATAAGTATATACATCTGGGTCTTTTAGCTTCTTGTTCTGCTCTCTCAGAGGGCCACCATCCTAGGCTCCTGTCTGTAAGTACACCATAGCAGCAGGAGACTTGGAGACTTCCTTGAGTTGGATTCCAATTTAGACTGGTCACTGGACCTCCTTTCCCTCAATCTCTTTTCCATTTTTGTTCCTGCAGTCCTTTTAGAGAAGAGCAATACTGAGTCAGAGTTTTTGACTGTGGGATGGCAACACCATCCCTCCAGTTGATGCCCTGTCTTTCTACTGGAGGTAGACTCTACAAGTTCCCTTTCCCTACTGTGGCATTTCATCTAAGTTCCCGTCCTCTGAGTCCTGAGCATCTCTTACTTCCCAGGTCTCTGGTACATTCTAGAGACCCCCTCACACCCTCCCCTGCCTACTACCTTCTGAGTTTGCCTGTTTCAATTTTTCCCTCAGGGCTTCTGTCCTGATTCACCCCACTCAATATTTGATCATGTTTCCCTTTTCCCCTCCATGTCCCCTCTCTCATCCAGTTCCCTCTCTCCCTCTGCCCAGGCCCCACTCTCCACCCCCACCTACAATGAGTCCTTTCTTCTCCATCCCAAGTGGATTGAGTCATCTTCACTTTAGCCCTTTGGCTTGTTAAGCTTCTTGAATTTGGTGCATTGTATCCTGGGTATTCAGTAATATTTTTGGCTAATATCCACTTATTAGTGAGTGCATACCATGCATGTCTTTTTGGAATGATTTTTTTCTTTTCTCTTTTTTTTAGTTCCAGTCATTTGAGTGTAAAATGCATGGTGTCCTCCCTCTTAATAAACATTTTCCATATCCAATTCCAATGAGGGACATCTGAGTTGTCTGGGTATCACAAACAATGCCACTATGAACATAGTAGAACATGTGGCTTGGTGGAGCATCTTCTGGTATGCCCAGGAGTAGTATAGCTAGGTCTTCAGGTAGATCTATTTCTAATTTTCTGAGGAACCTCCAGATTGATTTACAGAATGGTTGTACCAGTTTGCAATCCCACCAGCAATAGACCAGTGTTCCTCTTTCTCCACATCCTTGCCACTATATACTATCACCTGAGTTTTTAATCTTAGTCATTCTGAATGGTGTAAGATGAAATCTCAGGGTCCTTTTGAATTGCACTTTTCTGATCACTTAGGACTTTGAACATTGCCTTAAGTACTTCTCAGCCTTTTGAGAATTCTCCCTTGTCAATTTTTGGTTTATTATAACCCATTTATGGTTGGGGTGTTTGGAGTTTTGGAGGTTAGATTTTTTAGTTCTTTATAAATTTTAATGATTAGCCCTCTATCAGATGTGGGGTTAAAATTCAGATTTCATATAGAATTTATTCATGTAGTTATCAATTTGATTTTTAATTAAAATTATATATGCACATATTGATATATTATATATTATATATCATCTATATATGTATATAGTCATATATAATATATAATATATCAATATTTTAAAAGTAGATTATATATAACTATATATAGTTATAAATGTAGTATACATAGTTATATATCATAATACATTAATATATTATATATTATACATATATTTATATTCATATATTTATATATCACATGAATTTACATATGTTTATATTAAATGTATAATAAAGTTATTTTTAAAATATATAGTAATTATGTATAATAAATAAATATTTTATAGCCTCATATTATATATTTTATATAAATTATGCAATTATATAAGATGTCTAATTAATATACATATAATTATATATGTATGTTTGAATGAGTTACAATTCTGTTTTTATACTTCTGCACAATTTAAATGGTGGATTTGATCCACTTAATATATCAAATTTTATAATTTAGCTTTATATTCAGATAGTTTCAATTTATTTTTTATTAAATCAAAGTAAAAAATGAATTATAATAGGCCATAGACTTCCTTATATTATATACATATAAGAGTAAGGCTATTTGAAATTTGTGTCCTTTTAGCACAATCATACCATTGTAGGCTCTGCATGAAACCATTTCAGTAATTCTAAAATAAACTGAGTTCTTTTATTCAGTTTTTTTCATTAATTATTTCATTTGTCTACATTTCAAATGTTGTCTCTCCTTCACGGTTCCCCATCTATAGTCCCCCAACCCATCTCTCCTCCCCTTCACCTGTAAGAGCATTTTGCATTTCATCATAAGTGATGGTTGGACTTTCCTGTCTTTGACTTTTTTTTGTTCTTATTATACTGCTTACAAAGGTCATCGAGACTCCACGGGACCAAGGAGTCCCTCCTCCCCATTGATGCCAAATAAGGCAATTCTCTGCTACATATGCATCTGGAGCCATGAGTCCCTCCATGAGTACTTTTTGGTTGGTGGTTTAGTTCCTGGGAATTTAGGGGGTCTGGTTGGTTAGTATTATTGTTCTTCTTAAAGCGTTGCAAATCCCGTCAGCAACTTCAGTCCTTCCCCTAACTTCTCCTCACGCTTACTCCGATGTTTGGCCGTGTGCATCTGCATCTTTATTGGTCAGCCTCTGGCAGAGCCTCTCAAGGGTTAGATATACTCTCCTCCTATGAGAAAGGTCTTCGTGGCATCAGCCATAGTGTCTGAGTTTGATATCTGTAGATGGGATGGACCATTAGGTGGGGCAGTGTCTGGATGGCCTTTCCTTCAGTCTGTGCTCTACTCTTTGTCCCTGGAAATAATTTTTCATTACAGAGTATCTTAAAACCATTTAACAGGGCCCCACCTTTGGTTGAGTATTTAAGTTGTCAAAGTCACAGTCTTATTTAGGAATATTTGCAATAAAATTCATCCCACTTCCAGTAAAAAGTGTATAATATTCTTTATCTCATAGGAAGGCATTTGAAACACACTAAAAACATACATTCCTGTAATTAAGACATACTCAGAGAAATGTTTTTGTCTATATTCATCCTTTTCTAATTAAAGGTGCAGTTGGAGGTAAGAATTAAAATAGAAATTGTCTCAAATATATTAATTGTCTTTAAACTACAATTTTCTTTTCAGCAAATAAATTGAAAATCGAATACAAAGACCATGGCCAGTGCCTATTTTAAAATTATTAAATAATTTGAAATTGCAACACAGGCATATTGTTATTTTCAAGAATATTGCATTAAAAAAATCTTCCTATGTTGGTGTATAAGCAGTTTAGAGAACAACACATACAAGGGTAGAAATAAATATTTAAAATTTTAAATATAATGTGTGTGTATAATAGGTGTCATATGTGTCATGTGGGTCATGTATGTCATATATGTCATATACATCCCAAATTTATGATATATATCATATATACTGCAGAATACTGATATTTGGCCTATTGCTTGTGCAAACTTTCCAGGAAAAATTAATAATAGTTATATGAAATACAAGTTGATACTATTTGCCTCTATGCATACTTTTTTATTTCCTGTAAATGTATACATCCAGCCTATAGAGAATGTGCTTGTTGTATTTTCAGATGGCTCTTCAAATGAGAAAGTGGCATATATAATTGGATCACATGTTTATTCTCTTGAATTTTCTCCTGCTTCAGAACAAATAATTGAATTGCATGCTGTAGCCATTTTTCTTGAAATGTTTTTAATTTGTATACTGATGGCTAATATATAGATCATGGTTTACAATTTCTTGATATTGTTCCCCTTTTAGATACTTCTAATTATCAAATTTTGTGATTATTTATGCAAAACAAATATAACCCAATTTAAGAGAACATAGTGTTCCTTACTTTTTAGGGCATTTAAGACCTCATACTGGATTGCCAAGACACCTTAGTGGAGGCAGTGCCACAGCAGGTTTGCATACCAGATATATTATAGGTTTTACGCAGGAACAAATAGCCAAACAATACCATTCTTTTTTTTTTTTTTTTTTTTTTGTTTTTGTTTTTTCGAGACAGGGTTTCTCTGTATAGCCCTGGCTGTCCTGGAACTCACTTTGTAGACCAGGCTGGCCTCCAACTCAGAAATCCGCCTGCCTCTGCCTCCCGAGTGCTGGGATTAAAGGCGTGCGCCACCACGCCTGGCTCAACAATACCATTCTTTACATCATCAAAATAGTCAATGATTGAGACAACAATTTGGTATCTCTAGAGAATGTACAAGTCAAATTTTCTAGACTTGCCCTGAATGTACTCAATTTCTTCTTGTACCATACAATGGTGTTAATCCTTGAGGATGTATGCCTAATCAATTATGGAAAATGGGTGTTATTCAAATTTCTAATTTTGGAAAATTAAAATATGTACATATGACTATTGACACCTCACACTTTCTAGGTGTACCTGCTTTCTAGTTGTACAAGCTTTCTAGTTATACAGGAGACACAACTAAGAATGTACTTGCTCTTTGCCTTCGTTGTTTCTCTATGTTATGTATTCCAAATCATATTAAAACAGATAATGGAACTGGGTATTGCAGGCAAGCATTTGAAATGTTTTGATGACAATTTAATGTTACCTATATTACTGGGATTCCTTATATTCCTCAAGGAAAATGTATAGTGGAACTGAAAAACAATATTTTCATAAAATAAAAAAGGGGGAATTATATCCCTACACACCACAAATTTATCTAAATCATTCTCTTTTTATTTTGATTTTTAAAATTTGGATGTCAAGAAACTCTTTGCTGAGTGTTTATATCACACTACAGGAAGGCATATATATGCCTAGATGAAATGGAAGGACCTACTTACTGGCATATGGCATGATCCCAATCAGGTATTAATATGGGGAAGAGGGCATGCTATTGTTTTTTTTTTTTTTTTTTTCAGGATAATGCAGGAGCATGGTATCTACCAGAGTTATTGGTGAGACTTACTGATTGCCTTTAACAACATCAACAGGGGGGCTGGTGAGATGGCTCAGTGGGTAAGAGCACCCGACTGCTCTTCCGAAGGTCCAGAGTTCAAATCCCAGCAACCACATGGTGGCTCACAACCATCCGTAACGAGATCTGGTGCCCTCTTCTGGAGTGTCTGAAGACAGCTACAGTGTACTTACATTAAATAAATAAATCTAAAAAAAAAAAAAATTATCTGTGATCCTTTAAAAAAAAAAAAAAAAAAAACAACATCAACAGGTTGGTAGCCAAAATACAAGGCTTGAAACTAAACAAGGATCCCCAGACAGAGTTATTAATTCAACAGGCTGGCAGTAAAAGACAAGGTAAGATTCTGCACAGTGCCTTACCAATCTAAGATAGAAATACATAGCTTTTAAAAATGCATACTCCATAACAGGTAAGGAAGGCATTCTTGTCAGAACAACCTAAGGTAGATGGAGTCTTACTTATAAAATAAATAAGAGGGAGATGAGGAGCACTTTGTAACACTTATAGAAATTTGGCAAGAATTTGATATTAGTCAAGGACATGGAAGTAGGCTCAGACAGGAATTTGACATTGCCTAAGACAAGGAAGTAGGCTCAAGACCTTGGTTGTCTCAACAAGTCCCTGAATACCACGGGACATTGATTATTGCCTTGCTTAATCATTTTGTCTTTGATTTAGAACTGACCATGTTTTTTGGATGAACATAGATTGTTATAAACGCAGACTGGGAAAAATAAAGGTGCTTCAGCCTCAGTACTGGCTGGAATTATATTATAATATTGTCTAATTGTCTTTTTTCCTTTCAATCTTCCCTCTATCTCTTGAGGGAAGTCATATGTTGACTGACTGAGCTGGCTTGGTCAAAAATTGTATGTTAAATGGATAGTAATGGGTTGTAGACTTTTTGATATTCCTGCACATTATGATATTATGAAATGCTTAGAATAAGTTTATCTTCTTCCTCTCTTGAAAATTAATTTTTTTTGTGGTGAAAAACATTCCAAATGCTATTCAAATGTAATATCCGAATACATTTTCTATGTCACCAATGGGAATTGAAACTAAAACAAGAATGCTTACTAGAATAATATGTCTCTCTGGGAGTCATAGCACACTCCTTTAATCCCAAAACTTGGGAAGCAGAGACAGGCAGATTTCTGAGTTTGAGGCCAGCCTGGTCTATAGAGTGAGTTCTAGGAAAGCCAAGGCTATACAGAGAAACCTTGTCTCAAAAACCCAAAATAATAATAATAATAATAATTAATAATAATAAGTCTCAAATGATGTGATCTGCCACGTGCTCTGGTTGAGTCAGTTTAAGCCAAGAGGCTTGAAAGTTACTTATGAGGCAAAGAGCTTCAAGGAAGCTCTCTTCTTGGAATCTGGCGTTTTTTCTAACCTATACATTATTTATTTATTTATTTTTTATTTTCAAGTTAGTCTAGTGTATGGATCTACGTGTTTTCTTTCAGTATTTTTTTATTATAAGTGTCTTTTAAGATTGAATTTTGACATAGCTAAAACCTTCTGTCAGTGTTCTAACAGTTTTAGAACATCTTTGAGTAAGACCATGGGCTTAAAATTTAGTAAGAAAGTTATTAATCAAAATAGTCTCTGGTACTATACTATCACTTTAAATAAAAGCTAGGTTACTCCCTTACACAGGAATTTACCATCACTAAGGAAGAAAGAAGTTTTAGACCAAAAGAGAAACCAAAATAGATACTTAGAACTATAGCAAAGTTATACCCATACACACGCATTTACAATGGCCTAAGAGAAAGGTAGACTATACAATAGACTAAAATAAAAACTATGGCAAGGGCACAAAGCCCTTGATAGTGGCTTTTAAGATTAGAAAATCTTAAGTAGAGCCCTTGTTGATCCTAGTTGTTATTAATACATTTTATCTCAGGTAGTTCTCGTTAGACATTTTGTGTTTTTATTCCTCTGTTTTATGTAAGACTTTAGTTACCTCATTTGTACCTTATAAATATGTCACCCAACTTTCTTATTGTCTTTTACATAAAAAGTCTGATGCTCAATTTGACATTACATTCAGTTCTAACACAACCTCTTCTGTGTACATCTATTTGTCAATTTATCTGACTCTTTGTCTACTCGAGACTAGAGACCAGTTCTATGCAAACAAAGGGGCCTAAAGGGTCTATGACAGTTGGCGCCCGAACAGGGACACCAGAGCAGGTTAGTCTTTATTTCTTTTTCTTTCATTTTTCTTTCTCATCTTTATTTTCTCAGGCAAAGATAGGATCTCATCATGACCGTGCTGCAGACGGGCTGATTCGTAGATCAGCAAGTTTTATCATAGGGCAATTAGAATTGAAAGGGAAGAGGTTGTTTATGTCATTCTTTAAGCACATGTTGTCTAAAAGAGGCCTAAAGGTCTCAGATAAATTTTATGATTTCGTACAAAAAAGTATTCCCTGGTTTCCAGAGGAGGGAAGCTTGACATTAGAAGATTGGAAGCAAGTAGGTAAGATGCTTCCTCCCTCGGAAGAGACTAATGTATTAATAAAACAATTAGCTTAAGAAAACGTAAATACCTTGTACCAAGACCTAAATAGACCAATCCGTAAGACAAGTTCCCTACAAGATTATATTAAAGTATGTATAGACGCCTCACTGGTCATAATTGAGGGGATGGCTTAGGCCACAACAAGAAAAGGAAAGAAATTCGGCACTACTTATAGAATTACATGTTTCAGTTATAAAAAACCAGGGCACCTGAAAAAAGATTATAAAAACCTCTCAGGAGACAAAAAGAACATTCCTTTGGGTCCCTTCCAGCGTTGTGACAAACACTGGAAAAGTAAATGTAAACCAAAGTCCCATAAAGATGGGACTCCACTCACTAGAGAAGCGGGTAAGACAAAGAACTACAGAACTACATGTTTCGGTTGTAAAAAAAAACGGGGCACCTAAATAAAGATTATAAAAATCCCTCAAAAAACAAAAAGGGCCTTTCTCCAGGTCTCTGTCCAGGCTGTGGTGGAAAAAACTTTAGAGAAATGATTACAGGTCAAAGTCCCTTAAAGATAAAACTCCACTCACTAAAGAAGCGGGTAAAACAAAAAACTAAAGGGGCATCTCTTAGCCCCGTTCAAGAGTTGTGGACCTCATTATAAGACACATCCCCAGTTATAAGAAAAACTTCAAGGTGTGGATTCTAATACTTTAGGTAAAGTTAAAAGTTACAGTTAAATTATGGTTAAAGTATAAAAAAAGACTTCATAAAGGTCAAAATATAGGTCACTTCTTACTGTTACCTTATTTACAACTTCCCAATCCTACATTGTGTCAAAAAATTCATAGAAAAGGCTTTATTAAAAGTTAAGTCATCTCCTCAAACATATATAATTCATTCTATAGATAGTATTTTTGTTGGTTGCAGAAAATAGCGTTTTTGCAGATGGCTATAAAATATTTGACAAAGTGTGAACTAATGAGTTCAGTTCTGTCTAAAAGGGTTCTGTCTCAGCTCAGTTTCTCCTATCTCAGTTCTTCTTAGCTCAGTTCTGACTCTTATTTTTGTCCTCAGCATGTAAAACATCTTTCAGAATACCTGATCACATGTTAAAAAGTTCAGCACAAGTTCACACATAAAATCAAATCATAAACTGAAATAGAAAATGACAACAGAATTTTTACATCCATATCCATTAGGAATAATTACCTGACTAAACTTCCATCACCTGTTGCAGCTCCACAGATTCATTGTAAGTTGAAAACCATATCTACATTATTAGTTAAGTTTTGCATAGATAAACCCAGTCAATATTTGAACTTCTGTCTTAGCATCTATAATAATTTGTTAGTTTCTTTTTTATGGACTTTGGTTAATTGTTTTACAACCTCATGCAATGTGTTCTGAATAGGAGAAAGTCTGGTTACTAAGAGCATTAATTAACTGGTGACACATGAGAGACTGGCAGAGTTCTCACTGCAGTTTTGACAATCTTCACATTATAGAAGAGCTTAATAATCACTGATAAAGTTTTAGGAATTCTTATAGGATTACCATTAAGATTTAAGAAGTCATCTATTTCTCAAGGTAGCCTCACTACAAGACAGGGCATCTTTGTGGATCTGCAGAGATCTGCTTCAAAGTGGTGGACTAATAACTAGTTATTGCTATATGTGTTTAGTAATAACAGGAAAAGCATATTAATAGCAGGAATCTTTCCTAAAATTAATTCTCTTTCAGCCTTGACAAATAAGAGCAAATCTGTCACAGATTATATAATACTCCGAAGCAGACCATCTCAGGAAGATCATCTGCTAGTATTCAGCTTCTCCTATTATAGCTCTGGAAAATTTGGAAACTCCTTCTTTGTCATTCTGATATTACATAGTTTATAAAGACCATATCTTATCTCTAAATGTTCATATAATTTTTAGAGACTTATCAAAAAATACATGAAAACCCTGAAGTTTTCAATTGGAAACTTGTCGATCATTTTTATATTTACAATTCTATTAAGTAAAGGTCTGCCTTGGAAATTTAGTTTCAATATCCAGAAAGTACCTTTTTAGAAACATTTTATAATTTGGCAGATCTGCACATAATGTCCTTGAAAACATTAGGTGAGTTCAGTTACTTTCCTACAGTTTTTAACATCTATCTACACATTAGCAACATGGTATTATAGTACAAAGAAGACATGATCAATAAAGTAACTTTAGTGAGAGTGTAGTGGTTTCAGTTTGCAGTTAATTACTTTTTTTCTATCTCAATATGTTAGGTAAATAGGAATTGATACAGTTCCCTTGTTTTCCTCTCTAATGTGTCCACATAACAGGAAGGTAGTTGGAGAGGTCAGATAGCTGAAAGCAAAAGGCACACATGCCAATAAGTAGAACATAAATATAAAGCAGATAAGGTACTTGGTTTCCTCTTATTAGACATAACCCCTGTCAGTTTTATCAGTCTTGGTCATTTTTACATTATTTTTAAATTATAATTTTTATGTACTTTAAATCATATTTTGAAATTATAATATTAATTAAATATTTTTAAATTATATATTTCTAGGCAAATTTTGATCTACATTCTCAGCTAATTTATTTACCTCTAAGTATTGTCTTATGTAGAATGTATTAATATTAAACAGAAACATGCAATTCACACAGAAAGTACATTTTTTCCCTCATCAACAGATTTTCCTCATATGTTGAATAATATTTGTAAAACAGAAATTGCCCTACATATCTGGGACAGAATTATCAGTACTTCCTACAATTGCAAGCTTACCTGGTCTAAGAAGGAAATATTTTATATGATGTAGAAAAATTTCTAAATATGTTATTTGTGTTGCCCAAAATTTAAACTTTTTAAGAGACACTCCTCTGTGGTGAACTCAAGAGTGACATCTGTTTGATTTACCCCTTGAAGAATTGGTGCATTTTTTTCTACAGGTAGATTGTGAATTTCATGAGAAGGGAAGAAATAGCTTACTTCCATAAATGTACCAACTGGAATTTTTGTTCATCAAAAGTGACACAAAAAATTGTTGATTCTAATTGGAGCAATGGGAATATTTTGGTAATTTAAAGAAGCATTAAAACAGTATTGGTTTTAAACATGATTTATGTTATATGAACCTATAACAATAAACCATATTTATGTATTTTATTTTTATATATTCTGACACATTTTTATTAGTTATTTTCTTTATTTACATTTTAAATGTTATCCTCTTTCCTAGATTCCCCTCTGAAAATACCCTATAGTCTCCCTCTCCCACTGCTCCCCAACCCACCAACTCCCACTTCCTGGTCCTGGCATTCTCCTATACTGGGGAAATGAACCTTCAGAGGTCCAAGGGCCTATCCTACCACTGATGACCAACTGGGCCACCCTCTGCTACATATGCAGCTACAGCCATGAGTCCCACCATGTGTTTGCTTTGATTGGTGGTTCAGTCCAAGGGAGCACTCAGGATACTGGTTAGTTCATATTGTTGTTCCTCCTAGGCAGCTGCAAACCTCTTCAGCTTCTTGGGTACTTTCTCTAGTTCTTTCATTGGGGACCCTGTGCTTCATCCAATGGTTGGCTGTGAGCATCCACTTCTGTATTTGTCAGGCACTGGCAGAGCCTCTCAGGAGACAGCTTTATCAGGCTCCTGTCAGCTACCTCTTGTTGGCATCCGAAATAGTGTCTGGGTTTAGTGGTTGTTTATGTGATGGATCCCCAGGTGGGGCAGTCTCTAGATGGCCATTCCTTCCGTCTCTGATCTGAACTTTTTCTCTTAATTCCTTCCATGGGAATGTTGTTCTCCCTTCTAAGAAGGATCGAAATGTCCACACTTTGGTCTTTCTTCTTCTTGAATTTCATGTGTTTTGCAAATTGTATCTAGGGCATTATAAGCTTCTGGGCTAATATCCACTTATCAGTGAGTGCATATCATGTGTGTTCTTTTGTGATTGGGTTACCTCACTCAGGATGATATCCTCTAGATCCATCCATTTGTCTAAGAATTTCATTAATTCACTGTTTTTAATAGCTGAGTAATACTCCATTGTGTGAATGTACCACATTTTCTGAATCCATTCCTCTGTTGAGGGACATCTGGGCTCTTTCCAGCTTCTGGCTATTCTGACACATTTATATAATGCCTCTTTCTGTCTTTCTCTGTCTCTATGTTTCTCTCTGTTTCCTCTCTGTCTCTCTCTTTCTTTGTGTGTGTGCTTATTAAAGAAAAAAGCATTATTGGAAGTATATGCACCTTTTATGATTCTATAGCTTACAGTTTTAATGGTTTAAAGACAGGTTCAATTTACATACTTTTTTTTTAACTGATCCTTATTATTTTTATTTTTTTTATAAACTTATTCAGGTAACATACTGCTCATTGCCTCACTCCAGGTCACTCCATCCCACAATCCTTTCCTCATTCCTCTCCCCCCATAGCTTCTCTGAGTGGATGAGGCCCCCTGAGTATCCCTCTACCCTAGCACATCAAGTCTCTGTGTGGCTAGGTCCTTCTTCTCACACTGAGGCCAGACAAGGCAGCCCAGCTCAAAGAACATATCCCACATAGAGGCAATAGCTTTTGGGATATCACTTGCTCCAGTTGTTCAGGATCCACATGAAGATCAAGTTGCACATCTAATATATGTGCAGGGAGGCCTAGGTCTAACTTGTGCATGTAATTTGGTTAGTGGTTTAGTCTCTGAGAGCCCCACAGATCCACATTTATGTCTAATGATGAGACATAAAATCATAATTTTGTTTAAAAGATGCTTCAATTGATTTGTTGAAAACACATATCCCCAAAGAATATTTTATTCCTCTTTTTCACTGTGTTGACGCGCAGCATGCCTTTATAAAACATGGTAGTTACTCAATCCTGCCACAATTAGGTCAGTTGCACAAATTGTGAAGAATGAGCCTCCCAGATTCTTCTTCTTCTTCTTCTTCTTCTTCTTCTTCTTCTTCTTCTTCTTCTTCTTCTTCTTCTTCTTCTTCTTCTTCTTCTTCTTCTTCTTCTTCTTCTTCTCTTCCTCATCCTTCCTCTTTCCTCCTCCTCCTCCTCTTCTTCTTCTCCTCCCCTATTGCCTGTCCAAGTTATGTTTGAAACTGCAGCATTTGTACTGAGGTGAAGTTACCCAGGGCTAGCTTCTGGATGCTTCTATCCTTTCTTTGAAGTGGGGGCTGGACTTTACGGATACTCGGCAAAAGAGAATCAGACATTCTGAGCTGTAAGTGAAAGAACACAAGCTTAATGACTGTATGCAGAATGGAGTGTGTAATAGGCACATGGACCACACTTCTTACAATACCAAAATTTTCTAAGAAAAACTTTTCAATTCCACCAAATGAAAATCACTATGTTAAAATGCTACTATATTTATGGTTTATGAGTTCATTAGATCCAGGTTTAACAAAATTCTACCGAATAACGTACATTATTTATTTTTCAGAGAAGTAATCTTTGATGTGAGCGCATTAACATTGAAATGGCTGTATGAACTGAACCTAGATGGAGCACTATGGTTATATGACAACAACCAAAAAATTCACTGCAACGATTTACCAGAAAATAAACATTATGCCTTACATATTATTTTATTTATGATTATCTCTGAACCTTTGGGAGCAGAGCCAGTCTCCTGCTTTCATGTCCAGGTGAGCAGGGTCATCTCTATTGTGTAAAGGGCTGGGTCTGCACTCCCATATGATGCAGGTGAGTGACTGGACCAGCTATTTTTCTCTCATGCTTCCATGGATGACTTACCTTTAATGCTACCAATCAGGGCCAACTCTACTATATTTTTGCTTTATGTTTTCTATTTATAAATTAATTTAAGATTATTTGAGAATATTACTGTAGGAAAGCCTACAGTAACTTGTTTTTTTTTGATTTTTAATATTTTTATTATTTTTAATATTTTTAATATTTTTATTAAAATATTAATAGGCAAGATTAGACTGGGTTTGGGGATATAGAGAAGGAAAACAGTTTCCTGGTTACTGACTTAAAAGTTTAACACAAACTTAGTAAACCTCTGATCAGGAACTGTGATACCTAACACATCCTATAGAGCAGTGGTTCTCAACCTTCCTAGTGCTGCCTAACCCTTTAATACAGTTCCTCATATTGTGGTGACCCCAGACCATAAAATTATTCTTGTCACTATTTCTTTTTTTTTTTTTTTCACTGTTTTTTTTTTTATTACATATTTTCCTCAATTACATTTCCAATGCTATCCCAAAAGTCCCCCATAGCGCCCCCCACTTCCCTACCCACCCATTCCCATTCTTTTGGCCCTGGCATTCCCCTATATTGGGGCATATAAAGTTTGCAAGTCCAATGGGCCTCTCTTTCCATTGATGGCCGACTAGGCCATCTTTCGATTAGTTACCTTCAAAACTTTTGGCTTGAAAGAAGTTTGACATGCTTTGATACATTTTTGTTTGTTTTATTTAACAAATATGTAACTTACACCAATTCAGCAATAACAAATTCCTAGCACAGTAATGGAAAACATGTTATAGAGGTGACCATAGACTAAAGGAATAAGTTTTAATCTTTTCTTAGTTATGTTACCATGATATACCATTATAAATCTGAAGTAAATAAAAATGAAGTTATCACTAAAGTAACAAGAAATTGTATAAAGAATGTCTTAAAAGTTCAAATTATTAGAAACTTATTTAGACAAGTTTAAAATTAAAGGTTGAAAATAATATTTTATTTTATTTCAAAGAAATCTGAAATTTAAATACACCTTCAGAATATAGAAGAAATATAGCATTAATCATTGTTCATATGTATGAAATATAAAGATAAATTCTATGATATTTGTTCATCCTTAAAAGGAGGTTCATTATGTTGTATTGTGAATAGGAGGACAAATTTCTTCTCTACTAGTGGAAGAGCTTGAATTTTTAAAATATAATTTCTGTAACATTTTCTAATTAATATAGAAATTTGAGATAGAATGAATATATGGGCCATTAAGAACCATTACTAGTTTCTTCTGACATATTAGTACTTTTGACATTATCCACAAATTTCATCACAGGAGGTAATCATTATAATATGAATAGAGAATAATTATTCAATTTAAGATCATTTTAAACTAGTAAAATATTTGAAAACTATACATTAATCCGAATTCTTTTAAAAATAAATATGTTATTTTCAGACCTGTAAGCTTATTTCTAAAATGATTCAACAGTTTTTATCTAAGCAGAGTAAAACATGAACATATGTTCAGAGAACTAGTGGATCAAAAGGTCCCTCTGATTTAAATATATAAATATAATTTATAACCTTTTTGCTTACAGTAAAAGTCTCTTTCACAAACAATATGTTTACTTAATACAATTATTTCAGAATGTTTCTATAAATATGATTTCTATATATGTTTTCTAGACAGTATTATAAAATATAGTTTTATATTAGCAGGAACAAAAAATAAAATGATATATTCAGATTAGACAGATTATTTAATTGTTAAGATGTCTTATTCCATGGCTGAATAGTTGGATAAGTGGTTAAGAGCACTGACTGCTCTACCACAGATCCTGAGTTCAATTACCACATGGTAGCTCATATCCATCTTTAATGGTATATATCCCTCTGCTGGTATGTTTGAAGACAGCTACACTGTACGCATATGCATTACGTAAATAATAAAAAAATAAATAAATAAAAAAGAAGGCTGGATCTTTTTGTTGAAGATCCAGTTTTTATTCAAAGAACTCATGCCAAGTAGGTCACAACTCCCTAATGGAATTGAAAATACTTTTATGGCTACTGTGGTTACCTGCATGAATGTGGTATTGTCTGATGTAGATTCATGCTCATAAAACAACAAATAGATTAATAAATAAATAAAACAAATAGCTTAAAAGCTTTTCTTGATAATTAAGAAGTACCTTTTAATTTTTTTTTTTTTTTTACCATGGTCAGTGATACTGCCCTGAATCACTTAGTCAAAGGGAAGTTGAACTGCTTTCTGCATTTCAAAACTTTAATTTCTTCTTTAATTTATGCATTGGTAGCAAGTCACTATGGTGAGACCTGATTTTAGAGTTAAGCTTTAATTTCTGAAGCTGTGCAAAGCAAGGAGAGATATAGGTGTACACACACATACACACACACACACACACACACACAAATAAAATTCAAACAATTTCTGGGTCCAACTGCCTCTTAAAGCATACATTACTGTGTCCTTTACAGATATCAAGACCAAACCTCACAGCTCGAGCAGAGGAGAATTAGTGTGTACAGTCAGTTCTAATTCCAGGTCATTTATTTTCCCATGACAATGTAACGTTCATTTAAGTAAAATCACTTCTCTGGTGTTTAATAGGAACCCAGCAATATGCATTTTCATTTTTCCTTGTGTCAGGCATCTAAAACATCTCTTAGTTGGTATAATTTGTGTCTGACAAGGTTAGTGGGGCTTCTAAAATCTGTTTTAAGGCCTTTCATATATGACATGAGAGATCCCAAGGGCTCATCCCTTCTTCAGCCTACGCACCATTCAGCTTCAGATTCTCTACCCAAATCCTTTCCTACTGCAAGAGTGTCCAGTGGAAAAACACTTTCCTGTAACATTAAAGAAAGGTAGGTTGAACATTTTGCCATTCATCTTAGATAATGGATCCTTCATCACCTGGTCCAGTAGGCAGTCCATCACAGCACACACCCACATGGCCAGGTTGCCTAACTAATATAGGCAAATTTTTAAGTAAACTTGCCACCTACCGTGACCTCAGAAGTTTCTGCACGTCTCTCTTCCTGCAAACATCAGGCTTGGGAGACCTATAGGAGTGTGATAACTCTCCATCATCGAGGTAAAGGGAGGCCAGATTGTAACAGATGACACAAAGCAGGAGAAAGATTCAGTATCAAATTACTAATTCCTAGGAGCAAGGCCAGGTCACCAGAAACCGTTCATGGAAAGTTAAGGAATCCATAGTTTTAGAGCTCACATTTCTTCTGGCAAAACTACTTGTCATATCAGTCAGTCAAGACATGTTTAATAAGTACTTCCTTGCCATAGTGAGCCACTGAAGTCACAGGGGAGTTGATCCGAAGGGACAGCATGCCACCCACCAAGGAGTTCACACTGCAGTAGAAAGACACCAGACTTAATAGGGGACATTCCAGCCAACCGCAGAAGGTCAGTTACCTGTTTTGAGGCTTCTTAGGTTTTATTATCTACTTAAAGGTCTGCGTGTATGTGTGTGTGTGTGTGTGTGTGTGTGTGTGTGTGTGTGTGTGTGTGTGTGTGTAAAAGACAGAGAATGATAGAGAGATAAAAAAACAGGGAAAGATATATATGGAAAAAGACAGACAGACAGACAGACAGACAGACAGACAGAGACAGAGGCAGAGACAGGAACACAGACAGAAACATAAAGAATGAATTAGAGGCAAGATTAGACTGGGTTTGGGGATATAGAGAAGGAAAACAGTTTCCTGGTTACTGACTTAAAAGTTTAACACAAACTTAGTAAACCTCTGATCAGGAACTGTGATACCTAACACATCCTATAGAGCAGTGGTTCTCAACCTTCCTAGTGCTGCCTAACCCTTTAATACAGTTCCTCATATTGTGGTGACCCCAGACCATAAAATTATTCTTGTCACTATTTCTTTTTTTTTTTTTCACTGTTTTTTTTTTATTACATATTTTCCTCAATTACATTTCCAATGCTATCCCAAAAGTCCCCCATACCGCCCCCCACTTCCCTACCCTCCCATTCCCATTCTTTTGGCCCTGGCATTCCCCTATATTGGGGCATATAAAGTTTGCTAGTCCAATGGGCCTCTCTTTACAGTGATGGCCGACTAGGCCATCTTTCGATACATATGCAGCTAGAGACAAGAGCTCCGGGGTACTGGTTAGTTCATCATGTTGTTCCAACTATAGGGTTGCAGATCCCTTTAGCTCCTTGGGTACTTTCTCTAGCTTCTCCATTGGGAGCCCTGTGATCCATCCAATAGCTGACTGTGAGCATCCACTCCTGTGTTTGCTAGGCCCCGTACCTTTTAATTTTATTTTTATTTTTTTATTTTTTATTTTTTATTTTTTTATTTTTTGGTTTTTCGAGACAGGGTTTCTCTTTATAGCTCTGGCTGTCCTGGAGCTCACTTTGTAGACCAGGCTGGCCTCGAACTCAGAAATCCGCCTGCCTCTGCCTCCCGAGTGCTGGGATTAAAGGTGTGCGCCACCACGCCCGGCTTAATTTTATTTTTAATTGAACTAAAGAGAATAAAAAATGATTGTTCTTCGGGTAATTTTGAAATGTATTTTATAATATGGGGCAGCATAAATCATTCAACTTTAGTTCAATCTAATAAATAAAATTCAGGTTTTTGTGATTGTATTTTAATGATTCATATACTTTTTGGACAGTTTAGAATGTAAATGACATCATCTCAATTTCACTAGGCTGATACAGTTCAAGCATGCATGTGTCTATTACACAATTGCCTGAAAATATATAAAACAAACACTGATAAGGTGACAAAGAAAACTGTCACATCCTTATGTAGATTATGGTATGAGAACCTCATAAAATATGTATTTCCACTTATCTTCATGTAATAAAATTTTAGCCAGACATAGGCTCTATTCCTTTAACAGGGCTCAGAAGCCATGTGACTAATTTTTAATAGAAAGTGATAATTGATTTGTACTGCCTCAAGGTAAATAATACAATTTCTATCAGGCTCTCTCTGATTTCCTTGAACCAGACAAAGTAGACTTTGTACTGTTTCCAGCGGCTTTTGGTTGTATTAATTGTGGTCTAATTCATTTCTCAGGAAGATTCTTTGTAAGAATGTTGCTCTGTATCTATAGCTGACTTTTGTTTCCTTTATTTGATATAGTCATATGTGAGTCTAAAATACTTTATATTTTCTTTTAATTTATTTTCATTTTTAAGTTTTAACTCTTCCATACTGGAATAATAAAATGTTGTTGGAAGTCTGATGACAATCTGATTTTCTTGTTTTTGGAAGAAACTTAGTAAGGTTCACCCAGATTATGTCAAACTATTGGATCACTTGGGGGATTAAGTGATTTATTCTATCTATTTATCTATCTATCTATCTATCTATCAATCTATCTATCTATCTACCTACCTATTTTATCTTACCAAGATAAAATTCCCTTACCAAATAAAGTTAAGAGTAAAGAAATACATTCTGGTGCACAGTTGCAGGGTACAGCCCATCATAGTGAGAATGTTGAGGCAGAAGAAGATTGAAATGGCTGCTGACATAAAGAAGCAGAGATTGAGTAATGTCAATGCTAACTTGGTGTTCTCACTTTAATAAACAGAATCTTAGCCCAGATAATAATGTCACTCATATTACATAAGTATTTGTACTTTGGTTAGACTAATCAAGATTATTCATAATAGGCATGTCCAGAGGCCCAGTTGAAATTGAGATTTGCTGTAAATTTTTCAAAGTTTGAA
Source organism: Mus caroli (assembly GCF_978045245.1). Classification (NCBI taxonomy): domain Eukaryota; kingdom Metazoa; phylum Chordata; class Mammalia; order Rodentia; family Muridae; genus Mus; species Mus caroli. Next base: position 109,108,226 of record NW_028227256.1, on the reverse strand, counting down.
GATTGTGTGAGGTGTAAACAAAGTTGGAGAAAGATTTGGCAATGCAGTTGCCTTTGAGCTATTTATGTTCCTGTAAGTAACTCCTCACTCCAATAGTCTCATGAATAATCCTAACAAGTTCATTGGTTCACCAAATTCAACTTTAGTAGTATATGTACTTTGATTTATTGCTAGTTTCTTATCTGAGTGAGTAGACAGTTTTTTTTCTCATCTTTTCAGGAATAATTTCATATAATAAATGACACAAAAGAGAATGATCATAATCTACTGTTTGCAACATCCTTGTCACCCTCAGATATGTTCCTAATAACTACTTCTCTGCCACTTGTTGTTCTCAAGTATTGCCTCAACACTCTGTATCCAACCACCTAGGATAGCAATCAAGTGGTTGTCTTCTGCTGTACAGTTGCCAGAGGACTGAAAATGATCAGAGAAAGCTGGTGGCAGACTCATATATCTGCCCAATGGAGGATATAGAGCTAAGACATAGAGTCTATAACTGACTACAAACTGTATGGTATCTTTGATAGGTAATTTAATGGATGATTGCTCTATGAAATGTTTGCTGTTAGTTATCTCCTGACTCCAAAGAAAGATTGCATATTCTTGGATTAAGTACTACATTATAATTTGAAGTGGTAAGGAGAAAGGATGACTCAATGAGTATTTTGGCCTAACAGACAGCTTATTGATCCAGAAACTGCAAATATAATGGATCATGTGTGTTAAAGCACATGACAAATTTCAAGGGCCCTTGAGGTTTTTCAGTGATCTGAACAAGATCCAACAGGTTAAGAAAATGTATCATTGTTTTGTTATGTTTGGTTGTATTCTCTGGAGGGCTTCATTTTTCTGAAAAAAAAAAAAAAAGGAGGTAGATTGGGTAACACATGAGAGGAGCAGAGAAGGAACTTAGAGGAGTAAAAGGAAGGTAGAATATAGTTAGGGATTTTCAATAGTAATGATCAAAAAAGAGTCCTTAAATAAGTTTAAAAGACTTCACATTAGAGTACTTCCTTTCTTTTAAAAAAATTACCTAAAAAATACAATTATAAAAAAGAGAGCTACTGAAGATCAAAGACATTCATTAAAATCAAAAGAGGAGTGATACTCAATGGAAATAGTTAGCAGTGATACACAAATACATAAACACACACACACACACACACACACACACTCACACCACTTTCAATACTTTCATTAACCTTCCTGTCTTGGTTTTATTTCTGTATCTGTGATAAAAAATATCCTAAAAATAAAAAACACAGGGAGAAAAGATGATTACTTGTCTTAAATTCCATCATTTTCAGAGAGCACACATAAACAGGGAGAGCTGCAAGAATTCTTATTTTTTTTTAAATATTTTACTGGTTTGTTATTATTTTGTTAACTATTTAATGCTTCTTTGTGGATTTCATATAATGTACCTTAGTCCCACTCAACTCCCCTTCCCCTCCAACCTGCCCTTTACCCTTGAAACCTTATCTACAACAGAGGAAAAGAATAATATCATTGTGAACGTTCTAGTGTGCCACAGTGTGTCCTACTGTATACCCACTTGTCCACACATCTTTGCTTACACAGATTCATTACAATGACTCATTAGTCTGGTATAAGACATCTGGTTTCTGGTGCTACTCTATCAAAACTAGAACCTCACTGGGGCTTCTCTTGGATGGCCTATTGGCCTGTGTCATGGAGATCTTGTAGCTTTATATCTGTAGTACTAGCTCCTTTATGTAATCCAGCAGTCATTGATATTGTGGTAGGCCAATTCAAAGTCCTGGGAGGTATCTGAACTGGTCAGCCCAACAGGTCTCATGTTCTCATACATTTGGGGCCAGATCACCAACAATCCCTGCAATCTAGACCAGCTCTACCATGATGCCCAAGTGAAGTGTGGGGTCCACTCTCTTGAGTGTTGCCGATAGTGAAGGAAATGGCCAGTTCTCCCTCTCTCATGAAAGGGAGACTAGTTTTCCTCCCTGCCCTAGATAGTGATGCATGAGTGAGAGGAGGATTGCAGATTCCCCCAGAGTCTTCAGTACTCACCAGATATGAGGCAGGGCTGTTTCTCCCACATCCACTCTCTTGGAATCAGCTTACCCACCAACTCTATATCCAGGACCAGATCTCCTGTGTTATCCACTTGAGGTTCAGGACCTGCTCTCTCAAGTGCTTCAGCTGAGGCAGGGCAGGACCAGTTGTCCTATTCTCATGACCTTAGGGACATCTCTCCCACCTGCCACAGATGGAGGAGTGAGGGGAAAGAGAATATTTCTCCTTAATCATGCCACCACACTTAGGAGGAATAGTAGGGCCAGATCTCTCATGCTCATATTGTTGAGAGTCAGCTCAACTACAACTTCCAAGACATGTAGGGCCTGCTTTCTCATGTACTACAGCTGGCTAGGGATGAGGTCTGGTCTCATACTGTCATGCTCCCAGGTTCAGATCTCCCATGATTCCCAGGTGAAGAGTGAGACAAGTTTTACACAGTCCTCAGACATCAGCATATCCCTGGTTGGCAGCCCATACCATGGATGTAAGCCTGAGCTTGAATGGTAATAGAACCTTGCTACTATAGGACATAGACTCAAACATGACTCTTGGTGGCAGCACAGATCAATAGGTCAGGAACAAAACAAGCATGTCCATTCTTTGAATACTTATTCCATATTGTACTTGACATTTCAGATAGAGAAGACAACTGAAGGAGATCAAGGCCATAAAATTTGGAAAGAAAGGAACCGAAGGGTATTACAGCCCCATAGAAGGAACAACAATATGAACTAATCAGTACCTCCAGAAGTTCCATGGACTAAACCACCAACCAAAGAGTACACACGGAGGGACCTTTGGCTTCAACCACATATGTAGCAGAGGATGGCTTTGTCGGTCATCAATGGGAGGAGTGGCCCTTGGTCCTGTGAAGGCTATATGCCCCAGTGTAGGGGAATGCCAGGTCCAGGAAGCAGAAGTGGGTGGGTTAGTGAGCAGGGGGTGTGGGGAGGTGATAAGGGATTTTTGAAGGGGAAAATAGAAAAGGGAATAACATTTGAAATGTAAATAAGGAAAATATCTAATTAAAAAAAGAATTGTTTTTACTATTCTCTAATTTTAAAAAAAGAATTGTTTTTGCTATTCTAAGTGTTTTGCCTTTCCAGATGAATTTGACAATTGCTCTTTCCATGTCTTTGAAGAATTGTTTGGAATTTTCATGGGGATTGCATTGAATTTGTAAATTGCCTTTGGTAGGATGATCATTTTTACTGTTTGAATTCTGCCAATCCATTTGCATTGGAAATATTTCCATTTTCTGAAATCATCTTCATTTTCTTTCTTGAGAGACTTGAGTTTATTGTCATATAGATTTTTCACTTGTTTGGTTAGAGTTATCCCAAGATATTTGATATTATTAGTGGCTATTATGAAGGGAGTTGTTTTCCTAATTTCTTCCTCAGCCTATTTATTTTTCTATATGGAAGGCTACTGAATTATTTGAGTTAATTTAATACCCAAACACTTTGCTGAAGTTGTTTATCAGCTGGAGAAGTTTTCTAGTATAGTTTTTGAGGTCACTTATACATACTCTTATTATCTGCAAATAGCGATACTTTTATTTCTTCTTTGCCAATTTGTATACCTCTATCTCTTTTCATTTTCTTATTGTTCTAGCTAGCACATTGAGTACAATATTAAATAGATATGGAGAGAGTGGGCATTCTTGTCTTGTCCCAGATTTTAGTAGGATTGTTTCAAGTGTGTCTCCATTTAATTTGATGTTGGCTGTTGGTTTTCTGTTTGCTTTTATTATGTTTAGGTATGGGCCTTGAATTCCTGATCTATCTACTTTTAAAATGAAAGGATTTTGTATTTTGTCAAATGTTTTTCTGCACCAAGGAGATGATCATATGATTTTTTTCTTTGATTTTGTATATATAGTGCATTATGTTAGTGGATTTTCTTATATAGAACCAACCTTGCATCCCTGGGATGAAGTCTACTTGATCATGGTGAATGATGCTTTTGAAGTGTTCTTGGATTCAGTCTTCAAGAATTTTATTGAGTATTTTTGCATTGATATTCATAAGCGAGATTGCTCTGAAGTTCTCTTTTTTGGTGTCATTTAGGTATCAGCATAAATTTGGCTTCATAGAATAAGTTAGGTAGAGTTCCTACCTTTTCTCCTTTATGGAATCTTTTGAGGAATATTGGTATCATGTCTTCTTTGTAGGTCTGGTAGAAATCTGCAGTGAATCCATCTGGCTCTAGGCTTTTGTAGATGGAAGGTTTTTAATGACTTCTTTTATTTCCTTATGTGATATGTACCTGTTTAGATAGTTTACCTGCTCTTTATTTAATTTGATTTAACTCTAGAAAACCAACCATTTCATCTAGATTTTCCACTTTTGTTGAGTATAGGCTTTTATAGTAGGATCTGATGAATTTTTGCATATCCATGTCAATTCATAAGGGTCTTTATTACTAGCTCAGGAGCATGATCTCTTACTATCCCCATTGCAACCTGTCAGAGTTAGACAGGGACCTAGGGTATTTGTTGTAGTCACAGCAAACTTTGGAAATTTTTATATGGGTCAGCAAATTAATATTATTTTAAAAAATGTATTTCTGGCATATTAGGCAGGAGGCCTGAAAATGGGCAAAATCATCTGATAAACAGGATGGTCTGATTGTCCATTCTCTGCAGGTTGTCTTGGGTTTTTCTCCATGTACCATGATCTTGCTATTATATCCTGGCTTGGGCTGTTGGGAAGAGGGTATCATAGGATAATTGCTCAGGTAAACTTTGTGATTTTCTTCTTTGAATTGGAGTGTAGTCCCTAGACTCTCACAAAATGGGGTTGCTTCAAAAACAAAGTTGGTTACAGGTTGGATTCCCAAGAAGACTTCTGAGAACAAACAGACAAATAAAAGAAGAGAGGGAGTGGGGAAAATTTTCTGAAAAATTAGATCATTGTAATATTCAATATAAATGACAGGATGCTCATAAAGGATGGAGACTGAGGTTGTCACGTTCCCAAATAGTTGGAAAGGTTTTGTAAAGGAGGAGCTTACATCTCAGGAATATCAGAATTTCTCCTGCACTACTTAGCCCTCATCTATGAAGAATTTCAAAATATTAGAAATTGAAATAAAATGAAACAAATTCCAAAACAAAACTGAACTAGCCAGAATGTAAATTCTGAAATTTATACTGTAAAAAGTTGTACTTCTATGGTATTTTCTCTACCTGGATTCCTTTTTGAGATTCAGAGAATTTCATCATTTAAATTGTACCTTGTAATCTTTATCATCTTCAGAGTAATTTCCCCTTCATTCAATAATGAAGGACAGGCAGGCAGTTTAAGAGCTGACCACATTTAAAAGCCTCTTTTACTAGTGTTTAGCACAATTCTCTGTCTTTGTAGGTGATTATTTACAAGTGTTATCTGTTGAGTGATTCTAAGACTGCACTCACATCTTTTGTTTTCCTTAGAGTCTGTAATTGCCTGTGTGTATTCTCTATTCAGTTATATTTGCCATCGTCCACTAGGATTGCTCTATATATCTATTGTGAGCTCTTAAGAGTTTTACTTATGTCTCATTGTTTTCCCTTTCATTTATTTTAATTGACCACGGATCAAAGGATCAAAATGAAGTATATAAGTCTTTCTAATGAAGGATTTCTAAGAGCCTTTGATCTACTGAACTCCAAAGGAAAGGTATATTTCAATAAATCAGCAAATATATGTGAACAGTAGATTTTTTTTTCCTCAGAGAGTGGTAACAATATCTGGCATAAGAGTCCCTGAAATTATACTCTGAAAAGCAGATGGATGTGCTTCCTGGAATAAATTTCTCCTAGAGCTAGTGCTACTAGATATTTGAAAATAAGCAAATGCCTGGAAAGCAGAGGAAGTCTTGCATTAATGTGTGAGAGATTGGATGAAGGCCTGAGGGTAAGTATTTTGTCGACTGAGGTAATGGTGGGCAATTGTTAAAGACAAATGTTTCAGAGTCACAGGAAGTTTGGAAAGTCTTTCCCATAGGGGTCAAGCTTAGAATTTGCAAAGCCTTCTTCTGATATTTAAAAACAAGTGGTGGCTGGGCAATAGTGGCTCACACCTTTAATCCCAGCACTTCGGAGGCAGAGGCAGGCAGATTTCTGAGTTCAAGGCCAGCCTGGTCTACAGAGTGAGCTCCAGAACAGCCAGGGCTACACAGAGAAACCCTGTCTCAAAAAACCAAAATCCAAAACAAAAACCAAAAAAAAGAAAAAACAAAAAAAAACAAAAAACAAAAACATCAACCAAACAAACAAGCAAACAAACAAAAAAAAAACTAACCAAACAAAAATCAACAACAACAACAAACCAAGTGGCCATTGTGTGTATAAACTAACAACTATATCTTCTTCCTCCTGCATGTTTGCTTGCCTGCAGCGATCTTTCCCCAAGGCTAGCCATCTCCTCTCTACTGTGCTGTGCCTAGTAAACAAACACACTGGGGTTTTGGATCACTGTGCTAATTCATGCCACTCTACCAGAGTACAACGACCAAGTTACCCCAGATTTTTGTCTGTATGTGTTGGTGTCTGCCCTTTCTTCATTCCTTCTGTGCCCTTAATCAGGTTTTGAGGATCAAACATTGCTGGGCATGATATAAAATATTAGTAGAAATATATTTTTTGAGTTAGGCATTCAGGTGCAGGCCAATAACTGTACCACTCTGTAGGCTAGAGTTCAGAGATTAAGGAATATAAGGAAATTTGAGTCCCCACTTAACAGTTTGCTCTTCCTTGCTGCCGTGGCTGTTTAAAGGTGTTTTAGTCAAATGTTATAAGTGTGTGTGTGTGTGTGTGTTTGACAGAGAGAGAGAGAGAGAGAGAGAGAGAGAGAGAGAGAGAGAGAGAGAGAGAGAGAGAGAGAGAGAGAGAGAGAGAGAGAGAGAGATTTGAGGAATTGTGAAATCATCTCTTGGAAATTGTTTTATTTCTTTTTCATCATTGTGCTTTCCCAATGTATGCTAACTGTTATGGGGTCCACTTAACTGCCACATGATTCTGTAATAATTGAAAGACCAGATCAAAGCACATGACCAAAAGTACAATTGTAATTATACTGATCTATCAGGGCCACACAATAATCTCTGGATCTGAACTATAATAAACCTGATAAAAATTGCATAGAATACTTAAAGGATACAGCCACAAAGCATGAAAGAATGAAGCATTTTTTAATCATATTTTGACATAAGGGGTTATGCAGGGAGTTTTTAACCACTGATGTTAGGAGTAGATTCCTGTGTTCAGGGACATGAACTAAGTATGGCCCTGCCAACACGATGGAAAAGTTGTTCTTGAGATGCCTAGACAAAGACAACTATTCCCTTATAAGCCATTCCCAAAATGTCTAGACTCAGACAACTGTTTCCAGAATCTGTTCAGCTATTGGAAGTCTCCAGTGTCCCTAGAATTTAGAATTTAATTTCTCCTTATGGTTAAATAGAATCTGAAAATGAAATTTAGAATATATTTCCATTTTTTTTTGCTTATTTCCAACAGTAATAATTTGAATAAATTTCATAATTCTCCTTAATAAAACTTATGGAACCCCTAAAACTAACAATAATTAGTTTTTAGTTTTGAAATAGCAGGGTTTATTGTTATTGTTGACAGGTAGACATTATATTTTTTCTCAAACGTGATGGTTCAGCAGTTAAGACATTATTATGCTGTCTGAGAATATTTAGCATTCATTCCAGTCAGCTGTATTATAGGATTCACAGCTGTCTGTAAGCAAGGTCTCAGAACTCAAAGGCCTCTTGATATCAATTGGCATTTGAACTTACCTGCAGAAACACACACACACACACACACACACACACACAAGCCAAATAAAACTAAAAATAATGATGACTCTTAAGAATAACTATTCATGATGAAGATGCCTCTCTTTGTCTCAGTAGAAGCATATATATATATATATATATATATATATATATATATATATATATAATCTGAAAATGAAATTTAGAATACATTTCCATTTTTGTATTTCCATTATATTATATTATCAACTCATATTATCCTTGAACTCAGATGTAAAAGTTATTTAATAAATCTCAATTTTGTCAAATGTTTCATTACCAGAAAACAGAAAATAAAACAAAATCAATGTTTTCCTCCCCTGCTTTTGCTTTTCATGTACTTTTCTTAATGGTTGCAATTTTATTTATTCATTTGTTTAGAATTTCTTAAATAAAAACATTCTTAGCAGAGTCAAATTCTTGTTTAAAAATGAGTGAACGTATACTGATGACTTGAAGTGCTCTGCACAAATGACTCTTGGGATGTAGTTTCTTATCCTCTGACATGCCTGGGTGCCCAAACACTACCATGATTTTATAAATGTTTTTCGCAACAATATTTTAAAATCACATTTTATATCAGTTTTATCTAAATATGCTGATTTGGGTTTGGGAGCTATGCAGAAAATTTTTGCAGTAAATGATATTTTCTTATCATCCTTCACTCTGCAAATCTTTGTCTCCTAAACAGTCTCAACTTGACTTTAAATTTCCTAAGATCCATTATTTCTGAATATTAGTCCACTGGTCAAATGTCTACTATATTTTATTTTTCTGATATATAAATAATGCTGTTTCACATTAATGATTAAAAAAGAGTTTGTCCTTTAATAAATTGCTTACATGACAATATAATAACTTTTATGTGTTGAATATATTTCATTTTCAGAATGAAGCTTTTATTCCGAGCATTATATATACAGTTTCCTAATTATACTTGTCCTTTTTCAATTTTTTTCATGCACATAGTTCATATTCATCAAACTCACCTCAACCACCTCTTATCCCCCAACTCTTTTCAATTTCCCTTTATTCCCAGAAGTTAAACCATCAATGCCATATGTTTGATTTTGTTGCTGACTAAATTTAATTACAATTAGACGCATATATATTGAAGGCTGTATTTTTCTGTTAAAAATAAATAAGAAACTCTGTGGTGAGATATTCATGCCTGGGTCTGACATGATACATTCTGAGTGTGTGCGTGTGTTTCTGTGTGTGTATTTATGTGTGTGCATGTGTGCAATGTAAAATAATACATATGTACAAACAGCTCTTGTAAATGTTTACTATTTATGTGATTAATTGCATGTAGTGCTATTTCCTCACAACACAATAACTAGTATTTTTTTCATTTATTTTTTTATTCATTATTCATTAGTATGCACATTTTGTAGTTATACAAATTAAATTACTATGTGCAAACATCTTTCTTGCAAACAATTTTGATGATCCAAATTAAATTTATATTCATGTAAGTAATACTATATTCAACTAATCATAAAGTACATATATTAAAATAGACAAAAGACAAGTAGGAAACCCTGTTGTAGGAAACCCTGTTGTACCATCATACCTTCCTTCCTTTCTCTTCCTCCTTCTTTCCCTTCCATTAAATTACATCAAACTTGTTTAATTTAAAATACAGTTGTGATCACAACAGAGGGAGCACAGAGCTATTAAAATTTACTAATGGCTTCTTTCTTTCATCTTCATTTAATTACTTGCCTGTTTGCTCACTTATTAGGTGATTGCTCCATACAAGAATTTCCTTGTAGGTAAAGAACCAACCTACCTCTGTTTTGCGCTTATAAACCATCTTATAATAAAGACAAAGTAAGTTTATTCCTGTCTATGATTAAATTTTTATTTTGAAAAAATTGTACTATTCCCACCTTTAACCTTAACTACAAATAATTCTGTACCACATGTTCTAATAATGCTATCATGTATTTGTTTCAAAAAGTTCCTTACATCTACCTTGCAGCCCTACTTTTGTTTCAAAAAGTTATATCACACCTATGACTACTTTTGATGCCTACCTTGCAGCCATATCTTTGAAGAGATCATAAGGACTAATTTGTTTTCTTAGATTTATAATCCCAATATTTTGCCTTGCAAATCTCCCATTTGGAAATTATCTCGCCTTGTCTTTCTCACATCCAGTGCTGACTTCTAACACCCAGCTTTGAAGGAGGAAGCACCTGGGCTACTTAAATTAAAAAGCTTACTTTAATTAACTTTGCTTTAATTAATTTTCGTTTTCCATGTTTGGGATTAAGTGTTGGCTCTGTTAAATTGTTTCACAGAATCTTTTCAATTGTGTCACAATCTGTTTAGCAGTTTTGCTTTGATTTATTTTTTATGTTTATGGGCCTACTATTTGTAGTGTTTTCTGTGGGATTAGGAAGAATATAAAATGTCTGCAGTATTCTTGCCATGAAGTATTTATAATTTAACTAGAGAAGCAGAATTCACTCACATAAGAGCAAGCAGAAAAACCTTGGGGTTCAATAATACTCTTTTTATCTTAAGCGTTCTGAAGACTCTCATTATACTTCAGAAAGAGTAATAAAGGTTAAAATTCCTGTGATATGTAATTGTAAAATGTATAGATTTAACTGTGAGTACAAATCTCTACACATTGTGACATTTTGTAAGGAGGCAATTTAAGAGAAATACTTAAAATTTTATCCTTAACCAACACATTAGCACTGTACTCTTTTTGGTTTTTTCCTTGCTTGTTTTGTTTTGTTTTTGCAGACCTATACACTGAGAATTTAGTGACAATGGGTGGCAGTTACTCTCGTTGCTTTTCACAGCAAATAATTTAGTTAAATATTTATGTCAAGGATTTGAATTAAATTTTACTCTCCACTCACTGGAATGACCACGTAGAAAGGAAAAATAATTAATTTCCTACCATACCTTTGTATGTATATTTTTAAAGACATATTCAAACTGATAAATAAGCATTCAGGAATAGAAGCAATAAAGCAGCAAGAGTGTTGAAAAATAGAAACATAATTATCCTCCAGCCTAAATCTTTGTGAGAAATAAAATAGGAAACATAAGTGCACATTATTTACTAAATTTAAATTGATGTTTCTTTAATGTATCAGGAACTTTAGAAATTTTAGTTTCTGATATTTTGATCGATTCAGATATTACATATTTTACATCTGTAATTTTTTGTAATATAATTTAATGGATTTGTTACAAAGAAAGAATCATATTGCGCAATGATGCTACTAACTTAAAGTGCTTATTTTTCTGAAAATTAAATTAGTTACAGTTGTCAGACACCCAGGGTGTACATATTTACATTTTTTCTTTTAACACTCTTTTGTAATACCTCAGAATTATGAATCAGTTCTTATTCTTATGCTTTTCCTATGAAAATTCTTCCATTTACTTCAGAAGACTGGGTGTTAGGAAACATTTGTAAGGTAGAATAAGTGATTTAACAAAAAATGAAAGGGCCTGGATTGGTGGCGCACGTCTTTAATCCTAGCACTTGGGAAGCAGAGGCAGGTGGATTTCTTTTCTTCCTTCCTTCCTTCCTTCCTTCCTTCCTTCCTTCCTTCCTTCCTTCCTTTCTTTCTTTTCTTTCCTTTCTTTCTTTCTTTTCTTTCCTTTCTTTCCTTTCTTTCTTTTCTTCCTTCTTTTCTTTTTCTTTCTTTCTTTCTTTCTTTCTTTCTTTCTTTCTTTCTTTCTTCCTTCCTTCCTTCCTTCCTTCCTTTCTTCCTTTCTTCCTTTCTTCCTTTCTTCCTTTCTTCCTTTCTTTCTTTCTTTCTTTCTTTCTTTCTTTCTTCCTTTCTTCCTTTCTTTCCTTTCTTTCTCTCTTCCTTTCTCTCTTTCTTCCTTTCTCTCTTTCTTTCTTTCTTTCTTTTAATTTTTATTAGATATTTTCTTTATATACATTTCAAATGCTATCCTGAAAATTCCCTATACCCTCCCTCCACCCTGCTCCCCTTGGAGGCCAGCCTGGTCTACAGAGTGAGTTCCAGGACAGCCAGGGCTATAAAGAGAAACTCTGTCTCGAAAAACAAAACAGAATAAGTACAACAACAACAGCAAACAACAAAGAAATGTTTAACATTTATTTTCCTTAAAAGTTGGAAATTTAAGCTTAGTGTGTTTATTCATGTTCAAAAGATGAAGTGCTTTGAAATGACAAATAATTTAGTGACCTTTATCTTGCTTTCAGTAATGGAGCAGGATACCTAGTATTTTATAAGGTCATTGTTGGTTATTTATCTGTATCCTAAACTGTATCATAACTCTTTATACTTATCCATTCATTCAACAGTGTTTTCTAGTATATAATCAACACACTAGTAATTAGCCATAATAGTATATCAATGGCAGGTTCTTTGTTTATTGGAAAGTTACTGTAGTAACTACAATGGTTACCAAAGCAAGATTAGACCAGGAGCAAAGCACATAGCTTCCTAAACTCAATAAAGGATATTATTACTAGAATCTTCCAAATCCATTGATAGGTTAAAAAGTTAGATAAATCTTTTGTTCCTATTATAATGTGAATTTTTTTTCTACATGAAATAGGCCACATTTTCTGTCATGTAATATACATGAATTAAATGAGATATCTGGTACAATATAAAACTAAAGACTGTCTACCTGTGGTAGTTTGAATAATAGTGTCCCCCATAGACTCATAGGGATTGTCACTTATTGAAGGTATAGCCTTGTTGGAATAAGTGTGACCTTCTTAGAGGAAGTGTATTACTGCTGCCTGCTCATCTGGATATAGAACTCACAACTCCTTCTTTAGCAACATGTCACGTGGAGATTGCCTTGCTTCCTACCATGATAATAATTAACTAAATCTTGAAACTGTAAGCCAGCTCAATGATTTTTTTTTCCTTTTTTAAGAGTTGCTGTTCTTATTGTATCCTTTCACAACAATAGAAACCCTAACTAAGACACTGCATCACCTGCACATATGATTTTGCTTTGTAAAATGTCAACAAAGGGCCATGCTGCATTTGTATATTCATATATTGAATATTGCAACCTTTTTTGTTTTCCTTTCTTTTTTTTTTCACTTACTTCTACTTTCCACCCATATACCCCCTTTCTTCCATTTTTTATGATACTTGTATCCTTACATGATGAAGCTAAATCTTAGTGTCCAAAAGGAAACATAACATCCCACTTAGGTACACACACACACACACACATTCCTGACAGTAAACAACAAGTATCCCAGCCTCATCAGCACTGCTTATTAGTTTTGTCTGACCAATTACTGAAAAATGATATTTCATTGTGAATTTAAAAAAATATATACATGTAAACAGATAGACCTAGGGCATAATCATTTTAAATGAAATAAATCAAACTCTGAGAAGGGAATATTAGGTGGTTTTATTTTTGTTTGTCAAACCTAAAATATAGGAAAATTCAGAGTCATACATATTGATTAACAAAATGAGAATGAGGGACAATGAAAATTATTAAATTGATTAAATTATATGCAAGTATAAAAGGTAAACTAAGTCACAATATTTTGTATATTTATTTTTTTCATTATATGTCATTATATTTAAAATCTCCATGTTGCAGTCATGGTCTTATTTTAAGTTTTATTTCTCTATTTTAAATACTGATAAAATTACTAAGACAATCTACTATATAGAATACCTCTCCAGAAACTACACAAATAAAAATATTCTTCATAATTCCCTTTTTTAAATGAAATGACTCAATGAAATTTTATTTCAGGAACAAAAAGTTGTTTGCCTTAGTATGTAATATGCAGATTCTCCAACGTCATCTTCACATTTGTCTGGGGGGGTTATGTGTGTATATATATATATATATATATATATATATATATATATATATATATGTCTCTGTATGTGTGTGTGTGTGTATGTGTCGTATCTTAAACCATCCCTGCATCCCTGGAATAAAACCTACTTGGTCAGGATGGATGATTGCTTTAATGAGTTCTTGGATTCGGTTAGCAAGAATTTTATTGAGTATTTTTGAATTGATATTCATAAAGGAAATTGGTATGAAGTTCTCTATCTTTATTGGATCTTTCTGTTGTTTAGGTATCAGAGTAATTGTGGCTTCATAGAATGAGTTGGGTAGAGTACCTTCTACTTCTATTTTGTGGAATAGTTTGTGCAGAACTGGAATTAGATCTTCTTTGAAGGTCTGATAGAACAGTGCACTATACCCAGCTTGTCCTGGGCTTTTCTTGGCTGGGAGACTATTAATGACTGCTTCTATTTCTATAGGGAATATGGGACTGTTTAGACCGTTAACTTGATCCTGATTTAACTTTGGTACCTAGTATCTGTCTAGAAATTTGTCCATTTCATGCAGTTTTTCCAGTTTTGTTGAGTATAGCCTTTTGTAGAAGGATCTGCTGGTGTTTGGGATTTCTCCAGGATCTGTTGTTATGTCTCCCTTTTCATTTCTGATTTTGTTAATTAGGATGCTGTCCCTATGCCCTCTAGTGAGTCTAGCTAAGGGTTTATCTATTTTGTTGATTTTCTCAAAGAACCAACTCCTCATTTGGTTAATTCTTTGAATAGTTCTTCTTGTTTCCACTTGGTTGATTTCGCCCCTGAGTTTGATTATTTTCTGCCATCTACTCCTCTTGGGTGAATTTTCTTCCTTTTTTTCTAGAGCTTTTAGATGTATTGTCAAGCTGCTAGTGTGTCCTCTCTCTAGTTTATTTTTGGAGGCACTCAGAGCTATGAGTTTCCCTCTTAGAAATGCTTTCATTGTGTCCCATAGGTTTGTGTATGTTTTGGCTTCATTTTCATTAAACTCTAAAAAGTCTTTAATTTCTTTCTTTATTTCTTCCTTGACCAAGGTATCATTGAGAATAGTGTTGCTCAGTTTCCACGTGAATGTTGGCTTTCCATTATTTATGTTGTTATTGAAGATCAGCATTAGTCCATGCTGGTCTGATAGGATGCATGGGACAATTTCAATATTTTTGTATCTGTTGAGACCTGTTTTGTGACCAATTATATGATCAATTTTGGAGAAGGTCCCGTGAGGTGCTGAGAAGAAGGTATATTCTTTTGTTTTAGGATAAAATGTTCTGTAGATATCTGTTAAGTCCATTTGTTTCATAACTTCCGTTAGTGTCACTGTGTCCCTGTTTAGTTTCTGTTTCCAGGATCTGTCCATTGATGAAAGTGGTGTGTTGAAGTCTCCCACTATTATTGTATGAGGTGCTATGTGTGCTTTGAGCTTTACTAAAGTGTCTTTAATGAATGTGGCTGCCCGTGCATTTGGAGCATAGATATTCAGAATTGAGAGTTCCTCTTGGAGGATTTTATCTTTGATGAGTATGAAGTGTCCCTCCTTGTCTTTTTTGATAACTTTGGGTTGGAAGTCGATTTTATTCGATATTAGAATGGCTACTCCAGCTTGTTTCTTCAGACGATTTGCTTGAAAAATTGTTTTCCAGCCTTTCACTCTGAGGTAGTGTCTGTCTTTTTCCCTGAGATGGGTTTCCTGTAAGCAGCAGAATGTTGGGTCCTGTTTGTGTAGCCAGTCTGTTACTCTATGTCATTTTATTGGGGAATTGAGCCCACTGATATTAAGAGATATTAAGTAAAAGTAATTGTTGCTTCCTTTTAATTTTGTTGTTAGAGTTGGCATTCTATTCTTGTGGCTGTCTTCTTTTTGGTTTGTTGAGGGATTATGTTCTTGCTTTTTCTACGGTGTGATTTCTGTCCTTATATTGGTTTTTTTTTTTTTTTCTTTTTTTTCTGTTATTATCCTTTGAAGGGCTGGATTCGTGGAAAGATAAAATGTGGATTTGGTTTTGTAGTGGAATACTTTGGTTTCTCCATCTATGGTAATTGAGAGTTTGGCCGGGTATAGTAGCCTGGGCTGGCATTTGTGTTCTCTTAGTGTCTGTATAACATCTGTCCAGGCTCTTCTGGCTTTCATAGTCTCTGGTGAAAAGTCTGGTGTAATTCTGATAGGCCTGCCTTTATATGTTACTTGACCTTTCTCCCTTACTGCTTTTAATATTCTCTCTTTATTTAGTGCATTTGTATTTCTGATTATTATGTGTTGGGAGGAATTTCTTTTCTGGTCCAGTCTTTTTGTAGTTCTGTAGGCTTCTTGTATGTTTATGGGCATGTCATTCTTTAGGTTTGGGAAGTTTTCTTCTATAATTTTGTTGAAGATATTTGCTGGCCCTTTAAGTTGAAAATCTTCATTCTCATCAACTCCTATTATCCTTAGGTTTGGTCTTCTCATTGTGTCCTGGATTTCCTGGATGTTTTGAGTTAGGATCTTTTAGTGTTTTGTATTTTCTTTGATTGTTGTGCAGATGTTCTCTATGGAATCCCCTGTACCTGAGATTCTCTCTTCCATCTCTTGTATTATGTTGTTGATGCTTGCATCTATGGTTCCAGATTTCTTTCCTAGTGTTTCTATCTCCAGTGTTGCCTCACTTTGTGTTTTCTTTATTGTGTCTACTTCCCTTTTTAGGTCTAGTGCGGTTTTGTTCATTTCCATCACCTGTTTGGATGTGTTTTCCTGTTTTTCTTTAAGGAATTCTACCTGTTTGGTTGTGTTTTCCTGTTTTTCTTTAAGGATTTCTAACTCTTTAGCAGTGTTCTCCTGTATTTCTTTAAGTGAGTTTTTAAAGTCCTTCTTGATTTCCTCTACCATCATCATGAGATATGCTTTTAAATCCGGGTCAAGGTTTTCAGGTATGTTGGGGTGCCCAGGAGTAGGTTGGGTGGGAATGCTGCATTCTGATGATGGTGTGTGGTCTTGATTTCTGTTAGTAGGATTCTTATGTTTGCCTTTCACCATCTGGTAATCTCTGGAGTTAGTTCTTATAGTTGTCTCTGGTTAGAGCTTGTTCCTCAGGTGATTATGTTAGCCTCTATCAGCAGACATGGGAGACTAGCTCTCTCCTGAGTTTCAGTGGTCAGAGTACTCTCTGCAGGCAAGCTCTCCTCTTGCAGGGAAGGTGCCCAGATATCTGGTGTTTGAACCTACCTCCTGGCAGAAGTTGTGTTCCACTTACTAGAGGTCTTAAGATCCCGTGGAGGGTCCTGTGAGGACCTTGTGGGTGTCCAGAACTCCACGTGCAAGGAACCCTGGTGCTGGAGTGTACCGGAAGGGACTTGTGCCCCTGATCAGGCCCGGTTATCTGCTTCCCTAGTTAATGCAGTCTCAGGTCCTGTGCGATTGGATTGGAGCAGATGCTGTGTTCCACTTACCAGAGGACTTAAGATCCCGTGGGGGATCCTGTGTGGGTCCTTGCTGGTGTCCAGAGACTATGCGGGCAAGGAACCTCGGTGTTGGAGTGGACCCGAAGGGACTTGTGCCGGAAAGTCTTCTTTACCTAAATGAATTTATTCTACGGTATCACTTTAGTATATAGATTAATGTATGCATATTTCTGGATTTCTGTAAATTAAGAAAATGATCTGCACTTTAGCATGAAGGTGTATTTCCTTATGCCAAGGCTCTTATCACTTTATATACCGGTTAATAGTAATAGTCAGGTTGCCACTGCCTCCTTAACTGCTTGATCTACATAACAGAATCTAAAAATGTAAACTTAGCAGAGCCATGACAAATCATTAAATGCTTTTCACTGGAACTTAATTTTTATTCCAACATGTGCCTTGACACTTAGTGAATGTAAAATTAGATAACTATTATCTCATTTTATTTTCCATATATTTCACTGATAAGCACACTGTCCAAAAGGGTGAGACATCCTCTTGTCATTGAAGACTTTTTTTTTTGTCTATTTGTTTTGCCATTTCATTACACCTCTTATCATGCACATAGAGTTTTCTAGTCTTCCTCTAGATTACTCTCATTATCTCTCTAAATTGTCATTTAAACAGTCTTCCTGTAATCTGTATTTAATCACATTGCAGTTACATTCCATAGCAAACAATTGCTATGCAATTGAAAATTGCTAGATTAGCTTTCTCATGCATCTTCCATATTGGAATTTTTTCTGTGCTTTAAAGATGTTGTACTTGTTTTATACCTTAAACTTTGCAAAAAAGCATACATTAGATTTCTTTGCAACTTTTGCCACTGGTACCATTCATAAGTGATTGATGTTGCTGACATTACAAATGTAATTGACACATTGATTGATGTTTTCCCTTTGTACCAGAGAGACAATGTCACACTATTCTCAAACCTCTATCCTTTGAATCTGCTTTATTTTTTCTAGGATTTTTCATGCGTCTATGTAATGTTACTTATCATTTATAGTTTGAAACCTGCTTATTTTTACCAAAGTGTATGGATACTCATTGACTTTTATTTTCCTTACACTAAACACCTCCGAAAAATATATGTTCACCATTGTTTACACAGTAACCAGTCAGCGAATATTTAAATGAATAACAAAATGGGTGAATGATAAAAACATATAGACTACTTCATAATACATAATCTATCTATATCATATATTCCCACTGGATTATACATAGGTTACAAATAAGAAATAGTGCCAAGAGAAAAACTAAAATGTATTGTATAATCATTTTTAAATTCAAAATATGTCATATACTTAAATATATTGAAGGTGATTACCCAGTTAGTGCAACCCTGAGAAGTGGGGTATGTTTTCACACATCCATTTCCCACAATGGCAATAAATGTTTTGTAACCACAGGCTGCCTCTTTCCACTGAGATCAACTGTAGGGATAGAAGTGTCCTGTAGAAGGCCTTTCTGTACTCCCAGCCATGATAACTACCAAGTCTGCAGCCAGGGACTCTCACTGGAGAATAGTTGGAGCTCCCATTTTCCCCTGGCCTGGGATAGAGCCAGCCTATTGGCCCAGACTCCATTCTTAGCTTTTCTGTGACTTCCAGCAGCACCTACGTGTCCAAGAGCCTGGAAACTCCATGGCCCCAGCTTCTTCACAGGCCCTGGGTTTCCCAGACAGCTCCTTCCTCCCAAGTGTCAAAAAGTGGTTCCCTCCCCCTGGAACACTGTCCTGGTACTTCACTACTACCCACACCTGCCCTGGTAGGCTTTGTGGGGTAAGTCCAGTCAAACTCCCTGAATCCCGCCTCCCCAAGTGTCTGTGCCCTATGGCAAAGTTGAGACTGGACCCACAAGCCTACACTATTATAGTGCTTTCAAAATCAAAGTTTGATCCTAATTTCTATTTATATCCTATACTCTTGACCTTTAAAACTAGTTGCAACCAAAAGAAAATAGGTCACTATATCTGTATTTCCAAAATGTTTTCACTATTAGAATGGTGTAAAAACATTATTATTAACTTTTGCTAAATGGGCATATTTGAGTAACTAAGTACATCACAATCTATTTTGAAACAGGTCAATTAAATATTAACGATACCACAAGGATTTTAAACATGTGGTTACTTTTTATTATGAAATATTGTAGACAGAAAATGTGATTCATAACATGTGAATCTATGAGTCTGAGTCACAGTTTTATAAAACAAAAACCATCAGCAGAACAGAAGCACTGTATATAATTCCCTATCAGAACCATCCTTCATGTTTTTTATTCTTTAATCTATTTTTACATTCCAGTCATACTGTTCCTCATCTCATACCTCCTCCCCCATTTCAAGAGGATATCCCCACCCACCCAACCCCTACACTGGGCCACCAACCAGGCAGCATACACCAGCTGTATGAGGCCCCTGACAAATATACAGTAGAGGATTGCCTTTTCTTGCCTCAGTGAGAGAAGTTCTTTAAAAGTAGATGTTAATCCAACATTTACGTTCCTTGTTTGATGCTACTCTTATTGTTTCACTACTTGTTTCTCTAGAAACAAATTATATCTGTTTTCATACTTTCAGAACCTTTATGTATTTCACTATTGACAATAAATTCTCCAATTCACTTTTTATTTTGCTACAAATACTTGAGATTATTGAGGGATGCATGTATCTTCTAGTCCCTTTCACTTTAGCTTTGTGATCTATATTATATCTTTAGTACAGATTATCTATATTTATAAACAATGATGTAAATATACATGAGTACACTTTTAAAAATATTGTCAAAATTATCCGCTGTACAGTCACCTTCCTAGACCTTCTCAAAAATGAACACTCAGCATTGATTTTTCTATTTATTCACTCTAAGGGTTTGTCTCCAAAATGATGCTAACATTTGCATTTACATATTCTAGATTTTATACTTTTCTGCAGTCAAAACTATACCGTACTGTAGGCAAAATGTTTTTGTACACTGTGTAAAGTTTACCCTTGTGCAATTCAAAAGCTGATTTCTCTGCCCTCATATCCTGCTTCATTTCTGACACATATGGAACAGTAATTCGTATATGAAAACTTCCTTTCTCAAGTTTATAGGCAGTTCTTACCATTTATTATCTTTCTTGACAATAAATGCTGATCACCAATGACTGGGCAGAATAGAGAATGGGGAGGTATGTCTCCCAAGCAGAGGAGGGAAAGAGAAGAGAGGAGTCTCAGATCAGTGAGGAGCATGGAGAATTTGGAGCCATTAGGAAGGGGTCCGTAGAGATCTTGTAAACACACCTGAATTCCAAACCGCAAGATCATTAATGTGCAAAAATCATGGGACAGGGTTGGGAGGTAACCAGATTAGCATAGAAAGTAAAGGTAGATCATTTACTTGCTCAGCTATCGATGTGCAGTTTTAAATAAATCTTGATTTCTCTGTGTGCTTTGTTGGGGACTAACAAAAGGGAAAGAAATGCTGCTAATGGATTAAATTACTGCTACATTTATATTAAAGAAAAGTTACTTATATATTGTGCCCAACCAAAAGGTATGTTATCCATACTCTTAAAACTCATTTTCAGGCCTTAAAACAGAAAGTTCCAGAAGGAAAGTGAAAAGTGACAGTCCCAAGGACCCAAAACAGTTTCACAAGGGCAGTCTCTCTGAGATTTTCCCCAAAGGAGTGGCAGAGGTCAGGAACCCCATAAAATAAACAAACAAACAAAATACAAAAACAAAACTTGGGCCTGAGCAAACCAAGGGAGTAGTATTTGAAGTTAGTCCAGAGAAAGGAGGCCCAGGAAATTTCAAATCACCAGTCTGTGGCTGTTAAGGGAGGAGTCAAACACTAGATAGCAAGGAATGCTTCTGTTCCTCCTATTTATATAGGTAGGTTACTTAGCATTTCTGCAGTTTTTCAGGCCATTGTCTCCGTTGTGAAAGCCTTAGGAAACTAATTCAACTGTTCCCTCAGGCCAAAGTCTATTCCCTAATGGGGACAGAGCCAGATTACTAGAGCTGACCAAAGGGTCTCTTCCTTGTCATATATCTGCTGATGTAAGAAGACAATATTTTTAACCCTATAACTTCTCAGAGGAGATGAAGAACTGGGATTGGGTAAGGTATTCCAAGTTAGAAGTAAAAGGCAGAAACACAACTTTTTTTTCCCTCTTGTTCTGCCTCAGAAAAAGGCAAAACAGCTGTCAGCACAGAAGCAGAAGCCAAACTCGGACAAAAATAGTTCTCCCAATCAGGTAAAATTGTTCTTAAAAAAGCATATTTTTATTATAAATCCAAAAGGATTATAAAGCATAATAGTTAGATATAAATATAATGGCATTGATTATTTTAAAGAAATAAAACATAACAATATAAACACAATAAAGAATTTTGAGGCTTTATATCATTCTATTCTGAATGTTTCAAGGAAGGTGAAAGATATGGAGGAAATTAAAACATGGCACTTTATAGTTATTGCAATATTTAATTTCATTCTTATCCTAATAAGCATTTGAGTATGCTATGTCTTTTTTTTTTAAAACAAAACAAAGCAAAACAAAACAAAACAGGACATTAGAAAAAAGTTCACAAGACTTAACTAAAATTAATAAATCAGAATAAAGAAAATTTTAAATTGTTAGAAATACAAAATAAAAGATATAAAAACAAAAAAAAAACCATAAAAATAGGTATATAAAGTTTTATAGACCCAGTTGAACAAAATGTTAGGACGACAGAAAAATAGACACAGAACTTAAAAGAGGAGTTTAAATTATTAATAAACAAAGATAAGTAAAAAGTCAAGTAAAGTAGAGAATAAAAATAAAGCCATTCAAAATTTGTTAGAAGACAAAGTTTAGCTTATACAGTTAGTATATAGCAAAGGCGAGCAGTTGAAAATCATTCACAAATTTATAATAAATACTGATGTCTTCCTGGGAATGAGTTTGAGAAAATTTAAGGAAAGTGTCAATTATTATGGAATATATTCAACATTCATATAACAAATCTTGATTTCTTTTTTTATTGGCTATTTTATGTATTTACATTTCAAATGTCATCCCGTTTTCAGGTTTCCTGTCTGAAGATCCCCTATCCTATACCTCTTCCCCCTGCTTCTACAAGGGTGCTCCTCCCCCAACCCACTCATTCTCACTGCCCTGGTATTACCCTACACTGGGGCATCCAGACTTCACAGGACCAAGTGCCTCTCCTTTTGATGTCAGACAAGGATATTCTCTGCTACATATGCAGCTGGAGCCATAGGTTCCTCCATGTGTACTCCTTGGTTGTTTGTTTAGTCCCTGGAAGCTTTGGGGGGTCTAGTTGGTTGATATTGTTGTTCTTCCTATAGGGTTGCAAACGTCTTCAGCTCCTTCAGTCCTTTCTGTACCTCCTCCATTGGGGTCCTCATGCTCAGTCTGATGGTTGGCTGTGAGCATTTGCCTCTTTATTTGTCAGGCTCTGGCAGAGCTTCTCAGGAGTCAGCTACAACATGCTCCTGTCATCAAGCACTCCTTAGCATCCACAACAGTGTTGCCAAACTTGAAAGCCGACCTGAGGCTCACAAGAAATGGGGTACACCTGGGAGACAAGCCTGGGCTGAAAAGAGAGGGGAAACTAGGTGGTCGAGAGAAAAAAATGGAGCTAAATCAAGATTCCTGATCAAATCTCCAATGTTTAATAAAAGTCTGCACTTATAAAAGGGAAACCCATCCCCTACCACACCAAGTTTCTTGATTTTTCAGCACAGCCTTTTAGCAGTAAGTCGCCAAATTCACAGGTTGCAGTTAACTCTGGAAAATCCTGGAGAACCGGTTTTGCCTCAAGGCAGGTGGTAGGCAGTGTCACATCAAAGGAAACTAGCTGAGTCCAGAGGAGATGCACCGCAGGTGGCCCCGCCTCAGTGACATAAGGTCTGAACCAGCCTGCCTAGGCTGGAGGAGGTTACGTTTCCCCCCTGTTATTAATATTAAAGAAATAACTGGACTGAGGCATAAACTTTATTTATGCACTATAGTCCTGCCTGGGAGTTATGGTGGCTGGCGGCCATGCCTGTCTTAGGAAATCTTAGATCTTCCCAAAGCATCCAATTCCGTCTTGGAGGCTTTGTGCAGTTAGTTTGTGTTATATTTCACACAGACCATGGCTCTGTGGTGTGTTATCAACAGCCACTGCCTTTTGGCATGTACCTCTGTCTTAGATTGGTATGGTTCCGAGATCTGGGTGCCTGTCATTGACTGTCCGGCCCTCATCAGCACACCTTATTCCCAATTCAGACCAAAGCCACAATATGCAGTTAGAATGCTGCTTCGTGAAGATTAATAACTACCACTGGCGCTGTTGGAGGCAAGGCTGCACACCTGCTGCAGTCAGGCTGAATGGCATTGACTGACCTGCTTGAAAAACAAAGTTGAGACAGTAAAAAGCAACAGTACTTCTTTGGAGAAGTCCAGGTACTCCATTTAACAGCAATTTAGCAACGATCAAGCTTAGACTTAGAGCTCCTGGTGTGGGGGAGGTGGCTTTGAGAATTGCAGAAAGGCTGCAGCTTCTCTGGGAGTGGAAGCTGTGCTCCAAATTAACTTTGCTAGGTAATTAAGATTTTAGCTATCTTCCCTAGGATTCTCTAATACTGGAATTATTACTAGACCAGTCCAAGATTGAGTTAGAATAACGGGTCATAATGAGGGAAGGAGAAGAATCACTATAACACTTTCTTGTGACTAATATTTCTAAGTCAGATTACATGGTCTCTAATGTTCTGTGTTCCATAAGGTTTAAAAAGCTTGAAGCAAGGCAGCTTAACTTGTCCAAACTGGGAAAATAGCAAACAAAGGTGGGTCAAAAACATATACCCAATTCAGCTTTCTTGTCACTACAGTCAGGGCTCTCAGCGAACTCACCTATAAGCTTGTCACATGAATTAGCTGTCATGCTTCTGCAGCGTTCTATGAGGAGAACTTATACTTTTCCCTTTCTCAATAAGGTTCAGGATCAAGCCATATGCCAATAAGTAGATTCTTTTCATCTCACCTAGACATGATTATGTCTGGTTTTAAGATATATGAGGCATTTATTATGTTCCTTGACATCCAAATTTCAAAATTCTTAAAATAAAAGTTTATTTTAAGTGTCTGTATATGGGATGTCTCCCCAAGTGGGGCAGTCTCTGTACAGCCTATCCTTTAGTCTCTGCTCCCCACTTTGTCCCCACATTTCCTTTAGACAAGAGCCATTCTTCATTAAAAATTTGGAGATGAGTGTATGGGATCACCCCCCAACTGGAGGCCTTGCCTAACCTCTGGATATGCTCTCTACATGTTCTCCCTTCCCTTTGTTGGACATTTCAGCTAATTTCATCCACACGGGGTCCTGGGAACTTCTTGCTTTCCTGGCATCTGGAACCTGCTGGTGGCTAACCCCAGGTTCCCACCCCCCAATTGCTATAGAGCTCTTTTCAAATTCCTCACCCTCTGTATTTCATCCCTGTCTCCTCCTATACTTGATCCTGACCACTTTTCCCCCTCCCCCTTCTCTCTTCCTCCCAAGTCCCTCCCACCCTCTGCCTCCTGTGAGTATTTTGTTCCCCCATCTGAGAAGGAATGAAACATCCACATTTGGATCTTCCTTCTTCTTGTGCTTCAAATGGTCTGTGTGAGTTGTATCTTGAGTATTCTGAGCTTTTGGGGTAATAACCACTTATCCGAGAATGCACACCATGTGTGTTCTTTTTTGAGTGGGTAAAAATAAAATAATCCCTCAAGACTGGAAAGACATGACAAGAGCAATATTAGAACCTGGGCCAGAGTTACCGTCGCTTTCGTGGTGGAAAGAAGAGAATAAAGTGATTCCACCAAGGGGGTGGGTAGTTGTCAGTATTTCTAAAAAAACAAAACAAAACAAAACAAAACAAAAAAACAAACAAACAAAAAAAACCAACTGCTAGGATAATATCAATATGCTGAGATAGAGATATTAACTGCATATGACAAGGAAACCTTGACATAATGTCAAACATCAGCCTTAAGTGCCTTGGATAAGGTTGAAGAAATAGGAAACAAGAGTTGAACCATGTGCTCAAGTTGTACAACACTCAAAAGAGTCATTCACAGACTTTTTACAAAAATTAACTTCTGCTGTAGATTGAAAGATATCAGAGTCATTGTTTTAAAAAGTGTTCATTAATGTTTGGCTTGTGAAAACTCTAACACTGAATGCAAACAGGTGATCATACTATTGAGGAAACGATCAGCACCTATTGATCAATGGATTAGGAATATGATTGGTGTTAGATCTCATGAGATAACCTTAATAGGAGAAGCCATCTGTAGGTATTAGGAGAAAGCCAAACTCACAAATGTCCAAAATTTTCATGAACAAACTCATTTCAAAGAAATTACAAAGAAAACCAAATTGAGTCACCCCCCCAAAATCACCCAACAACAACAACAACAACAAAACCCCTATCCTGTCATGTATGAAAAAGATCTGGCAAAGACTGAACATATAAATGAGATAACCTATTATCAAAGCAATCGCAGGTGGACATCTTGCAAGCCACAATACCAAACTCAAATCAGAATATTCAGCTAAACTGCAGATATACTCATCCACAAAACAAACACACAACATTGCTCTAAAAATATACACTAAAAACACAGATATGAAAGTTAAAACCACTTCAATACATAAAGCAAGCAAGCAAGCAAGTAAGCAAACAAGCAAGCAAAAGCAGAAGCCAAAAAAACAAATATTTTGGCAAACTTCTCTAGATGATCAAAGGCAAAATCTAAAGGTCTTAGTAGATAATACTGATTATAAAGGAATGATTAACACAGCAAAAAATGTCACCATAAACTTTCCAACAGCATGGCCTCCAGATTGGCCTCTTCAGAAGATAATATGCAATTTCAAGGAGTTCAACTTTATTTCAGGTAAAACAAAGTATAACATGGCTTAAATGTATTTTGTCAGGTCAAATAGGAATATTAAAAACATATGTGTCTGATATAGCTGTGAATTTATAGGGAAGAGATCTAATACAACAATGGAATACACCAATTACCATTCCTCCAACTTCAGTGAAAAGTCATAAAATAAGAAATATTCCCAAAGAAAATATTATAGAGATCTTATCAAGAACAGCCACAGTATCCAAATTGTCCATAAACAGAAGAGAACAAAAGTGTACTGTCCAATTTTATACTGCAGAAACACTCCTGATAAAACAGCAATAGTCTTACCATTAAGGTGGTTGACACACCAACCTATTGGATTGAAAAATGTCTAGGATAAAAGAAAAAATTATAGGCACTAGAACATTTGGTCCAAGTGCAACTGGAGGCTCAATATATAGAAGAGTCTACCAGCCCTTGGGATTTTCTGGTATTTGTCAATAAAAGGAAATATGGCAACTGGAAATCTCAGAGCAATTAATAAAATTATGCAGATAATATGTTCTTTACAGTCTGGAATCCCACTGTGTTCCTTTGTTACTTAAGGCCTATCATACTTATTGATCTACATGTTTGTTTTTTCACAGTTCCTTTACATGAACATGATAAGGAATGTTTGCTTTCTCAATATCTATTTTTGATAAAAGTTTACCAACTGTCCTACCTTGTGACAGTGTTTCTTACCACAGCCATTGGGGACAGTTCATAAATAAATTCTTCAATTCATAATTTAACAATATATGGATGATATTTTATTGGCTGATTCAGAAACACATCCCTTGAAAAGAATGTTTGATGAAATAAAAAAAAAATCTTTCCTCATTGAGGATTACAAATTGTCCAAAACAAAATACAAAGAGGATATTTTATTAATTATCTAGGACAAAAGTAAGTAAAAAAGGCAAGACCATAAAAAGTACAAATAAGAGAGACCAATTAAAGACTTTTAGGGATTTCCAGAAATTACTGAGAGATATTAACTGGCTTCAGTCCACAATTGGCTTGGCTACTCAAGAGCTGAGAATTTTTTTTTTAAACCTTACAAGGTGATAAAGGTTTAAGTAGTCCAAGAAAATTATCAACTGGGCTGAAAAGGAGCTGGGTTTGATAGAAAAGAAACTACAAGATACATATCAAACATATCGATCCAAAGATAGCTTGCATCTTAGTTATCTTGCCTTTTGCTCATTCTCCCACAGGAATTCTTATGCAGAGGCAAGATTATATCTTAAAATGGATATGTTTAGCACAAAAAAGAGTAAAAATATTAAAACCTATGTAAAAAAGGCTTCTAAATTTGTTCGAAAGGGAAAAATGAGAGTTTGTCTATTAGCTACAATAGATCCAGCTGAAATTGAGGAAACTTTTTCTATTGCTGAGATGCTGAGATTATGAGGACAAAATAACATTTTCAAAGAGATTGCAGTTTTCTCAGATAAGTAATTAGACAAATTTAAGAAAAACATGATGCAGTTAGGTCTTAGAGGTTATCAATGTACATGTTTTCTTACTTGTCTAACTTTTAAAACAATTTTATCTACATGTAATCATTACTTGTAGATAATCTTGTTTTCAACTATTTTCCTTTGCATTTTAGTATTAATCTTTATACATAAATTTACTTAAATTTTACTTATATGGTTTTAAGGTACACATATACCAATCTGCATATCATTTAATGTCCTTTTTTATTTACATTTTTTTGTCTTTTTCTTTCTCTCTCTCTCTCTCTTTCTTTTTTTCTTTCTTCCTTTCTTACTTTCTTGTCCAGATTTTATCTCTACTTCAGTTCACCCTCTGACAGATATCATTTTATTTCTGTGTTCTACCAGATTCTACCAGATTGCAAAAAACTAAAATATTCCTAGCAAAATTATAGTCATTTCAATGATTTTCTGACTCAAGAAGATCATTTATGTTTATTCTTCTTTCTATTGCAAATCATTGTTTAAAGTATTAATGTATAGGATATACTATTTTAAATATAGAAACTTCAGTACTCAGAAGTCCTATGTGTCCATGTAATTATGTTTAATATAATTTAAAAAATAATTTTTAAGTTTAGGTGTTAAGCTTTCACCTAGTCAGACTTTCACTTTTCAAGAACATTTCATCACACTTTTTTTTTTCAACTTTGTGGTTACAAAATAATTTTCATTTATACACTAATATGCATCATTAGACATGTATTACTATGCAGAATTATATGCATTATATGCATTATTAGAAAGGTGTAGTGGCTATTCCTGGCTGTCAAATTGAATATATCCGGAATGAACTACAATCCAGAATGAGAAAGTTCACCTGTGATTCAGATCATATGTATATTATATGTATTATTAGAAAGGCATTAAAAATATTATTCCCAAAGTACATTTTCTGGAACTTTAAACTTTTAGACTATATGTAACATATACAATACATATATGTATATGTGCAAACCTGTTTGGTTATTAACAAATTTACATTTCAAATATAATACAAATTTCTAAATATAATTTTATGTCAATCTCAATTATAATATTATTTGATTTTTATTTTCTTAGAGTGAGATTTTAGATTTCTTCATGCATTGTAATTATTTCATAAACTGATTTTCTTCATGATTATTCCAGAAAATTTTAAACTGTGTAATCTCTAACAAATTCTGAATTCATAAATTTATTTTAAAACTCTTATTCAATAACTTTGTCATTTATAATCCTTTATTGTCTATGTGTATACAACACATGCATAGTTTAATGTATTTACCTCAATTATAAAGTTAATCTTATAAATTTAGTTTCCTTATTATTTCACTATTTTCACATAACAAATTCTTCTTAGAATTAATAAAATCTTGGGTTGAAGTGATGACTTGGTGGTTAAAATCACTCATTTTTTTCATGGATGATTTGGCTTCAGTTCACAACTCTCACATACAAGCTGACTGCTGCTTGTAATTTTAGTATCAAGGGAATGTGTACAGTCTTGTGGCCCTGTGGGCAGTACTGACACATACAGTGGACATACACATTTGCAGGCAAATAGTAATTCACATAAAATAAAATCATTTGAAAAAACTTACTAGGACTTAAATGTGAATCCCTTTATTGCTCCTAAATGCAAATTGTTCTGCTCATATATTTTATACTCTCCATAACCTTTATAAATTGTGGAGGTTACTGTATATCCCTTAGTATTCCACATGGTCTTTGACGTTTCTGTATTCATGATAGCTACTCTTTACTTTTTATCACATGTAACCAGCCATTCGACTAAGAATAAGTCAAAATTAGCTTAGCAAATCAGTTTTACTTAGGGGGACTATAAATAATGTTATTATTGCCTCTTGTTTATGAACTGAAATACCTCTTTCTCCAACTCAGATTTTCAAATCATTATTGAAAGAAAATAGTTCCTATCACATGTACTCCTTTTCTTCTTATTACCTAAAACATGTAGAACATCATGTTTCTTCTCCAATTGCTTCAAAGAGACCCTCAGGCAAAGTATCTGCACAAAATTAATTTTGTCTTAGACAACAAGCTGTCATGTCTGCAGTAATATTCCTTAATCTAGTAGAATTTGATGCACATCTTCTATTATCCACTGAGTGTTTTAAACAGATATATCTAAAAGAGTATTAAATATTTTGTGTTCACTACCTTTTGATTTTTTTTATTAAGAAAGTTGCATCGGATTAAACTGAAAATAAATTCCTTATTAAGAGAGAAAAAATATAATTTAAAAAGTTATCAAGTAAACATTTTGAAATGATATGCGTCTCCAGTAGAACAATATCATACCAGTTAACCTTTAAGACTACATAAAGCTAGGGACAATAAAAAATGAATGATAAGTCAAGAATACTACTGTACTGCAAGAATACTCATTAACTTACAAAATCTCCCATGATGCTGAGTAATTTTACCATGAAAAAAAGTTTAAACTTTTCTTGTGTAAATTTTTAGCAATAAAAAAATATTGCCCAAATGATATCTTAAAAAGGGTTCTCTTCCAATGTATTAATTTAGAAGCTGGGAAATCTGTAACCAACCAGACCCCACAGAACGCCCACGGACTGAGCCATCAACAAAGGATTGCACATGGCTCCAGCTGTATATGTAACAGAGAATGGTCTTGTCATGCATCAATGGAAGGAGAGGTCTTTGGTCCTATGAAGGCTCTTTAGATACCCCAGTGTAGGGGAATGGAGGATAGGGAGTTTGGAGTGGGTGGGTGGGTGGGTAAACACCCTCATAGAAGTAGGGGGAGAGAGGATATGATAGGGTGTTTCAGGGAAAAAGGGAAGCCAGGAAAGGGGATATCATTTCAAATGTAAATGAAGAAATTATCCAATTAAAAAAAATTCAATTAAATGAAATACAGTTTAAATGAAAAAAATTAAATGATTTGGTATAAATAGGAAAATTTTATATAGCAACAGGGGCAATTATTATCACATTCTTTTTCAGAGTATCAGATAACTTTCTTCAATGGACAAACAAAATTAGCTAATTACTGTTTTCTTTATTTCACTATGCTTTAAAAATTATATTAAATGTAAATAAAAATGTGAGTATAGCCGGGTGGTGGTGGAGCACACCTTTAATCCCAGCACTTGGGAGGCAGAGGCAGGGGGATTTCTGAGTTTGAGGCCAGCCTGGTCTACAAAGTGAGTTCCAGGACAGCCTGGGCTATACAGAGAAACCCTGTCTCAAAAAACAAAAACAAAAACAAAAACAAAACAGAAACAAAAAAAAGTGAGTATAATCAATTATAATCAATTATTACATAAACCTCTAGTAGAATAAAATTTGGAACTATAAGACATTTGTATCACACACATGAAGTTGATGTATTATATTTTATATCCTGTAATAGTCCATATTACATATGATAAAAATATTTTAATACTGTCAATTTACATAATATATTGACCTCATATATGTTTCAATAGTTTTCTTTTGTAATTAAAATAATAACATAATTTTATGGCTGAAAATGGTATATGTGAAATATATATAAAATGGTGTGTGTAAATATATATGCAAAATATTTATGATTATGGATATGTGTGTCCCTTTCTCAATGTATCAGAAAACTTCTGATAATCTTGAATTTCTGAGGTTCCTGCTGTCATTATTAATTGTTATATATCATGGTTGAGCTTATTTTAGGTATCAGAATAATTGATTTATGTTTTATTTGTAGGTCAGTGGTGCAGGCAAGTCCTATAACCATGACACTCTGAAAGCTTAGCTCTTTACATGGTGTCACTACTGACATTCTCTTTTGGGAATTATACATTTGGTCAGTCTATATTTTTGAGTACCAATTTCAAATCTTACTAAATAATCTCGTGGCATATTCCAAACCACCAGTTTAAAAACATAATTTTCACAGTTTTACTTTTTTTAATTTCTATTTTAGAAAATTGCTGTTACTGCATGTGATTAATTTATGCTATACAGTCAGGATTTTTATATAATGAGGAAATTCTCACCAGAGCAACTTAGTGAACTTTAAAGTATTTAATCTCAGGACCCCTGATTTTGCTTATTCTTAGTTTGCTTTTGGTTTTTGGTGGATGATCTAGTCTAAGGTCTCTTGCACATAAAGTAGAACAGATTTGATCAAGTTACTAATACTAGCACCCTCACAATCATCACTTTTGAAATGATATTCTTTGACTTTCTTTTTACCTACCTATCTCTGCTCTCATCAAATGTAACCCTTGGCATACAGCTATCTGCTTATTTTGCTAAAGAGAATAATTTTCAAGATTTTAATAAATATGTCTTTTTTGATACCTCCATATAATAATCCTACTTTGTCAGTCAGGTTGAATTTTCATAGTATGCAGTGATGTTTCTCTCTGCATGTTTGTTTCATACTTTGTATTATATTTTAATTAGATAAATTATGTAAGAACATATAGCTAGCAAAGAGATATGAACTTTTTTATGTACTCTAATTTGTTCTGTTTATTCTTGCATTTAAAACAATGAAAGCTATGAACCATGTGTCAGAGAGCAACAGTTTCATTATCAAAATAATTCAATTCAGTCAAAATAATAAAGTTCATAAATCAACTTTGTAAGAGGGTACTGTAGTAGCTTTAAATTAAATGTTTATATATTCTTTTTATTTATGACATCTGACATTCCAAAGTATTGCATAGTTAATGAAGCATCTGCCTCACAGATATAGCTACATAATTATGCAAGGTGGTAAGTAGATATATCTAATTCAGAACACTTTCTGACAACATTTTAAGCTTTTAGATTATAAAAATATTCTACTGAATTCAAATCCTCTTATTTTCCACATATCATTGAATATGCAATGCTGTTCTTGTTTATTTTCATAAATATGGATAAATAAGTCCTCTAAAATGCAAGGGCATTCGCAAATTCCTACATTTAATGGGAGTGATGTCTGTTAACAGATAAATTAGAGAATAGACCATGTCTGTCATGCTAGTAAGAATAGGGTTTTTTTTTTTTAGTTCAGCTTTGAAAACTTAATTCCAAACAGACAAACAGACACAGATATATACATATAGACAGACAGAAAGATACACACACACACACACATACACACATATATATGAAAAAAATCTAAAAATAAATATCATGAAAGCACAGATTTCCCCAAGTAATACCACAAATTGACAGACAAGATTGCACATGAATTAAAATATGTCTGCCTATAGTGAAATGACAGACTGAGGAATGAGAAAGAAAATGTTACCCAATATATTTCAAGCAGCAGTCTGATATATAGAGTATACAGAAAACATAAAACATTTAACACAAACAAACTCTGAATTTGGTAAAATAAATTTTGTAAAATCTAAATAGACATTTCTCAAGTGAACACAGATAGCTAATAAACACTTGAAATAAAGTCACTTTACTGGTTAATCAAGAGTCCAAATTATAGCTGTATTACTATTTCATTTGTCCCCAGTGAGAAAGACTGTACTCAAGAAAACATACTCTAGAAACACATATAGGATAAATTTCTATTGCTTTTTCTAATAAACCTTTGTGGTTAATATTGATAATTGAAGTGTCTTCAATAATATTTAACTCTGCCTGAAAGAAAACAATAATCCAAATAAGGTGGCTAGTACCTTCATTCTTTGTATGCAAGAGGCTGAGAGAAAGAAATGTCAGCTCAAGGTTGGTCTTAACTGCATAGTTATTAACCACCATTATGACCTATTTAGTAAGATCCTTTCTTGGGGTAAGAAACAAATTAAAAAATGAGGAGAAAGAAGACGAAACAAGGTTCCCGGATTCCACAGAGACTAGTCTGCACAAGTGAGTGTGTGGACTACAGAAGCTAACAGCTTCTGGGACAGGCAGGAGCCACAGAGCTTCTAAGGCAGACCATTTTGGGCTCCAGACATCCGGGCACCTTCCCTGACAGGGGAGAGGTTTCCAACCAGCCTGGGAGGGCATTGTCTGAGCATCTGTGGGAGACATCTAGGTTCCCGGAATCCTCCTAGACTAGTCTGCACAGGCAAGTATGTGGACTACAGAAGCTAACAGCTTCTGGAACAGGCCCTGTTTCGGGCCTCATCTTCTGCCAGGAGGCAAGTCTGAAATCAGATATCTGTGCACCCTCTCTGCAAGAGGAGAGCTTACCTGCAGAGAGTGCTCTAACCAATGAAAGTCAGGACAGAGCTAGTCTTCCAGGTCTGCTGGTAGAGGCTAACAGAATCACAAAAGGAACAAGCTCTAACCAGAGACAACTATAACAATGGACTCCAGAGATTACGGTATGGTGAAAGGCAAACATAAGAACTCAGTAACAGAAACCAAGACAACTCACCATCAGAACACAGCATTCCCAACTCACCCAGTCTTATGCACCCCAAAATACCTGAAAGCCTAGACCCGGATTTAAAAACATATCTCATGATAATGGTAGAAGACATCAAGAAGGACTTTAATAACTCACTTAAAGAAATACAGGAGAACACTGCTAAAGAGTTAGAAGTCCTTAAAGAAAAACAGGAAAACACATCCAAACAGGTGATGGAAATGAACAAAACCACACTAGACCTAAAAAGGGAAGTAGACACAATAAAGAAAACACAAAGTGAGACAACACTGGAGATAGAAACCCTAGGAAAGAAATCTGGAACCATAGATGCAAGCATCAGCAACAGAATACAAGAGATGGAAGAGAGAATCTCAGGTGCAGAAGAATCCATAGAGAACATCACCACAACAATCAAAGAAAATGGAAAATGCAAAAAGATCCTAACTCAAAACATCCAGGAAATCCAGAACACAATGAGAAGACCAAACCTAAGGATAATAGGAGTTGATGAGAATGAAGATTTTCAACTTAAAGGGCCAGCAAATATCTTCAACAAAATTATAGAAGAAAACTTCCCAAACCTAAAGAAAGAGATGCCCATGAACATACAAGAAACCTACAGAACTCCAAAAAGACTGGACCAGAAGAGAAATTCCTTCTGATACGTAATAATCAGAACAACAAATGCACTAAATAAAGACAGAATATTAAAAGCAGTAAGGGAAAAAAGTCAAGTAACATATAAAGGCAGGCATATCAGAATTACACCAGATTTTACACCAGAGACTATGAAAGTCAGAAGATCCTGGACAGATGTTATACAGACACTAAGAGAACACAAATGCCAGACCATGCTACTATACCCAGCCAACTTTCAATTACCATAGACGGAGAAACCAAAGTATTCCATGACAAAATAAATTCACACTTTATCTTTCCTCGAATCCAGTCCTTCAAAGATAATAACAGGAAAAAAAATACAAGGACGGAAACCACATCCTAGAAAAAGCAAGAAAGTAATCCTTCAACAAACCTAAGACAGTCACAAGACCAGATTGTCAACTTTAACAACAAAAATAATAGGAAGCAACAATTATTTTTCCTTAATATCTCTTAATATCAATGTTCTCAACTCCCCAATACAATTTTCCTAGCAAGTGGTCTGAATAAACAAGCTGGAGTAGCCATTCTAATATCTAATAAAATCGACTTCCAACCCAAAATCATCAGAAAAGAGGAGGGACACTTCATACTTATCAAATGTAAAATCTTCCAAGAG
This sequence comes from Mus caroli, assembly GCF_978045245.1. Classification (NCBI taxonomy): domain Eukaryota; kingdom Metazoa; phylum Chordata; class Mammalia; order Rodentia; family Muridae; genus Mus; species Mus caroli. The sequence continues at coordinate 109,073,042 of NW_028227256.1, read as the reverse complement.
GAACTCTCAATTCTGAATATCTATGCTCCAAATACAAGGGCAGTCACATTCATTAAATAAACTTTAGTAAAGCTCAAAGCACACATTGCACCTCACACAATAATAGTGGGAGACTTCAACACACCACTTTCATCAATGGACAGATCATGGAAACAGAAACTAAACAGGGACACAGTAAAACTAACAGAAGTTATGAAACAAATGGACTTAACAGATATCTACAGAACATTTTATCCTAAAACAAAAGGAAATACCTTCTTCTCAGCACCTCATGGTACCTTCTCCAAAATTGACCATATAATTGGTCACAAAACAGGACTCAACAGATACAAAAATATTGAAATTGGCCCATGCATCCTATCAGATCACCATGGACTAAGGCTGATCTTCAATAACAACATAAATAATAGAAATCCAACATTCACTTGGAAACTGAACAATGCTCTTCTCAATGATAACTTGGTCAAGGAAGGAATAAAGAAAGAAATTAAGCACTTTTTAGAGTTTAATAAAAATGAAGCCACAACATACCCAAACTTATGGGACACAATGAAAGCATTTCTAAAAGGAAAACTCATAGCTCTGAGTGCCTCCAAAAAGAAACTTGAGAGAGCATACACTAGCAGATTGATAACACACCTAAAAGCTCTAGAACAAAAGGAAGTAAATTCACCCAAGAGGAGTAGATGGCAGGAAATAATCAAACTCAGGGGAGAAATCAACCAAGTAGAAACAAGAACTATTCAAAGAATCAATCAAACAAGGAGCTGGTTCTTTGAGAAAATCAACAAGATAGATTAACCCTTAGCTAGAATCACTAGAGGGCACAGGGACAGCATCCTAATTAACAAAATCAGAAATGAAAAGGGAGACATAACAACAGATCCTAAATAAATCCAATATGGATAACTCACAAGTGAATACACCTGTGAAGAAAATGACACCCCCCTAGCTGTGCAAACATTAAGTGCTCATGGTTTCTCAGTGATGGGTGTGGTCTTATAAGCTTGACCCTCATTTGTTATGTCAAATTTAGGAGTCTAATTTCCAGCAAGTAATCAAATCTATAGTGAATTAATGAGTAAAAAGGCTATTTAATGTTTTCAGTGTTTTGTCATATTCCTCCCAAAAATTTAGTTCCTATATTTTTTTAGTAGACATTTTCTTCATTTACATTTCAAATGCTATCCCCAAAGCCCCCTATAACCTCCCCTAACTCTGCTCCCCAACGCACCCACTCCTGCTTCCTGGCCTTGGCATTCCCCTGTAATGGGGCATATGATTTTCGCAATACCAAGGACCTCTCCTCGCCCTGATGGCAGACTAGGCCATGCTCTGTTACATATGCAACTAGAGACAAAGCTGTGAGGGGTGGGGTGGGGTACTAGTTAGTTAATATCATTGTTCCTCCTATAGGGTTGCAGACCCCTTTAGCTCCTTGGGTATTTTCTCTCGCTCCTTCACTAGGGTGCCTGTGTTCCCATCCAATACATGACTGTGAGCATCCACTTCTGTATTTGCCAGGCATTGGCATAGACTTACAAGAGATAGCTATGTCAGGGTCCTGTCAGCAAAATCCTTGTGGCATATGCAATAGTGTCTGAGGTTGGTGGCTGATTATGGGATGGATTCCCTGGTGGGGCAGTCTCCAGATGGTCCATCCTTTCATCTCAGCTCAAACTTTGTCTCTGTAACTCCTTCAATGGGTATTTTGTTTCCCCATTCTAAGAAATTATCCACACTTTCATCTTCCTTCTTCTTGAGTTTCATGTGTTTTGCAAATTGTATCTTGGATATTCTAAGTTTCTGGACTAATATCCGCTTATCAGTGTGTGCATACCATGTGTGTTCTTTTGTGATTGGGTTACCTCACTCAGGATGATATCCTCCAGATGCATGCATTTGCCTAAGGATATCATGAATCCATTGTTTTTAATTGCTGAGTAGTCCTCCATTGTGTAAATGTACCACATTTTCTGTATCCATTCCTCTGTCGCGGGACATCTGGGTTCTTTCCAGCTTCTGGCTATTATAAATAAGGCTGCTATGAACATAGTGGAGCATGTGTTTTTACTACAAGTTGGGGCATCTTCTGGGTATATATATGCCCAGGAGAGGAATTGCTGGATCTTCATGTAGTACTATGTCTGATTTTCTGAGGAACTTCCAGACTGATTTTCAGAGTGGTTGCACCAGTTCAAAATCCCACCAACAATGGAGGAGTGTCCCTCCTTCTCCACATCCTCGCCAGTATCTGCTGTCACCCGAATTTTAGATCTTAGCCATTCTGGTTGGTGTGAGGTGGAATCTCAGGGTTGTTTGATTTGCATTTCTCTGATGATTAAAGATGTTGAACATTTTTCAGTTGCTTCTCAGCCATTTGGTATTCCTCTGTTGAGAATTCTTTGATTAACTGTGTACCCAATTTTTTACTAGGGTTATTTGATTTTCTGGAGTTCATCTTCTTAAGTTCTTTATATATATTGGATATTAGTCCCTTATCTGATTTGGAATTTGTAAAGATCCTTTCCCAATCTGTTGGTGACCTTTTTTTGTCTTAATGTCAGTGTCTTTGCCTTACAGAAGCTTTGCAATTTTATGAGGTCCTGTTTGTTGATTCTCAATCTTACAGAACAAGCCATTGCTGTTCTGTTCAGGAATTTTTATCCTGTGCCCATAACGTTGAGGCTTTTCCGCCCTTTCTCCTCTATAATTTTCAGTGTCTCTGGTTTTATGTGGAGTTCCTTGATACACTTAGACTTGAGCTTAGTACAATGAGATAAGAATGGATCAATTCATATTCTTCTACATGATAACCACAAGTTGTGCCTGCACCATTTCTTGAAAATGCTGTCTTTTTTCCTCTTGATGGTTTTAGCTCTCTTATCAGAGATCAATTGACTATAAGAGTTTGGGTTCATTTCTGTGTCTTCAATTCTATTCTATAGGTCTACCTGTCTGTCATTGTATCAGTACCATGTAGTTTTTATCACAATTGCTCTGTAGTACAGCTTGAGGTCAGGTATGGTGATTCCATCAGACGTTCTTTTATCATTAAGAATAGCTTTTGCTATCCTAGGTTTTTTATTATTCCAGGTGAATTTGCAATTGCCCTTTCTAATTCATTGAAGAATTGAGTGGGGATTTTAATGGGGATTGCATTGAATCTTTAGATCGCTTTCTGCAAAATAGCCATTTTTACAATATTGATCCTGCCAATCCATGAGCATGGGAGATCTTTCCATCTTCTGAGATCTTCTTTAATTTCTTTCTTCAGAGACTTGAAGTTCTTATCATACAGATTTTTCACTTCCTTAGTTAGAGTCACACCAAGGTATTTTGTGTTATTTGTGACTATTGTGAAAAGTGTTGTTTCCCTAATTTCTTTTTCAGCCTGTTTATCCTTTGTGTAGAGAAAGGCCATTTATTTGTTTGAGTTAATTTTATATCCAGCTACTGCACTGAAGTTGTTCATCAGGTATAGAAGTTCTCTGGTGGAATTTTTAGGATCACTTATATATACTATCATATCATCTGCAAATAGTGATATTTTGACTTCTTCCTTTCCAATTTGTATCTTGTTGACCTCCTTTTCTTGTCTAATTGCTCTGCCTAGGTCTTCAAGTACTATACTGATTAGGTAGGGAGAAAGTGGGCATCCTTGACTACTTCCTGATTTTAGTGGGATTTCTTCCATCTTCTCTCCATTTAGTTTGATGGTGGCTACTGGTTTGCTGTAGATTGCTTTTATGATGTTTAGGTATGGGCCTTGAATTCCTGATCTTTCCAAGATTTTTATCATGAATGGGTGTTGGATTTTGTCAAATGCTTTCTCTGCATCTAATGAGAGGATCATGTGGTTTTTGTCTTTGAGTTTGTTTACCTAGTGGATTATGTTGATGGATTTCAGTATATTAAACCATCCCTGCATTCCTGGAATGAACCCTACTTGATCATGTTACATGATTGTTTTGATGTGTCCTTGGATTTGGTTAGCAAGAATTTTATTGAGTATTTTTGCATCGATATTCATAAGGGAAATTGTTCTGAAGCTTTGTATCTTTGCTGGGTATTTATGTGGTTTAGGTATCAGAGTAACTGAGTCTTCATAGAATGAATTTGGTTGAGTACCTTCTGTTTCTATTTTGTGGAATATTTTGAGGAGAACTGGAATTAGGTCTTCTTTGAAGGTCTGATAGAATTCTGCACTAAACCCATCTGGTCCTGAGCTTTTATTGGTTGGGAGACTATTAATGAATGCTTATTTCTTTAGTGGACATAGGACTGTTTATGTAATTAATTTGATCCTGATTTAACTTTGGTACCTGATATCTGTCTAGAAATTTGTCCATTTAATCCTGATTTTTCCAGTTTTGTTAAGTATATCCTTTTGTAATAAAATCTGATTTTTTTTTTGTATTTTGTCATATTCTGTGGTTATGTCTCCATTTTCATTTTTTATTTTGTTAATTAGGATACTCTCCCTGAGTCCTCTAGTGAGTCTGGCTAAGCGTTTATCTATCTTTTTGATTCTCTCAAAGTACCAACTCCTGGTTTGGTTGACTCTTTGAATAGTTCTTTTTGTTTCCACTTGGTTTTTTTTTTCAGCCCTACCTTTGATTATTTCCTGCCATCTACTCCTCTTGGGTGAATTTGTTTCCTTTTAGATATGTTGTCAAGCTGCTAGTGTATGCTTTGTTCAATTTCTTTTTGGAGGCACTCAGAGCTATGAGTTTTCCTCTCAGGACATCTTTCATTGTGTCCCATAAGTTTGGGCATTGTGTGGCTTCATTTTCATTAAACACTAAATAGTCTTTAATTTCTTTCTTTATTTTTTCCATGATAAATTTAACATTGAGCAGAGTGTTGTTCAGCTTCCACGTGTAAGTGTACTTTCTATTATTTGTGTTGTTATTGAAGATCAACCTTAGTCCATTGTGATCTGATATGATGTATGGGATAATTTCAATATTTTTGGATGTGTTGAGGCCTGGTTTGTGACCAATCATATGGTCAGTTTTGGAGAAGCTACCTGAGGTGCTGAGTAGAAGGTATTTCCTTTTGTTTTAGAATAAAATGTCCTATAGATATCTACTATATCCATTTGTTTCATAATTTCTCTTAGTTTCACTGTGTGTCTGTTTAGTTTCTGTTTCCATGATTTGCCCATTTTTGAGAATGTGGTGTTGAAGTCTCCCACTATTATTGTGTGCGGTGCAATGTGTATTTTGCTTTACTAAAGTTTCTTAAATGAATGTGGGTGCCCTTCTATTTGGACTATAGATGTTCAGTATTGAGAGTTTATCTTGGTAGATTTTACCTTTTGTGAGTATGAAGTTTTCTTCCTTGTCTTTTTTAATAATGGTAGGTTGAAAATTGATTTTATTAGATATAAGTATTGCCACTATAGCTTGTTTCTTGGGACCATTTGCTTGGAAAATTGTTTTCCAGCCTTTTACTCTGAAGTGTTGTCTGTCCTTGTTAGTGAGGTTGGTTTCCTGCATGCAGCAAAATTTCAGATGCTATTTAGGTAGACAGTCTTTTAGTCTATGTCTTTGTATTTGGGAATTGAGTGCATTGATATTAAGAGATATTAAGGAAAAGTAATTGTTGCTTCCTGTTATTTTTGTTGTTAGAGTTTTGATTCTGTTCATGTGGCTTCTTTTTGGTTTGTTGAAAGATTATGTGCTTTTCCTATGGCATGGTTTTCTGCCTTGTGTTGGAGTTTTCCCTTTATTTTCCTTTGAAAGGCTGGATTCATGGAAAGATAATGTGTAAATTTATGTCATGGAATACTTTGGTTCTCCAACGAAGGTTATTGAGAATTTTGCTGGGTATAGTAGCTTGCGTTGGCATTTGTGTTCTCTTAGGGTCTGTATGACATCTGTCCAGTATGGTCTGGCTTTCATCGTCTCTGGTCAGAAGCCTGGTGTAATTCTAATAGGTCTGCCTTTATATGTTACTTGACCATTTTCCCTTACTGCTTGCAATACTCTTTCTTTTCTTTGTGCATTTGGTGTTTTGATTATTTTGTGATGGGAGGTATTCCATTTTTGGTCCAAACTATCTGGATTTCTGTTGGCTTACTGTATGTTCATGGGCATCTCTTTCTTTAGGTTAGGGAAATCTTCTTCTATAGTTTTGTTGAAGATACTTACTGGTCCTTTAAGTTAAAAATCTTATACCAATTAACCTTAGGTTTGGGCTTCTCACTGTGTCCTGGATTTCCTGTATGTTTTGAGTTAGGATCTTTTTGCATTTTACATTTTCTTTCATTGTTGTGTCCATGTTTTCTATGGAATCTTCTGCACCTGAGATTCTTTCTACTATCTCTTGTATTCTGTTGGTGATGCTTTCATCTATGGCTCCTGATCTCTTTCTTAGGTTTTTCTACCTCCAGAGTTATCTCCTTTTGTGATTTTTTTTTATTGTTTCTACTTCCATTTTTATATCCTGGATGGTTTTGTTCAATTCCTTCACTCTTTTGGTTGTGTTTTCCTGTAATTCTTTAAGGGATTTTTGTGTTTCCTCTTTTTTTTGGTGTGTGCAAGTGAGTTCTGAAATTCAATTATTTTAGAAATCTAAAAGATTGGAGAGGCTCTTGCATACAGTATTATGGGTGATTTGTAGCAGATTTTGGAGTTGGTGTGGAAAGACTAAAAAAAAATTGGTTTTGGATTCGAAATTGGGGCTTGAATAGTTAAGGGTTTAAGTAGTCAGCAGTAGGGATTGAGGATTCATAATTTGAATATTAGTAGCAAGAGGGCCTATGACTAATGCAAGATTTTAAAGAGAGGTGCAAAAACGCAGTGAGAGGCAATAAAGAATTTGTCATTGGAGTTTAAGATATAAAAGATAACAAGGCAAAGATGGTTTTCTTGTCTGTCCATCTTTGACCGTGAGACATGGATTTGTCACTAGCTTACTTATTCTACATCTCTTCAAGACCTCTACAATCTACTGGAAAGTTAATTCAGTCACATAAATCTTGGATTTTAAACCATTGTCTTTATCTACTAACAGAATTCTAGAATGTTAATACATGTCCGAGTATCTTCTAGAGGTTTCTTCTTTCAGTTACAGCCAAAATAACTCCTTCATCAGGATTCTTATCACCAAAACACAGAACAAATAGAGTCCCTATTTTGCTATATTTGTTGATGATTTTAATCTATCTTCAACTATTAACAAGTTATTGTAAATACAAGATGACAAAGGTAGTTATATATTTGGAAAATATTATAATAAGTCATGCTGTAAAACAGGGCAAATATTCTCTTTCCTGTGAACTTATACTTTTGTAAAAAGGTATCAGGTTTATACTTCATATTTTTTCATTTTTAAATTAATGAGCTTCAATGTAAAAACAATAAGGAATGTTATTATAAAAACCTATGTTATAACATTTGACAGGTTCGTTTTGATTATTTTCATTGCAGAGTTTCCTTCTCCCAAAGCTCTTTCAAAACATAACAATGCTGCAAGTCAACAATCACACTTACACAGTTACTTCTCAGGTAAATGACTATTTGTAATTACTATATTGAATGGTACTGCTGAAACTGATGGAAGACAGTGACCCAGAACCTCTTTTCATTTCATGTGTTTACAGTTATATGTGTTCATAGCAATGATGAAATTTATAATACACTCTAATACAAAGTTATCTCCAGTGTAACAATACCTGTAAAAGTATATTTATTTTAATTCAGTATTTTATGTGTGACTGCCAATTACACATTGTGGCAGGATTTTCCCTGTCCAATTACATTAAAATGTTAGTGCAGCAGGAGGCCTGTGATTGGACAAGGAAAAGGGAGGCAGAGCTAATAGTTGCAAACAGCAAGAGAGCACACTCTGGAGAGAAGGAGAAGGAGCCAAGATGGAGGCAGATGGACAGGATGATTCAGAACTAGTATGGTTTTAAATAGCCACAAGTAGCTATGTATGTTATCATATGGAGATAGACTAATTAGGGTAACTTGTCTAATACAGGTGGGCAGCTTGTACTGTTATCAATTGGCCCTGAAAGTATTATGTAGGCATTGTGTGAATTGAGAATGTATTGATATGAATCTGGCTGTTTAATTATAAGCTTCTAGAGTTTGTTTTACTTAGTTACTGGAATGTGGGACTGCCTACCACAGGGGTTTATGGCTGAGAACATATGGGTGGCAAAGAGACAAGCAAACCAGAGCTGGAAATTCTGCAACTAGTCATTTCTGAGGCTTGTCTAGAGGCAGATGTGGTGGGACTGCTGCTGGGGCAGAGTTGCCAGCAGTAGAACAGGAACTTGCCATATCTTTTTAATATTTCCCACAACAACACATTATAAAAATTATTAATCTATATTCTTTCATAGAAGTTCATGGTCTCAAATAAGTATATTGACTGCTAGTTTTGAATATTTATTTTTTCAAGTAAACTCATCATTTGATTAATATTGGTTAAAGACATGTCATGATTATATATTACATATGAAGAGAAATTAAACAACTATTGAAGAAAGCACTTTCATAGAATTAATTTTGGTTCAATATGTAGTGTGTTGGGTTCCTTGAGAAGGGTTAATCAGGACAGAGTGGATGCAGAGTAACTGATAACCATTGCATACATTTTTAAAATTCTCCAGCATCTTTTATAGGCAAGCAGAATAAAGATTTTCCACAGCTTCTAATTCTCAACAGCTCTGTTTCTTTCTTTAACTGGATTCAAGGTGACCCAAAACTCTTTACAGACTAAGACATTTTTAGCAATCAAATTATTTTAATTGTTGCTTAGTTTAATTATAACAAAATATGTTTCCCATGAGAAAATGACTATGGAGGCCACTTCTTCAGGCATGCAGCTTACTTGGCAGAACATCAGATTTCTGGGCTGTGAAAGTATATGCTTTCTCAGTGTTCCAGTGTCCTGGGATTTACATATATTCTTAAGTCACCTCACAGATAGCAGACCGGGAACAGTTACCTCATGCCATTTCTCTAAAGTTTCTTCCTTTTATATTTTTTAAATTTAATTTCTAAAAAAATTTCCCACAAGAACCACACTTTCAAATGGTGCTTATGAAAGCAGCATCGATATTTAGCTAGTCCAACAATGCCAATTAGAAAAATGCTAATAAGTAAAGCAATAGTGGTTTCTCTAACTTCATTAAGTTACACTCTGTAGTAAAGTTTTAGGATCCATGCCATACAATTTATCAGCTAATATTTGAGAAACACCAGACATACTGTCTGATGAAATTATTTTTAAATGTGTCCAGTACTTGTTATTGTAATTGTTTATTATCTTTTCTGACAGTAGAATTTTCTTTCAAATATTGGTAGATTTGTCTCCAATCCTGAAGGCTGGCATTATATTGAAAATTAACATAAAATGTAGTAGAATTCCAAATACAACTTAACTCCAGGTGTTGTTTCACACTCAATCATTTTTTTTTTTTGACCGAAACAAGACAGATTGTTTTACTGCATTTACTTCTGTCTGCAGCCTTGCATTGATGTCCACCTGATGGAACCACAATTCATGAGAGTAGTTCTGTCATTGTTCTACAAAATGTTTAGTTTGCAAAGAAGCGTACAAAGCAACACCAGATACTGGGACGGTAGTACCCACAGCAATAAGACTTAAAATTACAGAAACAACAATTACTAACATATATTTTGTCTTTTTAAAATTTTATCATAGAATTCTAGTAGTAACAAGTTAGTAGGATTCTTTTCCCAAGGCTTGCCCATATGTGCTGTTAACTATACATGACTGCCTCGTTTCACAAGCATTACTGAATATAAAATAAAAATAAACAGTATGCTATTATTTATATAAGAATATAATCTACAGCTAACAAAAATATCATGATATGAAAATATGAATTTTCTAATAAATCTTAAGTAAGTCAAAGGTACACGTGCAGAAATATTATACTTCTGATACATTGTAAAGTTATAAGTAGAAGCAGAATAAGCAGTTCCAGTAAATGAGCTGTAGCTTGAATGGGTGTCTTTTCATCAAGAGGACCATTATATCTGTGCCTCACTTATGCTTTCATCTTTGGTTTCATATAATCTCTGAATCTGTTACCCTGTCAACCAGAGTTGTTGTTGTCCATCCTGAAATGAAAAAAGACAATACCATTTTCCTTGAAATATCAACATCCATTTTTTTGCCATTCCACATCAGTATCTTAGCCCAGACTTTTTGGGGAGGGAAAATTTCTGTATTTGACTCTGAATCAAAATGTTTGTCTGCCCCAGTAAGTGTATTCCCTTAAGGTAAATTAATAGAATTGAGTATGGATACAGTTTGATGAATAAGTGTTCTTGGTGAAACTTTCAGTTGTTTATAAAGAAACATAAAAGGTTCATCTATTTTCCTCCTTTCTAATATTTTAAGTTGTTGTTTTAAAGTAAGATGAGTTCTTTCCTCTATTGTCTGTCCTCAAGGTGTATATTCCATTTCCACTATGTTTAATTTCAAGATACATACGAAATTGCTTAAATTTGTAATATTTATAGGCTGGGTCATTATCTGTTATAATAATCAGAGGAACACAAGCCTTTACAAAATTTGACGAGAGACATGGGGTTGTTTTCAGAGTGTGTAAAGGGGGACAATGGATGTTGAATCTCTCCTCTATATCTGCTTCCTGCTGACATTAGGATGCTGAAAAATGTCCCAGAAAGGCTAAAATGCAAGTCAAAGGCTGGGCAATGGAGATTTTTTAAAAACAATCTGGTTTGTTAATCCTGATGAAAGACAAGGAGCAATCACATCAGCTGGCTGAACTAGATACCATCAGCTTTCAGCAAGTCCAGAGTTAAGTAGTTCAACAGCTAATCACTGTATGGAGTCTGTCAGTCAGGTGAAAATCTGCTGAGCCAAATATACATTAGTAACCACAAGTAATATTGTCTAGCAATCGTGAAACGTAATAAATCTCAAGACCAAGGGGATATCCTGTTTTCAAGAACACGCAAGTGTACTTATTTGGAGTCCGTTTGATCTGTGATAGGCAAGTCCAAGTTTTGTTTTGTTTTGTTTTAACACTCTATTCCCTGAAGCTTATGTGAACTTTAGTTTACCAAAGTATCAAAGTATACCCACTAGTATTGAAATGCATATAAAAAATTAACAGGTGTCTGTTATTAAAGCTATAGGTTTACAGCTATACATATACAGATTGAACAGAGATGTTTCTAGCATGATGAGAAGCATCATTAAGTTTATATTAAGAAAACAACCAAAGAAAAATTAAAATATTGAGCTTTTGACTGAACTGTAAGCTGCCAATGTTCCATTAACTTATCTGAACTCTATTGAGCCATGTTAAAATTCTGAACTTTGAAGTAACAAGAGCATGTGGGGCAAACATGAAATGTTTCCCAAATTCGTCCCCTTTTTTATTTTACATATTTGATTTTTTTTTTTAGATCTCCATGAGTTTGTTCCATACTTCCCTGTTCATAAATCCATAATTCCCGGTGTTTGCCACACTGCTCATTGTGACCAGGTGCATTTCTGCAACCAACTCCAGAACAGCTTGTTTTCACTTTCCTTCTCTTTTGTCAAAGCATCCCAGACACCATTTGCATCTCCAAAATCCACTTGTCTCTCCTAGCTCTAATCAAATTTCAAAGATTAAAGATACTTAGAAGCAATTTGCCTGGTCCATATACATTATAATAACTTGAAGTCTTATCTCAACAGTCTTTCAGGTTACAAAGTTTATTGTACCTTCCTCAGGAAACCAAAGACAAATGGTCTCTACAAGATCTAAAAATGTATGTAATTGTTGTTTCTCTACTTCAAAGAAGCATAGTATACAAGATGCATTTATACAAAAAGTGTATGACTGTTTACATTTACCATGTTTGTTTCTTTGCTACACTCTCTGGTCGAGTCAGCTGGACAAGCCGAAAGGCTTAAAAGTCACTCATGAGGCAAAAGAGTTTCAAGGAAGCTCTCCTCCTGGAGGCTAGCATTCCCTACCCATACATTAATTTTCCATTCCCGTGTTAGTCTAGTGTATGGATCCATGTGCTCTCTTTCAGTATTTTCTTATTATAAGTGCTTTTTAAAATTGAATTCTGACATGGTTAAAGCCTTCTGCCAGTGTTCCAACAGTCCTAGAAATGTCCTTGAGCAAGATCATGGGCTTGGAATTCAGTAAGATTGTAAAAGCTAAGTCACTCCCTTACACAAGAATTTACTATCACTAAGGAAGAAGAAACTTTCAGACCAAAGGAGAAACCAGAATAGATACTTAGAACTGTAGCAGAATTACACCCATACACACATATTTACAATGGCCTAAGGGGAAGGTGGACTATACAAGAGACTAAATTAGGAACTATGACAAGGGTGTGAAGCCCTTGACTCTGGCTTCTAAGATTAGTGAATCTTAGGTGGAGCCCTTGTTGATCCCAGCTCTTATCAATGAATTCTATCCCAGGTGGTTCCTGTTAGACCTTTTGTGTTTATATTCCTCTGTTTTATGTAAGATTCCGGTTACCTCAATTGTACCTTGCGAATATGTCACCCAACTTCCTTATTGTCCTCTACATAAAAAGTCTGATGCTCGATTTGAAAACTACACTCTGATTCTACACGATCTCTCCTGTGTATGTCTGTTTGTCATTCATCCACGCTTTGCCCACCAGCATCAAGAAACCCATTCCATGCAGACACAGGGACCCAGAGGGTCTGTGGCATTTCTTGACTATTACATTTTATGAGCTCCCTTACATTCTTTATTTTATGTAATGATCTGGTTGGTAAGAAGTGCAATTGTCTTCTGATCAGGAACTGAGCCTGATTACAGGAAAGATAGACAAAAGATGCAAGAGTCAGTTATGGGAGGGCTGCTTGGTGAATACCAGTCAGTTACAAGTGTATTTCTCATAACCTTTAGTACTACATAAATGAAGGACAAAATTTACCAGTACTTTCCAGGAATTTTCTCCCTTTGATGAACAGCCTTTTATTTTTTTATTTTTTTATTTTCTTCAAGACAGGGTTTCTTTGTGTAGCCCTGGCTGTCTTTGAACTCACTTTGTAGACCAGGCTGGCCTCAAACTCAGAAATCTGCCTGCCTCTGCCTCCCGAGTGCTGGGATTAAAGGCATGCACCACCACACCCAGCAATGAACAGACTTTTTACATCACTTTTTGTCCTTTACCAATTTTCAATATCTAGTCTCCAGACTTAGTTTTATAGATTGATGCTCTCTTGCCTTCTAGCACTCTAATTATACTCGATGGTTGCTGATAACTTCTAAAATGTTCTAAAACCTTTTTTATTTTATGGTTATTAAAAAACGGGCATCATTTCCTCTTTAACTATGTTCCTTATTAAACATTGTAACTCTTGGTACTTTATTTAACTATGCTTAAATAAGCACTGGGGAAACTTTACTCTTTCTTAACCCTTTATTACTTATACTTTAATAAGCACTAATGTATGTCAAATAACTGCTTAGCAGCAGGGAATTCAGTGAAAGGATTTATTGCTGGTGCTCCTCTGAAGGAAAAAAAAAGAATTAATATCCTTTATACAGGCAAATATTTACAGGCACATATACATCCATATATTCATACACTCACAACCTGGCTGGGCCTGGCCTTCTGTCACAATTAACTCCACAAATATTCATTCATGTTTACATATATTCATATATACCTACACACAAACACATAGAAAAACAGATAAGCACATTTGGATGGAAGGTGTTAACTCAAGCGCCATGAGTTTTAAGCAAATGCTGCAAAAGTGAAATATAATGAATACATTTAGCTGTCCCATTTTCCTATAAAACCTTTTTTGATAAATAACCATGTAACACAGTTTTTAATAAGGTTTATGTACCAAAGATTCTGACCCTCCTGAAATCTTTCTTTTCAGGGGGTCCCTAGAAGTTGAGTGCCACTTGTCAATGTCTACTGCATTGAGGTTCCTACGTAGGGTCATATTAATTAGGATACATGGGTTGCAGAATAACTGTGAACCATTGAATACTTTATTGAATTCTCCAGCATTTTTTTATAGGCAAGCAGAGTAAGATTTCCCATAGCTTCTACTTCTCAACAGATTCTATTTCTCAAGCAATAGGTTGTCTGGGTACAAAGTGACCCAAACCTCTTTATATACTTTAAAATCTGTCAGCAGTCCAACTCTTAGATGTGTAGTCTAATTAAACTATACATAAAGTTAGTTTTCATGGAAAAATCATCATGAATGCCACTTCCTCAGGGATGAAGCTTACTTGGCAGCACACCAGGATCTTCTGCAGAGAAAGTATACTTTCTTGGTGTCCCAGTGTGCTGGCATTCACAGATATTCTTAAGTCACCTTGCATTTAGTATATTGAGAGCAGGCACATTATGCCATTTCTCTAAATTGTGTATATGCAATATTGAATTATATTACAAGGTCCTTGAGCCTGAAAAATTTGACTTGTGTTTAAAAATGATAGAAATTTAACTGAGTGGAAATCATACTAAACATGGATGAGGTGTAGGCAACAAGAACAGAGAAAGAAAAAGGAAACATATGTACTTTTTTGTGATGGCCATTCTTGGTTGTCAAATTAACTTCATTTGGAATTAACCAAAGCTCAAGAAGTTGTGTACAAATGCTTCTTGTTCGGATAATTTGAGGTAGAACCACCTTAAAACTAGATAATTTGTGCAAAGAAACATACTAAGTCTGGACCTTCTGGTGTCAGCTTATGTAAAGAAGATGGAATTATAAAGCTTTTGATTTTTGCCTCCTTTCCCTAACTCTCTCTGGAAAGTTCAGTACTTCATTGGTACTGGGTTTCAATTTTTGGATTCTGCCATTTACTGCAGACTATCTGTGTTATCTAGTATTGTGGACCAAATAAATATTAGATTATTGGACTTTACAGGGTGAAGACATTCATTGTTGGACTAGTAAGACCACAGCCTTCAGACCACTCTAATAAAACTCATGTATGCAAATATAACTTATAAGCATATTATTGTTAACTTTGTTAGTTTGTTTGTATTAAAAATACTTAAGGGATTAAAAAGGACTGCTCTTGGGTATGCCCATGGCCATTTTTCTTGAGAGTATAAAGTGAAATGGCAATTCCTTAATTTCCCAAAAGTCATGACAATCATTGAATGGCACCAAAACTAAATTATAGGTGGTTAAAGGAAAAAGAAAGTTGAAAAATTACACCTGCTTGTGTGTTTATACAGTTGGGATATGAGTAGAAATCATTATTCTCTTCCACTATGTCAGGAAACCCTGCCTACTTCTTTTGACCAGCAGGATATGCTAGACATTCCCAATCAATGAGCCAAATATAATTTTCTTCCCTAAAATTGTTCTTGTGAAGTATATTTTATTCATTAACATTACTATACACAATGAAATGCACTACTTACTTGTGTTATAGCGATAAATAGTGATTTTTGCAATGATAGGTTACTACAGTAGAGTTCAGGAAAGTAGTGAAGAAAAATGGAATTACTTTTTTTTTAATTAGGTATTTTCCTCATTTACATTTCCAATGCTATCCCAAAAGTCCCCCATACCCACCCCCCCACTCCCCTACCCACCCACTCTCCCTTTTTGGCCCTGGCGTTCCCCTGTACTGGGGCATATAAAGTTTGCAAGTCCAATGGGCCTCTCTTTCCAGTGATGGCCTACTAGGCCATCTTTTGACACATATGCAGCTAGAGACAAGAGATCCGGGGTACTGGTTAGTTCATATTGTTGTTCCACCTATAGGGTTACAGTTACCTTTAGTTCCTTGGGTGCTTTCTCTAGCTCCTCCATTGGGGGCCTTGTGATCCATTCAATAGCTGACTGTGAGCATCCACTTCTGTGTTTGCTATATCTGACCTTTCAGCAAAATCTTGCTAGTGTATGCAATGGTGTCAGCATTTGGAAGCTGATTATGGGATGGATTCCTGGATATGGCAATCACTAGATGGTCCATCCTTTCATCACAGCTCCAAATTTTGTCTCTGTAACTCCTTTCATGGGTGTTTTGTTCACAATTCTAAGGAAGGGGCAAAGTGTCCACACTTTGGTCTTTGTTCTTCTTGAGTTTCATGCGTTTAGCAAATTGTATCTTATATCTTGGGTATCCTAAGTTTTGGGCTAATATCCACTTATCAGTGAGTACATATTGTGTGAGTTCCTTTGTGATTGGGTTACCTCACTCAGAATGATGCCCTCCAGGTCCATCCATTTGCCTAGGAATTTCATAAATTCATTCTTTTTAATAGCTGAGTAGTACTCCATTGTGTAAATGTACAACATTTTCTGTATCCATTCCTCTGTTGAGGGGCATCTGGATCCTTTCCAGCTTCTGGCTATTATAAATAAGGCTGCTATGAACATAGTGGAGCATGTGTCCTTCTTACCGGTTGGGACATCTTCTGGATATATGCCCAGGAGAGGTATTGCTGGATCCTCCGGTAGTACTATGTCCACCACCAGACTGATTTCCAGAGTGGTTGTACAAGCTTGCACTCCCACCAACAATGGAGGCGTGTTCCTCTTTCTCCACATCCTCCCCAGCATCTGCTGTCACCTGAATTTTTCATCTTAGCCATTCTGACTGGTGTGAGGTGGAATCTCAGGGTTGTTTTGATTTGCATTTCCCTGATGATTAAGGATGTTGAACATTTTTTCAGGTGCTTCTCCATAATTCGGTATTCCTCAGGTGAGAATTCTTTGTTCATTTCTGAGCCCCATTTTTTAATGGGGTTATTTGATTTTATGGAGTCCACCTTCTTGAGTTCTTTATATATATTGGATATTAGTCCCCTATCCGATTTGGGATAGGTAAAGATCCTTTCCCAATCTGTTGGTGGTCTTTTTGTCTTATTGACGGTGTCTTTTTCCTTGCAGAAGCTTTGCAATTTTATGAGGTCCCATTTATCGATTCTTGATCTTACAGCACAAGCCATTGCTGTTCTATTCAGGAATCTTTCCCCTGTACCCATATCTTTGAGGCTTTTCCCTACTTTCTCCTCTATATATTTCAGTGTCTCAGGTTTTATGTGGAGTTCCTTAATCCACTTAGATTTGATCTTAGTACAAGGAGATAGGAATAGATCAATTAGCAATCTTTTACAGGATAACAGACAGTTGTGTCAGCACCATTTGTTGAAAATGCTGTATTTTTTCCACTGGATTTTTTTAGCTCCCTTGTCAAAGATCAACTGACCATAGGTTTGTGGGTTCATCTCAGGGTCTTCAATTCTGTTCCATTGGTCTACTTGTCTGTCGTTATACCAGTACTATGCAGTTTTTATCACAACTGCTCTGTAGTACAGCTTTAGGTCAGGCATGGTGATTCCACCAGAGGTTCTTTTATCCTTGAGAAGAGTTTTTGCTATCCTAGGTTTTTTTGTTATTCCAGATGAATTTGCAGATTGCTCTTTCTAATTCGTTGAAGAATTGAGTTGGAATTTTGATGGGGATTGCATTGAATCTGTAGATTGCTTTTGGCAAGATAGCAATTTTTACTATATTGATCCTGCCAGTCCATGAGCATGGGAGATCTTTCAATCTTCTGAGATCTTCTTTAATTTCTTTCTTCAGAGATATGAAGTTTTTATCATACAGATCTTTCACTTCCTTAGTTAGAGTCACGCCAAGGTATTTTATATTATTTGTGACTATTGAGAAGGGTGTTGTTTCCCTAATTTCTTTCTTGGCCTGTTTATTCTTTGTGTAGAGAAAGGCCATTGACTTGTTTGAGTTAATTTTATATCCAGCTACTTCACCGAAGCTGTTTATCAGGTTTAGGAGTTCTCTGGTGGAATTTTTAGGGTCACATATATATACTATAATATCATCTGAAAAAGTGATATTTTGACTTCTTCCTTTCCAATTTGTATCCCCTTGATCTCCTTTTGTTGTCTTTGCTCTGGCTAGGACATCAAGTACAATGTTTAATAGGTAGAGAGAGAGTGGACAGCCTTGTCTAGTCCCTGATTTTAGTGGGATTGCTTCCAGCTTCTCACCATTTACTTTGATGTTGGCTACTGGTTTGCTGTAGATTCCTTTTATCATGTTTAGGTATGGGCCTTGAATTCCTGACCTCAATTACCATAAATGGAGAAACCAAAGTATTCCAAGACAAAACCACATTCACACATTATCTTTCCACGAATCAAGCCCTTCAAAGGATAATAACAGAAAAAGTCCAATACAAGGATGGAAATCACGCCCTAGAAAAAGCAAGAAAGTAATCCCTCAACAAAGAAAAAAGAAGACAGCCACAAGAACAGAATGCCAACTTTAACAACAAAAATAACTGGAAGCAACAATTACTTTTCCTTAATATCTCTTAATATCAATGGACTCAACTCCCCAATAAAAAGAATGGTATTACTATACAATATTTTAGTGGTGAGTGAAGGTGATCCCATTTTTCAACAATTCACAAATATTGACTTGTACCAAGTAACTGGGCTTAACACTTGATAGCTTAAGAGGACATAGAGAAATATTATTCTTCATTATATGATAAATTCATTTCCATATGAAACTAAGAACTAATTCACCTCATATTTGATTTCATGACACACAATGTAAGAATTATAATTTATGGCCAAGGAGATGGTTTAGTATATACAGTACTTGCAGTTAAACTACAACAACAACATTTGGAACCTAGAAACCTTGGTAAAATATGAATGAGGATGATTAGCTGCTTCTCATTCTGATACTGGATATAGAAACTGAATACCAGAAGGAAGATGGATTGACTTATTGCACTAGCTAAAACGGGGAGCTCCAGATTTAAAGAGAGACCATGCTCAGTAGATAAATAGGAATAATTGCAAAAGACATTCAGCTTCAAACTTCTCATTTGTTTCTTCTTCCAAATATACTTTACTTTTAGAAATATAATCCTCTATGTAATGACACTATCAATTAAACCATAGGAAGTTATGATAGAATATATTTAGTTAATAGAAATAAATGGTTGTGTTATTAGGGTCACATTCAATACCAAGTTTATGTAACCAATTCCAAACTTCAAGCAAACACAAGATTACAATTTTGAACATATCATTTTTAATTTACATTTATCTATTGTTTATTCTTTGAGAATTTCATATATCCCTGTTTGTATTTTGATCAAATATATATTCTATTCCTTCATTTGAATTCTATTTAACATTTGCTATCAATTTCCTTTGTATTTTTACCACATGGAACCAAAACTGGTGTAGTATTTAATGCTACCATATAGGTGAAAGAATAAATTAAAGTGATTTTAAAGTTATTCCAAATGTGGTAATTAAACATAATTGAAATATGTCCACTTGAAATAAACTGAAAAATAATATTAAAATTATAGCGTATTCTGTGTGAAAGACTAAATACAGTAATTTGGGGGCAGAAACATTTTTAATATCTAAAATTGTAAATGTGAATATTACAAATTCTTTGATATTTTTCTTGCAGAAATTAACGTAGGAGATGCTCTTTTGACTCCTAAAAATGTACATACACATACATTCACATATACATATACACGCAGAGAGAAAGAGAGGGAGAGAGAGATGCACACATATATACATAGAAAAATACAGATAAAGACACAAGCAGACAGACAGACTGAAACACACACACATACAAATTGGAGCTTCTCAATGATATTTTTACAATTTCTGCTTTAAAACAAAATCATGTTAAACCTCTCTCTCTCTTTATCTTTCTCTCTCTCCTCTCTCCCTTTATCCCTTCATCCATTCTTCTTTTCTAACTTCTTTAATTTTCTTTTTTATTCTTTTTTATTATTCTTAACGGTAGGATAAAAATATTGTCATGAAAGAGATCAAGCAGATGCCTGTACCTGTCCTCTGCCTTTACATCAATATATCAGTTGATATTATTATAAAGACCATGTTTAGTAAACTGTGTTGTGTAAAATCCATGGGTGCACCTCCTTGTCATATATAGAAGACATGATAGCACAGCAGAAACCTTGGTGTTTTGGCTCTTGCAATTATTATCTACCCCCACTTTCACAGTGTTAATTTGAGTCTTCAGTGTAGGAACTGGGATGTAGTAGTTTGGCGAAGTGCACCTCATGATCAGGTGTTCTGTTCCTTTTCACAAATTGTAGATTTTTATAAAGGTCTCTGTCTGCTGCAAAAACAATTTTCTTTGGTAAGCAGTGAGAGCTACATTTATGTAGCTTTATGCCCACAGGGGCATAAAGATAATTATTTACAATGCCACTAGTAATTGAACTGCTTTAGAAAAGTGGTAGAAGTTAGCTTTCCTGCCACAGGTAGAGAGTTTGATTTTCAATCCCCAGGATCACTTACGTATATGAACTAGGCTTGAATTCCATTTATAAAAAATGTATCATTATGGCATCAAAAGAGATTTCTTGAGCCTGTCAAGGTAAAGTATCAGTCTTAAAGATTTTGGGATATCTTGCCATATGACAACCAGTGCTGAAATTCACAGAATTTTTGGCTGTATAGGAAATTGATTTTTTTCCCTTGACATCTTGCATTGCAACTTAGTAAACTATGGAAAACTGTTCTGAGGCAGGAGGTGGGTGGGTTATTTCCAACTCAGTTCATCGAAGTCCTGTCTTTGAAGTATGCAGAGCTGAACGCAAAATATTATTACCTTCAATTTCCAGGGGAAGAAAACATGAGCAATCCCAATCAACTTTATTGTTTTGGAAGACACTTGTATTCCCTGGACTGGCAACTCAAAGAGAAGTTCCAAATGCCTGACACTGGAACTTCTGTTAGATGGTATATAGTTCTTAGAATAATCTTTTTCTCCTCCTAAGTGATATAACTATATTTAAATTAGTTATATATGCATTAACTTATATTAAGTTTGTATTTTAAGAAATCATAAAGTAATACATTTCCCTATAGATTTCTCAAACACTCTGGTGGTATTTTCTTTCCATTCTCCTCTTTCCTTCCTCGTCTAATGATCCCCTTCCCCTCTCACCAATTAAAACTATTTTTCACATTTCTCTTTTCATAAAATATCTTAAAATTTTCTTCTCTATTGCTCGTTCTTCTCCTTTCGCACATTCTAACTTTTAACAGTTCGTTTAAAATATCAATGATTTAAAAGTCCAAGTTCAGCTTTGTCTCCACCTTCCTTCTATATTACACCTTCAGCCCAGGCAGATCATCAGCAAGCCTGCCCCTTTGAAAAACCCACCCTATGGAGATCTGCCAGGAGATATGTGGCATGTAGGGCAACAGATAAAGAACTTGCCCAAATAACACAAATGTTTGGGACCCCTGAGGATTCCCTGAGACCACTTTGCACCACTTGATCTCCATCTCCCGTCTGGCCTGTGTCTTTTTCCAGGACAGATTATCGGTGTGTATGCCACTCTGAAGACTCTACACTCTGAATGCCAACCATGAGATCTGCTGGAGCTAGGGCTGCAGGCCTCTTAGGAGACCTGCAGCGACTCAGGAACACAGGAGGAAGGATCCAGACAGAGACATCCATGTCAGTTAACAGCAGAGACAACCAGGTACAAGAAGAACAAAGCACAAGATCATAAGCAACAGAAGCCAATAAATGTTGGCACTATCAGAACCAGTTTTCCAACAAAAGAAACCCTTGGGTACCCTAATACATAAGAAAACCATGATACCGACCAAAAATCCTATCTCACGAAGACAATAGAGACTTTTAAGGAGGATATAAATAACTCACTGAAATTCAGGAAAACACTGGTAAACAGGTAGAAACACTTAAAGAGGAAACAAATAAACCCTTTAAATAAATACAGGAAAACACAATGAAACAGGTGAAGGAATTGAAAAAAGTGGTTCAAATTCTGAAAATGGAAGTAGAATCAAAGAAAGAAATCACAAATAGAAGCAACTCTGATAATGAAAAAGTGAGGAAATTGCTCAGGAGACATAGATACAAGCAAACTACAAAAGATAGAAGAAAGAATCTCAGGCATAGAAGATAACTTAGAAGATATTGACACAATGGTCAAAAAAAAAAAAAAGCATTAAAAAAAAACACCACACTTCTAACCCAAAATATACAAGAAATCTAGAATACAATGAAAAGACCAAACCTAAGAATAATAGAAATTAGAATAGAGAGAAGATTCTCAGATCAAAGAACAAGAAATCACCTTCAACATAATAGAAAACTTCCCCATCCAAAAAGAAAACAAAAACAAAAAAAACCCAAAAACACAAAACAGCCATGCCCCTAAATGTACAAAAAGTCTACCAAAAGTCAAATAGATTGGACCAGGAAAGAAAATCTTCTCTTCAAATAATATTCAAAACACTAAATACACAGGACAAAAGATGATATTAAAAGCTGTAAGGGGAAAAGGCCAAGTAACATATAAAGGCAGACTTCTCAGACTTACATGAACCTTCTCAACAGAGACTCTAAAAGCCAGAAGAGCCTGGACAGAAGTCATGCAGATCCTAAGAGAACACAAATGCCAAGTTATACCCTGCAAGATTCTCAATCATCATAGATGGAGAAACCAAAATATTCCATGCCTAAATCAAATTTAAGCAACATCTCTCTACCAATCCAACCCTACAGAGGATTCTAAAGGAAAAATCCAACAAAGGAGGGTTCTAACACCAAAGAAAAACTAAGAAATTAATGGTCTCACAACAAAAACAAAAGGATAGAATCATAAACCCATACAATCACAAACATAGCAGGAACTAATATTCATCTGTATTTAATGTCTTTTCAACTTGAGTTACTTGTATTTAGTATTTATATTTAATTATTCATAAATCAATAAATGTTTTATAAAATTATATATGTGTTTATTAATATAATGTGTTCACACAGTTTCATACATTTACACATATATTTGTCAATCAAGTTCCATAGATTCAGTAGTCATTTTTGTATTAAATTTATTTGATTGTCCAAAGGGTACTCTGCTTGGAAGCAGGAATTATTGTAAAACTTACTATGAAAAACAAAAGTGGCTGTTAAAAGATTGCAATAAACATTATACTTAATATATTATTTTTGATTATTAAATGGGAGATATCTAAATTTTCTGTCTTCTTTGAGATTCTTTAGAAATAGAGGTTGATAAAGTACTTGCATGTCTTCCAAAGTCTTTTCTAGTTCTGAACTCAAGGACTATGACTTGAATGGAGCAAAATTCTGACACATAGACCTGTATGTTAATCTTCTCTGTTTGTCTATTATAGTTCAATAAGTCCACCTACTCTGTTATGTTTATGATACATTCTCTAGTATGTAGTATAATCAGGAGAGATGCAGAGATGCAGGGGAGGGAGAGTTAGAAACTTTGGAACACAAAGCTCTGAATGGAAGTCTACCACAAATCACTCTACTCAGAAAACCCCATGGGGACAGGGAGACAGGAGAAAAAAGGGGGGCTAGAGTGGAGTGGGGAAAGAGAGGGAGAGGGAGAGGCAGGAGGAAGAGGGAAAACTCTTCCCTCAGGGAAGCCCTAGAAGAGGGTATTTTGGAAAGCATGTAACAGCCTAAAACAAAGAAAGGACACCAGAAAAACAACTCCTTCTAAATAAACAGGAGCAAAGTTCAGATAAACTCAGAGACAATAGCAGCATGCTCAGGGCCTGAAAGGGTGTGCACCTGGTCCTTTGCACATATAGTATGACTTCTAGTGTAGTGTTTTTATGAGATTCCTGAGTTTCTGAAGGAATTGACATATGATTCTTGAGCCTTCTCTTTGGCTCTTTTTCCCATTGATTTGTCTTTCCAATTTATTTATGGTAGTTTTTATCTTTTATTTTATATAAAAAAATGAATGAGAGTGAAAACCTAACCACTAGGGTACATGCTAACATGCTAACAACTGAACTGTAACTTATAACTGCTAGGAGAGGGATACCAGGCATATCATCCATGCTAGGCAGGACAAGGGTTCATATTCAGGGATAGCTTACAAACATATAATGAACTCCACAATTCTTTTTGTGTGCTTTTATTTGGTCACAGTTTGATGTCTTTCTTTGGGAGGGTTGTAGTTTTATTTTGTTTTCTTGGTTTTGAGGGAGATTGTGTGTGTGTGTGTGTGTGTGTGTGTGTATTAGAGAGACAGACAGACAGACAGACAGACAGACACAGAAAGAGAGAACTTAAACTTTGTGGAGAGGCAACAAATATTATTGAAATATATATAAATAAAATTTAAAAATTAAGATGCAAAATGAAAAGACTCATATCTAGTATATATATATATATATATATAAAACAAAATGGGGTATGAAGTTTTTTTCTCATGAAAACCTGCAAAACTAAATGCAACTACACATCACTACTCTTGCCAAGTAAGAATCACATGAAGCTGCCAATTTCCAGTTTTGTATATGGAATGCTGATGAGGATGGACACATTATTCTTAGAGTGACTGCCAAAGGAACACAGGTTGTTGAAGGCAGAACCTGAATTACCACATAGGACCATGAAACTGTGCGATTCTAAATAGGTACGTAAATATCTCACCAGTCAGTACTCTCCAAAATCACTAGCATCTTTCCCCTGGGTAAACTACACACACACACACACACACACACACACACACACACATACACAGTATTTTATAACATTGTTAATATGACCATATATTCAGAGGAGTGTGGTAAAATTTCTTTTTCTTTTTTCTTTTTAAAAGTTATTTTATTCTTTTTAAAAGTTATTTTATTTGTTTTTTTATTTTTTTGAGAGAGGAACTTACTGTGTTTCTGCCTGCCGAAAGATTTGTCTGCCTCTGTCGCTGCTGGGATTAAAGGTGCCAATCATCATGTTCAGCCTAATGAAATATATTTGTTGTGTAAAAGTATAGAAATTCATTGTGATAATAAAGCATTTATTCCAATTTCAAAATTGAAGATTTTCTAAGGTCTGTAAAAATCTGAACTTCACTATTACAGATGAGAGAGATAAAATTCCCCATTTCTTTTTTTTTTGTTTGTTTGTTTGTTTGTTTTTTGAGACAGGGTTTCTCTGTATAGCCCTGGCTGTCCTGGAACTCACTTTGTAGATCAGGGTGGCCTCGAACTCAGAAATCCGCCTACCTCTGCCTCCCTCCCGAGTGCTAGGATTAAAGGCGTGCACTACCACGCCCGGCTAAATTCCACATTTCTTAAATTCAGGTCAATAACTGCTTTGGCCTTTTTAGCTTTTCCAATCTGATATACGTGTCTCAAATGACTTTTTAATTTCATCACTAATTATAATGAAATATTTCCTGTGCTTGACTGGTGATTTTGAGTGACTTAATATATAACTTCTTAATAAAGTATTATAATTACTTTTGATGTAGTTTGTGCTTTTTGGAATATTTCCTATAATTTGAGTGTGAACAGTCAGAAGAAATAATGTTTTACAAAGGGTCAGATAAGACATAGTCTTAATAGCCAAGGGACCAAATCATGTCCATTATGTAAAAATATAAGTTAAAGTCAAAGAAAAAATTTTGCCAATGTTTTCCTTTATAAAATTCCAACATAACTAATGATTATTGGGTGATTTTTAAATACATTTTATGCATAGTGAAAAATTAAAAAATGAAAAATGGTTAAACGTAAGAGAAAAAAATGAATGCTGATAGTTTGAATGTGGGAGTTGATTTTGCAAAATAGATACTTTTGTACAGTATTACTAAATAATCTGTCTTTTGCATTGATCTAACAAGGTAGGTTACTGTGAAGAAAGTAGTAAAGGTATTTATAGTGGTAGTTTTATGCTACAAAATCTAGGGTAATGAAATTAAATGCACAATATAATTCAAAGATTAAAATTGATCAGTTAAATGTACATTGTAAAGTGATACCGGAAATATATTCTGTTTCATTGTTTTAAGAGGACAATGAAACAGACATTTATGAGTAAAATAAGATATGAAATACCTTTCAATAAAAGAAATATTGGAAATAAATTGATGCCAGTTTTTACAAAATATGAGGCTTTATGTTATGTATTTGATAATGTGTAATAAAGAACCTTCATAAGTATCAAAAGTCTTTATTAAGTTATTAATTAAAACTAATTGTGCAAAGTTCTACAGTAAAATGAGTCAGGACACTTTTTGTTATCTTTTCATGTTACATTTTCCTTCATATTTATTCAGGGGATTATTTTCCACTCTTTGAAGCTCTAGAGAGAAAGAAAACAGAGGTTGTATATGAATAAAGTGATGGTCAAGAAAGCAGAAAGAATTGAGATTGGTTCTGAGAACTGACATTACAATAAAAAATCTGGGCAAAATGTTGACACTTAAAATATTAACATAAGAAAGATAAACATCAGTGCATAATTTATTTATTTGTTTCTAATACAATAACCCTAAATATAGCATGAGTTGTCAAAAATATTTTACTAAGTTCAAAATAATTCTTTATTCTCTTAGTATGTATGAAGCCCCACCAAAATAAAAATTAATTTATTAAGCTATATCCATACTATAAAAAATAAATATCAAAGATGTTACTTGCCATGTGTTTAATGTGTAATTATTCTATAATTGAATCATAAAACAGTAAACACCAACACATATATTAATATTTTCATTGAAATATATCATACTTCCAATAAGCCAGAAAAATTACATATAAAAACTGAGGAAGATCAAGGTTGAGTGAGCAGACTATCCTGCAATTTAACCAACCTGTGAAGCACACCACTAATTTTTAAAATACTTATACTCTCATCAAATGTATGCATTATTGATATTCAAAACCAAGATTGTTAAATATTATAGGGTGACATTAGAATTTTGACAAAGCAAATGCAGGGAATAGAGATTAAAATGATCATTGTAGTTTAACAAAAAACACAAATTATTTTTATATAACATTTAAATTTTACCTGTGTAGTTTCGTACAGTTTATTAATAACGTTAATTAAATTATACATGCTCACTACAATATTCTGTACATTCCTTGTTTTAATTTAGGCATTATGATAATTCATCATGATTGTCAATTTGATTGGATCTGAAATCATCTGGAAAAAAAGTTACCTGTGAGAGATTATCTTGTTGAAATAAATCATGATGTAAAGACAGGATCTAGAAGATAGTTGGAGCATCTAGAGTTAGGGCCTAGATAACACAGAAAGGATAGAGCTACCTAAATACTAGCCTCCTTCGGTTTCTTATTTTGACTATAAATGTTCTACAAATAGCTATTTCAAGTCTCTGAAATCCTTACTTTCCTGCCTTAACTAACAGTTTACTTGAGCTATGAGCTCAAATAGTTTATTAAACTTTATTTTGAATCTGAGCAGTATCTTGTAAGTGCATCATGAAATTAACTAGGCCAGAAAATTGGTAATAGGAATGGAATCATTGTTCATATAAACCTGACCATACTATTAATAGTCATTTGAAATTATATTGTTTCTTGAAGGTGGAAGATTTTTGGAGGTTTGGGATAGAAAAATTCTCAAATCCTAGAAGTCAAGTTTAATGTGCCATTATGGTAGAAAATTAGACAACAAAAATGCTGAGAGAAATATGCACAGTAGAAGTTCAGCTTAGGGCTTTAAGATGTCCAAAAACACTGTCAGAATTGAGTTTGAGGTGATTGGCATTCATTCTGCCTGCATCCTGACAATGTGAATGAAGATGAAATTTAAACATAATGTACTAATTCAGAAAACTTTCAAAATAGAGCAACTTTCAAAAAGCAGCATAGTTAACATTTACTCTATTTGTTGTTTTCAGGAAAAAGGAGCATGGAGTTGGGTAGAAAGATATGAAGAACATGAAGTTTGTGAAGAAGTAAAAGAACTTGATGAGCTAAACTTAGCAGCTAAGATTTATGGGGACAAATAACTGGAAAATATAAAGAAAAAGCAAATTGCTCTTTTGAGAGAAAAAAAGGCAATACATGCTAAAAGCAAAATTCCACCAGCCAAATTCTCCAACTCCTGAAAATTCAAACTTATTTGGAAGTACAGATCTTGAATGAAGTTTGCAGCTAAAGGGGTTTCATAAAACTTAACCAGAACATGTTAAGAAAGTACTTCTACTTGGTCAGCACTCAAAAGCAGCTACAGCTGTAACCTAACAGGGAAAATAGTATTTCAAGATGGCAATAAGACTTGGCAGCATTATCAAGCTGATACTACCCTTGCTAATACAAAAGTTGTAAAATTCACTGGATGATGGAGTTTGTTTCAGGGCTTTAGAGAACAGCAGAAACCAGGTAAGTTGGATTGTCTGAAATTTGAATATTTGATCTTTGGTCTATGATTGATAGCTTTGTATCAGTTTAGGGGATGTGGTTTAGCTAGAGGAAGTATATCACTTGAGACAGGCTTGTAGAGTTTGAGGAATCCAATCATTTCTATTTTTCTCTCTGTTTCCTGCTTGGAATTCAGGTCATATCAATTTCAACAATTCAGTTCAAGTTTAACTTCTGTTCTAGCTTCCATATCTGCTACCCATTGCCTTAAGTCCA
Source organism: Mus caroli (assembly GCF_978045245.1). Classification (NCBI taxonomy): domain Eukaryota; kingdom Metazoa; phylum Chordata; class Mammalia; order Rodentia; family Muridae; genus Mus; species Mus caroli. The sequence continues at coordinate 109,044,579 of NW_028227256.1, read as the reverse complement.
CCATCATGGATTCAGCTCCTCTCTCTGAAACCAAAAGCTCAAATATATATATATATATATATATATATATATATATATATATATATATTTAAAAAAGTTGTTCTAATCATAATGTTTTATCACAATAATAGAAATTTAAATTATGTACTAGGTAATACAAAGCATTTTGGGCATTGTTTCAAGACCTTGCCATACATCATTACATCAACCTCTGCTGGTAAAGTATAAGTTGCAACAAGCATCCTAAGATATAGTTATGATAGAAATATAAGCTATGTACCTAGAAAAGATGTATGTAAAGAGGAAATTCTTTTTTCAATAAGTATGTGTTTTATATGCCACAGAGTTGGAAAAGTTGGGTTGCCTAATTCCACAGAATTCCAGAAGATTCCATCATCAATCCCATAAGTGAAACCAGAAGCCTTAATATAAGTTGTTTGTCCTTCTGGCAAATATTCATTCATTATTATTCTTTGTTCAGCCCAATTTCTTTCGTGTTGGAATGTGAATGTTTTCACTGTACATTTCCAATATGGAGCACCTTTTACAAGTTAAGTTCTTTGGTGTTGCAGTTATAGGCAGTATGAGCTGCCTCATTGTGTTCACAACTGATCTGAACCTTCGTGTTCTAGAATATCAAGAGGTACTCTAAGCAGTTGAGCCATCTCTTCACCTCTAAAAGCTAATATTTTATTGTATTTTGTTTTCATTTTGTTGCAGAGGCTCACAGTCAAGGGAATTACCTGAGTCTCAGATGAAACTTGAACTTCAGAGTTTTAAAATGGTGAAGACATTGTTATAGGATATGCTTTGCTGTTGTTAAATGAGATGAATGTTAACATGTGGATAGAAATGATTAGTTTTTTATTAAATTTCCTAACTTAATTAGGAATGAAAAGTAAATAAATAAGATAGATATAGAGGTAAAAAATAATAAGAATATCTGAAAAGTCAAAAGAAATCTAACTATTAATTTCTTTTTTAAAATGCCTATAGTAATTGAAAGTTGATATATTCATATGAAAATTTCTCATCTTGCCTCGCAATTCTCACTCAAAAGCCAAAGTCCATCTAACAGAAGCCTAAGAACATACCTCCTTTCAGTGATTAGTCATAGTTATTTTCATTGCTTATTCTCCAGAGGCAGAAATTAATTCCATATAGCCAAATATATCATTCATTTCAGATCGCCCAGAGCTGAATGAACTGGAGCTGACCTAAATGTCCCCTCCATGAGGACTAGCTTTTATGGTACTTCAAGTGTCATAAAAACTTCCAAAGGAGGGATGAAACTAATAGTCCTGCACATCTGTGTTGCCAGTGAACCACAGTAAAGACGAAACATGATGAGGTAACTCTGAGAGCACATTAATGACATGCAAACCTTGGTGGGAATCAAGAACTCTTTAATCCTACTTAACACCACTCAAAAACTTTGAGTTAGTCATACTATGGATCTTGGAGAAGAACATAGAACCTCTACTTACTAAACACCCATAAACCTTAACTATATTCTAAATATTTGTTCTAACACCTACAGATAACCAAAGCCCTTACCCTGGATCATCAATACTTTTTCTAGCAAAAGGTGGAGATAATTACAGAAAACCACAACTAATTATAATGGAAGGTTGTGGAACCCCAACCTAAAGAATAAATATAGAATACAATTCTCACATCTAAAGATCAGGTACCATTAAAAAAATAGTCAGAAAGGGTATAAAAGCCTGTAATTTGGTTTTTAATGCAATTTTCCCTCACCAACAGGAATTTTGGACATTCAATAAATAAATACACTTTCCTACTAATCTGATAAAATATATTGTCAGTATATGTTATTTTAAGTATGCATTCCAACTTGCAACATTGTTAACAATTTTTCATACTAGAATATTGTCATTCTTTAGTAGTGTTCAAACATCAAGCAAAATTACAGATACAGTATTTTGACTTCTGTACTCTATTGGTGTTCTAAAGTTATATGTAATAAATGGAGGAATTATAAAATGATTAAGGAATGAGGATTAAACTTCAAAGCATTGTGTTTATAATGACAATAGTCTTATGATATATGGATTAAAAACACTGAACATATGAATAATATCATCTCTAATTATATATAAATATATTTTGATCTATTGGCAGAAATTATAAAAAAATCTATAAGGTATTATATATAAATCATATTAAATTTCATGTTATTATATTTTTATGTAAAAGTAACTTTTATTTTCCTGTTGTAGTTGTTAGGGAGGTTGAATGACTCCATTTGCTAACCTAGGCCTCATTCTTATACCTTTTAACCTGTGCACAACCTAATCTAGGCCTAGAACATTTTCAGTCTGAGACTTGCTGCAGAATAAGGTCACACATTCTTTTCCTTTCTGAATTCTAGCTGTCTGACAACTCAGATGTTCTTGCAAAACTTCTCTCCCAGATGAATTTTCTCTCACCCTCTAATTGTTTGCATGGCCTCTAACTCTAGCAAACTCTCTTTTAAAAATGTATTTATTTATTTTATGTGAATACACTGTCTGTCTCTTCAAACACACCAGAAGAGGGCATCAGATCCCAGGACAGATGGTTATGAGCCACCATGTGGTTGCTGGGAACTGAACTCAGGACCTCTGAAAGAGAAATCAGTGCTCTTAACCACTGAGCCATCTGTCCAGCACAATCTTTTTACATACTTTGGCTCCTTTTCATTTTCTTGCTTATTCTGTCTTTACTTGTATCTATCTGGTTCTGTCTTCACTCTCTTCTCTGTAAAATTCTGGTAAAACTGTCTCTTTCTTCCTCTTTATGCTTCTCTACTCTCCCTCTCAACTCTCTTCTAATACTGCTCTCATGAACTCTGTTGTATTCCTGTACTGTACTCTCTTTCTCCTGTACTGTCCATCTTTCCCTTAAGTAGTTTCTTTTTTCTCTGTCTTCTCATGAGAGTTTGGCATATCCTATTCAGTCATATATTTCTCTGATTTATCAGATTGTCTGACATACAATTAAAGATCACTTTATAACATGGGTGCTTCCTTCTACAAACTAACTGAAACTTCATTGTTTGGGAATAAAGGTGAGTACAAAGGGCATGTTTGTATTCCAGCCTATGGGACTAGAGGAGAATGTTGATGCCCACACCCTAACTGGAAACAGGTTCAAATATCCTGAAATATATTTGGATGTGCTGACATCTGTATTTGTAAGATGAATGTTTATATATTTTCATGTCATGATCCAAGTGCTTATAGTTTACATGAATTTTGTATCATGAATTTTAAATATTCACGATACAAAATACAGAATGTTACATATATTAAACAATAGTAGAGTTATTAAATTCTTTTGGTGTATTAATGGAAAATAAAAGGTGAAAAAGAAAAGGGAAAAGGAGAATAAATACAATTTCTCCTTAGTGATAAATGCTGCATGATGTGTAATGTAGAACCGATTAAGGATGAACATTAAATCAAAGTGGCACAAACACCAGCTCTGTAAGATAACTTTTCTCATTGTGAATGCACAGAATGAGCAGGAACATCTCTGATTGAGACTGAAAAACCATGCTGTTTCACTGACTTCGGAAATGCTTTGACTTAGTTGGCATAAGATTAATGATCTCAGGAAATCAAAGAATGCAGAGAATCAAGCTGGGCCATGACTCAACTGATTAACCAGCATGAGGTAAGGAATATCACATAGCTGAATGTTAGCAGCATGCCTCCATGGCTATAAAAAGGAGATTATCAAACTCAACATGGATGGTGTGTGCATAGATAAAAGGATGAGTGTTATTTTTGTGCCAGACTTAGATATTACTAAGCATTTATTCAGAAGGCTTTGATTTGTACAGGCATGCCGACACTTTCATAAGTGAAAATGTTCATAGTTAATATCTTTGTCAATAAATGAATTTATTTTCTCTGAAAGTGTTTTCTTCTAGTAGATAAATATTTGGCCATAAAGGATGACAAAAATTAGAACATAAAAAGAAAAATTATTTCAGCAAAGAACCTGTTACTCAGGCAACATTCATTTTCTAGATATTAGTGTTTCAAAAGGACAACACTTTATTTTTATCTTTTTGTTTGTTTCTTTTGTTAAAGACTTGTCAAATGTTTCAACATGTGACTTGCTTAAATAACACTAATTCACCACTGTTCCTGGATTCATATTACTTCTGCCATAAAGTTTAACAAGAAAACAAAAAAATATATATATAAGGACTTCACCAATTAACATAACACTTGTAATTTGACGTTTTACAGGGTTATATTTGTTTCATCTCTCTATGTCTCTGTCTCTGTGTCACTGTCTTTGTGTCTCTCTGTCTGTCTCTCTGTCTGTCTGTGTGTCTGTCTGTCTCTCCCTCTCTTTCTCTCTCTCTGTGTACCTAATGGTACACTTTGCTGTCTTTCCACAATTACTGCCCACAGTTATGTTTTCAGACATGATGTTTCTCTGAATGTGAAGTTGATCTTCATGGTTGTTTGGCCAACAAGTTTCAGGTGTACCACCAATCATTTGCTAGATACAGAACCATATTATCGCCCCTGGCAGTTTACATTACTTTGAGCGATCTAAATTCAGCCAATTATGCTTGTGTGGCAAATATTTACCTACCTCCTCTTGAAAGATGAATTTTAATTAATGATTTCTACCACCCTCTATAAGGATATCACTGACAGGAAGCCTATGATTTGATATTTATATTCAGTATGCTCTCTGGAAAAGACATAAGCACTGGTAGTATCTAGTTTATATCATTGTAACCAGGGACTTTAGAAAATGAACACATTTAATCTAGCACTGTGGAAAAGGAAAGTACTATTTAGCAAATTTCCTTAAGCATCAATTATGTTTTATTGTAGATATTGTTAATTTAAAATGTTGAAAATTGTTTGGCTGTTATAAATGTATATACTCTCTGAGAATATTTTTACTTTATTGTCATAAATTCTATTTGTTCTTCAAAATAAGATTCATATTAACTTTTCAAAATATTTTATGATTTTTCATAATTTCACATAAAAAGTATTGACATTATACAGTGTATTATTAAATATTTATGATAAGCAGGACTTTTTACTTTAACAGTGATAGAACATTGAATGTGTTCTTTAATAAAAATTAAAACTCTTAGTTACATGGTTGTCAATATAATAATTTAAGAGCCTGCTGCTTTTCTAGATATTGTCATGTATATATACTTCCAAGTCAATATAGTCTTGCCTGTATATACATGTGTTGCAGCAGTTTTCAACTTATTAGTCAGAACCACCAAAACCCACATATTTTTGATGGTCTCTGGAACCCCCAACCACAAATTTATTTTTGCTGATACTTTATAATTGTAGTTTCACTACTGTTTGTTATTTCATTTTCTAAGACCATCAGAAATATGTGTTTTTCGTGGTCATGACCTGCTGGTGGAGAACTGCTCATAGGGCAAGACATACATAGTTACAGTACAAGTTGACTAGTTGGCATGCCAATATGGATGGGGAAAATTTCACAAGACCATATTGCTGCATGAAAAGCTATAGGCAGTCAATGTGTGCTGAGAGAGATTTACTTCAGGGATGAGCTATCTGATAGAGTAGTCAATCCAAGTTGCTAGCCGTAGACACATGTACATAGGAGCAATAGTAGATGGATTAATATTAATTTCATCAGAATTAATTTATTGAAAAGAAAAGGATATTGTAGCTTTTTAATGGTCTTATACCCTGTAATGAAAGAAAAGAGTAGAATGTGATTATTTCAGTCAATTCTTTGCAAAATGTGTTAATGAATGTAATCTATAGCCCTTAGATGCAGATGATTCATCCCAAATTCTAAGAAAGACAGTCAGATGGACCTCAGTAGAGATAGGCACCTGATTAGGAATAGAATAGAATGAAAGAATAATTGAGTTGGTATGAGCTAGCACAAGGAAGCCAAACTTATGGCCTAGGCATTAGTTCACACATAGTTAATTATAATTATATACATAATACATTTATAATTATAATAAAATATTTATAATAAATTTATAAAATAATTATATACATAATTAATACATAATTAATTCAGGAACTGAGGTGTAGATGGAAAAGGGTACAGTTACAAATGAGAAGACTAGGCTGATTCCACCACAGACTTCAAATTGGCAGTAAGGAGACTAGGCTTAAAAACTGGGTAAGTTCAGGAAAGCCCAGGCAAGTCAACTATTACTACAAAAAACAAAAAAAAAAAGAAACAAAAACAAAAAACAAAAGAAACAAACAAACAAACTAGGCTCCAGCAGGGAGCAGTTCCACACTTCCTCAGTAACAATTTCCAATCCCCCTGTCCCAGGAATGAAATACCCTTAGAGATAGAGTTAACTTACCCCAGAATTTTTTAATTTGGTATAAATCAGGCCTGTAAGGTCATTTGGGTGTCTCTATCTTGGTAATGGGATACCTCAGCATGCTAGACTTCTATAGAATAAAACACTCTTTGGCTTTACATACTATTTGGGTCTGAGTGTCTTCATTGTCTATTCCTGGTTGTCAACTTGGTTATCCAGTTTTTGAGGCTGGAAGACACAAGTTTCTGACCTGGATCTTGGCATAGAGATCTTGAGGCATAACGGCTATGAAATACCCCCAGAGCTCGTATCTCTAGCTGCATATGTAGCAGAAGATGGCCTAGTCAGCCATCATTGGGAAGAGAGGCCCCTTGGTATTGCAAACTTTATATGTCCCAGTACAGGGGAATGCCAGGGCCAAGAAGCGGGAGTGGGTGGGTAGGGAAGAAGGACGCGGGGAGGTATAGGGAACTTTCAGGATAACATTTAAAATGTATATAAAGAAAATATCTAATTAAAAAAAAAAGCTTAGGTCCAGGCAAGATAGTGTATGCCTTTAATCCCATACTAAGTCAAGAAGATCTCTGAGTTCAAAGTCAGCCTGGGATAAAACAAGTCCCAGATCCAGGTGTAGTGGGACCTTAATCTGGGACACACCTTTAATCTGGGACACACCTTTAATCTGGGACACACCTTCTGTGGGAGACCTACATAAGATCATTGGAAGAAGGAAGATTCACTCTTTTTGCCACTTGCATCTACTTGCCAGCACATCTGTTGGAATCTACTTCTACAGAAGGCCACCTAAAACAACTAGCTTTGTTGGACTGAGCAACTACTAGATTCTTGGACTTCCAATTCACAGAAGACTATTGCTGGGGAGTTTTACTACAGACTGGAAGTCATCATAATAAATTTCCTCAATATAGAAAGACATTTCATATGTTCTGTGACTCTAGAAAACCCTGACTAATACAATGTCACTCTTCAGTGTGTCATGGACTGTTACATAATGATGAATCAAATTTACTAGCATGATTTTAACAAGAAAATAGAGGCAGTGAAAGAACAGGACTAAGGTAAGACTGATATCAGCACTGTGTCCACTGTATACTTGATTTGAAATTGTGAACAGAGAAAAGTCTTACCAAAAGGAACTGGAGAATGTTGACTCTATATTAAAGAACTGTCAGTGCAGATTCATCATGGAGAGTGAACCATAAATAACACTGTGAACTAATCTTATTAAAAAATGTTTTACAGGTTCTTTGGGTTTCTGGAAAGAGTTTTAATGTTTCTTTATTCACCATGGTAGATGTTCCTTTATTTTCTTCTTCTTACTTCCCCCTTTGCCTTTTTCCTTCCTTTCTTCCTTCCTTCCTCACTCCCTCCCTTACTCCCTTTGTCTCACTCTCTCTTGCTTTCATGTGTGCCCTAAGTAAAGTATATTCACAGTCCTGATAATCAATTATTGATTGTCCTGATAAGATCATTTATCACATTAAGATTATGGTTCTAAGAGCTAGGTAATTAAAATTAAATTAAGTTGAACTTAAAACCAATGTTTTCGATGTTAGAAATACTTTTCAGAAAAAAGACAAATAGAAGTTTAGTGATGTCTTTGTAGCAAAGATTGACCAAAATAACCCTTACATTTTAAATCAAAACCATAAAAGTCACATAGAAATATAGGAACTGATAGTATAAATAGAATATTTTTGATGAATCGGAGAGAAAATATGAATTCAATTTTTTTCTTTGATAAACAAATTTATGGAAATTATTTTGGTAAATGTCTTAGAAATGCTAGTATATTTGGTTGAACATTGGTTTTCAGGGATTTGGTTCTTTTCCAGAAAGAAAGATGTACTCCAATATGTTCAGATTTGAGATCTTGCTAAGCTCTGTGGATAGAACCAAACTTTTTTCACTGTTTCTTTTTTTTCCATTTTAATGTTTTTGGTGGTGTTTTAATATTTATTTATCTCTAGGTCTTCTTTCTGCAAATATAGTTGGAAGGAATAAAAAATACAAGAAACATACACATATGATTCATCTCCATAGCAAATAGTTACCTGCAATTAGCTGAGTGGGATGTACTGAGAAGAAATGTAACATTTATCTTAATAATTAATTTTTTGAAAAATCATGAGTATGTAGTGTCATGAATTACTAAATTCCTCCATCCAACCTTAATAACGATTTCTGCTCTATTCGACTCTAGCTCCCTCGGATATTATAAATAAAAAAATTGCCTTGGCAGAAAAGTCTTGATTCAAGTCTCTAAATGTAGATGAGTTTTGTAACATTCTATTGAAGAAAGAGGTTATTTTATTCCAAGTGATTTTACTCATATAAATGAGGTAAGGAATTTGTATTCAAATTCAACACAAAAGACAATTTATTTACTATTCATTTTTCTTTTTCTTATTAAATCACATGCTGTTGTAGCATTAAGTTTACCTTTTTACACTTTGTCATTCTTTTCTTCTCTGTGCTACATTTTTACTACTTTTTCTGTCATGAAAGAAATTATTCTTATGAATTCCAAAGCATATGATCACCTTATTATCCTTCACCTCTCTTTGACAAATACAGTCCCTCCCCAAATCTGTTATTCTCAATTTTGCATTTTCCCCTCAATATGCCTTCCTTAATAAGTTTGTATTTAACTTTTCACTTTCAATGTCAATATTAATAAAGTAGAAATCTCTAGATGGGTAAACTACCAAGATCTCCTCTGAGCACTTGTCCCACCAATATAACAGAATCATTCTGTGTGGGAGGTTCCTTTGGATACAGGGCCATTGTTTAAATTCTAGAACAACACTTTCTTGTGTTTTCACTCATCCATTTGCCATAAGTTCTTGGCCACACTAACTAGTAATTCTGTGTTTATTTCACTAAATTGTTGATGCTGACTTTGGTGGTCATCCCATGGTACTGGCATCTCAAATACGCTGGGGTCTTCACTGCAACTAGGCTTCACTAATAGCCTCTCATAGACTCTCTTCAGGCTGCCAAGCATCAACTTGTTTCCAGGACCTATCAATCTTGGACCTTCAACTAACATTGAGGCTACACCTTAAATAAAGACCTTGGTGAAGGACTTTTCACTTTGACTCTCACAGTGCCAAATGAAATCCATTTTCATGGATTCAAAACCAGTACCACCTTGGTGGTCTTATATATTATCCCTGGAACACAGCTTCATTGTGTTCTCAGAATATATTTCACAGATTTCACCTCAGGGTTCCTGGATTCTTCTTAATCACCACTAATTTCTTAGTGCCAGTTAAACAGCATGTATTGTCCCAGTAACCACTGCTATTCTTAACTCTAATGCCAGAACCACATGGTTGAAGTGTCCAAATCCTGTTGCTTGCTGGGACTGGAACATGGGTTCCTCATTTTATTACATTTCCACCAGTTTTCTCTTTTCAATAAGTTCCTTCACTAAGCTTGGATGTTCTGGAACTTGTTTTGTAGACTGAACATTATCTCTGAGACCTGCATGCCTCTCTGTCTCTCTGTCTCTCTGTCTCTCTCTCTCTCTCTCTCTTTTTTTTTAGGTCAAAGTTTTTGTGGCTGTGTTGATGTCCACGTTTGTCTTTTTTTATTTTTAATATTTTTATTACATATTTTACTCAATTACATTTCCAATGCTATCCCAAAAGTCCCCCATACCCTCCCCTCCACATCCCTACCCACCCATTCCCATTTTCTTTGGCCCTGGCGTTCCCCTGTACTGGGGCATATAAGATACAATTTGCTAAACGCATGAAACTCAAGAAGAATGAAGACCAAAGTGTGGACACTGTGCCCCTTCTTAGAATTGGGGACAAAACACCCATGGAAAGAGTTACAGAGACAAAGTTTGGAGCTGTACGAAAGGATGGACCATCTAGAGACTGCCATATCCAGGGATCCATCCCATAATCAGCTTCCAATCGCTGACACCATTGCCTACACTAGCAAGATTTTGCTGAAAGGACCCAGATATAGCATTCTCTTGTGAGACTATGCTGGGCCTAGCAAACACAGAAGTGGATGCTCACAGTCAGCTATTGGATGGATCACAGGGCTCCCAATGGAGGAGCTAGAGAAAGTACCCAAGGAGCTAAAGGGATCTGCAACCCTATAGGTGGAACAACATTATGAACTAACCAGTACCCTGGAGCTCTTGACTCTAGCAGCATATGTAATGAAAGACTCCAAAACTCCCAAAGGGAGGCACTTACTCAAGCCTCGGGACAGCCGCGCACCCAAGAAGACACTGAGACCGAACTTAAGATGTATAGAGAGCAAGATTTAATACAGCAACGACAAGAAAGCACATAAAAAGCACATATACCAGATATCTGGGGTCGAAACTCATGCAGCCAGCAAGGTGCAGAGGAGATTCGGCAATTGGCCCAAACTTTTCACAGGCTTTTATAGGAAATAGCTAGGGGAAAAGTACAAGTTTTACGTCACCAAGGTGTTCTGCCAAGGGGCTTTACATAACCAAGGGGTCGTGTCCTATATTTTGGCAATGTACTCGATCTATTGGAACATTCTGGGGTAGTACCAGGAGGCCCCTATCTCAAAAATGTTCTTGGAACAGTCCTCAGTTAGGAGGGGTAGGACTAGGTTTGTTCCAGGAGACCCCTTATCTAAAAAATGTTCCTGAAGCAGTTTCCAATTGGGAGGGGGTACCTTGGGGTAAAAAGTTCAGGAGTGCTCCGGGAACAGTCTCTGGATGGGAGGGGTAAGAGAGTTCAGGAAAAGTTCAGGTGTCCAGTAATTTTCCTCTTTCAGTATCAAAAGATGGCCTAGTCGGCCATCACTGGAAAGAGAGGCCCATTGGACACGCCTCTCTGTCTCTTGAGTACTGTGATTTAAAGCATGTACGACTGTACCTGTATATAAGCTTTTCTATACCTGTAAATTTCTCTACTGGAGGCTTGCCTTAAACTTAGAGGTCTGCCTGCCTCTATCTTATGAGATTAAAGAAGTATAACACCATGCCTGGACCACAGATTTCATTTAATTCATTTTTCACAAGATCATTGTAAGTTCTAGATTGTAGTTCATTCCAGTTACAGTCAAGTTGAAAATGAAGAATAGCCATCACAATTCATCCTTTATCAATTTGACACATAGTCATATTTTCTATGTCCAAATGAGATAACTAGATCATAATAACACCTAATATGATATACATGATAGTAGAAATGCAAATGCAAAACCAATAAGCTTATCTGAATGGTATCTTGCCCTGAAATCACTACTTAATTTCACTTAAAATTCTTAAGCACAGGATTTAGTTCCAATCTACTTCCTGGTGCACCTTTTATCCTTGAATCTTGTGTTTCATACTTTTCCTTTCTAAGCTTGCTACGGTTGGTCAAAATGCTCTTCATAAGGATGAACCATAGGACAGAGTCTATGTTAGGCTTTTTGTAGCTTTCTTTGTCAATGCAATTCATCTAAATTTCTTCACTTTAGCCTGGGGCAGACTCTTTGGACAAGGGAAAAATCAGCCATATTATTCACCAAAATATCACAAGAATGATTACTGGGCACATTATTGAAACTGTTACCCTTTGAGACCTATTGAGCCACCCCCACAGTTCTTATCACCCTCTTCCATATTCCTACTAGTTTGATCTATTAAGCATAACTTAAAGCATTCTACTGTTTTCCAAAGTTCCAAAAACCACATTCCTCCAAACAAAAGCATGGTCAGTCTTACCACAACAATATCCTCATCCTGGTACAAACTTCATTCTTAGTTTAGTTTTCTACTACTGAGAAGAGACAAATGACCAAAACAACTCTTATAAAGGAACATTTTAACTGGGGCTGGCTTACAATTTATATCATTATCATCTTGGCAGCAAGCTTGGTACTGTGCAGCTAAACATGGAGCAATAGACTAAGTCAATAATTCTACATCTTGAAGTTGTGTAGGGAAATAAGGCATGGAAAATCTGGGGGGAAGTTTAGGGGGGGGTGAACATGATCAAAACATAGTAGGTGAATTTCTCAGAGAATAAATCAAAACAATGTTTTAAAACTCATAGACATTTACAAAATTTCAAATAGTAAATAAGGGGAAATTTTATTATTATCTCACTTCTTTAATCCTCCCCTAGAGCTACTGATTATCTTACCATTTATTTCTTCCCTACTGGAATGTAGTCTCAGTGAAGAAGGCAGATTCTCTTTATCTAGTTTGCAATTAGTCTTGCAAACTTTATATGCTTCAGTATGGGGGAACGCAAGGGCCAAGAAGTGGGAGTGGGTGGGTAGGGGAGTGTGTGTGGGGGTCTGGGGGTCTTTTGGGATAGCATTTGAAATGTAAATGAGGAAAATACCTAATTAAAAAAATTAAAAATTACATGAATTTGTGACTGACAAATAACAACTATAAAACTTGGGCATATTTTAACAAAAATGAGTGATAAAAATATGTAAGAAACTAGAAAATACATAGGGGCAAGGAACACATAGTATTGAGCATTATGTGGTATTCTAAGACCGTAATTAAAACTTGTAGATTGCTTATTTTAAAACAAAATCTTAAACACTTGTTAAAATAAAAATTCTCAAAAAGAGAGGAGGCCATTTTCCAGTGGTATAGCACTTAACGAGGAACTGAAAAACTAAGAGCACCGTCTTTTAAACCATTTCACCAATAAATAAATAAATAAATAAATAAATAAATAAATAAATAAATAAATAAATAAATAAAATATCAGTAGAAATACTGGTTTTGCCTGATTAGAAAAATGTCTATAGTTTCAATTGAACAATAATTATATGTAATCCAACTAAATATATGAAAAGAGTATTTAGTTATGTTTAACTATTAATTAAATATTTAGCTTTTAACTGAAATATATAATAATATATTTTAACTAATAGGAGATAGACTAATAAGTTACACATCATTTAAACTTCTAATTAAAAGTCTATGAAAATGTATTCATGTAATCACAGTATTTATAGTCCCAGTAGCTTATGTTAAGCTTGAAGTTAATAATTGTATTCAACCTTCATAATTTACTTTAAAAAGAGACTCAGAGGCATTTATTGCTTGTAAGATGCCTTATTAAACATATTAGAGTTTTATTAGTATATTATTTTAGATTGGAAATTTTATGATCCATGATAATTCATTGTAGAAGACATTTGTTTTAATATCATGCTTTCAGAGGATGCTCCATGACTTTTTGTTTCAGGCAAGATCTTTGTTTTATCCTACTATTTTATAACCACTGAACAAGTGGGACAGGAACATTATCTTCCATACTGTTCATATAGTAAGTCATGTGTGATATTATCATAAATGATGCTGGGACTAAATATGCTACTCATATTCACATCAAGGTAACATATTTACTCACAGTTTAATTTACAGGAATTTAAATGTAAACATAAAACTGCTGATTAGAGTAGAAAAATGGCCTGAATGAAACATTGTTGGTAAAAGTTTTTCTGTGATTGTAGTTTTTGAGTTTTGTAAGTTTACCCTTCATCAGCTTCCTGAATTCATCTTTGCTAGTCACTCATATTTTTTTTTCAAGTTTCAGTTTATTCATAGAGTAAAATGTGTGTGTGTGTGTGTGTGTGTGTCCTTGTTAGGTCTGGCTTTGCACAGCCTTTTATTCAATCTTATATGACTGTATTTGATATTTTGTTGGGGAAGCAAGATACAGTGACTAATGTGTATTTCATTTCTGTTAGTTGTTTGGAAAAGGCCTGAATCATTTTTTTTTTTCATATTTCAATGAATGTTCTGTTCAGTTCTTGCCTAAGTGATGAAGTTTAACATTGAAACTATATGTTAACTTTTACATTTGTATTTACTTGGTAGATTATATTTTCTTGCAATTTTTAATCATCTCTTTTTGTATCAAAGAAGGAAATATGTACTTCCAAGACAGTCTTCAAATATTACTACTGCAAATTGTATTAAAGTGTCTTGGGTCAACCTGGCTGAGCAGTTCAAAGCCCTTGTTGCCATGTCTGATGACCTCAGTTTGATTTCTGCATCAAATATGAGGTTTTCACTGAAATTTGTTCTTTGTGACACACAGATAGACACACTTGCACAATAAGGAAGTGTATAGATGTTTAACAATACTCAGAAGTGGTCTTGGTTTGTCTTCACAGTGAATAAATAATTCAGTGTGAAATTATTTTTTATATTGCTGTCTAAATATATATAATGCAAATGTGATCTTGCTATCTCCTTCATATATAAATTCCTCTTTTTATGTAAGATTAATCAAATAAGATGACAGTCTACTATAAATGTTATTTTTAAATTTAAATACATCTTTAGTGTCCATGTCTCGAATTCAGATGAATCTACAATTACTAGAATTTATGATTATGATGTAAATTTGGTGGGAGATTTTAATCGAGCCATAAGACATATGAGGATCTCAGATTTCTGTGAATGTGTTTTTGTTTAATTACATGTTTAATGCTATTATAGTTTGAAAGCTACTCTAGAGTCATTCTCACCCTTATTTTGGTGTATAGGAAAATGTATTTTCTTGCACATACTATTATTTTGAACCCCTAGAGTGAGCAATAGAAAATGTCATTAAAATATTTTCACATTGAATTTTTAAGCAACTCTGGATTTTAACTATACCTATTGAATATTTAAAAAAATAACTATAAATAGAAATTTTAGATTTTAAGGAGAGGTAGGATAGGGCAGGGATAATGTACAGAAACTAAGAGGGAATAGTATATTGAAAAAAAATTACTTAAGACAATCCAGTATACTAAATAGATAAATGAACAAATGACTTAATAATGAATAAAAAGACAAAAACAAAAAATAAACTGTATTTATAATAAATAAACTGTAAATAACTTGTAGGTATGCTCTACTTCTTCCAACCTTCCACACAAAATTCTTCAAATTTCTTATGTCTTTGTGACTACAGCCCAGTCCATAAAAATTAGTAGTAACATTTTTTCTTTCTTTTGTTTTAGTCATTTTTCTTAATTAGATATTTTCTTTATTTATATTTCAAACGTTATCCCCTTTCCTAGTTTCCCCTCTGAAAATCCCCTATCTCCTCCCCCCTCACCCTGCTCACCAACGCACCCACTCCCACTTCCTGGCCCTGACATTCCCCTATACTGGGGCATAGAACCTTCCTAGGACCTAGGGCCCCTTCTCCCATTGATGACCTACTAGGCCATCCTCTGCTACATATGCAGCTAGAGCAAAAGTCCCACCATTTTTTTGTTTGATTAGTTGTACAGTCCCAGGGAGCTCTGGGGGTACTGGTTAGTTCATATTGTTGTTCCTCCTATGGGGCTGTAAAACCCTTCAGCTCCTTGGGCCCTTTCTCTAGTTTCTTCATTGGGGACCTTGTGCTCCTTTCAATGGATAGCTGTGAGCATCCACTTCTGTATTTTTCAGGCACACAGTAAATTGTCTTTCATTAACATGTAAACATTTTGTCCTTTCAGAAATGGCACTAATGTTATCAGAATTGTATCCATTATTTCTGTGTAAGAAAAATCCGGGCGTGGTGGCGCACACCTTTAATCCCAGCACTTGGGAGGCAGAGGCAGGTGGATTTCTGAGTTCGAGGC
This sequence comes from Mus caroli, assembly GCF_978045245.1. Taxonomy (NCBI): domain Eukaryota; kingdom Metazoa; phylum Chordata; class Mammalia; order Rodentia; family Muridae; genus Mus; species Mus caroli. The sequence continues at coordinate 109,028,633 of NW_028227256.1, read as the reverse complement.
CAGCCTGGTCTACAAAGTGAGTTCCAGGAGAGCCAGGGCTACACAGAGAAACCCTGTCTCGAAAAACCAAAAAAAAAAAAAAAAAAAAAAAAAAAAAAAAAAAGAAAAAGAAAAAAAGAAAAATCCAAGAAAGAATATTTATTGTTTGTGAGTAAAGATATTTATGTAAGATAAATTACAGAGAAAATAATTTCCAATAGAGAGTAGCATTAGTTTATAGATGTTTTATGTGTGAATTGTCCCTAGTGTCTTCTGACAAAATCAAGCTCTGGAAAGTCAGATATCAACCTGATTTCTTGTTTTTTGTCTTTTTATTCTTTATTACGTCATTTATTCATCTACTTATTTAGTATACTGGATTGTCTTAAGTAATTTTTTTTCAATATACTATTCTGTCTTAGTTTCTGTACATTATTCCTGGCCTATCCTCCCTTTTCTTAATTTCTTTTGTTCCTTTGTATACTTTTACCTTTGCTTTCATAAATGTACATATATGATTTCATGTATGATTTTTATATAAGTACAAGAATTTTTGAAACAAAAATCAGAGAAATGTGATATTTGTATTTATGTCACTGGACTTGAATTACCCAAAGTTATTATTTCGAGATATACCATTTTTTTTTTCTGCAAATGAAACCTTCATTCGTTTTAAATAAAATGTATGTACCTTTGACTTTCCATCTGTATCCCAGAGTTGACCCTGTGGCACAGAACTCTTCATTAAATTCTGCCTGGAACGAGCTGGTTTCCCAGGCATGCTAACACACTTCAGATCACAGGTGAGGCCACCACTACTGCTTCAATACCTGCCCCAAATGGAAACAACCCTGAGCCCAGAGGACGCAGGAACCATGGAGTAGCAAGAGACATGATCCTTCCTGTTCCCATCTGCACCCCCCCCCCCAGAGCTAAATGCTGTGCCACAGTTATCCACTCCCTAAATCCAGAACACAGTGAGCTAGTCTCCCATGAATGCTAACACAGCTAAGATCACAGGCTCACAGGAGGAACAAACTATAGTCAGAGACAACCTAATGCCAGAGATAAGCAATAGAAACCAAGGCTACTTGGCATCATCAGAACCCAGTTTTGCACCACAGAAATCCCTGGATACACCAACACAACTGAAAAGCAAGACTCTCATTTAAAATCAAGTCTCATGATAGAAAATTTTAAGAAGGGTATATATATATATATCCCTTAAAGAAATACAGAAATACCAATCAAGCAGGTATAGGAATTAAACAAAACCATCCAGGATCTACAAATGAAAATAAAAGCAATAAAGAAAGAACACAGGGAGACAATAGCTGAAATACCCCACAAAGGGGAGGAAGAACCTTTCCAGACCATATCCAGAGATTAGGCATGGGCCCTAGTTGAGGGATGAAGCCACCCACCCATCTCTAAAGTTACAACTCAGAATTTCTCCTGTCTGAAGGAAATGCAGGGTCAAAGAATAGAACAGAGACTGAAGTAAAGCCATCCTGAAATTGCCCCACCTGGGGATCCATCCCATATGCAGCCACAAAAACCAGACACTATTGCGGAGGCCAAGAAGAACATGCTGACAGTAGCTTTAGAGACTCTGGCAGAGCCTGACCAATACAGAAGTTAATGCTCACAGCTGACCATCGGATTGGATATGGTGACTCCAATGGAGGACTTAGGTTAAGGACTGAAGGAACTGAATGGATTTGCAACCCCATAGGAAGAACAACTATATCAACCAACCAGACTTCCCAGAGCTCCCAGGGACTAAACCACCAACCAAAAATACACACAGAGGAATCCATGTCTCTAGCTGCATATATAGCAGAGGATGGTCTTATCAATGTGAGGGGAGGCCCTTGGTCCTGTGAAGGCTTGATTCCACACTTTTGTGGAATGCTAGGCCAGTGAAGCAGGGGTGGGTGAGTAGGTGGCCTCATAGATACAGGGGGAGGGGGAATGTGACAGGGGATTTGCAGAGGGAAAACTTGGAAAGTAGATAGCATTTGAAATGAAAGTAAATAAAATAACCAATAAAAGAGGAAAAAAACAAAAACAAAATTTAAAAATAATAAAAAATAGTAAAAATTAAAAGTATATACTTTCACAGTATTGTATATAGTGTTGCAATGAACATACATGTTTAACTGTCTACATGGTATGTGACTTTAAGATTATGTCTAAGTTCAATATTAGAACGTCTTTAGTATAATTAGAATTAAAGAGGCTTAAAGATTTCTGAAGTTATTAATAACTATGATGCTGAGTTAAAAATATTTGACAATAAGTTGAGTGGAAAATGCAAGGAACCTACAAATTTAATTCAAATTCTGCATGCATAAAGTAATTTATAATAAAGGTATATTTGAAGTATCTAGGACTACTGAAATGCCTCCAATAGGGAAAAGAAAAAGACCCATCAAGGATTCTGTTGTTATTATTTGGAGGGTGTATAAGAAATTAAAATGCCAATCATGAGGTTAATTCTTGAACAAAAAGATAATATAAGGTGATTGAGAAGTGGATGAGCAAACTGGGTAGCCTAAAACGTTCATATTTAACTTAGAGAAAAACTTCTACAAGACTATCTCTGTTTTTATCTTCCTGGATATGGTATATAACAAAACTACATTTGTGACATTTTTTGTTTAATTTATAAAATCTAGCATTCATTTATTGCTTTACATATTCATAATTTTCTATGATAGTGATTTTCTTAGTTGATTGACAATAATTAAACTGTTTTCAGGGGTATAAATAAACAATATACCACTGTGGTTTCTGTTTCTGTAAATTACTGATACAAGAGCTTGTAGTATGCTAACAAATCTATTTTTCTATTCACATTTTCTCTGTATCATCTACTTTCCCATTTCTTTCTTTTTCTCATTTGATACAGGGCATTGTTAAATTCTACAGGCTGACCTTGGAATTGTGTTTTTCATGATTCTGCTTCTCAAAATTAGCTGAGATTTAAACAGTTTAAGTACACGTGAAGTACGTATTTGTTAATAATTCACCAAGGAAACAAACATCTATATTCACATAATGCTAACAAAATTCACATTATGTATTTTTATACCTACAAACAATGTATTAAAATAACTACATTTTATAAAGTCCTCAAGAAGTTGGACTCTAACAAACCAAATAATCCTATTAAAAACTTGGGTACAGAGCTAAACAAAGAATACTCAACTGAGGAATACCAAATGGCTGAGAAGCAACTGAAAAAAGGTTCAACATCCTTAATCATTAGGGAAATGCAAATAAAACCAACCCTGTGATTCCACCTCACAACAATCAGAATGGCTAAGATCAAAAACTCAGGTAATAGAAGATGCTGGAAAGGATGTGGAGAAAGAGGAACACTCTTCAATTGCTGGTAGAACTGCAAGCTGGTACAACTACTCTGGATGGTGGCTCCTCAGAAAATTGGACATACTTCCACTGGAAGATCCAGCAATACGACTTGTGGGCATATACCCAGAAGATGCTCCAACTTGTAATAAGGACACATGCTCCACTATGATCATAGCAGCCTTATTTATAATAGCCAGAAGCTGGAAAGAACCCAGATGTCCTTCAACAGAGGAATGGATACAGAAAATGTGGTACATTTACACAATGGGTGTGATGGTTTGTATATCCTTGGACCAGGGAGTTGCACCATCTGAAGATGTGGCCTTGTTGGAATAGGTGTGACCTGGTTGGAATGGGTGTGTCACTGTGGGTGTGGGTATAAGATCCTCACCCTAGTTGCCTGGAAGTCAGTCTTCCACTAGCAGCCTTTGGATGAAGACATAGAACTCTCAGCTCTGCCTGTGCCATGCCTGCCTGGATACTGCCATGCTCCCACCTTGATGATAATGGACTGAACCTCTGAATATGTAAGCCAGCCCCAAGTAAATATTGTTTTTTATAAGACTTACCTTGGTCATGGTGTCTGTTCACAGCAGTAAAACCCTAACTAAGACAGAAGTTGGTACTGGACGTGGGGTATGCTGTGATAGGCCTGACCATGCTTTTATTTGAAAGAATGTGGATTTTGGGACTTTGTATTTGGAAAGCAATGGAATGCTTTAAATGGGGCTTAATGGGTCATCCTAGTAGGAATATGGAAGACTTAGTTGCTGGGAGTAATTTGAACTGTGATGACCTGGCCCAAGAGATTTCAAAGGAGAAGAATTTCAGAATGTGACATAAATACTGGTTTTGTCGTATTTTGGTGAAGAATGTGGCTACTTTTTGCCCTTGTCTGAAAAGTTTGCCTGAGGCTAAGGTGAAGAGACTTGGATTAATTGCATTGACAAAAGAAGTTTCAAAAAAGCCTAGCAGAGGCTTTGTTCTCTGGTTAAGTCTTATGAAGAGAAGTTTGAACAAGCATGACAAACTTAGAAAGGAAAAATATAAAATATATAGTTCGTGTATTAAATTGCGTACCAGGAAGTGAAATGGAACAAATTCCTGTGTTCTAAGAGATAACAGATTAAGCGAGTGGGACCTTGGGACAAGATCCTACCCAGCTAAATTAAATCCAGGCATGGTGGTACACACCTTTAATCTCAGGAGACAGGCATGCTGATCTTTGCATTCAAGGTCAATCTACAGAGCAAGATTCAGGATAGCCAAGCTTAGGCAGTGAAGGATTTAGAATAATGTAATAGTACAAGGGGATCATGCTCTAGTTCCTGTAAGCAGCAGAACTTGACAGCTTCAGCCATGTGGCTCTGGCTCTAGAGTTAAGAATGGAAGGAACTACTGGGTAAATTGATGCTGGTTAGCTGGAGCTAAGGAATTAGTGGTGATTAAGAAGAGACCAGCATCACTGGGCTGAAATCTTCTGGAGATTGTTTTCTGGGAGCACAAAGAAGCTGTGTTCCAGAGATACCCAAGGTTGTACCTCATGCTGCGGCTGGACTTGGTAATGTGTAAGAGTCACTCAGGTGGTACTGCTTGTGAAGGAATGATAGGGTCATGGAGAGAAGCTGAGGCTTAGCACTGTGAGAGGCCAGCCAGGGAAGGCCATTGGAGAAGGTGAAGCCTCAGTTGTACTTGATGGCCCAGGACTGAAGGAGTCATGCAAAGGATTTGAGGCTTGGTACCCTGAAGAGAGCATATGAGAGGCTATTGGTGAAGCCTAGTTGGAGTGGAACACCCCAGTGTATTGGAGATGTCAGTACCATGGGATGATCACCAAGAACAGCAGCCCGTAGTGGAGTGGATCAATCTGAGCTTAGAGTGCTACAGAGGGCAGAGCTAGAGAAGTGATGCCAGCCCTTAAGAGGAGTCCAAAAATCAAGTGGAATCCCAGACACTGAAACAAGAAGCTGTAACATTGAAATTGCCCTGGAGACTCAAAGATGTTAAAGATGCCAGAGCCATGGGATACATGCTGAGGAAAGCTGCTAATAGGGGGTGGAACCAGCCCAGGAAAAAGCAGTTTGTTGCAATCAACAAAGATGAAAAAGGAGTGGAGATCTGAAGACCATTTTGACATCAGCAATGGAGATGCAGAGTTTGGAGTTTGCCCAGCTGGTTTCCTGCCTTGCTTTGGGGATTACAGTTAATTAAATTGAATGAATCTCAGAAGAGACCTGACCTTGAACTTTGGACTTTTAACATTTTTGTGACTGCTATAGAATATGAGGACTTTGAAAGTTGGACTAAATGCATTTTGCATTATGCTATGTTTAAGTATGGCCCCCATAGACTCATGTTTTTGAACAAGTCTATGGGGACCAGAGAGTGGGATGTGATGTTTTGTATATCCTTGGACCAGGGAGTGGCACTATCTGAAGATGTGGCCTTGTTGGAATAGGTGTGACCTGGTTGGAATGGGTGTGTCACTGTGGGTGTGGGTATAAGATCCTCACCCTAGTTGCCTGGAAGTCAGTCTTCCACTAGCAGCCTTTGGATGAAGGCATAGAACTCTCAGCTCTGCCTGTGCCATGCCTGTCTGGATACTGCCATGCTCCCACCTTGATGATAATGGACTGAACCTCTGAATATGTAAGCCAGCCCCAAGTAAATATTGTTTTTTATAAGACTTACCTTGGTCATGGTGTCTGTTCACAGCAGTAAAACCCTAACTAAGACAATGGGGTACAAAGCAGATATTAAAAACAATGAATTTATGAAATTCTTAGATAAATGGAAAGAACTAGAAAATATCCTGAGTGAGGTAACCCAATCACAAAAGAACACACATGATATGCACTCACTGATAAGTGGGTATTAGCCCTGAAGCTCAGAAACCTTCTGAGAGGGGGAACAAAATACCCATGGAAGGAGTTACAGAGACAGAGTTCAGAACAGAGACTGAAGGAATGACCATTGAGATACTGCCTCACTTGGGAATCCATCCCATAAACAACCACCACACCCAGACACTAAGGCAGATGCCAACAAGAGCTTGCTGACAGGAGCCTGATATAGCTGTCTCCTGGAGGCTCCACCAGTGCGTGACAAATAAAGAAGTGGATGGTCACAGTCATCCATTGGATGGAGCACAGGGTCTCCAATGAAGGAGCTAGTGAAAGTACCCAAAGAGCTGAAGGGGTTTGCAGTCCCATAGGAGAGACATCAATACGAACTAACCAGTACCCTCAGAGCTCCTTGAGAGTAAACCACCAATCAAAGAAAACACATTGTGGGGCTGGTGGCTCTAGCTGCATATGTAGCAGAGGATGGCCTAGTGGATCATCAAAAGGAGGAGAGGCCCTAGGCCCTGTGATGGTTCTATGCCCCAGTATAGGGGAATGCCAGGGCCAGGAATGGGAGTGTGTGGTTTGGGGAGCTGGGGGAGAGGAGAAAGGATTGGGGATTTTCAGAGGGGAAAGTAGGAAAGGGGATCACATTTGAAATATAAATAAAGAAATTATCTAATAAAAAACTAAAATGTGCATGTGAAAATACGTAAAAATATTGATATACAGTGTAGCCAACTAAAGGAAATCACATTCGAGTAAGATCTTATTACATTGGGAACATCACATTTATTGAGAGAAATAGTCTCATTTAAGAAAAAAAGTACATTTTTGTAACAAGTTTTATAGAACCTATGTTTAATTTATTTCAGTATTTTTCAGGAAAATGTGTACATATAACTTTAAGATGTGGAACATGTTACTTTATTTGTTACAACATGATTAAAATAAAACTTATAGTTGCCTAGCACTGAAATTTCTTGATTAAAATCAATTATTAATAATTGTTAATGAATGTTTCTGTTTTATGTATCATCCCAGTATTTTCTAATATTTAAGTATTCATTTCATTACCTACTTAACACAAGTAGCAAGCAGGAACAGGTGGATAACTGCCTAAATGACAGTATGTTTGTTATTTTGGTCTCTATAACTGAGTGAAACCTTTTGCTCACCTAACAGATAATACACTCATCAGTTTTTTTTTCTATGCAGTTGAAAAAATTAAGATATTCATAAGCTTAGAGTGAAACATTTCCATTAAGCAGCAATATATAATGAATAAGAAGTATTTGAAATGATCTAATATCATTTGTCAACTCATAACATATCCCTCAGCTGTTAATTAAAGAATGCAGTTGTAGTGCCAGCAAAAGATACCTCATTACAGTGACAGGAGATGAATGGGTTCATAAAATACACCTTTGTTTTGAGATCTATGTGCTGTCTGTGTTTCTTTTATCAGAAACGATAATAGAAAGTCACATTTTTGTTCAATTTTGCTCCTTAAGTTATTTTACTTTTGCTTTTTTAGATGTAAGAAAACAGAGAATATTTTTGTAAATTGTTATTAGAAATGAAATGAGATAAGTATTTAAGCACTATTTAAAATTGTTGCTGGAATATAAATGGTAGAAAATAAATTATTTTCTCATATGATAACTGAAAAACATGTGTAGTAATAGAATGAGAGTAATATAACCAAATATACATCTAGAAAATAGAGAAAATTAAGATATTCTTTGCATAGTGAGATGTTATTGTTGATATTTTCTGATCTTTCCATGTATACTAAAGTAAAAATTCCAAGAGAAAAGTAAATACGTGCTATATGTGTCTTATCAATTTAGAATTTCAACACTACATAGATTTATGCACTCTTAATGTTGTTAAGATTTAATTTATATCAAGGTATCGTTAACTTTCTTAGAAATTTCTCTGACTTCTTCCTCTGCTCTACAATATTTTAACCTCTGGTGTGCATGGAGGAAGTTTTATATTTTTCTACAACTTCTCAATCATGAGCTTCTTCTGGAATATATCTGTGGGCTCAGCTTTCCATCTTGTGATATCTTATTCAATTTCTTTCTTCAGTGTCTTGAAGTTTTTAATCATTGCTTGTTTTAAGTTTTCCCAAGATATTTTATATTACTAGAGGCTATTGTGAAAGGTGTTATATCTCTGATTTTTCCTTGCTTATTTTTATGTGGGAGGTCTACTAATTATTGTGACTTAATTTTCATCCATCTACTTTGATAACATGTTTTTTAGCTGTAGAATTTTCCTAGTGGAAAATTTCATGTAACTTATGCATATACTATCATATAATCTGCAAATAAAGATTCCTTGACTTTTTCCTTTACAAATTCTATTCCCATGATTTCCTTCAGTTGTCTTACTGCTCTAGCAAAAACTTTAAGTACTATTTAGAACATGTATGTAGCATGTGGATATCATTGTCTTGTTCTAAATTAGTGGAGTCACTTTTAATTTCTCTCCATTTTAATTCATGTTTGCTATGGGCTTGGTGTAAGTTGCTTTTGTTACATGTTGAGGTGTGCCTCTCTGTATCCTTATTCTCTGAAGTGTATTTATCATGAACGGGTGTTGAACATTTTTTTTCAAAGTCTTTTCCTGTATGTAATGCAATAATCATCTGGATATTTTGCCTTTCATTTTGTTTATGTGGTATCCATAACAATCAACACTCGCCCACTTTACACACTAATAAAATATTGTGAAACACATTGATTTTAGAAACACTGTATATAATTATGCCTTTAGTGTATTGACAACAAACCTATGTGTGAGTTACACATGGGGCAGAAATAGTGAATTTTACTAGATTGAAGTTCTGGATAAAGACATTCATCTAGCTTCATTTATGAAAGTAGATCTTAGTAATAAATGGCATAAGTAAAAATGGCCACTCGTGTGAACACAATCATACAAATTCAAATTTTTAACAATGAGTTTCAAATACTTTCCTGAACATCTCACTAAATTCATTGCTATATCCTTCATTATCATTTGATATTCATTGATATATCATGAACTGAAATATGTGGAATTGATATATCCATTTATTTATCCAATGACCAAAATTAATTACATTTGTTAATTTATGTAATTTAAAATATCTCCTCATCTCAGAGATGAAGTCTAATTGATGATGGTGAATTATCATTTTTTATGTGTTCTTTGATTTAGTTTGCATGTATTTGATTGTAATCTGTAATATGTTGTTAGGACAAATTCATCTGTAATTGTCTTTCTTTGTCTGGACTTAAATATATTTTGTATCAGGGTAACTATGGCTTCATAAGAAAATTTGAGTTTGCCCTGTTTACATTTTCTGTAATTATTTTAGCTTAATTTGAAAGTCAGTGTTGAAAACCTGTTTTTGGAACCCAATGAAGTCACTTGATGAATTCTATCTGAAAGAAAAATTCTTCAATACAACAAAATAATGTTCTATGCACATAAGTTGTTAGGGTCGTAAGAATAATAAAAAAAAAAGTAACATGGATTATCAGTGGGAAAATATAAAATTGTCTTGAACACTTACTAAGCCATAGAAAAATATTCAAACAAACCTATGTGTGAGTTACACATGAGGCAGATATAGTGGAATTTTACTAGATTGAAGTTCTGGATAAAGACATTCATCTAGCTTCATTTATGAAAGTAGAAGTGAGTAATAAATGACATAAGTAAAGATGGCCACCCATAGTGAGCACAATCATAAAAACTCAAATATTTAACAATGAGTTTCAATCATTTTCCTGAATATCTCACTACGTTCAATGCTATATCATGAACTGAAATATGTGAAATTTATATATATATATATTTATTTATCCAATGAACAAAAATTAATTAGCTTAAAATTTTCTACAGAAAAGATGTGTTTAGTTATCTATTTATTTATTTATTTATTTTTATTATGTATTTATTTCATTTACATTTCCAATGCTATCCCAAAAGTCCCCCACCTGCTCCCCCACCCACTCCCCCACCCACCCACTCCCACTTCTTGGCCCTGGGTTCGCCTGTACTGAGGCAGATAAAGTTTGCACATCCAATGGCCTCTCTTTCAGCTGATGCTCGACTAGGCCATCTTCTGATACATATGCAGCAAGAGACACGAGCTCGGGGGGGGGGGGTCTGGGTAGTACATATTGTTGTTCAATCTATAGGGTTACAGATCCCTTTAGCTCCTTGTTTACTTTCTCTAGTTCCTCCATTGGGCGCCCTGTGATCCATCCAATAGCTGACTGTGAGCATCCACTTCTGTGTTTTCTAGGCCCCAGCATAGTCTCACAAGAGACAGCTATATCTGGGTCTTTTCAGCAAAATCTTGCTAGTATATGCAATGGTGTCAGCGTTTGGAGGCTGATTATGGCATGGATCCCCGGATATGGCAGTCACTAGATGGTCCATCTTTTCGTCTCAGCTCCAAACTGTGTCTCGGTAACTCCTTTCATGGGTGTTTTGTTCTCAATTGTAAGAAGCGGCAAAGTGTCCACACTTTGGTCTTTGTTCTTGAGTTTCATGTGTTTAGCAAATTGTATCTTATATCTTGGGTATTCTAAGTTTCTGGGCTAATATCCACTTATCAGTGAGTACATATTGTGTGAGTTCTTTTGTGATTGGGTTATATCACTCAGGATGATGCCCTCCAGGTCCATCCATTTGCCTAGGAAATTCATAAATTCATTCTTTTTAATAGCTGAGTAGTACTCCATTGTGTAAATGTACCACATTTTCTGTATCCATTCCTCTGTTGAGGGGCATCTGGGTTCTTTCCAGCTTCTGGCTATTATAAATAAGGCTGCTATGAACATAGTGGAGCATGTGTCCTTCTTACCGGTTGGAACATGTTCTGGATATATGCCCAGGAGAGGTATTGTGGGATCCCCCGATAGTACTATGTCCAATGCAAAAAGTGATATTTTGACTTCTTCATTTCCAATTTGTATCCCCTTGATCTTCTTTTGTTGTCGAATTGCTCTGGCTAGGACTTCAAGTACAATGTTGAATAGTTAGGGAGAAAGTGAGCAGCCTTGTCTAGTCCCTGATTTTAGTGGGATTGCTTCCAGCTTCTCACCATTTACTTTGATGTTGGCTACTGGTTTGCTGTAGATTGCTTTTATCATGTTTAGGTATGGGCCTTGAATTCCTGATCTTTCCAAGACTTTTATCATGAATGTGTATTGGATTGTGTCAAATGCTTTCTCAGCATCTAAGGAGATGATCATGTGGTTTTTGTCTTTCAGTTTGTTTATATACTGGATTACGTTGATGGATTTCCATATATTGAACCACCCTTACATCCCTGAGATGAAACCTACTTGGTCAGGATGGATGATTGTTTTGATGTGTTCTTGGATTTGGTTAGCGAGAACTTTATTGAGGATTTTTGTATCGATATTCATAAGGGAAATTGGTCTGAAGTTCTCTATCTTTGTTGGGTCTTTTTGTGGTTTAGGTATCAGAGTAGCTGTGGTTTCATAGAATGAGTTGGGTAGAGTACCTTCTGCTTCTATTTTGTGGAATAGTTTGTGAAGAACTGGGATTAAATCTTCTTTGAAGGTCTGATAGAACTCTGCACTAAACCCATCTGGTCCTGGGATTTTTTTGGTTGGGAGACTATTAATGACTGCTTCTATTTCTTTAAGGGATATAGTACTGTTTAGATCATTAACCTGATCTTGATTTAACTTTGGTACCTGGTATCTGTCTAGAAACTTGTCCATTTCATCCAGGTTCTCCAGTTTTGTTGAGTATAGCCTTTTGTAGAAGGATCTGATGGTGTTTTGGATTTCTTCCGGATCTGTTGTTATATCTCCGTTTTCATTTCTGATTTTGTTAATTAAGATGCTTTCCCTGTGCCCTCTAGTGAGTCTGGCTAAGGATCTATCTATCTTGTTAATTTTCTCAAAGAACCAGCTCCTTGTTTGGTTGATTCTTTGAATAGTTCTTCTTGTCTCCACTTGGCTGATTTTGCCCCCCGAGTTTGATTATTTCCTGCTGTCTACTCCTCTTGGGTGAATTTGCTTCCTTTTGTTCTAGAGCTTTTAGGTGTGTTGTCAAGCTGCTAGTGTGTGCTCTCTCTAGTTTCTTTTTGGAGGCACTCAGAGCTATGAGTTTTCCTCTTAGAAATGCTTTCATTGTGTCCCATAAGTTTGAGTATGTTGTGGCTTCATTTTCATTAAATTCTAAAAAGTCCTTAATTTCTTCCTTTATTCCTTCCTTGACTAATGTATCATTGAGAAGAGTGTTGTTCAGTTTCCTCATGAATGTTGGCTTTCTATTATTTATTTTGTTATTGAAGATCAGGCTTAATCCATGGTAATCTGATAGGATGCATGGGTTATCTATTACAAAACTATGGATAAAAGAGGGATTAGATGTAACAGAATAATCTGCAGCTAGATTTTCTAAATGAATACTAAATCTCTATAGGACTCAAAACAGTATTTCAAACTTCTGGTACCCATGGTTTCCAAAATCTCTATATTTGCCATTCAACCTGTTACAAGGGTGGCTTTATTCACCACATATTTTTTAATGTTATAATGTGTGTGCATCTGTGTGTCTCTGTGTGTGTCTCTGTTCACATGTGATTTATATATATGAATGCATAGTCATTACTGTTTAATTCATTAGTGCATTAAAATATATATACCTGAAGCACATAAAGAAAACTGTATTTTTGACTTAATTTTGTATATGTACACAGGTCTAAAATTTAACTTCCTAAATCGAGCTAACTATAGCACAGTAAAATAAGCATCATATGCCGCTTTCATACTTAACAAAACTATATGTACTGGTTTACATCAAATTGATACATGCTATAATCATATGAAAGGAAGGGATCTCAATTGGGAAAATGCCTTTAGAAGATCACACTGTAAACAGACAATTCTATAGGGTGCTTTCATAGTTACTTATCAGTGGAAGATGGACTGGACCACTTTCAATGGGCTGCTGGAGAAAATCACCTACACACAATGCTACTTACAACTATGAACATATTAGGAACTAACAATAATCTGTATTTAATATCTCTCAATAAAACATATTTAATTCCCCAATAAAAAGACATGAGGTAAAAGAGTAGATACACAAGCAAGATGCAGTGTTTTGCTGCATACAAGAAATACACCTTGCCAGGCATGGTGGCACAGGCCTTTAATTCCAGCACTTGGGAGGCAGAGGCAGGCTAGCCTGGTCTACAGAGTGAGTTCAAGGACATCCAGAGCTACACAGAGAAACCCTGTCTTGAAAACACCAAAAAAAAAAAAAAAAAAAAAAAAAAGGGAAAGAAATACACCTCAATGAATGACAAAGACAGACATTCAAAGGCTGGAAAAAAAGTCTTTCAAGCAAATGGTACCAAGAAACAATTTAGAGTTACCGTTCTAATGTCCAAAAAAATTAAACTTTCAACCAAAAGTTATCAAGCTAGAAGGGAAAGAACACTTCATATCAAAGGAAAAATCCACCAAGAGGAAGTCTCAATTCTGAACATCTATGCCTCATAAAATGGCATAAAATAAAACTAAAGATCAAAACATGCATTGAAGCCCACACAATAAAAGTGAAAGACTTCAACATGCCACTCTTACCAATGGACTGGTCAATGAAACATAAATTAAATAGAGACACACCGAAACTAAAAGAGTTTATGAAGCAAACGGATTTAACACATGTATATAGGACAATCCACCCCAAAACAAAAGAATTTGTTCTTCTCAGAACCTCAGGGTACCTTCTCCAAAGTTGACCATATTATTGGTTACAGAACAAGCCTCAGTAGATTCAGGAAGATTGAACTAATCCTATGTGTCTTATCAGTTCACTGGACTAAGGTTAGACTTTAATAACCCAAAACATCCAACAGAAAATCCACATATCAATGGAAATCGAACAACGGTCTACTCAATGGTAACTTGGTCAGGGAAGAAATAAGGAAAGAAGTTAAAGGCGTCCTGGATTTCAGTGAAAATGATGAAACAGCATAACCAACATTATGGGATATAATGAAACCAGTGCTAAGAGTAAAATTCATAGCACAAAGTCCCCTCATAAAGAAATCAGAGAGATCCCACTAGCAACTTGACAGCACACCTGAAAGCCATAGAACAAAAAGACCCAAAAGAACCCAAGGGGAGTACAAGGCAGGAAATAGTCAAACTCAGGGCTGAAATCAACCAAATAGAAACAAAGAGAATGATACAAAGAATGAATCACCAAAATCAAAAGGTGATTCTGTGAGAAAATCAACAAGATATATAAACCTCTAGCCAAATTAACTAAAGGGCACAGAGACAATATCCAAATTAACAAAATCAGAAATGAAAAGAGAGATAGAACAGCATGGCTGTTCTCTGATAAGCCCAACAAGCAGCTGACTGAGACAGAAATAGGTATTTACATCAAACCCATGACTGAATTCATGAACCCCTGTGTTTGAATTAGGGAAAAGCTGTCAAAAGCTGAGTAGGAGGGTGACCCATGGAAAGAGCAGCAATCTCAACTAACCTTGAATCCTGAGATATCTCAGACACTGGGCCTCAAACCCAGCAGCATACAGGAGTTGATCCTAGGCCTGGACACATAAATAGCAGAGGAATGCCTGATCTGGTCTCAGTGGGAAAAGAGGCCCCAGAGAATGGGGAGGCTTGGATGGGATGGGGGTTTGGGGACATTATCTTGCAGACAGAGGGAGATAAAGATTTGGATGAAGAACTGTGGATGGGCAGACTGGAGTAGGGTTAGACTGGACTGTAAAAAAAAAAGTAATTTTAAAAGGAGAATATTGTAAGAGCCAGATGTGAGAGAGGACAAGGATGAAATGTGTTCTGGAAATGGCATGATGCATATATTCATGAACTGACAACATTTGTGGCTTCCTTAATAAGACCCTCACCAAATATAGCCAATTATTTTCCTGTCTTGGAGAGAGGGTAACTTCAGGAGTCCCTAATCTTAGATGGCATGTTTCTGACAGTGATGGCAACTGTGGAGTGATAATTGCTTTTTCTTAGCGATATCTTCCCTGATAGATAGACAATGACAGTGTATCATCCCATGATCTGCTTAGGAAAGCATCACAAACTGGAATGTGAGGGAAAAAATATAAAACAAAAATGTAGATATGAAATTGGAAAATAATGGTGCATCTGTCAGGATTTAAAAGGGTTGAGGATTGAATACATATGAATGAAAGTCTCATAGAATTAGAAAACCATTATGTCTAAAAGTCTCAATTATTTAAATTTAGATAATTTTCTAGCTTAGCATTAAAATTTTAAAAAGTATACTTTGTGTAAGTATACAATTTTTCCTGACAATACAGAAAGTTTAGATAATCTGAATTATTTTAAGGATTCTCAATACAGATTGAGTCTTTTAGGCCTGATAATGCATTATAATTTTAGAGATTTCCTAGAACACACATTTTGAATGTATTTTCATATTTATATAAATTTTATGTAATATATATTGCATAAAACAAATAATAGTTGACAACATTTGAACCTAAAATAAGCACTTTAAAAATGCACCATAAATTATTTCATAGAGTTGCTTGGAGTTGCAAGCAAAAGATTATATTATTTTACTAAAATAGTTCCTCGGGTTAATACACAATAAAAATGAACTATGCAGGTAGTATCTGAATGCTAAATTTCTCACTCATAATCCTTATTCCCTTTATAAATTCTGAATACCTTGAAAGAGTGAATTGAAATCATTAGGATTACCAGGATTAACTTTATTCACAGCACACTGCAAGTGTGACAATAATAGTCCTTCATGAAGACAGTATTGCTTTGTTATTCTTCAGTAATCCAATCTGTATACTAAATAGTAAAGTTTTGGCTCCCAGGGGAGAATAAGTTTGTCAATTTTGAATGATACCTACCTTATTTGTCTCTCCTAATCTATTTTTTTCTGTCCAGGTAGCCCTGTACCTCATGGGACTAGTGTACAGTAAGAAAAACAGTTTAAGCAGCAGGCAAAGGGAATTAAATAGTCACAAATAGATTCACAAATGGACACATGTTATAAGAGATCTTCCACCTTCTGTTATGCAACAAAATGCCAGGGAATATGAGAAAAAAATGAATACCCACAATATTTATTACATAGCTGTCTACCAAGAAACAGTGGGGGAAATAATGAAAGAAGTGTTCTGTAAAAATTCACTGAGGCATAGGAGCCTGAGTTTGATTGCTTTTATATTAATAATTTTTTCACTATCTGAAACTTGCAAGTAAAACTTACTCTTTTTTCCTGTTATAATCTTTACCCTGTTTTGATCTAGTTAGATCAAGAATGTCACTGAATTAATTATTGTTTGCTATTTTCATGTATTTTATTACCCCATTATTTTATGCTTTTTGACAGAGAAATTAAATATTCCTATATACATTTATTTGATTAAAAGCATAAAATCTTCTTACATAAGAATCTTCTATATTCTGCTTATTTTTTGTTATAAAATGTGATATTATTCAGTCTTCTCCCACTTTAGACAATAAAAAATAAAAGCAATTAAATACCTATGGATCTTTTGTTTTCTTCACTGTACATTAATGTTCCACATATTCAGTGTGAAAAAATCATGAAAAGGAAGAAAATATTTTTAAATCTAACCAAAAATATGCTGTTGCTCCAGTAAAAGCACAAATAGAGAGAATTTGTGAATCAGAAATTTTGGGAAAAATGTGTGGAACAATACTTTCCCTTTGGAGCCTCCACTAAGAAGTCTAACCCTTATATCATTCCTATTTTAAAGCTTTCCACCAGAGAATTATTATAATTGACACTATTTCCTTATATCCCATTATAGTGTCAAGCCTTTGAGAGAAGCAAATCCATTTCTCCCTTTCCCTTTCTCCCTCCCCCTCCCCTCCTCCCCCCTTCCCCTTTCCCTTTGTGTGTGTGTGTTTGTGTGTGTGTGTGTGTGTACTTGTGAGAGGAAGCATTGTGTCTTTATACATATGCACATATATGAATAATTTATACACAGAAAAATAGTTTTCTCGAAGTAAGTGCATTTAAAAAATGTGTTTTCTGGAGAAAAGTTAAAGTTTTATTAAATATGACTAGCAGAGAACATCGTAATATTTTTCATTTATTTTCATTTAAATACATCTGTATATGAACAAATCTGAGTGAGGGATCAATTAGTTCATCTTTCTATACTTCTTTAGGACTCCTACAAAAGCATGATCTTTGAAAACCTGGGAAGTAAATTGTCCTGGGCCACAAATCAGCCTACCTGATAAACATACCCTTAGCTTTACATGATGGGATACTTATTCATCATTGGATCTATAACAATGTGTATTCCTGAAACCCCTTGAGATACACACCATACAGAACTCATAGAAAATATTTACATTTGCTGTAGACCTGTGCTCTAAATATGTTCTTCCTGACCTCCAAACTTAAGAAACCTCAGCTCCACCATCGTAGATTCTGAGAAATGAATACGTGGAAGTTTTAAGGTATAACAGTCTTTTTTTTTTTTTTTTTTTTTTTTTTTTTTTGGTTTTTCGAGACAGGGTTTCTCTGTGTAGCCCTGGCTGTCCTGGAACTCACTTTGTAGACCAGGCTGGCCTCGAACTCAGAAATCCGCCTGCCTCTGCCTCCCGAGTGCTGGGATTAAAGGCGTGCGCCACCACGCCTGGCTTGGTATAACAGTCTTATGTTGAAGTAAATGATTTCTTATTTTCTTTATTATTTATCTTTTATATTGAGCTGAAAATAGTAGTTTTGGATAGAGGAAACAGGAAGACTGGACAAGAAGAAGGTCAATGAAGTAAAATGAAGCAAACGGGAGAAATTATCAGTATTTATTGACTAACCTTTAGGTAATTGAGGGAGATTTTTTGCTGTTGTTGTTCTGCAGTTTAATTAACTTATAACTTCATTGATAAATAAAGGAAATATGACACCAAATCTAACAAAGTATGTTTTTTGTTTTGTTTTTGAATTTTATTAATGAGAAAAATTACTCAAGATATACTACTAGTGACAAAAGAATTATTTACACATCTTATGATTTTTGGCGAGTTAAGATTCTATTCAAATCAACTATACCAACCTTCTGCTTGGAATTTATAACTCTCACCTTCTTTTATCAAAATAAATTACATTTTTCCACATCCAACTAAGTACATAATCTCAAATTAGGCAGATAATCTATCAGTTTATAACTCAGTTTTTCCATTGTACTCTTGAGGTCAATCACCATCACTCTGAGGAGTGACTTTGAGCAGAGTATGACCCCTTAAACTTGGTCAAAATATGGGATAATAAATGTTATATGAGCAAATGGGCTATTATTTAGCTCTTTTAATGATTTCAAACTAGCAACTACATTAATAAATATGTGATTGAAAAGGACAATTGATCCATTAAATAACAAAAGTAGATTTACTAATAGCACAGATATGTTTTACAACTGCTTTGTATATGTAAAATCTTATGACAGGAAGATAGTCTCTTTAAGTATTTGCCAAAATTTTAAGATTTTACACAGATTCAAACTTTAAGTGCCTGGAGTTTTAACTACTAATATGTCATTGTTGAAACAACTTATTTAGTAAAATGCTAAAAATGGAACAAAGAATTTTCATTATTTCAGTTTTTCAGACCAACATCATGTCATGTTATCACATCATTCATGGAACCCATTAGTACAAGCTCAAAGTTTCTCTGTAAATTCTCAAAAATAA
This sequence comes from Mus caroli, assembly GCF_978045245.1. Classification (NCBI taxonomy): domain Eukaryota; kingdom Metazoa; phylum Chordata; class Mammalia; order Rodentia; family Muridae; genus Mus; species Mus caroli. Next base: position 109,009,669 of record NW_028227256.1, on the reverse strand, counting down.
AATGACCATATTTCTGTCTTAACACATCTATTTCCAGTCACAAATATTTGTCATACAAGAAATTGTTATAAAAGTTTTGTTTTATTTGGGTTTTTTTGTTTGTTCCTTTTGTTTTCTTTGGTTTCTTTGCTCCAAGATTGGTTCTCCATAGTTTTAAAGAACACATTTGTTAAACGGTAATGACAAACTCAATAAGAGGAAAACCATACCTGATCCTAAAAACTTAGCTAACTTTTCAGTGCTAGTGAAGATATGTTTATTGGAGTTAAATCCACAGATTTAAAAGGCTAGTATAATTCATAGCATCATTCCATCTACATTCATCCCTATTTTCAAAGAAATGAGTAGCCTTCATACTCTATCAAGAAAGCTTCTCTTTTCAACAGGTGAAGACTGAAGTGGAAAGTTAAGCATTCTATGGAAAGTCGATTTAATGGTGTTTTGCTGGGCCAAACTCATGAAAGAGTGTTTTTTTGAGATGGACACAGGTAAAACACTAAGGCAGATTTGTGAAGGAATACTTAGCTGAAGCAGACACAATAGAAAGGATGTTCTACTAAAGCAACCATGTCTTAGGACTCCTGATAAAAGACATGCATGTATTGGTCCAGCTTACATTGCTAAGTTGAGCTGCATTTATTGGGACTCCATAGAGAGAATGGCTCCCCCCCCAAAAAAAATAAAAGGTTTTTGTAGTGTGCTGCCACCATTTCTTACTGCTGAAGTTTCTTGCTGCTTCTGAGGACTGGGAATAATTGACAGACTGATATCACCTGAGACAGATTCATGTGCTGAGGCAAGGCACATGCTGAGTCAAGACACATGGAGGACACATGATGTATGGGGGGTTTAAATAGGAATCACTAGACAGTGATGGAGGCTGAGCTAAGCTTGCTATTAAGGCTATCTGTGCAATGCTTGTGGGTCTCAAGGCTTACTAAGCTTTGCTTCCCTGAGAAATCCACAACTGAGAACTTTTCCTGGCATCCCTCATGGTCCTTCAACAGAGCACGTGACCTGGCTATCTTTGCTAGGTGATGCAACAACTGCTGACTCCTGTTTCCTATCTTCAATTTGTGGAACTGGACAGGCAGAAGCCACACAGCTTCTGGGGCAGGCCCCATTTCGGGCTTCAGACATCTGGACAACTTCACTGCCAGAGGAGAGGTGTCCACCCTGTCTGGGAGGGCTTTGCCGGAGCAGCTGAGGGAGCCATCTCTGGTCCAGGGTCTCTCAGAGACTAGACTGTGTAAGTGAGAGTGCCGACTATAGAAGCTACAAAGCTTCTAAGACACACCCAGTTTCAGGCCTTCATCTTCTGCCAGGAGGCGGGTTCAAACACCAGATATCAATGTACCTTCCCTGCAAGAGGAGAGCTTGCCTACAGAGAGTACTCTGACCATTGAAACTCAGGAGAGAGCTAGTCTTCCAGGTCTGCTAATAGAGGCTAACAGAATCAGGAGAGGAATAAGCTCTAACCAGAGACAACTATAACAACTAACTCCAGAGATTAAGAGATAGCTAAAGGCAAACGTAAGAATCTTACTAACAGAAACCAATACCACTCACCATCATCAGAACCCAGCACTCCCACCTCAGCCAGTCCCGAAAAGCTAGACCCGAATTTAAAAGCATATCTCGTGATGATGGTAGAGGACATAAAGAATAATTTTAATAACTCACTTAAAGAAATACAGGAGAACACTGCTAAAGAGGTACAAGTCCTTAAAGAAAAACAGGAAAACAGAAACAAACAGGTGATGGAATTGTACAAAACCATACAAGACCTAAAAACAGAAGTAGACACAATAAAGAAAGCTCAAAGTGAGGCACCACTGGGGATAGAAACCCTAGGATAGAGAACTGGAACCATAGATGCAAGCATTAGCAACAGAATACAAGAGATGGAAGAGAGAATTTCAGCTGAAGAAGATTCCATAGAGAACATGGGCACAACAATAAAAAAAAAATGCAAAATGGAAAACGATCCTAACTCAAAACATCCAGGAAATCCAGGACACAATGAGAAGACCAAACCTACGAATAATAGGAGTAGATGAGAATGAAGATTTTCAACTTAAAGGGCCAGCAAATAACTTCAACAAAATTATAGAAGAAAACTTCCCAAACCTTAAGAAAGAGATGCCCATGAACATACAAGAAGCCTATAGAACTCCAAATAGACTGGACCAGAAAAAAAATTCCTCCCGACACATAATAATCACAACAACAAATGCACTAAATAAAGATAGAATATTAAAAGCAGTAAGGGAAAATGGTAAAGTAACTTATAAAGGTAGGCCTATTAGAATTACAACAGACTTTTCACCAGAGACTATGAAAGCCAGAAGATCCTGGACAGATGTTATACAGACACTAAGAGAAGACAAATGCCAGCCCAGGCTACTATACCCAGCCAAACTTTCAGTTACCATAGATGGAGAAACCAAATTATTCTACAACAAAATAAATTCAAACATTATCTTTCCACGAATCCAGCCCTTCAAAGATAATAACAGGAAAAAAATACAAGGACAGAAACTATGCCCTAGAAAAAGCAAGAAAATAATCCTTCAACATACTTAAAAGAAGACAACCACAAGAACAGAATGCCAATTCTAACAACAAAAATAAAAGGAAGAAACAATTCCTTTTCCTTAATATCTCTTAATATCAATGGACTCAATTCCCCAATAAAAAGACATAGACTAACAGACTGGCTATATAAAAAGGACCCAACATTTTGCTGCTTACAGGAAACCCATCTCAGGGAAAAAGGTAGACACTACCACAAAATGAAAGGCTGGAAAACAAATTTCCAAGCAAATGGTCTGAAGAAACAAGCTGGAGTAGCCATTCTAATATGGAATAAAATCGACTTCCAACCCAAAGTTATCAAAAAAAAACAAGGAGGAACACTTCATACTCATCAAAGATAAAAATCTTCCAAGAGGAACTCTCAATTTTTAATATCTATGCTCCAAATGTAAGGGCAGGCACATTTCATTAAAGAAACTTTAGGAAAGCTCAAAGCACACATTGCACCTCACACAATAATAGTGGGAGACTTCAACACACCACTTTCACCAATGGACAGATCATGGAAACAGAAAATAAACAGGGACACAGTGAAACTAGCAGAAGTTATGAAACAAACGATTTAACAGATATCTACAGAACATTTTACCCCCCAAAAATGGATATACTTTCTTCTCAGCACCTCATGGTACCTTCTCTAAAATTGATCATATAATTGGTCACAAAACAGGCCTCAAGGGATACAAAAATATTCTTTCTCTAACTACTCCATTGCAGACCTTCAAGGAATCATAATAGGTTTCTTCTCCTCTGGGTCTAAAATTCCTTACTCATGGGCTTTGGAATAGCTTTACACTATTAGATATGATTTTTCTTCATTGGAGGAAGCCCCAATTTAATTAAGCTGCAAGTGCTTAACCCATAATATTTGTACCATTGTTTTATCAATGGACAGGACTTGTCGGGCAGTTTAGTATCTTAATTCATAGGGTTTACAACCATGTTAGACTGTCAATTTATTCCTTTTTTTTCTAATTTTTTAATTAAGTATTTTCTCCATTTACATTTCAAATGATATCCCAAAAGTCCTCCAGACCCTCCCACAACTACCCTACCCACCCACTCTGAATTCTTGGCCCTGGTGTTCCCCCATACTGAGGCATATAAAGTTTGCAAGACCAAGGGTCCTCTCTTCCCAATGATGGCCGAATAGGCCATCTTCTGATCCATATGCAGCTAGAGACACGAGCTCCCTGGGGTACTGGTAATTTCATATATATATATTTTTTTTTACGTATTTTCCTCAATTACATTTCTAATGCTCTCCCAAAATTCCCCCATACCCTCCCCACACTTCCCTACCCACCCATTCCCATTTTTTGGCCCTGTTGTTCCCCTGTACTGGGGCATATAAAGTTTGTGTGTCCAATGGTCCTCTCTTTCCAGTGATGGTGGACTAGGCCACCTTTTGATACATATGCAGCTATAGTCAAGAGCTCCGGGGTACTTGTCAGTTCAGAATGTTTTTCTATTGCGCGCCTCTTTTGTGTCCCCCTGGTAAGAACACGCTCAGGGCAACCGGAATCTTCTGCAGCACAAACTTTATTGCTTACCCCATCAGGAGCCAGTGGAGAAGAGAGCCAGAGAGAGAGAGAGAGATGGCGGAGCCCCCTCCCTTTTATGGAGGACTGTCCTCCGCCTTGGACGTGTCACTCCCTGATTGGCTGCAGCCCATCAGCCGGAGTTGTCGTCACGGGAAAGGCAGAGCACATGGCGTGGAAAGCTACCCCGGCACATGCGCAGCTTGCTTGTTTACTACTTAGAACACGGGTGTCAGTGCCATCAACGCCATCTTGTAATGGCGAATGTGAAGGTGGCTCCTTACATCTCCCCCTTTTCTTTTATATAAGAGCAATAGGCCACCCATATTAATGAGAGTGGAGATAGAGGTCAAATCCCCAGTGTGTAAAATAGGGGCTTTACACAAAACCTCCTCCCAGGCTCATCACCCAAAGGGGTCTTGGTCCGCTCCCGTGTCGTTTTTCCTGGGGGAAGGACACTTGGACACTCAACCTTCTTGAAAGATGACATGTCTCCCTAGAATAGGCTCATATATGCCACAGAGCCCTTCTACTGCAGTGCTTAGCCATGCAACTCTCTCGGGCTGCTGAAGCACACTCACTCTATCCCGTGCAATGAGACTAGCCTCGTGGGGTGCAAGAGCTGAGTGGCCAGCGACCTATTGCTTAAGCATAGATAACCATATATCAGGGGAAGCACCATGTTCTAGTGCTGCAAGCGCCTGGGAAATAATCACCATGTCTCTCCTAGTTTGGGCCTTAAGCTTACAGACCAATCAAAGAAGCAACACTAATCCACAGCAAAGAACAGCTCCAAATAATTCCACCCCCACCCATTCTTTAAAGAAGGAAAATGTTGAAAAGATAGTCCTTAGGTCAGGGACAGGTCCAAGTGCGTGGGGCAAGTCTCAATTTTTGAAGGGTCTGTTCAAATTTAGCCGTCCAATTCTGTATCTCCCAATGCTGCTCTCCCTTTGTTGTTATCGCACTGGACATCACCAAGACGAGGGACATCAGTATTCCCTTGGTCAGTCTGGATTTTTCGGGTGAGTCTTTCTGGTATCCAAAATGGGTTGTCTTCATTCTGTGGAAAAACACAAACAGCTCCCCTGGATCTTATCAAAATAGGATCCGGGCCTTTCCATTTGTTATTTAAAACATCTTTCCATTTAACCATCTCTTTGGGCCTATCTGGCTCTGAACAATGTCGTTCAGCCGCGGTATGGCCATGAGAATCAAGATTTAAAAAATTGAGTGTAAAGAGTGCCATAGACACAGACACTCTTGGTACTCGGGGTAGAGCCTCCTTGACTCCCCCTTTCTGTTTTATTAGATAGGATTTGAGGGTGCGGTGCGCCCGCTCAATAATACCCTGTCCTTGGGGGTTGTATGGAAGTCCAGTCAGGTGGGTCACGTCCATCTGACGGCAGAACTGTTGGAATTTTTGAGATGTATAAGCTGGTCCATTATCAGTCTTAAGTAGTTTGGGTTTCCCCCAAGCACTCCATGCCTCAAGGCAATGTTGAATCACATGTGAGGCCTTTTCTCCAGTTAAAGGAGAGGCAAACAAAACTAATTGTATCTACTGAAAAATATTGGCAACTTTACTGGAAGGCTTAATCACTCCAGCCACTTCTAAAAAATTGAGGGGTTCTAAAAAGGTTTTTAAAACTTCTAAAACCACTAAACATTCTACCACTTGAGGTGAATTTTCATTATATTGTTTGGATACTACTTTACTATTAGCCACATAGGCACCTATGCCAGTTTTTGATCCATCAGTATATACTACAACCCCATTTTTAAGTGGGTTTCTTACTGTTACTTGTGGAAACACAACAGATTGATTTTGGGCAAACTGTAAAATTGGATGTTTTGGATAATGGTTATCTATTTTTCCTGAAAAAGAGGTAACTAAAACTGCCCAATCATTGGATGTAGCTGCCAAGGTTTGAACCTGTCAAAAGTCCAATCTCTCTGCTCTGGAGTCAAAGCAGCAGCGTTTGCTTGGGCCTGCGTTTGTGCAGCCTCTTGTCATAGAGCTCTCCATTCCGTATATTTGCCCATACTGGGGAGAGCCGCTTTTGCAATCATTTGCCAGTCGGCAGGAGTTAGTGCCATGCCGGCAAGCCTGTACTCTACGGGAGCATAAACACGCCCACCCTCGGCTCCTTCAAAGACCGGAAATGTTGCATCTTCCTTTGTTCCTCTCTTGGAATGAACGAGTCTGCGCACTGTTGCTCTGCGCACTGCCGACGCACTATGCAGGGCGGGGGCTCCACATAGGGCGGAGGTGCACTATGACCTTGAAGCCGACTGCCCAGAGGCCGAGCAGCAAGCTGGCCTTTGCCAGCCGCTTTTGGCTTTTTTCTTGACCTATAAGCTTGCATTTCTCTCTCATAACGAGCTGCTCCCTCCTCCAAGTCTGTTTCCTCAGAAGGGCTAATTTCTTTATCTGATTCACAGCTACTAAGAACTGGCTCTTTAAACTCATCTCTTTTCTCCTCTTTCCTTCCAATCTCTCCCCAGGTATTCTTCCCTGACATTAACTTTTCTTTTTTCCTTTGTTTTTTCTCCTCTTTCCTTCTAGTCTCTCCCCAGGTATTCTTCCCTGACATTAACTTTTCCTTGGGTTCAAGACCCGTGGAAAGGCCTGTATACTTATTTGGCGCGCCATGCTTTCTCTTTTTTCCTGCTCTCTCTCCCCGCTTTACTTCTGATAGACTGTCTTGAATTTCGTTCAGAATTCTCCACCCTGTCTTAACCACTTGTTGACATGTGAAAAGAAATAAAAGGGCTTTTAACACTAGAGAAAGTTCAAGACCAGACATACCTTGTAAAGCTGTAACGAACGCGCATCCGTTCCCCAGTTGAAGAGTTCTGAACCCACACCGGATCCTTCTCAACAGTCTGTTTCCGGGAACACTTCATTAACCGCTCCTTCCCTGTGATGCAGTAGCTCCCGGGTTTCGGCACCATTTATTGCGCGCCGCTTTTGTGTCCCCCTGGTAAGAACATGCTCAGGGCAACCGGAATCTTCTGCAGCACAAACTTTATTGCTTACCCCATCAGGAGCCAGTGGAGAAGAGAGCCAGAGAGAGAGAGAGATGGCGGAGCCCCCTCCCTTTTATGGAGGACTGTCCTCCGCCTCGGACGTGTCACTCCCTGATTGGCTGCAGCCCATCAGCCGGAGTTGTCGTCACGGGAAAGGCAGAGCACATGTCGTGGAAAGCTACCCCGGCACATGCGCAGCTTGCTTGTTTACTACTTAGAACACGGGTGTCAGTGCCATCAGCGCCATCTTGTAATGGCGAATGTGAAGGCGGCTCCTTACATTTTTCCACATATAGGGTTGCAGATCCCTTTTGCTCCTTGGGTACTTTCTCTAGCTCCTCCATTGGGAGCCCTGTGATCCATCCACTAGCTGACTGTGGGCATCCACTTCTGTGTTTGCTAGGCCCCGGCATAGTCTCACAAGGGACAGCTATATCTGGGACCTTTTAGCAAAATCTTGCTAGTGTATGCAATGGTGACAGCGTTTGGAAGCTGATTATGGGATGGATACCTGGATATGGCAGTCTCTAAATGGTCCATCATGTGGTTTTTGTCTTTGAGTTTGTTTATATAATGGATTATGTCGATGGATTTCCGTATATTAAACCATTCTTGCATCCCTGGAATGAAACTTACTTGGTCAGGATTGATGATTGCTTTAATGTGTTCTTGGATTCGTTTAGCAAGAATTTTATTGAGGATTTTTGCATCTATATTCATAAGGGAAATTGGTCTGAAGTTCTCTATCTTTGATGGATCTTTCTGTAGTTTAGGTATCAGAGTAACTGTGGCTTCATAGAATGAGATGGGTAGAGTTCCCTCGACTTCCATTTTGTGGAATAGTTTGTGCAGAACTGGAATTAGATCTTCTTTGAAGGTCTGGTAAAACTCTGCACTAAACCCATCTGGTCCTGGGCTTTATTTGGCTGGGAGACTATTAATGACTGCTTCTATTTCTTTAGGAGATATGGGACTGTTTAGATCTTTAACTTGATCCTGATTTAACTTTGGTACTTGATATTTGTCTAGAAATTTGTCCATTTCATCCAGGTTTTCCAGTTTTGTTGAGTATAGCCTTTTGTAGAAGGATCTGATGGTGTTTTGGATTTCTTCAGGATCAGTTGTTATGTCTCCCTTTTCATTTCTGATTTTGTTATTTAGGATGCTGTCCCTGTGCCCTCTAGTGAGTCTAGCTAAGGGTTTATCTATCTTGTTGATTTTCTCAAAGAACCAACTTCTAGTTTATTTCATATTGTTGTTCACCTATAGGGTTGTAGACTCCTTCAGTTCCTTGGATGCTTTCTCTAGCTCCTCTATTGGGGGACCTGTGTTCCATCCAATACCTGACTGTGAGCATCCACTTCTGTGTTTGCCAGTCCCCAGCATAGCCTCACAAGAGATAGCTATATCAGGGTCCTTTCAGCAAAATGTTGCTGGTGTGTTCAATGGTGTTAGCATTTGGAGGCTAATTATGGGATGGATCCCCGGGTATGGTAGTCTCTAGATGCCACATCCTTATACTTTCTAGTGCCATATACTCATTCTTTCATCTCAGCTCCAAACTTTGTCTCTATAACTCCTTTCATGGGTGTTTTGTTCCCAATTTTAAGAAGAGGCAAAGTGTCCACAATTTGGTCTTCGTTCTTCTTGAGTTTCATGTGTTTTGCAAATTGTATCTTGTATCTTGGGTATTCTAAGTTTCTGGGCTAATATCTACTTATCAGTGTGTACATATCATGTGAGTTCTTTTGTGATTGGGTTACCTCACTCAGGATGATGCCTTCAGGTCCATCCATTTGCCTAGGAATTTCATAAATTCATTCTTTTTAATAGATGAGTAGTACTCCATTGTGTAAATGTAACAATTTTCTGTATCTATTCCCCTGTTGAGGGACATCTGGTACTGGTATAGTGACAAACAAGTAGACCAATGGAATAGAATTTAGGACCCAGAAATGAACCCACACACCTATGGTCACTTGATCTTCGACAAGGGAGCTAAAACCATACAGTGGGAAAAAGACAGTATTTTCAACAAATGGTGCTGGAACAACTGGCAGTTATCATGTAGAAGATTGTGAATTCATCCATTCCTATCTCCTTGTACTAAGGTCAAATCTAAGTGGATCAAGGAACTCCACATAAAACCAGAGACAGTGAAACTTATAGAGGATAAAGTGGGGAAAAGTCTCGAAGATATGGGCACAGGGGACAAATTCCTGAATAGAACGGCAATGGCTTGTGTTGTAAGATTGAGAATCAACAAATGGGACCTCATAAAATTACAAATCTTCTGTAACACAAAAGACACCATCAATAAGACAAAAAGGCCTCCAACAGTTTGGGAAAGGATCTTTACCAATCCTAAATCAGGTAGGGGACTAATATCCAATATATATATATATAGTACGCAAGAAGGTGGAGTCCATAAAATCAAATAACCACATTAAAAATTGGGGCTCAGAGCTAAACAAAGAATTCTCACCCGAGGAATACTGAAGGGTGAGAAGCACCTGAAAAAATGTTCAGCATCCTTAATCATCAGGGAAATGCAAATCAAAACAACCCTGAGATTGCACCTCATACCATTCAGAATGGCTAAGATCAAAAATTCAGGTGACAGCAAATGCTGTCGAGGATGTGGAGAAAGAGGAAAACTCCTCTATTGTTGGTGGGAGTGCAAGCTTGTACAACCACTATGGAAATCAGTCTAGTGGTTTATCAGAAAGTTGGACACATTACTACTGGAGGATCCCACAATACCTCTCCTGAGCATATATCCAGAAGCTGTTCCAACTGGTAAGAAGGACACATGCTCTACTATGTTCATAGCAGCCTTATTTATAATAGCCAGAAGCTGGAAAGAACCCAGCTGTCCCTCAACAGAATTTATTCTTCCTTTGAAAAATAATTAAAGAAAAGTTTACATCTAAGCATGTTGGTATATAGCTTTAATCCCTGGATACAGAAGCAAGCAGATCTCTGAGTTCAATGGATTCTGGGAACAGAGCAAGTTCTGGGTAAAGTAAAACTTAGCTTTGGGATTGTTGAAACACAGCTTTAATTCTACAGAGCAAGATCCAACAGAGGAAAGCAGTAAAAGAACCCACAAAATAGAGAAACTGGGGAAAATTTAATAGAACAAGATAGCCACATTTTAACCCAATAAGCTGTAGAACTCACCAAATTTGACCATGCAGCTCTGGATTTAGAATCTGGAATAGAAGTGGTTGCTGGAGCAATTGATTCTGGTTAGCTTGAACAAAGAAATTAGTGGTGATTAAGATAATAACATGGCTGAAGTGTAATTTTCTGTGAACAGTTTCCTGAGATCACACACACAAAACTATGTTCTAGGCATACATTTCATGCTGTTAGCCAAAATTTTTAATGGTCTACAGAAAAGTATGCTAATGAATTGAGGGACTGATGGAAAATAGACTTTGGGACATGTGTACTGCACTCAATCATAAGGAAGTATAGCAGGGAGACCTGAGTAAAGGGATACATGGCATTGAGTTTTGAAGGCTGATGGCTATATATTATAAAATAGAGTTAATGAGGAAATACTAATTATAAGTCCTATATTTAAGGATTATTTTACCTTAGCCATTCTGACTGGTGTGAGGAGGAATCTCAGGGTTGGTTTGATTTGTATTCCCTGATGAATAAGGATGTTGAACATTTCTTTAGGTGCTTCTCACCCCTTCAAGTTTCCTCAGTTGAGAATTCTTTCTTTAACTCTGTTCCCCATTTTTAATAGAGTTATTTGGTTCTCTGGAGTCTAATTCCTTGAGCTCGTTGTATATATTGGATATTAGCCTCTATCAGATGCAAGCTGGGAAAGATCTTTTCTCAGTATGTTGGTTTCCATTTTGTTGTATTGACAGTGTCCTTTGCCATATAGAAGGTTGCAATTTTATTTGTCGAGTATTGATCTTAGAGCATAAACCATTAATGTTCTGTTCAGGAACTCTTCTGCTGTGCTCATGTGTTCAAGAATTTTCCACACATTCTTTGTATTAGATTCAGTGTGTCTGTTTTGTTTTGTTTTGATTTTTGTTTTATTTATTTATTTTTGGTGCAGGTTCTTCATCCTCTTGGAATTGAGCTTTGTACAAGGAGATAAGAATGGATTAATTTATACTCTTCTACATGTTGACCGCCAGTTGAATCATCACCATTTGCTGAAACTGTTGTCTTTTTTCCAGTAGATGATTTTAGCTCCTTTTTCAAAGATCAAGTGACCAAGGTGTGCGGGTTCTTTCTGGGTCTTCAATCCTATTTTATTGATCTATTTGCCTGTCACTGTACCAATACCATGCAGTTTTTATCACAAGTGCTCTGTAGTACAACTTGATGTCAGGGATGCTGATTCCTCCAGAAGTTATTTTATTGTTGAGAATAGTTTTTGCTATCCTGAGTTTTTTGTTATAACACATGAATTTGCAAATTGAACTCTCTAACTCTATAAAGACAAAAGTTGGAATTTTGACGGGGATTGCATTGAATCTATAGATTTTTTTTTTTTTGGCAAATTGGCCATTTTTACTATATTAATCCTGCCAATCTATGAGCATGGGAGATCTTGCCATCTTCTGAGATCTTTGATTTCTTTCTTTAGATATTTGAAATTCTTGTCATACAGATCTTTCACTTGATTGGTTAGGGTCACACCAGGGGTTTGTGACTAGTAGTCTTTTCCTTTGTAGGTCTTATTATTAATTGTTCTGTACATTTAGAGGTTTGTTTATTACATACTTATGAGACTTTCTTTTCTGGTCCAGTCTACTGGTGCTCTGCATGTTATTTGTACTTTGATAAGCATCTCTTTACTTAGTATAGGAAATTATTCTTTTATGAATCTGTTGAAATTATTTTCCTTGCCTTTGACTTGTATTTCTTTTTCCATTCCCATAACTTTAGGTTTAGCCTTTATATAGTGCCCCATATTTTCTTTAATTTTTGTCCCAGAACTTTCTTTAGATTTAGTATTTTCTTTGACCAATGCTTCCATTTCTTCTATTATACCTATAATACCTGATTCTTCCTTCCATCACTTATATTCTGTTTGTGAAACTTTCCTCTATGAGTTTTGATTGAATTTTTAAAATTTTCATTTCCAAATTTCCCTCATTAGTTTTTCTTTTCTTTTCTTTTTTTTTTTTTTGCTTGCTTCCCTTTTCCAGTTTCAAAACTTTAATGGTTTTATTTCTTTTCTTCCTATTATTTTTTTCTACTATTTCCATACATTTCCTTATGGGAGTTATTCATTTTCTCTTTAAGGACAAAGCCATCTTCCTAAAGATTGTTTTAAGGTTTGCATGTGTGAACGTATGTGTGTGTGTGTGTGTGTTTCTGTGCGCTTGCACACTTCAGGTTTTGTTCTTTTGTTTTTTGGGATTTTGTTTTGCACATCCAGAGCTTGTTGTTATAGAGTTGTAAGGCTATAATAGAGACATGCTGACCTGGCTGTTATTGTTGTGTTTTATGTTGACACTCAGGAATTAGGAATACTTTAGTTATAGGTGCTGATATATTGTCTAATTTTTGTTTGAAGAGTACTTTTTCCTGGTTTTCAATTTCCTCAATGGTTCTTAGGAGAGTGTTGTGACTATGTGCTGCCTGGTAAGAAAACCTCCCAGAATCCTGACAGCTTTGTTAATTTGAGGTTCCAGATAAAAATGTGCTTCTGAGTATTTGGATGAGACACTTAGGAATGTGGGTAAGCTAGAAGTTGTTAAGGGGCATTACAAAAAGAGAAAAGCGGGATGTTCTGCCAGGAACTATTTTGTTAGTCCTCCAGGACTGAGAGCTGGAGGTGAAAACAGCACAGAATAAAAGGCCAACTATAGACTTGGGGATGAATCTGTGGGAACTGGACTTGGAAGAATGGAGAGAGAGGTAAAGATATGCAGATTTTCTGGTCAGAATGGCCTATGGATTCCCAGAGGATGCCTGCTGGAGTTAGGGACTAGGAAAAAGCAATGGGGGAGAGAAGATATTTTGTAGGGCAAGATTTGTGTGAGCCACTGGAGATGGGTGTACCAGAGTAAAGAAGGCTTCGGCAACTCTTTTCCTATAGAATTAAGAATGATACTGGGGGATTGCATCTGATGGAGCAAATGGAAGGTGAAGATCTGTAGTAAGCTACATGCTTCTCTAATGGGAATAGCCTGTGAATTCCCAGGGAGTGCTTATTGGAGTTGGGTAGTGGTATAAAGCAATGGGAGGTTGGGAGGAGGTTAGGAGATGAAGATCTGTGAATTATAGTAGAGATGTGTGTGAAAGCCTACCACAGGTGTTCTGCTATAGATCTGATGATGAGACTGTGGGATTTAATTTGAAAGAGCACAAGGAGATGATCTGCAGTTAGCCTATCTGTTTCTCTGACCAGAGTCTTAAAAAACATGTTTTAAAACATTTAATCCCCATCTCTATCTCTCTCTGTCTCTATCTTTTGTCTGTCTGTCTATCTATCTATCTATCTATCTATCTATCTATCTATCTATCTATCTATCTATATCCGTTTGTCTTTCTGTCTGTCTATCTATCTATCACCTACCTACCTACCTATGTCTATCCGAGTCTCCCTCTCTCTGTATTTGCCTCTGCATGTCTCTCTCTGTCTCAGTTTTTCTGTCTCTCTGTCTCCCTCCCTCCATCCCTCCCTCCCTCCTTCTCTTCTGAGTAACATAGTAATATGTGTGTATTTCTATTTCTCTCTCTCTCTCTCTCTCTCTCTCTCTCTCTCTCTCTCTCTCTCTCTCTCTCCTCCCTCCCTCTCCCCTGCCCTCTCCTTCCCTCTGAGTGCTGGATCATGGTGTCTACCTATTTGTTAAAGTTTTACACAATATTCTCTTCATGGTTATGCAGAGGTTAGAAAAGAATATCATGACATCAAGTATCTTGTCCTGTCACTTGGTATTATTCTACTGAGAACATCTCTCATTCAGCATCAAACTTTCTTCTGAATAGCAATTGTCTAAGATTTCTTCCTCACAATGCTGTAGTCACATGCACATCTGTCTATTCTAGACTTCAACTTTCATTTTAGAGTATCTTTCAGTGTGGTTGTAATACCACTCCGCTCCTACAGTCCTGCCAGCTCCCCGACCAGGTTCCCTGAGTACAACCTAATGGTTGGATTCAATTATCTGCCTCTGCTTTGGTCAGGTGTTGGCCAAACCTCCGAGGCATTGACACGTTTGTTTTCTGTCTGCAATCGTCTCTTGACCACAGCAATGTTGGGTTTGCTGTCAGCAGACATGATGTATCCCCAGGTGGGACCATTCCCTGGTTGGCACTTCCTTCAGTCTCTGTTTTTTATTTTGTTTATTTGTTTGTTTGTTTGTTTGTTTGTTTGTTTGATGTTCCCTGTTCTTCCTTTGGACAAGATCATTTGTGGGTTAAAAAAAATTTTTGAGAAGGGTAGGTGGCTCCATCCCTTGACCAGGGGCTGTGCCTATCTACTGGAGGTGATTTCCAAAGGTTCTATCCCCCATCCCCTTCTCTGTGCATTACAGCTAAAGTCATTCCCATTGTGTCCTGGGAGCCTCAAATTTCTCTGGTGTCTGGGACCTTCCAGTGGCTATCCCTAGTTCTTCATCCCTGTTGCTTCCTATTTTTATTTGATTTCCTGATCCTCTGTACCACTCTCTTGTGTGCTCCAGATTCCTCTGCTGTCACCCTGATTTCCTCCTCCTCCTCCTTCCCCTCTCCCTTGTCACCCTCTCTTTCCACTTCCCATAATCATCCTGTTCCCTCTTCAATACAGATAGGAAGCCCCACCTGTGATCATTCTTCTATGTTCCATATGATCTGTAGGTTGTATAATAGGCAATGTAAGCTTTTTGGGTTAGTATCCACTAATTAGTGAGTACATGCCATGTATGTTCTTTTGTGTCTGGGTTGCCTCACTCAAGATGATATTTTCTACTTCCATCCATTTGCCTGTGAATGTCATGAAATCATTCTTTTTAACCACTGCATAGTACTCTATGTATATATACTACATTTTCTGTATCCATTCTTCTGTTGAGGGACATCTGGGTTGTTTTAGCTTCTTGCTACTAAGTAAGTAAGGCTGCTATGAACATAATGGAGCATGTGTCCTTGTTATTTGTTGGAGGAATAATAGGTCTGGGCCCTCAGGTCTAGTTTTCTGTCTAGTTTTCTGAGGAACTGCCAAACAGATTTCCAGACTGGTTGTAATAGGGTTGCAATCTATTAAACTGAAAAGAAGAAAGAAGCGAGAGTGGAACATGTAGGTTAAGAGTTCAGCAGTCAAAAAAAATGTAAAACTACATCACAATGTTTAGGGACACATTCAAGAACAATAAAAGTAGAGATTACCACAAAATAGAATACAGTAGCTGCTTTAGGAGAAGGTAGCAATGATGACAGATATAGGGTACATAGAAAGATTGTGGTAGAGCCGGCTAGTTATTTGTGGTAGTATTAAATGTGTTCAGTTTTCTGGATGAAATAAATATATTTGTGTGTTTTCTCTATAAACAAACAAGTAAACAAAACCTCAAAATCAGTTGCTGAACTGATTCTCAAAAGAACAAATAGAGGTGGTCAGTGAGTATTTAAAACAGTATGCATCATCACTATCAACATTCTGCTATAATCAAAAAATACTTTGCAATACTAATTCATCTAAATCAGAATGGCTATTGTAGAAAAAATTGTTAGCAAATCATGATAAGAATGTGTGGAAAGAGCAGGGCAGTGGTTGCACATGCCTTTATTCTCTGCACTTGGGAGACAGAGGCAAACAGATTTCTGAGTTTGAGGCCAGCCTGATCTCTAGAGTGAGTTCCAGGACAGCCAGGCCTATACTGAGAAACCCTGTCTTAAAGAAACAAAACAAAAAAAACCGAAAAAAAAACAAAACAAACAAAAAACCCACCGCCAACAATAAAAAGAAGGTATGGAAAGAATCACACTTATTGGCACCTGGTAGAATTACCAACTAACAATTTAAAAACAAAATTTCCATACAAACCAGTCAAAATCCTTATAGTCATATAGCCTAAGGATACCATTTACTATCACAGACATGCATGTAAAATTTATTTGTTGCTGCTTCAATCATGACAATAAGGAAATGAAACACACTTGATATTTATCAACATATGAGGGGATACTAAAATTCTCCTTAGGTACAAGGCAAATGGAATTATGTAATAGATAGAAAAAATAGGTGTCTGAAAATTATTGTATAAGTATGTGCCACCAATTTAGAATGTAATTATACATTCTTTTATTAAAATCCTAAATCTAACATATACATTCATAAAAGGTAGTATATGTGGTTAAAGAAAAAAAAACCAAAAAACAAAAATCATATAAAAAGACCAAAAAAGGGTGAAAAATGATGATAAGAAAGGAAGGGAAAAGCAAAAACACACCTGAGCCAAGAATAAGAAAATTAGAAAATAGAATCAAGGCTAGAAGAAACATAAGGGAGATGAGAAAGATTTGACTAATAATTTGAATATATTGGAAACAATAATCTCAGAGACAATTTCAATCTAATGAAGAACATTTCCCAACTTAATATGTTATAAAATTAAAATCTAAACTATGAGGACTTAAATGGTATATAATATAGAATTAGTTTAATAGAAGTATAATTTTATCAAAATTCTCTATGGTCACATTTCTATAGATTTTTTAAAAATAGAATTGATAACCAATTTTTGTAGGAACACAGAAGTAATGAACAATAGATTATTTATTACTTGCTGAATATTGTAGTGGAACAGAATGTTCAACATGCTAGAATAGTTACTTAAATCATGTTTTATTGTATAAATTTTCAGGCATTTGAAAATTATTTGCAATTATTTTCATCTCAAAGTCATATTGTACGGTAATAAAAATAGCAGATTAGTTTATGTACTCATTACCTTGTACAGGGATTCATTGTTTCCATATATGAACATTGCTTTACTCTTCCATCACTAATTCTATATATCAGTATTGTGCCTATCCTCTTGCTTATTTTCATTTTAGTACTCAATATTACTTACCACTTGAATTCGTTAATGGTTTTCTCTGTTACTTATCAAAACTACTTTCTACAAATCACTTCACTCTTTCACCTAGAGTCTTATAAAATCATGTCATTTCAACAAGAATAATATCAACGAATCAACAATTTGCTTCTTATCTTTGACAGTTTGTGCCATTTTTCCCAGTATAATCATTAACCACATAAAAGTTCTAAGTTCATTATTAATATATCAATATATATTATTAATATATCAATATCATGGCAAACACTTTAGTTGTAATATTTCCACTCTGTATTTCAAATTTACAAAGGAGCTGTATCCAGCTTCTCTGTACATATCAAAGTATATAATTAGTACATCATGTTTCATGCTTGAAATATAGCTCCAACCCACACAATATGTTAAATAATGAACTCAATATACTCCTACACAATTACGTTTTTCACTACTCCATAGGCTTAAATGAAATATGAATATTTTATGAAAATCACAGATTTATAACTTATTCACTCTTGAAAATTTATATTGCTTTCATTTCTCCTATTTATTAATGTATTATTAAAGATAATTTTAACTTTTAAATATTATGTTTTCTGCTTTTCTAATAAGTCAAACTATGTATCTCCTCTTAGTTTAGGTAAGAATCTGCGTTGTTACTTTCCCTGAACTTTTCCCACAATAGCCACAATAGTTGTTTCTGGATACAATATGCTTCTAGCTGCATATGTAGCAGAGGATGGCCTAGTCAGCCATCAATGGGAGGAGAAGCCCTTGGTCTTGAGAAGATTCTATGCCCCAGTATAGGGTAATGCCAGGGCCAGGAAGCTGGAGTGGGTGGGTTGGGGAGCAGGGAGACGGGAGGGGTGATAGGGGATTTTTGGAGAGGAAACTAGTTAAGGGGATAGCATTTGAAATGTAAATAAAGAAAATATCTAATAAACAATAATGTAATGTCTTTTAATTACTTGTAAGATTAAAATATTATTATTATTATTATTATTATTATTATTATTATTATTATTATTATTAGGTTACCTCCTCTCCTTGACTCTTAATTCTGTAGCAAATGGTTTCTAATTCACTGTGCTTTGGATTTTTTTATTTCTGCAAAGCTTGATGCCTCTCTACCTAATACCAGTTGCAGTCTCAAAACTCCTTCTTTATTCTTTGATAGCAAATATCCATTCATTTTTAGGTATTAATTTCTTCTACCTAGATGCAGCATCCTTTGGATTTACTCACTGCTCTCTCTCTCTCTCTCTCTCTCTCTCTCTCTCTCTCTCTCTCTCTCTCTCTCTCTCACTCCTGTTTACCACTGTATAGCTTAGTTTCACAAAGAGATAACAATTATATTTCTATACTAAGTTCTACAGTTAAATGTTTTATATGTGATATAATAAGCTTCAGAGCTTCAAACTTAGAATATACTATGCTAGCTAATTAATTATTACTAAAAATAAAGCAGTCACTTACTTTTATGAGTACTCAAATATAAAATGAAACTTTCCAAAACATCTTCTGTGACTCTGTTAAATTTAAATGCTTTGAAAAAATCCAAGCTATAAGTGTTCCCCCTTTTCTAACTCTTTCTGTTTTAAAGTAGAAATTTGATTTTATGAATTAATGACCATACACTGAGCAAAGAAACTTTTATGTTTCAGGCTAAGAGTAGTACTAATCTACAGTATAGCACACTAATTTAGACAGCAGTTTGATAGTGTGTCATTAAAGAAATTACACTAATAGGTTCACTCCAGAGAACCATCAGTTCCACAAAAGTGTGAGTGTGACAAGACAGTTATACTTACCAGCTATGGTACCTGACATAATTTATATGACCAAGTCAGTCGACATTCTAGCATAGAGAGGGGATATTTCACTAAATCTCACTCCTAAACAATGAACTATAAAAATTGATGGTTTTGGAAAATGGAGAATTCAGTTTTCTTCAAGTATGTGAGTCCAGTTATTATGACAAGACAACAGTGGATGGCTCCACATGCAGAAGAATATGAACAGCACAAACTGGAATCAAATGTTACCAAAGAAAAATAGCACATGGAATTGTGGGTAGTAGGGATTTTGGGATTGATAAAGGAGGAACTATGGAAAAGAGTTGGACATGAATATAGTCAAAATACACTGTAGAAATGTTCAAAGAATTAATGAAAATGGTTTTAGCAAAATTTGACAAATGCATTATATAACTGATTTTACAAACAGCATTTTCAAGTAAGTTAAATGTTGCCAGCCTTAGTTACATGCTGTGAAATTGATTGAAAGAGCTGCTTTCATGAACCCACATGCGGAAGATTTGATCATAATCTTAGAGCTAGCATAGTACCTTCCAGCATAATATGCTTATCACCGTTCTGGTCTTTATCTTTTGTTTATATCTTATAAAAATAGCTAAATATTATGAAAATGAGGAAATACATCCATCGCAGAGTCAATGTGTCTTTCCCATCATTTATTTCTTGTCCAAATAACCCTGAAGGCTTTAAGCTCTGTTGGTTACTTCTCTTACTGGTGTCTTATCTCATAACCTTTAAGACTCCAAAAGTTTAGACACTCAATCTGTCTTGAATTTCAATTCCTTTCTTAAGCATTTTATTTTAGAGACAGAATTGATGCGTAAAATATTAAAAAAACAAAACAAAAACAAACACAAACAAACAAAAAACCCGAACTGAACCGGCATGCTTCCTGCACTACCTCTGGTGGCCTGACTGACCATGCACTGGCAGGCAATAGCAGACCTGTTTATCTCATGGAGACTCTGACTCAGATCTCTACAATCTCTCCACCCAGCTTGCTAGTTTCCCACTGGCAGGACATTAACATGGCTGCACCATACTTCAAATCTGACATGGTCTTTGTAGTTCACATCTGCCAAAACTACGTTTTGCCTTTCTCTCTTGAACCTAGTCAAATCACCATGTGAAGGCAAACACCACACACAGACTTAGTTAAAAAACAATGATAACTCAATCACTGGGCACAACAACTAAATTCATAATCTTGTAAGACTTATTAAATCTAAATCCTCCAGTGACGAATTCTGATGGATCTGCCATTGAAACCAGGAGACACTCAACACTCAGCTACATCTTTTCCTCACACTATACATGTCCAAGGATATAACACTCTCCTGCTTCTAATCTTCCCCTCTCCAACCCAGAAGTCCCTCCCACTCTCCCATTGATTGACTCCTTTATTCATTAGGGGATTGATACACAAGAGTAGCATCAGGCACATTCACAACATTTCCCATTTTCTGCTCTAATAAAAAACAAAACCTTCACTCAAATACAAATACAGCACAACTGTTTACATTTTGTAATCTACAAAGTACAAGATAGACCTAACACCCAGTCCGTCATTTATGTCATTAAGATGGAACATTGTCATCTATCCTAAATTAAAAGACTTATGATTCTACCTTGACTTATGTCCTGGATTTAGATAGTATGCCATTTGAAAATCAACCTCTCAAAACTATTCTCTCAAAGTAAATAACCTGGGTTGGCTATAATACAATAAGTAGTTTTTCAACCCTGTCAGAAATCTGAAAATGACCAACATTAACTGAAAATATATTGGTAAGCTTACACAGCTTCCAGAACTGAGACAAATTGTAGAGACAACTGCCTACCTATCCAGCTACAGTAAAGAAGATGGAGCATGTCTTCAGCCTTCTGGCCCAGGATCATCTGACAAGCCTTAGAGATACAGGTATATTAAGTACTAGCCTATTCTGTCTCTGTCCTTACCTATAATTTGTTTCCATTCAAGAACAGTACAGGTCTGAAGGAGAAATTGGCAATTCTCTGCCCATTGGCTACCTAGTCACAAATGTCAGCCTCACCTGGAGTTAAGATGCTCAGTTGCTTCTTTGAATCCATGAATGGGAAGCTGTTAGGAGCAGATTTGTCTCAACAATGAATAAATAACATTAAATGTCACATAATGTGGATTTCTGACATTTTTGAAAACCAACCATCTATATAAAGTAATCTGGACTGTTCTGCATTAACTACTCTCATCTATTTCTATTTAAAATCTCTGAAAACATCCTAACAATAAACTCAGAGCCATGAATTTGAAACTTGTCCCTTAACTCACAGGCTTAATCATCTCAGATCAGATCAGTTTATAATAACAGTAATAGAAGGACTGGATCTATGCCCTGTACTTTTAAAATTTTAGTATTAGTAGAAGACATTTATACCACTGAAAACCTTGATTTTGCATCAAAACAAATTCTGTACCAAAATAAGAAACTATAACTTCAACTTAGTAACAAAAAGATTTCTACCAAATGAGATTATGGCTATGCAATCAATTCTATGCTAGCTATTCCTCCATATTCCATTTAGGACCATTTCTACATTCTCTAGAACGATAATCTATAACAACCACCTCCATCCCTAAAGCCCAGGGAACTGGGACGAAGACTCTTCATAACTTCTTCAAGCTGAATATGGGCATTGAGATATCTTTGAAGCGGGATGGGGTAGGGAGAATGGGGAGTTGGTTGGCCTTAAGAAGGCCACATCAGGGATTGATTTAGTCTCTGATTCCTGTATCCAGACTGGATCCAGCTGAAAGTCCAAGACATCAGGAGTTCAAGCAGGTAAATTCAGAATGTCTGACGATGAAACAAAACACGGTCATATATTCTGTAATATACAAATCTCAAAACAAAATTTTAGTATCATCAAGATAACCTTTTTGTTTCATTCTCTGGAGTCTAGTTCTCTAGTAGTCTTCCTCTACCAAATCTGATCCATGTTACTCTGGAAGGCGTATAGACAATAATCACCTTATCTAAAAATGCAAAAACAAAACATTTCTCATAAATCAGCATATCCTTGAGCCAGTAACAAGAAAAACCTTTATTTTGACCTCTATCCCAGAGGAATAATATAACCATAAAACTCATAGCTACCTATAAGCAGGCAGCTATTCAAATCAGAATTTAAACCCAGAATTCCTGTGGAGCTCACATTAGATAGAATTTGAGTATTCTGTAAGACATATTAGAGCAATATATCTTTGTACCATCTTTAAAGCAATTAATTCAACTTTCACTAATATCTGCCTATAGGAAGCAGGTAGTTTTTACTTGTTAATATCTCTGCCTAGAGCAGCCATCCTGTTATAAAATATATCTGTTTGGCTCTCTGCCTGGAGACGCAGACATTTATTTTATTAATACATGTTCACTGCCCTTTCTACTTGAAGTCAGTGACTAATTTTCCCTATTCGAAAAATGGCAAAATTCACCACCTGATTCAGACAAAATCTGTATATAAATCTATTCTAAAAGCAAATAATCCCAATTTTATAAATTCACAGTTCAGTCAATCTCTGCCCCAAGAAATAGACAATTTCTATTCTGCTGCTCTCAGACTCAGAGCAGCCTGCATTCCCCATATCAAGGGACCTCAGCTCTTGCTTTCTATGTTTCAATTCCCGCACTTGATTCCACATGACTTATCTCAGCACTACCCAGGTACTCACTTACAAAAAATAAAAGAATTAAAACAAAACTCTAACTCTCAGGCTAATAATCTTAATTTTCTAGTGTATTCTTATCCAACACATTGGCTTGCCATCTGTTGCAGGAAGTATTTAAAATGAACTGACATATTCCCAAGCTTGAGTTCGCAACTCTGCTCTGGCTACCTGGCTGGCAGTACACTGTAGGGCAATGTTCAACATGCTTTTATCTCCTGGAGACTCTAACTAGAGATGCACAATCTCTCCACCCAGCATGCTAGATTCCCACTGGTGGATTGTTACTATGCTAGCCCTATGCTTCAAATTCCCCATGTCCTTTGTGTTGCACATCTGGCAAATCCATACATTGCTGCCATATATTTCTCTCTGGAACCCAGATGAGCTGCCACGTGAAGAAAAAACACAACATAGACTTAGTTCAGAAATAATGGTAATTATAATGGTAATAATGGTAATACCTGCAATCGTGAGCCGTGAGCAATTGCCATTATAAGATGGCGCTGGCCTCCGCTGTGCCTAACTAGTAAACAAGCCTTGTGCGCAAGTGAGAGAGTGAACTCACGCTTAGTCACTGCCCATATTGGGACGTAGTAGTGGGGTGATGGGCGAGCAACAAATCAGGAGCTGACACACCACATCAGGTGCTGAAATGCCATGGCTGAGGGCTATATAAGCGACCTCATTTTCCGGGGTCTGGGTCTTCCCTCCTGAAGAAGCAATAAAGCTTTTGCTGCAGAAGATTCCGGTTGTCCCGAGTATGTTCTTGCTGGTGAGAACCGTAGCTCAGAATAAACCAATATATTTGGTTTAAAGCTTCAGGAAATTTCTTTTTAGTTCTATATTCCAAGTTATATGTTTTAAATAAAGAAGGGAATTTATTTTTGCTACCTTTAATTATAGTGTACTAAGCAGAGTTATAATTATGTAACTCACATTTCCATCTAGTCAAAGGCATTATACATTCAATATAGGCAAGTCTTTATGTTTCTTTCTTTTGTTAATTCATTTGTTGTTGCCTATTCCTATAGTGTTTTTGAGTATTATTGCATTTTGCTTTTCAGTGATCTTTTGAATAAATAAAATAAAATTTAAGTGGCTAAATTTTAATTTGACAGGAAGGAAGATGGCTTAGTTAGAAAGAATGCTTGTTGTGAAAACATGAACTAATGCATTCTTATGCCTGCATGTGAGTAAAAAGTCAGATATGGACACACTTGCAGTAGCTCAGCACTGGTGACTCAGGGAGATTACAATAATACTAATAGATATTATAATATATTTGCATCATTTTCCCCTTCCCTTTCCTCCATTTAAACACTCCTCTTGCTCTCTTTCACTTACTTGGTCTCCTAAAAATTCTTAAACACATAAGTACTACTCAGTCTACATAATGTTATTTGTGTGTCTCCATATATGTTTAGATATAGAAAGGAAGGTCTTAGATCAGGTCTCTGATTGTTTCCATTTTTTAGGACTATGAACAATTCTTAGACTTTTACAAATTCCTTTCTTTCAAAAATTTTTTGCCCCTTTCTCATCTGGGGATACCTCAGGATGGCTTTCTTCTCTGTGTGAATTTCACAAGTCCTCACACCATCAGATATCTGATGTCATTTACATTGTGCTATTCCACTGCATGCATTCTGCCAGGTTCAATTTAAGAAATAGAAAAGAAACTTAGGCCAGGCAGTGGTGGCCTGCGTCTTTAATGCCAGCACTTGGGAGGCAAAGGCAGATAGATTTCTGAGTTTGAGGCCAGCTAAGTCCACAGAGTGAGTTCCAGAACAGCCAGGGCTATACAGAGAAACCCTATCTTGAAAAACAAAACAAAAACAAAAACACACACAAGAAAGAAAAGAAACTTAATTCTTCTTCTTCTACACACACACACACACACACACACACACACACACACACACACACACACACACACACCACATAACTATTCTCTCTATTTTAAGTCTCTTTAGGATTGAGCAAATCTCCCACTAAGGCTTGGCCAGGCAGACCTCTGCTATATTTGTGCCAGTGGCCCTGGGACAGCTCATGTATGAGCCTGGCAGTTGGGTTAGTCTCTGGGAGCTTCCTCGGGCTAAGTTGAGACTGCTGGCCTTCTATGGGGTCACTCTCCTCTTCAGATTCTTCAATCCTTCCCCTAATTCAACCATAGGCACCCCCGATTTCAGTCCAATGGTTGGGTGTAAGTATCTGCTGCCTTTCCAGTCATCTGATGGTAAGGATTCTCAGAGGACAGCCATGCCAGACTCCCATCTGCAAGCATATCATAGCATCAGTAATAGTGCCAGGCCTCGATGCCCTTTCATGAGATAGATCCCAAGTTGGGCGGGTCATTGGACCACATTTCCTTTAGTCTCTTCTTCATTTATATACCTGAAGTTCTTTTAGATAGGAACAGTTCTGGGTCAGAAGATTGGACTGTGGGTTAGTAATGCTGTTGAAACCATAGTTTGACTCTTTTGTGGAATCTGTATATAAAAAGAAATATCCTGGTTTCTAGTCAGTCAGAGATGCAAGATTCTCTCAGCCTTGCTACCTGACTCATTTATCCATTACATCAGTCCACCTGTTTCTTATCTCCTCTGCTAGGACTTGTCCAAATGCTCACAGCATTCTCCCACTGCAGATGTAGTACCTTTTTATATTAATTATTATATTCTACTATATTGCAAGTTTCTGTTTTCTCAGAAATGTGACATTTTGCTTACTTCCTCTCACTTGAGACTTTCCGTGACATCTTGAAAGCAATATTTCAATTTGGAGACAATGTTTCATTTCTAAGGAAACTTCAGTAAAACACATGTATAAGTCCAGTCAGTTTCTTGTCCACTTTACAGAAATACATATACCACACATGGTACACCATATAACACAAGCACACACACACACACACACACACACACACACACACACACACACACACACTTCAGTCCTGACACTTATCATTATTTTGAAGAAAACAGAATCAACATTGTATATGTGAACATTGAAATAGCATATAGGCATAATAAACATGTGTCATTTGTATTCACAGTTTACAGAATATTTTTCTCTCCTCAAATGGTATATTATAAAAACTACCATTGAGGCACTCACCTGTAATCATGGAAGGTTCACACAATAGGATCACTAGAATTTGAAGACCATCCTGACACACATAATGAGTTGCTAGTCAGTCTGTATTATAAACTGAGACATATTCTCCAAAACCAAAAAGAACAAATAGCTGAAAATGTAAAAATAATACAAATATTTTCACTTAATACATGTGCATCTTCAATGGATACACATTTTTTAAGAAGGACCAAACATAGCAGTTCCTTCAAGATGAGAGTACTCTGTGGTTCTTTGCTGCCTTTCCTGTACCTATGCTATTATTTTCTGTGTAAATAATATGCCTCCTTAGAAGGTAATAAAATTAAAGCATGTGTATATGTGTACATTTTGTGTACACAAACAGACATCCCCTACAAACATAAATTCACCCTGTGCTCTAGAATGCTCTTTTCTCTATTTTCTGCTCTTAAAGCATGTTTTTGTTACAAAATGAAAGATAGACTCTTGAAGCTATTGACATCATCCATACTACTACACTCAAAACTAGGAACTATTTGCCATTAACAGCAAATGTATTTGTCTTGCTTTAGCCTCAGGTTCATTTATTATCTTTTACTCTAGAATTAATCTTTATTAACTCTTTTTAAAAATGTATTCATCATGTTATATATGTACATATGTATAATATTATATAGTTTTGGTGTTATGAGACATGTTCTCACTTTGTCTCCAAAGCTATCTGAGGCTTACTGTGTATCCTAGACTGGCTTTGAGTGCATGGAAAATTTTCAGCCACAGCCACTAAAGTACTGGACACCCTATTCAACTATATCACATATTTTTAACTTAAAATTATGAATTAATATTTGACCTAACAAAATAGGACCTCAATAGTGGATATTGGCCAAAAACAAACAAACAAACAAACAAACAAACAAACAAACAAATTCAGAATACCCAAGATACCATCCACAGAACTCAAAAAGGTCAACAAGCTGAAGTGCCCATGAGAGGACACCTCAGTCCCACTTGGGAGAGAGAAGAAAGCAATCACAAGTGGGGAGGGAGGGAGAAATCTAGGAGGGAAAGTGGAATGGGGTGGGGACAGGGAGAGTGGGAGGTAGAGGGGAACCTGTTCTGCAACTGGGTGAGAAAAAAGAACTAAAACCCTGAAAGCCAGCAGAAAGAATATCCACTTATTAGTGAATACATACCATGCATGTCCTTTTGGATCTGAGTTACCTCACTCAGCACGATATATTCTAGTTCCATCTATTTGCCTGCAAAACTCAGGAGGTCCTCATTCTTAATAGTTGGGTAGTATTCCAACATCATGGAAATATTAATGATAATTTTTCTCACTGTGCTTGAAATTAGCATTTTCTTAATGTTTAACTTCAAAAACGTTTCGCTAGTTTGAAATTTTAATATATATATATATATTTATATATATATATTATTGATAAATTAATTTTCCTCCTCAAAACACTGATAATCTTTTTAAAGTAAACGTATGTAATGTAAACAGGAAAATTTAGGAAATAGGTTGAGGCGACCCTGAGAATGCACCAGAGACCTGCAGGGTTAGAGACTCTCAGGACTCAAAGGGAGGGACTTTAGATGAAATGCCTAACAGCAGGGAGAGGGAACTTATAGAGCCCACCTCTAGCAGGAAGACAGGGCATCAAGTGAGTGATGGAGTTGACATCTCTCATACAGTCACATCTCTGACCCATAATTGTTCTGATCTGAAAGAATTACAGGGATGGAAATGGAGAGGAGCCTGAGGAAACGAAGGTCCAGCAACCGGCCCTAAGTAGGATCCAGCTCAAGGGGAGGTCCCAAGGCCTGAAACTATTTCTGAGGTTATGGAACACACATAGAAAGGGATCTATCATGGCTGGCCTCCAAAAGACCCAACAAACAGCGGAAAGAATCAGATGAAGATATCTGCACCCAAACAAAAGGACAGGAGCAGCTGACAGCTATTGTTGAATTAGGGAAGGCTGAAAGAAACTGAGGAGAAGGGTGATCCTGTAAGAGGACCAGCAGTCTCAAATAATCTGGACCCTGGAGATCTCTCAAACACTGGACCACCAAACAGACAGCATACACCAGTTGATATGAGACCCCCAACACATATACAGTAGAGGACTTCTGGGTCTGTGTTCATTCAGAGATGATACACGTAATCCTTAAGAGACTGCAGGCCCCAGAGAGTTTAGAGGTCAGGTGGGGTGGGGGATGGGGGCATCCCCATGGAGACAGGGTGGGGTGGAGAGAATGTGTGGGATGTGGAGAAGTCAGATGGTGGATGGGTGTAGGGGCTGGAAATGGAATATAGAGTGTAAAAAATAAATTAAAAATAAAATAAAATTAAAAAATATATACATGATGTTTGTAGAACATGATTTTAATATTTTCAACTGTTAATATTCAAAAATTCAGAATAATTTTTAAGCTACATTTCATTGTTATGTCCCCCTTCTCATTTCTGATTTTATTAATTTCGATACAGTGTCTGTGTCCTCTGGTTAGTCTGGGTTAGGATTTATCTATCTTGTTAATTTCCTCAAAGAACAAGCTCCTGATTTTGTTGATTCTTTGTATAGTTCCTTTTGTTTTGATTTGGTTGATTTCAGTCCTGAGTTTGATTATTTCCTACTGTCTACTCCTCTTAGGTAGATTTTCTTCTTCTTGTTCTAGATCTTTCAAATGTGCTGTCAAGCTTCTAGTATAAGCTTTCTCCAGTTTCTTTTGGAGGCACTTAGAACTATGAGTTTTCCTCTTACCACTTTTTCATTGTGTCAAATAAGTTTTGGTATGATGTGTCTTAATTTTCATTAAATTCTAAAAGGCTTTTAATTTTTTATTTATTTCTTCCTTGACCAAGTTATCATTGAGTAGGGCACTGTTCAGATTCCATGTATATGTGTGCTTTCTACTGCTTTTGTTGGTATTTAATACCAAGCTTAGTCTGTGGTGATCTGATAGGGTACTTGGTATTATTTCAATCTTCTTGTATCTGTTGAGGCCTGTTTTATGATTGATTATATGCTCAATTTTGAAGATGGTACCAGAAGGTGCTAGAAGTTATATTCTTTTGATTTAGGATAAAATGTTCTATAAATATCTGTTAGATCTATTCAGTAAGTTTTACTATTTCTCTGTTTAGTTTCTGTTTCCATGATCTGTCCATGGATGAGAAGAGGGTGTTAAAGTCTCCCATTATTATTGTGTGAGATGTGATATGTGCTTTGAGCTTTAGTAAAGTTTCTTTTATGAATGTGACTGCCCTTGCCTTTGGAGCAAAGTTGTTCAGAATTGAGAGTTCATTTTGGTAGATGTCTCCTTTGACCAGTATGAGGTGTTCTTCTTTATCTTTTTTGATGACTTTTGGTTGAAAGTCAATTTTATTCGATTTTAGAATGGCTACTCCAGAGTGATTCTTTGAACCATTTGCTTGGAAAATTGTTTTCCAACCTTTTACTCTGAGGTAGTGTCCATCTTTATCACTGAGGTGCATTTCCTGTATGCAGCAAAATGCTGACTCCTTTTTACATATCCAGTCTGTTAGTCTATGTCTTTTTTGGAGAATTGAGTCCATTGATGTTAAGAAAAATTAAGAAACCATGATTGTTACTTCCTGTTATTTTTGTTGTTAAAATGGAATTATGTTTGTGTGGCTGTCTTCTTTTGGGTTTGATGAAAGATTACTTTCTTGCTTTTTTCTAGGGTGTAGTTTTCTTCCTTGCGGTAGTGTTTTCCATCCATTATCCATTGTAGGGCTGGGTTTATGGAAAAATATTGTGTAAATTTGGTTTTGTTATGAAATATCTTGTTTTCTCTGTCTATGGTAATTGAGATTTTTATTGCGTATAGTAGTCAGGCCTGGCATTTGTGTTCTCTTAGGGTCTCTATGACATATGCTCAGGATCTTTTAGCTTTCTTTGTCTCTGGTGAGAAGTCTGGTGTAGTTCTGATAGGTCTGCCTTTATATATGACCCTTTTCCCTTACTGCTCTTAATATCCCTTGTTTAGTGCATTTGGCGTTTTGATTATTATGTGACAGGAGGAATTTCTTTTCTGCTCCAGTCTATTTGGAGTTCTGTAGGTTTCTTGTATGTTCATGGGCATCTCTTTCTTTAGGTTAGGGTAGTTTTCTTCTACAATTCTGTTGAAGATATTTACTGGCTGTTTAAGTTGGAAATCTTCTCACTCTTCTATACCTATTATCCTTAGGTTTGGTCTTCTCATTTTGTCCTGGATATCCTGGATGTTTTGGTTTAGGAGCTTTTTGCATTGTGCATTTTTTGATTGTTGTACCGATGTTTTCTCTGATATCTTCTGCATCCGAGATTCTCTCTTCTCTCTCTCTCTCTCTCCCTCTCTCTCTCCCTATCTCTATCTCTATCTCTGTCTCTCTCTCTTGATGGTGATGTTTGTATCTATGACTCCTGATCCCTTTCCTAGGTTTTCTAACTCCAAAGTTGTCTCCCTTTGTGATTTCTTGTTTCTATTTCTCTTTTTAGATCTTGAATCGTTCTGTTCATTTCCTTTGTCTGTTTGATTGTGTTTTCCTGCAATTCTTTAAGGGATTTTTGTGTTTTCATTTTAAGGGGTTCTAGCTCTTTACCTGTGTTCTCCTGTATTTCTTTAAGGCAGTTATTTATGTCCTTCTTAAAGTCCTCCATTGTCATCATGAGAAATTATTTTAGATCTGAATCTTGCTTTTCTGGTGTGGTGGTGTGTCCAGGACTTGCTGTGGGGAGAGAACTGGGTTCTGATGATACCAAGTAACCTTGGTTTCCACTGCTTATGTTCTTACCTTTTCCTCCTGCATACATTTAAATTTAGAAAACACTCAGAAAAAGAATTTGCATGAAACTAAATATAAGGAACTAAGTATATATATTGTTAAATGATGCCAAAAATGTCATTCATTTAAATCATCTGTTTGTATTTGTGTGTGTGTGTGTGTGTGTGTGTAGTGGAGGATACCTACATGAATATACAGAAAGCAGAGACTGATATCAAATGTCTTCTATTACATACTACCTTATTTTGTTCGATGAATCTTTTGCAGATTCTAATGTGTCTTCCTCCAAGTACCACCATACATTTACTTTTAAATGAGTGATGGAGATCTGACTCAGATCTTCATGCTTGCACAATAAGATCTTATCCCACAATGCACTTTCTCTTCTGTGCCTGGGATGTATTTTGAGAAATGTGTTTAGAGTTCTCATTAGAGTGTATAGATTGTTCTCATTGTTTATTTCCCATTATCTAGAATCTTCTTTATTGGGCTTGATTTCAAATCACATACAATCCAGACTCAAAGTACAGGTGAGCTGTGCAGCAGTTATGGGAGGACCCTGAAATGTTTTTTCTTCTCTTTGCATTTGATGGTTTTTCCTTTTGTAACCACAACACTGGCCAGCTTATTCTGACTGATACAGTGATCCACTTTAACAATCTTAAGTTAAAATAAATTTCCTAATTAAATGAGTACTTACCAACATTATTTTCCCAAAACTATATCCAGTACAGAGTTTCATGTAGGGTCATAATCAAAAAATGAAAATGGAACTTAGAAATTCCCCAGAAAAAGAAGATATAAAATTCTATATGTTCTTAAACTTCCCTGATGTGACACTGAGCTTACAGCCTTTCATCGTCGGTCATTTTTCTTTTTCACTGATAAAAAACTGAACTGGACTGTTATTATAGACTATGTATGATTATGTCATCCACTTTGCTTTTGGTTGTAATCCTTAGTACAATGTCACATGTACATATTAGTATACATTTGAAGTCCAAAACCACATAGATATATCTGAATATCAAGATCAGATTCTTGTAGAGTCCTGTCAGCAGTGATATCCAGAAAAAGTTTCACATTTCAGGATTATTTCTTCACCTCTTTGCACCCATCACTATACATTTATATATTTATAGCAATCATGCAGTATTCATAATACATCAGATGCCCTTTTCCAAATTGATATAATGAAATCATTAAAACCCACAATAGAGGAAATAATCAGCTCTCTACATATTCCCATCTTTGTAGTGGTTCACATTACAGTTGCTAGGGAAAATGTTAATGAAAGGCAGAATCCATATATGAAAAAAAGAGAGGCCTTGTGGCTAGCATTTCAATGGTAAGTAGAGTCACTGAACTACTAAGGATATCATTGAAATTTAATAAGAAAAGCATGAAATGAGGCCCTATTAATTGTCTATAACGAATCTGCCCCCAAATTACATTAGACAAGAAAGGTTACTTCATGAGCATGAATATAATGAATTTGCACTCTTAGTGCAAATTTTGCTGTAAAAAAAAAAGGAAGACAGAACACACAAAAACAGTCTAAATTCAACAACAAAAAACCCCGGAAACTGCATTAGTTAGGGAAGCAGAAAACCCAGCCTGAGTAGGGGCACAAGCCCCTTCCGGTCCAACCAGCACTAGGGTAGCTAGGGCGCAGAGTCTGCAAGCTACCCACGACACCCACCATGGGATCTTAAGACTTCAGGTGATCCGGCCACTCTCCAGGCCAGAGGACAGGTGTCCAACCGGCCCGAGAGCCTTTTGCCTCAGGATCTGCGGTAGCCATCTTGGTTCCAGGACTCCACCGAACTTAGGAACTTAGTCTGCACAGGTGAGAGTGTGCACCACAGAACCTGACAGCTTGTGGGACAGGCAGGAGCCACAGAACCTTTGAGGAAGCACCCTTTTCGGGCCCTAGACATCCGGCCACCCTCCAGGCCAGAGGACAGGTGTCCAACCTGCCCGGGAGCCCTTTGCCTCAGGATCGGCGGGAGCCATCTTGGTTCCAGGACTCTGCTGAACTTAGTCTGCACAGGTGAGAGTGTGCACCACAGAAGCTAAAAACTTCTGGGACAGGCGGGAGCCACAGAGCTACTGAGGCAGCACCTTTTTCGGGACCCAGACATCCGGCCACTTTCCTGGCTAGAGGAAAGGTGTCCACCCGGCCCGGGAGGCTTTTGCCTCTAGATTGGCTGTAGCCATCTTGGTTCCGGGACTCTACCGAACATAGTCTGCACAGGTGAGAATGTGCACCACACAAGCTGACAGCTTCTGTGACCCAGCAAAGCAACACAGCTTCTGAGAAAGGTCCTGTTTTGGGCCTTCATCTTCGGCCAGGAGGAGGTCCAAACACCAGATATCTGTGCACCTTCCCTGTAAGAGGAGAACTTGACTGCAGAGAATGCTCTGACCACTGAATCTCAGAAAAGAGAGCCTGTCTCCCAGGTCAGCTGATAGAGGCTAACAGAATCACCAGAAGAACAATCTCTAAACAGAGACAAATATAACAACTAACTCCAGAGATTACCAGATGGTGAAAGGTAAACGTAATAATCTTACTAACAGAAACCAAGACCACTCACCATCATCAGAACCCAACACTCCCACTTCGCCCAGTCCAGGGCACCCCAACACACCGGAAAAGCTAGACCCAGATCTAAAAGCATATCTCATAATGATAGTAGAGGACATCAAGAAGGACTTGAATAACACACTTAAAGAAATACAGGAGAACACTACTAAACAGGTAGAAGACATTGAAGAGGAAGCACAAAAATCCCTTAAAGAATTGCAGGAGAACACTACTAAACAGGTAGAAGACATTAAAGAGGAAGCACAAAAATCCCTTAAAGAATTGCAAGAAAATACAACCAAACAGGTGATGGAATTGAATAAAACCATCCAAGACCTAAAAAGGGAAGTAGACACAATAAAGAAAACCCAAATTGAGGCAAGACTGGAGATAGAAACCCTAGGAAAGAAATCTGGAACCATAGATGCAAGCATCAGCAACAGAATACAAGAGATGGAAGAGAGAATCTCAGGTGCAGAAGACTCCATAGAGAACATCTGCACAACAATCAAAGAAAATACAAAATCCAAAAAGATCCTAACTCAAAACATCGACGAAATCCAGGACACAATGAGAAGACCAAATCTATGCATAATAGGGGTAGATGAGAATGAAGATTTTCAACTCAAGGGACAAGCAAATATCTTCAACAAAATTATAGAAGAAAACTTCCCAACCTAAAGAAAGAGATTCCCATGAACATACAAGAAGCCTACAGAACTCCAAATAGACTGGACCAGAAAAGAAATTCCTCCCGACATATAATAATCAGAACAACAAATACACTAAATAAAGATAGAATACTAAAAGCAGTAAGGGAAATAGGTCAAGTAACATAAAAAGGCAAGCCTATCAGAATTACACCAGATTTTTCACCAGAGACTATGAAAGCCAAAAGGGCCTGGACAGATGTTATCCAGACACTAAGAGAACACAAAATCCAGCCCAGGCTACTATACCCAGCCAAACTCTCAATTACCATAGATGGAGAAACCAAAGTATTCCAGGACAAAAACAAATTCACACATTATCTTTCCATGAATCCAGCCCTTCAAAGGATAATAACAGAAAAAAACCAATACAAGGACGGAAAACACGTCCTAGAAAAAGCAAGAAGGTAATCCCTCAAAAAACCTAAAAGAAGACAGCCACAAGAACAGAATGCCAACTCTAACAACAAAAATAAAAGGAAGCAACAATCACTTTTCCTTAATATCTCTTAATATCAAAGGACTCAACTCCCCAATAAAAAGACATAGACTAACAGACTGGCTACACAAACAGGACCCAACATTTTGCTGCTTACAGGAAACTCATCTCAGAGAAAAAGACAGACACTACCTCAGAATGAAAGGCTAGAAAACAATTTTCCAAGCAAATGGTATGAAGAAACAAGCTTGAGTAGCCATCCTAATATCTAATAAAATCGACTTCCAACCCAAAGTCATCAAAAACGACAAGGAAGGGCATTTCATACTCATCAAAGGTAAAATTCTCCAAGAAGAACTATCAATTCTAAATATCTATGCTCCAAATACAAGGGCAGCCACATTCATTAAAGATACTTTAGTAAAGCTCAAAGCACACATTGCACCTCACACAATAATAGTGGGAGACTTCAACACACCACTTTCACCAATGGACAGATCATGGAAGCAGAAACTAAACAGGGAAACAGTGAAACTGACAGGGGTTATGAAACAAATGGATCTGACAGATATCTACAGAACATTTTATCCTAAAACAAAAGGATATACCTTCTCAGCACCTCAAGATACCTTCTCCAAAATTGACCACATAATTGGTCACAAAACAAGCCTCAACATATACAAAAATATTGAAATTGTCCCATGCATCCTATCAGACACCATGGACTAAGGCTATCTTCAATAACAAAATAAATAATAGAAAGCCAACACACACGTGGAAACTAAACAGCATTCTTCTCAATGACACCTTGGTCAAGGAAGGAATAAAGAAAGAAATTTAGGACTTTTTGGAGTTTAATGAAAATGAAGCCACAACATACCCAAACTTATGGGACACAATGAAAGCATTTCTAAGAGGAAAACTCATAGCTCTGAGTGCCTCCAAAAAGAAACTAGACAGAGCACTCAGTACCAGCTTGACAACATACCTAAAAGCTCTAGAACAAAAGGAAGCAAATTCACCCAAGAGGAGTAGATGGCAGGAAACAATCAAACTCAGGGGTGAAATCAACCAAGTGGAAACAAGAAGAACTATTCAAAGAATCAACCAATCAAGGAGCTGGTTCTTTGAGAAAATCAACAAGATAGATAAACCCTTAGCCAGACTCACGAGAGGGCACAGGGAAAGTATTCTAATTTACAAAATCAGAAATGAAAAGGGAGACATAACAACAGATCCTGAAGAAATCCAAAACACCATCAGATCCTTCTACAAAAGTCTATACTCAACAATACTGTAGAACCTGGATGAAATGGACAAGTTTCTAGACAGATACCAGGTACCAAAGTTAAATCAACTTCAGGGTAATGATCTAAAGAGTCACATATACCCTAAGAAATAGAAGCAGTCATTAATAGTCTCCCAACAAAAAAAAAGGACATCACCAGATGGGTTTAGTGCAGAGTTCTATCAGACCTTCAAAGAAGATCTAATCCCAGTTCTTCACAAATAATTCCACAAAATAGAAACAGAAGGTACTCTACCCAACTCATTCTATGAAGCCACAATTACTCTGATACCTAAACTACAAAAAGACCCAACAAAGATATAGAACTTCAGACCAATTTCCCTTATGAATATTGATGCAAAAATCCTCAATAAAATTTTTGCTAACCAAATCCAAGAACACATCAAAACTATCATCCATCCTTAACAAGTAAGTTTCATCCCAGGGATGCAAGGATGGTTCAATATATGGAAATCCATCAACGTAATCCAGTATATAAACAAACTGAAAGACAATAACCACATGATCATCTCCTTAGATGTTGAGAAAGCCTTTGACAAAATTGAACACCCAGTCATGATAAAAGTCTTAGAAAGATCAGAAATTCAAGGCCCATACATAACTATGATAAATGCAATCTACAGCAAACCAGTAGCCAAATTAAAGTTAATGGTGAGAAGCTGGAAGAAATCCCACTAAAATCAGGGACTAGACAAGGCATTCCACTCTCTCCCTACCGATTCAACATTGTACTTGAAGTTCTAAGCAGAGCAATTAGACAACAAAAGGAGATCAAGGGGATACAAATTGGAAAAGAAGAAGTCAACATATCACTCTTTGCAGATGATATGATTGTATACATAAGTGACCCTAAAAATTCCACCAGAGAATTCCTAAGCCTGATAAACAGCTTCGGTGAAGCAGCTGGATATAAAATAAACTCAAGCAATTCAATGGCCTTTCTGTACACAAAGGATAAACAGGCTGAGAAAGAAATTAGCGAAACAACACCCTTCTCAATTGTCACAAATAATATAAAGTACCTTGGCGTGACTCTAACTAAGAAAGTAAACGATCTGTATGACAAGAACTTCAAGTCTCTGAAGAAAGAAATTAAAGAAGATCTCAGAAGATGGAAAGATCTCCAACACTCATGGACTGGCAGGATCAACATTGTAAAAGTGGCTATCTT
This sequence comes from Mus caroli, assembly GCF_978045245.1. Classification (NCBI taxonomy): domain Eukaryota; kingdom Metazoa; phylum Chordata; class Mammalia; order Rodentia; family Muridae; genus Mus; species Mus caroli. Next base: position 108,972,830 of record NW_028227256.1, on the reverse strand, counting down.
GACAAAAGCAATCTACAAATTCAATGGAATCCCCATGAAAATTCCAACTCAATTCTTCAAGGAATTAGAAAGGGCAATCTGCAAATTCATGTGGAACAACAAAAAAACTAGGATAGCAAAAACTCCTCTCAAGGATAAAAGAACCTCTGGTGGAATCACCATACCAGACCTAAAGCTGTACTACAGAGCAGTTGTGATAAAAACTGCATAGTACTGGTATAACGACAGACAAGTAGACCAATGGAACAGAATTGAAGACCCTGAGATGAACCCACACACCTATGGTCACTTGATTTTGACAAGGGAGCAAAAACCATTCAGTGGAACAAAAGATAGCATTTTCCACAAATAGTGCTTGCACAACTGGCGGTTATCATGTAGAAGAATGTGAATTGATCTATTCCTATCACCTTGTACTAAGGTCAAATCTATGTGTATTAAGGAACTCCACATGAAACCAGAGACACTGAAACTTATAGAGGAGAAAGAAGGGAAAAACCTTGAAGATATGGGTACACGGGAAAAATTCCTGAATAGAACAGCAAAGGCTTGTGCTGTAAGATCGAGTATTGATAAATGGGACCTCATAAAGTTGCAAAGCTTCTGCAAGGCAAAAGACACAGTCAATAAGACAAAAAGACCACCAACAGACTGGGAAATGATCTTTACCTAACCTAAATCAGATAGGGGACTAATATCCAATTTATATAAAGAACTCATGAAGGTGGACTCCAGAAAATCAAATAACCCCATTAAAAATGGGGCTCAGAACTGAACAAAGAATTCTCACCTGAGGAATTCCGAATGGATGAGAAGCACCTGAAAAAATGTTCAACATCCTTAATCATCAGGGAAATGCAACTCAAAACAACCCTGAGATTCCACCTCACACCAGTCAGAATGGCTAAGATCAAAAATTCAGGTGACAGCAGATGCTGGAGAGGATGTGGAGAAAGAGGAACACTCCTTCATTGTTGGTGGGATTGCAAGCTTGTACAACCACTCTGGAAGTCAGTTTGGCGGTTTCTCAGAAAATTGGACATAATACTACCAGAGGATCCAGCCATACCTCTCCTGGGCATATATCCAGAAGATGTTCCAACCGGTAAGAAGGACACATGCTCCACTATATTCATAGCAGCCTTATTTATAATAGTCAGAAGTTTGAAAGAACCTAGATGCCCCTCAACAGAGGAATGGATACAGAAAATGTGGTACATTTACACAATGGAGTACTACTCAGCTATTAAAAGGAATGAATTTATGAAATTCCTAGGCAAATGGATGGACCTGGAGGGCATCATCCTGAGTCAGGTAACACAATCACAAAGGAACTCACACAATATGTACTCACTGATAAGTGGATATTAGCCCAAAAACTTAGGATACCCAAGATATAAGATACAATTTCTTAAAGGCATGAAACTCAAGAAGAACGAAGACCAAAGTGTGGACACTGTGCCTCTTCTTAGAATTGGGAACAAAACACCCATGGAAAAAGTTACAGAGATAAAGTTTAGATCTGTTACAAAAGGATGGACCATCTAAAGACTGCCATATCCAGGGATCCATCCCATCATCAGCTTCCAAACGCTGACACCATTGAATACACTAGCAAGATTTTGCTGAAAGGACGCAGATATAGCTGCCTCTTGTGAGACAATGCCAGGGCCTATCAAACACAGAAGCGGATGCTCACAGTCAGCTATTGGATGGATCACAGGGCCCCCAATCGAGGAGCTAGAGAAAGTACCCAAGGAGCTAAAGGGATCTGCAACCGTATAGGTGGAACAACATTATGAACTAACCAGTACCCCAGAGCTCTTGACTCTAGCTGCATATGTATCAAAAGATGGCCTAGTTGGCCATCACTTGAAAGAGAGGCCCATTGGACTTGCAAACTTTGTATGCCCTAGTACAGGGCAACGCCAGGGCCAAAAATTGGGAGTGGGTGGGTAGGGGAGTGGGGGTGGGTACTGTATTGGGGACTTTTTGGGTAGCATTGGAAATGTAAATGTGGAAAATACCTAATAAAAATTAATTCTAAAAAAACAAACAAACAAACAAAAAAACAAACATGTCTTACTCCTCTCCCCCATCTACTGTCCAAAATGCTCCCAACAATAACTATGCAGAAAAGCGTGAGAAAAGCTACTGTATTAAGCCAAGTCCATATGTAAGGAAAGAAAATGGACAATTTCTGAAACTTCGCAGTAATTCATTAGAGGGACTTGGTTCAACCTATCATACCTAAATTCAATCCAGACTTTTAAATGAATCAAAGAAAAACTGGTAAATAATAGTTCACTCTGCGAGTTAAGATCATCAAATTATATATATCAGAAATATGAGGTAAAATAGTATCAGTACTATCTAATAACTCCTGAGTACACACACACACACACACACACACACACACACACAGGTCATCAGAAAGCTGACTCAGCCAGTAAAGTTTTGACTATTTGGATTCAATCTCATTGACCCATATTATAGGAAAATGACTCATAATATTTCCACAAAGAGAACTTCCATTTGTTTCATGACAGGATGTAATTAATCTGTGAACCTAAGTCAACATTTATCATCTATATTTTAACAACTGTGTAAAAAGTAAATAATATAGCTAGATGGAGGTTGGAATATAAGATAAATAGTATCAAATTTCAATCCAGGGGAGATATGTGATGAAGACTGAATTCTTAATAAATAACTTTTATTCTTAATAACTAATTTTTTAGGAGAAGAGCAAATACTCAAGAATTTTGGGGCATAAAAAATTGGTCATGAAAGACTTACCAAAAATATTTTTTAAAAGTTGGGATTGTGAGATGGCTCAGTATTTAAAAGCACTGACTGCTCTTCCAGAGGTATTGAGTTCAATTTCCAGCAACCACATGGTGGCTCATAATTATCTATACTCTTATGGTATACCTGAAGATGGCTATAGTATGATTTTTTAAAAAGGTGAGTACCTATCACAAGATTTTAGGAAGGGAATAAATATAATCAAAGTATGTTTTAAGAAACTCTCAAAAACTAATAAAATTAAACATGCAAGAAAAATATACACATGCTTTAATATGAGATTTAAAATCAGAATTTGTAGTCCCATGTGTATCAAGAATGACTAATTTATAGGCACTGACATGTTTCTCTTAATAAGGGTAAACAACAGATGTGTCATAATCGAGGAACAGATGGTTTATATTAGATCATTAGCTCCAAAATGTCAATGAAAATTTTGGTGTCCCTCAGGTAATGTGTGAGCTCTGTCTCCATATCCTGCTAAGATGATTATAAATATTGATTGCTTACATGTTATCACTTTAAGAAGAGAATTAAACTGACCTCTGTCTTTAATAAAAACAGTGAGGATAAAACTATTTAGTTACCTTTTGGGAAGATTATGGATCAAATTGGATGCCATTTTTGGTGGTTAAATCTTAAGCATTTATTTATCAATTTTGGCATTTTGAGATTAAAATCTATTGTATTTGGAAAACAGAAAGAACATTTTATCTATTAGCTTTTTAAATGCAGTTATTCAATGTTGTCTTGTCCTTTAAAATATGCATTCATAGATTCTATGGTAATTCTTGATATTACATGAGGGTTAAGTAGAATGAACATGCTATGACAATATAGATGCCTTGATTTTTAAAATAAGCATAGCAATTAGAAAAAAGAAGACCATCACCTCATCCTACTGATCTCCCATTCTTAAAACAGTCAATGCCTATTAGCAACATTTTCCACACAGTGCTTTGGTCTGCTTCCTTCCTAAGTCCACTAGTACCTCACAAACAGCTGTGTGCCCTTCATAGGGACTAGACCAGCAGATTTCTTATGGTCTAATGCATTAACTTGTTTTATGTTAGTTTTTTACCATGCAAGATAATTATTGCTTTTATTTTTAAAGTGTGGGTTACATGAGCAATTATATTTTGTATTACCATAGAATTGTGGGTTTATTTTTCTGATTTATTTTATGTTCAGAAAAAGTTTTTAAAGTAATCAGTTTGCTATTTTATCTTCAAACTGTTTTTATCCCTAAGAATAGTTCATAATGTAAGTTCTAAAATATATTCCATTCTCAAGTCTATGTAATCTTTACTGATACTTCAACCATTTATACATGTAACTTTGCATGTGTTCATTAACTTTTATTTGAAAGTAATTTCTAGTTAATACATGCAAATGGTAGATTAGGCTTAATTTCAAAAGAAACCACTTTTTATGATCTGATTTTTATATTATTTTATAATATTACCAACCACACTGAGTTCCATCTTTTTATTCCAACCAACTCTTTGATGTTGCTACATTTTTACTTTAGCCCCTTTTAGATTAAACAAATATCTCTCAGCAACTTTACTTTGTAGCTTATATTCAGTGTTTCATTTATTCAAGGGTGGACCTCAACTGTATTAGTTGTCACAGGCATACAAATGTACACACACCTCTAAACTTTTAAACATTTTTTTCTTTTTGTTTTTTTTGTTTGTTTGTTTGTTTTGTTTTGTTTTTCGAGACAGGGTTTCTCTGTATATCCCTGGCTATCCTGGAACTCACTCTGTAGACCAGGCTGGCCTCAAACTCAGAAATCCGCCTGCCTCTTTAAACATTTTTAAAAGGAGGAAATTTTCAGTTAGAATCCAAGCTTTTAATTACAAGGCAAAACTCGTAAATGGATCATCACATTCATATGTTTAATGACAAGAAAAAATATAACAAAAGGAGTTTTTTAAGCCTTATATATCATAGATCAATAATAGCTCAAGGATAAGAAGGGCACATCACAAAATGTGACATTCATATTTGAACAAAATGATTTTTAAATAATGGGCATAATTCCAAAAAAGGGATGGTAATATTATTTTCCACTGGTACTTATAATGTCTAATTCTATTTCAAAGTCATTCAATCCTTAAATTTGGTTTTGTGTTTACATATATCAATTATCTATCTGCCCCTTTATATCTATCACCCATCTACAATCAACCTGCCTGCCTACCTACCAAGCTACCTACCTACTTATAAACTTGCCTTCTCAATTTTTTAGTAACATAAATTTAATGCAATAGAGACAACAAACTGAATGCATTTCTATCAAATACATGTATAGTGGAGTGTTTTATGGTTTTTATTGTTTTTGTTTGTTTTGCTTTTTGGTTTTGGTTTTGCTGTTCTCCACTTTCTGCCATATGCTACATAATTGCAGTGCCTGCAAAGAATGCTGCCACAATAGATCTCTTTTTTTTTTTAAAAAATTTTGTAATTCTTTTTATTTGAAATATGCTGTGTAGATGGATTTAATAGTCCTGTGCCAGCAGGTAGAATTTTTGAAAAGGTTTTCCAGTTACTAATTCTCTGTTTAGCCTGGGGGACTTAATGAAAAGTTGCTGTAGGTCTAAGTAAAAAGAACTCTAGGCTTCCTTTTATAAGTCACTGGAAATCACTTCCACAGCACTCTCCATTTCACTGAAAATACTTCCACATGGAGTTTTCCAGGGGACTCAGGTGTGTATTTCTTATGTAGCTTACTCTAATTGATATCTGGGGAAAATGATTGTCAGTTAAGTAACACAGTTTGCAGAACCGGCCATGCTGAAACTCTCTCGTTTTATCTGTGAAATATGTTTTGGTCCTTGTTTATAAAGAACTATCTAAATTCATTTTCTCCCCCATCTTTTTTTAGTTTTCCAGAAAAATTTTAATTCATTTTATGATTTTGATTTTGTTTTTCAAACGGGAAATTGCAATTGTTCTTTCCAGAGTAGCATCACATTGTTCTTTCATTTCTTGTGTGACATTATATCTCCCTTAGCTAGACACCTCACGCAAAGTCAAGAACTGAAGAAGAATGATGAAGGTCCAGTTTTTGCAAGCCCAAGTCTTTGTATGACTCAGTGTTTGTAAATTAACTTCTATCACAATGTCAACACAATGCTTGCAGATATTAGAATTGTGAAATATAGTTATGATTATATTGAATTATTAGTCTTAGCTTTTAATTGTTTTTACCTTTTATATTTTCTGAATTATTGAAAGCATAGTGGACAATGAACACCTCTCAAAAGCCCTTCTAGTTCAAAAAATAGAGATGTATTCTGGATAATTCTCAATTTGCTAGGATGATGGACCTCCCAATCTGGAGCTGGTTTGGGGGATTCAGGTTTTGCATGACTCTCTAAGACCCTCTCAAAGATTCTGGGTTGGTGACTCTCTGGGTACTTAAGCATTGAGTCTCGTAGTGTCTGCCCCTCCTGCAGTCTCTCACCAGGTGTTTGTGACTCAAGACCTGGAAGTTCAGGAAAGTGGTAAGACAAGGTCCAGGCCTCCATCTCAGTGAAGATGCTATTAAAATCTCATTCTAGATCATCAAAGCCAAAGTTGCCATGGAATCGCATCCCTCCTCTGGGGTTGAAGCTAAATCCAAATTACTCTGGAGGCTGAGAACCATCAAACGCATAGCATAGCTCTCTCAACCCCACATGCCTCTGTTTTCTTCCTCTTCGCCAATATCATAATTATCTTCTTCATCAATCTTGAGTCATCCCTCCAAAAGAAAGGATCTCTGTGGCTCTGAGGTCCAGGAAAGCTGATAAAGCCTTGGAAAAGATCAAAGACACTCATTCCCTTAGGGACACTAGAAACTTTGAACCTCTGCAGCCCATGAGCAACATGAGACCACCAGCATTTATTACTTGACAGCCAATTTATTAGAAGTAGGATAGATTACTGAATATATAATACAAGCTCTAGAATTTAGAATACTTTGCAGTCTGTTTCAATAGCTGGTTAATATTTTTCTGAGTAAATAAAATGGGCACTTTTTTGTAAAAACAGTAATAATACTAGTGATAAAATAATTTGTAAATAAGTATAAAACACTTGAAGCAGTTTCTGCTTCCTATAGGAAAATATGAAAATATGATCAATCAGCATGCTAATACTATTGTCATGTTAATTTGTCCCACCTCAATGAAGCCTAAATAAGGTCTTCTCTATTTTAAAAACCAAAATCATTCGAAGGAATTATACTATTAACATTTGTCAATTGTTAAAGTATATTACTAGCTTTAAAAGCATTTTTGCTTATGCAGATTTAACATTTTGGCAGTAAAACATTTTATGTACAGAAAGAAAAATTTCCACACTTTTGAAAATAAAACTAGATCTTCTAAGAAACTCATAAGTAGTGAACCAGTAATATCTTAATGATAAATAAATTTTAAAAACTTTTCTATAACTCTATTCCTGAAAGACTTAAAAATGAAGAAGGGCACAAAGTTGTTATTGACAATATGTGTTTGATGTTGATAAAATTCATATTTTACTATTATATATTGACATACTTTATTTCATAAAATGATAGAAAATATCCCTGATGAATGTGAAATGAGACATTATCTTCCTTGACATTGAGATGAAACTCTAAATCCTTATAGGCAGCTATCTTTAAAGGTGAGAGTGTGACTCCTTTACTTTTCACTGTCTCCCACTCTCCCTTCCTCCTTATTTCCTCATGTCTTTCTTTGTTTCTTTCCTTTATTTTTCCCATCATTTTTCAACATTAACTCACCTCTAAAAATGGTTCATTTTACATATAAACAACATATGTTAGTTATATGACTTATAAGTAGACAAAAACATAGATATCTATAACTGTATCATACATATGTCTTTGCTGTTGCTTTCAGAATAATTAGGATAAAAGTATATATGTCTGTAGAAAACAATGGCTTACAGTGTTTCCTTCTAAAATCAAGTAGGTAATCTGCAAATATAAACATTTCTGAAAGAATTAATGCATTTGTGCACATAGAAGAAAGTACACACCAGTGGCTGTTTAAGCCAGTGGTTTCTATACTAGAGAATATAGAAAAGGTGAGTTCAATTTGCCAGAGTGATCAATATCCATACTGAGCTAAAATGGGAGAAAACATTTTAAATTCCCATTTTTAGCATTTCTCCAAAAATGGAAAATGTGTTGCTAAACCTATGAAAAACCACAGTACCCACTACAACATTAATTCCAGAAATTCCAATTTTATAATGAATTGCATGAGAAAGAGAGTGGGAGATTTGAAGCTAAGGAGACACAGGGATGAAATTCAATGGAAGATTCAAGGGAGAGGTAGGACACTTGACGTAAGTTGTTAAAGACAAAGAAATATGTTTTAAAAAATCACAGCCATTTGGATATATTACTTGATTTTATTTTGTATTATAGAATGAGGGGAAACTTTATTTTATTAGTGTAGAGTGAGAACTACACTGAATCAAGAAGAGGAGGTCAGTCATAAAGATGAAACAAACAAAAATCTAGAAAAACTCAAAAGAATATCTAGTCACAGCCCTTGTCAAAACATGAGTAGGAAAATAGAAAATAGAAAAAAATTGATTGGTTAGTATGCTGATTGATTAACATGGCAAAAAAAAAGCTGATCTAGGGCAGGGAAAAAAATTGGTGGCAGAATGTTGCCTATGCTTTAGGCCCTGGGTTCGATCGCCAGTGCCACTGAAGATCAGCAAACCTTTTTGGAAACTGAGCATCACTTTTCTAATCCTGAGTTCCTGAAAGTCTGCAAAACAGTATAGCTTCATCCTGAACTTCAACCTGAGTTGCTAGAGTTTTATTCTTAGCCATTCATTTGGGTCATTACAATAAGTATCAGATGTGAGTATTCTCACTTACAGACTTTGGAGAAGTACCAAAGTTTTAATGACACATTCTGTGCTTTGGCCTCTATAATGATTTTTTAAAATGTACTGTAAGTGTCTACAATAAAGTGGTTCATAAAAAAATAAAAAAAAATCATATTTTATTTTTAGGTAGAAGCTTTAAAGACTATAATATCTAATTTCATATCAACAATTTTTGTCTAGCTTACATTTATTTCTAGTTTATATTTCAAATATAATTTTTTATTAAGGTCAATAATAAAAATAGTTCTTACAGAACACTTTTTATTCAAAACAGGGCTAGAAATACACTTTAATGGACTTTCTTTTCTTTCTATTTTGCCCATTTTGCCACCTATAGATGCTATGGGAAGCATACATTTTAGGGGATATAATACATCTCAATATCTGTGGTTCAGCTGTGTCTTTTACAAAAAGCCACAAACGGAAAAAAATACATTCTCTCATATGTAATTTAAAATTTTTTATTGTCAGTAGATTGACCTTCTTACTATATATAATTTACTATAATAATTCTTTAACTTAAAACAAATTGTATATATATATATATATAAGAAAACAATATATATATATATATATATATATATATATATATATATATATATATTGTTTTCTTTTGAGACAGGGCTTCTCTGTGAAGCCTGGCTATCCTGGAATTCACTCTGTAGACCAGACTGTCCTCAAACTCAGAAATCTGCCTGCCTCTGCCTCCCAAGTGCTGTGATTAAAGGCATGTGCCACCGCTGCTTGGCTCAAATTGAATATTTAAATCTATAAAGGAAAAAGTCTAAAGATATATAGTTCTCATAAAGTAGGCTGCACAAATGCTTTTCATTTAAATAATCTAAGAAGTTATGTTCTGAAACTGGCATACAATTTTATCAATGTTAGACAGTAATTTAACACAAACTTCCCCTGAAGGTCAGCTATATTTTATTCCTAAGAATGATATAATTTAAATCCCATGCAAATAGAAATATAAATCTAAGTGCTACTTTAGAGAAAAAGTAATTTTTATTCCTTTAAGTCTTCTCAGTGCCAAAATTTTTGACGTACATTATTTCATAAAGCTATATAAAATTTTTCATCTACTGAAACTTGGAATCTAAATAAATTCATGAGGTGAAGACAAATCCAAGACAAATTTTAAGATATTTGAAAATAGCTCAGAATTAACTGGATGTGTGACGTCACATTCCCCCCATTATATTCTTGCTTTCCCTTCTTCTCTTCCTTTATCCTTCACTTTTTTTCTTTGGCCTATCAGTTCAAACAGGCTGAATATAAATAATACAGTTGCATGCTCATGCAGATTACAATCTAAAAGCACAAAGAATGATCATTATTTTTGGCATTCTTATGTGATAAATGCATGCATTGGTAAAAACATTGAAAACAGTATTCCAGATACACTGTGATGCCAATACATATATGCTACATGATATAAAAGTTTTAAAACGTCTTGATATTGGTGGCTTTATTGCATGCTAAGCACCTTGACCAAAAGTAAGCTGAGGAGGAAAGTATTTCATTGTAAGACTTACAATTATCAGGCCATACTCCTTCACTGAATAAAGTCAGGGCATCTACTCAAGGCAGGACTCTGAAGGTAGGAACTAAAGCAAAAACTATTAAAGAGTACTCTTTGTTTGGATTGGATATTTTCTTTATTTACATTTCACATGTTTTCCCCTTTCCAGGTATCCCCTTCAGAAACCCTCTATCCCATCCCCCTGCCTCTATGAGGGTACTCACCCACCCACCTACCCACTCCTGTTCTCCCACTCTGAAATTCCCTTACACTGGAACATCGAACATGCTAAGGCCCAAGGGCCTCTCCTCCCACTGATGACCAACAAGCTATCCTCTCCCGCATGGGCATGGGTTGCTCCATGTGTATTCTTTGGTTGGTGGCCCAGTCTCCAAGATCCGGGGGGTGGGGGGGAGGGAAGAATGTCTGGCACGTTGATGCTGCTGTTCTATCCATGGGGCTGCAAATTCCCTCAGCTCCTTCATTCATTTCTCCAACTCTTCCAGTCCCTCAGCTCAGTCCAATGGTTGGCTGCTAGCTTCTGCCTCTGTATTTGTCAGACTCTGGCAAAGCCTCTCAGAAGTCAGCCATATTAGGCTTCCATCAGCAAGCACTTCCAAGCATCCACAATAATGTCCAGGTTTGGTGGCTATATATGGATTGGATCCCCAGGTGGGGCAGTCTAGGGAAACAAACTGGAAAGGAAGAAGTTAAAAATGACTATGTGCAGATGATAATACAGTATACTCGAATGATCCCAAAAACTCCACCCGAGAACTCCTACAGCTGGTAAACAACTTCACCAAAGTGACAAGATATAAAATTAACTCAAACTTCCCATTCTCAGGATAAATAGACTGAGAAAGAAAATTAGGGGAACGACACTCTTCACAATAGTCACAAACAATATAAAGTGTCTTCGTGTGACTGTAAGCAAAAAAAATCTTAAGATTGAAAATATTTACAAATGAAACATTCTCATAATTTAATTTACATATTTACTCCATTGAAGAAGGGCACTATTTCAGGAATAGATTGAGTCTTCGAGTCCACTTAAAGTATGAAACTTTTTCTATTATTTTATTTTGTGATTTTTTTTTTTTTAGATTTGCTCTCACTGTGAATAGAAAACATTTTGTTCCAGGTAACCAAGTTGTTTCAGCAATCATAGGAGCAACATAATCAATAAATTATAAAGAACCAGTTCTAGTAATATCCTCAATGTTTACTATGAAATTTATACTACTTTGTCTTCCTTTTATATGAATAACATGTTTTTATAACCACCTTGAATTCTAGCAACAACAAGTTTGACATCTTGTGATATGTAAAATCTAAGGTCCCACATGACAACCCTTAGGAGGTATCACCATCTCTTAACTTTAGTTTCTACATGGCTATTCAGAGATAATGATCAGCCAGACCACAATATGATCAAAACTCTTGGACTATGCAGACATTCTGTCACTTGTCGTACATGTTCTGAAAGTTCTTGTCAACCCTAGCCCAGAAAAAAATGTTGCTGGCACAAAAATGCTTCTGTTTCCTAGTAGATATATCATTAATTCTGCATCAAGATCACCTTGATTTTTAGAGCAAGTGTCTAAAACTGATTTATTGAAAGTTCATGTTTTTAGGTACCCTGACTTAGTGCTGTTGTGGAATATTGGTGCACAGTGTAGGAAAAAGCATAAAAAGTAGATTTTAAAACACACACACACACACACACACACAGAGAGAGAGAGAGAGAGAGAGAGAGAGAGAGCATTAGATGGAAGAAATGAAACAAATAATTAGAAAGAGGAGAGACAGTGTAACTGCTTCTGTTCTAATGATAATTTGGTCCCCAAAACTGTTTGCAGGAGAGGATCTGCATGGAACTTCTGAGAACTTGCCCCAAGTTAATACTGATGGGTAAATAAAGATACTAGGACCCAAATATCTGGGGAGGAGAGACATAGGTAGAATTTAGGGTTCCCAGGCTTGGGACTGAGAGGAAGGATGATGAGAGATGCCATGTGTCCAGGATAGAGACAAAAGCTTCCATGGAGTAGAGAAGCAAGGAGAAAGTCATGAGCTTGGTGCCAAGAAAACATGGCCCAGAGGCCTGCCTAATCGGAATTATAAGTAGCCAAGATGAAACATAGAAACTAGCAAGTAAAACTTCAGAGTTATTGCTGGAAGATATATTCCAACAGCATGAAGGTTATACAGTTGCCCAGCTATTGTGCTGCTTAAGGCATATTAAAATATAAAGGCTGTGTGTGTGTGTTTTATTTCAAAACATAACCACTCAGGCAGGTAGTAACCCCATACCAGGATTTATTAAAATATTAATACTATAAGATTGAAAGAGAGCAAGAGAAAGACAGAGCGATATAAAGATTTTAAGAGCTTTAAGAGATATAATCACATTTAGCAGTCACAGAATTGTCAAATAATATGCAAGGACTCAAGGTCAAAATATTAAACATTCAGTAAATGGTTTTGTCTCCTCTCATGCTACAGAGATGTGGAGTGGAATTACATGACGCTACGTGATTGGTCCAGCATTTCTATAAGAAATTTCAATACATATAACAGAGATAAAGAAGGGATTGTGAAATCGGGATGAAAAGAAACAGGAGAATTTATAAAAGTGAGAGAGAGGGGTGAGAAAAGTGTAGATATAACACCAGACATTAAATTTATAAAACTAGGAAATATTTTAAAGTATATTTTAAACTGGTACAGTACAATGTAAAAGCTTTTCCTTCCTACACAATGAATTTCACATATTATATTTATACAAATAAAACTCCTCTTCCTCCATGTCTTTTCAGGAAAAAAAAAGAGGCCTCCCAGGGATATCAACCAAGCACAGCATAACATGATACAGGAAACTAGGAACTGTCGTTCATATAAAGGTTGGATGAGGAAACATAGTCGGAGGGAAAGTGTTCAAGAATAGGAAACAGAATCAGATATATCCCAACTCCCATTGTTAGTATCCGACAAATACCCCAAGCTAACAACCACAACATATATTTATGTAATTATATCAGATGCAAATTACATACCTTGGTGCATTATATTATTTATTCTTTACTTCTAAACAAAAAATTAATGCAATTAACAGAATTTATATAAACAATTAATTTGAAAATGGATTCAAATATTAACATTTCCTGATTCTTAAACTCCAAATTACATTACATTGGTAATTCTGTAGTTGATCAAGGTTAAAAATTTAATACATTATGTTACTTAGATCTTGTCCACTTCACTTGTTTCTTAGAGTAATTTTCCTAGTTCTAAATAGGAATCATGACTCATATCATCTTGTTAGTTAAGTAGTAACGTAAAGTGTGGTAGTGGCATTATTGAGCCTTTCAAATTTTGAAATGAAGGTGATGAAAGAAATGAGTGATGAAAATACTGACCTCTTATTAAATATTCTATTTTCCATGAATAGAAGATGAAAGAAATGACACAGAATACCCATCACCTTATTCATGCAGAAAATCATATTTATAAAACTAACCTAATTCTGAAAGCAATAAAACTTGGATACTGTTTAACTGATACTAAATCTTATTAACACTATAATACATATAGTCAACCTAAAACAAATAATTTTTGTGGTTTTCTGGATGACCTTGTTAGTACCAATACAGTCTAGCTTATGCATGCATTTATAAAATCTTTACATATATTGAAATTCTCATAATGGATTAATGAATATGAAATCAGAAAACTAGAATAGACAACTGAATAAACACAAGATTATAAAAAAGGAGAAACCACTGAGTAAATGGTAGCTATGCATACATACTATAAATATTCTAGTTATTTTACCAATATGTAAAGAACACCCTTAAAAAATCATTGTAATTTTCAATATTCATTTAAATGTTTTCCATGAATATATGATGAAATAAATGATACAGAATACCCATCACCTTATCATGTGTAAAATCATATTTATAAAACTAACTTAATTCTGAAAGCAATAAAACTTGGATACTGTCTAACTGATACTAAATCTTATTAACACTGAAATACATGGAGCCAAACTAAAAACAAGTAATATCAGACCACTTAATATTTAGTGAAGGGAAGTACCACTGGCAAACCACAGTGTACACAGCATAGATGAAGAAAACAGACATCAAAAGGAAGGCTTCTGATGTCTGACATGCTAACACAGTGATAAAGCACAGATATTAAATATGTTAAATCTCAAAAGAACTATTTCAGCAATGTACTCTTCTCAAGTTGTCTCTGAGCAGAAGCTACAGTCCATTGCTTATATCTGACCTTTTTTTGTGTTCTGTTTCCTATTATGTCAAGCACTGTGCTTAAGCAGGTTGCTGATTGTTAAAATATCCTGTTTCATAATTTCTTGATTTAAGTGTTCTCGAGTAATAAATGCCACTTCAAAATAAGATGGATGACTGCCAGTTTGTACAACATTCCTGACATCTGTTAATGCCACAAATTATATCTTGTGCGGTCCTTGAATCAGAGTTATGTAACAGTTGCCCTTTTAAAGTATGTCATTTTGATTCTCTGGATCCCCTAGGTATTTGTTGTTATATCCCTCTTCACATTTCAGAATTTATTAATTTGGATATTCTCTGTATACTTTAGTTAGTTTAGATAAGAGTTTTTCTATCTTGTTGAGTTTCTCAAAGAAAATACAAACTCTTTATTTTCATTGATTCTCTGTATTGTTCTCTTTGTTTCTATTTTATCAATTTCAATCTTCAGTTGGATTATTTCCTGCTGTATTCTCCTGACTCCCTTTTTTCTAGAACACTGAGGTGTGCTGATAGGTTTCTAGTAGGATTTCTCACTATTTTTCTTTTAATGAAGACACTGGTATTATAAACTTTCTTACAACTACTTATATTGTGTCCCATAAATTTATGTATGTTGTAAAATAGTTTTCATTGAGTTCTAGAAAATCTGTACTTTATTTTTGTTTTGACCCAATTTTTCTTCAGTAGAGTGCTGTTCAGTTTCCATGAATTTGTAAGCTTTCTGTGGCTTTCATGTTGTGAATTATCCATCTTAATCCATGATAATCTGATAGCATATAGGAAAGTATTTCAATTTTTTTGTATCTATTGAATCTTGCTGTGTGTGTAAGTACATGGTTAATTTTAAAGAAAGTTCAGTGAAATGCTGAGAAAAAGATATATTCTCTTTTTTAGGAGGGGAAATTCACTAAATATTAGCTGGGCTCATTTGGTTTTTATTGTCACTTAGTTCCATCATTTCTCTTTTTAGTTTTTGTTTGAATGACCTGTTCATTGATGAGGGTGGATTATTGAAGTTTCTCACAATCAGTGTGTGAGGGGTATTTATGCTACAGGTGTTTCTTTTATAAGATTTTTGTCCTTGAATTTGGAGTATAGATGTCATTTTAGTTGATTTTTCTTTTTCTGAATATGACATTCTCTTCCCTTTCTTTTTTATTATTTCTTTGGAGTTTTTTCTTAGATGTTAGAATGGCTACATCAGCTTCTATCTTGGGTTACTTTGCTTGAGAAATGTTTTTCCAATGCTTTACTCTGAGATAATGTTTATCTTTGATGTTGAGGAGTATTTCTTATTTGTCTAAAATGGTTGAATCTTGATTTTCAATCCATTATATTAGTTTGTATGTTTTTTTTTTTTTTTTTTAAGAGTTGTGAAGCCAGGCGTGGTGGTGCACGCCTTTAATCCCAGCACTCGGGAGGCAGAGGCAGAGGCAGGCGGATTTCTGAGTTCGAGGCCAGCCTGGTCTACAAAGTGAGTTCCAGGACAGCCAGAGCTACACAGAGAAACCCTGTCTCGAAAAACCACAAAAAAAAAAAAAAAAAGAGTTGTGACCTTTGATGTTGAGAGATATTAATGACCAATAAGTCTTAATTCCTGTTAGTTTGGTGATGGTGATGGTAATGGTGGTGCTGGCCACAATCTTGTGTGTGTGTTTGTGTGTGTGTGTCCCCTTTCTTTGGTTTTGGTGATGTGAGATTAACTATTTCCTGTGTTTTTATGGATGTATTTAACCTACTTTCTTTAAAGGTTTTTTTTTTTTTCACCTTCAGTAAGGTTTAAATTTTTAGATAAATATTGATTAAATTTAATTTTATCATGGAATATTTCAGTTTCTCCATCTTTGGTGATTGAAAATTTAGCTTGGATAGCATCTATGGCATATCTTTTAGTCTTTCAGAGTCTTCACTGGGAAGTCAGGCACAATTTTAATAGCTCTCCTTTTATAAGTTACTTCGTCTTTTACTTGTAGCTATCAATATTCTTTTTTTTTTTGTTGTTGTTGTTCTATGTTTAGTGTTTCAGTTGGTATGAGATGAGAGGATTTTCTTTTCTGCTCCAATCTATTTGTTGTTTTTTATGTATCTTGTACTTTTATAGGCATGTCCTTTAGATTACAGAAAGTTTTTCTATGATTTGTTGAAAATATTTCCTAGGCTTTGAACTGGTATTCTTCTCTTGCCTCTATTCATTTGGTTTATAGGGTTGGTTATTTTATAGTGTCCCAACTTCCCTGAATGTTTTGTGTTAAGGAGTTTTTAGTTTTATTATTTTCTTTGACTGAAGAGTCTTTTCCTTTAATGTATCCTCAATACCTGAGATTGCTTCTTCTTTCTCTTGTGTTCTATTGCTGAAGTTTGCCTCTGTACCTCCTGATTGGTTAACTAGATTTTTCATATCAGAATAATCTCAGTTTGTTTTTTCCTTATTGCATCTATTTACAATTTCAGATTTTGAACAGTTTTATTCATTTCTTTAAACAGTTTGGATTTTTTTCTTGGCTTTATTTTATGGATTTGTTAATTTCTTCCATTTTTTTGTTTGTCTATTCCATGAGTTTTTAAAGGTATTTATCTATTTCTTAACGATCTTTATCATCTTCAAAAACTTGGTTTTATGAACCATGCATGGCAGATGTTGCAGCACATAAAATAATCTGATACAAGTACATGCAAAGGAAAAAAACCTCCAGACACTTTCCTGTGTCCTTTCTTGAATAGTAGGAATATGCAGCACATCTTAGCACTTCCTTCAGTACTTCCAAGTATGTCTTCTTGAATAACAAAAGAACAACTTTTCTTTCTTTTTTTTTCCCCCAAAACTTGCTATTTGATTCATAAACTGTCCCCCTTGGTTTCATGCCACAATTTCCACAGTTCTGATTTCAAGTTCTGATTTGCCATAATAAGAATCTGACAAGAAATAGACCACATTTAAGTAATATGATTATTCTTGATCTAAAAAACACAGTTGGGCATATGGCTTGCTAACAATGAGAGAATGGAGAGATAATTATTTCCTGAGAAGTTCTTAATGCCCAGGACCGATGTTCATAACAGCCCAACAAAACTCTGTTCACAAGTCTTAAGAAAGTGACAACCTCTGATGACATAGTAGTTGCACAATTCCAAACATAACCATGAGAATTTTTCCTATGTTCTATGAAGAAGTTGGATCAGAGGTGCACATAATGGTTTTAAGACCCAGATATAAATATACAAGTCTATGAACAGCTAACTCTTAATAAAGAAGTCATACATACAGAATTGAAGACAGACAGAATCTTCAACAAATGGTTCTGGTCAAGATTAATATCTGCATGTACAAGAATACCATAAATCTATACTTATCTCTTTGCATGAAATTCAACGTCAAAAGGACCAATGATCTCCACATAGAGAACATATTTAATTGTAGTTATTAGTATACATAATATCATTATCTCATGCATTTCTAAGATTTTCAATTTCTAAAGAAATTTCTGTGTTATCTCTTTAACATTTGAATTAAATCTTAAAGTAATATTCTTAATGTTGATGTAAGTACAATTGTTTTTGTCTAGTGTATGTATCTGTGTTCATTCCTCTTTTTACCTTTACATTCAAATATGTTGGGCTTTGCTGCCTTAGGACACATGAATGATGTCATTTAATATTTTTTAAAAATATTTACCTTTTAATGAGAAAGTATTTATTCTATTTTCATATTTTAAAATTAAGTGTTTTAATCAAATTTTAAATTTTAATTTAAAAGTGTTTATAGAATTCTTACTTTTTCCATTTCATTTCCTTGCTTTGGCTTCTACTAAGTATTTTGACCCTTTCACAAGTTGATAAACTTTCATGCATATACTTGTGTGTGCGTGCGTGTGTGTGTGTGTGTGTATGTGTGTGTATCCACAAATATATAAATATTTTTCTTGTTTGTATATATGATTTCAGTTATGACTACTCTTCATTGAACAATAAATAATGAGTCTTACCTCTGGGAAAGATTAATTGTTTTTCTGTTAGCAATCATTATTTGCACACATACAAGTGAACTTTTCTATCACCTTCTATGTTTTATCAGTAATATAACTACTTGATTTCAACCATTTCAAATTAATTTACATCAGATTTTATGGAATACCGTTATATTGATGGTCTTGTTTACACGAATCTTGAAAATCACACAGAAAAATAAAAAAGGTTTGTTCATTCTTTTCTTGTTTATTACTAAGACCTAACTCCATTGCTGAATGCTTACTTGCACAACACATTGAACATGCTCTCTTCTCCAAGTTGGTGCCTCTATGGAGCCTTCACCTATAATACAAAATGCTAGGACAGTGGTAGAATATAACTTGTTGGAGTAACCAAATCAATATTTGACTTGATTTAAGACTCACACCAAAAGAAGGAAACTATATCTGACACTGCTTGGGTACTGAAGAACCTGAGATTAGATAGCCTAGCCAAAACACAAACAAAAGTAACAATTAAACATAGCAATAAAATGACTTCTAGTTATTTGCCTTGCTCAGTCATCATTAAAGTAGTTTCTTCCTGATCCCAATGAGGGGACTGGAGAACAGCAGAGAATGTAGAATTGAGAAAGCAGAGGGAGAATCAAAGAGCATGATGTAGTGAGGACAGCTTGGATATAGGAAGAGTGAGAACTAGGTTTCGGGAAGGGCTAAGAGACTGGTGTTGTAGCTTTGCAATATATATAGCAAGAACTTGTGAGTAGGGATTAAGAGAGCCTGAAGACTAACATAGATCTTGATATGCACCACAAATATAAGTCAGGTGAATAGCCATATGTATCTTCTGCTGGAGACAAGGGAACTTACTTGTTTTTGATTGACCAGAAACACTTTTACAAGTTCCTTAGGAAGGTTGCTTTTTCTCTAACCACCAGAAATCTTTCTATGGTCCAGTATGGATATATGTATAGCCTTTGGAGATTGGGAAACTAGAGTGCCCATTGGACCTGACAGGTATATTTGCACTCATTGTATAGTGCTACTTTCACATTAGCAAAACCATGGAGTATGTATTTTAACAATGATTTCTTGACTCAAACATTAACTAAGCCTCAAACAATATTTCAATCCATTTGATAAGTTAACACTGTGATTTTCACAAGGATTGTCACACTATAAGTAAGTAGCAAAAGTTTACCACTGCTCTACACAAAAATGTTAAACTTTATGCATTTTCTTACCCAGAACTTAGATTTCTGAAGACAATGAGGTGAGATGGGAACCAAGAAACAACAGAATAAATGAGAATAATATAATTTTAAATATATGAAAACAATCTTGTTGGACATATTATATGATTATATTACTAAAGTAAATATTAATGAATCAAAGAGTTTGGGTAAAATTTGGTCCCATGATATTGTCAGAGAAAACTCTTCAAACTTCTCCATTGCCAAGATTATTTGTCATGGTGCTGGTCATCTTCCCTGATATGAATAGCATGGAGTTTGTTTCAAATCAAATTCAAGAAGATATTAAATGTTGTACCTTGGGATATGCTTCTCAAAACCTAAATGCATGAAGCTGTCTTGGGCAATGTATTTGAAATAAAACAACATCTGAATACATATAGTATAGATGCTTTTTTCTAAAATAGGCTAGAGAATATAATAGCAACCTCCATTTCATTGAGTGGCTACATAAAACAAAAACATCAAATATACAAAGATTTCTAATGCAGCCCAAAGAGACACAAGGCTGAAAGAGATAGAAATCTGATCTTTAACAAATTGGCCTGTGACTATTACTTATTAGTGGCACAGCAAGGGACAGCCTCTCTCCTGTGGAAAATTGATTGACTTCATCAGGAAAAAAAAATTAATAAGGGTCAGAAGGAAGGTGAGAAACTTCAGAATGAGAAAGTTGTTGTATCATGTTGCCAATCTTTTTCTCCTCAGTCTCTCATTTCTGAGATTGTAGGAAAAACAGGCTGAACTGAATAAGAATCTTTTTTAGGATGACCAAGAAAGTCATTTGTAATCTTGCAGGAATCCTGTTTTACAACTAAGACACTCTATCACACGGGACTGAGCAATGGATTACTTCTGCCTGACAACACAATGAATTTCCTCATTGTCTAACAGATCATGGGGCTTCCCAGCCTCCACAATTATGTATAGGTGAGACATTTATTTATATTATAACATGCACATACACACAGAAACAAACACAAACACACAATTCCAACTTTCAAACGAACACAAAATTATTTCTGTACTGTGTATTACTGTTTCAGTGTGTCCTGAAATTTGATATAAATATCTATAGATTTCTTGGTACTGTGTTTAGAACTCTTTTGTGGCATTCAAATCCACTGAGAAATGCTAAAGACTTAAGTTCAATTCAAATTTAAATTAAACGAATGTATTCTTACTGAAGGCAAGACAGCAGCCTTAGAGGAAAACTGTATGTCATGTCCAAGAAGACTAAAGAAAAGGTTTATAAATATAGACACTATAATTATCTATGAAATACATAGCTAGATAAGAAAAATGCATTACTCACTAGAGTTGTTTCTTTTTCCTTTTATGTAGTAATAAAAAGAGCACTTCTCTGAGTCCTGAAGTTATAAATGAACTTACAAAAACAGAAAGCAGCAACACCATCCCATTGTTAACTCACTTTCAGGACATTATGGTTTCCAAGGAAAAGTTCAACAGCCTATAAGGGATTTCTGATACTATATTCAGTTGCTTTAGTCACCACAGGAGAGTTACATGTAGGTTATTACACATGTCTAAGGGGCATGGGAAAAGTGTCACTAAGTGACTGGGATAGAGCAGGCTGTAACATAGTGCTACCAAGTTAGGGCTGGCTATCATATCCCCATGACAGCATAGAAGATTTTTGGAAGCTTGTGCTATAGGGCAATTCTCAGCTGAAAGGCCTAATTATGTGGGAGAGAACAATATCAAAAGTACTCTAAGTTCAAGCTTTTAAACATTGGGAAATGAGTAAATTACACATCCCTAGGGGAAAAAAATCACAGCAATTCCTACTTTATGAATTTAAAATCTTTCCAAACAAATATATATTCTTCCCATATATTACAGAAAACATATGTAGCTTAGTATAATTTAAATGGTAAGATAAAATTTTAAAAATATAGGAGAAAATATAACACATTATTTCATAAATAGGTCATAAAAATACCTTGATAAAAACAAAAATAACAAATTAGAGGATTAATATTAATAACCATTAGTCAAAACCAGATAATAAAAGAAAAATGAAAGTTATATCTGAAAAAAATTGTGGAGTGTTTCAATAAATCTATATGATATATAGTAGTTGCAACAATATCTGGGAAATATAAAAAAAGGATTTCAAAAAGAAAATCATCTGGGAAAAATTACATAACTATAGGTTTAACATCATATACCCTCTAGAAGTACAAACAGACCACAATGACAATTGACCACATCATTAGATATATATATCTATGCCTAGAGACTGAATCCCAATGCATAACCCAATCTGCTGCCTCTGTCCCCATAACCTGTCTTAATTTTGACATTGAATCCCTTGGTTTTTTTGTAACCGGGACTGAAATCACATTCAAATGTTAAAAATCTTTTATTACCTTAGGTTTTAGTTCTCACTTTTACTTTTGGTTACTTGGAATTTCTGTTTTTTTGTTGTTGTTCTTTTTTTTTTTTTTTAAGATCTGCTGTGCATATCAAATTTTGTGTATTATATACTTTTCTTCCTTTTAGTGATAGGGCAGGATGAAAGAAAGTTTTAAGGAATCGTTTAAATGTCAAAATTAGTATATTCCCACAGACAGGAGATTCTCAGAGACCTTTTAACCTTTGCCATAGATAAAGGAAGGCATGTTTTCAGCAAGTAAAAGTCATGATCTTTTGAAGCGCTTTTATGATCGATAAAGATTGAATGGGAATGTTACTGAAATGTTTTCTCAATATTAAACTGCATTGAGATAACAATGTGGTTAGATATAAAATTATAAAAATATTAATAATTAATGTGTAAATCAATCTGCAACCAATGAAAACATTTGATTCGTTCTTGTTTTTTTAACTTATTTAGTTTCTGATTTTTACATGTGTGCATTGATATGTACTTGTGAGTGCACATACACATAGGGCTCAAAGACATTAAATGCCCATGAGTTTAAATTACAGTTGGTATGAGATGTTCCCCATTTTTACTGGGAACTGAACTCAAGTTGTCTGTCAGAGCAATATGAATTTATAACCACTGTTTAATACAACTGAATCATTTATTTCTTAAAAGATTTTAAGATTTCATTATAATTATATCATCCTCCCTTTCCCTTTTCTCCCTCCAATCTTTGCTGTGTACCTGACTTTTTCTATTTAAAATTCATGGTTTGTTTTCCTGTAACTGTTATGTGTATGCCTAAATGTGTGTATCATACACACACACAACCACACACACACACACACACACACACACACATACACACACACCTGTTCAGTAGATAAAAAATAAAAAAGACATTGAGGTCTTTTATTTTTAATTCAGCTCTGAAAGAAATTTCAAGAGGAGGAAAGATAATCAAAATACATTGTATGAAATTATTTTCAGAAAAAGGATATCCCTGGGAGTTCTTTTTACATTATAATTCCGTAGTTTCTCCTTGTTTTTGTACTGCACATAGGTGTCTATAAATGATGTGTCTACATATTCCATGGACATTTTTAATTTTTTATTGGCTATTTTATGTATTTACATTTAGAATGTTATCCCCTTTCCTGGTTCTGCCTCTGAAACCCTCCTCTCCCATCTCCCCTCCACCTGCTTCTATGAGGTTGCTTCCCCTCCCACCGACCCACTCCCATCTCAGCACCCTGGCATTCCTATACACTGGGGAATTGAGCATTCACAGGACCAAGGGCTTCTCTTATGTTTCTCTTCTTAGTGTTTTGTTTTTTCACATTTCCTATATTTTTATATTATCTTTATTTTCCTTTTGTGATGTCAGAAAAACTTATCCCAATTCTCAGATTCTAATGACAGTATTCCTTTGTTTTTCTACTTGTGAATTTATATCTCAAATAAAATCATACAAACAAGTTATAAGAATAACAATTTACACAAGATAATTGAATCAAAATATTCATTATTTTAAAATGAAGTGTATTTTTGCAGTAAGAGCTAGGTTACTTACCAGGCAAAAGGAATTTATAAAAGCTTAAACTCAGAATATTTGACATATCATTTCAAAATTCTTTCTAAACTCTATATATTGAATCATGATGTGTTCTTACAAAGATGTGTGTGTGTGTGTGTGTGTGTGTGTGTGTGTGTGTGTGCGTATTTCTATAATTGAAATAAAATCTGATTTAAGGACTTCATTTTTATAGTTATGTTTATAAGCAAATGTTGTACATAATTTATACAGATAAGTGATCTTGAATTTAGACAGAAATGTGCTTAAATGTATAAACCAGTGAAAACTTCTTATTTGAGAGTGGTAGTCATATTTTACCATTACTTTTAAACTACCTAGTATATATATAAGATTCTTTTATATCAACCTGTATATAATCTAAAAGCAGTTCCACTTATAAATGTATAAAATTTTGCTGCTATTATTAGTTTTCTAGTTTTATAATCGATGTATATATATCCTAGCATTTCAGGTTACTTAAATTCAAGGTGCACCAATTAAATCACTATTCAAGGACTCCCTTGGCCCAAAAATGTAACGCGAAAAATATTAGACTAGGTCATGTTTGCCATAGAGTTTTTGACAACACTTTGGATTGAAACCTCAAACACAGAGAACATAGAAGAAATAAACAATATTGAAAGTATTAATTGTCATTTATATCATTGAACATGCTGTTTTTCTGAAACCAAATGATCAGAACTATGTCAATTTCATTCCATTATAATGATGATTTTAATAGTGACTACTGTTTTAAGACATTCAAATTAGCTACAACAAACATATAACTCAGTAACGGAATCAGAGGTAATTTTACCTATGAAAATTATTACATTTTATGCATTTAACTTGTATAACTATACAAGTTAAACAACTAGAATAACTGAAATCATTTATATTTCAAAAACACTCTAAAACAATCTTCTATATTTTACTTTAAAAAATATGAATATATGTCAGGAGGAGGTATATTTGCACTTAAGTGCACCATCCTATGGAGGCTAAAAGATGGCATCATATCCCTAGAACTGGAGTTAAAGAAGACTGTTAGCCATGAGATATTACTGCTAGGAACCAAACTCTGTTCCTAAGAAAAACCAGCAAATGTTTAACCACTAAGCCTTTTCTCTAGCACCTCATTCTCCAGCTGTGTGGACTCCATGATTTCTCAGACCTTAGGTATATTACATGCCCCAGCATATAGGCATCACTTCCTTAAAATACTTTCCTTTTAATTAATTAATTAATTTATTTATTTACACTCCAGAATTTATTCTCTTCCTGACTGTTCCATATTCCATACCTGCTCACCACACCCTGTCTCTACAAGTATATCCCCACCACACATGACCCAAACCATCAGACCTCTAAACTCCTTGAGGCCTCCAGTCTATTGAGGGTTAGGTGTATCTTCTCTAACAAAACCCAAATATGGCAGTCCTGTGCTGTATATGTGTTAAGGACCTCATATCAGCTGGTGTATGCTTCCTAGTTTGTGGTCTCCCTTCTCCCAGCCTGGAACCTGCTTGCTCAGGGGTGGAGTTTTCTGCTCATTCGTTTTGCCATGCCCACTGCTGGACCCTGTTGCTTTGCTGCTTAGAGCCACACACGTGTTCATCCTGCTACTGGACCCCGAGTTACTTGGTGGGAAATCGGGTTCCCTCCCCCTTCCTTTATAACTGAGTGTCTGAAAAAGTAAAATTGAGCTTTGATCAGAATGCTGTCTTAGCTGCATTTCTTTCTCTCGCCGCCTAGCCCCTCTTCTCTTCCAGGTTTCCAAAATGCCTTTCCAGGCTAGAACCCAGGCTGTGATCTGCTGGCCGGACACAACATTTGGGGAACCAACGCGGGACTGAGAAACGGCAAAGGATTTTTGGAAGAGGCACTGCTGGTTTGGAGCTCCATGGAATAATTAAAGGATAAAGGAATACCGGAGAAGGTATGGGCTAAGCTGAGACAGCGTTAAACTGGAGTGCTGGTTCACTTAGGTTCAGCAGTGAAGCTTAAGAGGAGCTGGGCACAGGCGGTAGGCTCGCAAAAGCTACATTTTTAGGCGTGAGAAAGGAAAGGGTTTATTAAAAGGAAATTAATAATCAGGCAGATTGCCGCAGTTATAAAAACTGCATCATGAGGGAGGAAATTGTCCCAAAAAGCAGAGAGAAATTTCAGGAGTGCCATACTTCGTTCTCTCTGGGCCTTATAGCAGGAGTACTCTGTCCCCTTTTTGTGTCTTGTTTAATGTCTGGTGCACCAATCTGTTCTCGTGTTCAATTCATGTATGTTCGTGTCCAGTCTGTATGAATGAATGTTCTACGTTTTATGTTAGACAATAAAGATAGTATAAAAAAATCTTTATCTGCAAAGCTGAGAGCTGCCACGTGCTTCAGCCAGGAACCAGACACGTGGCAGGAGGGCCCCTGCTGGAAAAACTGTTCATTTTAGAAAAAAGCGGCGAGTGCACAGCCTCTTAGTTTCGGAGTAAAAAATCTAATAAATGGTTCATGATTAATATGTTTGACAATGGTAAAGTGCTTTTTTTTTCTATGATTGTAGCTACAAAAATTAATATTCTCTGATTAGTCTAAAATTAACTGCTTCATTTGGTTATTTTTTTATCGAAAATGTGCTCTACATGTTTTCACGTTCAGTTCATAAGTTGTTGGTTAAGATTAATAATTGTTACATTGCTACAGATGGTTAGTGTTAAATTTGATAACTCAAGTTTAGAGTCCTTCCGACACGTGGCCTAAGACAGCCCAAGAGGCTGGATCTCTAAAGATATTTCTAGTTTAAATAATAATTAATGTAATTCCTATCCTAAATAGTAAAATTTAAGATAAGATTTAAAGCAATGCCTCTTTATTAAAGCATTAAAGCTTGCTTTAATAGGTATTCATAGGTATTAATTGACATCCAAACTTTGTAATATGATAATAATGCTTTTAATATTGATTTTAAAGATGATAAATTGTTTTAAACTTAAGTTTTGCTTTCCCAAAGTTGTAGGTATTATCCTAACCTTGCACAAAAAAACTTAAAAATTATGGTTAAAACTGCCAATTCTCTAAGGCAGCAGTGGGACTTTGGGATGGTTCTTACCAAATGCTCTGAGTGCAATGGACCTTCTGGGATGGCTGAGAATATGGTGTCCCCAGGGGAGCAGATTAGCTAGCAGTCTGCTCCAGCAGAAAGAACTGGGTAGAAGGGAAATAGTTTCTATTTTTAACTTTTTATAGTTGTTTGAGAACTCCTTTATTATTTTGTGTGAATTTGATACATCGAACTTTGATTATATTATCCTATCTCTTCAAATTCCTCATAAGTTTTTCTTCCTTACCCTATGAATGTGCTCATTGTCTTTTTATCACTGTCCATATACTTTGGAGTATGTGACAATCTCTTGGAGCATGGTTGAAACCATATCAAAAACAACACTTTTAAAGAAAACAGACTCTACCTATTTCATCAGCTATCAATGCCAATATCTTCTCAGGTAATGTTTAAACTTCATACCAGCTTCACCCAACATGTTGATATTTTATCTAGCTTGAGTTAATGCAGGTGTTGTACGGTGCTGTCATAACCAGTGTGTTGATATGTATAATTGCCATATTATATCTACAAAACAGTTTACTTGTATTCATCTATCACCTTTGTGTCTTAAAGTCTATCTAGATTCCCTTAAAAATAAGCTTAGGAGAAGAGGATGTGATAAAGATACATATATCTCACTTAGAGCTAAACATTCTAAAGTCTCGCATTCTATGCACCTTGACCAATTGTGACTTTCTGTGTTAAACACCATCTTCTACAATTAATCTTCTCAGTTGAGAGTTAAGAAATTTGTTAATCTGGGACTATAAGTATAAGTAGTTATGAATCTTTATAGTTATATATACTGTGTTCATTTAGCAGAATAATAGTGCTAAGTTCTACCCAAAACCTTCCCAAGTCTAGCTAAAGGTACTTAGTCTCAATTACAAGGCCAAATATGAATTTCTGATATTTGGAACAGGCTTTCCTGTTTCTGGAACAGGCTTTAAATCCACCAGAAAGTGATTAGTTAATCTTATGAGCACTTTATTCAACAAATGGTCATATCTTTCCAGACTAGCCCTTCCCTAGTTTGATCATATTTGCCATAGAGATTTTTGACAATACTTGCCTGTCTCTATACCAATACCATGCAATTTTGATCACGATTTCCCTGTAATATAACTTGAGGTCAGGGATGATGATTCCCCCAGAAACTCTGTTATTTGTTGAGAATAGTTTTCACTATCCTGAATTTGTTGTTGTTCGAAATGAATTTGAGAATCGAGCTTTCTATCTCTGTGAAGAATTGGGTAGGAATTTTGATGGAGATTGCATTGAATCTGTAGATTGCTTTTGGCAAGATGGCCATTTTTACTATATTAAGCCTATCAACCCATGAGCATGGGAGATCTTTCCATCTTCTGAGATATTCTTCGATTTTTTTTCAGAGACTTGAAGTGTTTGTCATACATATCTTTCACTTGCTTGATTAGAGTCACACCAATATATTTTATATTATTTGTGACTATTGGGAAGAGTAGAGGAAGACTATTGATTTGCTTATATCCAGCCACTTTGCTGAAGTTATTTATCATGTTTAGGAGTTCTCTGGTGGATATTTTGGGGTCACTTGACACTGTCAATAGGCCAAAATGGCAACCAACAAATTGGTAAGAGAGCTTTATCAATCCTATATCCAATACAGAGCTAATATCCAAAATATACAAAGAACTCAAGAAGATAGACTCCAGAGAATCAATGGCCTAATTAAAAATTTAGTACAGAGATAAGCAAAGAGTTTTCAACTAAGGAATATTGAATGGCCAGGGAGCACCTAAAGAAATGTTCAACATCCTTACTCATCATGAAAATTCAAATCATAATGACCCTGAGTTTCCACTTTACACCATTCAGAATGGCTAAGATCAAAAACTCAGGCAACAGCAGATGCTGGCGAGGATGTGGAGAAAAATGAACACCTCTCCATTGCTGGTGGGAACACAAGCTGGTACAACCACCCTGGAAATCAGTCTGGCAGTTACTGAGAAAATTTGAAATACTTCTGAGGACCCAGCTATATCTCTTCTGGGCATATACCAAAAGATGCTCCAACATATAACAAGGACACATGATCCTATATATTCATAGCAGCCTTATTTATAATACCCTCAAGCTATCAATAACCCACATGTCCCTCAACAGAGGAATGGGTACAGAATATGTGGTACATTTACACAATGGAGTACTACTCAGCTATTAAAAACAATGAATTCATGAAATTCTTAGGCAAATGGATGGAACTAGGAAATACCATCCTGAATGAAGTAACCTGGTCAAAAAAAAAAAAAAAAAAACACTGATATTCACTGATAAGTGGCTATTAGGCAAAAAAAAAAAAAGCTCAGCATACCCATGATAAAACTCACAGACTGAGCCGGGCGTGGTGGCGCACGCCTTTAATCCCAGCACTCGGGAGGCAGAGGCAGGCGGATTTCTGAGTTTGAGGCCAGCCTGGTCTACAAAGTGAGTTCCAGGACAGCCAGGGCTATACAGAGAAACCCTGTCTCGAAAAACCAAAAAAAAAAAAAAAAAAAAACAAACAAACAAAAAAAAAAAAAAACAAACAAACAAAAAAAACTCACAGACTGTATGAAGCTCAATAAAAAGAAAAAAACAAAGTGTGGGTGCTTCATTCCTTCTTAGAAAGGGAAACAAAATACTCACAGAAGGTAGAGGGTAGGAAGGATTTTGGAGGAAAGGATGGGGGAAGGGGAAAATGGGGAAAGGATTAGGTGTGGGAGAAGACAGGGATGATGCACAGAGGGTGAGAAAATTTCACAGTGGTGTGTACCAATGGGAAATGGGAACTGGGTGTAGCCAGCAGAAAGTCCCAGATACTAGGAAAGCGAGAGGCTCCCAGCACCCATAGGGGATGAAATTAGCTGAAATGCCTAACAAAGGGGAGGGACAACCTATACAGATCATATCCAGAGGTTAGGCAAGACCTCTAGTTGAGGAAAGGGGTACCCACACATCTCCAAATTTTTAACCCAAAATTGATACTGTCTAAAGGAAACACAGGAACAAAGTGAAGAGCAGAGACTGAAGGAAAGGTCATCCAGAGATTGTTCTACTTGGGGATCCATCCCATATACCAAACACAGACACTATTTTAGATACCAAGAAGTGCTTTCTGAGAAGAACCTGATATACCTGTGTCCTAAGAGGCTCTGCCAGAGTCTGACAAATATAGATGTGAATGCTCACAGCCAACCATTGGACTAAGCACACAGACCCCAATGGAGGAGCTAGGGAGAGGACTGGAGAAGTTGAAGGGGTTTGCAACCTTACTGGAAGAACAACAATAGCAACCAACCAGATCCCCCAGAGCTCCCAGGAACTAAACCAGGAAGCAAGGAATACACATGGAGGGACCCATGACTTCAGATGCATATGTAGCATCCTTGTCTGGCATTAATGGGAGGAGAGGCCTTTGGTCCTGAGAAGGCTGATGCCCCAGTGTAGGGGAATGCCAGGGTGGTGATTTGGGAGTGGGTGGGTGGGTAGGTGAGGAAGCACCCTCACAGAAGAAGGGGGAGGGGGATGAGATAGGAGGATTTTGGAGGGTAAACTGAGAAAGGAGATAACATTTGAAATGTAAATAAGTAAAGTATCCAAGAAAATAGCAAAAATTAACTAACTAACTAATGTAGAGTTGTGGAGCCCAGTCTAAGTGGAGATATATATATATAAAACACTCATATAACTAAGTCTCTAGGAAATTGCAAAAGAGTGAGGAAAGATTGTAAAAACCTAGATGACCAGGGTATTTTCTGTCAAATTGTGTCTCCTACTGACATCAGAAACTCTCCATGTAAAGTCTCACCAACACTACTTCTTAAATATGAACTAAACAAGCCTTAACAAATAAAAAGTAGTTCCAGGATTCAAATTCATGATAGCAAGTGTTCAAATTTCCATGGGTTATTATAATTTGTATGTATTACTAATAAGGTAGCAATTTGGAGGAAGTTTTGGTACATACTTTTATCCATTATTTGCTAATGTACATATTATATATACTTATAGCATTAGAAATACCACACTTAGTTACATACACAAAAGAATTGTTCATAGCCATAACTCAGTAGCCAATATATATTTATGTATATATATATATATATATATAAATATATATATATATACAGTCTAATAACAAAATAACTATTCATTACTTATACTTATCCAGAAACCAGGACATATAAGTGAAAAGATGGGCAACAGTTTGAAGCAAGCAACATTTGCTATCATTTGCCTGTACCTTCTCACATCCCCTATTTCCTATTTTAGAGTCACAAACTCCATGTGTAGTTCAGATTGCTTGATTTCAAGTTGCTTAAATGAAAACAGGCCCCATGGTATAAAAATAGAAGTTCTGTGCACCATTTTAGATTTAGAGATTGCAACTTGAACCATATAGCTCCTTCTCATTTTTAGCATCTTGGTTTTAGCCAAGATGGACTTAAGTCCATCTATGCAAGTTATGGCTCTGTCTGACAAATACAGAGCAGTCATACCAAAGAGACACACCTCTGAAAGACTAAATGAGTAAATGTGGCCATCTTGTTTAAACAACTGAAATACTTTCTTCAAAACACATGGTAAATGAATATCTACAGTGTTAAACAATTTCATTTAGGTTTTTCAATTTAACAGAACTAACACATGGAAATTCAGAGTATATATTCCCCAAATTGTCCTCTAAACAAAAATACTTAAATGAAAGAAAAAAACCGATGAAAACAAACTGAATCAGAGCAGAGATATGTGAGGGACAAAAAGCAAATCAGAAACTGACTTGTATTTAGATCATGGAATAAGTTTGAATAAAATCAATTTAGATATCCAATTAAGAACTGCAACAGAAAATATATAAAAGGAAATATAAAAAAGTCAACAGCCTTAGGAAACTTCAGGAGATTTGAGAAATAAGTGTTGTGAAAAAGTTTCAAATAATTATTGTGGAGAGGAGTTATGTAATAAATGAGAGTAGAGTAGAGTAATATGTCAAATTTAGCATAGTATTTAAGTGGGAGAATATATGTAAAGTTGAAGCAATATTTCTAAGGAAAATATTAAATTATTGGAGAAAATGGTTGATTATTTACTATAAAAATAGTGCAACTTGAAAAAACAGAACAACAGAAAAGATTAGAGTTGATACTGAGTAAATACTATTGCTCATTTTTAATTAAAGTGCAATAAGAACAGAAATGACAGAGAATTAATAATTTCAGCTACCCAGTGGCCAACAAGATGTTCTGACCCTTTATCCCAATTGGATGTGTTGTAGAAGATCTCTGCTGGAATATAAAGTTCCCTGATCTCTCTTTCCTTACAACTTTTGCCTTAGGACACTTGGAGTTGGAACTGTGATTCTTGTTCCTTTGGGCTGTAAAGCTTCAGTAGCCAGAGATGCTTCTCACTGGGAAGGGAAATTTAATGAGCAGAAAGATAAAACCCTATTCCCCAGCCTCTGGGAAAACAGGAACCTCACTACTACAAGCACAAATTAATAAAAGTCAGAGCCTAATCACTGACCATCCACCCTAGTGGATGTCAGTGCTTTCCCATTAGTTCACCAACTGATTAGAGAGCCTACCTCTCTTTGATTAGTGGAGCTGACATTATTTTCTCAAAAGTCTTGACCCTATGTCTAGTCTTGAACAAAGATTCCGTTTTCAAATTTAACAAGTCTCTTAGGGAATTATTTTGTTTTGAGCAGCTCAAATACAGAGGAATTAAAATCTAATTAAGATTGAATCTAGTTCTATGCTTTCTAAAGTTTCATAAAGCAATATAATGAAAGGGGATTGGGAGGATGGCTTAGTGGTTCAAAACACTGATTGTCCTTCCAGAAGACCCAGGTTCAATTTCCAAACTCCACTTGTTAGTTCCAGATGTCTACAATTCATGTTTTAGGGGGTCCAACATAATCACACAGACACACATGAAGACAAAACATCAATGTGTAGTCTGTAATTTAAGGATGAAAATAGTATGTGTTACCATTTCATAGCTATTAAGTTTATTAACAAGTTGTTAGCCTAAGCTGGGCAGGTTTCAAGCTATTTAAACACTCTAACTTATCTACTTTGCAACCAGAGGTCCTTTACCTTCAATTTGAGTTTTTCCTTGGTTGGTTCTGGTCCATGTGTGTCCTCATGTCTGCTGTCTTATTGAGACCTCGTAGTGATTCTACCTAGTCTCTCCACCTGATCTCATCCTTCCTCATTGTCTTTCTCTTACTTCTCTCTCACTGGACCCACTGGCTGGGATGAAAATCCAGCCTTCATACCTCCCTTGCCCAGTCATAGTCTTAATTAGTTCATTACTAACCAATAAGAGATGATGAAAAACAATATTTACATAGCACTAAGACTGGAGATGCTTGGCTATGCCATTGTCTGAGCTGTAGGCATAGAAATTGTCTGGGCATAGAAATCAGCATCTGAATACAAAGTACATAAGATGACTCCCAAAACCAGATTGCATTTTTTAAAAAAAGGAAATTAAAAAAGAGGTGATACTGAAAGAACATTTATGTATATTTTTTCTTGTTTTTTTGAGACAGGGTTTCTCTGTGTATCCCTGGCTGCCCTGGAACTCACTCGGTAGACCAGGCTGGCCTTGAACTCAGAAATCTGCCTGCCTCTGCCTCCCAAGTGCTGGGATTAATCACATGGATTTTTCATCATACTTTTCCTAAGGATGATAGCTATAGAGCATGAAAACAGTTTAGTTTAAGAAAAATAAAATGAATTGTAATTAAAAACATTTTATTAAAACTACACAGTATATATAAACAAAAAAATCTAGTTATGGGATGGACAGCATAGGCATTTTGAATGACTGAAAATCTTTTTTTTAAACTTTCGAGATTATAATTACAACATTTCTTCATTTTCTTTCCTCCATCTACATCCTGCAGTATACACCTTTTTTCTCTTTCAAATTTGTGACCTATTTGTCTTATGCATATGTATATGTGTATGTGTGTGTATGTATATGTATATATATATACATACATACATATATACATACATATATATGTGTGTATGTGTATACATTGATGTTTAAAATTTGTATCCTTATCTTGGAGCTGCAGATAAAAATACTGCCTAGATAGTCTTCAACTGCAACCTATGCTGTAGAGTGATTGTCTGGCTTCTGTTACTTTCAATAATGTATTATTAGTCAGGAGAGGGCTTCTATTCCTAGCTACCTGCCCCAATGTTTTGGGTTCCTGAATGAATAGCACACAAATAGCCTTTATATGTTGATAGGCTTTAAACAGTTTAATGGCTGTGCTACTTCCTAACCTCCAAGTGGCTAATCTTCCTCCCTCCGATTTTCCCGAGTAATTACGTATTAAATTCTATATTCCATTCTTGCTGACTTAGACCCAGTCAGGCAGCCCTCTTGGGTCTGCTCTCTCCCAGATCCATCATCTATCTTAACTTAAAGCGTTTTCAATTCTATGCCTGAATTTTGTTGATTTTAATTTTTATTACCATCTGAAAAACATTCTTTCAAATATAAATCATCTTCCTTAATGCTAAACAACTTGAGTTTGATTTTGAGAGTATAACTAGTTTTCAACCCTGTCATTGATCCGAGAATGAATTAAATATTACCTGAATATGTAGAAATTACAAAAACATAACTTCCAAAACTTAAACAATTTGTAGAGACAGCTGGCTGTCTGGAAAGTCCCCTCTATTCCCCGTAACGTTAAAGCATCTATCTTCAGCCTTCTAACCCAGAACCATCTGACAGAACTTAAGTGAAGGACGAATTAGAAAGGACTAGCTTACCCTGTCTTGACAGAGCTAAGCTCTCAACTATACCCCATTGTGTGTCCTTTCCTAGGCAGAATGTTTTGTCTTCAGATGAATTAGAGCAATTCTTGCCAATGGCTATCTTGCCACAATTGATACAATTCCATAGGGAGGTTAAAACTTTTAATATCTTATTTAAAGTAGGAAGAGAACACTGTCAGGAGCAGACATATCTCCTACTCAAATGATATATTAATAATGAAATGATTTTACCTGCACTATTCTGTAAATCTCTGATGCTTTTGAAGACTACCTATCTAGATATAATATACCAGAACTATAAAACCTTGACTACTCTTAGATATTTCTATTTGAATAGTATTGAAAACACTTCATCACAATTAAGTTAGAATCTATGTAACTTCTGTCTCTTAACTTGCATTATTTAATCATCCTAAACAGTGTGTCATAGCAGCTATTAGAAGGACTGTATCTAAGCCTTGTATTCTTAAATAAATTGAATAGGCACAATGCCTATCTAAGAGTAACAATATTCATTTTAAATTTTCTATCAATATACAAAAATGTATAACAATGAAAACCTTAAACCTGTATCAATATGAAAATGCTGTATCAATGTAAGAAAATATAACTTCAATTCTGGATCAAAATGTAAAGATTTCTACCAATGTGAGATTATGGCTGTAAAATATTTTAAGAATAAATTTAATAATCCAGTTACATATATCTAATTTCTTATAACATTACTCTATCCCCACTTTTTTTCAATACCTCCCCTTTACCTAAGTAAGAAAGGATAGAAAAGGGGAAATGAAATATAGAAATCCCCAAGTCTAAGCTCAGTTTTGTTTCCTACTTGTCCAAAATTATGATAACTCCAAAATTACCCTTTAAAGTGATAATCTATCTATAATTTACAAAATAACCATAACCAGACATCCAAAAGCAAAGAATAGGCATGAAGAGTCTTCATGACTTTTTCCTGCTGGTAAATATTTTTTGAGGGTGAGGAGGTAGGAAAATTGGAAAAAAAAATGGAAAAAATGGTTTCATGGAAAAAGGTAGCTTTAGTATTTGTTATCCTGTCTTTATATGCTTAGAAAGTTCAGGGCTTTACTAAAGTTCTGACTGGATCTGTCTGAAAGTCCGCATGCATTGAGATCTTCATTCATGCTATGTGAAGGATGGCCTGGTATAGGGTTATCAGGGTTCCGTGTCCACTCTGTCACAGGGCTTGGCCGCTAGGGGATGCAGAATACAGAAAGTTTGACCTCACACTTAACCATACTGTTGCCAGTCAGGTGTTGGGCAGCCACTGGACACTCTCCATGGGTGGGGAAGCACAGTTTAAGACACAGGACAACTGGATCTGGCCGGGTGGTCACCAAGCCTGGGATGAGACCTGGGCAGTCTGGTTCTCAGGCTCTAGAACATTTAGGCACTGCTGGAAGCCATGGAAGAACTGAGAACGAAGTGAAGTACTGTGGGTTAGATCTAGCCCAGGATGGGAAAAAAAGGGGGGACGTCTGGCTGGTCCTGTGGGGGCAGGCTTGAGTTTGGCTTAGTGGCTGGGAGCATAGTGAGGCCTTTTTGGGACATTAGATGACAGTTCTATAGACGAAGGTCTTCTCTAGTTCAGATATTAGTAAGATCTATCTATCTATCTATCTATCTATCTATCTATCTATCTATCTATCTATCATCTATCTATCTATCTATCTATCTATCTATCTATCTATCTATCTATCTTATCTATTTGCTTTCTGAGCAGTTGGTCTCCTTGCACAGCAGGGGATCTTCTGAGCACAAGCTCTACAAGGCAGCTTAGAAGCCTTTGAGAAGGTCTCAGGCTAAATGCCAAGTCCACCCCCACCCCCACCTATCCCCAGCATTTTGCAGGATGTAGCAATGTCCTAGTTTACTCCATGAACCCCAGAATTATGCAGGACAATATAGCACATATTTCTTCTAGAGTTCATGTAGCTTAGGCAAAAAGAAAAAACAAAAGAAAACAAAAACAACAACAACAACAACAAAAAACAACTGTGCTACTTTGCAAAGAAACCAATTCTCTCCACCTCCTAATCTTAAGATACAGCACATATTTTCCATTTGGGAACTTCCTATTAATTTTTAAGAGTGAGTCTCTGCTTACACATCGGATGCCATCTGTAGATATAAGAAATTAGTACTACTCAATTGATCACAGTGGCAGCAGTGTTCCTTGCTACCCAAATGTTCTGGCTTCCCCAATGAAAATACATACACCTGGCCTTTATATTTTGGTATGGCTTAATCAACTCCATGTCTGGGTCACTTCCTAATTTCCACATGGCTAATCTATCCACCACTGATATTCCTGAGTTTTTACTTACTAAAATCTATATAAAATCTTTAGTGGTTTAGACACCAATGTGCAGCCTTCTTGGGCTGTTATCCACACGGGTTCCTACTTGACTCTTTGTTCTGCAACTCTCAGATGTTTTCTCTTCTCTTCCAAACATGGCAGATCTCTCCTTCTTCTTGTTCCCTTGCCTTGAAATCCTAAAAGTCCTGTCTCTGGCTTTGCCCAAACACTAGCTACCAGCAACTTTATTTACCAATCAAAACCAACTAAAGGCAGGGTTCCCTTAAGGGTATTAGGTACTGACCAAGTCATCTCAGTCAACAGGTTCTCCAGGGCAGGTGTGAGGATCAAAAAAGAAAAAAGACAATTAGACAACATTGTAGCATGACCTCAGCCAGTTCTGAGGTTGAGGTGGGTTTACATTTTTCCAATCTGCTTTTATACCATTTTAATTACATGCAAGTAATAAGGTTAAGCAGTATAATAAACACAAATAATCAAGGAACAAGCAAGGCAATAAACTGTTTCTAAGAGCTTAGCATGATGACCAAGATATCTGAGCCTACCTCCATGTAGTAGACCAACATCATTCATGCCTGAAACCTACTTATTTGTTCTAGCCTATAATTAGATTCCTGCCTGAACTTATTTCCTTGCCATGGCACAATATCAAATTCCTGTCTAAAGCCCACTTCCTTGTCCTGGCCCAATGCCAGATTCCTGCCAATTGGCCCCAAAAAGCTCTCCACACGGTGCAGACATGTTGATTCTCATGAAATTTTAGGGACCGAGGTTTTCATAATTCAAGCAGCTTTAGACCAAACCCACAACAGTAAATAAAACATTTATTTTTCTTCTTAAGAGGCAGGTTTCAAACTCCATAGTCAGAAATCATTAATTTGCCTGATGTTCAAACACTAGCTTCCACTATTAATCTGAAAATAAACCAGCACCAGCCTTTTGTATAGTAATGAGCACCTATTACAAATTTCAAGATGCAAGATAGACTCCATAACAAAAGCTTAAAACTAGCCTTGAAACTAAAGGATAAACTGATGGTCACCTTAAATACACTTAGTTACATCCTCCTGCCCAGAAGCTAACAAAGTCGGATTGAAAATAGTAATAAAGCAGGTTAATGATCATAACAGTCCTATATCCCCTAAAGAAATAGAAGCAGTCATTAATAGTCTCCCAACCAAAAGAAGTCCAGGACCAGATGGGTTTAGTGCAGAGTTCTATCAGACCTTCAAAGAAGATCTAATCCCAGTTCTTCACAAACTATTCCACAAAATAGAAGTAGAAGGTACTCTACCCAACTCATTCTATGAAGCCACAATTACTCTGTTACCTAAACCACAGAAAGATCCAACAAAGATAGAGAACTTCAGACCAATTTCCCTTATGAATATCATTGCAAAAATCCTCAATAAAGTTCTCGCTAACCGAATCCAAGAACACATCAAAACAATCATCCATCCTGACCAAGTAGGGTTCATCCCAGGGATACAGGGATGATTAAATATATGGAAACCCATCAATGTAATCCAGTATATAAACAAACTCAAAGACAAAAACCACATGATCATCTCATTAGATGCAGAAAAAGCATTTGACAAAATCCAACACCCATTCATGAAAAAAGTCTTGGAAAGATTAGGAATTCAGGG
Source organism: Mus caroli (assembly GCF_978045245.1). NCBI lineage: Eukaryota > Metazoa > Chordata > Mammalia > Rodentia > Muridae > Mus > Mus caroli. The sequence continues at coordinate 108,934,182 of NW_028227256.1, read as the reverse complement.
CCCATACCTAAACATGATAAAAGCAATCTACAGCAAACCAGTAGCCAACATCAAAATAAATGGTGAGAAGATGGAATCAATCCCACTAAAATCAGGGACTAGACAAGGCTGCCCACTTTCTCCCAACCTATTCAACATAGTACTTGAAGTTCTAAATTTATTGTCAAATTTAGTAAATTGTTAGGGAAACTAATCAAAAAATTTATGAAAAGATTTGTTTTTAATATGGTACTAAGTTTACTTGTGATCTTAATTTTAAAATGAAGTTACTGAAATGTTTATTATTAAATATTATTTAAGTATTAGGGAAAAAAAGTACTTGAAGTTCTAGCCAGAGCAATTCCACAACAAAAGGAGATCAAGGGGATACAAATTGGAAAAGATGAAGTCAAAATATCACTTTTTGCAGATGATATGATAGTATATATAAGTGACCCTAAAAATTCCACCAGAGAACTCCTAATCCTGATAAACAGCTTCGGTGAAGTAGCTGAATATAAAATTAACTCAAACAAGTCAATGGCCTTTCTCTACACAAAGAATAAACAGACTGAGAAAGAAATTAGGGAAACAACACCCTTCTCAATAGTCACAAATAATATAAAATACCTTGGCATGACTCTAACTAAGGAAGTGAAAGATCTGTATGATAAAAACTTCAAGTCTCTGAAGAAAGAAATTATAGAAGATCTCAGAAGATAGAAAGATCTCCCATGCTCATGGATTGGCAGGATCAACATTGTAAAAATGGCTATCTTGCCAAAAGCAATCTACAGATTAAATGCAATCCCAATCAAAATTCCAATTCAATTCTTCAACAATTAGAAAGGGCAATCAGCAAATTCATCTGGAATAACAAAAAAACCTAGGATAGCAAAAACTCTTCTCAAGGATATAAGAAACTCTGGTGGAATCACCATGTCTGACCTAAAGCTGTACTACAAAACAATTGTGATAAAAAAAAAAAAAAAACTGCATGGTACTGGAATAGTGATAGACAAGTAGACCAATGGAATAGAATTGAAGACCCAGAAATGAACCCACACACCTATGGTCACTTGATCTATGAGAAGGGAGCAAAAACCATCCAGTGGAAAAAAGACAGCATCTTCAACAAATGGTGCTGGCACAACTGGCGGTTATCATGTAGAAGAATGCGAATTGATCCATTCCTATCTCCTTGTACTTAGGTCAAATCTAAGTGGATTAAGGAACTCCACATAAAACCAGAGACTCTGAAACTTATAGAAGAGAAAGTAGGGAAAACCCTCGAACATATGGGTACAGGGAAAAAATTCCTGAATAGAACAGCAATGGCTTGTGCTGTAAGATCTAGAATCTACAAATGGAACCTAATAAAATTGCAAAGCTTCTGCAAGGCAAAAGTCACTGTCAATAAGACAAAAGGCCACCAACAGATTGGGAAAGGATCTTTACCTATTGTAAATCAGATAGGGGACTAATATCCAATAGATATAAAGAACTCAAGAAGGTGGACTCCAGAAAATCAAATAACCCCATTAAAAATGGGGCTCAGAGTTAAACAAAGAATTCTCACCTGAGGAATACCAAATGGCTGAGAAGCACCTGAAAAAATGTTCAACATCCTTAATCATCACATAAATCTAAATCAAAACAACCCTGAGATTCTACCTCACACCAATCAGAATGGCTAAGATGAAAAATTCAGGTGACAGCAGATGCTGGCAAGGATGTGGAGAAAGAGGAACATTCCTCCATTGATGGTGGGATTGCAACCTTGTACAACCACTCTGGAAATCAGTCTGGCGGTTCCTCAGAAAACTGGATATAGTATTACTGGAGGATCCTGCAATACCTCTCCTGGGCATATATCCAAACGATGTTCCAACCGGTAAGAAGGACACATATTCCACTATGTTCATAGCAGCCTTATTTATCATAGCCAGAAACTGGAAAGAACCCAGATGTCCCTCAAGAGAGGAATAGATACAGAAAATGTGGTACATTTACACAATGGAGTACTACTCAGCTCTTAAAAAGAATGAATTTATGAAATTCCTAGGCAAATGGATGGACCTGGAGGGTATCATCCTGAGTGATTCAATCACAAAGGAACTCACACAATATGTACTCACTGATCAGTGGATATTATCCTTGAAACTTAGCATACCCAAGATATAAGATACAATTTGCTAAACGCATGAAACTCAAGAAGAATTAAGACCAAAGTGTGGACACTTTGCCCCTTCTTAGAATTGGGAGCAAAACACCCATGGAAGGAGTTACAGAGAGAAAGTTTGGAGCTGTGTCAAAAGGATGGACCATCTAGAGCCTGCCATATCCAGGGTTCCATCCCATAATCAGCTTCCAAATGCTGACACCATTACATATACTAGCAAGATTTTGCTGAAAGAACCCAGATATAGCTGTCTCTTGTGAGACTATGCCAGGGCCTAGCAAATACAGAAGTGGATGCTCACAGTCAGCTCTTGGATGGAACACAGGGCCCCTAATAGAGAACGTACCCAAGGAGCTAAAGGGATCTGCAACCCTATAGGTAGAACAACATTATGAACTAACCAGTACCCTGGAGCTCTTGACTCTAGCTGCATATGTATCAAAAGATGGCCTAGTCGGCCATCAGTGGAAAGAGAGGCCCATTGGACTTGTAAACTTTACATGCCCCAGTACAGTGGAACGCCAGGGCCAAAAAGTGGTAGTGAGCAGGTAGGGGAATAGGTGGGAGGGTATGGGGGACTTTTGGGTTAGCATTGGAAATGTAAATGAGGAAAATACCTAATAAAAGTATTAAAAAACAAAACAAAACAAAACAAACAAACAAACAAAAAACAAAAAAAAAGAAGGTAAAGGTCACATCTGGAATCACATCACAAAACTAGAGTCACAAATGTCCTTTATGTTTCCAAGCTTCACATTTTACACATAACTATCCAAGGTATGACTGAAACAAGTTTTAAGAATGTTACTCAGTTCAGTGTTCAGCTAATTAGCAGACTTAAAGAAAAAGATACTTTAGTACATGAAACATATAATTATTATTTCCAAAACATGGATAGAAAATAGGTAACTTAACCCTGTAAAATGTTCCCAAGATGCTTACTTGCACTTTTTTCTCTGCTGCTATATTTTTTCAAGTATTTTGTTTATGTTTACTTAGAGACAGATGAGCTGCTTGGAAGATAAATAAACTAGTATGTGTGTTTCTTAAAAAACAACAACAAAAACTAGGGAGTTACTTTGGGGAAATGTATCAGTGTTACTTCCTAATGTGGTACCCTACCCCAAGAGGGATTTTGGAATGCCCTGGTGTACACAGTTGGTAGCCTCAACAGGAGAGCTACTAAGTTTATCTGGTATACTCCTTCCTACAGGACAGACCTATGGAATGACAGGGATCCATATGAGATACTGAATATCTCCTCTCCATCAGAATAGTTAATCAATGGAGCAAAAAGTACTACAGTTGATTTGAATTACAGAGTACACCTAGCTTTTACTAGAAGCCATAGAGAACTAAGTTCTTAATCCAAATGGGACAGAAAAATGATAGGGGGGTACGGGCAAAGCACTCTGAGCCATATCCCAGCGAGAGGTTACTTTTCAGTTGTCCATCTTCTACTGACTTAGAATAACTTTAAAGATTCATGTTTAACTTAGTGGACAGAAAATAGTTGAACATTTACTATCCAATGTTAGTTCAATTTTAAGAAACGGAACAACAGAGTAAACCTTCAAACTTAACAATAATTAAAAATTACTGTCCACATTTCTTAAAGTATGATAAATGCTAACTACAGAAATGTCACAAAAATTAACATATTCCACTGCAAACTAGTAAGCACAGAAAATATTGAAATGATGTAGTTACTGGTTATAGTAAATACTGGTTATACAATACCAATATATTTTAGTGAAATTATTACATTTATTTGATCATGTTTTCTACTTCCCCAATTTTCCCATTTTTCCCATCTCCATACCCACCCACTTTATGTTTGTTTCCTAATTTTAAAAATAAATAAATGAATAAAAATAAAAACAAAACAAGAAAGAACCAGAAAACACAATAAATCTCAAAATATATAAGCAATAGACCTATAAGACAAAAAAGAAAAGAAAAGAAAAAGAGAAAAGAAATTAAAAAAACAATAACAACAAATAGCCAAGCAAAGCAAATTGAAACAAAAAGTCTCCAAAATATTATAGAGTTCATCTTTGATTAACCAGCAAGTTATGGGATCAAGGACTGCCCTAAGGTGTGGTTAATACTTTAATACTCCCAGTGATACTCCACTGGAAAAAAACTAACTGACAAAAATCTGATTCTTTTTCTTTTCTAGTAGGTGTCAGTTGCAGATAGTGTCTTGGTTGAAGGTAGAAGGAAGCCTTATGTCTACTTTCTCTTATATGTGCTAGAACTTCCTCCAACTGGAACCATAGAGATACAACATGCTGCCATAGTTTCTGTGATGTAATATGTGCGTCAGTCCTGTTGTGTATGGAAAACACTGCTTTTTCGGAGTCATTCATCATTCCTGGCTTTTAAAATCTGTCTGCTTCCCATTCTGAATACATTGAATACATTTACCTCTTTCTTCTTTCTTTCTTTCTTTCTTTCTTTCTTTCTTTCTTTCTTTCTTTCTTTCTTTCTTTCTTTCTTCCTTTTTTGAGACAGGGTTTTTCCTCTGTGAAGCCCTGGCTGTCCTGGAACTCACTCTGTAGACCAAGCTGGCCTCAAACTTAGATATCTGCCTGCCTCTGCCTCAGAATTGCTGGGATTAAAGGCATGAACCACCACTACCTGGCACATTTCCCATTCTGAATAGAGCCTTGAAGTCTTAGATGAATACTTGCCATTTAGAACTCAGGGCTCAAAATCCTCTCATTTTCTGCATATTGTCCAGTTGTGGGATTTTATATTAAGGAATCTTTAAGCAATTATTGTGTACTTTTAAGTAAGTTATTGCATTATATTAGTTGGATACTTTTTGCGTCTACTTATATTTTATAATTGTATTTAGCTTTAAGTATTTCTTGTATAGTGTAAGTAACTATGGAAATAACATCTTGGCATGGGAAAATAAATGTACTATAAGTGTTATTTTCCTCTCCACTCATATGTTTCCAAGGCAGAGCCAGTGGTTTCTTTGGGTAAAATTATTCTGTGTATTAATATAATTTGAAAGCAAAATCTAATGATAAAACTCAATTTTATTAACCACCCATTGATATGTTTATAAAAAGATAAGGAGAGGGAGATATGTCCTATGGATGTGTGATGAGGCATGGGGAAGGGATGTCTCAGTAGGCCTATGCCAAGGCATTCCTTTCCCCTGAGGGACTAGCCATGCAATGGTATATTATAGAAAAGAGTTTATTCAGAAATGGGAGAGGAGTTAAAAGAGTAGTAGAGGTAGAGAAAGGCAGAAAAAGATAGAGAATCTGTAAATAGAGGTCGGCCATGAGAATGTGGAGAGAAAGGGGGAGAATGGGGAGGGGAGAGCAAGAGCAAGAGAGAAGCAAGAGAACAGTAAAGGGAGGAAGGGGGAAGCAGGTCCTTTTATAGTGTGTCAGGCTAAAAAAGTGGGCTTTTGCCAGGTAACTGTGGGGTGGAGCATGCCTGGATGTTGCCAGGTAACTGTGGGGTCGAGATTAGACAAAATGCTAACATCCATATTGTAATAATATGAATGAGATTATGAAATAGTAGTTTCTATGAGATCATGTTCAGAAGTGTAGAGCGTGTTTAGACACAACATAGGATCCAAGGGCAATGTCACATTTTAGTATGCAGTTGAGAATGTAAATTAATTTTCAAAGTATTCAGAAATTCATTATTCAGAAAAGAATAGACTACGCTTCAAAAGATTCTGAGTGACATGTTAGATTAAATAGTAATTTCATAAATATTTCACTTGACAATAAAAGCTAATGTGTGATACTCATATATGTAAAATATTTTTAATTTGAATCATCAGAACTGATAATATAAAAAGCTTAAACTGACAACAATTACTCTCTGTCCTTATTCTAATGGATGCTTCAATGATCCAAGTTTACTTATAAGAAAGTACCAAAGGAAACTCCACTGTGCTTCCAATCATTCTGTGTTGACTCTTTGCCTTATGACTGACACATAATCTATTTCAGTTTCTTTGTTACGTATATGTGTGTAGATTTCCATATGAAATATCTTCATATATATGTATGGGTATGTGCATATGGCCATTCACTATGAACTAGAATTAGGCATAAATGTACTACTAATTGGCCAAAATATTTTAATACTTTTATTTTCTATGAAAATTATACTTGCAGACACAAGTCATATCACATTTTCATACTTAAACAAAGACAACTATCTGTCCAAATTCTATTAAGAAATTTCTAGTTATTTTATTATTATTTTATTTTATTTACATTCCAAATGTTGTGATCCTCACTGGTTCCCCCTCTATGAGTTCTTCAACCCATCTTCTCCCTGCTTTGCTTTCGAGAGGGTGTTCACCCACCCACCCACTCTCATGTCACCCTTCTAACAGTCCCTTTCCCTAGGGGCATCAACTGACTACAGCATTAAGCACATCCTTTTCCACTGAGGCATGACAAGGCAGCCTTCTGCTACATATGGAGCAGGGGCCACAGACCAGCCCATGTATGATCTTTAGTTGGTGTCTTAGTCTCAGGGAGCTCTGAGGTGTCCTTGTTAGTTGATAGTGTTCTTCCTATGGGATTGCAATCCCCTTCTTCTCCTTCAGTTTTTCCCCTAACTTTTCCTTAGGGGTCCTGGACCTCAGTCCAATGGTCAGCTGTAAGCATTTGTATCTTTATCAGTCAGTTGCTGGTAGAGCCTTTCATAGGACAGCCACTCTAGGCTCCTGTCTGCAAGCACACCATGGCATCAGTAATAGTGTCAGAATTTGGTGCCTGTGGCTGGCATAAATCCCAAGTTGGGACAGTCTCTGGATGACCTTTTCTTCAGGCTCTGCTCCATTTTTTTGTCCTTTGATTTCATTTAGACAGGAACAATTCTGGGCCAAATACTTTGAAGATGTGTGGCCCCATGCTTCAAATGTGTGCCATGCCTATGTACTGGAGGTGGTCTCTCTTTAGGTTCCATCTCCCCTCTGTTAGGCATTTCAGCAAATGTCATCCCATTGGGTCCTGGGATTCTTGCACATCCCTGTTGTCTGGGACATTCTAGAAGTTCCCTCCTTCCCTCTTCCTCCAATGATTATTTTGTTCCCCCTTCTAAGTGGGATTGAAGTATCTACACAAAAGCCTTCATTCTTGTTAACCTTAACATGGTCTGTGAGTTTTAAAATGGGACTTTTGTTTAATTTATTTATGTAACTTTGTATTTATAAATTTTGTTTGATTCAATTGGAATAAACGCAAAATGTCTTTATTCTTCCATGTACACTCATTTTCTCATATCTTGAAATTCTTCTCTACCACAAATTTACTTTCTAGTTAATTTATTGGGGTTTATTCTTTAATCCTTTTTCCCTCCACATCTTTTTAACAAGTGCTGGGGATTGAACCCATGGCCTCATCAATGTATTGGGTATGATGTGCAACCTACCCTTAGGGAAAACTTGTATTTGATTCTAACTTTGTGCCAACCAAATATAATTTTCCTCGAAATTTCACTTAGACAATATTACATGGACAAAACTATTCATTATCTCAGGTAATACATTATATTAAATTGGGAAATAAATGAGAAGCTTATATTGATCCAGACGTCTCCTTTACATACCACACCCCTGACCTTGTGTCTCTAGACATCTCACTCAAATGTTATTACATTACCCATCTGATGGCCAATATCTCACATATTCTATCAGTCAGGTGGCCCTTTTCAATGCTTTCAGAAATTCTTTGGATTTCAATTGGAAATAAGGTATTCTCTTATGAACCTCCGACAACAAGTTCTGTCCCTTTGCTTTTTTTGTACTGTATATTGCTTACATATCCTTTTGCCTCTTAAATTTACCTGATATTTTTAACATTGTTTTTCTTTTTAAATATTCATTCAAGCTCCAAATTGACCTTCTTTTTGTCCAAGAAGTACTAGAAGCAGGAACACTTAATATTTATCACAAATATATGATCTTTTGTACCACAGTTACAAATACCAACCAAGTAAAATTAAAGCACTCATTATAATATTGAATTCTTATCTTTTTTTATACAGTAAGCATTACTAGAGAAGGTGGTATACTTTATTTCCTCTAAAAGCAGTGAAATTTTGTATTTATCTTGATTGTTCCCAAAGATAACCATTTTTTAATTACTTTGTTAGTGTACTTAGAAAGCTGAAGTATCAAGGGAACCAGACCAATCAAATGTTAGGAACTGCTACCTTCAAGGAGAAATATGGAGAGCAAGGATTTACAGGAGAAAAGCAAGGGGTTATTGAATCTTGTGAACTAAACAAGTCTTCTCCACTTTCAGTTTCATTAAATGTTTGAAAAAACTGTGTGCGGGTAGCCAGGAGCATAAAGATCAGCAAAAATGCAGAAGTAGAAATTAGTGAATGATCATAGACTGGTCATAAAAAGGTTGTATAATGGGCACACTACTGTGAAAAAGCAGACATCTCACTTGAATTCTTCTTGCTCTAGAAGAATTGATTCTATTTTATAAGGGAAAGCATGAAACTTCTTAAATTTGGAGAGAACGGAGTAATTTAGAGAGTAAGGAATAACACTTATTTATTCTTGCTTAGGGAAAACTGACTCATATTGGACAAATACTATTAGAGATACAATGTCAGATTAACTTAAAATTCACCTTTTCCATAACTGAAGACCTTCCCAAACCAAAGGATGAAGCATGACAATATTCACCTGCACATGTAGTAAACAGGGATGTAAACAAAAACAGTTGTAAATTATCAAATAATGGGAAAAGAAAAGAATTTTTTCTGATTATGAATGCAAAGGAGCAGCACAAGGCTGATCCAAATACAAACTGTTAAAACATCTCGGAATGAGCAGATCTCACTCTAAGGACAGTGTTTAAAGTCTTTGAAAGTCCACAGAGAAAGCTATAAAAACAACAAAATCAAGAACATCTCCATTCATAATAAGACAGAATAAATTTCCACATAATTTCTTCAAAGGTCTAGTGAAAGAAAAATGTATTGTTACCTTTTTATTTGTTTTTAAAATGTTATGTTTCTATCTTATATACTTTTGTCACTTTCAACCCCATTGCCATTTCTTTTCATCATCTTTTTTCCATCTTTACTTCTTCTTTCCAACAAATTTCTCTTTTACTGAGTATGTCTCTTTTTCCTATACCACACTGAGTTTAACTAGACTTGCATGTATTAACTTGGGTAGTGAGTTATTAGCTGGGATAATAGCTACACCACTGATAGTATCCATTCTTCCAGGAACTGTTGTCTTTAGATTTCTACTTAGAAAAACGTAGAGGCTTATGAGCATTTCCCTCCATCAGAGATGTAATTGTACATGATCCAGTTTTGTTCTGGTCTTGTGCAGGTATCCAGAAATGCTGTGTGTTCATAACTGCAACAATCATGCCATATTTAGATGGGAACTTTTCACAGAACTCCTTCTCACCCTTCTTCAATGATGTTTCTTCTACTATAGAGGGTATGATGCTGATATACTTCTTAGTTACTATCACTTTTTCTTCCACTTTGGTCAAATGGTTTCTCTGAATTCAGTATCACAGACCGAAAAAGAGCTTCTCCATCCCAGGTGAGACTAGCATTACTCTATAGGTATAAATATATAGTATAAAGTTTGACAGCATGTCCACTTAGCAAAACAGTAGGAGTAAATTCCCTACCAGTGTATATGACTACTTTACCACTGGCTTTTGAGAATGTTTACAGTACCAAGCATGTATTTCTTGCAGTTTAGTATGCATAAAATGCAACCAAACTACCTCTAAAATGGTCATGCTAATATCATTCAACATATCTTTGTCTGACAGTGCTATTGTAGCATCCAGATTCCAAATGCCAGTAAGGCTATTGATGCATATTTCCCCCTATAATCCTGCATAACACTTTCTGACCCCACAAACACTAGAAAAAAGGAAAGGTGGTTCCAGTTTTCCAGTGTGATTTATCTATGTCCTTTTACTAAGATGCATAGTGTCTTCAGAAATACCTTCTTTCCATAAATATCATGAAGCAGGGAGTCAACGCTATGGCATTGTATTGTAGCTTGGGAGTTTTAACTGAAACAGAGTTTTGGAGCTAACTGAAACTTGATAGAAAGGTATCCTACATATACTACTCTTCAGAAATGTTTATTAAACACAGAACTGCTAATGATTTTTTAAGGGAATCTAATTGTATCAACTAAAATTGAAAAGTAAATACCATGAAATAAATTTGTCATATTTTTAAAGTCTTTCATAAAGATTCACACTTTGTTTTAATATTAGTGCTTAAATGTCTTAATTGATGCCATTTACAAATGAAATAGTAGTCACTGTATATATCTACAAATACTTCAATAAGCTGTAGTATGATAGATTTAATGTATTTGCACACACATCTATGTGTACAACATATTAAAGGTCATACTAATGTAAAATTCTTCCAATATAAGTATTTAAATATCAGGCAAAATAAGAAAAGTATTTGTAGCCGGGCGTGGTGGCGCACGCCTTTAATCCCAGCACTCGGGAGGCAGAGGCAGGCAGATTTCTGAGTTCGAGGCCAGCCTGGTCTACAAAGTGAGCTCCAGGACAACCAGAGCTAATAAAGAGAAACCCTGTCTCGAAAAACCAAAAAAAAAAAAAAAAAAAAAAAAAAAGTATTTGTTTCCATACTTGTACATTGAGAAAAATGAAAAGAAAGAATGAATGTATGAATGTATGAGTATTTTATATATATCAAAAGTTCTTTGTCAACATGAACCCTGAACAATTCTACAAAAGTGTTAAACTATCATAGTTGATAACCCAACATACATTTATCATTGTTACTCAAAATTTAGAGTTTACATTAAACTCATTCTTGGAACATCACATTGTAGACATCTAAACAGAGGTGTAATGACATATTTCCACCATAATTTTATTGTGAAGTATAAAAAATTTAGTATAGTATAAATATAATGGTTATGTTACATTAAAATGTCATGGTGTTCCTAGATAATGCAATAATATAGTTAAATGTTAAAAATATATTAACTACATTTTATGACAGGTGAAGTTATTCTGTAAGATGAGATAGGGAGTTCATTGCAGAAGCAGCATACGCAGTTGAGGCCTGACAGTGAGAATAGAGAGAGCAATGAATGTTTTTTTTGTGTGTGTGTGTGTGTGTGTAATTTTACCAAAAATAAAACACTTCTATCTTCAAGTACTCTCCTCTCCCAGATTGTAGATTTATCAAGAACATTCCATAAACCTTACACTGCATCCTAACTAAGGTCATGTGGATTCTGTGTTCCTGGAAAAGAGTAAAAGATATGGATAAATTACATTGATGAATACTTAAATTTTAGTATCTTGCACTCCTGATATCTGGTTTCAGAGTTACTTCTTGTTAGCTTGATGTTATCAATTTCATGCTCCATCTATGCAACAAAGAGAAATGTTTTATGACCTATAACGAAAAATTCTAGTGTTGCACCCTCCATTTTTAATTTGTACTTTTATATCTTATCCCTCTTTGATAGTGAGTTATGTAGAAAAATCTTAAATCCATTAACTAACAAATCTCATAACAATCATCCTAACAATTCTTTTCCCAGTATCATTAGAGATTAAATGAGATATTTGAATTTAGTATTTCAACAATATAATAAAATATTTATTGTGTTTACTTTGTAATGAATTTTATGACATAAAAATGCTGTCACTGTTGTGTTGTCAATAGGGAAACTGAAAACTATTGTTGTTAATAAACACAAGTCCAGGACATGGTAGTATATATTACATTAATTATAATTAGCATGAACATTCAGATATTGTGACTGTTAGATAATTTTTGATTAGCAAACTTGTTTCCCACATTATACTTTAAAGGCATATGGCAAATCATTCTTTTCAGACAGAACCAAAGACAATTGAAGAATGCAGGAAAATAAATGAAAATCTGTCTTCAAATATTAGAAATAACGCAATGCTTGCTCTCACTCACCCCTTTCTTTCTCATTTGAAGCTACTCTCTTGAATTGATCTGTGCTTTGGAGTAATATTTACTATAAGTGGTTCACAATAATTAAACTTTTATTGCATCATGTTCATTAAGCAAATTCTATCGGGCAATGGGTTTATTGTCAAAGTTAACTTGTTCACCTGTTCAATTCCAAGTTCATTTTCAAATGTAATAAGGTAGTTGATAAATGAAAATTGCTAATAACTGCTACTATAAATACCCAGAGCAGAACTTCATTAAAGCAAAACAATTAGAGCAACAAATGGTGGAAGTATTATGCTATTCTCCATACATAATTCAATTGACTTAGCAGATCATTTTAATTGTTCTCTGTAAAATATGTCTCTCTGGTTTAAACTGCTTTAAGTAAAGACTTTTGATATGTTTTCATATCTATTTATTTACAAAGAAGTCAGAGTTAAGATGTGAGAAGTGAATATCAAATAATATGGAAAAGTACTAACAAGTCATGAGCTGTATTTTCAGGATGTGGAATGGGGGTGTTGTGGAGGTGTAACCGGGAAGGGGGATACCATTTGAAATGTAAACAAATAAAATAATTAATTAAAAAACCCAGAAATTTCTCAAAAACTCATTCCTGAAATATTTTTTTAAAATTATTTTACTGTATGTGTGTGAGTCCATGCATGCATATGAGTGCCTACCTTGTAGAACTGGATCTGTCGAGGGACAGAAGTTAAAGATAAATTCCATGGAATTAGAGTTATCAATGATGGTGAGCTGTTCTGTGGGTACTGAAAATCAAACCTAGATACTTGAAACTAGTAAGCCACCTGTCTTTTTTTGAACCTTATTCCTGGATTTTAAATACATTACCAGTAAAATAGATTTAGACAGGGTAACATACACCAAAATGTATGAAATTTTTTATATATCAACAGCTCTTTGTCAATATGAACCCTGAACAATCCTACAAAAGTGTTAAACTATCATAGTTGATAACCCAACATACATTTATCATTGTTTCTCAAAATTTGCAGTTTACATTAAACTCATTCTTGGAACATCACATTGTATACATATAAACAGAAGTGTAATGACATATTTCCACCATAATTTTATTGTAAAGTATAAAAAATTTAGTATAGTATAAATATAATGGCCATATTACATTAAAATGACATGGTGTTCCTAGCTAAGGCAATAATATAGTTAAATGTTAAAATATATTAACTACATTTTATGACAACAAACATAATAATGAATTTCATTAAAAACTAATTAAATAATTTTTGAATCTGGGAATTAAGTTTATGAATATTGGGTCAGTAAGCTTTATAATGTTTCATAATATTTCTGTTTTATACTACTGTTATATTTCTATTTTATATCACTATGAATGGAAATTTTGTCTAAAAGTCATGTAAAACCAAGATCACCTAGTCAGTGACTATCACATTACTATCGTAAATTTACAATTTTATCTTGTTATATAAGTATATTTTGTATCACTATAATTTATAAAATTAAGTAAAAATTATTAGTACCAAGCCTTCCGGTCCACTCCAGCACTGCGGTGCCTTGCAAGCAGAGTCTCTGGACACCCACAAGGACCCACACAGGATTCCCAACCGGATCCTAAGACCTCTGGTAAATGGAACACAACTTCTGCCAGGAGGCAAGTTCGAACACCCGATATCTGGGCACCTTCCCTGGAAGAAGAGAGCTTGCCTGCAGAGAATACTCTGACAACTGAAACTAAGGAGAGAGCTAGCCTCCCAGGTCTGCTAATAGAGGTTAACAAAGTCACCTGAGGAACAAGCTCTAACCAGAGACAACTGTAACATCTAGCTTCAGAGATTACCAGATGGTGAAAGGCAAACCTAAAAATCCTACTAACAGAAATCAAGACCACTCACCATCATTAGAACGCAGCACTCCCACCCCACCTAGTCCTGGGCACCCCAACACAACCAAAATTCTAGATCCAGATTTAAAAGCATATCTCATGATGATGGTAGAGGCCATCAAGAAGAACTTTGATAACTCACTTAAAGAAATACAGGAGAGCACTGCTAAGGAGTTACAAGTCCTTAAAGAAAAACAGGAAAGCACAACCAAACAGGTAGAAGTCCTTAAAGAAAAACAGGAAAACACATCCAAAACAGGTGATGGAAATGAACAAAACCATACTAGAACTAAGAAGGGAAGTAGACACAATAAAGAAAACCCAAAGTGAGGCAACGCTGGAGATAGAAACCCTAGGAAAGAAATCTAGTAACATAGATGCGAGCATCAGCAAAAGAATACAAGAGATGGAAGAGAGAATCTCAGGTGCAGAAAATTCCATAGAGAACATCGGCACAACAATCAAAGAAAATACAAAACGCAAAAGGATCCTAACTCAAAACATCCAGAAAATACAGGACAGAATGAGAAGACCAAACCTCCGGATAATAGGAGTTGATGAGAATGAAGATATTCAACTTAAAGGGCCAGCAAATATCTTCAACAAAATAATAGAAGAAAACATCCCAGACCTAAAGAAAGACATGCCCATGATCATACAAGAAACCTACAGAACTCCAAATAGACTGGACCAGAAAACAAATTCCTCCTGACACATAATAATCAGAACAACAAATGCACTAAATAAAGATAGAATATTAAAAGCAGTAATGGAGAAAGGTCAAGTAACATATAAAGGCAGGCATATCAGAATTACACCAGACTTTTCACCAAAGACTATGAAAGCCAGAAGAGCCTGGACAGATGTTATACAGACACTAAGAGAAAACAAATGCCAGCCCAGGTTACTATACCCGGACAAACTCTCAATTACCATAGATAGAGAAACCAAAGTATTCCATGACAAAACCAAATTCACACATTATCTTTCCACGAATCCAGCCCTTCAAAGGATAATAACAGAAAAAAAAACCAATACAAGGATGGAAATCATGCCCTAGAAAAAGCAAGAAAGTAATCCCTCAACAAACCAAAAAGAAGACTGCCACAAGAACAGAATGCCAACTCTAACAACAAAAATGAAAGGAAGCAACAATTATTTTTCCTTAATATCTCTTAATATCAATTGACTCAATTCCCCAATAAAAAGACATAGACTAACAGACTGGCTACACAAACAGGACCCAACATTCTGCTGCTTACAGGAAACCCATCTCAGGGAAAAAGACAGACACTACCTCAGGGTGAAAGGCTGGAAAACAATTTTCCAAGCAAATGGTCTGAAGAAACAAGCTGGAGTAGCCATTCTAATATCGAATAAAATCGACTTCCAACCCAAAGTTATCAAAAAAGACAAGGAGGGATACTTCATACTCATCAAAGGTAAAATTCTCCAAGAGGAACTCTCAATTATGAATATCTATGCTCCAAATGCAAGGGCAGCCACATTCATTAAAGACACTTTAGTAAAGCTCAAAGCACACTTTGCATCTCACACAATAATAGTGGGAGACTTTAACACACCACTTTCATCAGTGGACAGATTGTGGAAACAGAAAGTAAACAGGAACAAAGTGAAATTAACAGAAGTTATGAAACAAATGGACTTAACACATATCAACAAACATTTTATCCTAAAACAAAAGGATATACCTGCTTCTCAGCACTTTACGGGACCTTCTCCAAAATTGACCATATAATTGGTCACAAAACAGGCCTCAACAGATACAAAAATATTGAAATTGTCCCATGCATCCCATCAGACCACCATGGACTAAGACTGATCTTCAATAACAACATAAATAATGGGAAGCCAACATTCACGTGGAAACTAAACAACAATCTTCTCAATGATACCTTGGTCAAGGAAGGAATAAAGAAAGAAATTAAAGACTTTTTAGAGTTTAATGAAAATGAAGCCACAACATTCCCAAACCTATGGGACACAATGAAAGCATTTCTAAGAGGGAAACTCATACCTCTGGGGGCCTCCAAAAAGAAACTGGAGAGAGCACAAACTAGAAGTTTGACAACACATCTAAAAGTTCTAGGATAAAAGGAAGAAAATTCACCCAAGAGGAGTAGACAGCAGGAAATAATCAAACTCAGGGGTGAAATCAACCAAGTGGAAAAAAGAAGAACTATTCAAAGAATTAACCAAACTCGGAGTTGGTTCTTTGAGAAAATCAACAAGATAGATAAACACTTAGCTAGACTCACTAGAAGGCACAGGGACAACATCCTAATTAACAAAATCAGAAATGAAAAGGGAGACATAACAACAGATCCTGAAGAAATCCAAAACACCATCAGATCCTTCTACAAAAGGCTATACTCAACAAGACTGGAAAACCTGGACGAAATTGACAAATTTCTAGACAGATACCAGGTACCAAAGTTAATCAGGATCATGTTAACGATCTAAAGAGTCCCTTATTCCCTAAAGAAATAGAAGCAGCCATTAATAGTCTCCCAGTCAAAAAAAGCCCAGGACCAGATGGATTTTGTGCAGAGTTCTACCAGACCTTCAAAGACGATATAATTCCAGTACTGCACAAACTATTCCACAAAATAGAACTAGAAGGAACTCTAACCAACTCAATGTATGAAGCCACAATTACTCTTATACCTAAACCACTGAAATATCCAACAAAGATAGAGAACTTCAGACCAATTTCCCTTATGAATATAGATGCAAAAATACTCAATAAAATTCTCGCTAACCGAATCCAAGAACACATTAAAACAATCATCCATCCTGACCAAGTTGGTTTTATTCCAGGGTTGCAGGAATGGTTTAATATACAGAAATCCATCAACGAAATCCATTATGTAAACAAACACAAAGACAAAATCCACATGATCATCTCGTTAGATGCAGAAAAAGCATTCGACAAGATCCAACACCCATTCATGATAAAAGTCTTGGAAAGATCAGGAATTCAAGGCCCATACCTAAACATGATAAAAGTATTCTACAGCAAACCAGTAGCCAACATCAAAGTAAATGGTGAGAAGCTGGAAGCAATCCCACTAAATTCAGGGACTAGACAAGACTGTCCACTTTCTCCCTACCTATTCAACATAGTACTTGAAGTCCTACCCAGAGCAATTCGACAACAAAAGAAGATACAGGGGATACAAATTGGAAAAGATGAAGTCAAAATATCACTTTTTGCAGATGATATGATAGTATATATAAGTGACCCTAAAAATTCCACCAGAGAATTCCTAAACCTGATAAACAGCTTCGGTGAAGTAGCTGGATATAAAATTAACTCAAACAAGTCAATGGCCTTTCTCTACACAAAGAATAAAAAGGCTGAGAAAGAAATTAGGGAAACAACACCCTTCTCCATAGTCACGAATAATATAAAAATCTTGGCATGACTCTAACTAAGGAAGTGAAAGATCTGTATGATAAAAACTTCAAGTCTCTGAAGAAAGAAATTAAAGAAGATCTCAAAAGATGGAAAGATCTCCCATGCTCATGGATTGGCAGGATTAACATTGTAAAAATGGCTATCTTGCCAAAATTAATCAACAGATTCAATGCAATTCCCATCAAAATTCCAACTCAATTCTTCAACGAATTAGAAAGAGCAATCTGCAAATTTATCTGGAATAACAAAAAAACTAGGAAAGCAAGGATAAAATCTTCTCAAGGATAAAAGAACCTCTGGTGGAATCACCATGCCTGACCTAAAGCTTTACTACAGAGCAATTGTGATAAAAACTGCATGGTACCGGTATAGTGACAGACAAGTAGAACAATGGAATAGAATTGAAGACCCAGAAATGAACCCACATACCTATGGTCACTTGATCTTCGACAAGGGAGCTAAAACCATCCAGTGGAAGAAAGACAGCATTTTCAACAAATGGTGCTGGCACAACTGGTTGTTATCATGTAGGAGAATGCGAATCGATCCATTCCTATCTCCTTGTACTAAGATCAAGTCTAAGTGGATCAAGGAACTTCACATAAAACCAGAGACACTGAAACTTATAGAGGAGAAAGTGGGGAAAAGCCTTGAAGATATGGGCACAGGGAAAAAATTCCTGAATAGAATAGCAATGGCTTGAGTTGTAAGATCGAGGATTGACAAATGGGAACTCATGAAACTGCAAAGCTTCTGCAAGGCAAAAGCTTTTTGTCAATAAGACAAAAAGGCCACCAAGAGATTGGGAAAGGATCTTTACCTATCTTAAATCAGATAGGGGACTAATATCCAATATATGTAAAGAACTCAAGAGGGTGGATTCCAGAAAATCAAATAACCCCATTAAAATTGGGGTTCAGAGCCAAACAAAGAATTCTCACCTGAGGAGTACCAAATGGCTGAGAAGCACCTGAAAAAATGTTCAACATCCTTAATCATCAGAGAAATACAAATCAAAACAACCCTGAGATTCCATCTCACACCAGTCAGAATGGCTAAGATCAAAAATTCAGGTGACAGCAGATGCTGGCGAGGATGTGGAGAAAGAGGAACACTCCTCCATTGTTGGTGGGATTGCAAGCTTGTACAACCACTCTGGAAATCAGTCTCGCGGTTCCTTAGAAAATTGGACATAGTACTACCGGAGGATCCAGCAATACCTCTCCTGGGCATATATCCAGAAGTTGTCCCAAACGGTAAGAAAGACACATGCTCTACTATGCTCATAGCAGCCTTATTTATAATAGCCAGAAGCTGTAAAGAACCCAGATGCCCCTCAACAGAGGAATGGATATATAAACTGTGGTCCATTTACACAATGGAGTACTACTCAGCTATTAAAAAGAATGAATTTATGAAATTCCTAGGCAAATGGTTGGACCTGGGGGGGGGGGTATCATCCTGAGTGAGGTAACACAATCACAAAAGAACTCCAAGGATATGTATTCACTGATAAGTGGATATTAGCCCAGAAACTTTGTATAGCTAGATATAAGATACAATTTACAAATCACATGAAACTGAAGAAGAATGAAGACCAAAGTGTGGACACTTTGCCCCTTCTTAGAATTGGAAACAATCACCCATGTAAGGAGTTACAGAGAGAAAGTTTGGAGCTGAGACAAAAGGATGGACCATCTAAAGACTGCCATATCCAGGGACCCATCCCATAATTAGCCTCCAAAGGATGACACCATTGCATACACTATCAAGTGTTTGATGAAAGGAACCTGATATAGCTGTCTCTTGTGAGACTAGACCGGGGCCTAGCAAACACATAAGTGGATGCTCACAGTCAGCTATTGGATGGATCACAGGGCCCCCAATGGAGTAGCTAGAGAAAATATTCAAGGAGCTAGAGAGATCTGCAACCCTGAAGGTGCAACAACATTATGAACTAACCAGTACCCTGGAGCTCTTGACTCTAGCTGCATATGTATCAAAAGATGGCCTAGTCGGTCATCAATGGAAAAAGAGGCCCATTGACCATGCAAACTTTATATGCCCCAGTACAGGGGAAGGCCAGGGCCAAAAAGTGGGAATGGGTGGGTAGGGAAGTGTGTGTGTGGGGGGGGGAGGTTATGGGGGACTTTTGGGATAGCATTGGAAATGTAATTGAGGAAAATACGTAATAAAAAAAAGAATAATAAAAAGAAGATGAAAGTAAGCCCCCCCCCACACACACACCCTGGGGTAAAAAAAATATATATATTAGTACCAAAAGATAATGTTATAAAACATTGAAGAATCTTTACCATAATGTCAATATAGACTTACAATAGCAAGAGTTGAAGCTTTTCCCTTCTAATTCACACTGTAAAGAATGCTGAAACTATAAATATGCAAGGCCAGGGCAGCAAGGTCAGACATTGGTGGACATGGTGCCTTCAGATTTGTACAGCAGCAGTGGAACAGGGAGCGACAAATGTAAATGTGTCAGGAATTCCTTGTGTAGTCATGATTATAGGACCCAAGCTTCAAAATTATTTAGCATAAT
Organism: Mus caroli; assembly: GCF_978045245.1. Lineage (NCBI taxonomy): Eukaryota > Metazoa > Chordata > Mammalia > Rodentia > Muridae > Mus > Mus caroli. Next base: position 108,914,150 of record NW_028227256.1, on the reverse strand, counting down.
ATTAGAGTCAACTTAGGTGATATATTTAAATCTTTCTCCTTTAATAACTGAACTAGTTTGCTGCATTGTGATTTAATCCTTTAACAACAACATTTAAAATTAATGTCTTCATTATTTAAACACATCCTATAATGACTAGAGGTAACTGAGATTACCATTAGGAACAAATTTATTTCATAACCCTATTAAAGGAATATAAATAATTCTTAGAGCTCAGGTTTTTATTCTGAGAGATAAAGTAAGCAGTTAATAATTTAGTTAAGTGTGGAGAGCTGTGCAGCGAGCAATCGCCATTATAAGATGGCTCTGGCCTCCGCTGTGCCTAACTAGTAAAAAAGCCTGTATGCAGGTGCGAGAGTGAACTCACACCTAGTCACTGCTCATCTCGGGGCGTAGTAATGGGGTGATGGGCGAGCAATGAATCAGGAGCTGACACGCCACATCAGGTGCTGAAACGCCATGGCTGAGGGCTGTATAAGCAACGCCATTTTCTGGGGCCGGGGTCTTCCCTCCTGGAGAAGCAATAAAGCTTTTTGCTGCAGAAGATTCCGGTTGTCCGTGTGTGTTCTTGCCGGCGAGAATGATAGCTCGGGACAGTTAAGTATAAATTTATTAATTCATATTTTCATCTTTTCTATTAAATGTGTTATAGGATTTACTCTTTTCACAGGCATATTGTATCATAAGTAGCATAGTCTTTGTATATAATAAGAAAAAATATAGGTATCTAAACTTCAGTCTACCAACTTAGAAAATCTAGAAAAGATTATGGTCAATTCTATACAATAAAAATAGAATAAATTGACTGCAATTTGGCAACCTCAGAAATATTTTTAAATTGATTTTGTCTTTCAGTTAGTCAAGAAATTATCCCATACGCTATTAAAAACTGAAAAAAAAAGTTTCTTTTTTTTTCTCCAAAAAATATCTACAAAAAACCTATTTTGCTGAGTTGCCTACATTGCAATATCTAGATTTCTCTGAATTAGACATAGACATCCATAAATCTATGCACTCAAAATTGAGAATATTTACACGTGTCATTTTATACTTTCTCAAGTCCCACTTGTGGGAGAAGAGAATAAGCTCTCAAATGCTGTACTCTGACATCGACTTGTGTGACACAACAAACACACACACACACACATGAGGGGGAAGAGATTTTACTACCTGACTGTTTAGTTACAATGTAAAGAGATCAAGGAAATTAGATGAAAATTTATATACAGTCTTTACTTATTATCAGTGTAGAGATTCTGAAGAAAAGCAAAAGTGAAATTGGAATGTAATTTCTTTCTTTTTTTTCTGGTTTCTTTTTTTTTTTTTTTCAAGATTTCCGAATTCTCTTTTATTTTGAATAAGTGTCTTATTTGGATAAAAATAATTAGATGAATTCAAATATGTGTGAAACTGACATGTTAGGCTCTTCAGTCAGTGACTTTATTATGGGCTGGGATGCTATTGTTATACTCTTCCCATTTGGGGAGAAATGAAGAACAGCTATGATGGCCTCTATTATTTTTTTTCCTTTATTGTTGAGAATAGTTCTTGCTATCCTAGATTTTTTATCATTCCAGATGAATTTTCATATTGCCCTTTTAAAAATAATTTTATTACGTATTTTCTTCATTTACATTAAAAATGCTATCCCAAAAGTTCCCCATACCATCCCCTCACCACTCCCCTACCCTCTCACTCCCACTTCTTGGCCATGGCTTTCCACTGTACTGGGGCATATAAAGTTTGCAATACGAAGGGGCGTCTCTTCCCAAAGATGGCCAAATAGGCCATCTTCTGCTACATATGCAGCTAGAGACAGGAGCTCTGGGGGGTACTGCTTAGTTCATATTGTGGTTCCACCTATAGGATTTCAGACACCTTTAGCTCCTTGAGTACTTTCTCAAGCTCCCCCATTGGGGACCCTGTGTTCCATCCAAAACCTGACTGTGAGCATCCACTTCTGTGCTTGCCAGGCACTGGCATCACCTCACAAGAGACAGATATATTAGGGTCCTTTCAGCAAAGTCTTGCCTGCTTTTGTGATGGTATCAGTATTTGGAGGCTAGTTATGGGATGGAAACTCGGTACGGGAGTCTCTAGATGGTCCATCCTTTCTTCTCAGCTCCAAACTTTGTCTCTGTAACTCCTTCCATGGGTGTTTTGTTCCCAATTCTAAGAAGGGGCAAAGTGAAAACAATTTGGGCTTCGTCATTCTTGAGTTACATGTGTTTTGCAATTTGTAACTTCGGTATTCTAAATTTCTGGATTAATATGCACTTATCAGTGAGTACATATCATGTGAGTTCTTTTGTGATTGGGTTACGTCACTCAGGATGATACCCTCCAGGCCCATCCATTTGCTTAGGAATTTCATAAATTCATTCTTTTTAATAGCAGAATAGTACTCCATTGTACCACATTTTCTGTATCCATTCCTCTGTTGAAGGACATCTGGGTTCTTTCCAGCTTCTGGCTATTATAAATAAGGCTGTTATGAACATAGTGGAGCATGTGTCCTTCTTACCAGTTGGAACATCTTCTGGATATATGGCCAGGAGAGGTATTGCGGGATCCTCCAGTAGTAAAATGTCCAATTTTCTGAGGAATCGCCAGACTGATTTCCAGAGTGGTTGTACAAGCTTGCAATCCCACCAACAATGGAGAAGTGTTGCTCTTTCTCCACATTCTTACCAGCATCTGCTGTCACTTGAACTTTTGATCTTAGCCATTCTGACTGTTGTGAGGTGGAATCTCAGGGTTGTTTTGATTTGCATTTCCCTGAGGATTAAGGATGCTGAACATTTTTTCAGGTGCTTTTCAGCCTTTCTGTATTCCTTAGGTGAGAATTCTTTGTTTAGTTCTGAGCCCCACTTTTTAATGGGGTTATTTGTTTTTCTGGAGTCCACCTTCTTGAGTTCTTAACATATATTGGATATTAGTCCCCTATCAGATTTAGGATTGGTAAAGATCCTTTCCCAATCTGTTGGTGGCCTTTTTGTCTAATGATGGTGTCTTTTGCCTTGTAGAAGCTTTGCAATTTTATGAGATCCCATTTGTCAATTCTCGATCTTACAGCACAAGCCATTGCTGTTCTATTCAGGAAATTTCCTCCTGTGCCCATGTCTTCGAGGCTTTTCCCCACTTTCTCCTCTACAAATTTCAGTGTCTCTGTTTTTATGTGAAGTTCCTTGATCCACTTAGGTTTGACCTTAGTACTAGGAGATAGGAATGGATCTATTCGAATTCTTCTACATGATAACCACCAGTTGTGCCAGCACCATTTGTTGAAAATGTTGTCTTTTTTCCATTGGATGGTTTTAGCTCCCTTCTCAAAGATCAAGTGACGATAGGTGTGTGGGTTCATTTTTGTTTTTGTTTTTGTTTTTTTTTTTTTTTTTTTTTATCACAATTGCTCTGTAGTACAGCTTTAGGTCAGGCATGGTGATTCCACCAGAGGTTCTTTTATCATTGAGAAGAGTTTTTGCTCTCCTAGGTTTTTTGTTATTCCAGATGAATTTGCAAATTGCCCTTTCTAATTCTTCGAAGAATTGAGTTGGAATTTTGGTGGGGATTGCAATGAATCTGTAGATTGCTTTTGGCAAGATGGCCATTTTTACTATATTGACCCTGCCAAACCATGAGCATGGGAGATCTTCCCATCTTCTGAGATCTTCTTTTATTTCCTTCAGAGACTTGAAGTTCTTATCATACAGATCTTTTGCATCCTTATTTAGAGTCACACCAAGGTATTTTATATTATTTGTGACTATTTTGAAGGGTGTTGTTTCCCTAATTTCTTTCTAAGAATGTTTATCTTTTGTGTAGAGAAAGGTCATTGACTTGTTTGGTTATATGTCCAGCTACTTCACTGAAGCTGTTTATCAGGTTTAGGAGTTCTCTGGTAGAATTTTTTGGGTCACTTATATATACTATCATATCACCTACAAACAGTGATATTTTGACTTCTTCCTTTCCATTTTGTATCCCCTTGATCTTCCTTAGTTGTCAAATTGCTCTGGGTAGGACTTCAAGTACTATATTGAATAGGTAGGGAGAAAGTGGGCAGCCTTTTCTAGTCCCTGATTTTAGTGGGATTGCTTCCAGCTTCTCACCATTTACTTTGATGTTGGCTACTGGATTGCTGTAGATAGATTTTATCATGTTTAGGAATGGGCCTTGAATTCCTGATCTTTTCAAGTTATTTATCACGAATGGGTGTTGGATTTTGTCAAATGCTTTGTCAGCATTTAACGAGATGATCATGTGGATTTTGTCTTTGAGTTTGTTTATATAGTGGATTACGTTGATAGATTTCTGTGTATTAAACCATCCTTACATCCCTGGAATGAAACCTACTTGGTCAGGATGGATGATTGCTTTAATGTGTTCTTGGATTCGGTTAGCGAGAATTTTATTGAGGATTTTTGCATCTATATTCATAAGGGAAATTGTTCTGAAGTTCTCTATCTTTTTTGGGTCTTTTTGTGGTTTATGTATTAGAGTATTTTTGGCTTCGTAGAATGAACTGGGTAGAGTATCTTCTGTTTCTATTTTGTGGAATAGTTTGAGAAGTAATGGAATTAGATCTTTGAAGGTCTGATAGAACTCTGCACTAAACCCATCTGGTCCTGGTTTTTTTTTGGTTGGGAGACTATTAATGAGTGCTTCTATTTCTTTAGGGGATATAGGAATGTTTAGGTCATTAATCTGATCCTGAGTTAACTTTGGTACCTGGTATCTGTCTAGAAATTTGTCCCTTTCATCCAGGTTTTCCAGTTATGTTGAGAATAGCCTTTTGTAGAAGGATCTGATTGTGTTTTGATTTTTTCAGGATCTGTTGTTATGTCTCCCTTTTCATTCTGATTTTGTTAATTAGGATGCTGTCCATGTGCCCTCTAGTGAATCTGGCTAAGGTTTATCTATCTTGTTGATTTTCTCAAAGAACCAGCTCCTTGTTTGGTTAATTCTTTGAAAAGTTCTTCTTTTTTCCCCTTGGTTGATTTAGACCCTGAGTTTGATTATTTCTTGCTGTCTACTCCTCTTGGGTGAATTTGCTTACTTTAGTTCTAGAGCTTTTAGGTGTGTTGTCAAGCTGCTAGTGTGTGCTCTCTCTAGTTTCTTTTTGGAGGCACTCAGGGCTATGAGTTTTCCTCTTAGGACTGCCTTCATCATGTCCCATAAGTTTGGGTATGTTGTCTCTTCAGTTTCATTAAAATGTAAAAAGTCTTTCATTTCTTTCTTTATTTCATCGTTGACCAATGTATCATTAAGGAGACTGTTGTTCAGTTTCCACATGAATGTTGGCTTTCTATAATTAATGTTGTCATTGAAGATCAGCCTTATTCCATGGTAATCTGACAGAATGCATTTGACAATTTAAATATTTTTGTATCTGTTGAGGCCTGTTTTGTGACCAATTATATGATCAATTTTAAAGAAGGTACCAGGAGGTGCTGAGAAGAAGTTATATCCTTTTGTTTTAGGATAAAATGTTCTGTAGATATCTGTTAAAATTTGTTTCATAACTTCTGTTAGTTTCACAGTTTCTCTGCTTAGTTTCTGTTTCCAAGATCTGTCCATTGATGAAAGTGGGGTGTTCAAGTCTCCCACTATTATTGTGTGAGGTTCAATGTGTGCTTTCAGCTTTACTAAAGTTTCTTTAATGAATGTGGTTGCCCTTTCATTTGGAGCATAGACTTCAGAATTGAGAGTTCCTCTTGGAAGATTTTACCTTTGATGGGTATGAAGTGCCCCTCCTTGTCTTTTGTGATAACTTTGGGTTGGAAGTCAATTTTATTCAATATTAGAATGGCTACTCCAGCTTGTTTCTTCAGTCAAATTGCTTGGAAAATTGTTTTCCAACCTTTCACTCTGAGGTAGTGTCTGACTTTTTCCCTGTGATATGTTTCTTACAAGCAACAAAATGTTGGGTTCTGTTTTTGTAGCCAGTCTGTTAGTCTATGTCTTTTTATTGGGGAATTGAGTCCATTGATATTAAGAGATATTAAGGGAAAGTAATTGTTGCTTCCTATTCTTTTTGTTGCTAGAGTTGGCACTCTGTTTTTGTGGCTGTCTTCTTTTAGCTTTGTTGAAGGATTACTTTCTTGCTTTTTCTAAGGCGTACTTTCTGTCCTTTTATTGGTATTTTTCTGTTATTATCCTTTGAAGGGCTGGATTCGTGGAAAGATATTGTGTGAATTTGTCATGGAAATATTGGTTTCTCCATCTATGTTAATTGAGATTTTGTCCTGGGCTGGCATTTGTGTTCTCTTAATCTCTGTGTAACATCTGTCCAGGATCTTCTGACTTTCATAGTCTCTGGCGAGAAGTCTGGAGTAATTCTAATAGGCCTTCCTTTATATGTTACTTGACCTTTTCCCCGTGCTGTTTTTAACATTTTGTCTTTATTTAGTGCATTTGTTGTTCTAATTATTATGTATTGGGAGAAATTTCTTTTCTGATCCAGTTTATTTTGAGTTCTGTACGCTTCTTTTATGTTCATGGGCATCTAATTCTTTAGGTTTGGGAAGTTTTCTTCTATAATTTTGTTGAAGATATTTGCTGGCCCTTTAAGGTGAACATCTTCATTCTCATCTACTCCTATTATCCATAGGTTTGGTCTTATATGTCCTGGATTTCCTGGATGTTTTGAGTTAGGATCTTTTTGCATTTTGCATTTTCTTTGATTGCTGTGTCCATGTTCCCTTTGGAATCTTCTGCACCTGAGGTTCTCTTTTTCATCTCTTGTATTCTATCGCTGATGCTCGCATCTATGGTTCCTGATTTGTTTCCTAAGGCTTCTATCTCCAGAGTTGTCTCCCTTTGGGTTTTCTTTATTGTTTCTATTTCCCTTTTTAGATCCTGCATGGTTTTGTTCACTTCTGTGTCCTGTTTAGTACTGTTTTCCAGTAACTCTCTAAGGCATTTTTGTGTTTCCTCTTTAAAGTCTTCTAGCTGTTTACCTGTGTTTCCGCGTATTTCCTTCTTAAGGTCCTCCATCATCATCATAAGAAGTGACTTTAGATCCATGTCTTGCTTTTCTGGTGTGATGATGTATTCAGGGCTTTATGGTGGGAGAGTTTGGTTCTGATGATGCCATGTAACCTTGGTTTCTGTTGCTTCTGTTCTTATGCTTGCCTCCTGCCATCCTATTATCTCAAGTATTTCCTGACCTCAATATATCTGATTGGAACCTGTCCTTCCCAGTTGATTCAGGGCTCCTCAGAGTCCAGCTTTCTCTGTGATCCTTTGCTTGTGGACTCCTGTGAACCTGAGATTCTGGGTGTGGATCTTTAACATCTGGATCCCAGGATAAAAGGAGCTTGGTCACACCAGTATTTCAGGGTCTCAGAGGAACTTGACTGACAAGAATTCTGGTTTATTTTTATTTTTATTTGGAAGTCTGGAATCCTTTTTAGAGTTCAGATCATCAGTGTTGTGAAATGGGAAACAAGAGAAAAAACCAAAGACCAACATGAAAAACAAGAAATACAGATTTTCCTAGACAAAGAATTTTGACTCTAATAAGCTACATGCTGTGGCCTTACCAACAAGTATTCCTACCCATTGCATCATGCCTTGCTCAGCAGCTCAGTGGTGTCAATGGAGCAATCACAAGAGCCTCTTAAAATATAATAGCTCACATCAGTTCTATCACCTCTGAGTAGGACACAAAGCTCCAGGTCACCCGAGCAATGTAATTTCAATAACACCATTAGAAAGGATTAGTAAGAGGGAGGAGATATTTATTCTATAAGTCATTACTCATTGGTAAATATTCACCAATTAATGAATGGAAAAAGAAATTATAGCACATATACACAAAAGGCTTTTATTAAGCTGATGTGGAATGAAATTATTACATAAATGGATAAGACAAGAAATGGTAAACAGAATACAGTTTACCCAAATATTGTGTGTCTTACAGCACATCTCCTCACTCATGATAGTCTTAGCATCACATATTTATATGTGTGTGTTTTACATGGATGAAATCCTTGAAAGATCTTAATTGGAAGAGCAATATAACAAAGAATATATTTAACAGTATAATTGAATAATAAAGCATTTGACTTCTCTACCTTTAATACTCATATATAGGAGAGGAAAAACAAATAAAAACAAATAAAATGAATAACTATCATGAAAGAAAGTTTGGGGATTGTATTGAATCTGCTGATTGCTTTCAGCAGGATAGCCATTTTGACTATATAAAGCTACTGCACTGAAGCTGTTTAATAGGTTTTTTTAGTTCTCTGGTAGAATTTTTAGGGTCACTTATATATACTATCATATCATCTGCAAACCGTGATATTTTGACTTCTTCCTTTCCAATTTGTATCCCCTTGATCTTCTATAGTTCTCAAATTACTCTGGCTAGAACTTCAAGTACTATATTGAATAGATAGGGAGAAAGTGGGCAGCCTTCTCTAAGTCCCTGATTTTAGTGGGATTGCTTCCAGCTTCTCTTCATTTACCTTGATGTTGGCTACTGGTTTGCTGTATATTGCTTTTATTATGTTTATGTATGGGCCTTGAATTTCTGATCTTTACATGACTTTTATCATGAATGGGTGTTGGATTTTGCCTAATGCTTTGTCAGCATCTAACGAGATGACCAGGTGGCTTTTGTCTTTGAGTTTGTTTATATAGTGGATTAAGTTGATGGATTTCCGTATATTGAACCATCCCTACATCTCTGGGATGAAGCCTACTTGGTCATGATAGATGATTGTTTTGATATGTTCTTGGATTCGGTTAGAAAGAATTATATTGAGTATTTTTGCATTGATATTCATAAGGGAAATTAGTCTGAAGTTCTCTTTCTTCGTTGGATCTTTGTGTGGTTTAGGTATCAGAGTAATTGTGGCTTCATAGAATGAATTGGGTAGAGTAACTTCTGTTTCTATTTTGTGGAATAGATTGAGGAGAGTTGGAATTAGTTCATCTTTGAAGGTCTGATAGAATTCTGCACTAAACCCATCTGGTCCTGGGCTTTTTTTAGTTCGGAGACTATTGACGACTACTTCAATTTCTTTAGGGGATATGGGACTGTATAGATTGTTAATCTGATCCTGATTAAACTTTGGTACCTGTTATCTATTTAGGAAGTTGTCCATTTCATCCAGGTTTTCCAGTTTTGTTGAGTAAAGCCTTTTGTAGTAGGAACTGATGATGCTTTGGATTTCCTCAGGTTCTGTTGTTATGTCTCCTTTTTCATTTCTGATTTTGTTATTTAGAATACCATCCCTGTGCCCTCTAGTTAGTCTGGCTCAGGTTTATCTATCTTGTTGATTTTCTCAAAGAACCAGCTCTTCATTTGGTTAATTCTTCAAGTAGTTCTTTTTGTTTCTACTTGTTTTATTTCAGCCCTGAATTTGATTATTTTCTGCCATCTACTCCTCTTGGGTGAATTTGCTTCCTTTAGTTCTAAAGCTTCTAGGTATGCTTTCAGGCTGCTAGTGTATGCTCTCTCTATTTTCTTTTTGGAGGCACTCAAGGCTATAAGTTTTTCTCTTAGGACTGCCTTCATTGTGTGCCATAAGTTTAGGTATGTTGTGAATTCATTTTCATTAAACTATAAATAGTCTCTAATTTCTTTTTTTTATTTCTTCCTTGACCAAGGTATCAATTAGTAGAGTATTATTCAGTTTCCATGTGAATGCTGGCTCTTTACTATTTATACTGTTATTTAAGATCAGCCTTAGTCTATGGTGATCTTCTAGGGTTCATGGGATAATTTCAATATTTTGTATCTATCGAGGCCTGTTTTGTGACCGATTATGTGTTCAGTTTTGGAGAAGGTACCATGAGGTGTTGAGAAGAAGGTATATCCTTTTGTTTTAGGATAAAATGTTCTATAGATATCTATTAAATCCATTTGTTTCATAACTTCTGTTAGTGTCCATGTGTCTCTGCTTAGTTTCTGTTTCCAGGATCTGTCCATTGGTGCAAGAGGAGATGAATGGATGGACCATCCATAGACTACCCCACCCAGGGATCCAACCCATAATCAGCCACCAATCCCAGACACTACTGCATATGCCAGCAAGATTTTGCTGAAGGAACCCTGATATAGCTGTCTAGAATGACGCTATGCCAATGACTGACAAATACAGAAGTGGATGCTCACAGTCATCTATAGGATGGAACACAGGGTCCCCAAAGAGGAGCTAGAGAAAGTACCCAAGGAGCTGAAGGGATCTGCAATCCTATAGGTGGAACAACTATATGAACTAACCAGTACCCCCAGAGCTCATGTCTCTAGCTGCATATGCAGCAGAAGATGATCTAATCGGCCATCTTTGGGAAGAGAGGCCCCTTGGTCTTGCAAACTTTATATGCCCCAGTACAGGGGAATACCAGGGCCAAGAAGTGTGATAGAGTGGGTAGGGAAGCAGGGCAGGGGTATGGTATAGGGAACTTTTGGGATAGCATTTGGAATGTAAATAAAGAAAATATCTAATAAAAAAAGAAAGATTGTTTTTTTTTCCTTTTTTTATTAGATATTTTCTTCATTTACATTTCAAATGCTATACCGAAAGTCCCCTATACCCTCCTCCAACCCTGCTCCTCAACCCACCCACTCCTGCTTCCTGGCCCTGGCAATCACCTGTAATGGGGCATATGATCTTCACAATACCAAGGGACTTTCCTCCAATTGATGGCCATCTAGGCCATTTTCTGGTACATATGCAGCTACAGACATGAGCTCTGGGGTTACTGGTTAGTTCATATTGTTGTTCCTCCTAAGGGTTGCAGTCGCCTTTAGCTTCATGGGTACTTTCTCTAGCTCCTTCATTAGGCCCTGTGTTCCATCCAATAGATGACATTGAGCATCCACTTCTGTGTTTGCCAGGCACTGGCATAGCCTCACAAGAAATAGTAGGGTCTTGTCAGCAAAATCTTACTGGCATATGCAATAGTGTCTGGGTTTGGTGGTTTTATATGTGTAGATCTCCAAGTGAGGTAGTCTCTGAATGGTCCTTCCTTCTGTCTCAGTTCCCGAACTTTGTCTCTGTATCTCCATCCATGAATATTTTGTTACCCATTCTAAGAAGGAACGAAGAATCCACACTTTGGTTCCTTCTTGAGTTTCATGTGTTTTGAAAATTGTATCTTGGGTATTCTCAGTTTCTGGGCTAATATCCACTTATCAGTTAGTGCAAATCATGTGTGTTCTTTTGTGATTGGGTTACCTCACTCTGGTTGATATCCTCCAGATCTATCCATTTGCCTAAGAATGTCATAAATTCATTGTTTTAATAGCTGAGTAGTACTCCATTGTGTAAATGTACCACATTTTCTATATCTAGTCCTCTTTTGAGGGACATCTGGGTTCTTTCCAGCTTCTGGATATTATAATAAGGCTGCTATGAACTTAGTGGAGCATGTGTCCTTATTACAAGTTGGAACATCTTCTGGGTATATGCCCATGAGTGGTATTACTGGATCTTCAGGTAGTACTATGTCTAATTTTCTGAGTAACAGCCAGACTGATTTCCAGAGTGGTTGTACCAGTTTGCAATTCCACCAACTGTCATACATATGTTAACTTTTAACATTCCTTCAAAATCATTTCATGAGGACTAAAAGGATGTTGCATTGGGCCACATTTAGAAACTGAGTGACAAGTATAATTTTCACTTTCCCGCTTTATGATTACTCTGTTTCTATGGATCAATGTGTGTGGTATAATAGAAAAACATGAACTTTAAAATGACCTTTATCTTACATTTCCAAGCTGCATAATATGTTACAACATATTACTTAAAACTCTCCTTTTATTCATTTCATCATGTGGAAAAACTAAGTAATATGCAAGCTACAAGTTTCCAATTAGCAACATATTATGCATGAGTGTCAGGGGAATGTAGTTAGCAAATTATAAACAATTCCCAAAGAAAAGTTTTTGCTATTCCCTTAAAACAATGAAATACAGATTTAATGTGTTCAATTGCTAAGGGACCATGTGGAGAAAATTAAGAATATGTTTGTTCAAATATCCTGAGGAATGGCAATGTTCTTGGAATAAATTTATGAAGTAGCTAACTTAGTTTCATAAATTCTCAAGATTATGGATATATACTTTGTGTCTTATATGTGTTTAGGGAATTTAGAAATTTCTCCAAAGGAATATTATATTAATGTCATACCTGGAAATGTTAAAAGGATTCATACCTTGGATGAAAATAATGAAGTCTAGTTTCTTTCTTTGGGTTATAGAAGGAAAAAGTGATTCACTGTGTTCCCTTCAAGAATGAAAGGCTCTGTCAGAGCCTGACAAATACAGAGGAGAATGCTTGCAGTCAATCTTTGGACTTAGCATGGGGTCCCCATTAAAGGAGTTAAAGAAAGGACTGGAAAAGCTTCCAACCCCATAAGAAGAAAAACAAAATTAGCCAACCAGACCCCCAGGGCTCCCAGGGACTATAACACCAACCACACATGGCAGGACCCATGGTTCCAGCAACATATGGCATCAAGAGAAGGAGATGCCCTTGGTACTGTGAAGGCTAGATTCACCAATGTAGGGGAATGTCAGAGAGGTGAGATGGGACTGGGTGTGTGGGAGGGAGAGCACCCTTATAGAAGCAGGGGAGGAGGAATGAGAGAGGGGGTTTCTGGAGAGGAAACCTGGAAAGGGGATAACATTTGAAAAGTAAATGCATAAAACATCCAATTAAAAAAAAAGAATGCACTAGACATTGCAGGGGCAAAACAGTCAGAGGTACCAATGCTTTGAATATATTCCCTGGCAGGAAATATTATAATTAGATATCTTTAAAAATTACCTGGAGAATCTGCTTATTGTACATTAGGCACACATAGTTTCTACTCTGCTCACATGCTTCCATAACATAGGAAAATAATGATACAGACGAGAAACATTTAGAAAGTTGATATACTTTGATTTAGTAACAGTTTTACATTGAATTTGTACAACTAAGAGCAGGAATCTTCTCAAAGGCATTGAGGAATTTTATTTGGAAACTTGTGAAAAGGAAGGACAGTGAAATATGCTAGCTTATTAAATGAATAAAAGGAGCAGCTTAGAAAACTTCTCCATATAATTCTGTTTGTGACTAAGTATTTGGTTACATTAAGATTTCTTGAGGATCTATATTTTTTTGCTCGAATTATTTTGTTTTATGGAAAAAGAAAAGAAAAGAAGGAAAGGAAGGAAGGAAGGAAGGAAGGAAGGAAGGAAGGAAGGAAGGAAGGAAGGAAGGAAGGAAGGAAGGAAGGAGGTGAGAGAAGGATACAATGAAAAATGATAAACATTCCTTCATATTTTTGGTGCTAAAATTAATCCTGGATTTGTTTTCTTACAAATATTCCTTTAGTGAAGGATTGACTCAGTTTTCCCAGCTAAGATTAAGCAATTGTATTTCATGAAGACAAATGTTAAGTATTTCTCCACACAGAGTGCAACATATAACTGCTGACTCATTTTAACATTTGATTCTACACATAGCAGAAAACAATCGATGTAATAAATTGGCAATTTTGAAGCTCCATTTACATAGATATGACTATTGTCAACCCATAACATCAAGAATCTGATAAATATAGGATACTTCAGAAAACAGCAAGAAATTTCAAACTGTTTTCCCCGTGATATATAATTACATTAAGAGATTCCTCAAATAATTGATAAATAAAATTGGATTAAATAACAAATGTAATAAATTTGATTGTCTTTAACTCTCTTGCAGTTTTTCTTGATTGGAGATCTCAAAGATAACAGGTCTCATTTGCAGATTCTAGGTAAAACCCATCTCACTTTTAGAGACAGGTGAAAGTAAATGTTGAATTCACATTTTGCTCAAGTAGGAGTCAAATCAAACAAACAACAAGGTAGATAATCATCAGAGAGAAGTGTCACAAATTAATCAGACAAAAATGACTGTAGTAGTGACCTGTTTTTATATTTTCTTCCAAACAGTAAAAGATGGATGGCTAAGATAATTCAGGGAGAAAAGTTATTTACTGCCAAGCATGACCTTAACTTTGGAATCTATGTGCTGAAAGAAGAGTATCAGTGCCCATAAGTTGTCTGAGACCCACACATGTGCAATAGCACATCCTTAGTAACATTCTAATTTTTTATTTAGTTAATTGTTTTCTTATTCACTGTAGTGTGTGATTTTAGAAATCCATGCTAGTTCTGTCAAGGCTCTGGTACTAGCAGCGGGCCACCTGCTTGGTAACGCTTTTCCCACAAACACCAGGAGCACCTTCCTGTCTATGCTTTTATAACAGCCACTGCCATGTTGCGGGGCTGGCATTCCCCACCTCCCTCCCCACCCCCTGCCTCCCGTGACCTCCATCTCACGCTTGCTCCTTCTTGAGAGCTCTTCTCCAGCTCTTTCAATCTCTCATGGCTAGTTACACCAAGCTGCTAATGACCATCTTGGTCTCGCTCAACTCCCAAACTAACAGCCATTGCTTTCCTGGTGCTGCAATGGCTGTCTCATCCAGCTTCCTTTATCCCCATGGAAGGAAAACACTTGAGACCTTTACATTTTAAAACTGACCAGATAACCCAAAGGCTGGGCAAAGAATATCCTGTCCCATCCTTCTTGGCGTCTGCACAGAGGTTAGAAACTATCAATTCCCTGAGAGACCTAAGTGTCTGTAGCTTCTTTTCTGCTCCCCCACCACCACCACCTGATCCGACTCCCACACCTCTCCATTCTTCTCTTCCTGTCCTGCCCAGAAATCCCGCCTTACCTTTAGTCCAAGGATTGGTCTCTGCTGTTTTTATTTATCCAGTCACCAATTAGGGGAACTTCTCCTACAATTCACTTTAGATCCCACTCATTGCCCCACTCCCAATCACCTGCGGCCAAAATCCTTCCCCATCCCCCTTCTCCTTCAGACCAGTGCGGGGACCTTTGTGTATGACCTCACCATGCTTCTTCAAGCCTCTGTGATGGTAGGCATTATCACTCCTACTGATGTCAGATAAGGCAGTCTAGCTAGAAGAACATATTCTACACACTAACAACACCTTTTGGGATAGCTCCCAACTCCAGTTGTTCAGGACTTACATGAAGACCAAACTGCACAGCTGCTATATATGAGCAGGGAGGCCACTTTGGTTGTTAGTTCAGACACTGAGAGCACCTGAAGTTAACTATGTTGGTCTTCCTGTGGAGTGTCTGTCCCTTTCCAGATCCATAATCCTTCCTATTCTTCCATAAGAAGCTCCAAACTCCATCCACTGTTTGGCTGTAGGTGTATGTATCTTTCTAAGTCAGTTGCTGAGTGGAGACTTTCAGAGGACAACTTGCTTCTGCCTGCAAGTCTAACAGAGTATCATTAATAGTGTTAGTGATTGGTGCTTGCCCATGGGATGAGTTTCAAATTGGGCTGGTTGGTCATTTCCTCAATCTCTGCTCCCTGATCCATGCCTGCATTACTTGTAGATAGGATACATTTTGTATTGAAAGTTTGTGTGTGGGTTTGTGTCTCTAATGTTCCACTGGGATTCCTACCTGTCTTCAGAAGGTGGCCTCTTCAAGTTCCATATCCCCAATGCTGTGAGTCACAGATAAGGACAACCCCATTGATTCTTTGGTGCCTCCTTTATCCCAGATATCATCCTAGAGATACCCCCCAACACACACACACCTCTTCATCCCTATTAGTTGTACATTTCCATTCATTTTCACGGCCATCTAGCCATGTCCCCTGTCCTTCCCCACACCTGAACCTGAATCACCCATCCCCCTCTTCCATCCCAGTTTGTTCCCTCCATCTGTCCCTTATGACTTTTTCATTCCCCATTCTAAGTGAGGTTCATGCTTCCTTGTTTGGGCTGTCCTTTTTGTTTAGCTTTTTTGGGTCTATGGGGTGTAATATGGTACCGTATATATAAGGTCTAATGTCCAAATTATAAGTAAGTACATAGTATCCATGTCCTTTGGAACAGGGTTACCTCACTCAAGATCATATTCTCAAGTTCCACCCATTGGCCTAAAAATTTCATGAGTTCTTTGTTTTTATTTATTTTTATTTGTTATTAATTATTTGTCAAAGATCAATAGGTGTGTGGGTTTATTTCTGGGTTATCAATTCTATAAATGGAATAAATTGATCAATGGGATTTACCTGTATGCTTCTGTGTTTTTTTTAATTTTTTTTTATTTTTTTTAAAGATTTATTTATTTATTATTATAAGTAAGTACACTGTACCTTTCTTCAGACACACCAGAAAAGGGCGTCAGATCTCATTACGGATGGTTGTGAGCCACCATGTGGGTGCTGGGATTTGAACTCTGGACATTCAGAAGAACAGTCGGGTGTTCTTACCCACTGAGCCATCTCACCAGCCCGCTTCTGTGGTTTTAATCACTATTGGCCTACAGTACAGCTTGAAGTAGTGTAGAGACCCCCGAAGCTGGGCCTCCGCTCAAGTCCTGGGATGAGCTGGCCAGCACCCCAGTGACCCGAGAGAAAACCACACCTGATGTAAACTGCAAGAGGTTTTATTATCAGCTAGCTGAGAACGATGACGTCCCTCCGCCCCGTGCAGGGCAGAGGAGTTCGACCCTGAGTGGTGACAGTGGGGGCTTTTAACAGCTAGCTGAGGAATTGGGAGGAGTTGGGAGGAGAGTTGGGAGGAGTTGGGAAGAGTTGGGAGGAGTTGAGAAGAGAGTTCTTCTCTTCTGGTGGCCTTGGTGAAATTTACAAAGCAGGAGTGTGGAGTGAGTTCTTTGTGAATTTTTATCTCCCTGTCCTCAGCAAAGGAAGGCAGGTATCTCTGGTTGTAAAGTATAGAAACAAAAAGTCTTTTTACTGGCTATGGAGAACAAAGAGCTTCTTTCTGGCTGTATTTTTAGAGATCAGAGAAAACAAGCTTTGGGAACGTCACAGTAGGAATGGTGATTTCCCCCAGAAGTTATTTTATTGTTGCTATCCTAGGTTTTGCTATCCTAGGTTTTTTGTTATTCCAGATAAATTTGTGAAATTCTGTTTCTATCTCTTTGAAGAATTGAGCTGGAATTTTGGTGGAGATTGCATTGAATCTGTAGATTGCTTTTGATAAGATGGCCAATTTTGCTAAGTTAATTCTACCAAGCCATGAACATGGGAGAACTTTCCATTTTCTTAGGTCTTCTTCAATTTCTTTCTTCAGGGACTTGAAGTTCTTATCATACAGATCTTTCACTTTCTTGCTTAGAGTTACATCAAGATATTTTATATTATTTATGACTATTTGAAAGGTGCTATTTACATATTTTCATTCCTAGCCCATTTATCCTTTATGTAAAGGAAGGCTAGTCATTACTCTGGCTTAATTTTATAAACAGTCTATATTGCTCAAGTTGTTTATCAGGTGTAGGAGTCCTCTGGTAGAATTTTTGCTGTCATATATATAGTATCTTATCATCTGTAAATAGTAATAGCTTTAGTTCTTCCTTCCCAATTTGTATCCCATTGTTATCCTTTTGTTGTCTAATTACTCTATCTAGAATGTAGAATATTATATTGAGTAAACAGGGAAAGAGTGGGCAGCCTTGTCTTTTCCCTGATTTTAGTAGGATTGCTTCAAGTTTTTCTAAAGTTAATTTGATGTTAACTGTGTTTGCTGTACATAGCTTTAATTATGTTTAAGTATGTGCATTGAATTCCTGTTCTTTCCATGACATGAAGACCTGGGGAATTTTCTCAAAGACATTTTCAGTATCAAGTGATATGATCATGTGATTCTTTGGAGTTTATTTATATAGTGGATTTTGTTGATGGATTTCCATATATTGATCCAACCCTTCATCTCTAGGATGTAGTGTACTAGACCTTGGTGAATGAGCATTTTGATGTGTTCTTGAATTCAGTTTGTGAGAATTCTCTTGAGTATGTTTCATTGATACTTGTAAGCCAAATTGGAGTGAAGTTCTCTTTTCTTGGGGGGAGGGGGGTTGTGTGGTATAGGGATCAGCATAACTGTGGCTTCATAGAAAAAATTAGGTAGTGGTCCTTCTATTTATTTTGTGGAATATTTTAAGAAGTATTGGTATTAGGTCCTTTTTAGAAGGTCTGATAGAACTCTGCTTTGAAACTGTCTGGCCCTGTTTTGTTTTTGTTTTTTATTTTTGTTTTGTTTGTTGTTGTTGAGAGGTTTTTATTGACTACTTCTATTTCCTTAGGCGTAATTAGATTGTTTAGGTAGTTTATCTGATACTGATTTAAGTTTTGTACCTGGCATTTGTCTAGAAAATCATCCATTTCATCTAGATTTTCTAGTTTTGTTGAGTATAAGATTTTTGTAATAGGATTAGATGATTTTTTAAATTTCATATGTTTCTGTTGTTATATCTCCCTATTCATTTCTGATTCCTGCTACTTTGGATAATCTTTTCCCTTAATTTGTTTAGCTAAGGGAAAATTTTGTTTTGTTTTGTTTTGTTTGTTTGTTTGTTTAAGAAATGGCTCTTAGTTTTACTGATCTTTGTATATTCCTCTTAGTTTCTAACTGTTTGATCTCAACCCTGAGTTTAATTATTTCATGCCTTTTACTCCTCATGGGTGTGTTTACTTCTCTTTGTTCTAGAGCTCACAGATGTTCTATTAATTGGTAGTATATGATCTGTCAGTTTTCTTTATGAAGACACTCAGTGATATCAGTTTTCCTCTTAGCACTGCTTTCATTGTGTCCCATTAAGTTGGGATATGCTGTGTCTTCATTTTCATTAAATTTTAGAAAGTATTCAATTTCTTTCCTGCCCACCTTATCATTGAGTAGAAAGTTGTTCTGTTTTTGTATGTGGGCTTTCTGTTGTTTGTGTTGTTTTTGAAGACCAGCCTTAGTCCTGGTAATCTAATAGAATGCATAGAAGTGCTTAATTTTCTTGTATCTGTTGAAGCTTGTTTGTGTCAAATTATATGTTCAATTTTAGAGAAGAATCCATGGGTGCTGAGAATAAGATAAATTATTTAATATTTGGGTGAAATATTGTGTAGATATGTTAAGGCTATTTGATTCATAATATGTGTTACTTTCATTATTTTACTTTCATTATTTTCAGTTTTTTTCTGGATGATCTGACTATTGGTGAGAGGAGGGTGTTGATGACTCCCACAAATAATGTGTGGGATATGATGTGATTTTAGCTTTTGCAATGTTTCTTTTACAAATGTAGTTACCTTTGTGTTTAGGTGATAGATGTTCAGAATTGAAAGTTTATCTAGGTAAAATTTTCATTTGATATGTGTGAAGTGTCCTTTATTGTCTCTTTTGATTACTTTTGGATGAAAGTCTATTTTGTTAAATATTAGTATGATTATGTCAACTTTTATCTTGGGTCTGGTTTTTTGAACATTTTTTTCCCAGATCTTTATTATGAGGTAGCATCTGTCTTTATGATTGAGGTGTGTTTCTTGAAGCAGAAAGATGGATACTCTTTTTGCATCCATTCTGTTAGCCTGTGTATTTTTAATGGGGAATAGGGTCCATTGATGTTAAGAAATATGAATGAACAGTGATTATTGTTTTCTGATATATTTATGTTGGTCGTCTTAGTGTTTGATTGTGTGTGTGTGTGTGTGTGTGTGTGTGTGTGTGTGTGTGTGTGTGTATAAGAGAAAGACAGAAAGAGACACACAGAGAGAACTTGTATGTGATTTCTTTGCATTTGTTTGTATGGAATAACTTACTTCCTTTCTTAGATGTAGTTATCTTTCTTTGGTTGGAGTTTTCCTTCTAGTACTTTCTGTATGGGTGGATTTATTGACAGATATTGTTTGAATCTGGATTTTCTTGAAATATCTTGTTTTTCCCCTCTATGTTGATGCAGAGTTTTACTGGGTATAGTAGTCAAGGTTGGCATCTCTGGTTTTTATGAGGTTGGAGGATATCTTTCCAGGTCCATTTAGCTTTTAGCTTGTCTACTGTGAAGACACGTGTGATTCATATAGGTCTGACTTAGTATATTACCTAGCCTTTTTCTTTAAACACTTTTAATATTCTTTCTTTGTTTTGTAGATGTTGTGCTTTGATTATTATGTGAGCCCCCTCAAAGGAAAAAAGAGGGCTGTAGATTCTGCCTTCTTCTCTCTGCATTGATGTACTGATTGTGCCCCAAAACTGCTGGCATAGAGAATCAGAACCTGGGACTCACATCCGCCCAATTCAAACTGTTTCTCCCTATAACCACTCCCTCCATTTCTCTCAACCACCTGATCCCTGCTCCTGTGCCCATCTGTCACCAGTCCACCCTCAAAATCTATTCTTCTATTTCCACTTCCCAGAGAGATCCATACTCCCCCCATACTCCTCCTCCTCTTTATCTAACCTCTCTGTGATTGTGGGTTGTAGCTTTATTATTATTTATTTGATAATATATTTGAATATAATTAATATTCACTTATAAATGAATACATGTGATCTTTTTCTTTCTAGGTTTAGATTATTTCACTCAGGATACTTTTTTTTTTCTAGTTGTATCCATTTGTCTGAGAATGTTATGATGCTATTTTTTAAACCTGCTGAGTAATACTCCATTGTGTAGGTTTACCACAATGTGTTTTTCCATTTTTCCATTGAGGGACATTTTGTTTTCTGTCTCTGGCTATTACAAATAATGCTGCTATAAACATTTTTGAGCAAGTGTCCTTGTGGTACAATGGAGCATCCTTTGGGATTCCCAGGAGTGGTATAGCTAAGTTTTGAGGTAGAATGATTCCCAATTTTCTAAGAAACCTCCATACTAATTTACAAATGGGCTGTACAAGTTTGCACTCCCATCAGCAAGAGAGGGGTATTCCTCTGGGAGGAGCCAGTAATTTTAAAAATGAGAACACTGGCTGGATTAACTGCAAAAATATATACCTAATATATTTTAGTTCTCATTTTAATACTTTAATGATCCAATTCATGACCTTATTAAATATTTTAATGTTTCTTTTCGGTGTATGTATGCTTTACATGAATGAACAGTCCATGTGTGCCTGGTTAATATAGAGGCCAAAAGAGGGTGATTATTCCCTTGAACATGGAGTTACAAATGTTTCTGAGCTATCTCATGGGTTCCAGAAATGTATCCTATATCTTTTGATAGATCAACATGTGCTATCAACTATTAACCATTTTCTCCAACTTTCATTTACCAGTTTTATTCAACAAACTAAACAAAAAACCAATATATGCCTTTATAGAGACACTATAACAGAAACATCATATTTTCTTAAAGGGGTACTTAAAATTGTTCAAGATAGTTAAAAATCTTTCATGAGACAATTAGGAAATATCTTAAGAATATTGTGTTAAAATGGACAGTATATATCTTTTAGGATTTTCCTTTCTGTGAAGAGACACCATGACTAGGGAAACTCATATATACACAACATTTAATTAAGGCTGGCTTAGCATTTCAACAGTTTAGTCCATTATTATCATGGTGGAAAATGACATCCTCCAGGCAGACAGGGTGATGGGAAAAGTAGCTGAAACATCTACATCTTGATCCAGTGGCAGCCAGGGGGAGACTAGATTCCACACTGGGTGGAGCCTGAGCATATAGGACCTCAAAACCCACTTACACAGTGGCGAACTTCCTCCCACAAGGCTACAACTCTTCCATAAAGACATACCTACCACAGGGCAACTTCTTATGGTCAAGACTTCAAACACATAAATCTGTTGGGGCAAAAATCTATCCAAACCACCACAATGTATTTATGAGGAAACTCCAAATAATGCTCATAAATAAAATACCAAATTTAAAATAAATTTGATATGTGTGGCAAGAAGAATTTGTGTTTTGAGTGTTGAGAATTGACCTAAACAAGAAAATTTCATGAAATTTCTTTGTTTGGAGATGGGATGAAATTCAGGCTTAATTGACTTCTCTCTAATATGCTCAAAATAAATACAGATTTCTATTGTGAGTGTCACCCAGTATTCTCAAGTGATAAATACTAAGAGAGGAGATAAATATTTGTCACATATATAACAACTTGTTTATATATCAGTACTACTGACATTGCGAAATTAAACATAAAATTTTGTCATATGGTCCATGAATGAATCTGTGTTAGGGTCTGAGAGCTTATGAGAAAACCCCAAGTGAGCAAGACAAGTTTTGTAATTTCTGTTCTTCAATAATGCAGATTTGTTCTTGGAATATGTTTTCAGACCTTGTCAGATGTAGTAAATCTTACTCTTTGTTATTCCAGATAATGTTTATAAGTCCAAATTTTCCTCAGGACAAGACAATGGGGAAAGGGCATGGAGACAGTGGAAGTCACTAGAGAGATAATGACCCTACAGCATAGAGGCAAGAGGAAGTATTGAACATATCACCATAAATTAAGTCTGTTTAGCTAGGACAGAGTTAAGGTCCTATGCATCAAAGGTGAAAACATTCTATAAAACATACAGAATCTGTATGTCACATAAGACTATTTTACTGGTGATGAGAGCTGTTTTGACTTGTGCACCTGTGGTGAGTGTCCCAAACATGAATATCCAGATCTTTTTATGTTTCCTAAATACTCGGTGTTTATGACTTGGCATTGGGACCATAATAAACTAATTCATCCATCTAAAGAAGGCACAGTGTTTAATTTTTCTTTGGATTTGAATCACTTCCTTTTTTCATAAAACAGCATAAAATCTGTATTCCTATTAGAAAACAAGTATGGGCTTATGTTTTAACTGACATAAGAACCTCTAATCACATGATCCTTTTGTAATCTATTCTTCTGACTTTTCTTGGTAGAATAGGCTAACCAATAGTATTGCACATAGTTTAGATCCTGTTTGTGCTACTATATCTTATAAAAATTATGAATATATCCCTGGTTTTTGGCCCAGACAAGGAAGTACAGAAGAAAGAAAAAATTTTCAGTGTGATAATTGTACGTTAAATGACTGGGGTCCTCATGGAAGATTTATTTCTAATCATTTCTCTGATAATATAATCAATGGTATAATTATAATCAGTTACTTCTATGGCATGTTCATTACACATGGAAACAGATCAAATGCTATTTAAAATGTTTGCAAGGAAATTTAAGTTTTGATGTTTAATAGTTACAGCAAAAAATTTTGATACATTTTTATATAATATTTCAGCCAATTTCCACAATGGTATGACTTATGGAATAAATAAATCATTAGAAGGAAAGGACCTTCCTTTCTGGTGGCAGGGGATAACAATAATGTTTTCACCAGCCTAATATTATTCATTGTGTTTATAACATGCTTAAATAAAAGATATTTTTGCCTCAAAATCTATTAGATTTATCAACAACATCTTAAATAAATACTACTCTGGACATATTTAATTTGAAAAATAAAAAGTGAGAAATGTCAGAATACAGTCCGTGAATGAAATAGTATGAGGAGATTTCTGTCAGCTTGGATGAAAACAATATAATTGTCTTGTAATCACTGTTCCTCCAAATCATGGGCTGTTCTTGGATTGTGCTTTCATGACCCTCTCAGGTTAAATAAATATTTCTGGGTTTTGTTTCAGATTGCCCATCATCTTACCTATTACTTTTAACACTGTGTCCAAGAACAAGTTGTTTTCATGACTTTGTCCATTCTAAAATCATATGACCTTCTCTTTGTGACTTTATATAACTTTAAATCAAGGGAACTTTTCTCACTTGACCTTATAAATTATTTGATGCCTAGAATAAAGTTACCTATTGTTTTTAAACTTGTTTTTAAATTTAAGAGTATATTTGTGTACATAGACATGCACATGTGTATACATGTAAGTGATGAGGCCAGAGATAAACCTTGGGTTTGGGGATGCAATCTACCATTTAAATATATATATTGCTGAATTTTAGAAATATTGAGTTTGAGTTGGCTTTCCAGTGCAGCCTGGATGTACTATCACCAATGCCCATGGTTTCTGCCTATTAGAACATGAAAGAATCATGGGGAAAAAAAGAAAATCATTTCTTTTGGTTGTTTTATTAATTTATTCATTTACTTTACATCTGGATGGCAATTTTCTCTCTGTCTTCTCCTCCAGTCTCTCCCTCTCACCTCTCCTCCCAACCCTAGTTCTTTCTTCTCAGAGATGGGGAGGTGGAGGTCTCCCATGGTTATCAACCTTTGTTGGCATATAAGGTTGCAGTAGGACTAGCCACTTCTTTTCCTATCAAACCTAGACAAGGTAGCAAGCCTGTTAGGGGTACTGTATGAAGACCAAGCTGCAATCTGTTAGATATGCATAGGGGGTCTAGGTCTATGCATGCTGTTTGGTTCACAGTTCAGTCTCTGTAAGCCCATAATAGCTCAGGTTAATTGATTCTGTAGGGTTTTTTCTGGTATCTTTGACCCCTCTTGCTCCTCCAATTCTTCCTACCGTTCTCCCCTAAGATTCCTTGAGTTCTGCCCAATGTTTACTTCATGATTCTATTAACTGCTGGAAGCCTCTCAGAGTACAGATCTCCTAGATTCCTGTCTGTGAGTATAGGTCTGCAAGTATATCCTTTCTGCATTTATAGTGTCAGGAATTGTCTCTCTCTATGGCATGGGTCTCAATCTGGGTTAGTTATTGGTTAGCTGTTTCCTCACATTCTTCCTTGCACATCTTGTTGATAGGACAAATTGTGGTTTTGTAGCAGGATAGACATCTCTACTCCTCCATTAGATGTCTTACTTAATTTCAAGAGGTGTGTGTTTTAAGTTTCATATTTCATATCATGCGGCGTCTTAGCTAGGGTCACTCTCATAGGTTCCTGGGAGTTTCCCTTGTCCTAGAAAATCTAAAAGTTGAATAATTTCTGTTTGAGGGACCAAGGGATGGCTCAGTAGGTAATAACATTACTTCACAAATATAAGGATATGTGTACAGATCCCAGCATCTTTTCATAAATACATATATGCCCAGCCAGAATTCCCTAATGTGGAGAGTGTGACTTCCCTTAAGGACAGAATGTTTTACCCCAATTAGAACACCCTGTCTCTTTTCAGTTACTTTCCAAGATCTAACATAAAATTCCTACATAATACCTTCATACCTGTGGGTATTATTATTCACATCTGTATACACACATGCACACACACCACATACACAGAGAATAATATGTATCCTAGAAATGTTATAAGAAACAATTACTGAACAACATATTTCCTTCCTTATGTTAGGCTAATAGCTGACATTTAGCAATATTTTATACTGTTTCCTAATAGCATTGCAAAGTAAAAGAGATTATGATTGTGTGTAACTGCCAAATGGCCTACAAAGCTATTGTTTGATGACTCATGTTTTATTCATTGTTTTATTACCTCACATTATTTATAATCCCATTAGCATTGCTAAGCAGATAAATAAAAACTGATGAGTAGGAGCCTACTGCTTCTTTTGAAAAATTGTAAGGCTTAGAAAGAGTTCAAATTCATCAAAGATTACAATATTAAAATTGTACCTATGGATAAAAAGGTGAATATTCTATAAATTTATTTCTTCTGTTCTAGTTTGGCTACTTAATCATACTCGGTTCAATAAAATATTTAAGGAGGTATTCCTGATTTGTGGGTACTCTTTGTATTTTATTGTCTTACTAAAAGGTAAATATTTGAAGAAACTTAGATCCTCAATTGAAAACAAATCTGTATAAACAGATTTTCTGTTTTTAAAAAGAAAGTTAATAATCTGACTACAATAGAACATGATCATAAATGTAGACATAAATTAGGCATGAACTTTATGCTAAATTTTTACTGAAAATCATGCTTTTGGATGATTCATCATTATATTTATTGGACATGGATTTGCAAGCTGCTCAACTCCCTAGGATGTAGACAGCCAGCCTAAACAGATAGATGAAAAACTAAGTACAGGTGAATAAAATTGCTATCTCCAAAGACCCACTGGGAACTAAGCATCAATTATCCAACAAAGTTATATAGACAAATGCCTCATTATCAGTCTAACATAACACATTTTCATGACTAGATTCTGATCTCATAATACTTTAAATGTTTGCTCATGTATGCTCATCAAGCAGCCAGTAAAGTAATTTAATTTATCTTTATAAGATCTGTGAATATATATATAATTTGAGTTATGGAAACTCCAGAATATTTTCCAAGGAGATAAGAATTGTCTCTCAGTAAGAGTAAAGAAAATTTAAAAATTGAAGTTTCTTGAACTATTTTTCTCAGTTAAGCAACATTTCAATACTTTTTTAGTCGCTTAAAATGGATTTGATATTCTGTTACCTATTTATACTCATTTTAGATACACACAAAAGTTTCTGAAATAATAATTTCACATTTTTCTTTTACAAAGGTTCTGAAAGATGTCAGTAGGAGATGAGTAGTTAATATTGGCAATAAGTTAATTTGAACCAGGAGGGTATAGTCCAGCCTCACACAAAAGGAAATTAATTGTTAGAGTAAGAGTCCCATGGCTAGTTGTGCCCCACAACTAGCTGGCCAGGGAACAGCCAAACTGGGAGGAGCACTTCTGGAGAAGGAGGGGGGTTAAGTCCTGTCAAATCCCAAAAATCTCATCTGGAGAAAGGTAGGTAGTAGGATCACTTACTTCCCTGCCTTGGGTCTGCATGTCCCTACACATATAGTCTTGTATACCCCCATCTTTGCCCACACCAGGTGAAGTCACACAGTCCCAGTCAGGTTAAACTTCCTTTCTCATCATAAGGTTGTAGCCAGAAAATACCTGGCATTCTTCCCTATGCAAATGAAGCATCCCCAACACCCTGGCCCTGTCTAATACACCCACTCCAAAAGCCCCTACTCATTCCCAAATGTTTAAAAACAAAACAAAACCATTGTTTTCCTCCCACCTCCAATTCAAGGAGCTGCTCCCTGAAGCCTGACTTCCTGGAACACTGTTCTTGCCTATGGCTCACTACCTGTCATCTCCATTACACTTGTTCTTTACCACTTCCTATCTTGTGATCTGCCTGTTTGTGCTCCTGGCAATCACACTGCTAAGGGAAGGAATACAGAGTAGGAACAACAGCTAGTGGTCCCTCAGTTGCAGTCTCTGCATTCAGTTTCCTCTCCATTCTATATATACCTTTTTCTTAGCAGAAAGCTAACCTTTCTGACCATGCTGAGTAATGCTATGATGTGTCACCAGTGAACTGTAAATAAGAATGCAATTTTCAAAAGAAAGCTTTTTGACCACCATTTTCTCTCCTTTTCATACATATACTTTAAGATATCAATGTTTCTCAAATGCAAAGAAGATAATGAAGCAGAAGGAATCAAAAAAACAAAAAACAAAAACAAAAACCAACAACAACAATCATTTAGCGGAAAATCAATACACAAGCCTAGAGAAAGACTACAGATAAATATGTCTGTCTCTGTTATATGTGCTATTTTCACTGGAATTTCTGTCTTGTACATCCTTAGACCTCAAGAAATCGTTGTGCTCAGATTGTAAATACCCAGAGACCACCAGGAACCACAATGCCAATGCAATCACATGAGAGTCTTTATTCAAGCTCTTGCTTGGGCCCCACACCTTCCTGGTGGAACAAGAAGGAGAGTGACACCCAGCTCTATGTGAAGGGGTGTTATAAAGGAAAAAAACGCAAGTGGAAAATTTTAAGCCTTGACATTACATGAGAGTGTAAAGGAGTGTTGGTCCCTTTCTCAGAGCCCAAGTATGGGGGAAATATCACTCCAAGAACTTCAGACAGTAGCTTTCTCCAAGGACAGCAGCTTAAAATAGAGTTTGGAAAACAAGATGGAATTTTCCCTGCTGCTTTATGCCTCTTCATTGGCCATGCCTCTCGAAGGACAAGTTAACTTAAAATAGTCTTAAGGCACAGGACATTGTCATCAGAGTAAAACAGCAGCTAACAGACTGGGAAGGATATTCAACAAGTTTAAGTCTGAAAGAGGGATACTATCCAAAATTTACAAAGAACTCAGGAAATTAGACACCAAAATTCCCAAATAACTTAACTTAAAAATGGGTCTAAAAAATAATTCTCAACAGAGGAATCTTGAATGGGCAAGAAACACTTAAAGAAATGTTCAAAGCCAATAGTCATCAGAGACAAAGAAATAGACTCTAAGATTCTATTTACACCCATCAAAATGGTTAGGATAAAAAACTCAAGTGATAGCACATGCTGGCAAGGATTTGGAGCAAGGGACAAACTTCCCCATTGCCAGACTGAATGCAAACTTGTAAAGTCATTTTGAAATCAAGTTTTCAGTTTCTCAGAAAACTGGGAATTGTTCTACCCTGAGACTCAGCTACACTACTCCTAGGCATATACCCTAAAGATGCCCTGTTGCATGTAATTTTAAAACACTATCACCTTTTCCCGGGGATAGCAGCTCTACCAACCGCTCCAGGCTTATTTTTCTACCTGCCTTTAGCTCTTGGAGGTTTCCACTCCACCAGTCCACTCCCACAGAAAAGCCAACAGAGTCAAGGAGGAGGAGGAGGAGGGAGGAGTTAGCTTTTGATTCTGCAGTATTTAGGACTGGGTAGCATAAAAAGTTCTATAAAAAAATTAAAAAAAAAAAGGAGACTGAATGCATGGTATCTTAGAAGCCAATAGAAAAACATGGTTAAAAAAAGAAGAGAGCTTCTTTGAGGCATAAAAGGTGTTACAATTAGAAGAGATGAGAGATAAAAACTGGGTTGACTTTAGTAAATAGGAAACTGAAACAGCTAGTTAGACCAGGGGCTCATTAAACTTTTCCTGTTGGGAAACATCATAATCATCACCATCATCATCATCATCAATTCTATCTTTTTTTTACAGTCTATTCATTAGACATATCCTGGTCTGCTCTCTGACTGATCCTCATCCCTTATCTCTTCCCCCATCTCCAAGAGAATATCCCCCCCCACCCTCCACCCTGACCCCATCAGACCTCTCCACTCTTTGGGGCCTCAAGTCTCTCAAGGGTTAGGTGCTTCTTCTCTCACCAGGCAGACCTTTGTTGTATATGTCTAGGAGGCCTCATATCAGCTGGTGTATGCTGCCTGGTTAGAGGTTCTGCGTCTGAGAGATCTTGGGGGTCCAGGTTAGTTGAGACTGCTGGACTTCCTATGTGGTCACCCTCCTCCTTAGTTTCTTCTACCTTTTCCCTAATTCAACCCCAGGGGTCTCTGGCTTCTATTGGTTGGGTGTAAGTATCTGCATCTGACTCTTTCAGCTGCTTGTTGGACTTCTCAGAGGGCAGTCATACTAGGCCCCTGACTATAAACACACCATAGCATCAATAATCATCCTGAGAGTGGTAACTCAGACCCCAAAGGACATGTGTAGTATGTACTCACTAATAAGTGGATAATAGGAAATTCTTACTGACTTTGAAGTTTCTGTTTTTATTTTCATATGTTTGCTTTCATAACTTATGTATTTGCTCAGAGGTGTGTGAGTGCCTGTGAGTATTGCTTCAGATTCATGTGTGTGTGTGTGTGTGTATGCATGCACGCATGCACACATGCATGCGCATGAATGTAAAAGCCATAGGGTGTCTTCTTGAATTACTCTTGTCAGGGAATCTTCCTTGATTACTCTTTTATGTTATTCTTTTTGAATCATGGTTTTAATCAAATACTGACCTTACAATATGGCCAGTGTTTTCATTCAGCTTGATCCATGGATCTTCTGTATCTGCTCTTCTGGCTGGAATTACAGGCAGGCTGCTATTTTTACCTAACCTGTACTTAGGTTCTTGGGAACAAAATTCCTATCTTCTTATGTGTTGAGGTTAAGTGCTTTCATCACTGAGACATCTCCCTAAACTTGACTTCTATAATGAGATCTGGATATTATCAGTTATATAAAATGCATATATAAAAATGTTTACTGATAATAAATGTTGAGTATATTTATTTTATACTAATTGCTATACACATTATTTTACTGTATAGTGGATTATAAGTCACTTTTCTTTTTGATGAGGTTGTATTTATTTATTACAACTTGAAGATTAACTCCTGACAAACTATGTAATATTATAAAGTGCAGATCATCTTCACTGATATTCAATGTTGATCAACATCTACTTTTTAAGATGTTTGCTTCATGTGAGCATGAAGTTTAAATAAAATTAATTTAAAGGACATTTAAACATTTAAGAAAATCTGTCAGAATCTCATAATCTGAATATTTTCTATGTATGTCTTCAATGTAATCATTTTTCATATACAACTTCATAGTTATCAGAATTTTTTCTATGTACATCTTCAATTTTTAGAATTGACAGTGTCCTTTGCCTTACAGAAGCTTTGCAATTTTACAAGATCCAATTTGTCAATTGTTGATCTTAGAACATAGGCATTGGTATTCTGTTCAGGAAATATTCCCCTGTACTCATGTGCTGGAGGCTCTTACCCACTTTCTTTTCTATTAGTTTCAGTGTATCTGGTTTTATGTGGAGGTCCTTGATCCATTTGGACTTGAGCTTTTTACAAGGAGGTAAGGATGGATCGATTTGCATTCTTCTATATGATGACTACCAGTTGAGCCAGCACAATTCGTTGAAAATGTTGTCTTTTTTCTACTGGATGGTTTTAACTTCTTTGTCAAAGATCAAGTGACCATAGTTGTGTGGGTTCATTTCTGGATCTTCAATTCTGTTCCACTGATCTACCTGCCTGTCACTGTATGAATACCATGCAGTTTTTATCACAATTGCTCTGTAGTAGAGCTTGAAGTAAGGGATGGTGATTTCCCCCAGAACTTCTCTTATTGTTGAGAATGGTTTTCACTATCCTGTGTTTTTTGTTATCCCAGATGATTTGAAATTGCTTTTCCTAAATCTATGAAGAATTGATTTGGAATTTTGATGGAGGTTGCATTGAATGTGTAGATTGCTTTCTGCAAGATGGCCATTTTAACTGTATTAATCCTACCAATCCATGAGCATGTGTGAACTATCCATCTTCTGAGTTCTTTAATTTCTTTCTTCAGAGACTTGAAGTTCTCATCATATAGATCTTTCACTTGCTTAGTTAGAGACACACCAAGATATTTTTCATTATTTTTGACTATTGTGAAAGGTGTTGTTTCCCTAATTTCTTTCACAGCCTGTTTATCCTTTTAGTAGAGGAAGACTACTGATTTGTTTGAGTTAATTTTATATCCAGTCACTTTGCTGAAATTGTTTATAAGGTTTAAGAGTTCTCAGGTGGAATTTTTGAGTCACTTAAGTATACTATCATATCATCTGCAAATAGCAGTATTTTGACTTGTTCCTTTCCAATTTGTATCAATTTGATTTCCTATTGTTGTCTAATTGCTCTGGCTAGGACTTTGAGTACTATATTGAACATTTAGGGAGCAAGTAGACAGTCTTGTCAAGCCCCTGATTTTAGTGGGATTTCTTCAAGTTTTTCTTCATTTAGTTTGATGTTGGCTACTAGTTTGCTGTATATTGCTTTTACTGTGTTTAGGTATGGGCCTTGAACTCCTGATCTTTCCATGACTTTTATCATGAGGGAGTGTTGGATGTTGTCAAATGATTTCTCAGCATCTAATGAAATGATCATGTTTTTTTTTCTTTGAATTTATTTATAAAGCAGATTATGTTGATGGATTTCCATATATTGAACCATCCCTGCATTCCTGGGATAAAGACTATTTGATCATGACAGATGATCATTTTGATGTGTTCTTAGATCCAGGGTGTGAGAATTTTATTAAGTATTTTTGCATTGATATTCATAAAGAGAAATAGGTCTGAAGTTCCCTTTCTTTGTTGCTTAGGTATCAGAGTAATTGTGGCTTCATAGAATTAATTGGGTGGTGTTTCTTCTGTTTCTAGTCTGTGGGATAATATAAAGAGTATTGGTATTAGGTCTTCTTTGAAGGTCTTATAGAATTCTGAACTAAACTCATCCGGTCCTGGGCTTTTTTGGTTGGTAGACTACTAATGACTCCTTCTATTTCTTTAGGGGTTATGGTAGTGTTTAGAATATTTTTCTGATCCTGATTTAACTTTGGTGCATGATATCTGACTAAAAAATTGTCAATTTCATCCAGATTTTCCAGTTTTGCTGAGTATAGGCTTTTGTAGTAGGATCCAAATATTTTTTTTGGATTTCCTCAGTTTCTGTTGTCATGTCGCCCTTTTCATTTATGATTTTGTTGATTTGGATACTTTCTCTGTGCCATCTGGTTAATTTGGCTGAGGGTCTATCTTGTTGATTTTCACAAAGAACCAGCTCTTTGTTTCAATGATTCTTTCTATAGTTCTTTTTGTTTCCACTTAGTTGATTTCAGCCCTAGATTGATTATTTCCTAACTTATTCTCCTTTTGGGCCCATTTGCTTCTTTTTGTTCCAGAACTTTCAGTTGTGCTGACAAGATTTTAGTGTATGCTCTCTCCAGTTTCTTTTCGGAGCCACTGAGAGCTATGAGTTTTCCGCTTTCATTGTGTTTCATAAGTTTGGGTATGTTGTGGCTTCATTTTCATTAAATTCAAAAAAGTCTTTAATTTCATTCTTTATTTCTTCCTTGACCAAGTTATCATTGACTAGAGTGTTGTTCAGCTTCCATGTGCATGTGGGCTTTCTATTATTTTTTTGAAGAGTAGCTTTATCCATGATGATCACATAGGATGCATGGGATTATTTCAATCTTCTCGTATTGTTAAAGACTGTTTAGTGACAAATTATATGATCAGTTTTGTAGAGGTACTGTGAGGTGCTGAGTAGAAGGTATATTCTTTTGTTTTAGGATAAAATGTTCTATGGGTATCTGTTAAATTGATTTGGTTTATAACTTCTGTTAGTTTCATTGTGTCCCTGTTTAGTTTCTGTTTCTATAATCTGTCCAATGATGAGAGTGAGGTGTTGAAGTCTTCCACTATTATTGTGTAAGATACAATGTGTGCTTTGAGCTTTAGCAAAGTTTCTTTTATGAATGTGGGTGCCCTTGCATTTGGAGCATAGATGTTCAGAATTGAGAGTTCATCTTGGAAGATTTTACCTTTGATGAGTATGAAGTGTCCCTTCTTATCATTTTTGATAACTTTGGGTTGAAAATTGATTTTATTCAATATTAGAATGGCTCCTTTAGCTTGTTTCTTGAGACCATTTGTGTGGAAAATTGTTTTCTAACCTTTTACTCTGCAGTAGTGTCTGTCTTTGTCACTGGGGTGGATTTTCTGTCTGCTGGATACTGTTTCTGTATCCAGTCTTTTAGACTATGTCTTTTTATTGGGGAATTGAGCCCATTGATATTAAGAGATATTAAGGAAAAGTGATTGTTGCTTCCTGTTATTTTTGTTTTAAGAGTTGGAATTATGTTTATATGGCTATCTCTTCTTTTTGGTATGTTAAAAGAAGATTATTTTCTTGCTATTTCAAGTGTGTAGTTTCTCTCCTTGTGTTGAAGTTTTCCATTTATTATTCTTTGAAGGACTTTGTTTGTGGAAAGCTATTGTGTAAATTTGTTTTTATCATGGAATTTCTTGGTTTCTCCATCTATGGTATTTGAGAGATTTGCTGGGTATAGTGGCCTGGGTTGGCATTTGTGTTCTGTTAGGGTCTGTATGACATCTGCCCAGGATCTTCTGGCTTTCATAATCTCTGGTGAGAAGTCTGGTATAATTCTTATAAGTCTACTTTTATATGTTACTTAACATTTTTTCCTGTCTGCTTTTAATATTATTTCCTCTTTTGTGCATTTTCTGTTTTAATAATTATGTGACGGGAGGAATTTCTTTTCTGGTCCAATCCATTTGGAGTTCTGTAGTCTCCTTGTATGCTCATGGGCATCTCTTTCTTTAGGTTGGGGAATATTTCTTTTATAATTCTGTTGAATATATTTACTGGCCCTTTAAGTTGGGGATCTTCACTCTCTTCTATATCTATTATCCTTAGGTTTGGTCTTCTCATTCCGTTCTGGATTTCTTTGATGTTTTGGGTTATGAGCTTTTTGCATTTTCTTTGACTGTTGTGTCAATGTGTTCTATGGTATCTTCGACATCTAAGATTGTCTTATCTATCTCATGTATTCTATTGTATCTAATGCATTCTATATTCTCTTTCCTAGTTTTTTTATTTCCAGAGTTGCCTCCATTTGTGATTTCTTTATTGTTTCTACTTTCATTTTTAGATCCTGGATGAGTTTGTTCAATTCCTTCACCTGTTTGGTTGTGTTTTCCTATAATTCTTTAAGTGAATTTTGTGTTTCCTTTTTAAGGGCTCCTACCTATTTACTTGTGTTCTCCTGTATTTCTTTAAGAGAGTTATTTCTATCCTTCTTAAAGTCCTCCATCAGCACCATGAGATGTGACTTTAAATCCAAATCTTTTTCCATGTGTTGGGGCATCCAGGGATTCCTGTTTTGGGAGAACTGTGTTTTGTTGACACCATGTAGCCTTGGTTTCTGATTGTAAGGTTCTTTCTTGCACTTGCCTTTTGCCATCTGATTATCTCTAGTGTTAGTTGGTCTTGCGGGCTCTGGCTTTACCTTGTCCTTCCTGTAAGCCTGTAAACCTGTGTCAGCACTCCTGGGAAACCTGCTCTCCCCTGGCAAGACCAGTGCACATAGGGCTGCGGAACAGCCCCAGATCCTGGACGCAGATGGAGTCAGAAAGGACCCTGTCTCAGTTGCTCCACCACTCCTGCAACCTCTGTGCTTCTTGCTGGTCCCACCTTAGACAGTCACTAGGGAGAAAATGGCTTGAGAATACATTTTTAAATGTCTTCAAACTAGAGACTTAATCCTAACATTTGTATCTTTGCATTATTTTTCTGAATATTTTATACTTCAGGAGTATGTCAAAACCAAAAGTCTCTTGCAGAAATTATTACCTAACATTTCTTCTGTATATGGAATAAGATTATACATAACACCTCACCTTTCCAAGGGTAAAATAATACAATTTTTGAAATTGTCTAAAAATTTTAGAAATTGATGTAGACTTAAATGTGTTCTCAGCCATCTGAATCATGTCTTGAAAAATAAACATGTAACATCTCTGAGAAAACAATTAAACAAAAATGAAAACCTCTATCATCTTCCTTCAGAAAGACCACCATTTGTCTAATTTCCCCCTGGAATATTTTCAATTTTATAGACTATTTGCATATTTTTGTATTCAAATATTGAATGTACTACAGAATATTTGAAACCAATAATCTCCCAATTTTCTGAGAACCATCTTCCACTTATTTACTTCTAAATATCACAGAGGACCACCTTTTCTAATATGTACCCATTAAATCTTTTAAGTTTATTTGCTTATTCCACTTGAACTTGACTTTCAAATACCCCTAACCTGCTCATTTCTTTCCCTTCTCCATTTATTCTGTTGCTTAGCAATTCCAGTTTCTTGGGTTTAATTTTATGCCCCAAACAATTTATGTTTTGGTGTCTTGACCATTAGAGTGAACTCCAGAATAAAATATGCAATATTGTAACTCAGTGTCATCAGTTCAGTGGCATTTTAGTTATTTCACTGTCTTTCAGAAATTAAATTACTGTCAGTGAGATTGGTAAGTAAACAAAGATATTCATAGACAAGCCTGACAATCAGAATTCGGTTCCCAGGAGCCTCATGCTGACAGAAGAGAATTAGATTCTGTAGGCTGTCTTCAACCTTCCACACAAACACTGTGGTACATATGTACACACACACCCACACCTCCTCACACACACACACTAAATAAATGTAATTTTGAAAATAGAATTTATCATTCATGTCACCTTGTAAGTATATAACCACCAATAATTACACCATTTTGACTGTGTCATAGATAACAAATATGTAAGTTTTAGTGGTCCCTTTAACTACTTCCTTTAACAAAGCTAAATTCTTTTTTTTTCCAGTTTGTTTTAATAGATTTATGTCTGTTTACAGGCTGGCTAGTTTTATGTCAGCTTCACACAGGGTAGAGTCATCTGAAAGAAAGGAACTCAATTGAGAAAATATCCCCAAAAACCCCAACTTCAAGACATTTCTTAATTAATTGATGGGGGACACCCTGCCTATTGTTTATGGTGCCATACCTGGGCTGGTAGTTCTAAGTTCTATACATTAGCAGATGGAGCAAGCCATGTGGAATAAGTCAGGAAGCAGCAATTCTTCATGGCCTCTTCATTAGTTCTTGTCTCCATATTACTGTCCTGTTTGAGTTCCTATTCTGACTTTGTTCAAGATGAACAGTTATGTGGAAACATAAACTAAATAAGCTCTTTCTTCTCCAGGTTATTTTGGTCATGGTGTTTCATCACAGCAATCAGAATACTAAAACAGTTTCTTTCTTTAATTTTCTACAGAACCTCCTCTATGCAGAAATTAGAGATATCAGATTCAAAGGATCAGATTGTATCTTTCCTAAGCTCAAAGCTCTCCTGTTGATATTCATCTCATTAAATCTTGAAGTCATTCTTTGAAAATCTCATGACACTCTATATATCTGTACATCTTTTTGACCTATGAATCATAGCACAGTCTACTCTTGTTCCCTTTATTCCAGTTATATCAAGTTCTTTTCTCTTTTTTGACTGATAATTTGTCCTAGAAAATAGGAATGAGTCCTCCTCATTTATTTTCCATAAGCCTTCCCCAAAAGTTACCATTTAAAAAATATAATTTATAATTATATTTACAATGTAAAAATAAGATCTTTGCATGTCTATCAATTATTCATGCTTCATCTAAATGGAAGTTATCACTAAAATTATATTATAATTATTCAATTATTTATTGACAATTCCTTCCAGTTTACAAAAGCAGAGGTTCCACAAAATCTGAGACTATTGTCTGCTGTATTGCTTGTTGCAAGTTCAACATGCAGTAACTCTTGACTGCATAGATGAATGGAAAGAAATGTTTATGTGAAGGATCATTTTACAGTTGAGGGCACTTACAAAGGAAAGAAATATGCCAGGCTTCATATTTTAAGTGTAAAGTTTAGAAATTATCTTGGAAGCATTTACAAACATAATTATGAATATTGAAATTACAAAGAACATGATAATTTATGGAATGACTAACTAGAGTTCAGGGTAGGCTCAATTGTGTTAAAAATATATTACATGACTTCACTGAAAAATATTTATTTTTCCCAGAGTAATACTTTTGAATTTATAAGCTATTAATTATTCTCCTGTTTCCTAAATCAACTCACTCTTTAATCAGTGATAGGGACTTTTGCTTCATAAAGAAAACAGTAATAAAAACTAAAATACTCTAAATTTTTCAAAATTCATCCTCTGAAAATTGTTGTATTCAATCCAAATTTAGTGAGTTTTTTTTTTTCATTTTGTCTGCTACAGCAAATATCCTCTATCATCTTATCCAATAATGAATCAAAAAGGCATTTTGTCCTCTCTGATAGTTAGATGACACAGAGATTATACCACAGGCCCTTAAAGAACAATCTTGAAACACAAACATCAACAGAAAGAAAGGAGAACACAGAAATAAAAAAAGTTCTGATTGGAGCTCTATTTTCTTTCTCATCAATTTTTATACCAAATGGAAATACAGTACCTGTTACTGCTACAATATTAATCCAAAAGATCTTCATTTGCTGTAGTCATATTTATTTATGCATATTTATTATGTACTTTGCATTACAATTCAATGCTATCTCATAGTTTGTGAAAATCCTCTAGTTTCAAATTTCTGCTGTGTACCACTGTTAGCATTGTAGGTAAGTAGAGCCTTGACAAGCTATTTAAAGACTTCTTCTTTCTCTGTAGGATCCAGG
Source organism: Mus caroli (assembly GCF_978045245.1). Lineage (NCBI taxonomy): Eukaryota > Metazoa > Chordata > Mammalia > Rodentia > Muridae > Mus > Mus caroli. Next base: position 108,876,492 of record NW_028227256.1, on the reverse strand, counting down.
AGCTACCAGGAACTTCACTCACTAACCTCATAGAGGTGAATGAAAGAATGAGGATTAGATTCAATTATTCTATACTGGAATGTTCTTGACAGCTTTCTCCTGTCAAATTTAGAGTTGAACAGGCACTTTTAAAAGAAAGTCATACTGATGAAAGTCTAACCCAAGTAATAGAACAATCCAGCTGGCCCAGAGAATTGTAGGAAAGAAGTGTATAATGTCTTAAAGTTTGAGAATAGTTTCTTTCTGATGTTCTGACAGGTATTATTTTTGTCCTCAGCATGTTGTGTGACACTACTCCTGGAGAGACAACGAAAAGCAATTACTTGCCACAGATAAACAATGACTAACAACCCAATGCAAGGATACCTTCCAACTCCACCTTGGTTTTATTGAAGTTACTTACAGAAATGTGTGTGAAGTGTTCCTGACAGTAGCAGATTTTGTTTTTCTTTGTCTTCTTTTTTAATATTTATTTTTTTATACTTTATTTTATTTTATTTTTAAACTCCAGATTTTATTTCCCTCCGGGTCTACCCTTTGACTGTTCCCCCATGCCATATCTTTAACTTTCAAATTTTTCTTTAGGGTTTTCAAACCACTTATGGTGGTTTACTGACCTTTTTGGTACAGCACAGATTTAATTCATCAACAAGTACAAGTCTGACTGACACTGAACCGAGCAGTCTAATTTCAGGTATCATTCTGTAAATAAATATCTTCAGGGCAGTCTACTGGACAACAGGGTTTTCTGCATTTCTGCCCTTCTTCATATATCTCAGATGAAAATAGAAATTGTGGTTAGTGGTGTATCTTAGTAGAATGCTTTACCAATATGTATAAAATCCTGGTTTGATCCGGAACACCACATAAACCAGAATTGATAGTGCAAGTTCTAATCACAGCAAATAGGAGATAGACAAGAGGAATACATGTTCAAGAATGTCCTCACCTACAAAATGAGTTTGAGTTCAACCTACATGGCATAAGATTCTGTCAGTCTGTGTACCAGAGGCTATCAGTGGAGTTCTCCGGCCAGGCTGGTGGGAAGGTTCAAGGGAAGGTACAAGCAAGGAGGGGGAAGTGCCTCTGTCACCTCCACTTCTGTTGTTGTTGCGCTGCTGCTGCTGCTGCTGCTGCTGCTGCTGCCTCTGCTGCCTCTGCTGACTCTGCTGCCACTGCCGCCACCACTCGTGGTGCGACTGCTACTCTGAGATGCTGTAATGGCTGCACTGAGCTAAACTGGCTTGTAAAAGAAGTGAAAGGGAGCTTCAGGTGATAAAAGCTTAAAAAATGCATTCTCTTCCTAGGCAGAGCTATTGTTACAGATGCGTTCAGATGACAGAATAATTCTATACACACTTACGCCTTCTGACAGGATATTATATACAGTTCTGGGGGTGGGTTGTGTCTGACAACAGGTGCTTCCTATTGGCTTCGCCTGAGATGCCACATCTATATGAGGGGGGACTTGTGGGAGCTGCCCCTACATGACTGATGGCCACAATTCTCTCTTTGCGGGACTGTGACTACATGATAGAAGCCTAGAGTCAGGAGCAGGCAAAGCTCTTACCATCCCTTCTGGGTCCTTGGGGCTTCAAGCCTTAGCTTGACCTTACGTGGCTTCCCCTCATGGTCCACTGCCCTTCAAGACTCTGTATCCTCTTTTGGTCCCTATTGCTGTGATAAACACCATGACTAAACTCAAATTGCAGAAGAGCAGCTTTAATTAGCTTTTACATTTTCTTCACTGTCATTGAGGGAAGTCTGGGTAGGAACACAAGCTGGAGCAGAGATAGGGACTATGGAGAAACACTTCTTATTGGCTTTCTCTCCACAGGTTGCTCAACTTGCTTTTTTATGCAGCCCAGGACATCCTTCCAGGGAAGGCACTGTCTACCTAAGACTGAGTACCCTCTCATCTATCATTAATTAAGAAAATTTCCTACAGACATACTCACAGGCCAATCTCCTAGACACAATTCCTTACTTGAAATTCCCTCTTTCCAGAACTCTAGTTTGTGTCCCAGCATAAATTGTGTCCAAAAATATAAAATAAATTTTAAAAGTAGACCTCCAAATTGGTGCTAAATGGAGTCTAATATTACTAAGTGAAAGAATGTGGTGAGAAAATCTGTGGGAGATACAATTCTTTTAGGCACAAGATGCAATGTACTTTGTCCTGAGGTCAATGTGAATGAATCAGCAATACATATTTAATGAAGTAGCTTTAAACAAACGTACAGAAAGCAAGGTTATGCACTGCTCATTTTTCAGACATTTCAGATATTTCATACTGAGATTTTCCAAAGCCTGTGTTTGCTAATAATGGTGGTTCAGTGTTTGTTAATTTAGTGTTTTGCATGTTGAAAGAAAAAACTAGACAAATTAGAACAACAGAGGTCACTTGAGAAGGAATGATTGATAAACAAGAGCAGTATTTAGCCTGGAAAATTTCAGAGAGCTTCTTCTGAAATGTGACTAGTAAGTAGTTGTACACAGCTGATAGCTGAGTGTAGTGGTAGTTTAAGTAGTCATTGCTAAGAGGCTGCCTTACTAGGACACTGTTCAGTTGCTGCCTATTATGGGCTAAATCTCAACAATTTCTGAGTAGCAGAAATGGCTCTTTCCCTAGAAAAGTGGGGTTTTTTTTGTTTTTTTGTTTTTTTGTTGTTTCTTTGTTTGTTTGTTTGTTTGGGTTATGTTTTTATTTTTGTTTTTTGTTTCTGTCCTGGCAATTTGTTTGGGGGGTGTTTATAAGTAAAGGATTCTAGTATCATGTGAGACAATGGCTTTCTAGAGTAGTCTATCTCATTTTACCTTGTTGAGGAAGAATCTCTATAACGGTTTCTTCTTTCATGCTGTGCATGCCATGCTAGTCATCTCAGGATGATTTGGGCAACTCTTCATCTCCCAACTTGTCATTAAGTGCAGCTTGATTCCACCTCCACTTAGTAAAATAAACGTAGTAGCTTCAGCTCTGTGACCTATATCTCCCAAAGCATGCTTTTTGGTGAGATTTACAGTACCAAGAATATTTTTCTCCTGTGGAATGGTCATGAAATGCAATTTATTCCCCAGAATTCATAAAGGCACACAAACTATCATTTTTCCAGATATGTTTCTATGAAAATAATTTTTATTAGTATGTTAATGCTATTTCTTTGTATTTGCTTTCTGGACAAAAAAAATCGCCAAGATTTTAAAATCTTTTTGTATTTGTAAGGACTTCAGTATAACTTTCTCTCATGAGATCTAACTTACTCTTATGACTAATCTCACTGTAAATTTTTTAGCTTTATGTGTAGTGTGCATTTTCCAAATCAACCAATGTGATACTTTGTTAGTACAGCTAATTTTCACCATTTAGAATAACTCTGTCTGCAAAACCAAATCACTGCTACTAAGTTTGCACATGGATGCCATAAACCAAGGAAAGAAAAATTTCTTAGTGAGTATATTTACTGGAAAATTGTGGGAGGCTTATTAATCACTTTGAATTCTGCTTTGTGCCTTTTTAAACAATGAGTCATCCTAAGAAAAGTCAATATTTTTAATTATCACTGTGATTTATCAGGCTAAATATTGTTAAGGTATTATACATGTTCAATGAGATTCCCTATATGTTCAAATGAATATTTGGCAGCATAAAATTAAAAAGGAAATCATTAGGTATAAAGTTGACATATATGATACATATTGATAAATTGTTTTAAGTGTGTATATTATTTTGGAGTACATATACTAAAAGAAGTAGAAAAAAACACAAGCAGTTATATTAGTTATATCTAAGTAGTACAAAGTAATATAAGATGACATCAAGTAATCTATGTAATGTCCTGGGCTATTCCCGTCCCGCAGGAACGCACACAGAACACAAGTCAAGACCTTTCGTGGTTACACTTTATTCATAATCGTGAGGTAGAACAAAGAAGGATAGAAACGTGTTGCTATATATACCCACAGGTGTGACGTGTTAATACTACTGACGGTTCCACCCACAGTCTCAAATGTCCCGGGGGATGGACTAGTGACTTGGCGGGCATTTGCTCTGGCACATGCGCACAATGGAGCTTTGTGCCATCTAGTGACGGCACGTATTATCATGGCTTCCTACATCTCCCCCTTTTTAGTTATAATACAGCAAGGCTGGTCTAGGCGATGCAGTTATGTCCATCTACTGTGGCTCCTTGTCTTAGGTCGTTCCTCCAATGTCACAGCCTTACCCGTCGTTGGAAAACCCTATCGCCACCGGGCCCCGTGCCTTAGGTTTGTCTGTGCATGAGGAAAGTTGCCCGTCTTTGGATACCGCAGTACTGTGTGACAGTAACTGCTAAATGACCTAGGGCGAACTCTACAAAAGAGGCCAGCCAAGAAATGAATTAGTGGGGAAATCATGCTCATCCCATCGCGTGCAATGAGGAAACCTCATTGTAATGTAAAATGTAAAAAAATGTAAAAGGCTGATCAATGATCAATGAATCTCTCTCATTCCAGTGCAATGGATCCACAGATACTTGGAATGTAATAGCAGAGAACTCAGATGTCAATCAAGTTCTGAGCATGGATAGCCAAATATCAGAAGAGGTGCCTTGCTCTATGGCAGCAAGTGCTTGAGCAATTACCACCTTGTCACATCTCTGTTGAAATCTGAGTTTGCAAACCAGCCACAGTAAAAACACTAATCCACAACACAGGGCTGCCCCAAATAGGCCTACTCCCACCCATTCCTTAAAATATGAGAATGCAGAAGACATCCAGGAAGTAAGTCCTTTGATTCCATCAACCAATGAGGGGTCCACACGCGTGGAATTAATTGCCATCACTGCTACACGTGGAATTAATCGCCATCACTGCTACACGTGGAATTAATCGCCATCACTGCTACACGTAGCGCCTCAAGCTTTTCATCAAATCCTTCAGACCAGTTTCCTGTAAGAAACAAAGACAATTCTTTAGATAGATTAGCTGCATGTGTCCAACTTTCATATTGGACACTAGTAATACATAAGGCTCCTGATTTCTTATCACAGCCAAGCTGTGCCATTTGGAGCAGAATTTCCAGCCTTTCCTCCACCAGATCAATGCGCTGGTTCACTATCATTAGCCCACCTTTTAATTGGGCACTGAGCACTGAATGTTGATCAATCGCATCTGCCACAGAGGAGGACAACTGCTCGATAGTTGTGCTTGACTGGACTGATGTTGTCATAGCAATTCCAGCAGCCGTAGCTGCCACCGCACTGGCAGCTATTGCCACCACAACAGCTGCAGTGATGCCAAAGTCTCGCTTTTGCCTGAGCAAAGCTACGGTGGAAGGAGTCTCCACGGGGACAGGAATCCATCGTGGAATCTTGGCAAGCATTGCACAGCTGGCCCACTTAAGGTTCCAGCATTGTGCCATCCAGCAGGTTTCATTAGTACAGGATTCAAAAGATCCGTTAGAAAGAATAAACAAGAAAGGGGTGTACACACAAACTGGAGTAGATGGATAATTAATTTGTTTTACCAGGGTCCTATTAAGTCCAGTGATTTCAGTAGTAGAATTTTGATAAATGGTTCTATCAGGTAACAGAACTTGATGAAACTGAGCAAATTTTGAAATACCAGTAAAAATCGCTTTTCCAGCAGATCCTCCTTGGAGGAAAACCAAGGGATTAAGATCTGTACAGCTACCATTAATCCCACAAAGTACCCATTTATGAAAAGGATGCATTTTAAAGTCTTGAATGAAAAGTCCCTTTTTCATAACATATTTCTTCTCTGGGTCACCTATCATGTTAGGAGAAAGGGAAAAGGTTTTACTCTTATCTGCCCAACGAGTGACGGAGGATTGACAATCAGACCAAGGCAGGATCAGCCCTTCATCTTCCAAGTCACAATGAGGAGCCAGTTTTGGTTGATTGGGGCGTTCTATGTCTGAAAAGTTAGGTGGTAGAAATGTACCATTAACCCAAATTGCCTCCTGCCAGAAAATCCGATTTGTAAGGGTTATATCTCTGTTGGAGGTGTCTTGGGTTGTATTTACCCAACCTCCTTGGTGCTTAGTAAACATTTCCAAAGCTCGTCTGGTGAGTCTGATACAATCTCCCAATTCATTAATTTGGAAACAAAGAGAACCTCGTTCCTTAAAGGAGCGTTTTTCTCCCAGTGGTGCCCAGATAGGGTCATATGGTAGGTATGGTAGTCCTAAAGTTTTGTTGGTAGTAAAAAACTTGGGAAAAACAGCTGTATCATGACGGACAGGCATGGGCTTAGGGAAAGCAGACAGAATTGCCCATCTATATTCTCCAAATATACTAGGAACCCAAATCCACAGAGGTAGCACGAGGGCTAGAGGTAGTTTCCAAGGGATCCATCCGGGAGTCATCTTCAGGTGTCAGAATTCTTCATGTCAGTCGTTCTGGCAGCCAGAATGGGTTGTCTTCTTCCTGTGGGAAAACACAAACAGCTCCCCTGGATCTTATTAATATAGGATCCGGGCCTTTCCAGAGACCAGTCAAAACATCTTTCCATTTTACCATCTCTTTTGGCCTGTCAGGCTCTGAACAGTGGCGTTCAGCTGCAGTATGGCCTTGAGCATAGAGATTTAAAAAATTAAGAGTGAAGAGTGCCATAGAAACAGCTATTCTTGGTACTGGGGGTAGAGCCTCCTCGACTCCCCCCTTTTGTTTAATTAAGTAGGACTTGAGAGTACGGTGAGCGCGTTCCACAATGCCTTGCCCTTGAGGATTATATGGGAGACCAGTCAGATGAGTCACTTCCATCTGGCGACAGAACTGTTGAAATTTTTGAGAGGTATAAGCTGGTCCATTGTCTGTCTTAAGGAGTTTGGGTTTTCCCCAAGCACTCCATGCCTCGAGGCAATGTTGTATAACATGAGAGGCTTTTTCACCTGTTAAAGGTGTGGCAAACATTACACCAGAGCAGGTGTCAATAGAAACATGTAAATATTGATTTCTTCCAAAGGAGGAAATATGCGTGACATCCATTTGCCAGACCTGTAAAGGCCTTATGCCACGGGGGTTTATTCCCACATGAGGGACAGGTAAAAATTCACAGCAATTCTGACATTGAGTAACAATTTCTCTAGCTTCTTTTCTAGTTAATGCAAAGCGGCGATGTAAAGTCTCAGCTGTCACATGAAAGCGCTTATGAAATTCTTTTGCTGCTTTTGCCTGGGAAGACAGAGCAACAGCTATAACCTTAGTGGCTTTATCTGCCAAATCATTTCCCAGAGACATAGGGCCAGGGAGGCCTGAATGTGCCCTGACATGAGTAATATAAACAGGGAATCTTCTATTTAATAAGACAAATTGTATTTGTTGAAAAATATTGGCAACTTTGCTGGAGGATTTTATTACCCCAGCTGTCTCAAGAATATTAACGGCATTAACCACATAGGAAGAATCTGATACAATGTTAAGCGGTCCTGGGAATGCTTTAAGAACCTCTAGTACCACTAAACATTCTACAACTTGGGGTGAGGTTTCATTATATTGCTTAGTTACTATCTCATTATTTACCACGTAAGCACCTATACCAGTTTTTGATCCATCAGTGTATACCACAATCCCATCTGTAAGTGGGTCCTTAGCTGTTACTTGTGGAAACACTATAGCCTGATTCAGGGCAAACTGTAAAATTGGATGTTTTGGATAATGATTGTCAATATGTCCTGAAAAGGAGGTGACTAAAACTGCCCAATCATCAGATGTGGCTGCCAAGGTTTGAACTTGTGCAGCAGTATAAGGTACAATTAGGATTTTAGGATTTTGTCCAAAGTGGGTAATAGCTGCTTTTAGGCCTTTAAGGGCAAGCTGTGCAACTGCATCAGGATACCAATCTATTATTTTATCAGGAGATGCATTTGGATGAACCCACAATAAAGGTCCATTCTGCCACAAAACTGCGGTTGGCAACTGGGCTCTCTTAAAAACACACAAATCAAAAGGTTGTGACTCATCAATGTGTTGTAATTGATCCTTTTGCAAAGCTTTTTCTACTGTCTGCAATGCCTGATTGGCAGCAGGAGTAAGGGCTCTAGGGGAGGAGATATGAGAATCCCCTTCCAAAATATCAAATAAAGGTTTTAACTCAGCAGAGGAAATCTTCAAAAATGGTCTGAGCCAATTAATATCTCCCAATAATTTTTGGAAATCATTTAAGGTGTGCAAATGATCTCTGCGAATCTCTAATTTTTGAGGAACAATTTTGTCAGGATAAATGAGTGTTCCTAAAAAGGCTCCTATTTAAGCAACTTGCACCTTTTCAGTGGCCACCTGCAATCCCCATTGCCCTAACATTTTTATTAATATAGGGTATGCTTCTTGTAATAACTGTAAATTTTTATGGCAAAGGAGTATGTCATCCATATAAATTGCTATGAGCAGAGATGGAAAATGATTTCTAACTGACTTAAGTGCCATTTGCACGTACAGTTGACACATGGTAGGACTATTTGCCATCCCCTGAGGTAGGACCTTCCATTGGTATCTATGATCAGGCTCTAAATGATTAATGGCTGGGATGGTAAATGCAAATCTTTGCCTATCTTGAGGACATAAAGTTATAGAGAAAAAACAATCTTTAATATCTATAATTATAAATTCCCAATTTTTAGGTAGTGCAGAGAGCAATGGAAGCCCTCGTTGAACTGGCCCAATCAGGCGCATTTGTGCATTAATTGCTCTAAGGTCATGTAATAAGCGCCATTTGCCAGATTTTTTCTTAATTACGAAAATAGGTGTGTTCCAAGGTGAGGTAGAGGGCTCAAAATGACCTAAGCGTAGCTGTTCAGAGACTAGTTTTGTGGCTGCTTCTAATTTTTCAGAGGATAGATGCCATTGAGGAACCCATACAACTTCCTCTTTAAGCCATGGTATGGGCATAGAACCCTCAACAGCTGATCCTAGAAAAAACCCAAGCCTTGTCTTCCATTATTACCTTTTTGAGGAATAGGTTCAAGTCTACCCTCCTCTCCTTTCCCTAGTCCTTTTCCCTCTTTATAGCCCATTTTCTTCATCATTTGAAAAGCTTGTGGTGAGTATTCATTAGTCAAGGTTATTCCCATTGCATGTAAGATGTCTCTCCCCCAAAGATTAACTGGGAGTGGTAAGACATAGGGAGTGAATCGTCCCATTTGACCTTCAGGTGCTTGCCAGCTCAAGGAGCGAGAGCTGATAGTGGGGCAGGACTGATATCCTAACCCTTGTAGTGAATGTGATGACTGAGTAACGGGCCAAGCTTTTGGCCACCAGTGGGAGGAGATGATACTTTTATCTGCTCCTGTATCCAAAATCCCTTTGAACTGTTTCCCTTCTATAACTAACTCTAAGGATGGCCTGGAATCAAGAGGCATTATTAAGTAAGCAGAATCATTGCCAGTAGAGCCAATTTCTCTAGCAGCTTGAAGGAAACCAGAGGAGGGGGAGTAGCCATGTAGGCTTGGCAAGATTATTAGCTGAGCTATTCTATCTCCTTGTGATATAGAAAAAACACCTTGAGGACAAGAACAAAGAACTTGAAGTTCCCCTTCATAGTCTTGATTTACGACTCCAGGGTGAACAGTGAGGCCTTGTAAAGTAAGGGATGCCCGGCCCAGTATCAGGCCGACGCTTCCAGATGGCAGAGGCCCTTTGTAGTCAGTGGGAATGGGCTGCACCTCCAATTGGGGTGTCAGCATGAATCGAATTGTGGAACGGAGATCCACTCCTGCTGAAACTTCTGCAGCTCTGTGGACTGTAGTGTCCGTCTGTTGTGAGCTGGGATCCCATATGTTTTGGGGCCCTGAGACCTGGGGCCCAGAAACTCATTTTTTGAATTGTCTTCACTTCTTTCTGCCTGAGGAGGTCCAGACTGAATAAGTCTGCCTTTGATGTCTCTAATGAAGTGACACTCACTGGCTTGATGATAACCTTTTCCACACCTAGTTCACAGTCCTAGCACTTTCTTTTTTACGGGGGCCTTGCAGTCTCTTCTTATATGCCCTGGTTTGCCACAGTTGTAGCAGATCTTGTAATTACTTGTATCTGAACGCCTTTGGCTCTGCAGGATGGCAGCTGCTAGCCCTGCGTTAGTTAAGGGGCCTCCAAACTCACGACATACCCTTAACCAGTCCTGCAGTCCTTTACTCTTTCTGGGTGTAATCACTGCTCTGCATTCCTGTGTGGCTTGCTCATAAATCAACTGTTCCACTAACACTGTTCAGGGTCTCCAAAGATTCTGCCTGCTGCCTCTGTCATCCTAGCTACAAAATCTGAGAATGACTCCTGAGGATTTTGTATGATTTTTGTCAAGTATCCTCCAGCTTCTCCCTTTCTGGAAAGTGCTTTTCACGCCTTAATGGCTGCAGTGGAGATTTGATTGTATGCTCCCCAATCATAATTTGTCTGATTATTAACATACTGCCCTTGTCCTGTTAATAATTCAAATGTCCAATTTCTCTGATCGCCTTCAGCAGTGGCATTAACTTTTGCCTGCATCTGAGAAGCATCATACCACAGCGCCTTCCATTAGATGTACTGCCCCATATTAGGGAGTGCAGCCTTCACTGTTGTCTGCCAGTCTCCTGGAGTCATGGCCAAGGTCATAAGCCTTTCAACTTGAGATATGGTAAAATTGGCACTAACTCCGTAATTACGTACAGACTCAGCAAGTTCTTTTATCTGAATATACTCCACTGGTGCATGTACTCGCCCTCCATCAGCAACTTCATAGACAGGGAATGCCTGATAAAGTTTTTTCTTTTCCTCCCTGGAGAGGAAAGAATCAGAAAAATTCTCCACATAAGGTGGAGGAGTATTGAGACCAGAAGGCCTAGAGGTGGCCTGCTCTGTGTCCCCAGTAACTTTTAATTTTTTCTCTGATTTCTTCACTCGCTTTTCTTCTGGATGATATCTTTCTTTTTTATAGTGAGCTGTCTCATATTCTAACTCTTCTTCCTCAGAGGAACTAAGCTCTTCTGTTTTTAATCTATCAAGCTTCAAAGCCTCCAGTTCCTTTACTGGATAAAGGCTTTTCTTTTCCTGAACTTCCTCCTTATCTTTTTTCTCTCCCTGGGAATTTATTCCCAAACCTTTCACTTCCTCAGATCCAAGGTCTGTGGAAGGGCTTTGCTTTTCACGTGCACGTTTCCTTTTTTGAGCTCTTAACCTATGGTCCCGCTCCAATTCTGGCATACTGTCTTGTAATTCTTCCAAAATCCCTTGTCCTGTCCTAACATTTGAACGACATTTCTCATCCTCCAGGCATGTTTTCACTAGTTTCCATAATGCCATGGTCCCTATCTTTAATTTCCCATTCTGTTGTTCCTTAATTAAGTCTTCCCTTAATTTCTCCCAAGAGGTAGATGTTAATGATCCTGAACACACGTACCAAGGTGAGATACGGTCAATTTCCTTAATGAATGTTTGTAGTGTTTTTGTAGATACTTTTATGTCACGTTGTTTTAAGACAGACTGCAAAGCTGTAATCACAGAATGTGAAGTTCCCATACTGCTCCTTTATATACAGGAGAGCTTAAGTACAGGACAAGCACTGCGGCTTATGTATGTCCGTCTGAGCGTGCTTAGCAGCAGTCAAAATTCAGTACCACCTCTGGTGAGTGTAGGAAAGAACCGGGAGGTATAGGGTTAACACCGCCAACACGAGAACAAAAGCTTCCAGTTACAGGGAGGAATTAGAGAGATCAAAGCCAGTATGTCTTTTGGAGGTTACCTTCCACCACATTCTGGTCTTCCTCCGATGTTGTGGGAGGGGTTCTCCTCTGGCCACAGCGCGTTGGTCAGCCGTCTTTTTCCTGGGATTTCGGCACCAATATGTCCTGGGAGCACCAATATGTCCTGGGCTATTCCTGTCCCGCAGGAACGCACACAGAACACAAGTCAAGACCTTTCGTGGTTACACTTTATTCATAATCATGAGGTAGAACAAAAAAGGATAGAAACTTGTTGCTATATATACCCACAGGTGTGACGTGTTAATATGACTGGCGGTTCCACCCACAGTCTCAAATGTCCCGGGGGATGGACTAGTGACTTGGCGGGCTACATGCGCACAATAGAGCTTTGCGCCATCTAGTGACGGCACGTATTATCACGGCTTCCTACAGTGTAAAACAAAAAATGTAGGAGGACCAGCAGTCTCAACCAGGACCCCTAAGATCTCTCAAACATTGGACCACCAACCAGGTAGCATACACCAGCTGATATGAGGCCCCCAACACATATACAGCAGAGGACTGCCAGATCTGGGTTCAGTCAGAGAAGATGCACCTAACCCTCAAGAGACTGGAGGCTCCAGGTAATTTAGAGGTCTGGCTGGGTGGGTGGTAGGGACATCCTTATGAAGACAGAGGGGTAAGGAGGTATGAGATGTGAAACAGTCTGAGAGTGGATGGGGAAGGGGAGAATAAAGTCTGTAGTGTAAATAAATAAATAAATAAATAAATAAATAAATGAAAAATGAAAATGAAAAAAAAATGCTATGTTGATCTAGGCAAGAGGTTCTCAGCTTTCCTTAATGATGCAACACATTAAAACAGTTACCCAAGTTTTGCTGACCTTCAACTAAAAAATATTTCACTGTTACTTCATACTGTAATTTTGCTACTGTTATGAACCACAATTAACTGATATGAAAGATATCTGATATGGAACTGCTGTGGGCGTCATAACCTAAAGGTAGAGAACCACCAATCTAGACTTACATGTTAAATAGTTCCAAAATTATTTTTTTATTTTTTACTGGTTATTTTATATATTTATATTTCAAATGTTATCCCCTTTCCCAGTTTCCTCTCCACCAACCCCCATCCCAATCCCCTTGTTCTTTTTTTTCTCTTTTTTAAAAGATATAATTATTTATTTATTTATGTGGCTACACTGTCCCTCTCTTCAGACATACCAGAAGAGAACATCAGATCTCATTACCGATGGCTGTAAGTCACCATTTTGTTGCTAGGAATTAAACTCAGGACCCCTGGGAGAGCAGTCAGTGCTCTTGACCTCTGAGCCATCTCTCCAGAGTGCTCACCCAACGAACCTATGCTCGGGTATCAAGCCTTCAAAGGACCAAGGGCCTCCCCTCTCATTGATGCCAGATAAGGCCATCCTCTGCTACATATGCAGCTGGAGCCATGGGTCACTCCTCGTGTATTCTTTGATTGGTGATTTAGTCCCTGGGAGCCCTGGGGTCTGGTTGATTGATATTGTTGTTCTTCTAATGGGGTTGCAAACCACTTCAGCTCCTTCAGTCCTTCTGCTAACTCCTCCATTGGGGTCCCTGTGCTTGATCTAATGTTTGGCTTCAAGCATCCACATCTGTATTGGTAAGGCTCTGTTAGAGCCTCTCAGGAGATAACTATATTACGTTCCTGTCAGCAAGCACTTCTTGGCATTAGCAATAGTGATTTTGTTTGGTGGCTGTATATGGGATGAATCCCCAGGTGGGGTAGTCTTTGGATGACCTTTCCTTCAGTCTCTGCCCCACTCTTTGTCTCTGTATTTCCTTTAGACAGGAGCAATTCTGGGGTAAAAATTTTGAGAAGGGTGGTGGCCCCATCCCTCAACACAGGCCAGTGCCTACCCTCTCTATATGATCTCTCAGTAGAGAACCTACAAAGGGGATATCTTTCTTTTAATTTAATTCTATTTGTAATTCATTTTTTACACTCCATAGTCCATTCCCCACCTCTCCCCATCCACCATCTTACTGCTGCTCCTGTCCATTGGTTGGGTGCAAATAACTACATCTGATTCTATCAGCTGCTTGTTGGGTATCCAGAGGGCAGTCATGATAGATCCTGTTTTGTGAGCATTCCATAGCTGCAGTCAGGCCTTGGGGCCTCACCAAAGGGGAGATCTTTGTTGGATATTTCAGCTAATGTCACCTCTGTTGACATCCTGGGAGACTCTTGTTTTCCTGGTTTTTGGGACTTCCTGTTGGCTACCCGTTTCCCACCCTCCATTGCTACACATATCTGTTCAATTTCTTGACCCTCTGTACATCTCCCCAGTCTTCTCTCTACATGATAGAGTCATTACTCAGCCATACTAAATGCTTACTAGCACAAACAAAAAAGACCAAGTCCTGCATAACCTGTAAGATCCCTCATGGCAAGGCTGTCATCTACCTCAGCCAGAAATCATTCCTAAAATCCCAACCTCTCCCACATTAACTATCGTGAAGGTCATGCAATTTCCACTAGAGTGAAAGCATTTTTTAAAAGCAAAGTGGTCTATATTTAGAATTCATGTGGAAGAAAAATCATAGAATTCAACTTCCTGTGTAAACTCTGACAGTCAAACATGTTCAGCAAACATGGCTACCATTGTGTACAATGTAGACACTGAGCAAAGATAAAACAAGCAATGTCCCCATCTTCCAATGAATGACTAACAGTAAGACAAATTTGCAGAATAGATAATCACTTTCACAAGATGGAAAGAACATTTATGAATGTATGATTAAGTATCACCATTCAAAATATACTTTATATAAATATACTTTATAGGGCAAGCCTCATGTCATCTGTTTTGTAGCTGTAAGCATTTGTTATGTCTTCTATTCCTGATATGAATATTTCAATATTTATGGATATACTCATATATCAAAAAATCAAGGAATAAAAATGACCTTTGAAAGATCATTTGAAAGATAGCAAGTCAGGCGTGGTGGCACACTCCTTTAATCTCAGCACTCGGGAGGCAGAGGCAGGCAGATTTCTGAGTTCGAGGCCAGCCTGGCCTACAAAGTGAGTTCAGGGATAGCCAGGGCTATAAAGAGAAACCCTGTATCGAAAAACAAAAAACAAAACAAAAAGAAAGAAAGAAGGAAAGAAAGAAAGAAAGAAAGAAAGAAAGAAAGAAAGAAAGAAAGAAAGAAAGCAAAATCTTACTGATTTTTGTTTGTTTTCTTTTTCATTTTTTTTTTATTTTATTAGATATTTTCTTTACTTACATTTCAAATGCTATCCTCTTTCTAGGTCTCACCTCTGGAACCCCCTATCCCACCCCCCCTCTTCCGGCCTCTATGAAGGTGCTCTCCAACCCACCCACCCATTCCTGCTTTTCCCACCACCCCTAAAATTCCCCTACACTGGGACATCAAACACCCTCAGGTTCATGAGCCACTCCTCCCACTAATGTCCATCAAGGCTATCCTCTGGCCACATATGAGGTCAGAGCCATGGATCCACCAACTCTTTGGTTGTTGGTCCAGTCCCCAGGAGGGGACCTCGCCTGCTGACACTTTTTCTTTCCCCTTCCCCCGTGGCACTGAAAACCCCTCAGTTCCTTCCTTCAGTTCCTTCTCCAACTCCTCCATTGAGGACTCAGGACTCAGGCCAATGGTTGGCAGCGAGCATCTGCCTCTGTATTCCTCAGGATCTGGCAAAGTCTCTCAGGAGACAGCCATTTCAGACTCCTGTCAGCAATCATTCCTAGCATCCACAATAGCGATGGGGTTTGGCAACTGTATATGGGATGGTTCCCCAGGTGGAGCAGTCTCTGAATGGCCTTTCCTTCAGTCTCTGTTCCATGCTTTGTCACCATATTTCCTCCTGTGAGTATCTTACTTATAAGGCACTCTATATTCCATGTGGTAGTTGGAAAACTGGATGTATATATCATGTCTCTATGTCTTTATAAATCAATAATTTTTATTTTTACGGCATAAACATTTTGTTTTACAGTAAGTTCAAACCCAAATTTTCTAGAACCTTTTGCTTATTTTATGTGAATAGTCAATGAATTTAGTATGCCAATTATAGTCCAGGGAAATATTCTGTCTTCTCAACATTGTATCACTATACGTTTTTAGATTTTGATTTATTCATGTTATGGATAGCCATCATATTGAAAGTAGGCTAAGTGTAGGAATACTCTCCCTCTACTGAATTTTCTTCTTCAAAGAGGAACATTTCTTTTTATAATCTACCAACTGAAATTTCTCTTCCAAATGTGACACCATTCCCTTTTTGGTTTGAAATTTTCAATGGTGACTCTGCTTGAGTGGATGAATCAAATTTCTCCACAGGTGCCGTATGTCCCATAAGTATTATTTCCTCTATTTCTACACTTTATTTTTTGACCACATTGTAACTGCTCTGTTATATTTGGTAGCTCTGGTATGCTTTTCATCATGAAGTTTGTCTTTACCTGACTTTCTGTTGAGTCAGAAAGCAAGGTCATACTGATGAACCCACTGAGGCTGATAGTCAACAAATATGCTTCATGTAAATTCTAATTAATGGTACTTAGATAGTTCCAGCTTGAGTGACATAAACCTTTTTGACATAATTTTCAAATATTTTGAATACCAACTCTGCTTCAAGATGTATTCCCTAAGTCACATTTCACAAACTGTGAATAATAATTAATATTCCACATGCATGGAATTTAGTTGTTCTTATTTATAGTTAGTTGATATTATGGTCATGGAAGAAGAGAGTATTTTACTGACTTTATTGCAGACCAAAGGGATGCAATGTTACTAATCCAGGGATTATTACTCATGCTGTCCTTTATGATACATGCACTCCCTGGAGCACAAGTGTGTGAAATCTCAACAAATAGATCACAAAAAATTATCCATCCTTGTGTACAAATAAATATATTGAATTGCTCTTTAGAGATTTCTAAAATGATTTCATAAATTCAGAGTTAATTCTGGTTTTTTACATATTTTTTTTTGTCCAAGCCATTGTCTTAAGATAAACTAAACTAAGCAAAAACAATGAAAGTATGAAATATACATTATCTCTTCAAACACATGTTTTTAGTACAAGGCAGTGGTACTCAAGATTTATTATCCCCCAACTTCTGTGGGAATTTGAGTTGTGCTATTTGTTAAGCAAAAGGATAGTTGTGTCTGACTCTTGCTTTTTGTTAAGTTTGAATTTTCTGTGTTCCAGGGGTAGCAACCTCCTGACTCACAAACACAAGTGAACTGTTACAGCTGGCCTTTACTTAAGAACCCTTCGATTAGTTAGGGAAGCAGAAACCGGCCTGAGTAGGGCCACAGGCCCTCATCCGGCCAGATCAGCGCCGGGGTAGCGGGAGCGCAGGGTTGCCTGACACTCGCCAGCTACCCACGACCCCCGCCGCAGGATTTTGGGACTGCTGGTGAGTGGAACACAGCTTCTGCTCCAATCCAATTGCGCGGGACCTGAGACTGCATTAGTTAGGGAAGCAGAAACCGGCCTGAGTAGGGCCACAGGCCTCATCCAGCCGGATCAGCGCCGGGGTAGCGGGAGCACAGGGTTGCCTGACACCCGCCAGCTACCCACGACCCCCACCACAGGATTTTGGGACTGCTGGTGAGTGGAACACAGCTTCTGTTCCAGTCCAATCACGCGGGACCTGAGACTGCTCTGGTTGGGGAGAGAGAAATCCGGCCTACATAGGGCCACAACCCTCTTCCGGTCAGAAAAGCACCAGGGCAGCTGGGGCGCAGGGTCGGCTGACACTCACCAGCTACCCACAACACCCTCCACAGGATCTTAAGACTTCTGGAGAGTGGAACACAGCTTCTGCTCCAATCCAATTGCACGCGGGACCAGAGACTGCATTAGTTAGGGAAGCAGAAAAACGGCCTGTGTAGGACCACAGGCCTCTTCCGGCTGGACCAGCACCAGGGTACCGTCAGCTACCCACGACCCCCGCCGCAGGATTTAGAGACTGCTGGTGAGTGGAACACAGCTTCTGCTCCAATCTTTAAACAGTGACAACGATAACAACTAACCCCAGAGATTACCAGATGGCGAAAGGTAAACGTAATAATCTTACTAACAGAAACCAAGACCACTCACCATCATCAGAACCCAGCACCCCCACTTCGCCCAGTCCAGGGCACCCCAACACACCGGAAAAGCTAGACACGGATTTAAAAGCATATATCCTGATGATGATAGAGAACTTCAAGAAGGACTTTAATAACACACTTAAAGAAATGCAGGAGAACACTGCTAAACAGGCAGAAGACAATAAAGAGAAAGCACAAAAATCCCTTAAAGAATTGCAGGAGAACACTGCTAAAGAGTTACAAATCCTTAAAGAAAAACACGATAACATAATCAAACAGGTAGAAGTCCTTACAGAAAAACAGGAAAACACATCCAAACAGATGATGGAAATGAACAAAACCATACTAGACCTAAAAAGGGAAGTAGACACAATAAAGAAAACCCAAAATGAGGCAACACTGGAGATAGAAACCCTAGGAAAGAAATCTGGAACCATAGATACGAGCATCAGCAACAGAATACAAGAGATGGAAGAGAGAATCTCAGGTGCAGAAGATTCCATAGAGAACATCGGCACAACAATCAAGGAAAATGTAAAATGCAAAAAGATCCTAACTCAAAACATCCAAGAAATACAGGACGCAATGAGAAGACCAAACCTACGGATAATAGGAGTGGATGAGAATGAAGATTTTCAACTCAAAGGACCAGCAAACATCTTCAACAAAATAATAGAAGAAAACTTCCCAAATCTAAAGAAAGAGATGCCCATGAACATACAAGAAGCCTACAGAACTCCAAATAGACTGGACCAGAAAAGAAATACCTCCCGACACATAATAATCAGAGCAACAAATGCTCTAAATAAAGATAGAATACTAAAAGCAGTAAGAGAAAAAGGCCAAGTAACATATAAAGGCAAGCCTATCAGAATTACACCAGATTTTTCACCAGAGACTATGAAAGCCAGAAGATCCTGGACGGATGTTATACAGACATTAAAAGAACACAAATTCCAGCCCAGGCTACTATACCCAGCCAAACTCTCAATTAACATAGATGGAGAAACCAAAGTATTCCACGACAAAACCAAATTCACACATTATCTCTCCACGAATCCAGCCCTTCAAAGGATAATAACAGAAAAAAACCAATACAAGGTCAGGAACCACGCCCTAGAAACAACAAGAAGGTAATCCCTCAACAAACCTAAAAGAAGACAGCCACAAGAACAAAATGCCAACTTTAACAACAAAAATAACAGGAAACAACAATTACTTTTCCTTAATATCTCTTAATATCAATGGACTCAACTCCCCGATAAAAAGACATAGACTAACAAACTGGCTACACAAACAAGACCCAACATTTTGCTGCTTACAGGAAACTCATCTCAGAGAAAAGGATAGACACTACCTCAGAATGAAAGGCTGGAAAACAATTTTCCAAGCAAATGGCATGAAGAAACAAGCTGGAGTAGCCATTCTAATATCTGATAAGATTGACTTCCAACCCAAAGTCATTAAAAAAGACAGGGAGGGACACTTCATACTCATCAAAGGTAAAATCCTCCAAGAGGAACTATCAATCCTGAATATCTATGCTCCAAATACAAAGGCAGCCACATTCATTAAAGAAACTTTAGTAAAGCTCAAAGCACACATTGCACCTCATACAATAATAGTGGGAGACTTCAACACACCACTTTCACCAATGGACAGATCATGGAAACAGAAACTAAACAGGGACACAGTGAAACTAAGAGAAATTATGAATCAAATGGATCTGGCAGATATCTACAGAACATTCTATCCTAAAACAAAAGGATATACCTTCTTCTCAGCACCTCATGGTACCTTCTCCAAAATTGACCACATAATTGGTCACAAAGCAGGCCTCAACAGATATAAAAATATTGAAATTGTCCCATGCATCCTATCAGATCACCATGGCCTAAGGCTGATCTTCAATAACAAAATAAATAATAGAAAGCCAACCTTCACGTGGAAACTGAACAACACTCTTCTCAATGATACCTTGGTCAAGGAAGGAATAAAGAAAGAGATTAAGGACTTTTTAGAGTTCAATGAAAATGAAGCCACAACATACCCAAACTTATGGGACGCAATGAAAGCATTTCTAAGAGGAAAACTCATAGCTCTGAGTGCCTCCAAAAGGAAACTAGAGAGAGCACACATTAGCAGCTTGACAACACACCTAAAAGCACTAGAACAAAAGGAAGCAAATTCACCCAAGAGGAGTAGACGGCAGGAAATAATCAAACTCAGGGGTGAAATCAACCAAGTGGAAACAAGAAAAACTATTCAAAGAATCAACCAATCAAGGAGCTGGTTCTTTGAGAAAATCAACAAGATAGATAAACCCTTAGCCAGACTCACTAGAGGGCACAGGAAAAGCATCCTAATTAACAAAATCAGAAATGAAAAAGGAGACATAACAACAGATCCTGAAGACATCCAAAACACCATCAGATCCTTCTAACAAAGGCTATACTCAACAAAACTGGAGAACCTGGATGAAATGGAGAAGTTCCTAGACAGATACCAGGTACCAAAGTTGAATCAAGATCAGGTTAATGATCTAAACAGCCCTATATCCTCCAAAGAAATAGAAGCAGTCATTAATAGTCTCCCAACTAAAAAAAGCCCAGGACCAGATGGGTTTAGTGCAGAGTTCTATCAGACCTTCAAAGAAGATCTAATCCCAGTTCTTCACAAACTATTCCACAAAATAGAAACAGAAGGTACTCTACCCAACTCATTCTATGAAGCCACAATTACTCTGATACCTAAACCACAAAAAGACCCAACAAAGATAGAAAACTTCAGACCAATATCCCTTATGAATATTGATGCAAAAATCCTCAATAAAGTTCTTGCTAACCGAATCCAAGAACACATCAAAACAATCATCCATCCTGACCAAGTAGGTTTCATCCCAGGGATGCAGGGATGGTTCAATATACGGAAATCCATCAACGTAATCCAGTATATAAACAAACTCAAAGACAAAAACCACATGGTCATCTCGTTAGATGCGGAAAAAGCATTTGACAAGATCCAACACCCATTCATGATAAAAGTCTTGGAAAGATCAGGAATTCAAGGCCCATACCTAAACATGATAAAAGCAATCTACAGCAAACCAGTAGCCAACATCAAAGTAAATGGTGAGAAGCTTGAAGCAATCCCTCTAAAATCAGGGACTAGACAAGGCTGTCCACTTTCTCCATACCTATTCAACATTGTACTTGAAGTCCTAGCCAGAGCAATTCGACAACAAAAGGAGATCAAAGGGATACAAATTGGAAAAGATGAAGTCAAAATATCACTTTTTGCAGATGATATGATAGTATATATAAGTGACCCTAAAAATTCCACCAGAGAACTCCTAAGCCTGATAAACAGCTTCGGTGAAGTAGCTGGATATAAAATTAACTCAAACAAATCAATGGCCTTTCTCTACACAAAGAATAAACAGGCTGAGAAAGAAATTAGGGAAACAACACCCTTCTCAATAGTCACAAATAATATAAAATATCTTGGCGTGACTCTAACTAAGGAAGTGAAAGATCTGTATAATAAAAACTTCAAGTCTCTGAAGAAAGAAATTATAGAAGATCTCAGAAGATGGAAAGATCTCCCATGCTCATGGATTGGCAGGATCAACATTGTAAAAATGGCTATCGTGCCAAAAGCAATCTACAGATTCAATGCAATCCCCATCAAAATTCCAAATCAATTCTTCAACGAATTAGAAAGTGCAATCTGCAAATTCATCTGTAATAACAACAAACCTAGGATAGCAAAAACTCTTCTCAAGGATAAAAGAACCTCTGGTGGAATCACCATGCCCGACCTAAAGCTCTACTACAGAGCAATTGTGATAAAAACTGCATGGTACTGGTATAGTGACAGACAAATAGACCAATGGAATAGAATTGAAGACCCAGAAATGAACCCACACACCTATGGTCACTTGATCTTCGACAAGGGAGCTAAAAACATCCAGTGGAAGAAAGACAGCATTTTCAACAAATGGTGCTGGCACAACTGGTTGTTAACATGTAGAAGAATGGGAATCGATCCATTCCTATCTCCTTGTACTAAGGTCAAGTCTAAGTGGATCAAGGAACTTCACATAAAACCAGAGACACTGAAACTTATAGAGGAGAAAGTGGGGAAAAGCCTTGAAGATATGGGCACAGGGGGAAAATTCCTGAATAGAACAGTAATGGCTTGTGCTGTAAGATCGAGAATTGACAAGTGGGTCCTCATAAAACTACAAAGCTTCTGCAAGGCTAAAGACACCATCAATAAGACAAAAAAACCACCAACAGATTGGGAAAGGATCTTCACCTATCCTAAATCAGATAGGGGACTAATATCCAATATATATAAAGAACTCAAGAAGGTGGACTCCAGAAAGTCAAATAACCCCATTAAAAAATGGGGCTCAGAACTGAACAAAGAATTCTCACCTGAGGAATACCGAATGGCAGAGAAGCACCTGAAAAAATGTTCAACATCCTTAATCATCAGGGAAATGCAAATCAAAACAACCCTGAGATTCCACCTCACACCAGTCAGAATGGCTAAGATCAAAAATTCAGGTGACAGCAGATGCTGGCGAGGATGTGGAGAAAGAGGAACACTCCTCCATTGTTGGTGGGATTGCAAGCTTGTACAACCACTCTGGAAATCAGTCTGGCGGTTCCTCAGAAAATTGGACATAGTACTACCGGAGGATCCAGCAATACCTCTCCTGGGCATATATCCAGAAGATGTCCCAACCGGTAAAAAGGACACATGCTCCACTATGTTCATAGCAGCCCTATTTATAATAGCCAGAAGCTGGAAAGAACCCAGATGTCCCTCAACAGAGGAATGGATACAGAAATTATGGTACATTTACACAATGGAGTACTACTCAGCTATTAAAAAGAATGAATTTATGAAATTCCTAGCCAAATGGATGGACCTGGAGGGCATCATCTTGAGTGAAGTAACACAATCACAAAAGAACTCACACAATATGTATTCATTGATAAGTGGATATTAGCCCAAAACTTAGGATACCCAAGATATAAGATACAATTTGATAAACGCATGAAACTCAAGAAGAATGAAGACCAAAGTGTGGACACTGTGCACCTTCTTAGAATTGGGAACAAAACACCCAGGGAAGGAGTTACAGAGACAAAGTTCGTAGCTGTGATGAAAGGATGGACCATTTAGAGACTGCCGTATCCAGGGATCCGTCCCATAATCAGCTTCTAAACGCTGACACCATGGCATACACTAGCAAGATTTTGCTGAAAGGACCCAAATATAGCTGTCTCTTGTGAGATGATGCCGGGGCCTAGCAAACACAGGAGTGGATGTTCACAGTCAGCTATTGGATGTATCACAGGGCTCCCAATGGAGAAGCTAGAGAAAGTACCCAAGGAGCTAAAGGGATCTGCAACCCTATTGTTGGAACAACATGATGTACTAACCAGAACCCTGGAGCTCTTGTCTCTAGCTGCATATGTATCGAAAGATGGCCTAGTTGGCCATCAATGGAAAGAGAGGCCCATTGGACTTGCAAACTTTATATGCCCCAATATAGGGGAATGCCAGGGCCAAAAGAATGGGAATGGGTGGGTAGGGAAGTGGGGGGCGCTATGGGGGACTTTTGGGATAGTATTGGAAATGTAATTGAGGAAAATATGTAATAAAAAAAAAAAAAAGAACCCTTCAAGGATATTTTTAACACATTTGGTTTATTTTCAAAGGTCTTTGAAACCTGATTTACTTCAATATAATCTTTATAAAAATGGCAAGAAGAATAAAGCTAAGTGACATACAGTATGAGTTTTTCTCAGGCTTTACATGTGTTAGAACAAGTTAAAACACACATACACACACATACACATATGCGCATGCACATGAGGGCACGAGAAAGAGAGAGACAGAGACAGACAGAGACAGAGACAGACAGAGACAGACAGAGAATATTTGTCTAATGTGTTTTTGTTTATTTGAAAAATTTGACATATAGAACACTATAAAAATTAATAGAAGGGGAAAATTATTAAGGCTTAAACTACTCTGGGAGAAAAAAATATACTTTTGCCATGTTAATTGTACATATTAACTTTGCAGATTTATATACCCAAAGTAAAAGTGATGGATCTTGGCACCCAAAAGAAAGTTTTAAAACAAAATGTTGATTAATACAGTGATTTGATAACCCATGCTTTAAATCTATGTTAAAGTATGTATAGGTACATATGTGTATATTCATTTTCATGTATCTAATCAGCAATTTTGTTCATTTTCTTACATTTTTAATACATTAGAACTACTTACTTAATTTTAAAAAGTAAACAAGACAAATGTTATGAAAACTGAAAGATTCTGAAAAAGAACAAATGGTAGGCCTATAAACTTGGATGTGTTTATGATACAAAGTATTACAATTGTTCATCAGGTAAGTTTCTAGAGGAAAATTGTTCCATCACTTGAATCATGAGGTAGTGCTAACTAAGTATTCTGTAAGATAAACAAAGCCCTGAATATGTGTATACTTCACACTATGGCACTGGTCTTTGGTGACAAAGGTCAAAAGACTCAAACTTCCGTTTTATTTACAAAGGGAAGATAGAAAATAAAACAATTTTGACTTGGTCGGTTAGTTAGCTTGTTGGTTGGTTGGTTGACCAACCCTGTGTTTGCCTAAGAATTGCTTCTCCTAACTTAGACAAAATCATCAGTTTATTTCCTGTGAATGCATATTGTGGGAAGTATACAAGCATACTTCATTCTAGAAAACTCTCAGGTGATGACAAAGCTCTGTTTTGAAGGGAAACATAAAGAACATGCTCTGGAGACAATTGGGGTTGAGTAACAGCTTTTGTAATAAATATACTAACACCATGTTCCGATATTTAGAAAGTGTGATAGAGAGCATGGAATACATTTCTTATAACACTCAGGTAAAAAATAAATTAATTAAATGGGGGAAATACTCAAAAAAGTATATAGTTATGCCAGATAGTTTTATGTCAACTTGACACAAGTCATTTGAGATGAGGGAATCTCATTTAAGAACTTGTTTCCATAAAATGGAGCTGTAAGCAAGCCTAAAGGACATTTTTTTAATTAGTGATTTATGGGGACTACCAAATCACCAATCGTATTATGTGTGGTGTCATTCCTGTTCTGGTGGACCTGAGTTCTTTTTTTTTTCTTTTTGAATATTTTTATTAGGTATTTTCCTCATTTACATTCCCAATGCGATCCCAAAAGTCCCCCATACCCTCTACCCCACTCCCCTACCCACCCACTCCCACTTTTTGGCCCTGGCGTTCCCCTGTACTGGGGCATATAAAGTTTGCATGACCAATGAGCCTCTTTCCAGTGATGGTCAACTAGGCCATCTTTTGATACATATGCAGCTAGAGACAAGAGCTCTGGGGGGGGGGGGGTGTATTGGTTAGTTCATATTGTTGTTCCACCTATAGGGTTGCAGTTCCCTTTAGCTCCTTGGGTACTTTCTCTAGCTCCTCCATTAAGGGTCCTGTGATCCATCCTTTTGTCTCAGATCCAAACTTTGTCTCTGTAACTCCTTCCATGGGTGTTAGCCTTATTTATAATAGCCAGAAGTTGGAAAGAACCCAGATCCCCCTCAACAGAGGAATGGATATATAAAGTGTTGTCCATTTACACAATGGAGTACTACTCAGCTATTAAAAAGAATGAATTTATGAAATTTCTAGGCAAATGGATGGACCTGGAGGGTATCATCATGAGTGAGGTAACCCAATCACAAAACAACTCAAATGATATATTTTCACTGATAAGTGGATATTAGCCCAAAAATTTAGGATACCCAAGATATAAGATACAATTTGTTAAACACATGAAACTCAAGAAGAACGAAGACCAAAGTGTGGACACTGTGCCCCTTCTTAGAATTGGGAACAAAACACCCATGGAAAGAGTTACAGAGATAAAGTTTGGAGCTGTGACGAAAGGATGGACCATCTAAAGACTGCCATATCCAGGGATCCATCCCATAATCAGCTTCCAAACGCTGACACCATTGCTTATACTAACAAGATTTTGCTGAAAGGACCCAGATATAGCTGTCTCTTGTGAGACAATGCCGGGGCCTAGCAAATACATAAGTGGATGCTCACAGTCAGCTAGTGGATGGATCACAGGGCCCCCAATGGAGGAGCTAGAGAAAGTACCCAAGGAGCTAAAGGGAACTGCAACCCTATAGGTGGAACAACATTATGAACTAACCAGTACCCCAGAGCTCTTGATTCTAGCTGCATATGTATCAAAAGATGGCCTAGTAGGTCATCACTGGAAAGAGAGGCCCATAAGACTTGCAAACTTTATATGCCCCAATACAGGGGAATGCCAGGGCCAAAATGTGGGAGTGGGTGGATAGGGGAGTGGCGGGGGGGGAGTGTATTGGGGACTTTTTGGATAGCATTGGAAATGTAAATGAGGAAAATACCTAATAAAAAAATTAATTCAAAAAAAAAGAATGAATTTATGAAATTTCTAGGCAAATGGATGGACCTGGAGGGTATCATCATGAGTGAGGTAACCCAATCACAAAAGAACTCAATTGATATGTTCTCACTGATAAGTGGATATTAGCCCAGAAACTTAGAATACCCAAGATATAAGATACAATTTGTGAAACACATGAAACTGAAGAAGAACGAAGACCAAAGTGTGGACACTTTGCCCATTAGAATTGGGAACAAAACACCCATGGAAGGAGTTACAGAGACAAAGTTTGGAGCTGAGACAAAAGTATGGACTGTCTAGAGACTGCCATATCCGGGGATCCATCCCATAATCAGCCTCCAAACGCTGACAACATTGCATAAACTAGCAAGATTTTGCTGAATTCAATAAGAAAGCAGAATGAGCAAAACATGGAGAGCAAGCCAGTAAGTAGCACCCCTCCATAGCCTTTTCATTAGCTCTGCCTCCAGCTTCCTGCCCTGCTCGAATTCCTGTCCTGACTTCTTCAAAGTTATTAAGTATAAACCAAGTAAACCCTTTCCTACCCATCGTCTGGTTTGGTCATGGTGTTTCATCATAGCAATTGCAACTCAAACTAAGACAGTAGTGTTAAAAATAAAATAGAAAAGAAAAAATGTTTAAGAATCGTTGTAACTTATTTTTAGAACATAGATACAATTTAAGTTTCAAAAATGTCTTTGAGAGCTGAAGAATTTTCCATCTGGCAAAATGCTTGCTCTGCAAGTTAAGGACCTGATTTGAACAAACATAAAATGCGTGGTGTTAAATGCTTGTAATCTCAGTATTGGGAAGATAGAGGCAGACAGATACCTGGGGCTCAATAGACAGTAGCTTAGCATATTCATTGAGAACCAGGTCAGAGAGAAGTTTTGTCTTTTAAAATAGATAGATTGTGGATGATGAATACAAATAATTCTGAGCCCTGGTGAGCATGGTCACAAACACACAAACATGCATAAACAAATATGTATATAAAACACACAGAGAGAGAGAGAGAGAGAGAGAGAGAGAGAGAGAGAGAGAGAGAGAGAGAGAGAGAGGGAGGGAGGGAGGGAGGGAGGGAGGGGAGGGGAGGGGAGGGGAGGGGAGGGGAGGGGAGGGGAGGGGAGGGGAGGGGAGGGGAGGGGAGGGGAGGAGAGGAGAGGAGAGGAGAGGAGAGGAGAGGAGAGGAGAGGAGAGGAGAGGAGAGGAGAGGAGAGGAGAGGAGAGGAGAGGAGAGGAGGAGAGGAGAGGAGAGAAAAAGATGTAGAAATAGACAAGAACAGAAACAGAGAGAAAGGATATAGAGAAGACTGGGAGAGAGAAAATGACAGACAGATGAAGAGTTAGACAGGACCCAGAGACAGAGAAATTTACAAACCAATAAAAAAGATAGAGAATGGCTGCCTTTCTGTAACAACTATTTTAGATATCATCCACACTCACAGTTGTTTTTTTCTTTAATTATGCTTTACTCCTCATTCTTGTCTACTTATATCCTCATGCAAATTACTTACTTTTTGTCTATTCTTGATGTTTAAAGTAAGTTTCTTATAAACTTAATGCTCTTTCTAAGTGAGACAAAACAAAATAAAACTAAGAAGTAAGTCAAAGATGATTAGAATGGTCAAATTTATATACATCATTTACATTTTCATTGGTTCAACTTGTATAGTACTTAGGTTTGATTTGCGGAGGAAAAAAATACTTTTTACAAAAATATACATTCCAGTCATTGCCCCACCCTCCAGTCCTCCTTCCCACAGTTCCTTATCCCACTCCTCTCTCCCCTAATCAGATCTCCCCCTCCCCTGGGGCCTCAATTCTCTCAAGGATTAGGCCCATCTTCTGCCACTGAGGCCAGATTAGGCAGTCCTCTGCTGTATATATGCCAAGGGCCTTAGACCAGCCCACATAGACTGCCTTGGTGACTCAGTCTCTGCGGGCACTCAGGGGTCCTGGTTAGTTGAGATTGCTGATCTTCCTATGCAGTTACCCTCCCCTTCATCTTCTTCAATTCTTTCCCTAATGCAACCAGAGTAGACTCCAACTTCAGTCAAGTGGTTAGGTGTAAGTATTTGCATCTGTCTCCACTGGTAGAGCCTCTCAGAGGGCGGGCATCCTAGGCTCCTATTTTCAGTCTCTTATCCATTTTGTCCTAGCAGTTCTTTTAGACAGGAACAGTTCTGGGTCACAGATTTTGACCGTGGGTTAGTAATCCTGTCCCTCCACCTGAGGTACTTTCTACCTATTGGGGGTTGACTCTTCAGGCTCTCTTTCCCTATTATTGGACATTTAGCTAAGGTCATCCCTACTGAGTCCTGAGAGTCTCTCCTCCCATGTCTCTGCTTCTTTCTAGAGGGTCCCCCTTCCTCCCACTCACCAAAGCTGCATATTTCCATTCATTCTGCTGGCCTTCTGGGCGTCTCTCCTGCCCCCTCTCCCATACTGGATCCTGTTGCCCTATTCCTCTCCCCTAACCTCTCCCACCAACATCCTTCCCTCCCTCTGGCTCCTGAAATTGTTTTCAATTGAACTGGGATTGAAGCATACTCACTCAGGCCTTTTTGTTTGTTAAACATCTTAAATTCTGTGGGTTGTATCCTAGGTATTTTGTACTTTTTGGCTAATATGCACTAATCAGTCAATACATACCATGCATATGCTTTTGAGTTTGGGTAACCTCACTCAGGATTATTTTCTAGTTCAGTTCCCTTGCCTGCAAAGCTCATAATGTCCTTGTTCTTGATAGCTGAATAGTATGCCATCCAGTAAATGAACCACATTTTCTATATCCATTGTTTGGTTGAGGGACATCTGGGTTGTTTCCAGCTTCTGGCTATTACAAATAAGGCTGCAATAAACATAGTGAAGATGTGCCCCTGTGGTACATTAGAGCATCATTTAGGTATATGGCCAAGATTGATATACCTGGATTGTTTTTTAATTTTTAAATTTATTCATTTTATTCTTTAATCCTTTTCCATAGTCTAGACTTTATTCCCCTCCAGGTCTGCTCTCCAATCACTCCCCATCCAATACCTCTCTCCCACACCCCCATCTCCAAGAGGATGTCCCACCCCACTACTCCCACCCCACCAGGCCTCCATACTCCCTGTGGCCTCAAGTCTCTCCCTGAGGACCTGCCAGGCAGTCATCTGTTGCATATATGTCCTGGGCCCCATATCAGCTGGTGTATGCCACCTGGTTGGTGGATCAGTGTCTGAGAAATCTCAGGGGTCCAGGTCAGTTAAGACAGCTGGTTTTCCCATGGGGCTACCCTCATCCTTGGCTTCTTCCAGCTTTTCTCCATTTCAAGCACAGGGTTTCCCTACATAAACTCTTGCAGCTGCTTGTTGAGTCTTTCAGAGGGCAGTCATGATAGATCCCTTTTTGTGAGCACTCCATAGCCTCAGTAATAATGTCAGGCCTTAAGACCTCCCCTTGAGCTGGATCCCACTTTGGGCCTGTCACTGGACTTTTTCTAAGGCTTCTCTCCATTTCCAGCCCTGCAATTCTTTCAGACAGAAACTATTATGGCTCAGAGGTGTGACTCTGGTATGACAACCCCATCTCTCATTTGATGTCCTGTCTTCCTGCTGGAGGTGGAATCTATAAGTTCGCTCTCCCTACTGCTGGGCATTTCATCAAATGTCCCTCCCTATGAGTTCTGGGAGTCTCTAAACCTCTCAGGTCTTTGGTGCATTCTGTGGATTCCCCCAACCTCCTATTTCCTGAGGTTGCCTGTTTCCTTTCTTTCTGCTGGCCCTCAGAGTTTCAGTCCTTTTCCCTCACCCAATACCATATCAGGTTTCCCCTCTACCCTGCACTGCCCCCCCATGTCCACACTCTCTCCCAAATCCCTCCCTCCCCCTCCCCACTTGTGATTGCTTTCTTCTCTATCCCAAGTGGGACTGAGGCATCCTCACTTGGGCACTTCAGCTTGTTGAGCCTTTTGAATTCTGTGGACTGTATCTTGTCTATTCTGTATGGTTTCTCTCTCTCTCTCTCTCTCTCTCTCTCTCTCTCTCTCTCTCTCTCTCTCTCTCTCTCTCTCTCTCTCTCTCTCTTACTTTCTGGCTAATATCCACTTATTAGTGAGTAAATACCATGCATGTCCTTTTGGGTCTGAGTTACCTCACTCAGGATGATATTTTCTAGTTCCGTCCATTTGCCTACAAAACTCAGGATGTACTCATTCTTAATAGCTGAGTAGTATTCTATTGTGTAAATGCCACATTTTTTGTATCCATTCTTCTGTCATGGGACATCTAGGTTGTTTCCAGCTTCTGGCTATCACAAATAAGGCTGCTATGAACATAGTAGAACAGGTGCCCCTATGGCATGGTGGGGCATCTTTTGGGTATATTCCCAAGAGTGGTATAGCTGAGTTTTTAGGTAGATCTATTTCCGATTTTCTGAGGAAACTCCACATTGATTTCCAGAGTGGTTGTACCAGTTTGAATTCCCACCAGCAATGGAGAGTGTTCCTCTTTCTCCACATTTCTTTAAGTGCCTCTCAGTCATTTGAGATTCCTCTGTTGTAAATTCTCTGTTTCGTTCTATGTTCTATATCCCATGTGTTAATTGAGCTGTTTGTTTGTTTGATGGTTAGCTTCTTGAGTTCTTAATATATACTGGATATTAGCCCTCTATTGGATGTGGGGTTAGTGAAGATTTTTTCCCCAATCTTTAGGTTGCTGGTTTGTCCTATTGAATGAGTCTTTTGTCTTCCAGAAGCTTTTCAGTTTCATGAGGTCCCATTTATCAATTCTTTATCTTAGAGCCTGAGCTATTGGAGTTTGGTTCAGGAAATTTTGTCCCGTGTCAATGAGTTTGAGGCTCTTTACCATTTTCTCTTCTATTAGATTCTGTGTATCTGGTTTGTGTTGAGGACCTAGATCCACTGGGACATTAGCTTTGTGCAAAGTGACATATATGGATGTATTTTCATTTTTCTACATACAGACAGCCAGATAGACCAGCACCATTTATTAAATATGCTTTCTTTTTTCCATTGTATTTTTTGTCTTCTTTGTCAGAGATCAAGTCTCCCTATTCTTCCTGTGTGTGTGTTTCTCCATATTCAATTCTATTACATTGATCAACCTGTCTGTCTCTGTACCAATACCATGCAGTGTTTATCACTATTGCCCTGTAGTACAGCTTGAGGACAGGGATGGTGATTCCCCCAGAAGTTCTTTTATTGTTAAGAAATGTTTTTGAGGTCCCGTGTCTGACAATTCCTGATGGCTGGTGTTCCTTGCTAAAGAGATCTGAGGGTTGGACAATGCTTATGTTGGAAACCCTCACAGACTCTCAGACTGTGATATTTCGAAGGACGAAGTAAAGGTGAGGGCCGCATCACCCTTTCTCTATGTTAGAGCAGTTTGTGTGCAGGGTGGCAATGCATTACTGGCTCCCTTCTGAATTTTTTATTTTCCAGAGAAAATGACCAACAAGTCTTCATAGGTCAAATACTTTGGCAGATATCTTCAAGTCCCAAATAGAAGTTCCAAACATCTATCAATTGGTTCTCACCCAGTGTGCAGGTATCCCCTCTCCAGACCCAGTCCCTTGGAGCTGATGTAAAGCAATTGGCTTGAGCCTGCAAAATTGGTAGTTGCTATCAGGTGCCTGGTTATTCCTCGATTTCTGCCTGCGATTAGTGTATGATTGTTTTAAATCCAAGAGTATCTATCAGCAACTGGAAGACACTTGCAGACAGTGTGCAGCCATTGGCTGGTGCTAGGGTCATCTCTCCACCAGCGGGCAGTGAATGGTGAAAAGGGAACTATGAGGGAAAAAGCTGTGATGTGAGCACATGACCTTTGGAACCATTTTTATCAAGAAAGAATCTAATTTAACTGAAGAAGGGGGACGAGGAGAGATGGAGGCGAGGACCCAATAGTTTCCTATGTCCAGGACTACCAGAGCCGCCTGAGGTGCCATGTTTCAGAACAGATGAAGACAGTAGGTAAAGAGAAATTGAGGACGTTTACAGATCACAGAGATAGTCCGATGACAAAGAAAGCATTAACCTGCCTTTGAGGTGACTAAAGGCCTTGGCAGCCTGCTTCTGCTCCAACCAGCAATGAATTGTGACTCATTCTTGCTGGCCTTGTCTCAAATCAGCTACCTGTTGGACAATTTAACCAAGAAAAGCTATCGAGCCAGCTGGCAGAAAATACAGCACATTATGAATCAGCACGGTCCTGAGGCAGACAGGCATTTATTATGCTGCCTATTTTCACATGTGGATTTCAGTGGCAATGGTAAAAGCAGTGGCAAAGATTTCCATATGATAGTTTCTGATTCAGGAGTGTGCCTCACTGATTACAAAGCCAAATTTTATCTCGAGATTATCATATGCCATTGATAATCCATTGCATTACCAGATGAGTGTAAAGCCTGCACCCCTTTTATTTGCCCGGTTGAGTAAAGTTTTCAAGTTAAGTAAAGTACAAGAGGTAATTTTTGGTCTTGCCCTTTTGAATTCTTCTAGTCCAGATCTCAGGGATTTTGCTGTTCATTTTACCAAACAAAAGCTTCCAGATTGTTTTAGTCAGGGTTCTCTAGAGTCACACAATTTATGGGTAGTCTCTATATAGTAAGGGAATTGTTCATGACTTACAATTTGTAGTCCAACTTCCAACAATGGTCAGCAGCAGCTGTGAATGGAAGTTCAAGGACCTAGCAGTTGCTCAGTCCCACAAGGCAAGCAAGTGAGGAAGAGAGAGTGAATCTTTCTTCTTCCAATGCCCTTATGTAAGTCTCCAGCAGAAGATATAGACCAGATTAAAGGTGTGTGCCACCACCCTTTAATCCAAGATGATCTTGAACTCAGAGATCTCCCTGTATTAATCTTCTGGAATTCATAACCACTATGCCTCAAGATCTCTATGCCAAGATCTAGGTCAGAAACTTGTATCTCCCAGCCTCCAGATTAAGATCACTGGTGAGCATTCCAATTCTGGACTGTAGTTCATTCCTGATATAGTGAAATTGACTAGCCACTATACAGATATTCTGCATTCTTACATTGACACAGATGTCAGTCGAAATCAAAAAGGTGACTTTCAAGATATGTCAACAGAGGTCGTACACCTCCTACTATCCCATATCCTCTTTGGACAGAAGGGAGCCTTAGGAGTTGGACAGGAACAGATAGACTCTTTTCTTAATACATAACACAGAGATTTTCCCCAAGAGTGTTGTCCTGTGGTGCTGACACCACTTTTATACCCTGAAAAAAGTGGGACATTCTAATGGACAGATTGTTCTTGATTCTGGAGGGATAGCTGAAACCATAATGGAGAGCTCGCTGGCTGACTTCATGTAAGAAGTGGGCTATGGCTTTGGGCAAATATTGAAGAATGTCGCAATATAATCAGTTTGGTATTTGGGAGGTCACAGCTACCCAGGTTGCCAGGGTTTTGGGAATGATGGCTTGGACTCATTCAAGATTAATGTATGGTATTCTATTTCAGAGTATCCCTGCTCCTGGCAGTGAGATCTTGAGTGATGGAAAAGATAAAAGCAGGAGGGCACAAGCTCACACGTCGAATATATAGGTCTTGATTGATGTACTTAAAGAACTGAATCCAAGTTTGAATTTCAAGGAAGTGACTTATGAAATGGACCATCCTGGATTTCAAATTTGTGACAGCAAACACCTTCACAATGTCGTTTATGGAATCCAGAGGTGTCTTAGCCTGGAACATTTTCCAGTAAATTTTATATATAGACCTTGGAAACATTCAAAAGGACAGCTCCAGTATTCCTTGATAAACCCAGAACTCTTCTGTTTTGCTGACTCTCCCTGTCACACTGTTGCTACTGATATTTTGAAAGCACCACCAGAGGATTACAGTCAAGAAATTACCACATGGAAAAGCTTGAATTTGATTGAATCTCTGCTGAGGCTTGCAGAGGTTGGGCAGTATGAGCATGTGAAGCGACTCTTCAGCTTCCCTATCAAACACTGTGCAGACATGTTGGTAGTTGCCTTAGTTCAAATCAACACCTCCTGACACATCCTCTGTCATGTACTCATCTCTACGTTGATGCCAATTTTCCTTGAAAACCATCCCAACTCTGCCATTATTTTGCACTATGCATGGCTTGGGCAGGGACAGTCTCCATCAATTCGCTGACTTATAATGCATGCAATGGCAGAATGGTACATGAGAGGGGAGCAGTATGACCAGGCAAAATTTTCTCAAAAACTTGATGTGGCCCAGGACTATCCTCACCATGGTAGCCAATTGAAGTAATGCAAAGAATAAGCCAGGCAGACACCACCTGGAGTTATGCCAAAAGGTCACCCTCCTAGTACTAGCAACTTAGATGCTATTTCTCCTGTTCAGATTGACCCTCTTGCTGGAATGGCATCTCTTAGTGTAGGTGGTTCAGCTGCCCCTCACACACAGAGCATACAGTTTTGTCCTGCAAATTTGGGTTCTATATTCAGTACCTCTCAGTCACCAGAAAAAAAGCATTTCTACCACTTTCAACCCCAAATCAAACAACTACCTTCAATCCCATTGGAGGACTTTCATCACAGCTTCCAGTAGATGGTCTTGGCACAGGAAGCCAGACTGTCATAGGAACTGGGTCCCTTGGACTCCTGCAGTGAACAATAATCCTTTTGTATGGAGGAAACTGCTCACCTCTGGACTCAAACAGACTACATTCCAGGAGAGTAAAATGAAACCTTTCAACGTGTCTCTCAGGTGTGACCAGAGGCAAATCAACATGTTAGTAAAGAAATAGATGATGAAGCAAACAGCTATTTCCAGCTAATATAGAATTACCCACCACATCCAACCATGTCTGTTGACGAGGTAGTAGATATGCTACAGAGATTTAAAAACTCTAATATAAAAGTGAGTGAGAAGTATTTAACTGTATTTAACTGAGGAACTTATTTGAATAACATCATTTTCCCCTCAGTACCCTGATAAAGAATTATATATAAGTGTGTGCTTGTTTGGAGGCATAGTTGAAAAAGGACTGGTCACTTACATGGTATTGGGTCCAGTCCTCCAATATGTTCTTGAAGCCTTACAGAAAACTTTTGGATCCAAATATTATTTTGGTATTGCTGCACGAAATAGATTTAAAAATAGATTCAAAGACTATCCTTAGTATTGTCAGCACCTGGCATCTCTCAGTCAGTTTATGCAGTTTCCACATCATTTGCAGGAGTACATTGAGTATGGACAACAGTTTCAAGATCCTCCTGTGATAACTCAGGGCTCCATCACTACCCCTGAAAGTATTAAACTGGCTCTGGCCCAGGCTCAGGCCCAGGTTCCAGCAAAAACTCTTCTTCTGGATCAGGTTAACACAATGGTAACCACCTGAACCACCACCACTTTTCCTAAAGCAGTTACAGTCACCAAGCCAATGGGAGTCAGCTTTAAGAAAGATGTGCCACTTTCTATAAATACAATAAATATTGATGCATTGCTTGTGGTCACTGATCAAACTGAGAGGATTGTGGGGCCCTCAGAAAATATTCAAGAGAAAGTTGCTTTTATTTCAACAATATCTCACAGTCAAATATGAAATACAAAGCCAAAGAGTTTAAAGAAACTTAAGTGAGAATTTATACCTTGGGTTTTCCAGTATCTAATTATGAAAAGTCAGTATTGAGCCAAACTTTCATAGCCTGTATTCAAACTTTCTTGATACATTGAGGAATCCTGAATTTAACAAGATGGTTCTGAATGAAACCTACAGAAACATTGAAGTGCTTCTGACTTCTGATGAAGCTGTGGACAATTTCTTAGATCATTCTTTGCTGAAGAACTTAGGACATTGGTTAGGAATGATCACATTAGCTAAAAATAAACCCATCTTACACACAGACTTGAATATGACATCTTTTCTGTTAGAGGCTTATGTTAAAGGACAACTAGAGCTGCTTTATGTAGTGATCTTGTTGCCAAAGATCTAGAGTTCAGCATTCATAGTCTGGATTTTAGACCACCAAACCTCTGGACAATGGCAATTACGAATGGATTAGCTGAGCTGCACCAGGAGCATGACTTAAACTTGAAGTCTGAGATTGAAGTGCTCTGTAAGAACCTTGCATTAGACATCAATGAGCTCAAACCTGGAAATTGGTTGAAAGATAGAGATCATCTGAAGAAGTTAAATGAACAACTCTCTGCTCCAAGGAAAGATGTCAAACAGCCAGAAGAGCTTCCTGCCATTACAACAACAACGTCTACAACACCAGCTACCAGTACTACATGTACTGCCACCGTTCCACCACAGCTACCAAGACATCAATGTCTATTTTCTAGCAAGCCTGGAACCTCAGATTACTCTAAACCCTACATTCCCTTTATTTCAAGCCAAGCTACATTTGAAGCAGTGTGTGTGGCAAGCAACTGCATGAGCTGTCCAGGAGCTAGACCATCCTGTGTTGAACTGGTCAAATAAGATTGCTATGACTACGTGTGAACAGATAGTCAGAAAGGACTTTGCCCTGGATTCTGAGGTGTCTAGAATGAGAATAGCAGCTCTTCCCATGATGCAGAACTTGACAGCTGGAATTGCTCAGATTACTTGCTAGGAACCTTTACTGATGAGCATATCTACTGATCTAAAAATAGTTTTGCCTCAGCCCTTTGTACTGCATCCACACAACAAAGGGAAATGATGGACCAGGCCCCTGTTCAGTTAGCTCATGGCAATTGTGAATTAGCTTGTTGTTTTAGTCAGAAAACTGCAGTGGAGAAAGCAGGCCCTGAGATGGACAAGGGATTGAGAACTGAATTTGAGCTGAGGAAACATGTGAGGCAAGAAGGACATAGATACTGTGATCCTATTGTATTAACTTATCAAGTAGAACGGATGCCAGAGCAGATCAGGCTAAAAGTTGGTGGTATGAGCCCCAAATAGCTAGCAGTCTATGAAAAGACTGCATGAAATGTCCCTGGCTTCTTACCTAAAAATGACTTAAGTCAATCTACAAGGTTTTTTCGCTCAGCCCATGAAGCAATCTTGGGCAACAGATGATGTAGCTCGTATTTATAAGTGTATTACAGAACTGTTGCAGCACCTACATGCCATTCCACCAACTTTGGCCGTGAATTCTTAAGCCCAGTCTATCCAAAGTCTTTTAGAGGTTGTAGTATTGTCTCGGAATTCTCAGGATGTGATACTGCTCTTGGATTGCTACAGAAAGCTGTAGAAGACTTATTAGATGCCACAAATGCTGCTGATGCTGACTTACGGCTGCGATACAAAGAACCCCACCTGTTGTTATTGAAAAGCTCTGTAGGATGGCAGGGCAAATGGATCTCCATGGTGCAGCAAACAAATCACAAGGGGCCTAATTGAATGTCAGTATGAATATAAATATAGTGTGGAGGCTGTGAAGTTAATTCAAAATCATTTGGTTAACATACAGAAATATGACCTGTATCTTGCTCAGTTGATGGAGAATGGCTTGAACTACATGGCTGTGGCATTTTGCTATGCAACTGGTAAAAATTCTGCTAGTGGATGAAAGGAGTGTTGCCTGAATTTCTGAGGCAGATCTGTTCCATACTATTGAAATTTTCAGGAGAATTAAATGCTCATTCCTGAGTCAAGGCACCAGGAGGATTGGCACAACTGATGGAAGTACTGAGATCCAACCATGGAGCAATGATTGTTCATTCTCATGGAGGCCATAACATTTTGGTGCATTCTGGGATCTCTCAAGCCTCAGAATATAATGACCCTCCAGGACTGAGGAAGAAGTCAGAGTATCTTCTGAGAGAATGGGTGAATCTACAACATTCAGCAGCAGTTAGCTGTGACTGTACCAAACCATCCTCTGCATTTGTTCGACAGATAAAGCTTTTGGAAAGAAAGAAGCACCCACAAGGAATACTTAAAACTGATGACCTCATAACAAGGATTTTTCATCTTTTCACTGAAATGTACGTCGAAATCAGTTACCTTGCTCAGGTGGGATAGCAGCACAATCCTGCTGCTAACCCTGCCTTGATCTAGGCCAAGTGCTACCACAACCTGGCTGCCTTTGTCTGCCTCACTGCTCTGTAAGTGAAGCACTCTGGGAAGGTCATCAACATCACAAGGATCAACCTGCTCAATAAGGTTCTCAGTATAGTAGTGGGAGTTTTTCTACAGGATCAGGATGTTTAGCAGAGTAAGTTTTAGCAAGTTCCCTACCATAGGATTTTTATCATGCTGTTGTTCTGTTGGAGCTCAGTGCACTTGAGCATGTGTTGGAAACCATTAATTTCTAGACTCTGCAATACATTCCACATCTTGAGGCCTACTAAAGCTCCTAGCTTTGTCTATGCTTGGCTTGAATTTATCTCCCATTGGATCTGGAATCCAATGTGCAAGAATGCTGGCACATATGCCACAGCAGAAGGGGTAGCCTATGTATGCACAGCTGTTGATTGATTTATTCAAATATTTAACACCTTTCCTTAGAAATGTGGAACTCAGTAAACTTACACAAATCTTCTACAAGGTACTCTTAAGAGTGCTGCTAGTTCTTTTGTATGATTTCCTAGAGTTCTTTTTTTTTATTATTATCATTATGCGTTCTGTGATGTGTTCCTCCCTAATTGTATCGAGTTAAGAAATTTGATCTTGAGTGCCTTTCCAAGGAATATGAAGCTCCCAGACCCATTTACTCCAAATCTGAAGGTGGCCATGTTAAGCAAAATTAACACTGCACCTCTGGCTCTCACCAATTTCACTGAAGTGATGCAACCTCAGTTCAAAAAAGATTTGGATTCCTATCTTAAAACTCAATCATTGATTACTTTTCTGTCTGTTCTGCATAGTAACCTACAGGTATCTAATGAGCCTGGCAATCGTTACAACCTTCAGCTTATTAATGCATTGGTGTTCTATGTGGGGGCTCAAGGTATCACACACATCCACAACAAGGGCAGCGCATCTTCAATGAGCACCATTACCCACTCAGCACACATGGACATCTTCCAAAATCTGGTTGTGACCCTAAATACTGAGAACTGGTATCTCTTCTTAAATGCAATTGCAAGTGAGCTGAGGTAACCAAACAGACACATTCACTGCTTCAGCTACACCATGTTGTACATTTTGCCAAGGCAAGCACTGAGGCAATCCTGAAACAGATCACAAGAGTTCTCTTGGAATGGTTAGTTGTAAATAGGCCACATCCTTGGGGTCTTCTTATCACCTTCATTGAGCTGATTAAAAACCCAGCATTTCAGTTCTGG
The DNA here is from genome assembly GCF_978045245.1 of Mus caroli. Taxonomy (NCBI): domain Eukaryota; kingdom Metazoa; phylum Chordata; class Mammalia; order Rodentia; family Muridae; genus Mus; species Mus caroli. Next base: position 108,836,947 of record NW_028227256.1, on the reverse strand, counting down.
AACTAGGAATTTTTACACTGTTTGACAGAGATTGAAAAGTTATTTCAATTTACTGCACAGTGTTGCCTGGTACAGAAGCAGGCTCAGCAAATGATGAAGGGGACTGGTGCCAGTTAGATGAACTATGTATATCCTTGCAGAGACATCAGCCTTGGACTGTCTGAACCAAGTTCATAAACTGAAGAATCCTTTCAGATCTTCCTGACTTTCCTAGCCCTTTGGTTCTCAGGGATCTGGCCCACCAACTGCTGGGGTCAGTCTCCTGTCTATCTGGGAAAGTTACAAGTTTAAATGCATTGTTTTTTACTCTTGGCCAAAATTTAGAACATGCTGTGAATATCATTTTGAAAAGGAAAAACATGTTTTTGCTACTCTGAACTTTTTGCTTTTCCGGATGATTTTGAGAATTTCTCTTTCTAACTCTAGGAAGAATTGAGTTGGAATTTGGATAGGGATTGCATTGAATCTGTACATTGACTTTGGTAAAATGGCCAGTTTTACTACCTTAATTCTGCCAATCCGTGAGCATGGGAGACCTCTCCATTTTCTGAGATCTACTTCAATTTCTTTATTGAGAGATTTGAAGTTATTGTCATACAGATCTTTCACTTGTTTGGTTAGAGTTATCACAAGGTATTTTATAATATCTGTGGCTATCGTGCAGGGAGTTTTCCCCCTAATTTCTTTCTCAGTCTGTGTATCATTTCTACAAAGGAAGGCTACTGATTTATTTGAATTACTTTTATATCCGGCCACTTTGCTGAAGTTGTTTATCAGCTGGAGAAGTTCTTGAGTAGAATTTTTGGGATCGCTTGTGTATGGTGTTGTATCATCTGCAATTAGTTATATATTTAATTCTTCTTTGTCAATTTGTACCCCCTTCATCTCTGCTTGTTGTCTTATTGTTCCAACTAGAACTTCAAGTACTATACTGAATAGATATGGGGAGAGTGGGCATCCTTGTTTTGTTCCTGATTTTAGTGGGATTGCTCCAAGTATCTCTCCATTTAATTTGATATTGGCTGTTAATTTGCTTTTATTATGTTTAGGAATGGGCCTTGAATTCCTGATCTCTTCAATATTCTTAACATGAAGGAGTGCTGCTGAAGGACATCATTCCTGTACCCTCTCATGTAATGCCAAGACTTGAAAACCTGCTTGAGGCTTTTTCCTTTATAAACCACCTTCACTTAAACCCTGGGGACTCACTTTCTTTCCTGTTCTATCAGGAAGGTTGGTGGTCCAAGCTTCAGATTGAATAAAGACCCTTTTGTGATTACAGCAGGTTTTAATTCCTGGTGGTCTCTTTGGAGATTTTACAATCTGGGCACAACATTTGGTACATTGGCCGGGAGCTCCCAGACTTCCAGAACCACCCCTCCACAACCCCACCCAGAAGGTCTGACACTGGCTGGGTTAGTGTCTGTGTGCTTTGTGCATTGTCTGTGTATGTTCTTGCTTTTAGCTTATTTTGGTTTTTGTTGTTGTTGTTGTTATTTTGTTTTGTTTTGTTTTTTAAGCCTCGAGGTGTCTATATAGGCTGCAAGGTGTGGCTACACTGGAGGGTTATACTCTTCAGCGTTAGGAAGATATCCCTGACTCCAGGGTGGATGAGGTATCCACCTGTCAGTTTCTTTCAGTTTGTGAAGCAAGAATCTGTGAAACTGTAAGTCTGAGTCCTTTGAAAAATGTTTGTATTCAGTTGTTGAGAGGCTATTTTGTGCCTGTCTATTCTGTTTCTTGTGCTGTTTGGACTTGTATTGGACTATGATAGACGCCATGGGACAGGCTGTTTCTCACCTTATTCTTACTCTGACTCATTTTAAGGAAACTAGGCCTAAGGGGCACTTCTTACAACTTGGAGTGGCAATCTTTTGATATTAGATGGCCACCTGATGGGGACCTTTTATCTCCCCAGGGTGTCAGCAGTAGAAAATAAAGTGTTTCAAAGGTCTCCCTCTTTTCCCCTGCTAAAACTTCTTTGTCAACAGGAATGGACACAAGGTGACAAGAAACAACTTGAGCAGAGCCAATCAGCTCCATCCTTCTTGCTGACATCAGCTTTAAGGCTGGAGAGTAGCTCAAAGGTTAAGAGCACTAACCTGTCTTCCAGAGATCCTGAGTTCAATTCCCAGCAACCATTTGCTGATTTCCTTTTTTGTCAGGAATGGCTCCATGTTTTATGGTTCACACAAGCTTATTGCCCTCTTTCCCTTCCCCTCTGCCAAGTACAGGCACAGTGGACACTGATATCCAGGGCCCCTAAAAGGTCTAAGGCTGGGGCCTCCTGAGACCCTAACCAGGATTTCCTTAAATTTAAAGGTGAGTTCCCAGAGAGCAGGGCTCCATGCCTGGACCAACTAAGCAGGAGAGGACCCAATTGGGCAGATGTATCCCTCACCGGGGCTTCAAAAGACTCCTGGTCACTCATTTTGTTCAGTAAATGGCTATTTTTCTTGTCAGGAGAAGTGCTTGCTCCCTGTCTGAACTGATATGGTCTCTGAGTTATAAAGAGAAGGTTTTCATTGACACTATGCTGACACACTCAGCCCACTGAGAAGCAACAACCACTCTCTTCCATGTGCCTTATGACACTTAGTACAGATACCTATCCTCCCTCCTCACAGACAGGAAATTGATAAAAGTCCAGCGACATTTCTTGAATGGATCATAAAGACTGTATGTGTAAGGCTATCCACACACAGACCCTGAGAAAGGAGAGAATTCTAGCATGGTAGCCCTGGCTTTCATTAATTAGTTAGTGCCAGACATTAAGAAGACTTTACAGATTCAAAAAGATTAATAGAGAAGTCATTGAGAGTTCTAGTAAAAGTTGCAGATAGAGTTCAGAAGAGTAAAGATTAAGACAAGAAAGAAATTAAAGAGAGATTTGGTTAGAGTCTTTCTATCCAACAAAGCCTCAAATCCAAGAGAAAAGAAATTCAAAGCTTCAATAGAATGCTGGAAAAGGAGTGCTTAAAGGGGTCTTACAAACTCTAGCACCATGGAAATGGCTGGAGGCTTATTTATCAAAAAACAAACAAAAACAAACAAACAAACAAAAAACTGGATCCTGTGGCAGCAGGATGGATGGCCACCTTCCCTGTGTATTATTTTAGCCACAACCCTATTGACTAAAGATGCAGATAAATTAACTTTGGGACAAAATTTGATTGTGACTATCACCCCCATGGAATTTAAGGGGTATTCAAGTAGTCTTCTGATTGATGGCTCAGTAATGACTACATGATTCTTTATCAGACTCTACTAATCAACCCTGGCTGAGTTATTTTCCAACTGCCTGTTTTCCTGAGCCTTGCAACTCTTCTACCCAATCCTGACTTAGACTGTCCACTCCATCAGTGGTTCTCGCTCAGATACATAGGGCACAACCTGACTTGAGATACTCTCCTCTGTCAGAGATAGAGCAGACCTTGTTTAGGGACAGAAGCAGCTTCATCCATGAGGGTCAAAGGAGAGCAGGAGCAGCAGAGACTACAAAAAAGGAGGTACTCTATACTAAGTCTCTTAATCCAGGCACTTCAGCTCAAAGGGCCAAGATAATAACATTAACACAGGTGCTCATCATGGGAAAATGATTGGCTGTTAACATCTCTGCAGAGACAGTCAGATATGCATTTACAACTGATCATGTGCAAGGAGCCATTTACCAGGAAAGAGAGCTCCTAACAAGCAGAAAGAAGAACTGTCAAAAATAAAGATAAAATTCTACAGGACACCAAAACGGAACCAATGGATAGAGTTAACAACTTGGCTGAAAAGGCTGCTAAGAAAGTAGTCGTAAAGAAAACAGTCATCTCTAGACTGGCCACTGTCCTACCCGAACCACCCAGAGCAACTGATATATATATATGATATATATATATTTTGTTGTGTCCTTGATATATATATATATATATATGATATATATATATGAAAAAAACAATTAAATGGTCTGGTGGCGAACAATTGAAGGAATGCTAATATTACCTACCTCTTTAAAAAGCACTGTTCTCAGAAAGATACACAGAGTCACATAAAAATAAAGTGAATGACACAGTGAGACAATCTAAGGTGACTTTCAAGGATATACACAACACTCTTGAGGATATAGTGACAAACTTTAAAGCTTTCCAGCTGACTAATACTCCCAGCAACGCCAAATATCCAAATTCCTGACTTTGAGTTAAGAGACTGCAGGCCTACTGGGAAAATTGATTTTACAGAGATCAGGCAGGGAAGATATGGCTATAAATATCTGCTGGTATTTGTAGACATTTTCTCCAGACGGATGAAAATATTTCCAATAAGGACTGAGACTTCAAAGGTAGTAGCCATAGGTAGTTGCTGGAGGATATCTAACCCAGGTATGGATTCCCTCATATAATAGGGTCAGACAATGGACCAGAATTTGTGTCCAAGGTAAGTCAAGATGTAACAAAATTTACTGGGGCATATTAGAAATTACATTGTACATACTGACCCCAAAGTTCAGGGCAGATTTAAAAAAAAATCAATGACATTAAAAGAGACCTTAACTAAATTAGCCTTAGAGACTTGTGGAGACTGGATGATGCTTTGCCCTATATCAGGTGAGAAATTCTCCTTGCCAGATGAGACTAACCCTCTTAGAACCACACAAATTTCAAATAGGAGACTGTGTCTACATGAAAAAATTTCTCTGGGACATGCTGGAGCCCAGGTGGAAAAGATCTTTCCTCATTCTGCTGACCAGGCTGACTGCCATTAAAGCAGACAAGATTGCTGCCTGGGTTCACAAGAGACCAGCTAATCCCCTCTCCCTAGAAGAAGATCACCTGACTTCACAGCCACTGCAGACATAGAATGTTCAAAGGGCCACCAGTCCTTAGAAGTTAAAATTAACCTAGTCCTGAGCCTACTGTTTTTGTTAACTGTGTATACTGAGGCCCCTAACTCACATCAGCCTTTTGACCTGATCTAGGTAATTAAAAATCCTGAGAGTGACTATCATGCCCAACTAGCCTGTAGAAAAAAGTCACTTGGGACACCCTGGTTCCCAGATTTGACTTTTGATTTGTGTCAGCTGACTGATAACTCATGGCCTGACATTTAACAGACTTTCCAGAGTTTACCACCTGTATTAGTCAAGGTTCTCTAGAGTCACAGAACTTATGGATAGTCTCTATATAGTAAAGGAATTTATTGATGTCTTACAGTCTGAAGCCCAATTCCCAACAATGGTTCAGTCATAGCTGTGAATGGAAGTCCTAAGGTCTAGCAGTTACTCAATCTCACACAGCAAGCAGGCGAAGGAGCAAGGGCCAGACTCCCTTCTTCTAATGTCCTTATATGGTCTCCAGCAGAAGGTGTAGCCCAGATTAAAGGTGTGTTCCACCACACCTTTAATCCCGGATGACCTTGAACTCAGAGATTTAATTTTCTGGAATCCATAGCCACTATGGCTCAAGATCTCCATACCAAGATCCAGATCAGAAACTTCTTATCTCTAAGCCTCCAGATAAGGTTCACTGGTGAGCCTTCCAATTCTGGATTGTAGTTCATTCCAAATATAATCAAGTTGACAACCAGGAATAGCCACTACACCACCTCTTGTTGGTTATGTTATAATGCTAGACCCTCCTTTTATAAAGACATTGGGTTAATAGCTAGATGTAATAGACCCGAAAGGGACAGTACATATATATGGTCACAGAAAGATCCAGCTTTAACACTGCAAACTATTTCAGGGCAAGGTATCTGCCTGGGGAAGGTCCCTCTATCACATCAGCACGTTTGCAATTGAAAAATACCCACTGTTCATTCTGAACAGATTATTCCCCCTGAAAATACATGGTGGGTTTGTTCAACGGGACTGACCCCATGCAAACTTAGAGAGGTCCTTAATTCCTCTACCCCCAAGGAGTTCTGTTTTCTAGCCTAGTTTGATGCAAAATACAAAAGAAAAAAAAAAAGAAAAAAACCCTCTTATTCAGAAGTGACAGTGCTGAGAACTCTGGTAGGATACATTAAAAGAGACCCCACAAGGCAGAATAGAGAACCTATCTTCTTAAGCCTGGCAAGCAGTACTAGCCAGAACAGTCAGAGATAGCTGTACTGACAGACATAACAGGAAATATATATATATATATATATGGCAGACATAGATGAGGTCCCAGTATCAACCAGGCAATCCAGGTTTTTAGAGAGCCCAAAATTGGCCTCTAAAGTAACTAGCAGATGAAGGAATGAAGAGACAACACACACACATCAAATCCTACACTCTCCTGACACTTTACTGAACCAGAGCAGTTAGCAGTCCCTCCCCCCAACACACACAAACCCCTCCCAGGAGGGGGCAAATGCTAGCCTTGGGAACAGAGGAAAAGCAGCATACCCTAGCATCCAGTCACTGAAGCTCACACTCCTTTTGATTAACAACCAACTTTTCTCCAGTGCAGATGGCTCCTGCCCATAAAGGAAACAGAAGGAAATACCCTTGAAATGATAATAGGCCACTCTTAGACTATGAAAAAATAGACAATTAAGTGTCCCCAGACAGCTGTGGCCAGTTATAAAAATACACCAGCTTCAGATAGCATAAGTTACTTCCCAGGTCAAAAAGGTCCCTTTCTAGCTGCACAGCTCTGCCCTGCTGTCTAAACAAAGGTTATCAGGTTTGAAGGACTACATTCCTTTACCCTCTCATGTAGTACCAAGGCTTCAAAACCCTGCTTGAGGTTTTTCCTTTATAAACCTCCTTCACTCAGACCTGGAGGTTCACTCTCTTTTATGTTCCATCAGGAAGGTTGGTGGCCCAAGCTCGAACTTGAATAAAGACCATCATGTAATTACAGTGGGTTGTGACTCCTGGTGGTCTCTTTGGGGTTTTTAAGATCTGGGAAAATATTGTATTTTGTGGAATGCTTTTTTAGCATCTAAGGTGATGATCATGTGTTACTTTTTCTTTGAGTTTTTAATATAGTGGATTTTGTTAATGGATTTCCATATATTGAACCATCTCTACATCCCTGGCATGAAGCCTACATGATTGTGGTGAATGATGATTTTGATGTGTTCTTGGATTTGGTTTGCAAGAATTTTATTGAGTATTTTTGCATCAATATTCATATAATAAATGGTCTGAGGTTCTCTTTTTTGTTGTGTCCTTGTGTGGTTTAAGTATCAGAGTAATTGTGGCTTCATAGAGTGAATTTGTAGTGTTCCTTCTGTTTCTATTTTATGAAATAATTTGAGGAATATTGGTATTAGGTCTTCTTTGAAGATCTGGTAGAATCTAGCACTAAAGTCATCTGGCCATGGGCTTTTTTTGGTTGGGAGGTTTTTAATGACTTCTTCTATTTCCTTAGAGTATATGGCCCTGTTTAGATAGTTTACCTGCTTTTCTTGGTTTAACTTTGGTATGTGGTATCTGTCTAGAAAAACATCCATTTCATCTAGATATTCCAGTTTTGTTGAGTACAGGTTTTTGCAGTACAATCTGATGAGTTTTTTGAACTTCCTCCATTTCCATTGTTAGGTCTCCATTTTCATTTCTGAATTTGTTAATTTGAATACTGACTCTTGGCACTTTAATTAGTTTGGTTAGTGGTTTATCTATCTTGTTGATTCTCTCAAAGAACCAGCTTTGTTTTGTTGATTCTTTGTATCATTCTCTTTTTTTTTGCTTGAGTTCCAGTCATTACTGGAATAAATCCTTTCTTCATCAACTTGATCCTTGTTTGTGCAGGAATAAAAACCCTGAGTAAGATGAATTGGCATCTGGAGTGGGGTATTCCTGTGACAACCTGACCATTTTTCGGGGAGTTCTGTAGAACGAATTTGGAAGTTTTTGGTAAAAGAGCCATTGGAATGTTAAGAGCTCTGTGGGATGTTATGTAGCAGCTTGGACAATAAATAATGTTGAAAATAGTGCAGAAGATGGAGAACTGGCTTGTGAAATTTCAGAGGGAAGATTGAAGACTCTCATCAGGTCTATATTTTAACTCTGAAGACTCTGCGATTTTGGTTACTGTGAAAGAACAATCAGCTTTGATTAACAAAATACCAGAACTACTCATGTAAAACCTTTGAATTACTGGGTCTATTGATACTGGTGAGATGGAGCTAAGAAATTAGTGGTGATTAAGAAGAGACCAGTATCCACAAAGGCCCGCGGTGGGTGTTGACGCGATGTGATTTCTGCCCAGTGCTCTGAATATCAAAGTGAAGAAATTCAATGAAGCCCGGGTAACTATGACTCTCTTAAGGTAGCCAAATGCCTCATCATCTAATTAGTGACGCACATGAATGGATGAACGAGATTCCCACTGTCCCTACCTACTATCCAGCAAAACCAAAGCCAAGGGAACGGGCTTGGCGGAAAAATAAACAATTCTTTAAAAAAAAAAAAAAAAAAAAGAAGAGACCAGCATCATTGAGATGAAATCTTCTGGGCGATGTTTTCTGAAAGCACAAAGAAAAATGTGTTTCAGAGATAGCCAAGGTTGTACCTCATGCTGTAGCTGGACTTGGCAATGTTTGATAGTCACCCAGATGGTACTGGTTTTAAAGGCATGAAGGGGTCATGAAGAGCACCTGAGACTCGCCACTGAGAAGCTATGGTAGGTCATTGGTGAAGGTGCAATCTCAGTTGCAATTTGTGGCTCAGGACTAAAGGTTTTATGCAAAGGAGTTGTAGTTTGGCACCATGAAGAGAACCTATGAAAGGCTATTGGTGAAACCTAGTTGCAGTGTTTTGGAGATGCCAGTACCATGCGATGACTACCAAGAACAGCAGAAGCAGTGAAGTACAGGCAGCTGGAACCTAGAAGACAAGGTATGAACTACAAAGAGCAGACCTGGAGAAGTGATTGAAGCCCTTGGAGGAGCCCAGAAGATCATGAGTGGATCCTAGACATTGGACAGTTAGAGTTTGATTTTGATTTTGATTGTGACTGTGTCCTGATATTTTTCCCTCCTGAAGGAATAAAGTATTTTAGTGGAGCCTACAGTTAAGAGACTGTGAATTGTAAAAAAAGACTGAATTTTAAAGAAACTGGATATTTTAAAAGTATTGAAATTTTAATATGTAAGAATTAGCAAAGACTGTGAGACTTTTAAAGTTATTTAGATCTTGGGGTTACATGGAAGGAGTTACAGAGACAAATTTTGGAGCTGAGACAAAACGATGGACCATCCAGAGACTGCCCCACCCAGGGATCCATCACATAATCAGCCACCAAACCCAGACACTATTGCACATGCCAGCAAGATTTTGCTGAAAAGACCCTGATATAGCTGTCTCTTGTGAGGCTTTGCCAGTGCCTGGCAAATACAGAAGTGGATGCTCACAGTCATCTACTGGATGGAACAAAGGGCCCCCAATGGAGGAGCTAGGGAAAGTACCAAAGGAGCTGAAGGGTGTCTGCAACCCTATAGGTGGAACAACAATATGAACTAACCAGTACCCCCAGAGCTCACGTCTCTAGCTGCATATATAGCAGAAGATGGCCTAGTCAGTCATCATTGGGAAGAGAGGCCCCTTGGTCTTGCAAACTTTATATGCCCCATTATAGGGGAATGCCAGGGCCAAGAAGTAGGAGTGGGTGGTAGGGGAGCAGGGTGAGGGAGGGTATAGGGGACTTTAGGGATAGCATTGAAATGTAAATTAAGAAAATATCTAATAAAAACTGGAAAAAAAAAGATCATGGGGACAAATAAGAAAATAATATTGAGGCTTAATAGTGATGTGTTTGTGTGTCAAGTTGACAAGAAGTCAATTGTACTGTCTGATTGTATGTGTCAACTTGCCACAAGCTAAAGTTATCACAGATAAAGGATCCTCCCATTAGGAAATGCCTTCATGAGATCTAGCTGGAAGACATTTTCTCAATTAGTGATCAATGGTAGGAGGGCCCATTGTGGGTAGTGCCATCCCTGGGATGCTAGTCTTGGGTTCTATAAGAAAGCAAGCTGAGCAAGGCAGGGGAAGCAAGCCAGTAAGTAAATCCATACATGGCCTCTGCATTAGCTCCTTCTTCCTGACCTGCTTGAGTTCCACTACTGACTTCCTTTGGTGATGAACAGCAGTGTGTAAATGTACGCTGAATAAACTTGTTTCATGGTCAAGATTTTTGTGGAGTAATAGAAACTCTAAGATAGGTAGTATCTGTCTTTGTTATTGAGCTGTGTTTCTTGTTTGCAATAAGATGCGGGATGCTGTTTGAATATCCAATCTGTCACCTTATGTCTTCTATAGGTGTGTTGAGTCCATTAATATTGAGAGATATTAAAGAACAGACGATTGTTAGTTCCTATTATGTTTGTTTTTGTAGGTGGCATAGTATACATATGGTTCCTTCCTTTTGGCTTTGTTGTGAGATGATTAATATATTGTTTTTTATTTGGTATAGGTCCCCCTCCTTGTGTTGGAGTTTTCACTCTAGAATACTATGTAGGGCTGGATTGGTAGATAGATACTGTTTGAATTTGGTTTTGTCTTGGACTATTTGTATTTCTCCATCTATGTTGATTGAGAGTTTGGTGGGTGTAGTAATCTTTACTGGAATTGTATTCTCTTACAGTCTGCATGACCTCGGAACAGGATCTTCAAGCTTTTAGTGTCTCTGTTGAGAAGTCTGGTGTAATTCTGATAGGTCTGCCTTTATATGATACTTGGCCCATTTCCTTTGCAGCTTTTAGTATTCTTTATTTGTTCTGTGCACTCAATGTTTTGATTACTATTTGAGGAGAAGATTTTCTTTTCTGGTCCAATTTATTTGGTGTTCTATAGGCTCCCTGTACATTGATGGCCATCTCTTTATTTTGGTTGGGAAAGTTTTCCTCTATGATTTTGTTGAGGACATTTTCAGGTTCTTTGGGCTGGGAATCTTTGTTGTTCTCTAATCTAATTCTTAGATTTGGTCTTTACATTGTATCCTGGATTTCCTAGATGTTTTGGGTTAGGAGGTTTTTGTTTGTTTGTTTGTTTGTTTGTTTGTTTTGTTTTGTTTTGAATTTGCTTTGACAGTTGTGTCAATTTCTTCTAAGTAATTATCTTTTACACCTGAGATTCTCTTTTGTATTTCTTGTTTTCTGCTGGGAAGCTTACATCTGTAATTCCTGACTTATTTCCTTGGTTTTAAATTTTCAAGTTTGCCTCCATTTTCTTTTCTTTTTTTCTTTTCTTTTCTCTTTTTTTTTTCCTGCTCCCACTTTTAGGTCTTGGACCACTTTCCTCAGTTCCTTCACCTGTTTGATTGTGTTTCTTTTATTTCTTTAAGGAATTTATTTGTTTCCTCTTTAGGGGCTTCTACCTGTTTACCTGTGTTTTCCTGTATTTCTTTTAAGTAGATTATTTATATGCTCTTTAAAGGACTCTACTATTTTCATGGGATAGGATTTTAGGTCAGCTTCCTGATTTTGTTGTGTATTGCTATGTTCAGGATTTGCTGTGGTGGGAGAACTGGATTCTGATGATGCCCACGCATATTGGCTTCTGGTGCTTATGGTCTTGGGCTTGCCTCTCGACATCTGGTTATCTCTGGTGTTTGCTGGTCTGGGTGTCTCTGGATGTAACCTGCCTCTTTTGTCCCTGGATTGTTTTAGGTCTCCTGATACTCTTGTGGTCCTGGGTGTAGCAGACTCTGTGGGGACCTTTAGACTATGTTGTCTTCATAGGAGCATTCAAGCCCTATGTATAGATGTTCTTGAGGGAGGCCTATGGACTGTGGTTTCTGTTTCCTTGTGTGTAGCAGATCTCCAGGGAGTCTTTTAGACTGATGAGTCAGATGTGCTGCAAGACACTGAGCCCCTGGGAAGTCTTCAGACTGTGGTGTCAGTTGCTGAGTTGCCTTGTATACAGAGGAACTCCTGGGATATCTTCAGGCTGTGATGCCTTAGCATGGGGCAGACAAGCAGCTTATTTATTGCCCTGGCTGCAGCAGACTTCCTGGGAGGCCTTCAAAATGTTGAGTCCTCAGAGGATGAGTCAAGCTGTTGCCCTGCTCATTGCTATTCTCCTAGGAGGTCTTCAGACTATGAGTTCTGTTTCCCTGTGTGCAGTGGACCTCCGGGCGGCCTTGAGAGTGTTGTGTCTTTAGAATGGCAGTCAAGCTGGCAGAAGGGAAGTGGAATTTTGAGAGTGGTGGTTTGGAGAGTGATGGGTCCTGAGAACACTTAGCTCTTTCTGATTGTCAGTGGGAGTGACTGTTAGGGAAGGTCTTATCAATTGCCTTGAGACTTGATGTGTTCAGAGGCACAGACAAGCTGTTGCTCTGCCTGAACAGAAGACTTGGCCAGAAGCTAGCTGTGTCTTTAGACAGAAATATTTCCAATTTGTTGAGAAACTGCCAGATTGATTTCCAGAGGGGTTGTACAAGTTTTCAATCACATCAATAATGAAGGAGTGTTCCTCTTTCTCCGCATCCTAGCCAGCATGTGCTGTCACATGAGTTTTAGATTGCAGCCATTCTGATTGGTATAAGGTTGAATCTCAGGATTGTTTTGATTTGCATTTCCCTGATGACTACAGAAGTTGAACATTTCTTTACGTGCTTTTCAGCCATTTGAGATTTCTCTATTGTGAATTCTCTGTTTAGCTCTATATCTGATATTTTGAATGAATGGGTTGTTTGGATTTTTGGAGGTTAGCTTTTTGTGTTCCTTATATAGTTTGGATTTTAGTCCTCTATCGAATAGGGGTTAGTAAAGATTTTTTTCACAATCTGTAGGTTGCCAGTTTGTTGTATTGACTGTGTCCTTTGCCTTCCAGAAGCTTTTCAGTTTCATGAGGTCTCATTTATCGATTTTTGATCTCAGAACCTGAGCCACTGGAGTTCTGTATAGGAAATTTCTCCTTGTGCCAATGAGTTCGAGTCTCTTTCCCACTTTTTCTTCTATTAGATTCAGTGTATCTGATTTTAGGTTGAGGTCCTGGATCCACTTGGACTTGAGGTTTGTGCAACGTGACAAATATGGATATAGTTTTATTTTTCTACATACATACTGCCAGTTAGACCAGCATCCTATATTGAAGATGTTTTCTGCTTTCCATTATATCTTTTGGATTCTTTTTCAAAAATCAAGTGTCGATAGGTGTGTGGTTTTATGTCTGGGTTTTTTAGTCTATTCCATTGATCAACCTGTTTGTCTCTGTTCCAAATTCCAACACAATTCTTCAACAACATGAAAAGAGCAATTCTCAATTTCATATGGAAAAACAAAAAACCCCAGGATAGCTGAGGCTTTTTGTTTTTCTTTTCTTTTTCCATTTAATAGCTCTGCTGGAAAAGAGAAAAACAAAAGGGATGTTACAATACAAAGGTGAATTGTTAAATTTGATTCCAGTGAAAACAGTCCTTGGAAATGGGGGGATCAGTCTACAGGTCTGTGCTCTGAGTTATGCCCATAAAGTAAAAATAGCTTACTTAGAAAGTAGAATCAGCTGCTGATATAGAGGTGTACAATGTTGTTCACTGAAAAACAAAGCACCTCAACATTTTGAATAGGCCTTTCTACAAAGCATAGTTGTGCCTGCAATTGCATGTGTTTATTTTCTTCTTTACTTAGTCACTCTTTTCTAAAAATGAAAATCATCGAGACAGTATTCTTAGTTGTTTAATGCTACTTACTTTTTCACATGTTAGTAAAATGATTGAATAGTTTTCCATCACTTTATGTAGCTTTTAATTCATTCCATTTTTCTGTTTGTAAAAAAGTAAGTCAATGTGAAAATACATTTCCAATGTTACTTTATTAATTATTCACAAAGAATATAAAAAGATATATTGGCTTGTAATTTTGTACATAAATTACAATGGATTTGGGTCACTGATCATACATTTTACCAAAATGTATGTTAGAAAATAAGTTCTGAATACATGAGAGTAGACCATGTAATAACCACATTTACAATTAGTCTGCAGTTAGTTGTCCTTATAATCTGTATTTTATATCTAATTCTAGCAGAAAGTATAAAAGAAACACATTTCTCCATGCCAATATATTTATGTCATTTTTAAAGGTCTGTGAACCAGCTAAACTAAATCTTTGAGTTTTATTGTACTCCTTGTTTCTATCTCACATGTATTTTTAGATTTAAGTATATTTTAATTGAAATCAAATTGCAAGACTTACATTTTCTTATTCCTCCTCTTAGCAACTTCAATACCACCATCAAATTATAGTCTCTTTTTCTTTATGTTACATATATGTATCTGTATAAACCTAAATATAAATATAATGTGCTGAGTATGTTTTAATTATTTGTGTATATATATTTTGAAGTGTGACTACTACATATTAGATGACCAATAATGGGGCTCATTCCTGAGTGAAGCTTCTTCTTCTTCTATCAGTAATTTCTTTCCTGTATTTTTTTATTATAGGTGTAGGAAGCCTGTCTCTAGAGAAAATGAAAACTACAACTAGACATACTGTAGAGATCACCAGATCTTGGGAATCCCAGACCCAGCAAATACATCTTTAAGGCAGCTTCTGCATTTAATGCCCAGGAAACATTGCAGAAGCAGAAGCAAACAAATTGTAAGACTCAGAATACAAGGAAAAAAAAATTTTTTTTTTTTTTGTAATGCAGTTTTCCCTAGAAACGGCTGTATATACCGGAATGCAACAATGGCAATAAGAATGGTTATGCTGTCTTAAAAATGGGAATTTATTATTCTTTCCAATCTGGAGCTGTCAATCTGTAGACTATCTTCATACATCATTTGAAGTCTCAGCTTTAATGTAAATTTTGAGGAAATGTTCCTTTTCCTTGACAAACCCGTTCTATTGCCAATGCTTCAAATTTTCACTCTGTCTATTTTTCCCTCTTCCTAATTTTATTTGTACAGATTTCATCTCATATACAGCAGTTTCATATTCCTTATAGAGAGCACATTGTTCATTTTCTCACAATTAAGAACTAAGGATACCAGGAATGTTAACTATAAGTCTTCTCTCTTCAATGGAGAAGATATATAACCTTTTTTATCACCCAGAAAGCTCAGAAGTGATGTGGTTAATAGCCTTGTGACCTCTATGATATCTGCCAGACTAGGAAATCTCTGCTTTCACCAGTTACTTCCTCCTTAGACCCTTATTTTGAACATTGTTTCTCAGTCAAGAGAAACTGTCTTTGATGGAATTTTTACAAATACTTTACCAATTGGAGAAGATGTGGTTAATCACCTGATGATTTCTGTGCTATATGTTTGACTAGGCACCCCAGACTATTATGTTTGTCTCAGTCATCCTTCTTAGACCTTTAGGTTGAGCACTGTTTTTCTATCAGAATCCATCTTTATGAGTTTAAGGGTAATATAATATATAACATATAATATATGACATATAATATATGTCATAAACATAGTTGTTGTATGCTGGCAATTAGGGTAATTATCATCAGGAAACCTTTTCCCCATGATTATGCTATGCTTAAATATACTTAAAGTGAAGTTTTCCAGGGTCAGACTCCAAAAGTGGAGTCTGGTATAACACCATGGTATTGTGGAAGGCATGTGGAACCAGACTTCCTTCTTTCCTCGAATTTATAATCATCTGCTGGACATTGTGTTAACAGAGACACTCTCCCAAAATACACACACACACACACACACACACACACACATGCATAAACACACGCACACACCTCCTGATATATGATCCAGATTCAGTAAGAAGTTTTATTCTAATGAAATAATTCTCTTTTTATAGTAACTACAAAATAATCAAATAAGAAAATAAGCAGAAGAATGAAATGGGAGTATAGTCAGTATGTTTGATGTATTAGAACCCTAAGTTACCCAAAATCCCAAACCTGTTACCTTCAATGTAGCCTATGCCCTACCCATCCAGGCATTATTAGTTTGGAAACATTTAAGTCTTCCATGGTTTTATCTATAGATCATGGTCTGATCTATAGAAAGAATTGATTTAGTGAATACTAATTTAAGGGTGCATTCAAGTTTTAATACTAGGGACAAGAATCATTTTCACAGCTCATAATAAGAAGGAAAATAGATCATATGAGTTTGATAAAAACTTGAATGCTTCCCCAGTTAGAGTTTCTAGTCCTCTGATTAAACATGTTGGTTAGAAGAAACCTGGGGTGAAAAACAGTTTACTTCACTTATACTGAACACTACTGCTCATTATCAAAGGAAGTCATAACAAGAGCTCAACAAGACAGAAACCAAGTGACAGTAAATGATAGAGAGACCATGGATGAATTTTGCATGTTGACTAGCTTTTGAAGTCTACCTTAGCTTGCTTTTTTATACATTCAAGTACTGTCTTCCCAGGGGTAACACTACCCACCATGTGCTGGACTTTCCCACTTAAATTACTAATTAAGAAAATTTGTCACGCCAGTCAGTAAGTCAGTAGTGGTCCATGCCTTTAATCCTACCACTTGGGAGGCAGAAGCAAGTGGATCTCTGATAGTTCAAGCACAGCCCAATTTACAGATAGAGTTCCAGGTTAACCAGGGCTACACAGAGAAACCCTGTCTTAAAAAATAAAATAAAGAAACAAAAAAAGACAAAAGTAAAAAAGAAAGAAAGAAAGAAAGAAAGAAAGAAAGAAAGAAAGAAAGAAAGAAAGAAAAGAAGGAAGAAAGAAAGAAAGAAAGAAAGAAAGAAAGAAAGAGAAAGAAAGAAAGAAAGAAAGAAAGAGAAAGAAAGAAAGAAAGGAAGAAAGGAAGAAAGAAACAAAGAAAGAAAGAAAGAAAGAAAGAAAGAAAGAAAGAAAGAAAGAAAGAAAGAAAGAAAGAAAAGAAAAAGATGCACAGTAGGCATGAATGTAAGACAGTCTGGTGAAGTCATTTTCTCAGTTGAGGTGTTCTCTATAGCTTGCCTTAAGTTAGTATAATGCTAGACAGCACAAATGCAAATCCATTATAGTAAAAAATAAGATTTTTAAAAATTTCTGCTTAGGTATAAGTGTAAATTATACAGAGTGAAGGATGAATCAGATAATGAGTGATGAACACAATAAAATTATTGATATTTGGTAAAATATGGATTTACTGTTTTTGTACATTTTACAAACTACATTCGTAAAATTATTGATATTCCAGAGTAATTTGATATTTTATATTTAAAATCTCAAAACATTGCAACATTCCTGCCTCTTTAATAGCAGTTTCTGATTTTGTCAAGTATAGTGCAGCCAAATAAAACATCAGGTTTGTATCCTCACTGTTAAAATGACCTCAAAAATTTGATTTTAAAATAATTGCAACTTCACTTCATATTGGTGGCTTTAATCATTCTATATATGCACCGAGGCTGTTCAGATAATTTCATATAATGGATTGATAAAATGGAGTTGTGTGAGCAGAAGACATAGCTCAACAGTAAAAGTCACATACTACTCTTGCAGAGTACATGAGGTCATTTCCCAGTATCAACATCCATTAACTTAAATCTCCAGCTGCAGGAAGCTCTTCTGATATCTGTTGATATCTTTACCCCTGTGCACATACCCTAACATAGACACAGACAGAACTTAAATAAATTTTAATAAATTGAATTGCTTCAGGACTTTTTGACATGTCTACTTCAGAAATCCATGAATATACTAGACTGTCAAATAACTTGTACTTTTTAAATCATGAAATCTCCAAAGTAAACAGTCTGTGAGCTCATTGACTCCAAGAATCAGTCTTCAGTCACTTACAAGTACCATTATTGTTATAATGCTTAGGGTGAGTTACATAAGATTCCTTCAATAATTAAGATTTGTAAACATTTAAAGGTCATGTCAAGGTAAACATCCAATGTCTTGGCAGGCTGCATGGGGTAGTCAGGTGGAATTATCCAGACATTCCTGGTTTATCATAATAATATTCATTTTTATTAATATAGCATAAGTTATTAGTGGCTACAATGTTCAAAAATACTCAGTAACCCCTACTTATCTTGTTTCTAAGAGATTTTTCACAATTAGCAGTGTTTGAGCAAAACATGACTCCATAAATACTGTTTAAAATAAAATGTCAAAATATTTAATGTTCTGCTTTTCCTTTTGCACTCTTGAATTTAAATTCTAAAAACAATAAAGGAAAATGGGCAAAAATATCTATTCATTGTGTATTCATAACTTTCATTGCCTTTAGGGAAATAAACAGCAGTCGAGGTATGACCCAATGTCCTATGTATTTATAAGCAAGAAATGATTTATTTATTTTGTTCACCTTAGGCTATATTTAATAACAGAGACCTTGAGTTTCCAGGAGAGATGTCTTTGTTTTAAATAGTAGTCTTCTGAATATTTAAAGGGCTTAATTTTGAGGTTTTATTTTTTGTTTTATTTTTACTTATTAATTCTTTCAATAATTTAATTTTCATATAATAATATTGATATTTCTAGTTAGCAATCTTCTGTCTTCTCTCTCTCTCTTTCTCTCTCTCTCTCTCTCTCTCACACACACACATACACTTACATATGCACATACATATTTACCACCCACATGCACACACAACCACACATACACACACACACTCACATGTGCTTAACTTGTCACTGTATTTTATTCATTAGTTTATGAATCAAGCCTAAATTCAACAAACCAATGTTGTTTTCTACATAGCAGAAATGCAGCCATGAAAGAAAAAAGTGCTCTTCCACATTCAGTGTCTTTCTAAGAGTAACTCTGACAATGATTATAAAGGATAGCTTACAATCCATTGTTACCTACTTATATTTGAGTTAAAAATATTACTATCTAGTCCAAAACTACAACTATTATATAAGCAAAGTGAATAAGAGTATTAACAGATTTTTGTCGTTCTAGGATCTTATAAAATCTTTCTTGGAATAAATTGTGTTTAACATTAGTTTGGAGAAGAAAAGTAATGTAGTTTATTTAAAATGATTATTTCTTCTTATAGCCATTTAGAAAATTTGGATTTTGCATGCCTTTTCAAGTAAAAATTCTTCCAGGGATATGTCAATTGGTTTGATAAATGTGTTCCTCATCAACTTTGGTGAGAAAAATAAAGTAACTCCAAATGCCTGAAATATTTTAACAATTTTTGCATCTATTATTATCCTCTCAGTAGAAAATAGAAAGTGAAAAAAATGTATTCTGTTAATATAGTCTTTCTCATCAAAACCTACAATAGCTTAAGTATTCTGATCTTTGTTCATTACTAGTGTCTGTTCCCAAAGCACATTGGTCTGTGAGATGAATGCAAATTGCAAAAGACGTAACAATCAAGCACACTTCTCAATTGCAGTCAGCAGATGATTTGCTGCACACAGCTATTAGCTTATCTTCTGAACCGCAGGACTGAATATTGCAGCCTGTCAATCTTCCCTGCAAAGCTGGCTACTGGGTATAATATGGTGATTTAAAAGTAGCAAATGACTTTTTTTTTTTTTTTGATTGGGGAAAGGAGATCTGAAACAGTCTTTATTATAATCTTAACCCTGTGCCTTGCCAATCCAGATATTACTGAGAATTATTGTTCAACAGAGTAAGAAATTGTAATTGCTTTCTTCATCTTTCTCCTCAAAAACCAAATACAATCAAAGTCTCTGAATCATTAGAGTCAGTTAATTTGCCAAAAGGAATTCTTCAAGAAGTTCTAATTTTTTTTTTACAGAGCTTAAACTTTGATAGATTTTGAAGACCCCCCCCCATTGGTTTTTCAATAACCAAGCCTGCAGGAAGTTACCTTATCAATAAGATAAGGAATCTGATTTGCTGCTCTTATTTTTCAGTCCAGATGTACATCACAATAAAAGCAGTGTATTGACACAAGCAGTAGACTAAATATATGGAAATCAAGATTTTATAACTTTGTAATTACAGTGTTAATGATGAGTGATGTTGTACATTTTAGTCATTGAACTTTTCTCTTTTTCACACATGAACATGCCAGGGACACTCATTTATAATAACTGTGAAGCTTTGTTAACAGTTCAAATTGGAACAATTCTTGGAGATTTTAATCCTGATGTGTAGAAAGAAAATTTATGTGTTAAACATGCTTCTTCCAAAATGACCCTAATATATAGCTTACAGACTGGTCTTGGGAACCACTAGAGATTTCTGTGATCCTTCCAAGCTAAAAATAAAAAGTTTCCCTAAGTTGGCATGTAGCTGTGGGTTAGAAAGTCCCAGTGTCGAAGAGTTGCTGACGCCCAGAAAACATTTCTTGATGAGATGCTCTGTCTTCTCTATGACACATTACATACACATAATTTACTGGATTCCAGCTATTCTTTCTTGTAAGCTCCTTGTATGCTTTGCCTATACAACATCACATACTGGTTTCTAATATTGGCAACACACTTATATTTTCCTCCACTATAACATGAAAAAACCAAGGCTTATGGGGGAGTGGTAAATTTCAGAAATCCAGACAATAAGGAGGAGAAAGGTAAACAACTCCCTGTCCTGAAGAAACTACTAGTTTATTGGACAGATACAATGTACTGGCATCAGAATTTGGCACACTGATCAAATTGGGCATCATTCTCTGTTTCATTAAATCTTAGAAGTTTCCAAAAAGATTTTCATGCCCTTAAGGTCTGCACCTCCATCAGGGCAGATCAGCATGTCTGCCCCTCTCAACAACTCACAGTTTGCAGGTCTTTCAGGAGATCTGCTGCAGACAGAGCCACAGGTCTCTCAGGAGAGGTACTGCAACAGGGACATAGAAGGCAGACTCCAAACAGAAACACCCTGGCCAATTAACACCAGAGTTAATCAAATGGTAAGGGGCAACAGAAGCAAATATACTTTGGAACCATAAGAAGCATTTTCTTCCACCACATCAGGCTCTGGTTATCCCAACATACCTGAAAAGCCTGATGATAACATCAAATCACATCTCATGAAGATAATAGAGAACTTTAAGAAGAATATAAATAACTCACTTAAAAAATTCAGGAAAACACAAAGAGGTAGAAGCCCTTAAAATGGAAAAAAAATAAATCCATTAAATACATACAGGAAAACACAGTGAATTAGGTGAAAGAATTGAACAAAGCATTCCAAGACCTAAAAATGGAAGTAGAAACAATAAATAAATCAGAAACTGTGGCAACCCTGGTAATGGAAAACCTAGGAAAGATAGGAAGCCACAGATGCAAGCATCACCAAAAGAATACAAAAGATAGAAAGGAGAATCTTAGGCACAGAAGATACCATAAAGTATATTGACACAAAGGTCAAAGAAAATATACAGCATAAAAAGTTTCTAACCCAAAATATCCAGGAATTCAGGACACAATGAAATGACCAAACCCAAGAATAATTGTAATAGAAGAGAGCAAAGTTTCCAAGCTCAGAGGACCAGAAAATATCTTCAACATAATCATAGGAGAAAGTTGTTCAACCTAAAGAAAGGGTTGGCCATAAAGGCACAAGAAGCCTACAGAACACAAAATTGATTGGGCCAGAAAAGAAAATTCTCCCATCACACAATAATCAAAACATTAAACGCATAGGACAACAAAAGAGTGTTAAAAGTGAAAAGGGAAACCACGTAACATAGAAATGCAGACCTATCAGAATTACACCAGATTTCTCAGCAGAAACTCCAAAAGGCTGAAGATCCTGGACAGATGTCATCAAGACCATAAGAGAAGACAAATGCCAGCCCAGGGTACAATACCCCGGAAAACATTTAAGCTTCATACATGGAGAAACCAAATGATTTCATGAAAAAAACAATTTTAAACAATATCTTTCCACTAATACAGCTCTACAGAGGATACATGAATGAGATCTCCAACACAAGAAGAGTAACTACACCCAAGAAAATACAAGAAACTAAACAGCCCACAACAAACCCAAAAGAAGAAAATCATACACACATAATACTACCTCCAACAAAAATCATAAGAGGAACTCACAATAAGTTGTCTTAAATATCTCTCAAAATCAAGGGACTCAATTCCCCAATAAAAAGACATGTGCAAACAGACTGGATACATAAGCAGGATCCAGCATTTTGCTGCATACAGAAATACAGCTCAATAACAAAGACAGACACTACCTCAGAGTGAAAGCCTGGGAAAAAGTTTTCCAACCAAATGATACCAAGCAATAAGCTAGATTTGCAATTCTAATATCCAATAAATAAACTTAAACAAAAAGATATCAAGTGAGATGGGGGAAGTACACTTCATAGGCATTGGAGGAAAATATCCACCAGAGAAAGTCTCAATTCTGCATATATATGTCCCAAATGCAAGGGCACCCATATTTGTAAAAGAAATTACTAAACCTCAAAACACACCTCAAATACCACACAATAATAGTGTGAGATTTCAACACCCAACTCTCACCTATGGACATGTCATTGAAACAGAAACAAAACAGACACAGTGAACCTAAGAGAAGTTGTGAACCAAATGGATTTAACAGATATGTACAGAACATTTCAACAGTAAACAAAAGAATTTAGCTTCTTCTCAGCACCTCATTGTACTTTCTCCAATACCAACTATATAATCATTCACAAAACAAACCTGAACAATTACAAGACTGAAAAAAATCCCATACATACTATCAGATCACCATGGACTAATAATGATCAGAGAAATGCAAATCAAAACAACCCTGAGATTCCATCTCACACCAGTCAGAATGGCTAAGATCAAAAATTCAGGTGACAGCATATGCTGGCAAGGATGTGGAGAAAGAGGAACACTCCTCCATTGTTGGTGGGATTGCAAGCTTGTACAACCAGTCTGGAAATCAGTCTGGCGGTTCCTCAGAAAATTGGACATAGTACTACTGGAGGATCCTGCAATACCTCTCTTGGGCATATATCCAGAAGATGTTCCAACCGGTAAGAAAGACACATGCTCCACTATGTTCATAGCAGCCTTATTTATAATAGCCAGAAGCTGGAAAGAACCCAGATGCCCTTCAACAGAGGAATGGATACAGAAAATGTGGTACATTTACACAATGGAGTACTACTCAGCTATTAAAAAGAATGAATTTATAAAATTCCTAAGCAAATAGATGGACCTGGAGGGCATCATCCTGAGTGAGGTAACACAATCACAAAGGAACTCATACAATATGTACTCACTGAAAAGTGGATATTAGCCCAGAAACTTAGGATACCCAAGATATAAGTTACAATTTGCTAAACGCATGAAAATCAAGAAGAACGAAGAACAAGGTGTGGACACTGTGCCCCTTCTTAGAATTGGGAACAATCACCCATGGAAGGAGTTACAGAGATAAAGTTTGGAGCTCTGACGAAAGGATGGACCATCTAGAAACTACCATATCCAGTGATCCATCCCATAATCAGCCTCCAAACGCTGACACCTTTGCATACACTAGCAAGATTTTGCTGAAAGGACCCAGATATACCTGTCTCTTGTGAGACTATGCCAGGGCCTAGCAAACACAGAAGTGGATGCTCACAGTCAGCTAGTGGATGGATCACAGGGCCCCCAATGGAGGAGCTAGAGAAAGTACCCAAGGAGCTAAAGGGATCTGCAACCCTATAGGTGGTACAACATTATGAACTAACCAGTACCCCGGAGCTCTTGTCTCTAGCTGCATATGTATCAAAAGATGGCCTAGTTGGCCATCACTGGAAAGAGAGGCCCATTGGACTTGCAAACTTTATATGCCCCAGTACAGGGGAACTCCAGGGCCAAAAAGTGGGAGTGGGGGGAGGGTATTGGGGACTTTTGGGATAGCACTGGAAGTGTAAATGAGGAAAATACCTAATATATATATATATATATATATATATATATATATATATATATAACTAGACTAAAATAACAAGAAAAACAAAAAGCCCACATACCCATAGAACCTGGAACAACTCTCAATGTTAATTTGGTCTGGGAAGAAATAAAGAAATTAAACACTTTTTAGAATTCAATGAACACTACTATAAAGCATACCCAAACTTATGGAACACAATACAAGCAGTTGTAAGAGAAAAATAAGCACCACTATGAAGCCTCATAAAGAAATTGGAGAGATCCTACAGTAGCAACTTACCAGAACACCTGAAAGCTGCAAAATAAAGAGAGGCAAACACACACAAGAGGAGTAGACAGCCAGAAATAATAAAACACTGGGCAGAAATCAAATTATAAACAAAGAAAACAATAGAAAGAATTATGAAAACCAAAAGCTGGTACTTGAGAAAATCAACATCATAGATAAACACTTACCCATGCTAAAGGATGCAGAGACAGTATGCAAATTAAGAAAATCAGAAATGAAAAGGGACACAAAACAACAGAAATGGAGGAAATTCAAAAAATTATCATATCTTATGTCTATAACCTATACCCAACAAAATGGGAAAATCTTGATGAAGTGGATGACTTTCTATAGAGATCCACCCTTAAAGTTATATCAAAAGTAGGTAAACTATTTAAACAGTCTCATACCCTCAAAGGAAATAGAAATAGTCATTAAAACCTCCCAAACAAACAAACAAACAAAAAGCCCAAGCCCAGATGGGTTTAGTGCAGAATTCTAGCCTTTAAACAAGAGCTAATACCAACACAACTCAAAATATTCCACACAATAGAAACAGAAGCATCACTGCCTAATTCATTCTATGAAGCCACAGTGACTCAGATACTTAAACCACACAAAGTGCCAACCAAAAAGAGAACTTCAGACCAATTTCACTTATGAATATCCATGCAAAAATACTCCATAAAATCCTAGCAAACTAAATCAGAGAACACATAAAAACCACCACTCACTACTCTCAAATAGGTTTCATCTCAGTGATGCAGGAATGAATGATTGAATATATAAAAATCCATTAATGTAATCCATTATCTAAATAAACTGAAAGAAAAAATTATGTGATCATATTATTGGATGCTGAAAAGCATTTGGAAAAAAATGTCACACTCCTTCACATTAAAAATATTGGGGAGATCAAGAATTCAATTCCCATACCTAAATATAATAAAAGCAATATATAGCAAGCCAACAGTCAATATCAAACTAAATGTAGAGATACTTAAAGCAATCCCACAAAAATCAGGGACAAGACAAGAATGCCCACTCTCTCTATATCTATTCAATATAGTACTTGAACTTCTAGCTAAAGTGATATGATAACAAAAGGGATCAGGGCATACAAATTGGAAAAGAAGTCAAAGTATCAGTATCTGTGGATGATATGATAGTAAACTTGGGCAACCCCAAAATTCTACCAGAAGAGATCAGCAGCTGACTAACAACTTCAGCAATGTAGCTAGATATATTTAACTAAAAAAAAAAAATCAGTTGCCTACTTTTATACAATGAAAAATGGGTTGGGAAGGAAAATAGAGAAACAACATCCTTCACAATAGTCACAAATATTGTAAAATATCTCATTGTCACTCTGACCAAAAAAAAATAAAGATCTGTATAACAAGAATTTCAAGTTTCTGAAGAAAGGAATCAAAAAAGACCTCAGAAGATGGAAAGATAATACATGCTCATGGGTTGGTAGAAGTAACATAGTTAAAGTGGCCATCCTACCAAGCAATTTACAGAATCAATGCAACCACTATCAAAATTCCCACACAATTTTTCACAGACATAGAAAAAAACAATTCTCACTTTCATATGGAAAACAACCCCAGGACAGAGAAAATGATTCTCAACAATAAAATAACTTCTGGGACAATCACCATCCCTGACCTCAAGTTGTACCACAGAACAATAGGGATTAAAAACAAAACAAAACAAAACAAACAAAAAAACCTGCATGGTATTGGTAAATAGCCAGACATGTAGATTAATAGAATAGAACTGAAGACTGAGATATAAAAATCACACACTTATGAATACTTGATCTTTGACAAAGAAGCCAAAAAAGTACAATCGGAAAAGAAAACATCTTTAAATGGTGCTGGTTTAACTGGCAGTCTGTATGTAGAAAAATGAAAATAGATCCATATTCATCACATTGAACAAAACTAATGTCCTAGTGGATCTAGGATCTCAACATAAACCAGATATGTTGAATCGAATAGAAGAGAATGTGGGAAAGAGTCAAACTGATTGATACAGGGGGAAATTTCCTGAACAGAACTTCAATGTCTCAGGCTCTAATATCAAGAAATGATAAATGGAACCTCATGAAACTGAAAAGCTTCTGGAAGGCAAAAGACACAGCCAATAGAACAAATTGGCAACATAGACATTGGGAAAAAGTCTTCACTAACCCCACATTTGATAGAGGGATGGTATACAAAATATATAAAGAACTCAAGTACCTAACTTCCAAAAATCCAAACAACTCAATCAAAAACTGGGATATGGAACTAAACAGTGAATTCACAACAGAGGACTATTGAATGTCAGAGAAGCACTTAAAGAAATGTTCAACTTTCTTAGTCATCAGGGAAATGCAATTCAAAAGCACCCTGAGATTCAATCTTACATGAATCAGAATGGCTAAGATCAGAACTTCAAGGGACAGTACATGCTGGCAAGGATATGAAGAAATAGAACCACTCATCCTTTGCTGGTGGAATTGCAAACTGGTACAACCTCTCTGGAAATCAGTCTGGCAGGTCCCAGAAAACTGGAAATAGATCTATCTGAAGGCCCACCTATACCACTCTTGGGCTTCTACCTAAAAGATGTTCCACCATACCACAGGGGCATGTGCTCTATTATGTTCATAGCAACCTAAGAGCCAGAAGCTGGAAACAACCCAGATGTCCCTCAAATGAAGAACGGATAAAGAATAGGTGGTTCATTTACACAATGGAATACTATTTGGCTAATAAGAATAAGGACATCATGAGTTTTGCAGGCAAATGGACAGAACTAGAAAATAACATCCTGAGTGAGGTATCCCAGATGCAAAAGGTCCTTCATGGTATGTAGTCACTGATAAGTGGATATTAGCGCAAAAGTACCTAGGATACAACCCACAGAACTTAAGAAGTTTAGCAAGTAGAAAAGCCTAAGGGAGGATGCTTCTATCCTGCTAAGTAGGGAGAAGAAAATAATCAAGGGAGGCAGTGGGAGGAAGGGACTTGAGTGGGAGAGGGGAGTGGGAGGAGAAAGGGGAAACAGGATCAAGTATTGTAGAGGAGAGAAGCCCTGAGGGCCAGCATAATGAATGCAAATATACAGCCTCAGGGGATTCTCTAGTAAATACCAGAGACCTAGGAGGTAAGAAATGCTAAGGACTCAGTGGGAGTGACCTTAGATGAAATGCCCAAAAGTGGAAAGAGGGAATTTGAAATATAGTCCTCTAGTACAGGGCCTCAAGTGGAGGAATGGGGTTATCAACCAATTGTCAAAATTTCTGACTCAGAATTGTTCCTGTCTAAAGAATTGCAAGGACAAATATAGAAAAGAGATTGGGAGAAGGGTGGTCCACTGACTGAGCCAAACTTGGAATCCATCTCATGGGAAGGCACTAAGGCCTGAAACTATTACTGGTGCTATGCTGTGCTTACAGACATGTAAGCACATGGCTGTCCTCTGAGAGCCCCAACCAGTAGCTGACTGTTCCAGATGCAGATACTTACACCCAACTATTAGACTGTCAGGGATCCCTATGGTTGTGTTAGCTGAAAGGTTAAAGAAGCAAAAGAGGAGGGCAACAGCATATAAAGACCATCACTCTCAACTAATTCAGAACTCTGGAAGCTTCCATACACTGAGACACCAACTAGGCAGCATACAGGAACTGGTCCAAGGGTGGTGACACAAATACAGCAGAGAACTGGCTGGTCTGCCCTCACGGGAGAAGATGGTGTTAATCCTAGAGAGTCTTGAGGCCCCAGGGAGGGGGTTGTCTTAGAGGGGAGCATCATGTCAGAGGCAGGAGGAAGGAGGAATGGTGTGAGGAACTGTGGGAGGGGGGACTGGGAGGAGGAACTGGCTAGATTGTAAATATAATATTAATAAGTCTCTCAAAACTAGATTAATTTTTAAAAATATTTCTATATGGGAAGTAAATTTATCACAGCTCATTGGATGGTCTCATATAATTCAACTGTTGAGGGTCAAATACAACCAACATAATTATAGAAAAAAATCTCAGAACCTTTATTTAGGGTTTTCTTCACATCATCCAGAGTCAAATTTAGCACCAGTATAACTTCGTTGGCTTTGGAATCAATCACTGAGTCCCAAAGCAATTAAGAAATTGCCAGAAATTCTTGAAATAAATCATGCTGGTTCTGTTTCAGGAGCACACTAGTCAGACATTTTAATTAACTTCAACTGTAAGTCAATAAAATCCTTGTAGAAAATGTAAGAATTAAATTCTCAGAAAATAAATATGTTCATATTCTCATATAAAACTGACAGATCTTACTCCAAGCATTATATTGTGACTCTGTAAAGGCTGGGGATCCATCCCATATACAGACACCAAACCAGGACACTATTGGGTATGCTTGTATGTTCTTGCTGACTGAAGACTAATATGGCTGTTTCCTGAGAGGCTCAGTCAGAGCTTGACAAATACAGAAGTAGATGCTGGAAGCCAACCATTGGACTGAGTTCAGGGTTCTTGATGGAGGAGTTGAAGATGGGACTGCAGGAGCTGAGGTAGTTTGCAGCCACATGGAAGAAGCAACAGTGTCAACTGGCCAGACCCTCTGGAGCTCCCAGGGTCTAGACCACTAACCAAAGAATACACATGGAAGGACCCATGACTCCAGCTGTGTGGCAGAGAATGGCCTTGTTGGACATCAGTGGGAGGAAAGGCCCTTGTACCTGAGGGTGTGTTTGATACCCCAGTGTAGAGAAATGCTAGGGAAAGAAGACAGGAGTGGGTGGGTGGGTGGGGGATCACCATCATAGAAGCAGGGAGAGGGAGGATGGGATAAGGGTTTTCCAAAGGGGAGACCTGGAAAGGGGAAAACATTTGAAATGTAAATAAAGAAAATATCTGCTGGGCATGGTGGCGCACGCCTTTAATCCCAGCACTCGGGAGGGAGAGGCAGGCAGATTTCTGAGTTCGAGGCCAGCCTGGTCTACAGAGTGAGTTCCAGGACAGCTAGAGCTATACAGAAAAATCCTGCCTCAAAAAACCAAAAAAGAAAGAAAAAAAAAAAAAAAGAAAATATACAGTAAAAAAAAAAGTTCAACTGAGCCTTATCTCGGAACAACAAGCTTTACAAATATACTGTTTAATATGGAGAGATTTCCCCATGATTAAGAGTACTGGCTGTTCTTCCAGAGGACCAGGATTCAGATTCTAGCACATATTTGGCAGCTAACAATAATCTATTAATTAACTGCAAGGAATCTAATGCTTTCTTTTGGCCTTAGTAGGCACCATGAAGACATGGGACAACCGATACAAACACAGACAAACACACAATTAAGTTAATAATAATAGTAGTAATAATAATTTACTATTTCTAAATATTTCATAAAATAATACCTATTCAAAATAAGAAACAAAACTAATCAGCTTAATTTTAAAGTCTATGATTGTAAATGTACCTATTTGATATCTGTGATTTATTGATATGCTTGATAAGAGAAAAGTTATTTGGGTATATTGAAATGAATTTTATATCAACTAGTTATAAAGCTCAGCAATAGAATCTTTTTCATTTCTAACAGCCTCAATAAGGAAATATGAATGTGTAGGACAGCTAAGAAGCTTGCTGTTGTGGTCTGGAGGAGAATGGCTGCCTTAGGCTCATATGCAGATAGAAAGAACCTGAGATTTAAAAGACTCATGGGATTCTCAGTGCTCTTTCTATCTGCATTGTGGTTGTGGATCACACTGACCTCATGAACTCTAAGATATTGAAAGCATAAACCAAAGTAACACTATGTTTTCATCATGGTGTTTCATCCTAACAATAGAAAAATAACTAAGACACATTCTTATTGGTGCCAACTAGCTTGTTGCCACTTGCATTTTGTCCATGAGTGGCAAAGTCTGAGAAGCAAGGTGTTCGGTGAAATTTAGAAAAATACTTGTCATTTTAGTATGCAATGATTATTCTGAGAAAGTACATATAAGGTGGGTGAAACTGATAGTTGTATATAAATAGTGGGATATTATTTTCACATTTCACTTTATGATCTTTGCCTTATTGTTTGAAAAGTTTCTCTGAAGTTGGGCAGTGGTGGTGCATGCCTTTAATCCCAGCACTTGGGAAGCAGAGGCAGGCAGATTTCTGAGTTCAAGGTCACCCTGGTCTACAAAGTGAGATCCAGGATAGCCAGAGCTACAGAGAAGCCCTGTCTCAAAAGAGCCCCACCCCCCCACCCCACCCCCCAAAAAAGGAAGAAAAATTTCTCTGAATTTTTGAGACAATAATTTTCCTCTGAGTAAAAGAAACAAAAATATCCTATTAAGGACAACAGAAGTAACAACAATTTTAGCATATTACATATATATATACAGAGAGAGAGAGAGAGAGAGAGAGAGAGAGAGAGAGAGAGAGAGAGAGAGATTTGCATAGAGTGCTGATAAAAAAAAATCATAAGCTGAAAATTAGTAGCCATGGTTCTCCTCTCAGTTCTGTCCCTGACTATGCAGTGTTTCCTTATATGCTTTCTGAAAGTTCATGCCCCACTAGGTTATGTCTAATATTACAGTTTTTATATTGTGACTTTATAGTTTAGGTTGTCAGTATGATCTAAAAACATAGTACTATTAGGAATGTTTCTTTATCAAGTACTAAACATGATTCAATTTTTTGTTGAAAACTCACTGGTTGTGACCTTAGCCAAAATGCCCAACAATGAGGTGAGGGAACCTGAAGAGACTACCTCCAGTACATAGGCAGAACCTCAAGTGGAGGGACAGGGATACCAACCCATACTCAAAAATTCTGATTCAAAAATACAGAGACAAAAGCGAAGCAGAAACTGAAGAAAAGTCTAGTGACTTGCCCAACTTGGGCCAAACTCTCCTGGGGCACCAAAGCCTGACACTATTGCTAATGCTATGATGAGTTTACAGACAAGAGCTTAGTGTAGCTGTCAGCTGAGAGGCCCTACCAGTTGATTAAGATTGAAGTCTGTGAAGAATTTAGTTGGAATTTTGATGGGGTTTGCATTGAATCTGTAGATTGCTTTCAGCAAGATGGCCATTATTAGTATATTAAACTGCCAGTCCATGAGCATGGGAAATCTTTCCATCTTCTGAGATCTTCTTTGATTTCTTTCTTCAGAGACTTGAAGTTCTTATCATACAGATCTTTTACATGCTTAGTTAGAGTCACACCAGGGTATTTTATATTATTTATGACTATTGTGAAGGGTGTTGTTTCCCTAATTTCTTTTTCAGCCTGTTTATCCTTTGTGTAGAGAAAGGCCACTGATTTGTTTGAGGTAATTTTATATCCAGCTATTTCACTGAAGTTGTTTATCAAGTTTAAGAATCCTCTGGTGGAATTTTTGTGGTCACTTATGCATATTATCATATCATCTTCAAATAGTGATATTTCGACTTCTTCCTTTCCAATTTATATCCCCTTGATCTCCTTTTGTTGTCTAATTGCTCTAGCTAGGACTTCAAGTACTATATTGAATAGTTAGGGACAGAGTGGGCAGCCTTCTCTAGGCCCTGATTTCAGTGGGATTGCTTCAAGTTATTCTCCATTTAGTTTGATGTTGGCTACTGGTTTGCTGTAGATTGCTTTTATTATGTTTAGATATGGACCTTGAATTCCTGATCTTCCCAAGAACTATCATGAATGGGTGTTGGATTTTATCAAATGCTTTCACACCATCTAATGAAATGATCATGTGGTTTTTGTCTTTGAGTTTGTTTATATAGTGGAGTATGTTGATGGATTTCTGTATATCGAACCATCCCTGCATCCCTGGGATGAAGTCTACTTGATCATGATAAATGATCATTTTGATGTGTTCTTGGATTCCATTTGTGGGAATTTTATTGAGTAATTTTGCATTGATATTTGTTAAGAAAATTGGTCTGAAGTTCTCTTTCTTTTTTGGGTCTTTCTGTGGTTTAGGTGTCAGAGTAATTGTGGCTTCATAGAACGAATTGCGTAGAGTACCTTCTGTTTTTATTTTGTAGAATAGTTTGAGGAGAAGTGGAATTAGGTCTTTGTTGAAGGACTGACGGAACTTTGCACAAAACCAATCTGGTCTTGAGCTCTTTTTGGTTGGGAAGCTATTAATGACTTCTACTATTTCTTTAGGGGATATGGGAGAGTTTAGATTGTTGGTGTGATCCTGATTTAAGTTTGGAACCTGGTACATCTCTAGAAAATTGCCCACTTCATCCAGGATTCCCAGTTTTGTTGAATATAGGCTTCTGTCACCTATGGTCACTTGACCTTTCACAAAGAAGCTAAAACCATCCAGTAGAAAAAAGACAGCATTTTCAACAAATCGTGCTGGCTCAACTGGCAGTTAACATGTAGAAGAATGTGAATTGATTAGTCTTATCTCCTTGTACAAAGTTCAAGTCAAAGTGGATCAAGATTCTCCACATAATACCAGAGGAGAAAGTGGGGAAGAGCCTTGAAGATATGGGCACAGGGGACACAAAACAGCAATGGCTTGTGATGTAAGATCAAGAATCTACAAATGAGACCTCATAAAATTGCAAAGCTTCTGTATGGCAAAGGACACTGTCAATAAGACAAAAAGGCAACCAACAGATTGGGAAAGATCATTACCAATCCTAAATTTGATAGAGGGCTAAGATCCAATATATATAAAGAACTCAAGAAGCTAGATTTCAGAAAACCAAATAACCTTATTAAAATTGAGGTACAGATCTAAACAATTTTCAACTGAGAAATACCAAATGACTGAGAAACACCTACAAAATGTTCAGCATCCTTAGTCATCAGGGAAATGCACATCAAAACATCCTGGGATTCTACCCCATACCCATAGAATGGCTATGATAAGAAATTCAGGTGACAGCAGATGCTGACAAGGATGTGGAGAAAGAGGAACACTCCTCCATTTCTGGTGGGGTTGCAAGCTGGTACTACCACTCTGGAAATCAGTTTGGAGGTTCCTCAAAAAATTGGACATAATACTATTGGAAGATCCAGCAATAGCACTCCTGGGCATATATCCAGAAGATGCTCCAACATGTAATAAGGACACAAGTTCCACTATGTAGGGGGGTTGATAAGGGATTTTTGGAGGGGAAGCTAGGAATGGGGATAACATTTGAAATGTAAATAAAGAAAATATCTAATAAAAAAATAGAAAAAATAATCACACACACATAAAGATTGAAGTCTGGGAAGAATTGGGGGTAGGATTGAAGGAGGTGAAGGGGGTGGAAATTTTATAAAAAGACCAAAAGTGACACATAACCCTTGGGAGTTCCAACAGCCCAAGAAACCAACCAAAGAGCTTAAAAGGCTTGTATGAGACCCCTGACACATACATAGCAGAAGACTGACTTATATGGCCTTAGTAGGAAAGGATGTGCCTAGTCCTGCAGAGACTTGAGGTCCACAGGAAGGGAGATGTGGGATTATGGGAACCCTCTCAGAAGCAAATGGGAGAGTGAGTGGGATGAAGAACTGTGGGAAGGGGGAGCCAAGGAGGCAGGACAACTTCTGAAATGTAAGTAAATTAATTAATCAATTAAGTAATTGAAAGAAAATAAAACTCAAATCTATATGAAACAAAATAAAGCATACATTATTTTTCCAAAATTGGTTACATTAGTATTCAATTGAGTCTTATACTTTCTAGTTTTACCATAATGTTTATTGAAGCATAGTATCTGTAGTTGCTTCCTGTCTGGACAGTGAATTTAAGAATAGAATATTGGAATAAAATATAGAAATCATTCTTCATGAACTAAGCATTGGGAGGAGAATTACCTAGTTGTGAACACATAGGAAAGGAAAGGTAAGGCATGAGGTCCCTATAATATGCCTACAAAATCAGAAAATAGAAACAGA
Organism: Mus caroli; assembly: GCF_978045245.1. Taxonomy (NCBI): domain Eukaryota; kingdom Metazoa; phylum Chordata; class Mammalia; order Rodentia; family Muridae; genus Mus; species Mus caroli. Next base: position 108,803,095 of record NW_028227256.1, on the reverse strand, counting down.
AAGTGAGTTCTATAACATACTTTATAACTAGGTTATATGTCTAGGAATTCTGTTGGGATAATAGGCAGAGGCATGAATATAATCTATAAATGATGTAGTATATCTATATTTATATTTGGAAAGATGCATAACATATTATTTATATGATATATTTCCTATTTCTGAATTAAACTGTTCAAGAAAAAAATTAATCCAGTATGAGTAAGAAAAGGGCTATGATGGAATTTTTTCCTTCAATCTCCTAGGCCTGTTAACTGTACTAAGATAAATTTCCAGAAATAGGAGCTAGGTCCTCACTTTGTGTCAAAAATGTTTTCTCACGAATTTGTTCTTACAGATTCATTGTTTTTAATCCTCTTCCAATTTTGAGTTTCCTTCCTCTCTCTGCCCACTTATCATTTCTCTTTTGTGCTTTTGTTTCTTTTGCTTCTTCCCCTTCCTCTCTCTTCATTACTTATTCTTCACCTTCCCTTTTCTTTATCTATCACTAAAAATGGAAGTGGGATTAATGGAGGAACCACAGAAGAAAAAGCATCAAAATGTGTTGGAAAAAAATTCTTATACTGTATTTCAAAAAATTGACAGTGAGAAAAAATTTGACAGTGAAGAAAAGAATTGGTTATAATATAAATATATATGGTTGGTTATATATAAATATATAAATTGGTTATAACATAAATATATATAAGTATATAAATATATATTTATATACATATAAATATATATGTATATAAATATAATATATATTATATATTTATATTTATATATATTTTTATATATTATAAATATAAAATATATATGTATATAAACATAAAATTATATGGTTTTGAAAGTATATTTGTATTTATATAAACACTGTTAAATTCTATTTGTATTGTTCTTTTATAATTTTAGAAAGCAATCCATTTCATCAAAGTATGGTATAGCTTACATGAATCTTCAGTTGCTACTGACAAAAACACTAAACGAACTGAGCTCACTTGACATTGGAAATTGTCTAGGTTTCTCTTATTAGGCATTATTTTCCTTTGGTTGAGTGGGCTATAAGTCCAATTAAACAGCTTGTTACCAACCATATGTGAGTTCCATTTATTGTTCCTCTAATTGTACCTTTATGGATGTCTTGCCATGCTAACTTCTGTTAATTCTTGTGACTCAGGAGATTTACTGAATAAAGATATTAATTGAATTCTGGAAACATACAAACTAGACCACTGGAGTAGACTTTCAGGTTACATTCAAGTTGGATCATTGGAGCCATGTGTTCTAAGTAGTGTGGTATCTTCAGAAACAGAGGTTTACCTTTGCCTCTGAAAGACAAGCAAGGGCTTTGTTAGAAGACCAAATATTTTAAAAATTAAAAGCAAAGAAGATGTTATTAGCACATTCAGTCTTAATAATCTGCTACCGTTAACAGAATTGTCAGAGAAACTATATAATTTACTTATTCAAAGTGAGTTTCACTGAAACTCTCTGAGGAGCATAGTTAGTAAATATATCTCAACCAAGAAAAAATAATAGAATGTCCCAGTTCTCCACACTTTGGATTTCTAACTATTAGATGGAGAAAAATATCTGGTCATCTCTCAATATTTAGATCATGATGCTGATACTGTGACACTCACACATTTGACTTTTACTACCCAGATTCTCCATGTGAGAAATTAACTACCTGGACTATTAATTTTATTCATTGCCTGAAACTTTGTGGGACTTTCAAAAGTCACTGAGAGCTCTGTTGTTACAAATATTTCCCTTTCATTTTGTTGAACAGCATAACTATAGTCTTGGCTCATAGCTCAAACTACTACAAGTAAATTATATAATAATTTCTGAGTGACTTTTGTCATGTTAGTAATGAACAAGACAACCACCAAATCTAGACACTATGGCAGATGCCAACACAGCTTGCTGACAGAGCCTGTTATAGCTGTCTCCTGAGGACCTTTGCCCGTGCCTGGCAAATACAGAAGTGGGTGCTCACAATCACCTCTTGGAGTGAGCCCAAGGTTCCCAATGAAGGAGCTAGAGAAAGTACCCAAGGAGCTGAAGGGGAATATCAATATGAACTAACCAGTACCCACAGAGCTCCTGTAACTAAACCACCAATCAAAGAAAACACATGGTGGAACTTGAAGCTGTAGCTGTATATGTAGCAGAGGATGGCCTAGTCGATCATCAATGGGAGGAGAGGCCTTAGGTCCTGTGAAGTTTCTATGCCCCAGTATAGGGGATGCCAGGGAATGGGAGTAGGTGGGTTGGGGAACAGGGGAAGGAGGGAAGGGGTTGTGGATTTTTGGATGGGAAACTAGGAAAGGGGATAATATTTGGAATGTAAATAAAGAAAATATCTAATAAAAACATCCAGAAAAAAAAAAAAAGAAAGAAAGAAAGAAAATCAAATCAAATCAATCCAGGCAGCACAGTGCAGGAGGAGGAAGATAAAGACTTGCATACCAGGATATCCACAGTCTTGCACTCCAGCTAATAGCATAGAAAACTAATTTGCTTCCTTACAAGCCATGCAGCACTGATGGAGAATATCACCTTGTGTGGTCCATATGGGCAGCATGCAGAAAGATCCACCACAAAGTGAGAGTAGGTTGTGGTCAGATGAGAGAGAGAGAGGAGTAGAGCAGCTTGAGTATTATGAAGAGAAATGGAACATGAGACTTGAGGGTACCCTGTTGTGAGTGGCTAGCCCTGCCACCAAAGGCGATGGTGAGGCTCAGCCCAAGTTACTCATGAGGGCCATATCTGAATCTCACAGTGTCATAAGCTTGGGAGACTTAGCTCTGTCTCTCACCAGCTGCATCACTCTGGAGAGCAGACCCTGTACCTTGCTTGAACAACACTGCAGAGCTAAGCCTGGTGGCAGGGACACAGGTGAGCCAACCCTGACCATAAAACAATAGGAGACCTGGGCATGCCACTCCTTGGCTGTGAGTTGACCTAGGCAAGGTGTGGGTGGGATGCTCCCTTGCTCCTCACTACCTGAGGCAGTTGGGAGAGCAGACCCCAAGGGTGTGAGAACTGAAGAGCACTTTACAGGTTGCAGCTGTTGTGTGAATATACCCTGCATTTTGACTTGGCAGCACAGTGGACCTGGCTGTGGAGGTGATGGTGAGGGTGTACTGACCTCAGATGGGAGGACCCTGTCTTTTGCCTGTGGTAGCACTGAGTGGTCTAGCTGGACCAGTGTTGGAGAGCTCTCCTTGATTGTACTGATAAGTGAAAGCCAGCAAGCTGGCTACCTTAGTGACCAGCCAGGCCCAGCTCCAGGGCTTTATATTTGTCCACTCAAAAATCTATATCATCGGGGGGCTGGAGCGGTTAAAAGCACTGACTGATCTTCCTAAGGTCCATAGTTCAAATCCCAGCAAACACATGGTGGCTCACAACAATCCATAATGAGATCTGATGCCCTCTTCTGGTGTGTCTGAAGACAGCTACAGTGTACTTACATAAATAAATCTTAAAAGAAAGAAAAAAGAAAAGAAAAAGTTTTTTTAAGAAAGAATAAGCTGGGCGGTGGTGGCACATGCATTGAATCCCAGCACTTGGGAGGCAGAGGCAGGTGGATTTCTGAGTTTGAGGCTGGCCTGGTCTACAAAATGAGTTCCAGGACAACTAGAGCTACACAGAGAAACCCTGTCTCGAAAAACAAAACAAAAACAAACGAACAACCCCCAAAAAATCTATATCATCTGTGAATTTTTGACACACATAAAAGGGTCAACCCTAATGTTCCAAACCTGAAGGATCTTCATGACACAGTGCAACAAGAAGATAATTGCAAGGAGTCCTTATGAAGATCCAATATTGATAATGTCAAATAAGTTAAAGACCTCAAACCAGACCATTAACTTATTACAAAGAACATTCACAAGTGAAGTCGTGTAGACAGAGGGATATACTGTGACATACTACAGCTTTCATGATGAGATGTTTTCTATGCTTTTGTTGTTTCTGCTGCTGCTGCTGTTGTTGTAGGTGGTGTTGGTGTTGGTGGTGATGATGTGTGTGTGTGTGTGTGTGTGTGTGTTATTTTGGAGCATTGGTTGTTAAGCTGAATGGTGGATATGAGGTATGTAGTGACTATTCCTGGTTGTCAACTTGACTATATCTGGAATGAACTACAATATAGAATTGGAAGGCTTACCAGTGATCCTAATTTGGAGGCTGGGAGATAGAAGTTTCTGACCTGGATCTTGTTATGGAGATCTTGAGTCATAGTCGCTATGGATTCCAGAAGATTAAGACAGGGAGATCTCCGAGTTCAAGGTCATCTGGGATTAAATGTGTGGTGGCACACACTTTTAACCTGGGCTACACCTTTTGCTGGAGGCCATATAAGGACATTGGAAGAAGGAAGGTTTCTCTCTCTCTCCTTCACCTGCTTGCTGTGTGGGACTGAGCAACTGCTCGATCCTTGGACTTCCATTCACAGTTGCTACTGACAATTGTTGGGAGTTGGATTGCAGACTGTACGTCATCAATAAATTCCTTTACTATATAGAGACTATCCATAAGTTCTGTGACTGTAGAGAACCCTGAGTAATACAAGAGGGTGGGAGATGAGCAAGAAAGGGGTGCATGATGTGAATTTCACAAAGAATCAATATAACATTTTTTAATTGGTGAACTGAGAATAGTTAATAAAATGTAAGAAAATATTTTTGTACATCTTGATACACTGTAAATTAATAGTTATTAACTGATTTGTTTTATAGATAAGGATGTTATGTAAATGGATTTCCAAGAGTTAACATTCATTGCTTAGGGCATCATTAGAATGAGAGGGAGGCAGTTTAATTGGATTGAAATATAGAAGAAAAATTGTTGTCAAGAATATGACTATTAAGAAAGTTATCCAGGGCCTACAAAGATAGTTTAGTGATTAATACTACACATGGCTCTTGCAGAAGAACCAAGTTAATTTCCCAGAACCAGCATTATGTGCCTAACAACCACTTGTTAGTCAATTAACAGAGGTTCTCATGCCCCTGGCTTCCATAGAAAACTGTACTGATCTGAACTTCCCTTCTTCCCAGGCCCACATGCATATACATCTAATTGAAAAGTAACAAAAATAAATATCCTAAAACCTATGCAAGTTAAACAAGAAATTGAAATCTCTGCAGGAATGGAAAGCAAGGGATATTTTCCATCCTTAGGGTATTCACTTCACAGCTTCAGATCTTAGAGATGAAATGTCAGCATGTTTCCCAAAGGCAGCCTACTATGCAATGTTGATCCCATGGTTGAAACTGGTTTCCAGCTCAATGATGTTCCCTAACTGTATTTCTATTTATATCAATTTTCTTCTTTTTCCAACAGAATAGCATTATTTTTCAAAATTAAGCCAGTAGCCAATGATTAAAATTTCATTTCCTGAATTTTGCCGAATCATTTTCTTACCACCACTTGGAGTGGAATGCTTTTCCCTCATACCTCTTCAGTTAAGGAACTAATAACATTCCTGTTAGATATTAGTTGAGTACACTAGAGTTTTTCTCAGAATTAGTTGGCATAAATGTGAATTGCAAATGTAGCCTGTCATAGAATGAAAGAAGTTGGGCAGTTTCCTTAATGTTAGAGATATGTTTATACAGAAATCATGAAAGGAAATGCCCTTTATTCACAAAAATATGATTGATATATATATATATATATATATATATATATATATATATATATATATATATATATATATATGTTAGGCTTAACCTCCATGGAAGCTCATGTGTCCACTGAGCCAGCAATAAATTTTCAAGAAAGAAAAACTTACACAAAGGTCATATTTAATTAAATAGGACACATATAGGTGTTTTCCTACTGAGACTGTCTAACCATTAGACATTTCCCCCCCCCCTTCATTTTGTACATTCTCTCTCTCTCTCTCTCTCTCTCTCTCTCTCTCCCTTTCTCTGTTCATTTACTATAGAGATGAGTAAAGTACTTTTTATGAAACTTAAAGTTATCCTACATCAATTCCCAAGTTAAAATGTTTATAGCTTACTTTTTGTTCAAATCAACACCTTTCTTCCCTTTGGCTGTTTGCTTCATGGTCTGGTTTTGATCAAATTTTAATTGTATCAATAAAATCTACTTTTAAAGTTCTCTTTTACCTGGTTATTCTAGCATCAATTATTTTCAAGATACTCTGTTAAGGTTCCCTGTTGGTTTATATCTCTTCTTAAAAGTTATTTTGTACCAATTTTTATAAAGTGTCAATGTAAAAGGAAGCCTCTTTTTGGTTTGCTCAAGATAATATGCTACACTGGTAAATCTAGAAGGGGTCAGGAAAATGGGCTCTTGTACTTGTTCTGTGCTCTTTTAAAGCTGCCTTTTCCCCTCAGGTGTTATGTGTTGTTTTTTGTTTTTTTTCTAACAGAGTTTTTAATGTTCTTAATGCTCTTGTATTTCTATGATCTGGAGATAGGGAATATGAAACAAACATAAGCAAATGTCTGTGTTAGGGCAATGCTTTTAGACACTACTGTTCCTATTGAACCTTTCTATGTTTTTATTCCCTAACATTTATTATTTTGCCATATTTGTGGTTTGGTCCTTAATTATCTTGAAGATCTCAGAAAAAGGAAAAAAAAACTTGACAAGTAGGCAAAGAAGAGTAATGGAGGCTTTCAGAGCATATAGAACTGAAATATAATGGAAAGAAGTGGTTGTGACTGGGTGCTGTGTCAACATTTAATAAGACCTTGTGGTCCTGTGTTCCTGTTTGGGTATTGAAAATAGAAAGAAAGGCAAGATCAAGAATCCATGTGAGTAAATTTATATAGACATCTTGCTATATATACAAGGATTAGTCAAATAAAGTTCATAAAAGCTAGAATTAATAGAAATAATTTTGGATGGGTCGTCAAAACGTGAGAACATCCTAGGTCTGGAATCAAGTAATGATTTTTAGATCAATTGCCATGGGAGCCTTTCACTGAAATTCTCTTGTGAAAATTTTGTTCGTATTTTGTTGGTTTGTTTGTTTATCTACTACAGTTAGGATTTGCTTGAGGTCTGTACTCATCCTCCATATTCAGACAGACTGAGAAACTGCAGGTGTAGTCATAGATGGAACAATGAGTATATACTTTGTAAGCATTGGAGACCTTTTCAGCTTAAGTAAAAATTATCCAGCAAAATAAATAGGAATAAATTAAATAAATTAAACACTAATGAAGAAACTCATATATACAGTTCCAACAGTCAAATTAAATCATGATACAATCTAAAGATTATAGAAGTATTTTTCGGTTTTGTTACAGACAATTACAACCATACATAATAAGTCTCTAGGTTGCCAAAGATTAAGTTTGATTAGTTGAAACCTATGAAACATTTCACAGTGACAGTGCTTCCACTATGTCTTGCACATGTTAAGTTAATATCATCACTTGGCCAGAACTACTGCAACCATGTTTTCATAAGACATAAGTTCCTAGTTCAAACAGAAACTTAACTGAAATTCCTCTTCCAGGTTTGGTACTTGTCTAGGTGAAAGAAGTGGTTGCCTCTCCAGCCTTAGGATCTAAGTTTGAGTTCCAACCACTGACATCCATCTAAACATGTTTCAGTGCTTCTGTAGCCCCATCTCTCCCACAGCTAGAGGAGAGGTGGAGAGAGGAGAAAACTGGGACATTCACGAGCTAATTTGTCTGATACATGAAATGACAAAACAAGAGACTCTACCAAACCAGGTGGAAGGTGAGGAACCTCTCTCAAAGTCATTTTATAGCCTTACATGTGTTGTGGCATATGTCCACCTACCCTCACACTCTGAATACAAAGAGAGACAGGCAAAGATGACCTGAGAGTATTTCTAACCCATTATTGTGACTCAGGTTAATGTGCCTCCATCTTCCTCTTTATATTTGGTATTCATTTTCATTTTCTTAAAAAGAGCACTTCTACCTGTACTATTACTTTTGAATTTCAGTCAGAAACATCAGAACACTAAGAAATTTAAAAAATAAAGATTTAATTCCCACTGCCCAAGTTAAAAATAGAGTATTTTCACAAAGCACAGTATCTGAAAGTATCATCTGTTAGATGGAATGGAATGCCATTAGACAGAGATCAAGGTCTGCCATTTCAAACATAAGTTTTGCGGAAGTAAAGACATAAAAATTGATTTCCACTAGGCAGTCCAAACCTAAAAAAAATGATTCCATACATAATCTCCCATACAAGACTAATGAAAAGTACAGACATTTCAGGGTGAAGAATAACCCCAAATCCTAGCTCTATCATATTGTTTCTCTGTCTTAAATCAAGATATTTTCCCTTAATTTAAAAATAGAATAATGACTTCTCCACCCTCCTTATGTTTCTATGTAAATTAGTTTGGTGGGTATAATAAATCATGAAAATACAGACTAACATTCATGAGTAGGCCCTGAACTTACAATTCTTTATATTCATCCAGCACCTTATTTGTATTACTGTGTTCTCAACGTGATGGATTCCAAATGTCAGAGGAGTAGCAAGTCAACTGTATATTCTTCCATCCACTCACTTCTCTGTACACCTCTTTTTTGTACTAAAGGGTTAATAGTGCATTAGAGAAAATCAAATCAATCTGTGCCCTATAAAGTTTTTGAACCAGCAGAGCTGAAAAACAAAATTCTACTCAGTGAGGCAAAAGCAATTTCCAGGGGTAAGTCATTTGAATGGTTACAATTACAATGCACATATTGTTGCTCTCCTTTTCAATTCTTAGAGTCTCATCATTTTATTGCTTTATTATTAAAAAACACTTATGAGGTCTCATGTAACCATCCCATTGAAAGTTTTGTTTTTGTTTTTTTTTTTTTGTTTTTTTTTAAGGTCAACCCAGAGACATACATTAAGTATATTGGAGGATCTGGTCTGCAGTTTTAGAACTCATTTTAGCTTTGAAACTCTGTTGGTAATCTACAATCTACTGTCTGGGTCATTTACTTCCTTGACAGCTGCATACGGCTCCATAGGAACAATTAGCCATAAGGCAGTCTGCCCTGATCAAACGCATTGTTGTTGCTTTATTGCACTGCATTTGTACTGCACTAAACCTATGGGACATCTTAAGCCCAAAGTATTGCTGACCAGTGCCTTAGAAACTTGGAGAACAGAGAATATTGAGCCCAGATGAGAATGTTTTACTTACTTAAGTACCCTTTGGTTTCAAAAATCTCATTTGCTAATTCCTGAATAAAGATCACTAGGTAAAAAACAGAAAATTACACTCCTCATATAATTCAAGTGTGAGCTATTAGCCACTAGAAGATGTGGCTCTCCATTGCCATAGGCAAAATCAAATATTAATTTATAATAAAAATATGGTGCTTTTTTATTTTGTTTTTATTTATATACTTATATGTTTGTAGGCAAACATATCTACTATACGATACATGTAGAAGTCAGGAAAGTTTGGGGTAGTTTATTCTCTCTTTCAATATGTTTGTTACTCACAAGGATCAAATTCAAGTCATCAGTCTCAGAGCAAGCTTCCTTGATCTCTGAGCCATTTCACTAGTCCAAAATCCAAGGCTTTTAGATGAACATCCCGATTCATGAAGAGAGTATATTAGCTATATACACTATTTCGCTTTCATTTAAGAATAAGGATTCTCCCTATCAGGCATTCAATGTTATAAATTAATCCATTTAAAATATGTAAAACTATTGATGATTAACTTCTCAGGCTTTTGACAAGTATCTCTTGAAGCACTGATAGTTTTAAATAAATGTGGTAGTGCTAATTAGCAGTCTGTTTATAAGACATACATATGTATATTCATAAAAATATCTCAGTATATATGCATAAATGTTGTCATATATTTAACAAAACCAGGATAATATTGTATTTTCTTACATACTTTTGGTTTGTATTTCCTTGGTGATTTTAATTCACAATAATAGCCTGGGATTTTATAACTTGGACTCCCATGTAGTCTTCTCAGCTACTAATTTTGTGATTTGGCTTTTAGGACTCAACTTCAGAAAGACTAGTGACTTCATTGTTCAAAGGTGTGAAAAATTGATATGCCCCAAAATTCCATGGGACTTACCATATAAATCCTTTGTGAAGCACCTGACACACAAGATACCTTCACTAAGCTGTGTTAATTATGCTGAAGCCATTGATCAGTGCTATTCACTTTATCTTCTCAGGTTTCTGGTAGACATATTGTAGTATGTGAAGGGATGGCATCTACATTGAAATAGTTGAAGTCTACCTATTATGTCTTCAGAAGCCTCTGTAATAGAGAGTGCTTAGTATCTTGTTTCTTGGCCTTTTAAAGTTCTTAAGATCTGATATATCATCACTCTTTTTCAGAGTGTACAAGTTTGTTTGTTTGTTTTTAACTTGGGTGAGGGTGGATCACTTTGGGACAACTAAACAAAAGTATAATTTTCAATAATTTCATATATATATATATATATATATATATATATATATATATATATACACACACACACACACACACACACACACACATGGAATAAAACCCACACTTGGAGTATTGTAGGCAAGTGTTTTGACTATGGACTACATCATAGCCTAATACATAGTATTCTGGTTTTTTTAAATCATTACATCGTTTTAAAGTAAAGTATTTTCATTCAAAGTGAAATTCACTAGTAGATAACTATCTTAGCCTCTTAAGAAGAAAAAAGTAGTTTATTTTATTTCAATCCCATTCTGCTGATTTAAAGTACTGTTACCTTTATTTTGTTTGATTCTAGGAATCATTATTACAATCTGATGATGTCAGTCTAATTTGTTGACCTTAAATATTGGGTTATAAAAAGTCCTCTGTAGCATTTTGTTGAATGCCATGGCATAGCTAATATAGCACTGGGCTGGCTACCTGGCTACTGAGGAGTTCTGGGTACAGTTCATACTTTTTTATAGACATTTCTGTGACACAGGGAACCAGACAATCTGCAGTCCTGGGAGTTTTGCCAAAAATTCTATCCTATCAGTGCTTAGTTCCCAGCAGTTATTAATTTTTTTCTGCTGCCTTTTTATTTTCACTTGATGGCACCATTCCTAGATTTTCAGCATTACATTAGATCTATTTCATTTGATGGATATTTAGCAATAAAGAAAAAGAATCCTGACATTTTTCACATAATACTTTTATTTTTCCCATTCTAAATAATGAGGCAGCTAATTATACAGGAACAAATGCTAGAATTAGTAATTTTTAAAAATAGACCAGAAATACAATCTGTGAGGTGGGAGTGTGTGGGTGGGTAGGGGAACACCCTCATAGAAGAAGGGGGATAGGGGGTGTGATAGGAGATTTGTGGAGGAGAAACTGAAAAAGGGGATAGCATTTAAAATGTAAATAAAATAAGATAACCAATAAAAATAACCAATAACAACAAAACAAAATTATAAATGATATAAAAGAACTTGCACTTAATATAAAAGATTAGTATTTTTCTTGTACAGGAAGACCAAAGGTGAAAAACTTTCAATAAACAAACACCCCAAACATTCCCAGAAATATCCTAATAATCATTTTGTAATTCTAATTAAGGGAATGATGGTAATAAATCCACTATATATTTAGAATTATAATTAATCCAAGTTGAAAGTGATGATTCCATTGCTAAGGGTAATGCCATGGGTAAGTGAGATGGCTCAAGGGGTAAAAGAACCAACACCTCAAATCTCAGGACCAGAGTCCAGTCCCTAGAGACCCCATGGTTTGAAAGAATTAACTTCCAAAACTTATCATCTCAATTAATATCATTTCCTCATGGCAAATATGGGCCTGTTGTCCCACTAAGCAAATCAAACTTCACACACACACACACACACACACACACACACACACACACCAAAAGAGCAATACCTTCCCTACATTTTCAAAACTATGTCTCCAATTTAATTACACTGTTTTTCTCAGTTGTCAACTTGTAAACAGATTTCTTACACAACTCAGGAGAAATTTGTGTTGACAATGTTAGAAGTTAAGGAAAAACTTAAGTAAAGTTTTTTGTTTTGTTTTGTTTTGTTTTGTTTTGTTTTGTTTTGTTTTTTTCGAGACAGGGTTTCTCTGTGTAGCCCTGGCTGTCCTGGAACTCACTCTGTACACCAGGCTGGCCTCAAACTCAAAAATCTGCCTGTCTCTGCCTCCCGAATGCTGGGATTAAAGGCATGCACCACCAATTGCCCGGCTTAAGTAAAGTTTTAACATGGAGCATGATTTTGGAGAACAGACCATATAGTAGAGGAATCTCGATAATAAGTGTAGAGAGGTCAAGGAATATGCAAGTTGGAGCTAATGGGTACAAATGTTTAGAGGAATCACAAAGGGTCACTAACATCACTTGAAAGACAAGCAGCACTCATTTTAGAAAGTGATGGAAGTCTGTACTACAGACTCCGTGAATGTACCCCATAGCCAGGTGTTTCATTGGTGACCAACGTGACAGTATGAAGAGATGACAGAGCTTTGGTTTGGTGAAGCCTAATGTCTTCACATCACTTGGTGATGGTAGAGGTGTCCTTGAAGGGAATTGTGGAAATCCCACACTCAAGACAGTATATTGCTTTGCAGTTCATGAATTTATCAGTTTATTCCATCACAGACATCTGTTATGGTATGCTGTCCTCATTAGAAGTCCAGAGTAAGCCGGGCGTGGTGGCGCACGCCTTTAATCCCAGCACTCGGGAGGCAGAGGCAGGCGGATTTCAGAAGTCCAGAGTAGTGCATAACCAATTATGGACTGAAACTTCTGGTACCAAATACCATTATTTTCTTATATAAATGAATTATTTCTGATATTTTATGATAGACACATAACAATCACCAATTTAAAATATATATATGGTATAATTTGGCCACCTGCTAATCTTTCACCTTCTGGTTCAACATCTATTTCAGCATGTTCAGATTATTTTTCTCATTAAACTCCTGATTTGTTTCTTATTCTATGGTTTTAATAGATGGGATAATGAATCAATGAATAAATAAATAATAAAGCAAAACCAAACAGCAATAAAGATAGCAAAACGTTCATCATCTTCAATAGAAACTTTTATATTGATTTTATTTTGAAATCTTTAAGTAGTCTAAGTGTAGAACTAAAGAAAATGAACATCTGTTTATATTCAGAAATTAACTGCAATACTAAAAAGACTTCTACACAATTTTTAGCATGAGAAAAAATTGTACATTCATTGCTGGCTTGATTTCTCATTCAATAGGTTTGTAAAACCAATCTTTTGGTTGGTGTTTTAAAATATGGTAAAGAACTGTATACAACAAGATTAGTCTTAAATATTTTAATTAAGTTTTGTTAAGGTGCACCTAACGAAAGAGAGAAGATGTTAAATTTTTTCCAACCTTCTTTCCTTTCTTTTCTTTTTCTTTCTTTCATTTGCCAGTTTAGCTGAACAAAGATGGTGAACAACTCTGAGAGTCCATGCTCAAGTCCAGTCCATTAAACATTTGAATGTTCACTACATTTTAGGATTTCTTTCACAAAACACAGAAAGAAGGATAAAAATGAGTTACTTATAAATAATTTGTTAATTGCACATATAGAAATTAGAAATTTATATAAAAAATAAATTTATCAAAATGTGTGTCTATGTTGGTTTAGACATTTATCAAAATGTGTGTGCATATGTTGGTGTGGTTCATGTGGTTCATGTGTATATGTAGCATATGTAGATGTGTACATTTATATATGCATGTGTTTATGTACACATAGGTATATATGGTTAATATGTGATGAGTGTATATGTGTTGATATGTGTGTATGTGTTTATATATATATATACACACACACATATATATACACATATACATATATATTCTATGTGTATATTTATATGTATATACATATATATACATAGATATGGTATGTATATATGTGGTATATATATTTATGTGTGTTTGCACTTTTGTGGCATGTATGTGTACAGTGTCTGAATTGTGATGAGTATGTATAAGAGGGTCATATACAAATAAGAATTAATCATTTTAATTGTCAATAATATTGCTCTGGCATTCCCCTGGTAAAGGCACAACAATGCTATGGAATCCATGCCATCTTCATTCATTTTCTGAGCACATGCCTCGGTGGCTTCTAGTACTTAAAATTGTTGTGTCTCTAGTAGACACATGGCCCCTTACAGTTTGGAATGCCTTCTGTTGAGTTATAGAGATGCATTTTCTCCCAACCTCATGTAGGTAACCACTGATCTTTCTTTTAAGAATGTCTCTAGCATCACTAGATCAAGAGCTATGAGTGCATTCCTTTCTCTCCTCATCTGAAGCTGAGTATAGATATGGCAGTAATAATTGAATTGAACAATATAGCACATTGAATGACACCATTGTTAAAATGTCATGCTTAATCACAGGAACATAAAGCGGTAAGAACAAGGAATTGTATGTTTTCACAATCTGTGGTCCTTACTCCTACTACATAAATTATACTGTGAAAGTAATAAATGGATTGGATGTATGTTCCACTAGTAAACAGAAGAAAGTCAGAAAGTAGAGTCAAACTTTTTGAGCAACAAAAAAAGTATAAGTAATAATTTATTAACTAAATAAGCAAAATAATTATAAGTAATAATGGTCAGTTGATCAGTACATTCAGCTGTCTCAGTGAAGACAAGGAATACCATTATATATCTATATATAAAATATCTAGTCATAGCATGCCATTTTTCTCCTCTACAATGGCTAATGTTGGCTATGTTCTGCTTGCAGACAGGAGCCTAGCATGGCTGTGTTCTGAGATGCTCTACCAACACCTAACTAAAACTCATGCAGCTATTTACAGCAAACCATTGGACTGAGGTCAGGGACCCCTATGAAAGAACTGGGGGAAGGATTGAAGGAGTAGAAGGGGATGGTGACCCCTATCCCGAGCTTTTGTCCCCGCCGGCAAGAACACTCTCAGGACAACCGGAATCTTCTGCGGCAAAAGCTTTATTGCTTACTTCTTCAGGAGTCAGAGAGCGAAGAGGCAAAACCCCGTCCCTTTTATGGAGAATTGTCCTCCGCCTCAGACGTGTCACTCCCTGATTGGCTGCAAGCCATCGGCCGAGTTGTTGTCACTGGGAAGGCAGAGCACATGGAGTGGAAAACTACCCTGGCACATGTGCAGATTATTTGTTTACTACTTAGAACACGGGATGTCAGCGCCATCTTGTAATGGCGAATGTGAGGGCGGCTCCTCACAGACCCCATAGGAGGAACAACATTGTCAACTAAACTGGTCCCCTGGGAGCTCCTAAGACACCAACCAAAGAGCATGCATGGGCCAGTCTGACACTACATGCACATATGTGGCAGAGGACTACCTTGCCTGGCCTCAGGATGGTGATCCTGTAGAGATTTGATGTTCCACAGAAGGAGAATGCCTAGAAGGAGAAGCATCCTCTCATAGCCAAAGAGATAGGAAGGTGGGATAAATAACACTGGAGGAAGAGACAAGGATAGGGGCAACATTTGGGATGTTGAATAAGTAACATAATAAAAAATTGCCAGGGTCCAGCCTTGACAGTACTCAGGGGTCATCAAGTACTAGGGATACCTGGTTGGCGAATAAGATAACACACAACTGAGGAAACAGACATTCTGTTCTTGCAGTGAAAGGTCCTACCCTCTAGACTTGACTCAGCCCATCTTTTATTGAAATCATACAAAGAAGTTGGGTTACAAAGTTTCTCTATTTCCTGTGCCAACATTTTCTTGTGATTCAGAATAGTGCAGATTTAGAACAGGAAAAAAAAAGGAAGTATAAAATATTTCAAACATAAAATTTTAAGGCAAGCTTTTTTTTTTTTTTTTTTTTTTTTTTTTTTGTATCTCCCAAACACCAGTCTCCAATATGGTCGAGGGCAGCATTATTATGGTTACAAAGTCAATATCTTTCAGACATGTGAGAGACATTCAGACACTATGATTTCATAAAAGGGCAAACATGAGGCCTTACTGCTAACCCTACAGTCTATGCAATTCTTTCTGGACCTGACCTGTTCACCATTTATTCTAATTCTCCTGGCTGGCCAAATTTCCTACATTTTAATTCTTCTTGTAGATACTTAATTCTCTTTTTTTGGGGGGGGGGAGTATAGTCCCATAACAATATGCTCCAAGGTAATCTTAAAAATATAGCAAAGGGAACATTCCTTCACCAATGTCTCCTTTTACTACTGGGTCACATACCCTTATCCCACATGATCTCCAATCTGGTTCAGACATCTAAGACCCAATCTGTCTGTCAACAAAAACATCCTCATTTAACCTGTTTGGAGAACTCCTAGGGGGCTGCCACCATTGCCCCTGATCTCAAGGAACCCCTTGCTGACTTTCTGAGAAATATCTGTATGTTATTCCATTCTCAGTTTTGTAATAAATAATGTCCTTTTTTTTAGACACTTCAAATGTTAACCCCCCCCCCAAAACCACCCATCTCATCCCCCTTCCCCCTGCTCACTAACCCACCCACTCCTGCCTCCCTGTCCACACTGGGGCATGGAGCCCTCTCAAGACCAAGGGTTTTTACTATACAGAATTGAGACTAAGACTGGGGGGACAGCTGCCGATTTACTTATCTCTGCCCATGGCTCTAGGTTGCTTTCATTTCCACCTCAAGTGAGTGACCATAACATAGCAAACTTCCCCAAGATGTTGTAACTATCACCATATCCAATTTTACATTGGGTATATTTTCCCCAAATTTGTAGAGCTTCCTCTACAGTTACATTTCTCTTGAATTCATGAACAGCTCTCACTTTAATATTATCTGTAAAATCTGTAGGGCAGTGGGCATGGGGGAATAAACAGAGTGGGAGAAGACTGGCATCCTGCCAGAGTTGCGGTGCTCTGGGCAGACACGGGAGGACTGCTGCACACTTTCCAAGCAGCCCTAGGTGGGTATATTGTTGTGGGAAGCCACGGAC
This sequence comes from Mus caroli, assembly GCF_978045245.1. Taxonomy (NCBI): domain Eukaryota; kingdom Metazoa; phylum Chordata; class Mammalia; order Rodentia; family Muridae; genus Mus; species Mus caroli. The sequence goes on along the minus strand of NW_028227256.1, from coordinate 108,786,150 downwards.
CCCATCCCACGGAAGGTGGACAAGGGGCAGTCCAAGGTCCCTGGTCCTCATGGAGGACATAGACAACAGGTTTTCAGTCTCAGGCATCCCAGACACCCCTGGACACCACAGAAGAGCTGAGAAAAAAGTGAAGACCCCAGGACTGCTCGGTCATCCCCAGGGCCAAATAGAGGAGAGGGCAGGGAGAGAGGGGGTGCTAGGTTGTTCCTACATGAGCAAGACTCCTTATTCTGGTCTGTGGCTGGAGTGCACGAAGGCCTTCCAGCGGGAAGTAGTCTTGGCTATTTAGGGGAAAGCCATTGTTCAAGCATGACAGGCCTTGATGAGCAGAGACAGTCTATGGTTTTAGAGCTTTATTGTAGAAAGGCAGGGAAAAAGAGAGAAGGTAGAAAGAAAGAGAGAGGCCGGCCATGGCCACTTGGAGGGGGGGGGGGGGAGGGAAGGGAGAGAGAGCAGCAGGGCTAGAGATTAGAGAGGAGAGTTAAGAAATCCAAGAGCTTAAAGAGATCAAGATAACTGTGAGGAGGAGCACCTGGCTATTGTCAGGTAACTGTGGGGGTAGAGTCTAGCCAGAATGCCAGGAGTTTGGGGCTTTGTCTATGTGAATGATAGTCACAGAATTATGGAGTTGGGGACTCTGTGGTGTCAGGCACCTGTTTCTAGGAACGTGGTTCACGGATCTGTCCCTTATAGAGTTTTCTACTGGGTCTCTGGAGCTAGCCTCATTCAACCAAAACAGGCTGCCTTTCATGGCCCCACAAACATCTCTTTCCTAGCTATCATGCAGGCTCCTACTATGTCATACCAGGTCACCAAATACCAGTTTAATCAAGAAAGAAGGAAATATATGGAAGAGTAAATAGATAAGGAGAATGATAAGTACTAAGAATGGTTGCAGAAATAACATCATGAGGTGCTTGAGCCAAAGAAACAGGAGTTGAGGCTTCTCAGTACTCACACTTGGGCCCACAAGAGGCCATAGCCTTGTTCTCTGAAACATGGTACCCCCGGCAGGCTTTTTTTCCCTTTTCATCATGGGTCCCAGACATCCCAATATCTTTTACAAATTTAATCTAACAAAATAAAAAAAAAACTCTTGTTAATGGACAAAAATGTTTGTTAAAGGCCATTCTACTTTTTATTTTTATTCTTATTATTGTATTTATATAATTTAATTTGCATTAACATTAAAATAACTCTTATTCTCTTGCCTCTCTTGACTCTTGCCCCCTCAATTCCCCGCCCATTCCCATTCCCTTCCCCCCCTCTCCATCTGGCCATGGCCAACCTCTGCTCCTCTGCTCTCTCCTCTCTGCTTTTCCCTGCCTCTGCTGCCCTCTTAACTCCCCCCCCCATGCCCTAAATAAACACTATTCTACACTAAAACCCAATTAAATTAATTAGTATGCAGTTTAATAAATTTTACTCAATATTTTAAAATGTATTTTGTCATTGTAATATGTAATCAGTATTTTTGAGGCAAGAAACTTTAAGATAATGCCTTAAAAAGAGATTTTATGGTTGTGGAAGTAAATTAGTTTATCACAACTTTAAAGTTTTAAATATAAACTTGCAGTGATAAAGGGATTTTATTACTGACTTCTATCCTATATAGACATGGCTGTAGCATTGCTTACTAATGGTTACATTTCATTTAGCAGTCTCACCAATTAAAGTGAAGTCCAGAAACAAATACTTATGCCACAAAGCAGCCAATATTGGTGGTGTAATTATAGCTAGAACTAAGAGTTCACAGTATCAGTTATGAGTGTGCTTCTGTGAAAATATATTATATTTACATAGTGGTTTATTATTCCTTTGAGTCTTTTTGGAATTCATATATTATTATATAATATGTTAATAATATATATACAAACATACATTGTAGTCGTATACCCATTTTGTCTTTGTCAAATAAAATTCTGAGTGAATTTTATTGAATAGGTTCAAGGTAGACAAAGATTCTTGTATTTTACAAATCACTAATTCAGTGAGCATAATGAATTTCCTTACATTCAGACTAACACATATATACATATAGTCAGTACTAACAGACATAGTTATGACACAAGCCTTGAAATTTTCCATATCCAAGTTCAGTGTCAATCAATATATATTTCTACTTACATGCAATTTGAGAATCAGTTTCCTTGTTTCCCATGCCACATTCTAAATATATTATCTTAAAACTGCACCAACATGAGTAAATTTTTAAGTAATTCCCTCTCTTGTGTTAGTCATAAAGACATGTTTCCACCAATAAGAACCAAACAAAATTCTCCCCAAGGACACTGTAAAGTGGGAGGTTTGCAATGATTCTGCCCCCCCTTTTCTTTCTACTCTCATTTCATTATATCTACTTACAAATAAGTAAAACTTTCTAATATGACACATACTTCTTCACACATTGTTCTCTCTGTGCAGTTGATAATCCTTAAAAATTTTGAGATGTTAAATTGTAGCATATAGAATTGCTCAAAATAACAGGGTTTGTTTCGTTTTCATACATTCCTTTTACTGATTTGTTTTTATTTTATGAGTGCTTTACTTGTATATATGAAGATGCACCATGCATGAAATAGAACCTCATATCACCTGTAAGTTACAGATTGGTGTGAAATATCAAATGGATACTTGGAACTGAACTCACATCCTCTTTAGCAATAACAAATGATATTCACTAATAAGCTTTTCTCCAGCCTCCATTATACATCTGTATAAAGTACACCCACCTTACCCACGCTTATCCACATCCCTTTTCTCTTGCTCTGTCTCCACTTTCCTAACCAATTTTTTCAGCTTTAATGGCTTCTGTTAGCCGGGCAGTGGTGGCGCACGCCTGTAATCCCAGCACTTGGGAGGCAGAGGCAGGCGGTTCGAAGCCAGCCTGGTCTACAGAGTTCCAGGACAGCCAGGACTGCACAGAGAAACCCTGTCTCGAAAAAACAAACAAAACAAAACAAAAACTAATGGCTTCTGTTTTAATTTTTGCTCCCTATCCTCTATATATGAGAGAAAATATGAGCTATTTGACTTTATCATTAGGGACTATGAAAGTGAAGTTTAAACAATGTAAAATCACACAGTTCTAATATTAGTTTTTGTTTTACTATCATGTAAGGAGAGCAAAAGGATATTATATTAGTAGATAGAAGTAATTGATTATATTTGGTAAATAACCAAAGACCACACTTGACATGTATAATGGGATTAAAATGCCTGTACTACACACTATAAATAAACAAATATAAAACTCAATTCTAGAATTGTTGAGCTTCTAGATGTATTTTTCATCAGATTTTATACTTCTTCATCTAGAATTTCTAGTTTTTGAAGATTGATAGTGCTCAACTGTAGTATTAAATCAATTATTATATTGTCATTTTACTTGCTTCTTCCAAGTAAACCTCATCAAATGGGGCAAACCTAAAAATATATTTTTAAAATTTTAGTTAAAGTTTTTCAGCTGGGAGATTCTTAACAAATTAATGACTATAAAATAAAACATAATTGATTTCACTAGCAGTCTTGAAATTCCAAAAGTAAATTTTGACAAACCAAAAATTTGTCTGTGAAAGAAACTTCTGTAACAGAGTTCTAATCAGCAATTTGCTATGAAGAGATTATTTTTGATTATATGTGACAAAAAAGTTAAATTTGCTATAGCTGTCTTCAGTATGGCTGACTTGGAATAAGCTCCAACGTCTATGTCTGTAGTAGATGGAGTATGTGAAATGCAACACGTTAAATGTCATGGCTGTAGCAACTCAAATCTGAGCTGTCAGAACAGTATAAGTTTTATGCTAAGAGATATTTTTAGTTTACCAACTGTCTTAAACATTATTAAAAGATACCCTACTGTCCCAACATTTGTTCATAAAGGCTGAAAGACTATATAAATATTGCTGGAACCAAATAAAAAATTTAATATTCTTCATTAAAAACAATCTGTTGAAAAGATTAAAAATGAAAACAAACAAAACTTGAAAAGTATTAATTAATTCCTTGTTTATTTATGTTACATCCTGATTTCTCAAATTATAGTTACATGAACCTATAGTCTACAAGTTTATTCATTTTATCATTATATTGGGTATTTGTCATGTTTCTCATATGTTTCTAGAATATAAAGTTATATATATATATATGAATATAATAAAATAAATATATAGAAAAAATTGCCAAGATATAAAAGGACATATAAAAGGGGATTGTTACAGAATAATGGGGAAAAAAGACGGATAAATTCTGTTTGCTCTTCATCGGTCCAATTACCTGAGTCTTTTGGATTGCAAACAAATTGTTTTACAGCTAACACAACCAGAGTCTGAAGTTTACAGGCATTTTCCTACTCTCTTGTGCCTGAATTTATTGCATTTATTCATAATATTTGCATGGTCATATAAACTTTAAATGGAAAACTAAATTGACATTACAGAAAGTTTAAAATAAAACTAGAGGAGACAGTACTAGAACCAAATATTTTTGATTTATTACTGATTTATAGGCAGGTAGAAAATTAGAGAAAATATATACCCCTTTGCATTGATCCAACATTTGCATTCAAGTCTGAAAAGCAGTCAGATCTGACATAAATGTTTTATCAACCTTCCAAATTTCCAGTGAGAGTTAACAGTCTGGAGAATCTGCTATTGTTTTTTGTTTGTTTGGTTTTTTTTTTTTTCCTCTTAGAAATATCACAGTTGGGCTGGAGAGATGGCTCAGCCGTTAAAGGCTAGGCTCACAACCAAAAATATAAGAGAAATATCACAGTTAAATCAGTTAAAGATTCTAGGCAGAGATTTCTCTTCAATAAATCAGTAATAATATACTTCCAATTATTAATGGTGAATACTAATTACTGAAGAGGTTTTACATTCTGGCCCCTTTTAAAAATAAGTACTAATTGGGGATAAAATATAAACCCAAAATCAATTATGGCTACTACTTTCCGATTTTTTAAAAATTTTATTATAATGCCAAAAAGAAAATCTGATTTATGGTCACATAAAGATCAAAATTTTTCAAATGGGCAGCTGTTTCAAACACACATGAAATAAAATTGGTGTAGTTACTTGGAATTCAATATATCACAAAATCTTGACTTGAAAAACATTTTTGTGAACAGCGTCTGAGTACCAAACACTACAGGTATTTGTAAAATTTATATTTCATTGGTTTTATTGGTATTATATGTCTTGAGGTTATTGTTTTAAGTTTGTATTAAATTTCACTTAAACTCAATCATCAAGTCATCTAAAGGTGTTTTTATTTCTTTTTATAAGATTTAAATATTATAAAATAAACATAATTGTAGAGTTAAATATATACATACTTACATACTAAGCATATCTGGAATTTTGCTTTTGTTCTCTACTCCCTCCCTCTCTCTCTAACTTATGTGCCTGAGTATGATGCATTTATGTCTTTATACACACACACACACACACACACACACACACATATATATATATATTTTCTTTTACTCATGGAAATCTGTATAGATTATAAAATGTTAGGCCATGATTGGTCACTGTTGATATATTAATATTCCTTATAGCTGGTACTCAGTACTTTCTTCTACAAATATTACAATTAGGAGTATTTTTGAACTCTGTGAATGGTCAGAAGAAAACTGATATTTGTTCACATGATATAAAACATATAGGTCTTCTTGAAAAAAAATCATTATTCTAATAACTATTTAAACATTGAGAATACAGAAAATACTGAGGGCTCTGTAAACATAAATTTTAACATATGTATTTTTGGTCCTTCCCAAATTTTAGAAGTTCTTTCATAACTGAGATCATTCTCCTTTGACATTCCCATTCAGAAAACACACAAACATTTTGTCTTTTCAGTATAGAGATTTCAATGGAAACTTACTGAAATGAAAAAAAAAAATGTACATGTAGGCTGCTTTGAGATTGAAATGAGCAAAATGCCATGGAGTTTTGAGTAAGTATTCAAAACTTTTCTTTCAATTTACCCTAAATTAACTAATTATACTATAGTTTAATGCATTATTAATGATTGTTAGAGAGAGGGAGTGTTAAAAAGTTCTCTCTACAAAGTTCACTGTAGCTCCAATAGCTCACATAACAGTTCATACCTGCCACATCTGGTTCAGATATCAGATAGGATACTGCTAAAGAAAACTGAAGGTTAGGAAAATGTTTTCTGCCCTCCATTATACTATAATTCCTCCTTACTTCAAGACTTCATTTCTTTCTCAATTGTATCACTAAGACGAAAATAGCCATTACTTGGTCAATGTCACAGTTGTTCTGCGTTGTTTTAAACCACTGAACTCCACCACCATTTCTAGGTCCTGATGCCATAATAGGGAGCACTTTAGGACTTTGGATGGGACTAAAGTCTCATGCAATAGTCAACTTTATTCAGAGCATAAGATAATTTATACTCTGAGTGTTACAAGAACTATATGAGTGAAGTGTTCAAGCACAAGAAAAAGCCACACATGGCAAGAATGTGTTTTTCCTTATTAGTACATGAATAACAATTGAGGCAAACTGTATTCTCTATAATTTATCCAAATAAATTATAAAACTCTGTAATAAAATTCTACTGCTTAATGCATAATTATTAATAATGATAATATAATACAATTTTGGTAAAATATGACTTAATTTAAGTCAGCAGATAGAATCAAGGTCCATTTTGCAGCTATAATTCACCTCCTGTGAATTAAAAAGTAGGAAGGAAAAAATCAAAGCTTACACTTATTTTCTTTACATGGCTCTTACAGTACTTTATAATTCAAGGTGCTCAGAAAGCAACACTCATGCATACCATGCCAAAGTGGAACTAGAACAATATTCCATTCCCCACGCCAGATGGCTGAAAGCATTTGCACTGTATTCCCAGTGCCAGGTGTCTAACTAACTTAAGCTCCACTTTCAGTTGGAAAGACTTGGTATTGGAAAGGGGAAACCCAGAGTGGTTTTTCAACTAACATTAAAGTTGTGCTCAATGTAGGAATCAGATTTTAGTGAGGCACAGATGTTAACATGGTTTCATAATTTAGAAACTACTGAGGGAACCATGAGCTGATGAAAATGGCTGATGTGCTAAAATTTGTAACTTTTTAAAATTACAATTTTATAAATTATTGTAGAAAAATACTTCCATTTTTAAAAAGTTACACAAACAAACTTACCACAACTGTATATCTCAATGAACTTCTACATAGTTACAATAGACATTCTCAAGCTATGAAATTTTACTCTTGAGTATACACTGTGGTCTACATAAGTATATTTTAGTTAAGTACTGTAATATTATAATTTCTACAATTATAATACCACAGAAAAATGAAAACTCAGAGTAAGAAGTAGAAAAATGAATAGCTTTATATGATGTTTTATATGCTTTATAACTTATGTCTTTTTTTAAATTATAATGATTAATCCTTTGAAAGTTTCCTAAAATGTAATTTCCATCTCTACCCCATACCTGCCCAATTGCTCCATTCTCTCCAACTCTTTCTTCAATTGATGAAATCGAATTTGTGTTGACCAATTATTTTTTTTAAGAATTGGATTCTGTTATGTACCATGGTCAATATGCCAGCGATCACATCTTTAAAGAGCACTGACTCTCATTCTTCCAGCAGGTATCAACTGCCAATATCAAATTCAATGAGTCTAAGATTTTATAGTCATGCCCACTTTAATGTTGGGATTTTTTTTGATCTGAGTTTGCACATGTTTTGTGCATCCTGTCAAAATTACTGTATGTTGCTATATGGTAATGCCCTAGTGTGACAGCAGACACAGTTGCTCTGAATCACCCTTTTACTGCTCTAGTTGGCAGCATGAACCCTGGAGAACAGGGCATAAAATAGAGGCAGCCTAAAGTTTCATGCAATAGTCAACTTTATTCAGAGCATAAGACAATTTATACTCTGAGCATTGCAAGAAGTACATGAGTAAAGTGTTCAAGCACAAGGAAAAGCCACACACGGCAAGAACTGTTTTTTCCGTAGTAGTATATGAATAACAATTGAGGCAAACTATCTTCTATCTGCTACACAGATAGAGAAGAACGTGGAAACAGATTCCAAGAAGAAATCTATGTTTTTGAAGAAAGCAATGTCACAAGACTCTTGTCTTGTTTTCTTGGAATTTTCTCACAAGCACTCAGAATTCTCACCTGACTCCTATAATTTTTAGTTCTTTCCAATTCCTTTTCTATGAAAATCCCTGAGTCTTGCTGAGGGTTGTATACTGAAACTTACACTAAATACTCAGGATGAACTTGAGTGTTTTTCAGGAAGAACATGCTCAGGGAAATTTTATAAAACTTTCCCCTATGTGCTAAGTGTGTATTAAAATAAAAGTTTGTGCAAAGTTTTTTATTGTTGTTGTTTTGTTTCAGACAAAATATTTCAACCACAAAATAACAAATTATAAGACAGCCTAGTTTTTACTGTTTGGCTAGGCATGAAGTATATTTGTTCAAGAAGGAGAGAGCTCATCTTTATTAAGAAACCTTGGTAATTAAACTTGGCAGGAAGCCATATGTTCATTGCTCTTAAATCTAATATATATATATAAAATCAGAAAATAGAGCTGAGCCCAAAATTGTAAATGACTTGTTTATACAGCAAAGAGAAAGTGCTTAAACAAAATTAAAAACATAGAGTGCTTGTTTTTATGCTGATCCATCCTGCTTTCAAATCGCTGGCAGTCGGGGCCTACTACTGAAAAACATTTTTAATCAAGTAGAAGACCTACCATAAACTGGGAGTGAAGAGGTCGTAATAGTGTTATGGACTAAGTTCTTGAGTTCCTTTCAATTTATACTTGAATCCCTGACCTGCACTGTGATAATGTTAGGAGATACAACATGAGGAATATCAGTGAAGTTAGATCAAGCAGTAACACTAGAGTCAAATGACTGCTAGGCTTTAAAAAAAGAAGGGATACATTTAAAAAAAAAATTCTGGCAGGTATTGTAACTTTGGTTTTGCGCTTAGAGGCTTTCCAGTTATGGAATCTTCATGAAAGTCCCAGCCAGGTTTATAATCTTATCCTGAAATTCTAAATGTAGACTTATGATAAAAATATCTTTTATTTAATCCACTTAGAGTAGCAATACATTTTACAAAAGTTTGAACCAAAATATTGTGTCCAAAATGGCATGGGGAAGCCTGAAAGTTTCTGAAAGAAGCTTTCCTTCCTGAAGCTCATGTTTTACCTGTCATGGCTGTGACAAGCACTGTGACTCTGAGGCTGTTTCTCCCCTTCAGTGATTTTAACTGATAGGCTACCTTAAATATTTTTTCCTGACATGGCACAATACCCTGACAAATATTGCAGAACTACTGAGTACCAATAAAATTTTGTAGTGAGTGCTAATGAAATCTCAATATACCTTCTATTTTGAGACACTACAAGAAAAAAAATCAAAATAATTCCATTGAGCCAGACTGTGTTCACACACACACACACACAAACTTCAATAATTCAAGATATTTTCATTATTTCTTGTATTTGACAGTAATATACATTTTAGGTTATTTAAGCAAAATATACTTTTCTAACATGAAATTCTAAATCAATCAAAATTTCTACATTACAACTATAATTTCATTACCCTGGGATTTAGGGGAAAATGTTATGGGTAGATCTTAGTTAAATCTTGGACAATTAGTAAAAACTTTTTGAAATAATTTGCTCTTTATTTGACTTTCACAATTCAAATATTATTATTTTAAAAATATACAAATAATGAAAGGAACGGAATTTTAAATAAAACCAATCTGCAGCAAGGAGAATAAAACCTTTAAACAAAAGTGAAAAAATTTAAAGACTACATAGATAATCATAGTTAAAATAGTTGTAAGATAGAGAAGTAATCACATATTCTACAGAAAGGAATGCTGGATGAAAGCTATAGGATTGAAACAGAAAGGAGACCATACTAAAGAAATAACAGAACAAACAACTGAAAGTAAGAAAAAATATTATTTTATAGAAAGAACTCAGCAGAAGATAGAAACAAATATCAATGCAAAAATATCCAGGACTTAAACCTTTTAAGAAAGTTGGTCAGAAACCTAAAGTCAAGGACAGAGAAGGACAGAGACACCATGATTACCCAATGAATAGAAAGCCTACCTGTCTTATAATGTCTATAGACAAAAAAGTGTTATGATATAAAAAATGCTGCTGGTGTTAATAAATGACAGCTATGAATTAATTATTTTACTTTTTTATCAAAAATAACATATACTATATACTATGATAACATATACTATGTACTAAAAATACAACATGCTGTAGATTATTTATTTTTTATTTAAACAATTTTTATTAGATATTTTCTTCATTTACAATTCAAATGCTATCCATAAAGTCCCTTATTCACTCCCCCCTCCCTACTCCCCAATCCACCCACTCCCTCTTCCTGGCCCTGGCGTTCCCCTGTATTGGGGCATATAATCTTTGCAAGACCAAGGGCCTCTCCTCCCAAAGATGGTCGATTAGACCATCTTCTTCTACATATGCAGCTAGAGACATGAGCTTGGGAGGTAGTGGTTAGTTCATATTGTTCCTCCTATAGGGTGCTATAGATTATTTAATTCACAAACTTAAAGTTCCACATGCTTGGCAACGCATTCCCTCTGAAAGCATCGTGTTAACTGAGGAAACCTAGAATTTGTGTTTGAGGAAGCAATTGGGTTTCTAGACATGAAACAGAGAAACTAGGATGGGACCTAGCTCATCATTTTTATTATAAACCAATTAGAGTTAGCCTGGCTATCAAAAATATGTATCTATTGTGACAATAATGTAGGCAAATTAAATCTTAAATACTGTTGGGGAAACATAAATTAGTAAAGTCATTAGAAAGAAAAATACAGACATTCCTTAGGAAACTAAAAACATACTTAGTTTTGATAAAGCAAACCTACTATTGGGTATATAAATAAATAAAATAACAATAAGAATAACAAAACAGAAACTGCATACCTATATATTATGCTTTCTTGTGCACAACAGGCAATGTAGAAATGAAACTCAGGTAACATATTCACAAAGGAACTCACACAATATGTACTCACTGATAAGTGGATATTAGCCCAAAAACTTAGCATACCCAAGATATAAGATACAATTTGTTAAACGCATGAAACTCAAGAAGAACGAAGACCAAAGTGTGGACACTGTGCCCCTTCTTGGAATTGGGAACAAAACACCCATGGAAAGAGTTACAGAGATAAAGTTTGGAGCTGTAAAGAAAGGATGGACCATCTAAAGACTGCCATATCCAGGGATCCATCCCATAATCAGCTTCCAAACGCTGACACCATTGCATACACTAGCAAGATTTTGCTGAAAGGACCCAGATATAGCTGTCTCTTGTGAGACAATGCCGGGGCCTAGCAAACACAGAAGTGGATGCTCACAGTCAGCTATTGGATGGATCACAGAGCCCCCCAATGGAGGAGCTAGAGAAAGTACCCAAGGAGCTAAAGGGAACTGCAACCCCATAGGTGGATCATTATTATGATCTAACCAGTACCCCAGAGCTCTTGTCTCTAGCTGCATTTGTATCAAAAGATGGCCTAGTAGGCCATCACTGGAAAGAGACCCATTGGACTTGCCAACTTTATATGCCCCAGTACAGGGGAATGCCAGGGCCAAGGGGTGGGGGTGGGTGGGTGGGGGACTGGGGGGGGAGTGTATTGGGGACTTTTTGGATAGCATTGGAAATGTAATTGAGGAAATTACCTAATAAAAAAAATAAAAAAATGAAAAAATAAAAAAAATAATAAAAAAAAAAGAAATGAAACTCAGTAGTGATCAATGGCAAAGCTGGTGAAATATGCCATTTATGCATATTTAGTTGAATATTATGAATATAAAAATACTGATAAACAATAATTTTCAGCAAAATGAATGGATAAAAAAACCATAGTGTTAAGAGAAAACTCATATTCCTAATTAGACCTGCTTATTTTATACAGTTGATCAAAAGGTTAAATATTAACATTTTAAATCCTTAAACCATTTCACAAAATAAAAAAGGATCATGGTCAAATTTATTTTATGAGACCACAGTAATTCTAATACCTTAATCACACAAAGACTCAACAAAGAAAGAGAATTTCAGACCAATTCCCTTCCCGAACATTGATGTGAAAGCACTCAATGAAATACTCACAAACTTAGTTGAAGAACATATCAAAAAGATCATCTACCATAATTAGGTAGACTTCATCCTAGAGGTGCAAGGATTATTCTATTTATGAAAAATCAATCATTTAATACACCATATATACAAATAGAAAGAAAATAACCCATGATTATCTCACTAGATGCTGAAAAGTCTTCTTACAAAATCCAACACCCCTTCATGATAAATGTTTTGCAGAGATCAGATGAAAAGGCACACACCTAAACATAATAAAGGTAGTATACAACAAGTCGATAGCGAAATAGAGAGAAACTTTGAACAATTCCAATAAAACAAAGCTGTACACTTTCTCTATATCTATTCAAAATACTATTTGAGTTTTACCTAAAGCAATAAGTCAACTAAAGTAGATCAAAGAATACAAATTTGAAAGGAAGAGGCAAAGTATTGCTATTTGAAGATCATATGATAGTATACATGAGCAACCCCTCAAAATCTACAGAGAGCTACTACAGCTGATAAACACCTTCAATGAAGTTTTAAGATACATTATTACCTAGAAATCATAGCCCTCCTACATAAATCTATAAATAGAATGAAAAGAAATTAATAAGCAGCACTCTTAACAATAGCCGCAAATAATATAAAATATCTTGGTGTAGCAGTAACCAAGCAAATGAAAGACCTGTATAACAAGAACTTAAGTGTTTGAAGAAAGCAATATCAGCATATCAAAATATCTCCCTTTTTCATGGATGAATTAGATTAACATAGTGAAAATGGCCACAGACCCAAAGAACTGAATAACAAAGAAGCCTCAAAGGGGAACACATAAATCTCACTGACAAGGGGAGATACAAAAGACATCTTGGTTGTAGAGATGGGGGGTACTGGATTTACCAGAAGGTGGAGATGGGAACAGGAGATACCAGGGAGGGCTGATAGAGTACTCGCAAAGAGAGATTTAAAAGGGAACAATTTCTGGTATAGGCTAGAAATAAACATAGGACAACAGAAAGCCCAAGAAACCTATTGGGTGACCCTAGCCAAGACTCATAGTAAGGATTTAGAGCCTTACAACCCATCTCCTATAAACAGGCAAGATGTCCATTGGAGGGATTGAGACACCAATCCAATCACAAATCCTTGGACCTACAATTTGTCCTGCCTACAAGCTGTGAAGGCACAGCAGCCTACCATATCTTTCATTAAAGAGGCTTCACTTAGCAACTGATGGAAAAAGATCTATAGACCCACAGCCAAATATTAGGAGGGACTTGAATCCTTCCAAAGATAGGGAGGAAGAATTTTAGGACACAGAGGGGTCAAAGGACACCACAAGGAAGCAGTTTTAAAAATCTTTATCTTTTATTTTAACACATTTCACAAAGGCAAAAACAAAATAAAATTCATTTCTACTATTATCAATTTTCATTTTACTTTATTTTTACATATACTAAATTATGAGGGTGTTCCCTGACCCACCGACTCCTGACATCCTGCCCTGGCATTGCACGACAATGTGGCATCAAGCCTTCACAGGACCACGGGCCTATCTTCCCAGTGATGCCCAAAAAGGTCATCTTATGGTACATGTAAAGCTGGAGGCATGGGTCCCTCCATAGTACTCTTTGGTTGATTATTTAATTCCTGGGGTCTCTGCAGGGGTCTGGTCAGTTGATGCTGTTGTTCTTCCTATAGTATTGCAAAGCTTTTCAACTCCTTCATTCCTTTCTCTAACTCCTCTACTGGGGACCCCTTGCTCAGTTCAATGGTTGGCTGTGAGCATCTGTCTCTGTATTTGTCAGGCTCTGGCAAAGCCTCTCAGGAGACAGCTATATCAGTGTACAGTCAGCAAGCAGATCTTGGCATCTACAATAGTGCCTGGGTTTGGTGACTGTATATGGGATGGATCCACAGGTGGGGCAGTCTCTGAATGGCCTCTCCTTCAGTCTCTTTACTCCATACATAGACCCCTTATTTCCTACCATGAGTATTTTGTTCCCTCATCTAAGAAGGACTGAAGCATCAATATTTTGGTCTTCCTTCTTCTTGAGCTTCATGAACTCTGTGAATTGTATCTTTAATATTCCAAGCTTTTAGACTAATATCCACTTATCAGGGAGTGTTTACCATGTGGGTTCTTTATTCATTGGGTTACCTCACTCAGGATGATATTTTGTAGTTCCATCCATTTTCCTAAGCATTTCATGAGGTCATTGTTTTTAATAGCTGAGTAGTACTCCATTGTGTAAATGCACCATACTTTCTGAATCCATTCCTCTGTTGAGTGATATCTGGGGTGTTTCTAGCTTCTGGCTATTATAAATATGGTTGCTATGAACATAGTGGAGCATGTGTCCTTGTTATATGTTGGAGCATCTTTTGGGTATATACCCAGGAGTGATATAGTTGGACTTTCAGGAAATACTATGTCCAGTTTACTGAGGAACCTCCAGACTGATTTCCAGAGTGGTTGTACCAGCTTGCAATCCCACCCGAAATGGAGGAGTGTTCCTCTTTCTCCACATCCTCTCCAGCATCTGTTGTTAGCTTAGTTTTTGATCTCAGCCATTCTGACTGTTGTGAGGTGGAATCTCAGGGTTGTTTTGATTTGAATTTCCCTGATGACTAATGATGTTAAACATTTTTTAGGAGGATCTTGGCCATTTGATATTCCTCAGTTGAGAATTCCTTGTTTAGCTCTGCACCCCATGTATTTTAAAGAGGGTGTTTGATTTCCTGGAGTCTAACTTCATGAGTTCTTTGTATGTATTGGATATAAGCCCTCTATTGGAGGTTGGATTGGTAAAGATCTTTTCCCAATCTGTTGGTTGCAGTTGCATCCTATTGAAATGTCCTTTGCCTTACAGAAGCTTTACAATTTTATGAGGTCCCATTTGTCTATTGTTTATCTTAGAGCAAAAGCCATTGGAGTTTTTTCAGGACATGCTCCCGAGTGCCCCTGCCTTTGAAGATTTTCCTCACTTCCTCTTCTATTAGATTCAGTGTATCTGGTTTTATGTGAAGGTCGTTGATCTACTTGGACTTGAGCTTTTTACAAGGAGATAAGAGTAGAACATTCTTATCATCTGCAGATAGTGTTATCTTGACTTCTTCCTTTGCAATTTGTATCCCTTTGACCTCCTTTTTTGTCTAATTGCTCTGGCTAGGATTCTTAGTACTGTATTGAATACGTATGAAGACTTACAGAATCAACTGACCTGGTATCTGCATAAATATGTACTATGAAAATAAAAAAAATGCTTTATTTTCTAAATGGATTTAAGATTTTTTTAAAACATACACAATTCATAGGACCAAAAGAATATTAGAGCACTCTCCTCTAACAGACTTTATTATAGATCTAAGACTTCTGATGATATTCCTCTGGTTCTACTTCTTGATGGCTTAAGTGCTTTTGTTACTGTGTTATGTCAATCAGGCCATTCAATACAATGAACCTTGGGGGAAAAAACAGAGTTTTCATAAATCATAAGACTATAGGAATGGATTGTAAATTACGTGAAGGATTTCATAATAACCAATATTGTAAAAACGGAACAAAAATTATGAAAAATTAAAAGGAATTCAGTTTGATTAACTGTATAGAGAAGCCATCAATGGTAATGAAAAAAAATCAAGTTTTCTAAATATCTTTATAGGTAAATTATGAATTATTCAATACATTTGTTGAAGTAATTTGGTGTGATTTTGGAGTCCCCTTCATACATGAGCAAAGTTATATAAATTTAGAAATGTTTTTTTTTTGAATTTGATAGTGTTAAATATAAATTATACGTAAGTTAGGCTCCTAATTATATTTATAAGAGTTAGACTACTAATATTTTTGAAGGCTAAATTAATAATTCTCTTCCAAGGAAATGGGTACAAATTGTGTATAAACCCTGGGAAATGTTTTTACTTTAATTATGCCTAATATTTAGTATCTAGGTTGTTGTGGATAGCTCTGGGGCTAATTATATTTGATGCTAATTCAGTTCTCCTGTGAGTGGTTAGGAACAAGGAATGAGTCAGCACTCAGGTGATTTCCTATAAACCTGCTTCCCACCTTAAAATTTGTAAAATAAAGGAGAGTTGATGATTGGACAGATAAAAGGGAAGGTGTCTTAGATGGTAGAGAAAGAGAAGAAGGAGAAAATGGAAGAGGGAGAGGTTGCAGAGGAAGAGGAGGAGGAAGAAGAAAAGCAGAGCAGAAGCATGTGGCCTGGGGAAACCACAAGTTCTAAGGAGTCTCATACATGTGGAAGATGGTACTGTAGTGGTAGATCTGCCCAATATAGGCGCAAAGCATGTATTCATATTAATTGAGTCATGTTTTCCTTGCCAGGGCATATTTGGGTTGGAGTTATAGCACAATACTAGATAGCAAATAATAAATATGTAATAAAAGTTGATTGATTTTTAAAAGATTAACATATCTAGATGCATTGTTATAAATATATCATAGGAAAGTGTAAAGATTTGTTATTCAAGGCAACAAGAAATGGGCTAATAAAACATTAAGAAATTAGCTTCACCCTTAACTGGTTAGGTTTCAGAATGCTAAGAGAAGTTTTGTAAAGTATTGAAGGAGAAAAGCAATCAACAGTCATATGCAGCTATCAACTCTTCAAGCAATATTTCCCACTGGTCCAATAGTGGCAAACACATCATGGGGCTAACCAACCACTATGTAGTTATATTTAAGTCTTGTTTCACAAGATGATATCTGTACCTAATACCAGTATTAGAATAAGAGTCTATAGGTAGACACACATAGGACCTAGCAAAGAACTGATTATTGTATTAAATGACACTTAATGACTTATTCTCATAGATCAGTGGATCTCTCATGTATCATGTGTTAAACTTTTATATGTTAAAAAATCTGTAGTGACTACATTACAGTTATGTATTAGTAGGGGACAGTAACCTACAATGCACAGTAACCTACAATGAACCAAGGTTCACCTGACTAAGACTGTAGAATTCTTAGCCATAAAAGAAACATTTATACCACAAAGGGAAAAAGAACTAATGGCATCTTTCATAGAGTTGAGTGTAATTTTTATTTAATTAGCTCTGTCTCTTCAGAACATTTTATTTAATATAATTAAAGACCTATGAATTAAATAAGAATCCAAAACACAGAAACATAATAAAGACAAATATTTTTCTGAGTAAACATTCTCCTGCATATGATTTTAAAGACTCTTCAGCAATACAGAATCTGTATTATACCTGTACAGAGCTATTCATAATTAAACTTATACACAATAAAAATTAAATTCCAAAGGGATATTATGGCATCAGAATATATAACTCACTGATACAATTTGGACTCAGATGTTATGAATTTGCACCCCAAATCAATTAGTCTGATGTCTGAAAGAGCAGATGCCAATTATGGTTTATATTTTTTTTCCATTTTGTTAATTTCTAGCAACTCCTAAAAATTGTCTGAACAATTTACAAGCTTTAGGTAGTTATCATTGTCCCTTTATAAAGAATTCATTTTCATATTCAATAATGGCTTTCTCTAGCTAGTCCAAATTAGTGAATACCTTTTAATCAAGTGCCTGAAAGCTTAAGTCATTCCTTAAGTACAACTCAAGAAGTTAGGATCATTTTATCTTACAAAAACCTGCAGAAGACTTCACAGAAGCCAGGAGAGTGCTATGCATTCAATTGCCAGCAGGATAATTTAATATTATTTTTAAGAAAAAGACTGATTCACTGCACACCTACTTTTCCATGCAGTTCCTCCCCTACTAATAAATAACTGGAATTTAGTCACCACAGATTTTCTTGAAGACTAAATAACAACATTTAAGTTCTCTAGTTAAAGAGATGGCATGAAATGTTTTATTAGGTCTTCCTTGGCTTTGGAGGCTGGCATTAAAAGCTTTCAGCAGAGATGGGAATATTCTTCCTCTGCTATCCACAGTCCCTCAAGAGTTGGGTGAATTTCATTACTGTAATATTGTCTGGGAGCTCAACTGGCTAATGGAGGAATCAGCTGTTTCTTTTGAACTCTGTTCACTATATTGAGAAATGCATTGTTTCTGAACACTGTACCCTCCCCCATTCCTATATATTATGTGACTCTTCTTTTTAAGTCTTGTTGGCACGACAAAATGAAGTGTGGTTTAATGTTACTCTTTGACTGGAAAGGATCAAAAATCAAAGCAGTGACAAAAATACTTCTTTGATCTATTTTTTATATTTGTGAAGGAGAAAAATAGAGAATCTGAAATGGGTTACTTATTCTTCAGTTCTAATCTCTGACAGGCTGTCTTTTTCCATAATACTTAAGCACTGGGCATGAAGATGCAGTATCACAAGAGTTTGGGGATATCAGTCTTCCCTATAAATGCTCACAGAACTAATTAGCACCTTCCATATAGGTCTCAGTAGCAGTGTTTACTGATGGATATGTCAGTAAATATTAAATTTAGTAGTAGTTATCCTCGTAAATCTTTACATACTGCTAAAGCCTCACAAATAGAGGAATAAAGTTTAAAAAGTGAAAATGAAGAAAATAACTTTTTTATATTCAAAAAATATTAATTGAATTAAATAGAATTTTTTTACTTATTCCCTTTACATCAGGATCAATGTCCTCATCCAAGTCACTTCATCACATAATTCTTCCCCCTTCCTCCTATCCCCTTCTTCTCTGAGTGGGTGGGATACCCCCTGGTTGTCTGTCACACCCACCCTGTCACTTCTAGTCTCCCACTGACTAGCCATCTCAGCTAGTAAAACATATATTTGAGTTCTTAATACCTCCTTTGAACTTAGTAGATATGTATATCTAGTTGGCTTTGACATTTGATTCACTTTGACAATATATGATTCAAGTGTATATCCATTATACAATTTCAAGTGAATAGGATAAAAAATAATTAAGCCCCCTCTCCTTGCTTATGAAGTCCTCCTCTACCCCAAGTTTGCTTATGTGTGATATATAAATGATAGGCCTCTGGTCTTGAAGACTCTAAAGCAAACAGTCAGCTAGTATTTGAAAATATGGAAGCTTCAGCCACTCTATTTCTCAGATTTGCTTTATTTTAGTGCTTCAGGAGTAGTGCTAGCAATTCAGAGATGTAGACTTTATTTTCTCGACCCTTGGATATTTTAAGAGAGGAGTTAATAAGATGGCAGTTGCAGTACAAGGAGAGGTATTGCTTATTGTCAGAACAAAAGCAAACTCTGAATATCAGCATAAAGAGATGAAGTAAATAAACAGTTACATGTCACTAAATTGCTAGAAATTTATAATAAACCTAGATATTGGCACTACAAAGCAAAAAGTCAATAATAACATTATTATTATTAGGATATCTAGCCATTCAAGGAGAATGGAAAACACTAACTCAGGGTCCTCAGTGACAATTCATGTTTCCAACAATAATAATACTATATACATACATACTCTTACTATTATTGCTAATACGTAGTAGAAGGTATACATTTTGTTAAAGTATTCCATGTTCTATCTCATTTAGTGGTCAGAAAAAATAAATCATTACAAATCCTCATATTATTAATAACACTTAAGAAGCTCAAATTAAAAAGCAACTGAAACATTTTTTCTCTACTGTTAAACATGTATGGCTATATTTTTTAATTTTATAATAGGCTAAACCCAAATTTAGCCTAAATTCAATTAAACAGAAATGATAGAGAAATTTATTGGCTGTATTGGTGGGAAATATTGTAGCACCTTGCTTTATTAACTAATTCTATACAGACAGAATTGGAACTTTTTGTGCTTATGACAAGAGGAAGTTTTACCAGGCAAAACAAGAAGCCCTCTTAAAAGCCACTGCTGCTCTCTGGAACCTGGTTTTGACTGTGCCCTCACCCTTGATGATTTTGCATCTCAGCAGTGGCTAATACATGGTTTTGTGTGTTTTTAATATGTGTGTTATGTTAAATCAGTAAAAAAAAATACTGCCATGTGAAGTATAATAATTTTAATTCTTTTTGTTTCGTTTTCCATATAATAAAAATGTTTTGCAATATGCAGATAGCAAATCATACCTCTTGAACCTCCTAGTGTTTTATATAGGAGATGTCAGGGATAGAAATGACACATGAGTGGTAATGTGACAATCCATGGTGGACAGATTGGCTTCAAGGTGACTAGATTAGTTTCACAGTTGCACTTAAGGATTTAACCTTCAGGTAGAAAATTCTAATGTGTGGAGTTTTCTTGACAAGGAAATATTTTGCAAGTATTAGAGATATTACTATCATTAATTAGTTCTGATTCTTCAGACAACTATAAATTTCAAATAATCCATTTTAAAAATATCAAAAGATATCAAAGTAATATTGGCAATTTCTCCTCCTATACTGGGAGTTCAAACTTGAAGATGTGTAAAGCCATCACTAGGTTCTTGGTGTAGTTATTCCTGTATTCTTGTAATCCCCAAGGAAAGAATTTAAGTGAGATGCAGAGATCACTACATAGAAGATGGACAGAGTTTATTGTGAAACACAGTAGAATACAGACTCAATGGTGAACATGTCCATCAATGACAAAAGGGACAAATGTTGAATAATAATAATAATAATAATAATACATCTAGATTATCCTAGAGACTCTAAAATAAACAGTTTTTCTGTGTAGAAATTATCTTGTTTAGGTAACAGGCAAACTTTTACAGACATATACAGAAAATGCAGATTAAATGTCTTCATTTTGTCAAGCAGATGCTTGTTAGACAGTCATCTTATGAAAACATTTAAGGCTCCTCAGATGCAGAGTCCCACAGGCAAATATTAGAGAGAGCTTGGAGAGTCCATTGGAAGAGAATTCAGGGACATTATGAGGAAACTGACCACAGAATCAGCTGACCAGAACTCATGGAAACTTGCAGAGATCATTCAGCTCAAGGAGAGGTCCCAAAGCCTGACACTATTACCAAGGCTATGGAGAGCTCACAAGAATATCTTGACTGCCCTCCGAAAGAACCAACAAGCAGCTGAAAGAGTCAGATGCAGATTTTACACCCAACCAATGGACAGAAGCTGCCAACCTCTGATGTTGAATTAAGGAAGGCTGAAAGAAGCTGAGGAGAAGGGCAATCCCATAGGAGGACCAGGAACCTCAATTAATCTGAACCCTGAGATCTCTCAAACACTGGGCCACCAAACCACCAAACAGACAGCATACACCAGCTGATACGAGGCCCCCAACACACATACAGTAGAGGACTTCCAGGTCTGTATAGATTCAGAGATGATGCACCTAACACTGAAGAAACTGGAGGCCCCAGGATGTTTAGAAGTCGGGTGGGGTGGGGGGTGGGGACATACACGTGGATACCGAATGGGGTGGGGAGGAGGTGTGGGATGTGGAACAGTTTGAGGGTGGGGGTCAGGGAATGGAGTATGGAGTGTAAAAAATAAATTTAAAATAAATTTAAATAATAAAAAAAGATTCCATTAAGGGGCCATACCTATGTCCTCTGCACACATTCAAGGGCTGAGTAGCTTGGTGTTCTTGTGAAAATACTAACAACTAGATCAGGGGCTGTCCCTGCCTAGTTGAGGGACCCTTTTCCTCCTACTGGGTTGTCTTGGTTATCCTTGATGTGATGGTATATATCTGCTCTTTTTGTAGCTTGTTATGCTGTATTTGGTTGATGTCCCTGGAAGGACTGCTCTTCTCTGAACTAAATGAAGAACAGAGAGGTGAACTTGGGGTAGATGAAAGGTTTGTGGGAAGTAGAAACTGGTCATGATATAAGAGACTGGGGAACAGAGGATACTGTGTAATTTAGATTGCGAAAAAATTAAAAACTGAATACTAGGTACTTATAGTGTTCTTGCTTCTTGGAAAAGGTTAGAAATTGTTCATGACCAAATGTTTCTTTTGTTTTGTTTTGTTTTGTTTTAATTTTGTTTTGTTTAGCCATTCTATTTCAGGGGTTAGAAAGGAATGTGACTTCTTTGAAAACCTGAGTTCCAGAACAAATGTAGGTGTGTGTGTGTGTGTGTGTGTGTGTGTGTGTGTGTGTATGAGAGAGAGAGAGTGTGTGAGAGAGAGAGAGAGAGAGAGAGAGAGAGAGAGAGAGAGAGAGAGAGAGAGAGAGAGAGAGAGAGGAACATATACCTGTAATTCAAGCACTGGCAGACATAGACAAATATTTATATCATACAAGGAAATTTAAATGTTTTCCCACTGATAATCTTCTGAGTACTCAGAATGGCATACTTTCTATGAGTTAGATCCCAGTCCCATTCTGGCTAGTGACTAAAATCCTGAAGTTTAAGTCCTTTGATTCACAAATTATCAATTTTAGGGTGAGGCTCAGACTCAGTGTCTTCTAAGGCTGCTAATATCTAACTGGCTACATTAGAAAGGAATAGTACACTTACAATAATATGTATATGTATGTGTAATTATATATTTGTGTATTATATATTTCTACAATAAATACTATACATATATATGTGTCATTATATATATATGTGTGTGTGTGTAATTATGCATATACATTTATATGTGCAATTAAAATTACCAAGGACATATACCTATACTGTTTCCCATTTTGACAGAAAGCCATATACCCATGTGCATCAAGTTAGGTCAACCTGTAATATAAAAATGTCTTAACTATATATGGAAGATATCTTCTGATTGCATAGTATGTTAAATACGTTTTCTTTTTTAAAACATTAATACAGTTTATTTATTCGAAGGGATGAATAGCAAAGTTTGCAATTGAGATCAGAGGACAACATTCAGGAGTCAGTTTTCTCCTTTCACCATTTTGGTCTCAGGGATCAACTCGGGTCTTCAGGTTTTGTATCAAGGTCTTTTTACCTGTTGAGATGTTTGGCAAGTCTCAAGGAAATTTCAAAACCAAACCAAATGCAACATAACTTTCTGCAATATGACAGCAGCTAATAGGCTTCCCAACAATATGTTGTTTGTTGTTGTTGTTGTTGTACACTGGTAGTAAGGTCTTCCCAAAATATAATGGGCAGTGTTGAAATTCAATCTTCAAATGGAAATCATTTTCATCTCAAAATTGTAAAAGTTGTTTGTGGGTTGTTTTTCTAAAGTAATTGAATTCAGTTTAACTCATTTCTTCTTATTTTTACTATCCCTTAAAATAACTAATCTAGACAGCATATTCTATTATCATTCTACTACATTATTTTGAGATTTTGAGGAAGCAGGTATTACTGGAAAGATGTCTCCACAGTTAAAAGAACTTGGTGATGTTGCAGGCCCAGGTTCAGCACCCACCACTTACAAAGTTGTTAAAAATATCACCAATAACTCCAGGTCTAGGGTATCTGAAATTTTCTTCTCTTTGTAGGCATTGCAAATATGGTACACATACACACATGCAAGCAAACATTTACAAACATACAATTAAACATAAAGATTTATTTTGTTTTTAATTATTTGCACGTGTTTGCTACACATATGAGAATAGATGCACCTGGAGGACAGCAACTCTATAAATCAGTGAGGCTATAATTACAAGTAGGAGTGAGCCATTTCATACATGAGATGGGAATCAAATTCAGGTTATTTGCAAGGGCAGTATATGCTTATAGCACCTGAGTCATTTCTCAAGTCCCTACACTAGATATTTTACAGAGCACTTTAAATTCTCAATTTTTTAGGCTCTCAATTGCCATAGTCGATTAGGGTATATTTTATCCTTAAAAATAATGTTATTGTTGGTTAGCAGTCTAGAACAAGCCATCAATGCCCAAGCTTAGTGTTTGCTATGTTTGACTGATTGCTTGTTTATCAGAATTATTATTTCTTTCACTCTATGGGAAAGTTACTTCACCATCTAAGAAGTGGAAAACATGAAACTATTGAAAGACCAACTCAAGGTTAGGAGACAAGTTGAATTTCAGTAGCTGGCAAAAATGCTCTCTTGATGGAATTCCATATTAATCTTGGTCACTTCTACGTTCCCCCAACTTCATTCACTTTCATTCTTTGAATAAAATCTTGCAGGCAATAGTGTTTCTGACCAACAACTCTTGGCTTTAGATTGATTTTTTTTTCTTAGTTATATAGGACAATGAGTCCATGGCACTTTATTTTGACTTGTAAGAAAAAAATAACTTAAAAATATATGCTTAAAACAAAAACATTTTAATTTAATAGGGCCCTGCAATGTTCATTTCATCTCCCTGCAGTTCTAGCTATGGACAAATGGATGAAATTTTTCAACAAAGAAAATTTGGACCCAGAAAAAATGTACAATTTTATACAAATAATTTATGCTAGTAAATTTAATCTCAGGAAGAAGTAATAGCCAAAAATTCTAACTTATATCATTTGATGGTGCTTATCATTCAAGCAGTTCATTTTGTGTGATGTTATCAGAGTATTGTCATAGACAGAAGAATTGGGAGAGGGTGTTTAATAAATCTATAGTGGTACTTTGCTTATCTCTGTGAAAAAAAATCTCCATTATCTTTTGAATTCCATCTCAGGACTTTGTCTCTTGGAACAAAAAACCCACAATTTTTTATGATAATTTATTCTGTGGAGTGTATCTGGGTCTGCTTTCTGCTGGAGTGGTCAGCTGTCTGGGTGCTAAGTATAACTCAAAGAAAATATAGTACTTACTTTAGGTCTACACCCAGTGTGGCTTTAATTATTTTACTGCAAAAGAAAACTAAACTAATGCTTTTCTTAAAAGTATCCTCATAGTTTTCAGTGCAGAATATTCATGTTCATTGTTGGAGATATTCCATACTTCTTTTTTCATAACATACTCATGCAAACGGGCACCCTTGTGAGCACATACACAAACACACACACACACACACACACACACACACAAACACACACACACACATTTGGATGTTTTGCTTAGTTTTGTTTTACCAGGTAGGCTCCAGGAATCAAAATCTTTCAGTCAGGACAGACTCCAAGCACCTTGGGCTGCCAAGTCATCTTTGTTTTTTAACAATGTATTTTTATTTGTAATAGCTAAAGTTTGTTTAGCCTATTGCTACATGGTTTAATCCCATTACTCATGAGGGAATATTTCAGAGGCAGATCTCTGTAAATTCAATACAAAATAGATCTACATGTAAAGATTTGTGCCAAAAGGTCTAAGTAAGAAGACACTATCAATAAAAAAGAATGTCTATATATTTACCAAATTTCTTTTTTTTAAATATTTAAAAGATTTATTCAAATTTATTATTTAAAAATAATTTATATCTGTTTAATGTTTATCTCAGGTTCATTACCTGACAAGTAGCTTCCCTTTGTTTTTATCTTTCCATTTTAAGTCAATGTCTAATACAAAGCATATAACTAGATTTTAATTCAAAATTGTTGAGCTTTCTCATTTTTCTTTTATGCATACATTTTTATTCTTGTTTTATTTTTTGAGTGTAGTATTTTTCAATTTTTTATTAGATATTTTCTTCATTTACATTTCAAATGCTATCCTGAAAGTTCCCTATATGCTTCCCCCCACCCCGCCCTGCCCCCCTACCCACCCACTCCCAATTCTTGGCCTTGGCATTCCCCTGTACTGGGGCATATAAAGTTGGCAAGACCAAGGGGCTTCTCTTCCCAATGATGGCCAACTAGGCCATCTTCTGCTACATATGCAGCCAGAGACACGAGCTCTGGGGGTACTGGTTAGTTCATATTGTAGGTCCACCTATAGGGTTGTAGACCCCTTCAGCTCCTTGCATACTTTCTCTAGGTCCTCCATTAGGGGCCCTGTGTTCCATCCAATAGATGTCTGTGAGCATCCACTTGTGTATTTGCTAGGCACTGGCATAGCCTCACACTAGACAGCTATATCAGGGTCCTTTCAGCAAAATCTTGCTAGCATGTGCAATAGTGTCTGTGTTTGGTGGCTGATTATGGGATTCATCCCTGGGTAGGGTAGTCTCTGGATGGTCCATCCTTTCATCTTAGCTCCAAACTTTGTCTCTGTAACTTCTTCCATGGGTATTTTGTTCTCTATTCTAAGGAGGAATGAAGTATCTACACGTTGATCTTCCTTCTTCTTGATTTTCATCTGTTTTGCAAATTGTATCTTGGGTATTCTAAGTTTCTGGGCTGATATCCACTTATCAGTGAGTGCATATCAAGTGACTTCTTTTGTGATTGTGTTACCTCACTCAGGATGATTCTTTTGTGTGTGTGTGTGTGTGTGTGTGTGTGTGTGTGTGTGTGTGTAAATGCACCATAATTTCTGTATCCATTCCTCTGTTGAGGGGCATCTGGGTTCTTTCCAGGTTCTGGCTATTATAAATAAGGCTACTATGAACATAGTGGAGCATGTGTCCTTCTTACAGGTTGGGACATCTTCTGGATATATGCCCAGGAGAGGTATTGCTGGATCCTCCGGTAGTACTATGTCCAATTTTCTGAGGAACCACCAGACTGATTTCCAGAGTGGTTGTACAAGCTTGCAATCCCACCAACAATGGAGGAGTGTTCCTCTTTCTCCACATCCTCGCCAGCATCTGCTCTCACCTGAATTTTTCATCTTAGCCATTCTGACTGGTGTGAGGTGGAATCTCAGGGTTGTTTTGATTTGCATTTCCCTGATGATTAAGGATGTTGAACATTTTTTCAGGTGCTTCTCTGCCATTCGGAATTCCTCAGGAGAGATTCTTTGTTCAGTTCTGAGCCCCATTTTTAATGGGGTTATTTGATTTTCTGGAGTCCACCTTCTTGAGTTCTTTATATATATTGGATATTAGTCCCTTATCTGATTTAGGATAGGTAAAGTTCCCTTCCCAATCTGTTCGTGTTTTTTTTGTCTTATTGATGGTGTCTTTTGCCTTGCAGAAGCATTGAAGTTTCATGAGGTCCCACTTGTCAATTCTCGATCTTATAGCACAAGCCATTGCTGTTCTATTCAAGAATTTTCCCCCTGTGCCCATATCTTCAAGGCTTTTCCCCACTTTGTCCTCTATAACTTTCAGTGTCTCTGGTTTTATGTGAAGTTCCTTGATCCACTTAGACTTAACCTTAGTACAAGGAGATAGGAATGGATCGATTCGCATTCTTCTACATGATAACAACCAGTTGTGCCAGCACCATTTATTGAAAATGCTGTCTTTCTTCCACTGGATGTTTTTAGCTCCCTTGTCGAAGATCAAGTGACCATAGGTGTGTGGGTTCATTTCTGGGTCTTCAATTCTATTCCATTGGTCTACTTGTCTGTCACTATACCAGTACCACGCAGTTTTTATCACAGTTGCTCTGTAGTAAAGCTTTAGGTCCGGCATGGTGATTCCACCAGAGGTTCTTTTATCCTTGAGAAGAGTTTTTGCTATCCTAGGTTTTTTGTTATTCCAGATGAATTTGCAGATTGCACTTAATAATTCGTTGAAGAATTGAGTTGGAATTTTGATGGGGATTACATTGAATCTGTAGATTGCTTTTGGCAAGATAGCCATTTTTCAATGTTGATCCTGCCAATCCATGAGCTTGGGAGATCTTTCCATCATCTGAGATCTTCTATAATTTCTTTCTTCAGAGACTTGAAGTTTTTATTATACAGATCTTTCACTTCCTTAGTTAGAGTCACGCCAAGATATTTTATATTATTTGTGACTATTGAGAAGGGTGTTGTTTCCCTAATTTCTTTCTCAGCCCGTTTATTCTTTGTGTAGAGAAAGGCCATTGATTTGTTTGAGTTAATTTTATATCCAGCTACTTCACCGAAGCAAATCAAAACAACCCTGAGATTCCACCTCACACCAGTCAGAATGGCTAAGATCAAAAATTCAGGTGACAGTAGATGCTGGAGAGGATGTGGAGAAAGAGGAACAGTCCTCCATTGCTGGTGGGATTGCAAGCTTGTACAACCACTCTGGAAATCAGCCTGGCAGTTCCTCAGAAAATTGGACATCGTACTACTGGAAGATCCAGCAATACCTCTCTGGGGAAATACCCAGAAGATGTTCCAACTTTTAATAAGGACACATGCTCCACTATGTTCATAGCAGCCTTATTTATAATAGCCAGAAGCTGGAAAGAACTCAGATGTCCCTTAACAGAGGAATGGATACAAAAAATGTGGTACATTTACACAATGGAGTACTACTCAGCTATTTAAAACAATGAATTTATGAATTTCTTAGGCAAATGGATGTATTTACCAAATTTCATGCCAACTCTTAAATAATGAAATTCAAATAGACAATAAACATAACAAATATATGAATTTTATTCCTCATACTTAAAATATGTCCAGCACCAACTATAAATGCTACAGTTAACCATGTTCTGACTAGACCTTTTTGATAATACCCAATGTTGGCATCAGGATTCCTAGGCTCCAGAGCTTAAGCCAAAGATTTCCATCTTTTCTGGTGAGGTTACTTAAATATACATCACATATGAGTGAGACTTTGCTTTACCTATAGGTGTTTTTTCTCTGAGAGACTCTGCCAGCACCTAAGACAGATGGAGATATTCACAGCCAACTGTTGGATTGAACTCAGGGACCCCAATGTAAGAGGTAGGGTAAGGGCTAAAGGAGATTGCAATCCCATTTTCTATGGGAACAAAAGTACCAACTAACCAGATCCCTCAGAGCTCCTAGCCAGTAAACCACAAACAAAAGAGTATGCATGGGCTGTTGTATTGCTCCAGCTACATATGTATGAGAGGATTGTCAGTGTTAGGGGAGGAACTTGGTCCAGTGGAAGCCTGATGTCCCAGAGAGGAGGGATGCTAGAGAGGTTAGGCAGGAGTGTGGGTAGGTGAGCACCTTCTTAAAGGCAAAGTAGAGAGGAAGGGAGTGTAGGTTTTATGGACCAGGAAGGGGGATAACATTTGAAATATAAACAGAATGAATAATTTAATAAATATAACAAAACAAAGTCAGATATTTCTAATATTTTCATATGAAACTAGAAATTTTCTAGAATGGCTCACAGAACAGAGGAAAACATTTTTTTTTTCTATCTCAAGCTTTTCATAAAAACACTGGTGGTCAGAAGAGGCTCACAAAGTGAGAGCCAGAAAGATCCTAAATACTGTTGTGTTTCTTAACGAGAATACATTCACCAACTTGGAAAATTTTTATCTGATACTTATTATTTAGTAGTTTGGTGGAGGCTCCATTCTATCGTATATAATTATACAATTGGATATTAGAATTGGCTATTAGTGATGATCTCAAATTATACTCTGCTACCCTTAAGGAGCTCAGGTGGACAGGGTTAAAATTCTTATTTATTGAAGTCTGATTGTTTCCCCTTGCAAGGATTCTCCCATTAGGATGCTACTAGTATCCTACTAGAATCACCTCATTAGCATAAAAATTCCTGTGGAAAAATGTTATACCATAAATGACAAAAGACTATTCTCTTACTCCATTACAGAGAAACTTTCAAGTGTTTTAGGAATTTCTCATTAAAAATTAGAAGAATTTATAACATCATACCATCATACATTTTAAATTTTTATAATTAATTAATTAAATTACATCCTAACAGTGCTCTGCTTCCAGTTCCTCCCTCACAGTGTCCCTCCCCTTTTTCTCCTCTGAGAGAGTTCCCTCCCTCTGTCTCCCATCTCACTATTGTGGCACACTGAATCTCAGCCTAAATAGGCACATCCTCTCATCCTGAGGCCAGAGAAGGCAGCCATGAAGACTGAGCTGCCTGAATGCTACTTTTGTGTCTGAGGTGAAGCCTCATTCCAGCCCATGCAAGTCCTTTGGATGGTGGCTCAGACTCTGAGAGCTCCCACAGATCAAGGTTTATGGGCACATGGCACTGACAGTTTCACTTCAGTGGAGTTAGTGAGATGGTAAAGATGGTAACTATATTCAGCCTTTAATGTGTAGCATGCCAGTCTTTCAACTGGGCACTGAAAATTTTATCTAGCAAGGAAAATTATTAAAAATGTGTTTTTGATATGTTTTGTACAGTGCAAACTGCTTGCTTTAGAGACTATAGTCTATTACCCACATGGCTTGTGGTTGGGTAGATGAGTGGCTTGATTACTGTCAGCTTGAGAGTTTCTGTAGACTATACATTTCAGATGGATGACCCGACAGAGTAGGGAGGGATAATTGTTTTTTATGTTAGTGGATTATTGTATGGTATATTTTTATAAAGATAAAACAGACCAGTATATTATATAAGAAGAAAAGAAGAAAGCAAGATATGGCCTAGACATTAACAGTGAAATGGGGAAGTCTAGAGGAAATACTTGTGAGACTCGTGAGGAAAAAAATCCATGAATTTTAATTATTAGCCCATATCTTCATCACCTGAAGGACTTATCAAAATGAGCATTTCTGGCCCAAGCCCCAAAGATATTTTTGTTGCTTTCTGAAAATATACATTTCTAATGAATTGTAGGTGATAGTAATGAGCAAGTTAGGGAACCTCACTTCAAATTTTTGCTGTAGCCGTATGACCTAAATCCTACCTATTAGTAGGCCAATGTCACGAGGAGAATTCAGAGTATATAGATTTGAAGGAAGGATAAATATAAATGAAGAGGAAAATATTTAGTCATCTATTTAGAACATATTATCTTCAACCCATACATTCATAAAAACATTCCAAACATTATACTATAAAACTAAAAACAAGCATATCTCAGTTTTATTTATGTAGGAAAGAGAGTTTTTCTTTTTCCCAGAGTATTTTCACATATACTAATTCATTTGATTTTCCTAAGAATACCTTTAAATTCACAGACAGGTTATTTGGGTAATACAAATAAATCCTAAAGATAAATGATAAATTCCATGCCCGTGTGACTAAGAAGTTTCCATCAGAGCTATTGCCCATTTTCTCGTAGATACTATCTTGTTATTTTTGCAGCACAACTCTTGTCTTTAAATAAGTTGGACATCGAACTCATGGCTACATAAGTAGAATTGATAAGTGACAGTATAAATATAGTGACCTCTAATGTTTGTGATTAATTTTCATAGATCAATAGAACCCTGGATTAGTCACATTCATGTGCTGATTTGTTGTAGCTGTCAACCTGACAAAACCCAGAATGATCTGGGAAGAAAATCTTTTTTTTTTTTTTTTTTGTTTTGATTTTTTTATTAAATTTATTTATAGACTTACTTTACAACTCAATATCAGCCCTCCCTCTCCTCCCAGTACCTGCTCATGAATGTCCTCCCCATATTTCCCTTATAGAGTGAAGCACTCACCTGTAGGCTAATACCCCCCAACATACTCCACACCCCCCTACTCCCCAACACCTCACTCCACAAATCAAGTTGCTGCAGAACTAGGCATGTCCACTCCCATTGAGGCCAGAGAAGGCTGTCCATTTTGTGGTGCAGGATCCACAAGCAGGCAGGTAGATGACAGGCTCAGAGATAGTCACAGCTTCAGTTGTTTGGGGGGGACAACATGAAAATAAAGCTGCTCATTTGCTACATATGTGTAGAGCCTAGAATATGCCCAGACTTGCTCTTTGGTTAGTGATTCAGTCTCTGGGAGACCCCAAGTGTCTAGGTCAGTTGACTCTGTTGGTCTTCTTATGTAGTCCCTGTCCTCTTCAGGTTCATCAATCTTTCTCCTAACACTTCCCAAGCTCCATCTAATGTTTAGGTGTGCATGTCTGTATCTCTTTACATTGGCTGTTTGGTGGAGCCTGTCAGAGAACAGTTATGCAAAGTTAATTCCTGTAAGCATAATGAAGTGTCATTAATAATATAAGGGATTGGTTCTTGCCAATGGGATGGTTCTCAGCTTAAAGCAGTCATTGGTTGGCCACTCCCTCAGACTCTGCTTTTGTCGCTGTACAAAGACTATCTTTGTCCCTGTACATCTTATAGTCAGGACACATATTGTGTCGAGGGTGTTGTGAGTGATCTACTATTCCTTATGATTTTACTAGAAATCCTGCCTGGCTACAGGAAGTGGCTACTTCAGGATCCATAGACAATGCTTCTAGTAATATCAGCTAGAGTCACCCTCTCTGGGGCCTCTTTGTAACCCAGGTCTCTGGCACATACTAGATATTGACCATGCCTTCCACCAAATCTTCCTTCTCTCTCCCCTGCTAACTCTACATATGAACTCCCCACTCCACTCTCCAGCCCCTCTTACACTAGTTCCCTCCTTCTCTCTACCTCCAATATCTATTTTATATCCCCTTTTGAGAAATATTTAACCATTCTCCCTGTGCCCTTCTAGTTATTTGGCTTCTTTGGGTCTGTTGATTATTCCATGGTTATCCTATAATTTGTGGCTAATATCCACTTATAAGTGAGTTAAAATGCATTTTGGTTGGTTTTTCGAGAGAGGGTTTCTCTGTATAGCCCTGGCTGTCCTGGAACTGACTTTGTAGACCAGGGTGGCCTCTAACTCAGAAATCCACCTGCCTCTGCCTCCTGAGTGCTGGGATTAAAGGCATGTGCCAGCATGCCCTGCACATTTTCTTTTTTGTCTGGGTTACTTCACTCAGGATGATATTTCCTACTTCCATCCATTTGCCTGCAAAATTTATGAGGTCCTTGTTTTCAATGGCTGAGTCGCAATCCATTGTGAAGATATACTAAATTTTCTGAATGCATTCTTCAGTTGAGAAACATCTAGATTGTTTCCAGTTTCTGTCTATTAAAAATAAAGCTGCTATGAACATAGAAGAACAAGTTTCCTTGTGAGATGATGGAGCATTTTTTGGATGTATGCCTAGGCATGTATACCTGGGTCTTGTGGTAGAACTATTCCCAACCTTCTGAGATACTGACAAACTGATTAACAGAATGGTTGTACAAGTTTATACTCCAACTAGCAGTAGCAGATTGTTCCCCATGCTCCACAATGTTGCCAGCATGTGCTGTTCCTTTAAGGTTTTCATCTTGACAATTCTGACGGGTATAAGGTAGAATCTCAAAGTAATTTTGATTTACACTTCTCTGTTGACTAAAGACTATGAACATCCCTTTAAATGTTTCTTGGAGATTCAAGATTCCTCTACTGAGAAGTCTCTCTTTATCTCTCTGTACCCCATTATTTGATGGTGTTATTTGGACTGTTGGTGTGACAGTTTTATTTATATACTACACCCATTTGTGTTTTCTTGTATGTCTTTTATATTTATTTACTTTGTCTTTTAATGATTCTACCTACTTGAATGCATTTCCCTATGTTTCCTTAAAGGATTTATTAAGGACTTATTCATGTCCTCTTTAAAGGTTCTACCATGTTATAAGACTGAATTTAAGATCATCTTCTTATGCTTCAGTTTCATTAGGTTATCCAGGGTTTGTTGTAGCTGGATAGGTGGGCTATGGTGGTGCCCTATTGGCCTGAGTCTTGTTGATTGTGTTCTTACAAATTTATATGTTCATATGTCATTTAGACATCTGGTTTTTCCTGGTGTTGGCTGGAGGATCTTGAAGTCAGCAGTACTTCTTAGGAAGGTGGGTGGAGCTGTGTGCCAGACAATGGAGGTCAGGGTCCCCTATTCTGTTGGCTGTACTTCAGGTAGTCCCTTATCTGCAGGCTGAATGGCAGATGGTCCATATTCTGCAGGCTATGTTCTAGTTAGACCCAGCTGAGGTGGCAGGTAGTCTGAATAGGATGGATGGTGGAACAGGGTTGCTTGCTGGTTAGTTTGGGGGTAACACGGGACAGGCACTGGCTTAGTTTACAGCCTGTGATCTCAAGTCTGTTTTGATATATAATGAACACAAAAGTGACATTCTACCAAGAAAGATAATGTAACATATCACTGGTATTTTGGAAGCTATCAAAAATCCAGTGTGAGGAATTTTGTGCTAAGCTATAGCCTACCTTCATAGTACTATGTCAGCAATGGTTTAACCGATTCATACTGTATCACGGTATTAGTTCCATGTTATCTTAATGTGAGCTGGTCATTGTGCCCTTCGATTCCCAATACTTATGCCTTTTCAGTACCTAGGATTTTATCAGAGAAGTATCTATGGAGTGCTACTTAAGCACATAATCCATGATTACAGTGTAGAAAATAGTTCTGTCTGCTCTGGAAATTCTTACTTTGAAAGTTTCCCAGACTTTCCAGTCTGGCAGACCCTCAGGGTCTCTACTATCCTTCAATGTTATGGATGTTCCTATGAGTCTCAGACCCTATGTTTGCCCTATGGTTCTCTCAATTCTGTATACTCCTGGAGTGAAGAAAGCTCACTTAATTGTGATTAGTCACTGAGTATTTTAGGCAGCCACTCTATGTTCTATTCACACTGTTTTTCTTTGTTATCAGACTGTTAGATTATTATTTTATATGTGGCTTATGGCCACTAATGAAACTCTCAGTGTTTGTGGCATCTTTCTTTTGGAGGAACATATCTTGGATAATTACATACATTTGGTTATCTTATATCTTTCTGTAACTCTCTTATTAGGCAATTGATACTTAGTGCCACCTCTTTGGAGTAGAACAGGTCCTTGTGATCTGGAGGCCTTCACCATATATACCTTTTTTTTTTCTTTCTTTCTTTCTTTCTTTCTTTCTTTCTTTCTTTCTTTCTTTCTTTCTTTTCTTTTCTTTTCTTTTCTTTTTCCAGCAGCTACAGGTGCAGCAATCAGACTCACAATAGGCTCTAAATCTGCAAGATAATCTTAGATTTGTATTTGTATAATGATACAAAGTGACCTTGGGCCTTTGCCTCTAAGCAAATTCTGAGTCACCAAATCATAACAAATTGTGAGACAATTCAAATTTCTCTTGTGTAATATGATTTAATAAATGCCCAAGCTAAACCTTTCCCAGTGAATAGAAACACATCTTGATCCATTCCATAGTATCACTGACCCCAGTGCAGAGTTACTTTGTTCTTTAAGTTACAGAAAGGTAGTAGAGCAGCATGGATAAGCAAAGGTACCAAATTCAATTCTTCCTAGTTCACAATCATTCTCCAGAACTTGTTTGGTTTCCACAGAGGCATTGCAGTATTATGTGTTACTTATATTAAATGAGAAAGTTTCCTGGTAAACACAGAGATCACTGTTCTTAGGTTTGGCAGACTGTACAGGGAAAATGATAAAAAATGGTTCCTCACTACTGGTTTCACAGGTCATGTTTGCAGTTTGAATTCCCTGATAGTTGTTTTCAAGGTTGACGAACCTCACAGATTATCCACAGTCAGTACATTTCCCACTAAAAGAGAAGCATACACTGAGTCTTGCTAGAAAAGGGAACAAACAGAGCAGATATTCAAAGAGAGAGTTATCGATTTGGCCTTGATTTTTGAGACTTCTGTAGCCATATATGTGGGCTGGCAGAAAAGCTATTAAGGTCCTCACAGACAAAATTATGGTCAATTTCACTGGCAACAGATGCTTAACACCTTTTGTGCATTAGTTGGGAACCATTTAATAATGGGCATGACATCTAATGTCTTCTGTAGTCTCCATATTTGCTGCACTTTCATTGTACTATTGGGATGTACTCAGTTATAATGGGCGTTTCTCTTGATAAGTCTCAAACTACTTATCTACATTTGGAGAGCTTCTTACATTCTGGATCCCTCCAGTGTCCCAGGTCAGAGCTAGCTCCTGAAGTGTGCATAACTTGAGGGTATGGGGGATGCTTTGCAGGCCTATCCACTGAAGGTAATTGTGTCTTTAGGCTTAGATTTTTAATTTAATTTTATTTATATTTACTTATTCACTTTACATCCTGCTCATTGCCACTTTCTAAGGCAACCTCTCCCAACAATCTTTCCCCTTCCTCTTCCCCCTCCCCTTCTCCTTTGAGAGGGTGGGGACCACAATAGGCCCACTTTCTTAATATCTGTTTAATATAGTACTTGAAATTTTAGACAGAGCAAGAAGACAACTAAAGTAGATCAAGGGAATGTAAATTATAAGGGAAGAAATCAAAGTATCACTATTTGTGGATGATATAATATTATACAGAAGCTACCCACCAAATTCTATCAGAGAACTCTTACTGCTCTTAAACATCTTAAGAAAAGTGGTTGGATACAAAACTAACTTAAAGAAATCAGTCCTCTACTTAGTACAAGAAAAAATATGGAAATATCAACTTTCATAATAGCCATAACATAAAATAAGTTGTTACAACTCTAACCAAGCAAATAGAGATCTGTATGAGAAGAACTACAAGTACCTGATGAAAGAAGTTGAAGAAGATATCAGAACATATAAAGATCTCCCAGACTCATGGATATACCTATCCATGATTAATATAGTGAAAATGGCCATCTTACCATAAGCAATACATATTCAATGCAACCCCCATCAAAATTCTAACACAAATTTTTATAGAGCCTGAAAGAGTAATTCTCAACTTCATATGGAAAAACAGAAAACCCAGGATAGCGAAAACAGTCTTGATCAATAAAAGAACTTCTGAACCATCCCTGACCTCAAGCTATACTACAGAGCAATAGTTATAAAACCTCCATGGTATTGTTACAGAAACAAACATGTTGATCACTGGAATCAAATTGAAGATCTAGAAATAACCCCCCAAACATCTTTAGACAGTTAATTTTTGCTAAAGAAACAAAAATCATACAATGGAAAACATGAAAGAACTTTCAACAAATGGTGTTGTACTAACTGGATGTTGACATGTAGAAGAATGAATATAGATTTGTACTTTATTCACCCTGCA
This sequence comes from Mus caroli, assembly GCF_978045245.1. Classification (NCBI taxonomy): domain Eukaryota; kingdom Metazoa; phylum Chordata; class Mammalia; order Rodentia; family Muridae; genus Mus; species Mus caroli. Next base: position 108,749,369 of record NW_028227256.1, on the reverse strand, counting down.
CTAAACTCAAGACAATGTGTAACAAGGGCTTCAACTTAAAAGTGAATACACTAAATTCATTGAACACATTGGTATAGAAGACAATTTCCCAAACAGAGCATCATTGGCCCAGGCTCTAAGATCAACAAATGATAATTGGGACCTCATGAAACTGCAAAGCTTTTGTAAGGAAGGCAAAGGACACTTGGACTATTGTCCAAGCCCATTGGGAACAGATCTTTACCTGGACTAGATTTTTTAAAACCTACTTTTAGTATGGCTTCGTAAAAACACTTTGACCCCCTTCTAGCCCACTCTCCATAAGTAGGGAAGACAAGATGGTAAATATGACAAGGGAGGTGGACCTGTTTAGAAGTAGTTCTGTGGGATGATCCTAATCACAATTTGTCAGAAAACCAGCAGCCCTGTTCATTTGAGTCAGGATACCAGACACCAATTAGCAGCAGTGGCATGATCCAGCAGAAACAGGCAACCCTCTGCTGAATCAGAACATGCCAGCAGGAGCGAACACAACCAGCCTGGATACCAGGAAATGTTCTCTGCTCTGCCATTCTCACTGAAGTGAAGATCAGCAAAGATGTGAGAACAATGAAGCACACTGCAAGGCTAAATATGCAAGAGCCCCATCGCTGTCTTCTGAGTCCTGTTTATATTCTCCTCCCACAGGTCTTGCCTCAGAAAAACACCACATGAGTCGGCATCTGCATGTCTTGACACAACCAGCGACTTTCATTTCAGTTTTAGGCACAGAACTTGTTCTGTTGTAAAGTCCACTGTTGATAGCAGTATTACATTTGAGGAGCCTGACACTTATTTTACTCCTGAAATACCTGTACTAAGTCCATTTAGGAGCTTTCTTCATTTGCAGTCTCTGTCAATTCAGCACACACACTACGTGCTCCTGTGATCACAGTAATCATTAGTTGTCTCCTTCAGACACTTCCTTAATAGAGGGGTTGATTTGGATGGCAATTTTCTCATATGCTTACTCTGATGGCATCATGACTTCTCAGAGATATAGCGCTAGGATTCTTCAGACTCTAAATATACTCCTTTTGTTTTAAATATAAAAATTTAAAATATTCTTATTCATATTATGCTCTAAATCACATATTTAGGCATTTGATTTTTGTTTCAACTCAAAAGTCTCACACATTGACTTCTAACTTCAAAATGTTCTCAAGGTCAGCTCAAGTTCTCAAGTCAAAATATCCAGTTTATTTTCTTAGCATTCACTATGCTCTTCTTCCAGCAGAATGGCTAAAAGGATGTGAAGAGATGGTCTCAGTGAGTAAGGGAAGTTGTATTCTGCTGACTATGCCAAACACATAGTCCAAGTTACATGGCCTAGAAAGAAAGTAAGTCACTAGAGGCTGCAGACTGAAGAGATTGTTAGGAGATGACCGGAAATAAGGCATATGTTATACTGTCTTGGTGAAAGCTACAGGGCATGCAGACGCCAGCAGACAACCAAGTATACCTACAAAACAGCACAATTGCAACAGGGATGTAGAGATTTAGACCTACAGCTAGATAAACACAGACATGTTGGGAAGGACAATGGCTGAGGCTCCAGGTGATCCAGCTGCCTACCTTGAAGCTGTACTTGTACAGAACCTACATAAAGCAACATTCTGGGATAAATACTTATATAACAAATGGTATCCTGTTTACTTTGGGGGTTCTAAGGCATACAGTATTTCTTATTTTGTGCTATTTCTGAGTCTTGGGGTCTTCTGGCTGTCAGGTGTCACCCATATTTTAATTTACTCATCCTGGGTACATACTGGTTCCATGTTACCTGAATATAAACTTCCCCTCATGGCCTTCTATTCCCACCAGTGGCTCATCTGGAAATTCTGAGTGCTAATAAACCTTTTGACTTGAGTTCTGTCCGAGGAACTTATGAGGTAGAAAGAAAGGGCTTATTACTGTAATTTGTCCTCTGTCCTATGTGAATGCATGTGTACAACACATACACACACATTCACACATATGTGCCATACACTCTAAGTAAATAAATGAATGATATAAATATTGATAAACTGAGTATTTTCATTCCTGTAGTTTATCCCAGACATACTCTCATCTATAAACTTAAAATACTTTTTCTTCATGTGATTGTTTCTGCATGTAGTTTCTTTGTTAATACTCTATGGGACTCATGTATAGATATTTTTTATATTTTAAAATAAATGATTTTGACACAAAAACCTGATGAAGTTTTTAAATTCTTCAAGCACTGCCCCCTCTACATTTCAGTATTTTAATTTTGTATATAATCAAGATAATTACAACTGTCATTGTCAGTGCCACTGTAATAAGAAAATTAATTTTCTGGTGTGCTTTCTTAATAATGCAGATGTCTCTCAACCTATAATCCTGGTGTTATAATTTATAGGCCTAAGATAAATGTCAGACATTTGCATATTAACAATTATCCTATGACTATGATAAAAGTGCTGGCTCACAGGTCTAGCTTTCTGAAAAGCAGATTTGGAATCAAAGATTCTCCATGAAAATATTATGAGTGAAACTCTGCATTGATTCTTGAGATGAAGGAAAAGCTTGGAAGAGAGAAAACTTACACTATGGTGCCTCAGTATTCTCTGATGAGCTGGAGAGCCATACTACTCATTAAAAATTATGAAATTGGAATAAGATCTAGGAATATCAAATAAGTTGACAAAGAAACTCAGAGTTTCACATTAGAAATGACTGAGCTGAGATCTATTGTATTTTGCTGTACTATGGTGTTTTCAGCCAGTGTACAAGTGAGGATAGTGACAAGATGGCTGTAACTGAAGTAAAACGTTCATTTCATTTCTAATTTAAGAGAATCTTGTGTGCCAAACTTATAACATTCAATGCTAGACAGATGGAATAGTTAATGTCTTTTTAATCACTTACAGCCCAAGGGAAATAGCTATTATATATCATGCACATCTATTGCAGGGCACTTTCTCAGTTGCAGAATGAACCAATGATGAATGTAGTAATCTGGCTTTGTAGTTAACAAGACAATGAGATAACAGTGAACCTTGTGAAAAGATTAAACTATTGTATTATAAATTTTCAAAGAATTCAAACTCATTTACTTGTGACCACATGTGGTGCAGTTGGTGTTCCTGCTAGAAAAAAAATGTGGATAGTGGCTTTTGTTGAGCAGGAAGTGATCTAAAGATAGGTGATGTCATGGAAAACTTGTAGATATATACAGTCTTGAATATATCCTAGAAGTACTTATGATTTTAGATCTTAAAATATAGATCCTAGAGTTGAGCACTGTACTCCATAAGGAAATAATGTATTTGTCCATCTGACATATTTGCAAAAATAGCAATTTATATCATAGTTATTGGAGGATAAGAAACCATGGTTGTAAAAATTGGGAGCATTTTCTATTCTGTTCTGTCATTCATCCCTTCACTAATTATGACAGAAAATGAAGTTGACAAGCATGGTTAGAGGAACACATTTATAAATACCCCAAGGAACAATGAACCTTTGGGTTAATTTAATTATATTTTAGGATCAAAATGAAGTATACATTTCTCATTCTTGGTTAAAGGCTTTTGAAAAGTTACCTGGTTCAAATAAACCTTGGCTTACAATATTTGCAAATTGTTAATATTATTATAATTTGACTAAAGTAAAAATATATTTAAGAGGCTAGACAGTATGAACAAAGCATGTTTGTTGTGTATTGTTACCTTGAAAATAAATTTATTTATAAAATGGCACTAGATAAGGGCTGGAGAGGTAGCTTAGTAGTTAATTGTGCTTACTAATGTTGCAGAGGTCCTGAATTCAACATGAATCTATAGCCCAACAAGATTCAACATCCTCTTCAGGACTCTTTATGAAACTTCACTTATGTGTATGCACTTACACCTGATGGTCACAGGTATATTTTTATTTGTGTATAAATATAATATTCATTATTTTAAAACTTTTCAAGACATTCAATTATTTTACACTTACTTGTTTGTAAATAAAGAAGTGTACCAGCACACCTATGGAGGTCAAAATAGTAAGTTGTAGGAAATGTGGTCCTTTCCTGTGATGTAAGCCTCTGGTACTGGACTAAGGTCACCCAGCATATTATCTTTTAGGACGTTTGTTTTACTTTTAACTATGTGTTACAATCATTACACACACATGTTTAGGGACCCATATAAACAAAAGTGCATGAGATCAGAAGGAGTTGTGGTCACAAACAGAAAATGACTCAAATGATATGAGTACCAGGAGCCGAATTCTAGGGTTTTCAATGTCCACAATGTAATTTGAACCTCTGGGGTCACTCTCCAGTCCAAATAGTATTTTGGAAATGTGTGTTTGTTCTCCAATAATCTTCTTCCTTGTATGAAGATACTGTAGTTTGTATGGTGAATGAACGGGAAAAAAAAGAATATTCTGTCTTCTGTTGCTGTGAGAAGTTTGCAAATGTAAATCTATGAGATCCTACCACATAACATAAGCACAATAGCAAATAATTCATCAGCTTTATATAGATTCTTTTCTCCGTGTAATTCATAATAAAACACTTGTCCAGTGAAACTCAGGATATAATAAAGTTAGCAAACTTCTACTTAGAAAGTATAGCAAATTAGATGAAAATATCCAAGTCTAATAGACAAAGGATTGGATTTTTTCCCCTGACAACAGTAAAATGTTGGGATAGTTTAAGAAATAAAGAAGTAAAAGCATGAACATAAAATTATGAGACAAATTTACACTATGGGAAGGGCAATCTCTGTTAAAGTAACTCAAATATATATAAAGTAACTCATATATATATATATATATATATATATATATATATATATATATATGACTTGCCTTGTAAATAAGCAAAATCCCTAAGGGACTAAGGGATTGTTTCTTAGACAACATCTTCATTTAGGACTCCAAGGATCTAATGATCTAATTGTAATTTATTTTTAACGTGTAATTACCTAGCAACTTATTTGCCCTTACTGGATATAACATTTAAGTTCAACAAGATTCACTTATTTTACATCTTATATCAATAGCTAGTACTAGAAATTGAGGATCATAAAAAAAAATTTCTAACAGTGGTAGAGCAAAGTGGGCAAAGAGAAAAGAAGGGATAGCAGCACTATGTATTTTAATGTCATGTCTTCCATCTAATCTTCAGAAGATCAAATTTTCTTTACTAATTCCTTTACAAGTGCAAACAAAATCTTTGCGAAGAATAGTCTACATGAAATTTTCAATAATTTCAGAATTCTATCAGTACCCTTTAACATAGGCAAAGAGAAATAAATACACAGTTGATGCCAAAAATTGATCTATGGGTATCTAGAAAAGGAAATAGTAAGGCTCAGAATGTAGGGTGACATGAATATGATATAGTACATTAGAACTCTGAAGCAGCAGACTTCACTACTGACATCAGTATCATCAGGTAGCAGCCATGGTTACAGTTCTCTCTAGAGGGCTTTCTGTCATCTCTGGGAAATGAAACCATGCTTCAAATAAATAGCCAATCTAAAAAACATCTGCCCATTTTCCAAGGCTCATGAAAAAATACAGTGGCTTGGTCTTCACAAAGGCCTTTCATATGAGTTATATAATGGCACATAGAGAGAAAAATATGTAAATTCGTAATTATATCCACAACATGAAAGATTACTAGTATATATAGAAGTATCACTGTATAAGAAACAAAGAACTATTCAATATTTTTGGCTTCCTCCAAATTAAAAACTGACGTGAGAAACACTATTCTGCAGGACACTGTACAGGACACATGCTCAAACATAACTATGACAAGAAAAAAAGCAAACCAGAAATGTGAAGCCTACAGCAGGCTATCTGAGCTTCATAGAGTCACTGGCAAATGAATCAGGATAGGAAAGAAACAAGAAGATTAAATGATAGATGAATGTTTGAAATGAATGCTGATTGTTTTTATATATATATATATTTTTTATTACGTATTTTCCTCAACTACATTTCCAATGCTATCCCAAAAGTCCCCCATACCCTCCCCCCCACTTCCCTACCCACCCATTCCCATTTTTTTTTTTTTTTTTTTTTTTGGCCCTGGCGTTCCCCTGTACTGGGGCATATAAAGTTTGCATGTTCAATGGGCCTCTCTTTCCAGTGATGGCCAACTAGGCCATCTTTTGATACATATGTAGCTAGAGTCCAGAGCTCCGGGATACTGGTTAGTTCATAATGTTGTTCCACCTATAGGGTTGCAGATCCCTTTAGCTCCTTGGGTACTTTCTCTAACTTCTCCATTGGGAGCCCTGTGATCCATCCAATAGCTGAATGTGAACATCCACTTCTGTGTTTGTTAGGCCCTGGCATAGTCTCACAAGACACAGCTATATCTGGGTCCTTTCAACAAATTCTTGCTAGTGTATGCAATGGTGTCAGCGTTTGGAAGCTGATTATGGGATGGATCCCTGGATATGGCAGTCTCTAGATGGTCCATCCTTTTGTCACAGCTCCAAACTTTGTCTCTGTAACTCCTTCCATGGGTGTTTTGTTCCCAATTCTAAGAAGGGGCACAGTGTCCACACTTTGGTCTTCATTCTTCTTGAGTTTCAGTCTGGTGGTTCCTTAGAAAATTGGACATAGTACTACCGGAAGATCCAGCAATACCTCCCCTGGGCATATATCCAGAAGATGTCCCAACTGGTAAGAAGGACACATGCTCCACTATGTTCATAGCAGCCTTATTTATAATAGCCAGAAGCTGGAAAGAACCCAGATGCCCCTCAACAGAGGAATGGATACAGAAAATGTAGTACATTTACACAATGGAGTACTACTCAGCTATTAAAAAAAATGAATTTTTGAAATTCCTAGGCAAATTGATGGACCTGGAGGGCATCATACTGAGTGAGGTAACACAATCACAAAGGAACTCACACAATATGTACTCACTGATAAGTGAATATTAGCCCAAAACTTAGGATACCCAAGATATAAAATACAATGTGCTGATTTTTTATGACACACAATGGATCTGAGATGAGATGAAAACAAGAAAATGGGTGACAAATAGCTTTTTTGTTTTCTTAATGGCATTTTTAATAGCAAAATATTCTTTCTGTCAAAAGAAGTATATTATTCCTGAAAGTAAAGTGAGAAATATTGTGTCTGAGAAGCTTGATAAGAGATTACATTAGGTTTCTTAAAGTTAAGTTTTGAATTCAAATAATAATTAAGAGATGATTTTGCAGTTTCTCTAATTAGAAAAATTAACCTTTGTACACATTTCCTTGAGAGTGAATGGAGTAGACATGGAATTATAAGGCAGATTTAACATTTTTACTAAAGATTCTAAATTTCACTCATCAAAATTACAATTTTGATTTATGTGTAATGGTTATAATTAAAAATAAAAGATATGAATATAACAAATTTATTTTAACTCAAAACATATGAATCTTGGGAAAATGCTTCTCTTGTTTCATTGTTGTTTTTTTTCCCCCTCAGTGTCTTTTCTCCTGCAAGTTTATTTCCATTTGTCCACCAAGGCATATACCTTTCTGTTGTCCTTTGACCATCAATTCTCTCCAATCAAGGGCTAACCTAGATGCTACACTCCTCCTGAAGCATCTAACTCTACATAGGAATCCATCAATATGTATGTGTTGCTTTTTCCAGATATCTAGGGCTGGACATCTATATCATGAAAGCTAATGATATAGTTGAAGGTTAATCAACTTTAACCATTTGCTGTTTATGAAAAGTAGACAATGGCTATGATTAGCATAGTTTAGAGGAGGGATATTTAGCATTCATGGGGCACTATATTTAAGACCCAGAACTGAAAACAAAGGAGAATTTTAGTGATTATTGCCAGCCCCAATGAAAGTTAGAGAGAGAGAAAAAGAGAGAAAAGAGAGAGAGAGAGACAGACAGACAGACAGAGACAGAGACAGAGAGACAGAGAGAAAGAGATAGACACAGAGAGACAGAGAAAGACAGAGTCAGAGACAAGAGAAAAAGAGAGTGTATTTGTGATATATATGCATATATATATTAAATAAGTTTTAGACAAAGGAGTGGCATAGAAAATGCACAAGAAAGAGCCAAATGGAATGCATGTGGTATAGCTGTGGAGCAGAGATTAAATTTACACGTGCTAGTCACAGCTATAGAGTCCTAATTTGCTTCTAATTTATCTTCGCACGTGGCCCTACATATCCCAGGATTTCTTTATGTATTAGGCATGTAAGATAATAGAATACATTTATACTGTTGCTGGGGAGCAAATAAATAATAACGTATGTTTATATCTTAAAAGCATTAACACATCTTAAATAGACAATGGTAGTCACTTCTTCTATGGGCCAAGAGTCTTAATGTGCTGATTTCATTTTATTTTCCATTTTTCCTCTTCTTTTTCTTCTCAATTTCTGTTGAAAAACAGTACAGTATACATTTGTTGATTTTACATTTATTTTTAATTTCTTTGGTTTAGGAACTTAGAAAATATTTCAAACAAATGGCAGTATCTATATTTTCTTGATTTTTTTGATTATTTGGGTATTTTCTTTATTTACATTTCAAATATTATCCACCTTCCAGATCTCCTCTCTGGAAACCCCCTATCTCAGTCAAACTCCTCTTGCTTTTATGAGGGTGCTCCCCAACCCACCTGCCCTCTCCTGCCTTCCCGCACTGTCATTCCTCTACACTGGGGTATCGAACTCCCTCAGGCCTACATATGTGGCCAGAGCCATGGGTACCTCCATATGTACATTTTGGTTGGTGGTCCAGTTCCCAGGACCTCTGTGAGTCTGGCCTGTTGACACTGCTCCTCCACCCATGAGGCTGCAAACACCCTCAGCTCCTTCAGTCACTTCTCCAACTCCTCCATCAGGCACCCAGTGCTCATTTAAATGGTTCCAAGCAAGGATCGATCCACCTTTGTATTTGTCAGGCTCTGGCAGACTCTCTCAGGAGACAGCCATATCAGGTTGCCATCAGCAAGTGCTTCCTAGAATCCACAATAGCAACTGAATTAACAACTGTATATGGGATGAATCCCCAGGTGGGGTAGACTGGAGGTGACCTTTTTTTCAGTCTCTGCTTCACACTTTGTCTCCATATTTCCTCAAGCTCTGAAGCATCTACACTTTGGTCTTCCTTCTTCTTGAATTTCATATGGACTATGAATTGTATCTTGGGCATTCTGAGCTTTTGGGCTAATATCCACTTATCAGTGAATGCATACCATGTGTGTTCTTTTCTGACTGGGTTACCTCACTCAGGATGATATTTCCTAGTTCCATTTATTTGCCAGTGAATTTCATGAAGCCATTATTTTTAATAGCTGAGAATATTCCATTGTAGAAACATAAAATACCATATTTTGTGTATACATTCTTCTGTTGAGGGACATCTGTGTTGTTTCCAGCTTCTGGCTATTATAAATATGGCTGCTATGATCATAGTGGAACATGTGTCCTTATTATATGTTGGAGTATCTTCTGGATGTATGCCCAGGAGTGCTATAGCTGGGTCCCTGGGTAGTACTATGTTCAATTTTTTGAGGAAAAAGCAGACTGATTTCCAGAGTGGTTGTATCAGCTTGCAATCGCACCAACAATGGAGGAGTGTTCCTTTTTCTGCACAAACTGGCAAGCATCTGTTGTCACCTGAATTTTTTACCTTAGCTATCTGACTGTGGTGAGGTATAGTCTCAGGGTCACTTTTATTTGTGTTTCCTTGATGACTAAGGATGTTAGGTGCTTCTTGATGATTCGAGCTTCCTCAGTTGAAAATTCTCTCTTTACCTTTGTTCCACCAGAGAACTCCTAAACCTGATACACAACTTCAGCAAAGTGGCTGGATATCAAATTAGCTCAAACAAATCAGTAGCCTTACTCTTCTCAGAGGATAAGCAGGCTGAGAAAGAAATTAGGGAAACAAAATCCTTCAGAATAATCACAAACAATATATAATATATTGGTTTGACTTTAACCTAACAAGTCAAAGATCTGTATGACAAGAACTTTTAAGTCTCTGAAAAAAGAAATCGAAGAAGACCTCATAAGATGGGAAGCTTTCCCATGTTCATGGATTGGTAGGATCAATATAGTAAAAATGGCTGTATTGCCAAGAGCATTCTACAGAATCCATATAATTCCATCAAAATTCCAACTCAGTTTTTCATAGAGTTAGAAAGAAATTCTCAAATTCATTTGGAATATCAAAAAAACAAAAACAAAAACAAAAACAAAAACAAAACAGGATAGTGAAAACTATTCTCAACAGTAAAAGAACTTCTGGGGGAATTACCATCCCTGGACTCATGCTATACTACAGATCAATTTTGATTAAAAAAATGCATGGTACTGTTATAGTAACAGGAAGGTAGATCAATGGAGTAGAATTGAAGACCCAGAAATGAACCCATACACCTATGGTCACTTGATCTTTGACAAAGGAGCTAAAACCATCCAGTGAATAAAAGACAGCATTTTCAAGAAATGATGCTTGTTCAACTGGAGGTCAACATGTCGAAGAATCCAAATTCATCCATTCTTATCTCCCTATACAAAGCTCAAGTCCAAGTTGATCAAAGACCTCCACATAAAACCAGATGCACTGATTATAATAGAAGAGGAAGTGTGGAAAAGCTTTGAACACATAGGCACAGGAGAAATTTTCCTGAGCAGAACACCAATGGCTTATACTCTAAGATCAAGAATTGGCAAATGGGGGGTGGGGGGGAAGCTTCTGTAAGGCAAAGGACACTGTCAATAGGACAAAATGACAACAAACAGATTGGGGAAGAATCTTTACCAATCCTACATCTCATAGAGGGCTAATATCCAATATATACAAAGAACTCAAGAAGTTAGACTCCAGAGAACCAAATAGCCCTATTAAAAATGGGGAACAGAACTACTCTCTTCATTTTTAAAATTTGTTTTCCCAATCACAAGAATTTTAACTATGCACTACAGTTTGGTGCTTTTATTCATTCATTTGTGGGTTTAGTGACTTTTGATGAAGTACAAATAATTTTTTAAATTTTGTGCAATCAAACTGACCAAAAATCTTTTTACATTTTTTCTTGAAACTCCTGTGCCCTGGGAGTTTTTCCTGGTATTAGCCATAAGTGTGTTACAGATTTTCCTTGCTTTATCTATTTATAACCTAGCTGAAAAACAACTGTGAAGAGGAAGTAATGTGCAGATGTATTTTTCTGCTTTCCTTCCATGGTAAAAAATTGTGTATGTGCCATTGTTTGAGTCACATTGTCTTTCATTAAACTTACATTTAGTTTTCATTTGTGGGTTCATTTCTTACTTTTTTTGTTTGTATGTTTTCTACATCATCTCTGTCCTTGGTATCTAACCAGTAAAATTTGCAAAACTATCCAAATGGAAATTCACAGTTTCCAGTTAAACAAATGTCTTTCATGTGAAAACAGCCATAGATTGTTGGTTCTTAACTTTAGTCTCAGAATTTTATTTCCATTGTTTTTCTTACATATTTCATTTCTGGCAAAGTGTTAAAATGGAGTTACCCTATAATAATAGGACAATCCTCACTAGTCACCATATATTAGTAAATAGAAATCCCAGTGCCAGGCATGATTTACCTGCTTTGGAATTGTTGGGCAGGCAGTGGATTTTCACAGACTATCAAATATTACCTGTTATTAGTATATATATGAAAATCAATATGAATATATGTTATATTTCTTTTTTAAATTTTTAATATTTTTTTATTACGTATTTTCCTCAATTACATTTCCAATGCTATCCCAAAAGTCACCCATACCCCCCCAACTTCCCTACCCACCCATTCCCACTTTTTTGGCCCTGGCGTTCCCCTGTACTGGGGCATATAATGTTTGCATGTCCAATGGGCCTCTCTTTCCAGTGATGGCCGACTAGGCCATCTTTTGATACATATACAGCTAGAGTCAAGAGCTTCGGGGTACTGGTTAGTTCATAATGTTGTTTCACCTATAGGGTTGCAGATCCCTTTAGCTCCTTGGGTACTTTCTCTAGCTCCTCCATTGGGAGCCCTGTGATCCATCCAATAGCTGACTGTGAGCATCCACTTCTGTGTTTGCTAGGCCCTGGCATAGTCTCACAAGAGACAGCTATATTTGGGTCCTTTCAGCAAAATCTTGCTAGTGTATGCAATGGTGTCAGCGTTTGGAAGCTGATTATGGGATGGATCCCTGGATATGGCAGTCTCTAGATGGTCCATCCTTTCGTCACAGCTCCATGTTATATTTCTTAACTATATGAGAAAGTATTTTGCACTGGGAGATGGAGAGGTGATATAGCCCTTAAAGAACAATTACTGCTTGTGCAAAGGACTCAGGTTTGGTTCCCAGTACTTATATGCACATATTTCTATAAATGTCTTTCAATTCAATTCAAAAGGATCTGACATCCTCTCTTGGCCTTTGTGGGTCCTTACATGTTTATGATGCACATCTGCTCATTCAGGCACACAGCGAAACACTCAAATGAATAAACAATAAATAAGTAAATCTTTAAAACCTGTAAAACAGTCACAAAAGGAAAAGTTCTTCATGCTGAGAAATATTTGAATGGTTAAACAGCAAAATATACACAACAGTGCTGGTGATTAAATATTAATATCACAATTTTCATTAATGTTATTATTACTTCTTCCAAGTAAAAATATTTTGGAAGAAATAAATATTGAACATTTTCTGGGGGAATTTCCATTATTTGGGTTTTTTACCAAGCATTTACTACTTGTCCTCTGTGTATAATGGTGATAAAGGACATGGTTTTAAGAGGAGTTGAGGTAAAATAAGCGTTTAATAAAAAAAGAAATGGATAAAGGGAGCAATACAATGCTGAGAATATCTGTGATACAGTTTATGAGACTAAAATCTGTTAAGTCCATTGGTCCTTGCTTCAAAAGTGGAGAAAAGTCAGTCTAAATATCAGTAGTGTATGTTATTTGATCTTGAATTCCAAAGTAAAGTGTATAATAAATACCAATAAATACCCCTGAAATACAGGGAGAATTCAACATGCACAAATCAGTAAATGAATAAACCACATAAATAGACTTAAAAAACAAAATAATAACAACAATAATAACAATAATAATGGTAATAATAATAATTCTATGGTGATCTCAACAGATGCATTAAAATGTCATTGGTAAAAATCCATAACTTAATGATAAAAGATCTATTGAATATAGAAATAGTGGGAACATGCAACAAAATAATAAAAGTTATATATGAGAAGTCCACAACCAATAATGCTAAGTGGAAAAAGTTTGCTTCAATCTGACTGAAATCAGATTCCGACAGACAAATCCACTGTCCTCATTTCTTTTCTATATAGTGCTCAAAATACTAGCTGAAGTGAAAGCAAGAAAAAGAAATTAAAGGAATATAAATAGAAAAATTTCTCAAACTATCAATATGCAGAAAACATAATACTGTACATTAGAAATCTCCAAAAAAATTCTACCAGAAAATGTTTAGAAATTATCAACAACTTCGGCAATGTGACTGGGAACAGAGTCATCTTGTACAATTCATTATCTTTACTATACATATAGTCCAAGCATACAGATAGAGAGAATGAATGCACTGTCATTCCCAATAGCCTTAATGAAACAAACAAACAAACAAAACACAAATGCACAAAAGACCTAACCAAGGAAGTGAAGACCTGTACAATTAAAATTCAAACTTTTGAAGAAAGATATAAATGAAATTATATCCTATGATCATAGATTGACAGGGTTAATATTGTGGGAAAAGACCACTTTACCAAAAGTTATTACAAATTCAATTTAACCTCAATCAAAATCCTCATGCACAGAAAAGGAAAAAAAAATCCAAAATACAGATAGAACCATTGGATAGCCAAAAACCATCATATACAAAAAGAGTAATGATGGAGTGGTTACCATTCAACATCTTAAGATACATTAGAAACGCGTAGTTACTAACATGATATTTTCCTGCAAAAAAATAGGCACATAGGTCAATAGAACAAAACCAAAGACTCAAATTTTAGTACATATAGTAAAACCATCTACTGTTTGACAATGATGTCAAAACCATAATCTGTAGAAAAAAAATAATCTTTAATAAATGAGGTTGAAAAATCTAGTTGTATACAACAGAAGAATAGATCTGGACTGTATCTTTTACATTTCACAAAAACTAATTCCAAATAGATCAAAAACCTAAACAGGAAACCTAAAACACTGAAACTTCTAGACAAAAGCATAGGCAGTACCTGGTATTGTGCAGGTATATTAACAAGTTGTATTTCGTAAAATTAAAATGGTTTTGTACAGCAAAAGTAACAATTAAGTGGCTGAATAGAAAGTCTACAGAACTGGAGGAAGTCTTTGCTGTCTCTACATCTGAGGAAGGAATAAATCCAGAATATATAAAGAACCCTCTCAAAAGAACAAAACAATTAGCTGAGGAATATATTAAAATGTTTATCATTTCTAGCAATTAAGGATATGCAAATCAAAACAAACATGCTGTTTTATCTAACCCAAATCAGGATGTCAAAGATCAACCAATCAATTCACAACTTCTTTCTCTATGATCTAACTCAATGAGTTTCCTCTATCTTCCACATTTATACCTTTCCCTATCCAGGCAGGTCTAGCCCAATTTCCAAATCACATGCACCAGGTTAGTTTGGCCACACTTTTTGTTCCCTAACTTGCCTGTAGGTATGTGCCAACCCCCACCCCATAAAACATAAGAAAGAGAGGATTAAAGGACCCTAATTCAATTCACTATTGGTGGGTTTTAAAACAAGTATAAGCACTGTAAAAACCTGTGTAGAGTACTCTCTACTTACATATATATATATATATATATATATATATATATATATATATACTCTACAGTCCATCTATAGGAGTCTTTTACATATCCAAACATTTCTTGACTCCTACTCTATGAAAGCTTGCTCAACCATATTCATTGTTGCTCTATTTACAGTAAATAGGGAATGGAAACAACCTAATTTGCCTTCAGTGAATAATGGAATATTGAATAAGTGGTACATATGGAATATTCTTCTCCTGTAAAGAATAATGAACTTTGCCAGCAAAAGATGGAACTAGCCGGGCAGTGGTGGCACATGCCTTTAATCCCAACACTTGGGAGGCAGAGTGGATCTCTGAGTCTCTGAGTTTGAGGCCAGCCTGATCTACAGAGTGAATGCTTGGACAGCCAGGGCTACACAGAGAAATCCTGTCTCGACCCCCCCCCCCAATGGAACTAGATAATTCATATTAAATGAAGTAACACAGAGTCTAAGGAACAAATATCTTATGCTCTCTCTCATTAGAGGCTCCCATTCCAAAATCCTCAAATGTGAATCCATATCTTGGAGAATATGTAAACCACAGGAAAGTACAAGGAATCTTTGTGGAAGTAAGGGTGAGGAGAAATAGAGAAGGGAATAGCAGGTTAAAATTGATAATATCAGAGAAATGGGGGAAATTGTGAGGAATTCTAAATTATGGAGCAGAGAGGAAGATAAATGCAGGAGGGTAGAGGGTTAAAAATAACAGTTACTGTGTAAAAACAAATCATACACTATCATTCTATTAACTACCTAAAAACTCCTACATTATATGTAAATCTATGTACAAATATGTATATGTTTTCAAGAAAAGTGTCTTATCTTGGCCAAAATTGTTTCTTCTAAGAGTCAAAGACTACCTAGTAAAAACACCAACAGCAGACATGAGAAGCCAAATTTAGGGCTGGAGAGATGGCTCAGCTGTTAAAGGCTAGGCTCACAACCAAACATATAAAAAATGCCAACTTTAATTATTGTTCTGGGCTCTTCAAGGCGGTCCCCAAATACACAGGGTATTGCTATTGCCTTGGCTGCATTGAGAGATGGAAGGTAAGAGAGAAAAGTACAAAAGTGAAAGTAAGTGAAAGAAACTAGTTTAAAGATTAAAACAGAGGGGCTGGGTAATGCCCCTGTTATTAAAAGCCCTGGGTGCTCTTCCGGAGAATCTGAATCCAGTCTTCAGCACCCGAGTGTAATCATCATCATTAATCTTATGCCAGGTTACCCAGTGCCTTGCTTCTGTTCACACAGGGCTCTGCATAAGCAAAATGCCAAGTGCCAAGGTATACATGAAGGCAAAAGGAACATACACATAAGATAATAAAGTAATATAACTACAATAGTATATGATGAAATGTATACACTGTATGTTTTCCCAACAAAAGTCAAATACATAGATACCTTTAGTATATGACTGTTTAAATGTGGATTGAG
The DNA here is from genome assembly GCF_978045245.1 of Mus caroli. Lineage (NCBI taxonomy): Eukaryota > Metazoa > Chordata > Mammalia > Rodentia > Muridae > Mus > Mus caroli. The sequence goes on along the minus strand of NW_028227256.1, from coordinate 108,733,074 downwards.
AAATTGCATGATGCAGGAGTCTAAAAATAGTTATTGATGTTCACATAGAATTGAAAAAGATGGTGATATTTGTGCAACACCGTGAAAGCAAATGATTCAAAATGACTTACTGAGTTTTATATTGTAAATTCCTTATGAAATTTATACTGTAAATGTTGAATTTATGGAATATGAATTATATATCATTAGAAATGTTTAAGATTGTGTGTCATTCCCACATAAACAAAAATGTGTCAAAGTCACTAGATTCATAATTTCATACATCAGTAATCTAAACAAGCTTTGCTCTTTATTTTGAGATCTGTGGTAAAAAAAATGAAATAAAATATCTGAATTTTACAAGTACCTACTGCCTATAAGGTATTACAGTCATGATAGGTGTATGTAAATCCCCATCCATAAGGTTGCTATGAAAAAATCAATCAGATTTGTTAAAAGACAGAAAGCAGTGTTTGCTTGTGTTGAACTCAACATATTACTATTATGAATTAACTGCTCTATGAGACGACTACTTCAATTTATTTTTATAAACTCTGTCCTCATTTTCTTCAAATTTAAACTGAATGATAAGTGTTGTCCTGCTTTAGGATGAACCATCTGTTGTATAATTATTGCAGGATGATAGCCATTATCTCAAGGTACAGAAGGTTTGACTTATAGTTATTGTGAATATTATGCTCATGTTTTATCATGTCATTAATTTAAAAACCATATATATATATATATATATATATATATATATATGGTTTAGAAAATGTATTTTTTCTCAAAGTTTAACAAAAAGCTTGTAATTCTGAAAACCTAACAATCATATATGAAAATTTTCTTCACAATTACAATTTACTCTTGAGGAATTACCACCAGAGCAATAAATATTACTGTAATCAAACATTACATTCATTGGTATATAAACATAAGTGAACCTGAAGTTTTATTACTTTTCAGTAACACAGAAAGGCTAATTATTAAGTGTATTGACAGTAAGTGTAAGCAGGCAGTGCTTCTCACCAGGATGCTATTTTCCTTTTTATGAACAACCATAGAAACTATAATGAGAATTATAAAATATAAAGATGATGACTTCTAAGTATATTCTCCAGCAGAATATGTCTTCATTTTAGTATCTAGACATTGTTTCCCTCTCTATTATAGAAACGAAGTTACAATATAATGAATCCTGTTTTAGGAAATATTGCAAAGAAGATATGTGAGCTATTACAGAATACAAAATAATACAGTGTATATTCTTCTGAATATTTTGAAATAGTTCTCTTCCCATTAAATGGATTAAAATTTGTTTTTAAAGTAAACACTTGTGTGTTGTCTCCAGTGCTTATTCATAGAAGCTAATGACATTTACAATAAATCACAAATGCATGCTAAAACGGTAGGTAATATTCTACCACCTATAAATTCTGCATAAATGTCATTTCTCAAAGCATACTGTAGCTTGGTTAGTCTATCAGTATCTAAATCCCTGAACAAAATCCTCCAGAAGCTATTAATTTCCTCTCCTAGAGGTAGAAGTTCATGAAACCCTTTCTAACCATTCCAGAAATACATGAGTTACAGAGGAAAGATGGAGTGGGGATATGGAAGAAGTTGGAGGGAAGGATATAAAGAATAGTTTTGATCATCATAAATACATTATATAAAACGTGAAATTCTCAAAGTGCACACACACACACACACACACACACCATCACACACACACCATCACATCATATATTTTCTGCTGACAATTGTAGCTCATGCTGCTTCCCATTTGGAAGCATGTAGTTTAGACATCACCTTTATCAGTACTTGAAGGAACCCTTTAAATCTAGAATTCACATATTTAACAAAAATTTACAAAGTCAATTTAAGTATATTTATTCTAACACATAAGTTTCTGATAATTTATTCTGAACTTTTGCAACTTTATATAATTATAATACCACGATTTGATTTTTGATAGCTTTAGAAGCTGGCACTGAGGGTATTCTCTCTATGTGCTTTGGTTAATATATACAAATTCTTATTACAGGCACATTCAGAGAGAAAGCAGAAGTCACTGTTTTTCAGATCACCTTAGAATTTTTATAATAATACAATCTATTTCTAATTCACAGACAACCTGAGTATCATTTTCTAATTGAAAGAGTCAGGGGTTTTTTGTTTTTTGGGTTTTTTTTGTTTGTTTGTTTTTTTTTTGTTTGGTTTTTTTTTTTTTTTTTTTTTTTTTTTTGGTTTTATGAGACAGGGTTTATCTGTGTAGCCCTGGCTGTCCTGGAACTCACTCTGTAGACCAGGCTGACCTCGAACTCAGAAATCTGCCTGCCTCTGCCTCCCCAGTGCTGGGATTAAAGGTGTACACCACCACTCACAGTTAAGAGTCAGTTTTTATTGCAAATTCTCTCCTCAACCTCAGCTTGTTTTAATATGCATCTATCTCTCTATTAATGTCTTTAGGTATGTTTTCCATAAGATGTTTATTTCTCCTAGTCAGGAATTAGATTCCCATCAGTTATCCTAGATCCACTGAGTTTTACCTGACATCTTAATGTTAAATGTTTACACCCATAAAACAAATACAACACACAATAAAGTATTATTTCTATATATGGCACATTCTCTTTACCAATAAATATAGGATTCTAATATTGAATTTCTTTTTTTTAATTAGGTATTTTCCTCATTTAAATTTCCAATGCTATCCCAAGAGTCCCCCATAACCCACCCCCCCACTCCCCTACCCACACACTCCAACTTTTGGGCCCTGGCATTTCCCTGTACAGGGGCATATAAAGTTTGCATTACCAATGGGCCTCTTTTTCCAGTGATGGCCGACTAGGCCATCTTTTGATACATATGCAGCTAGAGACAGGAGCTCTGGGGTACTGGTTATTTCTTATTGTTGTTCCACCTATAGGGTTGCACTTCCCGTTAGCTCCTTGGGTACTTTCTCTAGCTCCTCCATTGGGGGCCCTGTGATCCATCATAGCTGACTGTGAGCATCCACTTCTATGTTTGCTAGGCCCCGGCATAGTCTCACAAGAGACAGCTATATCAGGGTCCTTTCAGCAAAATCTTGCTAGTGTATGCAATGGTGTCAGCGTTTGGAGGCTGATTATGGGATGGAACCCTGGATATGGCAGACTCTAGATGGTCCATCCTTTTGTCTCAGCTCCAAATAATGTCTCTGTAACTCCTACCATGGGTGTTTTCTTCCCAATTCTAAGGGGCAAAGTGTCCACACTTTGGCCCTCGTTCTTCTTGAGTTTAATGTGTTTTGCAAACTGTATATCTTGGGTATTCTAATTTTCTGGGCTAATATCCACTGATCAGTGAGAACGTATCATTTGAGTTCTTTTGTGATTGGATTACCTCACTCAGGATGATGGCCCCCAGGTACAACCATTTGCCTAGGAATTTCATAAATTCATTCTTTTTAATAGCTGAGTAGTACTCCATTGTGTAAATGTAACACAATTTTTGTATCCATTCCTCTGTTGAGGGGCATCTGGATTCTTTCCAGTTTCTGACTATTATAAGTAAGGCTGCTATGAATATAGTGGAGCATGTGTATTTCTTACCAGTTGGAACATATCTGGATGTATGCCCAGAACAGGTAATGCAGGATCCTCCGGTAGTACTATGTCCAATTTTCTGAGGAACCACCACACTGATTTCCACAGTGGTTGTACAAGCTTACAATCCCACCAACAATGGAGGAGTGTTCCTCTTTCTCCACATCCTTGCCAGCATCTGCTGTCACCTGAATTTTTCATCTTAGCTATTCTGACTGGTGTGAGATGGAATCCCAGGGTTGTTTTGATTTACATTTCCCTGATGATTAGGATGCTGAACATTTTTTTCAGGTGCTTTTCAGCCATTCAGTATTCCTCAGGGTCGAATTCTTTGTTTAGCTCTGAGCCCCATTTTTAATGGGGTTATTTGATTTTCTGGAGTCCACCTTCTTGAGTTCTTTATCTATATTGGATATTAGTCGCCTATCTGATTTAGGATAGGTAAAGATCCTTTCCCAATCTTTTTGTGGCCTTTTTGTCTTATTGATGGTGTCTATTGCCTTACAGAAGTTTTGAAGTTTTATGAGGTCCCATTTGTAAATTCTCAAATTACAGCACAAGCCATTGCAATTCTATTCAGAAACTTTCCCCCTGTGCCCATATGTTCGACGCTTTTCCCCACTTTCTCCTCTATAAATTTCAGTGTCTCTGGTTTTATGTGGAGTTCCTTGATCCACTTAGATTTCACTTTAGTACAAGGAGATAGAATTGGATCAATTCGAATTCTTCTACATGATAACCACCAGTTGTGCCAGCACCATTTGTTGAAAAGGCTGTCTTTTTTCCACTGGATGGTTTTAGCTCCCTTTTCAAAGATCAAGTGACCATAGGTGTGTGGGTTCATTTCTGGGTCTTCAATTCTATCCCATTGGTCTACTTCTCTGTTGCCATACCAGTACCATGCAGTTTTTATCACAATTGCTCTGTAGTACAGCTTTAGGTCAGGCATGGTGATTCCACCAGAAGTTCTATTATCCTTGAGAAGAGTTTTTGCTATCCTAGGTTTTTTGTTATTCCAGATGATTTCCAGATTGCTCTTTCTAATTCATTGAAGAATTAAGTTGGAAATTTGATGGGGATTGCCTTGACCCTGTAGTTTGCTTTTGGCAAGATAGCCATTTTTACAATGTTAATCCTGCCAATCCATGAGCGTAGGAGACCTTTTTATCTTCTGAAATCATCTTTAATTTCTTTCTTTAGAGACTTGAAATTCTTATAATACAGATCTTTCACTTTCTTAGTTAGAGTCACACCAAGATATTTTATATTATTTGTGACTATTGAGAAGGGTGTTGTTTCCCTAATTACATTCTCAGCCTGTTTATTCTTTGCATAGAGAAAGGTCATTGACTTGTTTTAGTTAATTTTATATACAGCTACTTCCCCAAAGCTATTTGTGAGGTTTAGGAGTTCTCTGGTGGAATTTTTAGGGTCACTCATATATACTATCATATCATCTGCAAAAAGTGATATTTTGATTTCTTCCTTTCCAATTTGTATCCCCTCGATCTCCTTTTGTTTTTGAATTGCTCTGGCTAGGACTTCAAGTACAATGTTGAATAGGTAGAGAGAAAGTGGGCAGTCTTGCCTAGTCCCTGATTTTAGTGGGATTGCTTCCAGCTTCTCACCAATTACTTTGATGATGGCTACTGGTTTCCTGTAGATTGCTTTTATCATGTTTAAGTATGGGCCTTGAATTCCTGATCTTTCCAAGACTTTTATCTTGAATGGGTGTTGGATTTTGTTAAATGCTTTCTCAGATTCTAAGAAGATGATCATGTGAATTTTTGTCTTTGAGTTTGTTTATATAATGGATTATGTTGATGGACTTCCATATATTAAACCATCCCTGCATCCCTGGAATAAAACCTACT